>NC_042620.1:362322174-363603929 GCF_901001135.1 Rhinatrema bivittatum | reverse complement strand
CAAGGAACCTCCCTTCCACTCTCCATCAATATGGAAAGTACCACATACACTCCAAACTCCCTCCTAACCCCCACTCCACCCTTCCCATACACCTATACCCAGAATCTGCTGTACAACATAATGGCACCGGTCTCAAGTTGACCAATGACCATTTTGAAAACTGGAGTTGTGGGGTAGAAGTGACTGAGGATCATTCTTTCCCCTAAAAGATCCATAGAGGCGGTTAGAACTGAGTTGAAGGGGTGGAGAGAGGTCAGAGAGGCCTTTGATTTAAGCGGTTCTAGTGGGTGAAAGGAGGGACCTGAACCTAGTCCAGATGGCTTTTTTTTAAGCTGGCAGCAGTGGCAGTGGTGATGTTGAATTCAAAATGAAAGTAAAGAGAAAAACTGAAAATTTTGTTTCAAATAGCACATCCCTAGCCGAGTATATTCAGTAGGAGACCGGTAAAGTGATCTGGACAACTTAGTCTCTCGCCGGCCTATTGAAAATGGACCTATTTGTTTTCAAGTCAAAAACATCTCAATAAACATAACTTCTATTACTCGAGGGATGATTCAAGCAATGACCTAAGAGTCCTCAGTTCACCATTTCTCCCTTTTTTTTTTTTTTTTTGGAAGTGTGGTTTAAAAGCTTTAACTTTCCTGCAGTTTCTTTCTGTGGTAGCACTCAACACTGTCTGCTGTTAGTATCGTTCTCCATCCATTGCAATGCAATGCAATGGCATTTCTGCTAGTTTAATATAACATTTTTATGTCTGTTTTGGGAGGTGTATGTGTACGGTTTGGGATATTCCTTCACAATATGTCACATAGGAAATGCTTCGTTATTATGAATTCTTCTTGCATTGATTTATTCATGTTGTTCTACTGAGAATATTTTAATCAAAACAGTGTAACTTGAAATGTTCTAAAACCTTGCCTTATAAATCTTCATCTTGATGAGATACCAGTACCTGAAAAAGTAACCCAAGTGACTCTATTCTTCCTGTGTACTGAAGCATGATGTATGTTTGATGACTTTCTTAAATGGCTACTTTCTTACTGAATGGCAAATAAGATGTAAGCATTGACATGGATTTTGTTTGTTTATGGAGTGACTACCTGCAGAAAACAGAAAAAAATTGCATTAAGATTAACTTTCTAAAAATTAAAGTTGCTCGAGTCATTCTTTTAATTAAGAAATTCTTATTTTAATTAAGATATTTAGTATGTTGAATAAGATATTCTGATTAGCTTTTTGTATACCATTGGTACAACTGCTTTATGAGAACACAATCATACATACGTTAGATTGTTTAAAGTGAGATGGTTTTCATTTAAAATAATTGAATCCTAATCCTCATCCCTAAAGGCATTATATTACGATAAAGCTTATCACATGGTTTTAAGAATTAGTCAGTTCAGATACTCTTTCTCAGAATGGATTGGATGACTCTACCTAGTACATAGACAAATATTTAAAATCAGTTTCTTGGTCCATCACCATGACAATACAGAATCTCAGTTTTATGAAACATAAGGAATATCTAGTTTATTCAACTGCAATCCCATCTGCAGTTATTGGAGGTTTTTCTACATTAAGAATTAAGACTTGATGCCAGTTTTCTATCGGACTGACATGCAACCACATATTACAATGTTTTCACCAGAAACATTCAGTCTAACACATTAGCCTATTCTGTCTCTTCTGGTGAATATGGCCCTGGCTGAGATATGACTACAGATGAGTCATGTGAAAGGTTTTTGTTCACCATTGAGCCTTACTAAGAATAATTTCATTAAAAATATCACCTAAACCATAGGTGTTTTAGTTGTATGTTGCATAGAAACTAGGAGGGTCCATAGTCAAAACTTATTTAGAAGGATAACTCAGAAGTTATCTGCCTAAATAGCAGTGGCATACTCAGCCACTATGTCTGATAAGTCGTTAACTGGCTATAATTTAGCTGCATAAAAAAGAGGCATTGAGATAGGGAGGGACTGAGATATCCGATTAATTTAGCCGAATATCAGGTATATCCAGCTAGGTTAGCCGAATAACTTTAGACATGCTCTAAAGTCTTGTGTGGCCGGATAACTTGCTACTTATCTGGATATCTTTAAAACATATCTGGGAACGTAGTGCTGTACCAGTTAAAAAAAATAAAACACAGGAAAAAAATCAAAGGGCCAGCAGCTCCCATCCACTTATAAATTGCAATGTCTAGCTCAGCGCTCTTCAAATACTAATTTCCGGGCCTACTGACCTTCCCCCCTGCACCCTCTTCCCGTCTTCACTTAGAAAATTTCTATTGTGCACTTCTGGACTTTGGAACCCCCCCTCCCCCAGATGCAAACTTTCTTGGCTTCCCCGTGGACCACCATCCCATCCTCCCACCCCCGATGACAAAAAAATCATTGAGCCGGGAGCGCAGGTTGCATTCACCCACTCCTGGCAGCTCCAGCATTGCATCTGATAGGCTCTTCCAGCTCTGGAGACTCCAAGAGCAGGCGAGTGAGACCCTTGCTTCTGCCTGGAATGATTATTTTGTCACTGGACAGGGGAGGGGCTAACATAGCTTGCGACTGGAGAAGGAGGTTCCAAAGTCAAAGGAGGGGAGGGGAGAGCACTATCGAAATTTTTAAAGTGAAAGACAGGAAAAGGGGGAGGCCAATAGACCGGAAATTAGTATTTGAAGAGCGCTGGGCTAGATTCTGCAATCCATAAGTGAATGGGAACTTGCAGCCCTTTGATTTTCTTTTCTTTCTTTTTTGTTTTTTTTACAGATAAGTAGCAAGTTATCTGGCCACGTAAGGATGGATAACTTTAAAATCTAACTATCTATATTCAAACATAGGGGGTCATGCATTAAAGCATGTTATGGCATTTTTGCATGCGAAAAACTCTGTAGCGCGCACAACACAAATGCAAATTTTTTTGGGGGGTGGGAATTATTAAAATTAGGGGCCATATCGCACTGGATGGCCCGTGCCATTTTTAAAGATGGCGCAGGCCGTCCATTACTCCTACCATGTGACAGGGGCTGGCCAATGGCACGGATACCCTGTCACATGGTAAGGGCAAAGGCCATCGGCGCCATTTTTATTAGTGGCAGCCGATGGCCCGAGAGCGGGAGATCGCTCCCATGACCCCCAAGGGACCACTAGGTACTTTAAAAAAGTTTTGGGGGTGTCAGGAGGGTGGGGGGAAGCTAAGGGATCTGTTTTAAAGGGTCGGGGTGGGTTTAGGGGTTGTTTTTGTGTGCTGTTTTTCCCGCCTTCCCCCAAAATGATAAGAGAACCCCACGAACAATTTCATGGGGTTTTCCTATCAGTTTCGGGGAGCCCCCGATTTCTGACGACTTTGAAAATATCATACGATTTCAATCGTCAGAAAAACGATTCACATCCCTAATGAACAGCACAGTACACTTTGGTGAAGATTTGGCATCATTTGGAGTGAGGAAAGTCTCAAAAAGATGAAATTTTGTACTATGTTCTAATACCCTAGCTTGATGGTACATAGAGATATAAATACTTAACTACTATGGGGACCTTGTAGATAGGCTCTCTTTCTCTCCCTCCCCCCTTAGCAGAGGATACAAAAAAATAGGGATTATTGCAGGGTGCAGTAAGTTTACCATATCTTGTAATAATACCTATGTGAAGTAGTAAGTTACCGCACCATGTGATAATACCTATGTGAAGCGGTAAGTTACTGCACCATGCGATAACTTACTAATTTCCATAAACATGCCCCTTTTTTTGATAACACATGCGCTATCAATGTGTTAATGATGAATCTAGACCATAGCTAGTTATTTTTATAAATTTATCTGGATACATATAGCCAGATAATTTTGAACAAGTATATTCAGCAGGACATTTATCCCACTGAATATAGAGGACAAATTGTCCAGCTAATATTAGCTGGATAACTTGTTCACTAAACGGCCTGCTAAATATTGGCCTCAGTATATTTAATTTAATTTTTGAGATTTATATTCTACCTTTTGTGACTGGTCAGTCACTCCAAAGTGCATTACAGGATGAAAGAATGATATATGGGAAGTCCCAGCTGTTGGATAATAATGGAGAGACAGTAGAATGTGTCTCTCCATTAGAATTCAGAACAAATGGAAACAGAGAAGTAAGACAGTTCAGGACAAAATTGCCACAAAACAGTTTGTCAGATGAAAAGTTTGAAGTTGCTTGGGTTCTCCTAGTAATAGGAGCTGGGAAAAAAATCTAATGCCAGTTTGGCCACCAGATCAGTGAAGTCCAAATTCTTCATGTTCGAGTTAATGGGGGAGGGGAAGCTAAGGAATATTAGAATATAACTGAAAGCCCATCTCTCATTTTACATATAGTCCATCAATGTCCAAAGGTAAAGTGGTCCCTATTTTTAGGCTGGCATCAATTCTGGATCGGTGACTAATTTTAAATCCTGGGGCAAATAGTTGTGATAGCACAGGTCCTTTCATCTTGGTTAACCTGATTTCTACTATAAATACTTAGGTCTGGGGAGTGATTGATCAGGAAATCTTGCATGAGCTCTGTCTTGTTTAATACTGATCTTGCATTAAACTACAAATAGTTGAGGGGATCTCTCTTGATGGGATTTCCTTTATTTGCTTCAATATGGATTTGGATCAGATGCAATCTGTTCACCTTTGGCCTTACTGGCTTCAGGAGGGCTACTTCTGAGTATTTCCCTCTCCCCCTGGTAATACGCAGAAATAAAATGCTAACAAATAAAAACAAATATATATGATGATGCCTTTTTATTGGAAAAATGTAATATAATTTATTTATTTATTTATTTTTAGGTTTTTATATACCGGAAGTTCCTGTATACAATACATATCACTCCGGTTCACAATTAACAGAGAAAACTATCGCCGGGAAGGCGGTTTACATGGAACATACATGGAACATGGAACATATCGAATAAACTATAATAAAGTACAATCTAATTTAAAACAACTGAAATAAACTTAGGAAATAACTTGGTACATGTAACTGAAGCAAGATGAACATTACATTGCTGCAAGGCAAGGCTGGATGTTTGTTCTTATTGCTATTAGCTCTCTGGGAAATATAATCTGTAACATATCTGGTGATGGTGGACCCTTGGTGCGGAGGAGTGGTTGGCACAGCCTAGCAAGTGAACCCGCTAAGTCCACTCCATCAGCTGGCAGACTTGCCTTGTGGTGGGACTAACATGAGCTTCGCCTATACCATCCACCTCCCCCACAAACTGAGCTCTTGGGTTCTGGTGATCATCAGGTCTTAGGTGGGTTCCTAGGGTGGTAGCAAGAACAAGAGTCCAAGGTTAGGTGAAAGGGCAGGCAGTGAGAACCAGTAGACAGGCTGGAGATTGACGCAGGCAGCAGACAACAAGAACCAGAAGATGGGCCAGAGATTGGGGTACACAGCAGACAAGGCAAGGTCAGGTCCAAAGCAAGGGTCAGGACCAGGTGGCAGATGCGAATGGTGAAGGTTTAGAGCTGAGGTCAGAATCCAGGAAATCAGGCCAAAGGAAGACAAAATAGAACAAGACAAGACAGAACAAGGGCAGTGGCAAGACCATGCAGGGAGAGCAGGAAAAGGATTGGTCAAGATGGGGACACTGCAAGGCAGGGACTCAGGAATGAGGCAGTAGACAGGAGCAATTGAGGAACACTGGAATACAGAAGTACAGGAATGAGAACACTGGAATGCAGGAACAAGGCAACATGCACTGACGAGTAAGGTACATCAGAGAACTGTTGCTGAGTCATTGTAGGGCTGTTCTGGGTTCATTTAAGTAGGGAAGACCATTGATGTCATCATAGGGCACTGCAAGGCTTTTCCCACCTGAGCCCTTTGAGAAGCTGGTGATCTGGCTCATGCGCACCTAGAGGGACCAGAGCAGAGCTGCAACATTCAATATTGGGTGGCACAAATGCCTCGAGGTGGAGTCAGCAGCGTTGGGGGGGGTGAGTGATGCTGGTCATGGATGGGTCCCGCGACCCGTGAGCATAACACAATCCTTGACCAGTTTTTGAGAGTGAGTTCTCTCTTCTTCAAGTCAAGATTCAAATCAGCTAAGATGACATTATCAGACAATATACCGTAGAGTAGTGTGGCTGCCATAAGCGAATCATAAAAGGCTTTCTAGTGATAAGAGGAAGGGGTGAGGTGGGTCAGATGGGTGATCAGAAGGTGACAAACCGGTATAATTTTATGGTACATAATGTGATAGGAAACCCAAGTCTCTGAGTCCTTTTTTGTTCTATCCAAAGTGTCTGAACATTTTATTTTCAAAAGCCTTGTTTTCCTGTTTTAAATGTTCTTTTGATTATCTTGCTCATAAGATCATTGATGCAATGGCCTGGTTCTGAAAATTACTCCCCCACAGAGCTGATGGCCTGATCTTCCCTGTTGTGTTAAATTTTATGCCTTTATGAATTGGCTCTTGCCTTTAATGCTTGGCCTGTGTCACCAATGGAGCATGCTTCTTCACATTTTTGCATTGAATAATACGCACACATTAGTGGAGGAACATGATTAGGATCCCCTTATACTGAATGTCTTTCCCATGTGGGTGATTCTGGGGTCCTGTGATATGGATTGGCATCATTTGCAGTGTGGTATATTCACATTGTAGGGATATATGCCATTTTCTTCTTTCTGAATTTCTGTTAGAAGCTTGCTATATTTATTAATTTTTGCTTTAGATTCGGTGGTTGCCTAAAGGCCAATACCAGTAGGGCAGGGAATATTTCTTTCAGTGCTTCATTCAAGAGTTGTGGCTCTAGGTCATAAATGATTTGTCCTACTTTTTCCATCTCTGGGTTGTATGTGACTACATGGGATACCCACTCTTTGGTTTCCTCATGCATATATATCAGAGTAAGTCATGCACCATCTGCATTCCCATCTTGCCTTCAGTTTGATGGGTGTGATATCCCTATATCTACGGAGGTACGTAATTTATGGATTATCTTTGATTCAAGTCTTCCTTTTTATGCCCAAGTGAAATCAGTTGTGCACAGTTCTTTTTTTAAGTTTCACATGCTCTGTAAGATTAAACTGTTTCTGGATCCTGATGATTTTAGTGCAGTCCTTCAGGCCCTGGTTCTGACAGATATTGAATACTGTAATATCATTTATCTTCACCTGCCTGTGTTGACTTTCAAAGCTTTGCAGGTCATACAAAATTCTGCTGTGGGGGTCCTCACTGGAGCTACCTGTTTTAATTAATTTCATGTGCTCTTCACTGGCTCCCTGTCGAATAGCATATTAGATATAAAGTACTGATGTTACTGCCTAAAGCCTTGAATAGTGCGATGCCTCAATATCTCAGCTCTATGTTAAAGATCCATTGACCTGAGAGGAACTTGATTTGAATCGGTCAGTGTCTACTTGATGTTCCTTCATCATCCCTTATGCCAACTTCTCACTGATGTTCCTTATCATCCCTTATCATCCCTTATCATCCCTTATCATGATGTTCCTTATCATTATTATTATCCCTTATTATGATTATTATTATTATTATTATTATTATTATTATTATTATCATTATTATTATCCCTTATTATGATGTTCCTTATCATCCCTTATGCCAACTTCTCACTGACCTCAAGCTCAAACATTTCCTCTACGCGGATGATATCCAGGTCCTGATCCCCATCAAGGAGTCACTCGCGAAAACACTGTCTCATTGAGAAACATGCCTCCAAAATATCAAACAGCTTCTCACAAGCCTCAACCTGGTACTAAATTCATCCAAAACGGAACTACTACTCATCACACCAGAGAACAGCTCCTGCACCCCCACTCATCCAGCCATACCAAAAACTACACAAGTGAGAGACCTAGGAGTTCTAATTGACAATCACCTGAACCTGAAAGCTACCATCAACAAAACCACCAAAGACTGCTTTTATAAACTCCAAGTACTGAAAAGAATAAGACCTCTGTTCCACACTCATGACTTTAGAACGATCCTACAATCAATCATCTTCGCAAAGCTGGACTATTGTAACACCATCTTGCTTGGTCTCCCCTCACTACACACCAAACCACTGCAAATGGTTCAAAATGCCTCTGCCCGTATACTCACTAACACCAGGAGAAGAGACCATATAACCCCTATCCTAATGGGCCTCCACTGGCTACCCATCCACTTCAGAATAATCTACAAGGCCATTCTCACCATATTCAAAAACATCCATCAACTAGCCCCAAATGACCTTCATTTCCCCCTCCGATTACACACTTCAACAAGACCGACAAGAGATGTTTACAAAGGATCACTTCAAGTACCCCCAGCCAAAACTACCAGACACATTACGCTAAGAAATCGGGCCTTCTCCACAGCCGGTCCTACTTTATGGAACTCCATCCCCCCAGATCTTAGAATGGAACCCAGCCTCTCAACCTTCAAGAAAAGACTCAAGACCTGGCTGTTCATGCAGGCTTTTCCTAACTCCAATATTATTTAACTCGTAACAATCACCACACAACCACATCAATATCACTATTAGCTACCTCTTACAATGTAATTATATGTAATTAGCTGGTTTTCCTTTTTCCTTTCTCCTTCTCATTCCAAGTTCTATTTTTCCTTGTTACATGTAACTGCTTTTTCCGCACTATTGTTCAAGTTTAAGTTTATTTTGCACTCCTGTTTCATGTGAACCAGCATGATGGGACTATTGTCTTGAATGTTGGTATATAAAAACTTAAATAAATAAATAAAAATAAAATCATGAGTTGTCGGATTGGCCGAGTCTAGAGACAAGTTATTTGTAGTTTATGGTCCTTTATTATGGAACCAGCTACCTGTGGTGGTCAGGAAAGAACAATGCTCAAAAATATTTAAGAAAACTTTGAAAACATACTTATTTATTTTCTCATTTGGCAGAGTTTAATTAATTAAAATGTATCTCCTACAGGAAGCCTGGTATAACTATTAAGCAAGGGTTTGATAAGAAAATAAAAACAAAAAAAATACCATGCTGGGTCAGACCAAGGGTCCATCAAGCCCAGCATCCTGTTTCCAACAAAGACCAAACCAGGGCACAAGAACCTGGCAATTACCCAAACACTAAGAAGATCCAATGCTACTAATATGCAATTAATAGCAGTGGCTATTCCCTAAGTAAACTTGATTAATAGCCATTAATGGACTTCTCCTCCAAGAACTTATCCAAACCTTTTTTGAACCCATCTAACTAACCGCACTAACCACATCCTCTGGCAACAAATTCCAGAGCTTTATTGTGCGTTGAGTGAAAAATAATTTTCTCTGATTAGTCTTAAATGTGCTATTTTCTAACTTCATGAAATGCCCCCTAGTCCTTCTATTATTCAAAAGTGTAAGTAACCAATTCACATCTACTCATTCAAGACCTCTCATGATCTTAAAGACCTCTATCATATCCCCCCTCAGCCGTCTCTTCTCCAAGCTGAACAGCCCTAACCTCTTCAGCCTTTCCTCATAGGGGAGCTGTTCCATCCCCTTTATCATTTTGGTTGCCCTTCTCTGTACCTTCTCCATCGCAACTATATCTTTTTTGAGATGCGGCGACCAGAATTGTACACAGTATTCAAGGTGCAGTCTCACCATGGAGCGATATAGAGGCATTATGACATTTTCCATTCTATTAACCATTCCCTTCCTAATAATTCCTAACATTCTGTTTGCTTTTTTGACTGCTGCAGCACACTGAGCCGATGATTTTAAAGTATTATCCACTATGATGCCTAGATCTTTTTCCTGGGTGGTAGCTCCTAATATGGAACCTAACATTGTGTAACTACAGCAAGGGTTATTTTTCCCTATATGTAACACCTTGCACTTGTCCACATTAAATTTCATCTGCCATTTGGATGCCCAATCTTCCAGTCTTGCAAGGTCTTCCTGTAATGTATCACAATCTGTTTGTGATTTAACTACTCTGAATAATTTTGTATCATCCGCAAATTTGATAACCTCACTCGTCGTATTCCTTTCCAGATCATTTTTATATATATTGAAAAGCACCAGTCCAAGTATGCATTCCTGAGGCACTCCACTGTTTATCATTTTCCACTGAGAAAATTGACCATTTAATCCTACTCTCTGTTTCCTGTCTTTTAACCAGTTTGTAATCCACGAAAGGACATCGCCTTCTATCCCATGACTTTTTAGTTTTCGTAGAAGCCTCTCAAGAGGAACTTTGTCAAACGCCTTCTGAAAATCCAAATAAACCACATCTACCGGTTTACCTTTATCCACATGTTTATTAACCCCTTCAAAAAAATGAAGCAGATTTGTTAGGCAAGACTTCCCTTGGGCAAAGTTAATGGCTGTACCATTAACTTTAATAGAGACTTGGAAAATATGTTGAATGGGTTTATTATATAGTTATGTGGTGTGTTTTGACCTTTTTGGTTTTGTTTTATGTATGTTGTATTGTAAATTGCTTAGAATGCAGGATAACCAAACTACTTCACCTTTGATATTAGTAATAGTATTTACCATGAAAGTTCTATCTGGATTTAGTATGGATGTAGTGAGGACCGAATATCTTGGATCTGATCCAGTTAATTGCCCAAGTTTGCTGGTTGGTATCAATTGAATCATTCTAGAATGAGACACAATCAATTGTGTCTCATTCTAGGTTCAAATATGGCTCTTTGTGAAGCATGAACAGTTCTAGGAATTCCAGTTGCAAATAACTGCCAGGTGTGTGAAATGTCCCATGCCCCAGCTTTAACAGAAGAGAGAAGTCTCTAAGAGTTAGATAGAAGGAATTTGCCTGAGATAACCAAGTGGTTTGTAGGGTATTTTAATGGCAGCTCCAGATTTTCTCTGAGATGACCATGAGGTTTAGAGTGCATCTTGATGGTGCTCTGTGTATGAAGGGGGCACAATGTAGTACTGTAGATACCCTTTTGGTGTCCCCTTTCAGTGATTTGCAGTTGGCAATGCAGCTCTGGGTGGCTCCCTGGATTTACTGCTGTCTCCTGCTGCTGATACTGTCCCTGGATCTAGGCCAGAGGCTGAGTTAGAGTAGCCGTTGGAGCAGCAGGGGGACTTATCATCTTCTGGCCAAAGACTCTGGCACTGAATCTGAGTGACAGAGAAATATAGTTGGCAGATAAAAACCATATGGCTCATTTAGGCCTGGATTTTCCAAGGTTACAGACCTTAGAGAATCTGGCAGTAATGGGGGGGAAGCAAGGGGAGGGCCTGCGAAAACTGGCAGCGATCGCACCTCCGCAGTACAATCACTTCCGGCCTTTGCATCCAATAGCACCATCGTAAAAGGTGGTGCTATTGGGCGCGCTACTGGCAGCGAAAAGGGTTCTTACCTTTTCGCCGCCAGCGAAGTTTCCGCCGTGCCCGCCCCGATGATGCCCCGACCCTTCCTTTTCCGGGGCCAATTCTGCCTCGACTTCGCTCCGATCTAGCTATCTAGCTATCTAGCTATCGCACGCGAAAAGTCCCGATACGCTATGAAAATGACCCCCATAGTCTGCCAATTTTTTCTTACTGAAATGTTGTAGAACCCTACTTTATATCTAGCTTTACTCTCGCTTCCTCATCGCTAAAGAACTTTTATGTATGTCGCATGCTTTCTTGAATTTTGTTATTATTCTTGTTTTCGTCACTTCCTGTGGAAGGCTGTTGAAAAAAGCTGCTTCACAGAATTGAAGGTTCATATGCACCTGAAATATAAAATATTGCAGCATATTGGGACAAAAACCAAACAATCTTTTTATCTTTAGGCTTTGCATCATTTCTCAAAGCAAAAGTACAGTATCCTTGCACTTTATCTTTGAAAATTGCCAAGGTATAAAGTACACGTCACTTCCAGCTGCTTTTTGTGGAGTGTAGAGTTTAGCTTGAAAAAGATCTCTGTAGATTTCAACATGCAATCTACTCATGGACTTTTTCTCCCTGGATCTAAACACACCCCTGGGATTGCCTCCGTGCATGTGGAACAATGCATAAAACATTCAGCTGTATTGGGGGTGGAACATTTTCAGCAGTTTCTGCAGGAAAAAATGTCTTTGACCAGCAGAAATTGCTTTGAAATAGTCCCCTAAATAGGAAATCTTTGCAGTATCTGATGGAAACTTGTGAATTTTTTATTATTTTTGCTTCATTTGCAAGCCCTTCCCTTTTATTTTGAAAAGGAAAGAAAATGCTATAGAATTGGTGAACATCTCCTTTATCAATTTTTTATGCAAAAAAAGTCACATTAAATTCCAATTTATTGAAAAAATCACAAAACTTCTCATAAACATGGCAACAATTTTTGGTGGTGAAAAAGGTAATAGTATTTTTTTTTTTCATATGTCAGAAAATAACACATAACAAGTATAAATGGTTATCATTATTACTCCCAACTTGAAACTCCAGAATATTTCAATGAAATGCAATAGAAAAGAACTTCCTAAAACATTCTAATATAATTATATTTATGTTTATGTTAATAATTTAACTTTTATTAATGTTATTTAGCTTTTTGCTTTGTTTAAAATTATTTCATTATTGACGTTTAAATGTATTAGACTAAGGAATTTTACTTCCTGCTTATTCTGTTTCATTGTAAACCGGTTTGATATGCATTTTATGCAGGAAAATCGGTATAAAAAAACTAAAAATAAATAAATAAATTAATGACCTTTTAAATTGTCCCTCCAATGAAGAAAATAATAAGAAGGGTAGATTTTAAGACCTGTGCGGGCGTCCATGTGCACGTGCTACCTGGTGCGCATACATGGACGCCCGATTTTATAACATACACTCGCAGCTGCCTGCATGTTATAAAATCTGGGGTTGGTGCACGCAAGGGGATGCATATTAGTGCAACTTGCGCGTGTTGACGCCCGCGGCCTTCCCCTGTTCTCTCCCAGGCCGGTCCAATTTTGGAGCAGACTGGGAAGGAACTTCCCATCCCCCTAAACTAACCTCCCTTCCCCTTCCCCTTCCCCTAACCTACCCACCCCCTAGCCCTAACCTAGAGCCTCCCCGACCTTTGTCTTACCTATTGCGCCTGACTCAGGGTAGACGCAGGTTGCGCACTCCAGCAGCCTGCCAGCACGCGATCCTCTGACACAGTGGCAAATGGCCGCAGTGCCGGGGCCCTCTCGCCCCACCCCACCCTGTTCCCCGGACCACCCTGCCCTGCCCCTTTTCTTCAGCCCCGGGACTTACACGCATCCCGGGGCTTTACATGCATGGACGGTCCTTTTTAAGTTAGGCACGGCGGGCATAAGGCCACCTACATGGGTAAATCCATTGGGCTTTTAAAATCCGGGCCATAATGTCTATGAAACTCTGGGCTGTAGTAGAACTATTTCTTGATTTCCTGGTAAGTCAGAGTACCATGTTGACTAATTTTCCTAGTAAAGCCAAACTTATTGAAAATATACGGAATCTACTGATAATTTATGCTTTCAGTTTCCTAAATAGAATCTTTTGATTAAAATCAGGAATAAATAATTACTACAGACTGACCTCTCCATATGTATTGCAGTCTGGTGCGAAACAAAATGCAAACTGCATTTCTTCAGATAATATTTTAATAACATGAAGCAGTTTGATTTTAAAAACCAGTTCTATAGCTCACCACAAGATCACAGGAGATGTTAAAAATACTGTAATTCTATTAAAATAATATTATTTTAAAAGGAAAAGGGAAAGGAATATTCAAAATGGTGATCCAGTGACTCCTCCAAGTTTAGGTATATCAACCTTCTTGGAGGAGTCTTTGGACATAATTGAGAATAGGGCCACTCTTTTTATTTCCTTTATATCTGAGCAGGACAAAGAAAAGCTATTCAGGAAATTTGTTTCCTATAAGGATGTCTCTTTTTGTGGATACAAGATCCAAATAAATATTCCCAGATGTTGCCAGAGCCACCCAAGCAAGGAGGAAAACCTTCCTTGCATTAAAACAGCGTGTGGTGGCTCTAGGGGCAATTTTCTTTTTGAAATTCCCATGCATATGTTATATAAATTATAAAGGGAAGAAATTTGGATTTACAGATCCAGTTCATTTAGAGACATTCTTGTTAGATAAGTTGGGATCTGAAATTGAAATATTATGAGTAAAGGGTCCTTAAGAGTAAGTAGAATAAACTCATTTGCTCCATTTATTGAATACTTAATGTCTAATTGTAGTCTCAAGTGAGAAAATTGAGACTATATAGATATTATATTTCTTTAAAAACTGTTTGTTTTTCTCCCTCTATTATGTTATATGTACCCATTTAGATATAAATATACCTTATGTATAATTGATTTATTATTTTTTTCCTTTGTTCTTGAACTATTGGGATACATATTTTTATATGTTTTTCATGATGTAATCACTGAAAAATTAATAAAGTTTAAATAAAAAAAAAATACTGTAATTCTGATGTTCAGGTAACACCTTATCAGGACTGAGAGCAGAAGGTGTTAGGTGATGGGCAATCCCATTCCTTGAGGGCCACAAACTGGTCAGGTTTTCAGGATATCCCTAATGAATATGCTTGAATAGATTTGCATACAATTGAGGCAATGTGCATGCAAATCTCTGTCATGCATATTCATTAGGGATAGCCTGGAAATCCAACCACTTTGTGACCCTTGAAGCCTGGAATTGCCCAACCCAGTGTTAAAGGCTTCTATAGTGAGTCATAATTCCAGTGTTGTGAGGGGGAAGAGACATCAACAGCCTAGATGGGAGCTTGAACTGTTTGCTCCCTTTCACCCTGTGCTATTTTTTTAATCTTTTGGACCTCCCACAGCAACTTACGTTCCACATTGGGTTTGTGAACGATCGCAATTGGAACCCGATGACGGCCCAAAAAAAATCTGTGGATCTGCAGCAGTATTCTTCTGGTGTGGTGACACTGGAGGATAAGGAGAGGGACAACATGGCTGACAAGCATGGGCCCATGCTGACCGAACTGCCGGCAATGCAAACATCGAATGATCTCTGCGCTTCACAGTTTGCGGGTCTGTCCCGTGCTGATTTTACATCGTGGCTCACAGAGCTGAACACCAATATTCAGGATGTTAAAGCAGAGATTTTGCAAACTGTGGCAGAGCTGAGAAGTGATATTGGGGACATTGGGAGAAGATTGGACAAGCTGGAACTCCCGGTTGAGGAGCAAGCTGACCACAATGCTAACCTGCATAAAAAGTTGCTGGATTTTGACTCCACACAATCTGCTATTCAAGAAAAATTGGAAGACTTGGAGAACAGGTCTCGGAGATGCACTCTCCACTAGAGGGATCCCTGAGCATGTGAATTTCAATTACGCCATAACAGTGGTGCAGCTGCTGAGCAGATTTATTCTGTCCCAGGAGAGTGAGAAGGAAGACCTAAATGACATTCATGTTGAAAGGGCTCATTGGGCTTTAAGTCTAGACTTACCTAAATATTAAATTGCCTATTTTCAGAGCTACCAGGTAAAAGAAAAAATCCTTCCGGCTGCGAAACAGGAAGGTTCAGTGGCCTGGCAGAGTCACAAGGTAACAATCTACTCTAATTTATCTCCACTCACTTTGCAAGAAAGGAAGAATTTACATGTAATCACTGAAACTCTAAGAAAGGAGAATATCAGATACAGATGGCTGTTCCCTTTTTGAGTTGCCTTTACTATCCACAGGGTTACTTCACGTATCAAAACCTCAGCTGAGGCAGCAAATATTTTATGATCTGCAGGAATAGCTGTTAATATGGTAGCAGATTCCTCTGAATCTACAACTGCATTTTTTTAAATTTAGATTTATATTCTGCTTTTTGCAATTTTTTTTTCAGAACTTTAAAGTGGATTACATTCAGGTACTGTTGGTATTTCCCTATCCCCAGTGGGCTTACAATCTAAGGGAGTCATTTATCAAAGTGCTATATGGCGTTTTCGCATGCGTTAAGCACCTTTAATGCATGCGAAAGCACCATAACGCATGGTGCGATGCAAATGAGAAAAATAGGAGGAGTTTTGGGCAGGATTTGTATCCAAGTGGGCTGGACTCACAGTTTTGTGAAGCCATATCGCACAGCATTAACTGAATTTTGTTTGTTGTGATATTTTTGCAAATGCCACTTTAAGCTCCTAGAGAACCAGCTTAGCTGTCAGGGCCCTTCTACAAGAAGAGAGAGAGCCATAATGTCCTCATCCTAGGTAGGTATTTATATCTCTATAGGAGGCCCACCTATTAACTCAAGGTGAGGTTTAGGTAGTGTAGGGGTTAGGGGCCACTTTGACATTCAAAGTGAGATGTATGAACAGAACAGTGCTCTCTTGTGAAGATTTGATGATCTTCGGAGAGAGGAAACTCACCCAAAGATGAGATTTGTGCAGTGTTCTCTCAACCTAGATTGATGGACCCTCTACCTGGGTAACATCAAGCTAGGTTGAGAGAACATTGCACAAATCTCATCTTTGGGTGAGTTTCCTCACCCCGAAGGTCATCAAATCTTCACAAGAGAGCACTGTTCTGTTCGTACATCTCACTTTGAATGTCAACGTGGCTCCTAACCCCTACACTGATACCTAAAACTCACCTCGAGTTACTAGGTGGGCCTCCTATAGAGATATAAATACCTACCTAGGATGAGGGTATTACAGCTAGGCTCTCTCATGGTTAAAACACACCCCTTTTCCTATTGCATGCAATATTTAGTGCATTTTGATAAATCCAGGCCTGTTTGTACCTGAGGCAATAGAGGGTAAAGTAACTTGTCCAAGGTCACAAGGAGCAACAGCAAGTCGGTGGTCTCCTGGTTCATAAGCCCCCTGCTCTAACCACTAGGCTACTCCTCCACTCCATTTCCTAAAGAGTTTCCAAAATGGCAGAGAGCCACTAATGGAAGACGTCATCTACAAAGTCAATCTGGAGAGTCTACTACCTCCAAGTTATCTAAGACCTGAGACTTTAGTCACTTCTTTTTGGGTGGCTTTATTTTTCATAACCAGTTATTGATAATTCAGCTTGTGGTTCATGTTCTGGAAGATTGTTTGTTGGTCTCATTATCTGCTTTTTCTTCCATTTATTCTTATATTGCTTCGAGCATATGTTGCTGTGGACATGTTGTAGATAATGGATATAGATCTTATCGATATGCTATAGTGATATTTTCTTGTCAGCTTATCATTTGCATAGCATACAGGATTTATATTGCAGTAAAGGTGACTGTTTTTAAGGTCTTTTGTTATAGTGTGGAAGGGTTTGGGGTGACTAAGGAGTGATGTCATTCCTTCTTTATTGTTGGAGCTAAAAAAGGCTCTGCCAAGGCTGACTGGGATGATATGGGGGAGGGGGGAGGGCTTTTGGGGGTATTTTTACCAAAACTGATTTGGTAATTATTCTACTGTTATCTTATGTCTTGCTTTTTTGTTCTAAGCTACATTTGAGTTTTTATGGGTTCTGATTAGCGTATGCTAGCTTTTCCATTTTGTCATTGCGTTCTTAAAGCCTTTTGCAGACTTTCTATACTTTTACTCATGGCGCATATTAGGCTAGCCTCTATTAATGTCAAGGGGTTTAACTCTCCTTTAAAAAGGAGCATGATGTTTAAAGAAGCTTTGCGTCTAAAAGCTGACATCTTATTTGATCAGGAAACACATTTACGGAAGAAGGACAAGGGCCTGCTAAATCCAAATAAACATTATCCACAGGTTTTTTTAGCTTCTAATTCTATAAGAAATAAGTATAGTGGGGTGGAGATATTGGTCACTAATAAGATAAGTGCTGAATTTCAAATCCTTCAACAAGATGTGGATGGGAGATATTTAATTATGCAAATGATTATCCCGAATCGGATATATATTTTTGTTAGTGTTTATGGCCCCAATGTAGATCATTTTATCTTTTTTAAAGATCTCCAAGAGAAGCTGGAGACTATTACCGATGACTATTTCATTATCGGAGGGGATTTTAATTGATCCCGTATGTTGATACCTAGGCAGGGAAAAGCATAATCCCAGCACACATCAATGCTCAAAGCTCTAATAGGTAAAGTTGGAGTAATTGATATTTGGAGATTTTTACATACTTCTGAGAGGGATTACACCTTTTACTCCAAACCACATGACTCATATTCCAGAACAGATATGATTTATTGGATAAATTATTGGTCTCCAGAGTTACATCCACCTTTATAGGTTCAATAACTTAGTCGGACCATGCACCCATAGTTTGTTTTAAACTTTGGCCTCAAGATGACACAGGGAGATACTTATGGCAATTTAATGAAGCTTTATTATATTATACAGATTATTGTAAACAGTTACAGGAAATAATCAAAGAATACGTTGATATAAATTATATTGGTGATATATCAGCAATTTCTTTGTGGGAAAGTCTTAAGGCAGTGTTGTGAGGCCACGATTGTGAAAGCTAGTTATAAGAAAAAAGAAAATAATAAGATTAGGCTTACTTTAGCAGCTCAAATCAAAATCCTGGAGCATATTCATAAAATAAAATTAGGGGATGGGGATTTAGTAACGGTAGCAACACTTTTTTGAAGGTAGGAAAAAAGCTAGGAATCTTTTGGCCCACTCTATAAAGGCCCACAGGTTATTGAACCAAATACTCAAGATTAGAGATCTTGAGGGTACCTGTTTTAATAAAGTAACCCAAATTAGAGAACAATTTTCACAATTTTGTGTTGATTTGTATAGAGGACTCCTCCATATCTCTAGCTGTAGTAGATAAATACTTATTTACATTTTATTTATTTATTTATTTTTTAGATTGACCCTAGTCTTGATTTAGCACAACAGGATCTTTTGAACAAGAACATTGTAATATTAGAAGTCTTACAAGCTATAAAAGAACTGAAAGTAGGGAAATCACCCGGGTTAGATGGATATACAGGTACATTTGTTGAGAACGGGCCTCGAAAGCCTTGCATTCTGTTGAGTACGGTGTTTTAGTGTGCCCATGGGCCTCAGCCCGACCCAGACCTTCAGGGCCGAGCAAAGGGTTGACGGTGGCTCCGCGTGGCTGAACAATCGTGCCCTCGGCCAGGCTGGCAAGCTCTCATGGCCAACATCCAAGGATGTTGGAAGGTGAATGGTCCTCTGACCATTCCGGGCCCTTTCGGACCTGCTGCGAGCAGCATGGAGCAGCAGGCCTGGCCTGAGGTAGAGGGCAGACGGGCCTTGACACGAAGACACTGAGGTTGATGCAACGGCATCACATGGCACGAAGACACTTGGGCTGAAGACATGACACCAGGACTATGAATACGTGACACCAGGATCGATGCAGATGGCATCGCAGACAAGACACTTGGGATCGATGCGGACGGCATCGCAGACAAGGCACTTGGGATTGATGCGGACGGCATCGCAGACAAGACACTTGGGATCCACATAGGCAACACAAGGCATGGATATTGGCACTGTCTCTCAAGGCGTCCTACTCAGGCCACCCGCGGGACTGAGTCGCAGACCACCCTGTCCCATTACACGCCCTACACAGCCCCAAGAGGCTGGTCACAGACCACGACGGGAGCGGGACAGCACAGGAACAAACATCCGGGACATGACGGCTCAGGAGTACAGGACAACCGTCCACCAGCAGGCAAGTCCACTCAGGAGTACTGCATCTGAGGGACCCCCGGCCTACCAGACCAGAAGGCTCGAGAGCGTTGAAGACGAGGCTTAGGAAGGAACATCAAGGAAGACAGGAACTCCAGGGCGTGGAAGATCAAGACACTAAGACACCTGGACAAGGACCTCAGGCACGAAGACATGACATGGCATGACGAGAAGACATCACGATGAGGAACTCCACGAGACAAGAAGACCTTACACAGGCTCTGGCAGGCAGGAGCCTCCAGAGCGAAGACTCCACGATGATGCAAGGCCCGGAACAACTGACGGAGCAGCCCTTTATAGAGCTGAAGCAGGAAACAGTCACCAAGATGGGGCCAAGACACTTCCTGTGTCTGGCCCTTTAAATCCTGAAGAGAGGCGCGCGCCGGCGCCTAAGGAGAGTGCAGGAGCTGTGCAGGACCGCGGACAGCGGCCTGCACCGATGCAGAGCGTGAGAAGAGGCAGGGCTGGCCTGGGACGCAGGCCCGATGTCGGCAGCGGCTCCAGCTGCTGCAGGAGGCCCTGGGGGCGGCTCCAGCCACTACTCCAGCCCAGGGCTGCGGCCTTAGTACCGCAAAGAGGAAGCAGTGCTGGGGGCAGTCCCAGGCCCCAAAGAAGGCCGTGGCTCCGGCAGCGGAAGCCAGGAGGATACAGGGCGGCCTCTGGGCCGCATGGGCAAGCCGACGGCAGCGTCCTGCCGCGTCGGCAAAGAAAAGACAGCATGGTGAGTCAGCAGAGCCTGCTCGTGGGGAACCCGCGGGCAGCGCGATTCATAACAACATTTTATACATTTTTTGCTGATCAACTAGCACCTCTGCTGGCTAAAGCATTCAATTCTTTATTGGATCAAACATCTTTAGCTCCACATACCAACGTCAAATACCAACGTTACTCTAACCAGGGACAGATGTCACTTTATGTGGATCATATTGCTCTATTTCCCTGCTTAAAATCGATCTTATTAGCAAAAGTTTTGGCCACTTGCCTAGGAAAATTGTTACCTACTATTGTTCTTAAGGACCAATCTGGATTCATCCTGGGGCGAATGGCATCTGACAATGTCAGGAGGGTTTTGGATTTAATTTTGTGAGCACGTTATTGGTCTACTCCCTCTATTTTGAAGGTAGTATATTTTAGAAAAATTTGGCTTAGGCATGAATTTTATTTGGTGGGTTAGGCAATTCTGCAAACAACCGACAGCAATCATTAAGATTAATCATGGTTATTCTGCCCCATTTTCTGGTGCAGAGGGGCACCATACAAGGTTGTCCGTTATCCCCGTTACTCTTCGTTCTAGAAATAGAACCCTTTTCTACGAGGATTAGGGCCAATATGACAATTTCAGGGATCCAGGTGGGTGATGTTTCTTACAAAATTTCTGTTTGCTGATGACATATTCTTTAAGTAATCCTGTAAGCTCAGTACAAACTCTGGAATTGAAGTTTTATCAATATAGATAAATCAGTTCTTGTATCTATTTGGTTGACAGAAGCTATCCAAATACAATAACAAGCATCTTTTCCATTTAAATGGGAAAATACATTGATTACATATTTGGAGGTTCAATTAATTAGGGAGAAAGCTGACCTTTTTTCTTTAAATTACAAACCCCTGGTAGGTAGGGTGTCTAGGGATCTAGAATATGGAATAGAAATAACATCATGGATGGGTAGGATTGCCTCCATTAAGATGAATGTACTACCCAGGTTTTTTTTTAAAGAACTTTGCCGATAGAGCTTTTGGAAGCATTTTTGAAACTGGTCCAAGCATGGATTTTTGGTTTCATATGGAAAAGGAGAACCTTGAGGGTAGTGAGATATGTCTTACATCAACCTAAAATGATGGATGGGATGGGAGTTCTCAATATTAAAAAATATTACATTGCGGCACAGCTCAAAGCAGTGGTAGATTGGCATAAGGTGCAACACAGTAAACAATGAGCTCTCATTGAACTAGCCCAAGCTATAATAATGTGCCACTTATGGGTCAATTTTGTCTTCGTAAATGCTGTAGAATATTACCTTCCCAAATTTCCCCTTATACGAGACACACTTCACAGTTATGGGACCGGAGGAAAGGGGCATTTTTGGGCTCATATATTTTTTAGGCCGGGATGCCTTTTTGCGCTAATAAAGATTTTAAACCAGGGCTTACCTCTCAAGAATTTCAATTTGGAGTGGTTTGGGGCTCCAATTTATTGGTCAGGTTTGGGATGATGGCAAGATGCTGGATTTTGATAAACATTGTGATGTGTTCTCTCTGGAAAAGGGCGATTACTTTGCTTTCTTACAGTTATCCCATTATGTGAAATCTAGTCACATTTAATGGGGAATAAATAATTTAGGGATTGTGTTTTTCTCCTCTACCTGGCAGGAAACTGATATCCAAATTATACACCTCATTGTTGGAAAATTTGAAAGCTAAGCCCATACATATTAGGGCTTGGGAAACTGATCTTGGAGATCCTTTAGAGGAGTTACCTTACAATAATTGCACAGCTTAAATTCTCTACATGTGTAGCTTCTCTTTTTCATGTATGGTTATTGTTTAAATGTATATTGAGCTTTTGATTAGATCTGTTCCTGTTTGCTATTGTCCCCCCTCACCCCCCCCCATCTGTTTTATCTTTCTTCTCCTATTGGTTTTTATTTATTTATTTATTTATTTATTTAAGGTTTTTTTATACCGGCATTCATGAACTCATTCACATCATGTTGGTTTACAGAAAACAGGGGTGCGAAGAATACAACCAAAAAACATAATAAAACGTGATGAAAAGAAGCAGTTACAATTAACAAGGGCTAATGAACTGGGATTGTAAGAATAAAGAGAGATAGAGGGGGTTAATTATATACAAATGTACAATATAAATATGGAGTCCAATATATACAGCTTCTGAGCAGAGAAATTATTGATGGTGCATGTTAGGTGGAGTTCGGGAAGGCTTGCCTGAAAAGCCATGTCTTAAGCCTTTTCCTAAAGGTTAGGAGGCATGGTTCGTTTCTGAGATCTGGAGGGATGGCGTTCCATAACGGTGGTCCTGCTGTGGAAAGGGCTCGGTCTCTTAAGGTGCTGTGCTTAGTGGTTTTCGTGGGTGGAACAATGAGGCATCCTCTGTAGGCTTCCCTGGTCGGTCTTGTGGATTTGTGTAAACGGGGCGGAATTTGTAGGTCGATTATGGTATGTTGGTGAATGATTTTGTATATCAAGGTGATGGATTTATAAATGACTCTGAAATGGATTGGTAACCAGTGGAGGTCTTGTAGAACTGGGGAGATGTGGTCTCTTCTCCTAGTGTTAGTCAGTAGACGGGCTGCTGCGTTTTGAACCATTTGGAGTGGTTTTGTGTATGAGGAAGGGAGGCCAAGTAGAGTAGAGCTGCAGTAGTCCAGTTTAGAGAAAATGAGGGCTTGGAGGATGGTTCTGAAGTCTTTGGCATGGAATAGTGGTCTTATCCTTTTTAAGACTTGCAGTTTAAAGAAGCAGTCTTTGGTGGTTTTATTGATGTGGGCTTTGAAGTTCAGTTTATTGTCGATTAGCACACCTAGATCTCACACGAGTGGTTTGTAGGTTGGTTGGGAGACAGGCTGTGAGATTGTTGTCAGGAGTTATGAGTAAAACTTCAGTTTTGGCGGAGTTTAGTACCAGGTTTAGGCTGTTGAGGAGGCTTTTGATTTCTTGGTGACAGGATTCCCAGTATTCGAGGGTTTTTGAGTATGATTCTTTGATGGGTATAAAGTGTATTAAATTGAGGTTGGTAAGGAGTCGGCAGAGTGGTAGGAGGTAAATATTAAAGAGTGTGGGGGATAAAGAGGAATCTTGTGGGACTCCGATGGTCGAGTCTTGGCGTGATGATTCTTTATTATGGATTTTTACCTTGTAGCCTCTGTTGGTTAGAAACGATTTGAACCAGGAGAGCGCTAAACCAGAGATACCTATCGCAGCTAGCTGGTTGATGAGGATAGCGTGATTTACGGTATCGAAAGCTGCTGAAAGGTCCAGAAGGATCAATAGAAAGGATTGTCCTTTGTCTGTACCTAAGATGAGGAGGTCTGTAAGGGAGGTAAGTAGGGATTCAGTGCCCCGATTTTTGCGGAATCCATGTTGTGAGGCGGATAGAATTTTGTTGTCTTCAATGAATTTTCAATGAATTTTGTTGTCTTCAATGTCTTTACCCTTTGGAATCCATGGGATACCTTACTTCCTGCTAAAATTTCAGTTTGGAACTGACTCTTGCTTAGTTTGCAGGTCTCCTGAATGCAGGCTCTTGGGGGCATTACTCTTTCTAACTTTTCTGTTGGAAAAAATTCAGCAGAACCAGGGGTCACAATTTAAAACTCCAGGGAGGAAGACTCAGAACCAAAGTCAGGAAGTATTTCTTCACTGAGAGGGTGGTGGATGCCTGGAATGACCTTCCGGAGGAAGTGGTAAAGACCAGAACTGTGAAGGACTTCAAAGGGGTGTGGGATAAACACTGTGGATCCATAAAGTCTAGAGGATGTGAATGAAGAGTGGGTGGCTCGTGGGAATGATGGATACTACCTGGAGATAATACCCTTATTCAATAAACATACACACGAGTAATTCGACTCCAACATTGCTCTAAGCTTCAACGGCAAGAGGAAATGTGGAAAAAAAGATTTGCATTCACAAAAAAGTGGGGAGTAGCTTGCTTGTTATGGTGGTTACTACCCCAAACCAAATAAGCCTGATACTTCACTTTCAATGCATATCAAGCATAGCTCTCTGCTTCAAAGGCAGGGGAGAAAGAAGAACATAAGAATATGCCATACTGGGTCAGACCAAGGGTCCATCAAGCCCAGCATCCTGTTTCCAACAGTGGCCAATCCAGGCCATAAGAACCTGGCAAGTACCCAAAAACTAAGTCTATTCCATGTTACCATTGCTAGTAATAGTGGTGGTTATTATCTAAGTCAACTTAATTAATAGCAGGTAATGGACTTCTCCTCCAAGAACTTATCCAATCCTTTTTAAACACAGCTATACTAATTGCACTAACCACATCTTCTGGCAACAAATTCCAGTTTAATTGTGCGTTGAGTGAAAAAGAACTTTCTCCGATTAATTTTAAATGTGCCACATGCTAACTTCATGGAGTGCCCCCTAGTCTTTCTATTATCCAAAAGAGTAAATAACCGATTTATATCTACCCATTTTAGACCTCTCATGATTTTAAACACCTCTATCATATCTCCCCTCAGCCGTCTCTTCTCCAAGCTGAAAAGTCCTAACCTCTTTAGTCTTTCCTCAAAGGGGAGCTGTTCCATTCCCTTTATCATTTTGGTCGCCCTTCTCTGTACCTTTTAATGCATATTCAGCATTGCTCTCTGCTTCAATGGCAGGGGAGACTGATACTTCACTTTCAATGCATATCCAGCATAGTTCTCTGCTTCAACAACAGGGGAGAAAGACTGATACTTCCCTTTCAATGCATATCCAGCGTAGCTCTCTGCTTCAGCGGCAGGGGAGAAAGACTGATACTTTACTTTCAATGCATATCCAGCATAGCTCTCAGCTTCAACGGCAGGGGGGAATGAAGAAAAGGGGAGCTATATACAGACAACAACCAAGGACTGAATTACATAATCTGGGTAAACAAATAAGCATGGGTGTAACTTGCTTATTGCGGCAGTTAATACCCCTAACTAATTAAGCTATTTCACTTAGATGCATTTCCAACACTGCTCTCTACATTAATGGTGGGGGTGGAAGGGAAATAGAACCAAAAGGTTACTAAGGTCCAAGAGTAACAGGAAGAATTGTTCTGTCCTCAGTTTTAAATTGTCTAGCTTGAGAGCCTATAGTTAAATCTCTTCCTATTTTAGCTTTCAAAAGTCAGGGAGAACTCAAATCTTAATACCAAACATTTATTGAATGATAAACAGTTTGACACTCACTGTGCATGGTATGGTTTCAAGATAGATGCACAGAAGCAGATCTGATGCAACTGTGATGAGAAACTCTGAGAGCTCAGCCAAAGGAAGATGACTTCAGCCAAAGAAGAAGCTGTAACTACTAGTAATGGCAGAAGTCAGCAGTGGAAGGCAAGGATGTAAGGTAAACATAGAAACATAGAAATGATGGCAGAAGAAGACCAAACGGCCCATCCAGTCTGCTCAACAAGCTTTCACACTTTTTTTTCTCATGACAATCTCAGTGACCCCCATATGACTCAAACCTATCACTGTTCAATAGAGGTGTGAATCATGTGATCGATCGTCTTAACGATCGATTTTGGCTGGGGGGAAGGGAAATCTTATCGTTGGGTTTTTTTGTTTTAAAAAATCGTTAAAAATCGTAAATCGGGGGAGGGCGGGAAAACCGGCACACCAAAAAAACCCTAAAACCCACCCCAAACCTTTAAAAGAAATCCCCCACCCTCCCAAACCCCCCCCAAAATGTTTTAAATTACCTGGGGTCCAGTGGGGGGGGGGGGGCGACCGTCGCCCATATGACATAGTGAGGGCAAAGGTAGCGCTGGCGCCATTTTGAAGATTGGCAATACGGCCCGCGTGCAGGAGGTCGCTCCCGGACCCCCGCTGGACTTTTGGCAAGTCTTGTGGGAGTCAGGTGGCCCCCTCCCCAAGCTGGCCAAAAGTCCCTGGGGGTCCAGCGGGGGTCCGGGGGCGATCTCCAGCAGGCGTGATGTCGGGAGCCAGGAAACAAAATGGCGCCGGCGCTACCTTTGCCCTGTCACATGATAAGGGCAAAGGGCCACCGGTGCCATTTCTCAACGCAGCCGTGGCCAGAGAGAGAGAGAGAGAGAGAGGGAGATCGCGTCGGGACCCCCCTACTGGACCCCAGGTAATTTAAAACATTTTGGGGGGGTTCGGGAGGGTGGGGGATTTCTTTTAAAGGTTCGGGGTGGGTTTTAGGGTTTTTTTGGTGTGCCGGTTTTCTCGCGCCCTATTTAACGATACAATACAAATGCCCCTGATGATAAATCGGGGGCATTTGTATTGTATCTGCACTCTAACGATTTTGGACGATTTTAAAATTATCTGACGATAATTTTAATCATTCAAAAACGATTCACATCCCTACTGTTCAACAGTTTTAGTGACCCCAGTCTCACTCAGACATATCACTGAATGATAAGGTAGTTTTGGATATCCTGTTAACTTAAAACTCCTTGTGATTTCCCTTTCAATGTGTGATCAGCTCTGTTTAAAAATAGGAAAACAACTTATAGAAATCCTACCCTTCATGGAAATCTCTGTCCCACAAGCTAGAACTAGGAATTGCTAGCAGCTATCTGTGTTCTCTCATACTGTTCTCTCATACTGGTCTCTCTTTTACTCTGTGTGTCTGATGCTGATGTTCCTGATACTCTGGATACAGCAGCAGTTGTGTATCCATTGCTGATAATCTTGTCACTAGTGCTGTCAAATCTATCTTACAGCTGGTTATTATTACACTGTTATTACAGTAACTATTACTGAAGTTATGCACAGTTATTACAGTAACTACACAGTTATTACAGTAACTATTACTGACGTTATGCACAGTTATGCATTAATGAGTTGATATGTTGTATGTATAAGTGACAGTTCAGAAACTGTCTCTTAGTTGTTTAAACCTTTCCTCCAGCAAAAGCAGCAGAAGTCTTGCCATGATATAATAACTGGCACTATTTATGCAAGATCCTGGAACTTTTCCAAAACAGAAGAGTTTACTTGCCAACTGATAGCTGGTGCTTCTGATGTCCAGGATTTGATACAGTTCACTTACTAAAGTCAAACATTCAGCACTTTGAAAGACCAACAGGTTCTTATTGAGGTCTTTGTGATTTCTTATGTCCATCTTTGATGATGACCACTGATGTATATTTTTACATTTCCACAGTCTTTGGCTAATTAACAGTTCAGCTTGTGATTGCAATCTAACCCACCAATTGCCTTAAGAAAACTAGTCTTTTCCTCCTTCCTTATTGCATAGAGCAGATAGAGTAGCAGGAAACTAAAGATAACAGATGTCTACGTGCTATCTTCATGGAGGGCCTCAAATCTCGCTTGAAGGACAAACTGGTGGCTCGTGATCTCCCTGATACCCTTGAGTCTCTTATGGAACTGGCTGGGAGACAGCTGAGGGGGGTTATTATAGAGGTGCTTAAAATCATGAGAGGTCTAGAATGGGTAGATGTGAATCGGTTATTTACTCTTTCGGATAATAGAAAGACTAGGGGGCACTCCATGAAGTTAGCGTGTGGCACATTTAAAATTAATCGGAGAAAGTTCTTTTTCACTCAACGCACAATTAAACTCTGGAATTTGTTGCCAGAGGATGTGGTTAGTGCAGTTAGTATAGCTGTGTTTAAAAAAGGATTGGATAAGTTCTTGGAGGAGAAGTCCATTACCTGCTATTAATTGAGTTCACTTAGAAAATAGCCATTGCTATTACTAGCAATGGTAACATGGAATAGACTTAGTTTTTGGATACTTGCCAGGTTCTTATGACCTGGATTGGCCACTGTTGGAAACAGGATGCTGAGCTTGATGGACCCTTGGTCTGACCCAGTATGGCATGTTCTTATGTTCTTATGTTCTTAATTGACCGCCGTATTGGAGACCGAACTCAAGAGGGTAGGAGTCCTCGAAAGTCCGCCTCGGGAGCTAACCGCCTAAACCTGTGCCAATTGCCTCAAGCCTACTGTCTGCTCCCTTAGAAGAAGATGAGCCTATGCAACTAGGCCAAAGTCATTTTACGTTTTCGCAAACGCATGGGGTTATGCATGTACTGTGGCCAATCTGGCCATGCCGTCCAAACCTGTCCCATTTGTCCAGGAAACTGACGGGCCTATGATCTGCAGGAGGACGTCTCCTAGGCCTCACCTCTCCAACTCCTCCATTATCTTTACCAGTCTCACTACTCTGCGGAAGCCTTGAATTTCAAACCCTCTAATAGACTCCGGAGCTGGAGGAAGTTTCATCTTAAAATGCTTAGTAGAATATCTACGGATTCCTACCACACCAATAGCTAAGCCATTGCTATTGTCTTCAATCCATGGGGAACCACTTCCTGGAGAAGTTTGATTACCCAGGCCACTGGCCTGCGCACCGGAGCTTTACACTCTGAATCCATGTCCTTCCTCATATTGGAAAAGGCCATGCACTCAGTGGAACTTGGACTGCCTTGGCTACAAGATCATATGCCACAATTTGATTGGGCCATGCTGGAATTATCCCAGTGGGGACCTGGTTGTCATGGTCGGTGTCTCGCAGAAGTCTCACCGCTAATTTTCATGCCCACTACACCATCATTACCTGGCTTACCTCCACAATACGCCTCCTTCCAGGATGTCTTCTCTAAATAAGCAGCAGATTTACTCCCTCCACAGAGTTTTTGACTGCGCTATAAACCTGAAACCTAATGCGGAGCCTCCAAAGGGAAGAGTTTACCCTCTTTCTGCAACTGAAACTAAGGCCATGTCTGCCTTTATACAAGAGAATCTTCAAAAAGGATTCTTCAGACCCTCCAAATCCCCGGCTGGTGCAGGATTCTTTTATGTAGGGAAAAAGGATTGCACCTTACGACCCTGTATCGACTACAGGGGTCTGAATGAAATTACTATCAAGGACAGGTATCCCCTGCCCTTGATTTCTGAAATATTTGACAGACTCCAGGGTGCCAAGATATTTTCTAAACTGGATCTTAAAGGAGCTTACAATTTGGTGCGCATTCTTGAAGGAGACAAATGGAAGACAGCTTTTAACACCCACGATGGACACTTCGAATACCCTTCGGATTAAGTAACGCACCTGCAGTCTTTCAAAATATGATGAACGACATCTTATGGGACTTACTATATCAATATGTAGTAGTATATCTTGATGATATTCTGATCTTCTCACAAGATCTACAAACACAACAAGAGGATGTCAAGAAGGTTCTAAGACGCCTGCGGGAATATCACTTATACGCAAAACTAGAGAAGTGCGAGTTCCACAAGGAGTCTGTACCCTTCCTGGGCTACATTGTTTCTAAAAACGGGTTTCAGATGGACCCTAAGAAATTAGAAAGCATCCAGGATTGGCCCCAACCTACAGGCCTGAAGGCACTGCGCCACTTCTTGGGCTTCACGAACTACTACCGTTACTTTATTAAGAACTACTCATCATTGCCAGTTCCTCTCACTGCTATGACCAGAAAGGGAGCCAATCCCGCCAACTGGTCTCCTGAAGTCATATCAGCCTTTCTGACTCTCAAAGAGGCTTTTCAAAAGAAGCCATGCCTCCATCATCCAGACCTGTGTCGCCCATTCATCGTCGAGGTTGACACATTGGATGTCGGCGTGGGAGCGGTTTTGAGCCAGTACAGCAAATCCAATGTGCTCCATCCCTGCTCCTTCTTCTCAAGGTGATTCTCGCCTGCCAAAAGAAATTACGGAATCAGAGACAAAGAGTTACTCGCAAATAAGCTGGCCTTTGAGGCATGGTGTCCTTGGCTGGAAGGCGCACAACATCAGATAGTAGTGTTCACCGATCACAAGAACTTGGAGTATCTTAGACATGCTCAACGACTCAATCACCGTCAAGCAAGATGGTCACTCTTCTTTAACAGATTTGATTTCCTCTTGAAATACTGTCCAGGAGAGAAGAACACTCGGGCTGATGCCCTGTCAAGATCCTTCTCACCTCAGGATGTGCCTGATGAACCCCGTCATATCATTGACCCCGGGAGAGTGGTTCTTGCAGCCACTCATGTTGTACCCACCGGAAAGATGGTTGTGGCTAGAAATCAAAGGAAGAAACTGTTGAAATGGCCACACAATTCCCGCCTAGCCAGCCATCCTGGACAGTCACACTTTGGCTATGTTACAGTGGTATTACTGGTGGCCAACCATTAAAAAGGATGTACAAGCTTATGTGGGTTCCTGCGCAGTCTGTGCCAAGCAAAAGCTGCCAGCCGGATGTCCGTGGGGGTCTGCTATGACCCCTGCCAGTGTCGGATGAACCCTGCACACATATAGCAACCGATTTTGTGGTTGACTTACCACTCCAATGGGAACAATACCATTTGGGTCACTGTTGACTGCTTCTCCAAGATGGCACATTTCGTAGCTTCTGCTGTGGAGTTAGTGAAACTCTTCATCAAACATATCTTCCGCCTTCATGGAATGCCTAAGCATGTTCCGTCTGACAGAGGAGTACAATTCACTGCCAAATTCTGGAGAGCCTTATGTAAAAAATGTGACATCTCCTTGGACTTGACCTCCGCTTACCACCCTCAGTCTAATGGTCAGACTGAAAGAATGAACAGAACACTTAAACAGTTTCTACGATCCTACATTATTAACTCAAGACAGAGTGACTGGGCAGAACTGCTGCCTTGGGCAGAATTTGCTATCAATTCGCATCCTGCTACATCTACAGGGTCTTCTCCCTTCCAACTCGTCTATGGATGACAACCGCTTCCTCCTCTGCCAATTCCCTTATCAGTGGCTTCTCCTGCCGCAGAGGCTACTGCAGCAGAGCTATCTCAGCTTTGGAAGCAAACGAAGGACCTGCTCCTCAAACCAGGACAGAAAGCAAAAAAGATCTACGATATAAACCATCGAGAGGCACCTCAGTTTCAGCCTGGAGACAAAGTCTGGCTGAGTACCAAGTTCCTCCATCTTAAACTACCTTCAGCACGCTTTGCGCCTCGCTATGTAGGACCTTTTGCAATCCTTTGGCACTTGGGAAATCTGATGTACAGTCTAAAACTACCTCCATCTATAAGAATACACAACGCTTTTCATGTCTCTCTGTTAAAACCCTTAATGCTCTCAGAGTTCTCCAAGAAGACCCCAGATCCCACAAATCTGGACACGGACAACGACATTAAATATGCCATAGATGACATCTTGGATATCCATAAGAGAAGCAAGACGTGGGAATACCTCATCTCCTGGGAGGGCTATGGACCAGAAGAAAACTCATGGGAACCTCTGGCCAACATCATGGATAAAGACATGGTATGTCAATTCCATCTCGAACATCCTCGAAAACCCAGACCACCAAGAAGAGGTCCTGGAGGGGGCCTTTTGAAGGGGGGTACTGTTGCGTCTGTCGGTCGCAGATGGCTGTGACCGCTCTGCCTCACCTCTCTTCTACCCTTTTCCACCTCTCTGGGAAGGATGGCTGCCTCTGGTGCTGATTGCCGAAACCCTCGGCATCTCCGACACAGCATGAGCATCCCTGTCCACCATGCTTCTTCCTGAGGCCATGTTTGATTTCTCCCACATATTTCTTGTTGGAGTTTTTCTTGTGCTTTATAAGATACTATGAACATTTCTTCCCCACAATATTCTTTAGCAGTGACATCTAAAGAAGAGACCTGTGTGCTCTGGAAAGTTCATGTACCACAACATCTTTGTTTACTTAACATTACCTATAAAAATGTCAGTTTCCTCTGGGCTAACATTACATACCGACTTTATTACTTTTTTCTTTTAAGAATTCATAAGATTTGTGTCAACAGCCAGAATTTCTGGAGATCACTTCTTGTCCTATTGTAGCTAAGAACTAGAATTGTGCAGGGAAACTAATTTTGTTTCATTTTTTATTTCATTTATTTTTGTATTTTTCTTTTTAATTTTATTTACTTTGGTTTTGTGCTTATTAAGTGGCTTTGTGCATGCTAAAACCATTTAGTGTGTGTTAAAGCCATTTAATGTATACTAAAATGGCATTAGCATGCACTGTGATTGTGGCAAGAAGCAACACTTTTCCAGTTGCTCAAGGACGGCCCTTGCATGGTGAGGAATTTTGCTGCAGCCACCTTGAAATGTGCTTGTCAGTGGAAAGAAATCTGACTTTGGTGAATGGACATGGAAAGAAGACGATCAGTCTTTTTTTTCCAGATTTTTAAACTCATTTGTTCTTAACCTGCATTTTACCTTTTTTTCTTCCCCCAGGTGATAACTCTCTGTGCCCACTCATAACTAATTACTTGCAGTATCTGAATTCTCTAGCTTTCCACTGATTGTAAAGTGCTTTGGGAAAAAGAAAAGGTACTATAAAGATGAAAAATGTGCTGCAAGGTAATGCCAGTGAAAAGCAAATTTTGCTTTAGTTTCAGAAAAAAATCTATGAACATGATAAAAGCTAAAAAAAATTATCCCAAAAGCATGCAGAGAGGATGTGATTAAATTGTCTCAAATTCTTTGATTCTTCTCTTAAATTCAAGTTCTGCCCATGTCTACAGAAAGTGAGAGCACATCACAGTAGAAAAGGAAGTGCCATGATGGCCCATCACAAATGAACCTGTCGCCACAAGCTTTTCATCAGGACCCAGAAATTCTTTAACCCATTGTAGGCTGCTCTTTTGTTTTGAAGGGTCTAAGTGACTAATTTTATGAGCTAACAGGCTAGACCCCAGTAGGGATGTGCATTTGTGGGTTTCGCAAAACGCATAGCGATCTCCCACGAATGAAACATATCATATTAGTTTCATTCTTCTGGTTTGCAGTGCTTTCTTAGCAGCCGTTTGAAATAGGAGAAGGCCATGTGGGAGTATCCATAGCAACAACCAGTCCTGTCATAAAGCGGGTGTGGGGAAAGACGCTAGGTACCTGGAATTCGCAGAGGGAAGGGTGCTCTGCTGGATGGCTCCGCGTCCCGTGCGGTGGGGCAGGGAGGAAGGTGGCGCCTGCCTGCCAATTTCCCTGCCCTGGGGACATTGATCCGTCTGGGGTGCCGGGTAGGGATGTGCATTCGGATTGACCGCATATGGAAAACGCAACTCAATTTTTTTTTTTTACTTAAAAAAAAGATGGGGCGTATACGAGCAGATTTCCGACATAAATGAACATAGATATGTCGGATACGGCGAATCGCCATGCGCGCGCTTTCTCGCCGCCATTACCTGCGACTCGAGCTCGGAGCCCCGGATTACCTGAAAATGGCGGCGCCCCTGCGGTAACCATGCCAACCTGTCTGACCCTGTCCTGTGAGTCTCAGTGACTCACAGGAAAGGGTGGGACAGGTCGGCATGGATACCGGAACGCAGCGAATCTGCGTTCACCTTTTCAGAGAAGCACTGAATGCAGCGAATCGCGCTGTCATTCCGTGCTTCTCTGAGGATTTCCTGACGAGCCAGCAGCACTATAAAAGCAGCAGCAACACGAGGACTGACGGACATTGTCAGCGATTCAGTGGGGAGGTGGGATCGGGATCGTGCAGGGTGGGCTTAGGCAGGCTGAGGCAGAGAAGATAGCAGAACCCGATTTGATAGACAACACAGAACAGAACCAGATTTGATAGACAACACAGAACAGATTCTTTGTTAGGGAAAAAAAAAAAAGAACATTCTTATTGAGTGAGTCTGTACATTTTATCCTGGGCAGTGCCAGGCAGGGCTGGCAGTACTCTGCCTCATATTTGCTATTTTTAAACAGACTTAAAAGCATTCTCCTTGAGTGGTTCAGTGCTGGCTGGGCAGCAGTTCCAGGGCTGGGAGTACTCTGCCTCATATCTACTTTAGTTCTATGTTCACTGCAGTGCACACAGACAGACACATTCCGTGCATTGCCAGGCAGACAGTGAGGCAGTGGGCATTGTAAACAGAGTGAACATTGCCCTTCAGCGAGTCTGTTACATTTGCTATTTTTAAACAGACTTAAAAGCATTCTCCTTGAGTGGTTCAGTGCTGGGTGGGCACTGGGCAGCAGTTCCAAGGCTGGGAATACCCTGCCTCATATATACTTTAGTTCTATGTGCACTGCAGTGCACACAGACAGACACATTCTGTGCATTGCCAGGCAGACAGTGAGGCAGTGGGCATTGTAAACAGAGTGAACATTGCCCTTCAGCGAGTCTGTAACATTTGCTATTTTTAAACAGACTTAAAAGCATTCTCCTTGAGTGGTTCAGTGCTGGGTGGGCACTGGGCAGCAGTTCCAGGGCTGGGAATACCCTGCCTCATATATACTTCAGTTCTATGTGCACTGCAGTGCACACAGACAGACACATTCCGTGCATTGCCAGGCAGACAGTGAGGCAGTGGGCATTGTAAACAGAGTGAACATTGCCCTTCAGCGAGTCTGTTACATTTGCTATTTTTAAACAGACTTAAAAGCATTCTCCTTGAGTGGTTCAGTGCTGGGTGGGCAGTGCCAGGGCTGGCACTGGCAGTACTCTGCCTCATATCTACTGAAAAGGAAGCTTGTTCTCTGTGCACTCACTGCACACACACAGACAGACACATTCCGTGCATTGCCAGGCAGGCAGTGAGGCAGTGGGCATTGTAAACAGAGTGAACACATTCTCCTTCAGTGGTTCAGTGCTGGGTGGGCAGCAGTTCCAGTGCTGGGAGTACCCTGCCTCATATCTACTTTAGTTCTATGTGCACTGCAGTGCACACAGACAGACACATTCCGTGCATTGCCAGGCAGGCAGTGAGGCAGTGGGCATTGTAAACAGAGTGAACATTGCCCTTCAGCGAGTCTGTTACATTTGCTATTTTTAAACAGACTTAAAAGCATTCTCCTTGAGTGGTTCAGTGCTGGGTGGGCACTGGGCAGCAGTTCCAAGGCTGGGAATACCCTGCCTCATATATACTTTAGTTCTATGTGCACTGCAGTGCACACAGACAGACACATTCTGTGCATTGCCAGGCAGACAATGAGGCAGTGGGCATTGTAAACAGAGTGAACATTGCCCTTCAGCGAGTCTGTTACATTTGCTATTTTTAAACAGACTTAAAAGCATTCTCCTTGAGTGGTTCAGTGCTGGGTGGGCAGCAGTTCCAGGGCTGGGAGTACCCTGCCTCATATCTACTGAAAAGGAAGCTTGTTCTCTGTGCACTCACTGCACACACACAGACAGACACATTCCGTGCATTGCCAGGCAGGCAGTGAGGCAGTGGGCATTGTAAACAGAGTGAACACATTCTCCTTCAGTGGTTCAGTGCTGGGTGGGCAGCAGTTCCAGTGCTGGGAGTACCCTGCCTCATATCTACTTTAGTTCTATGTGCACTGCAGTGCACACAGACAGACACATTCCGTGCATTGCCAGGCAGGCAGTGAGGCAGTGGGCATTGTAAACAGAGTGAACATTGCCCTTCAGCGAGTCTGTTACATTTGCTATTTTTAAACAGACTTAACCGCATTGTCCTTGAGTGGTTCAGTGCTGGGTGGGCAGCAGTTCCAGGGCTGGGAGTACCCTGCCTCATATCTACTGAAAAGGAAGCTTGTTCTCTGTGCACTCACTGCACACACACAGACAGACACATTCCGTGCATTGCCAGGCAGGCAGTGAGGCAGTGGGCATTGTAAACAGAGTGAAGATTGGCCTTCAGCGAGTCTGTTCAATCTGCTATTTTTAAACAGACTTAAAAGCATTCTCCTTGAGTGGTTCAGTGCTGGGTGGGCAGCAGTTCCAGGGCTGGGAGTACCCTGCCTCATATCTACTGAAAAGGAAGCTTGTTCTCTGTGCACTCACTGCACACACACAGACAGACACATTCCGTGCATTGCCAGGCAGGCAGTGAGGCAGTGGGCATTGTAAACAGAGTGAAGATTGGCCTTCAGCGAGTCTGTTCAATCTGCTATTTTTAAACAGACTTAAAAGCATTCTCCTTGAGTGGTTCAGTGCTGGGTGGGCAGCAGTTCCAGGGCTGGGAGTACCCTGCCTCATATCTACTGAAAAGGAAGCTTGTTCTCTGTGCACTCACTGCACACACACAGACAGACACATTCCGTGCATTGCCAGGCAGGCAGTGAGGCAGTGGGCATTGTAAACAGAGTGAAGATTGGCCTTCAGCGAGTCTGTTCAATCTGCTATTTTTAAACAGACTTAAAAGCATTCTCCTTGAGTGGTTCAGTGCTGGGTGGGCAGCAGTTCCAGGGCTGGGAGTACCCTGCCTCATATCTACTGAAAAGGAAGCTTGTTCTCTGTGCACTCACTGCACACACACAGACAGACACATTCCGTGCATTGCCAGGCAGGCAGTGAGGCAGTGGGCATTGTAAACAGAGTGAAGATTGGCCTTCAGCGAGTCTGTTCAATCTGCTATTTTTAAACAGACTTAAAAGCATTCTCCTTGAGTGGTTCAGTGCTGGGTGGGCAGCAGTTCCAGGGCTGGGAGTACCCTGCCTCATATCTACTGAAAAGGAAGCTTGTTCTCTGTGCACTCACTGCACACACACAGACAGACACATTCCGTGCATTGCCAGGCAGGCAGTGAGGCAGTGGGCATTGTAAACAGAGTGAAGATTGGCCTTCAGCGAGTCTGTTCAATCTGCTATTTTTAAACAGACTTAACCGCATTGTCCTTGACTTGGTCCGTTCATTTTGTTATTTTAAACAGACTGAGCATTCTTCTTGAGTGGGTCTGTTAATTTAGTTATTTTAAACTGACCGAACATTATTATTGTGGGACAGTGGGCAGTGTTACCACTAGTACTCATTGACATTAAATCCATAATGTCAGGGAAAGGGAGATGCAAGCGACTTAGTGGGAATGGCAGCGGAGGCACCGCAAAAGACACCAGCGCAACACCACCAGTACAGGTAAAAAGGCAACTGTCGCAATCAAACGTCTTTGTAGGGGATGGCAGTTCCATGGCAAAAAAAAAGAAATCAGACCATGAAACTTTGCAATCGCCAGCACCTGTTTCTGGCACTGTAGTTTTGGAGGAGAGTGAAGAGGAGGCAGAGTCTAGCCAGACAAAAGTTACACACCCAAGAGCAGCCAGGGGACAGAAGTGTCCTGCAAAACTTTGCGGTGACAAGGTAGCGCTGGCACTGTTAGCTTCTGATTCAGAAGAAGAATCTTCTTGGATGGGATTCTCATCAGAAACGGAAGATGTAATACCTGAGCAATCTTCGGTAGAATTGTCAGTTAGTCCTGTTTTAGCCTCCACCTCCAGAAATCTGCGGCAGGGGAGACATTCCACTGATATCGAGGAGGAGGAAGAGCTGTCAGAAGGGAGACAGAGGGTGACTGTTGCCCCCGCTGGCATTGCTTCGCCGGGTGCAGTGGGTGCACCACCCACACCCAGTAGTACCTCAACTCCAGTGCCACCATCCACCCCCAGGGCGGGAAAGAGAGGAGGATCACAAAAGAAATCTGCGATCTGGGCACATTTTAAAGTGACAGAAGACCCGCGTTATGCTCGGTGTAATTACTGTGCCAGGGATATTAGCAGAGGCAAGCAACTGGGACATCTGTCAAATTTTGGCATGGAGTATCATGTTAAGAGGCAACACCCAACAAGATTACTGCCATCTGGGGATGGTAGCATTTTCCGTCAGGGGACCCCTTCCCCTTCCAACCAGGGTGCAGTGGTAGGAAAGCAGCAGAGTCAGCCCACGCCCTCATACCCTTCTAGCAGTCAGGCGGCAGGCCAGAAACCCACTGACATGTGGGAGAAGCGACAATGCACCATGGAGGAAATGGGGTGGAGTGCGGTAACGCTATCCCGGGGTAGGAGGCAGGCAGCCGCAAAAGTAGTAACCAGGAGCATTGGGGAAATGATTGCCCTTGATGACCAGCCCCTGCAGTTAGTTGAGAATGTGGGTTTCAAACGTTTCTTGAAGGTCGTACTTCCAAATTACAAAGTCCCCTCCAGAACCACATTTAGTAGAAAGGTCATCCCCAGCCTGTACAAGCACTGTGTCAGTCGCCTGCAAGCACTGCTAGGTAAGGCAGACGGAAGAGTGCATTTCACCTGCGATATCTGGACCGCCATGAATGCTGCACACTCTTACCTCTCTCTGACAGCACACTGGTGGGACATGGCAGAGGCAGGGGCAGCCAGCAGCTCTATTACTGAACAAGCATCAGGGTGGAGGTGGGCTTTACTGAACACCCACCTGACGGACCATTCCCATACCGCTGCCAATATTCTAGCATGCATCAGAAAGATGCTGGCGAGCTGGAAAGTACACCAGCGAGACAGTAAAACGCGGGCAGGCTTTTTTGTCACAGACAACGGTGCAAACATGGTTAAGGCAATAAGCGATGGGCGGTTTAAGAACATCCGATGTTTTGCACACACTCTGCATCTGGTAGTGAAGTCAGGTTTGGGCTTGGAGTCCAAGGACAAGGAGACTGAATACCTGCGTCGGTTAATACACAAGTGCAGGAACATAGCAGCACACTTCCACAGAAGTGTCAGGGCGGGGCAGGTTCTCCGAGAAAAGCAGACTGATTTGGATATGCCCGAGAAGCGTCTCATTCAAGACGTTCCCACCCGGTGGAATTCCACCTTTATGATGCTGGAGAGGTTATTGGAGCTGCAGACACCCCTTCATGAACTTTCTGGTACAATAGACATAGGTGTACAGAATCCCCTAGGGCATCACGATTGGTTAGTCATGAGTCAGCTGTTAAAAATCCTGCAGCCCTTCAAGGACGTCACGGAGGAGCTGAGTTCCAGAAGTTCCACCTTGGCTGACATCATCCCTATAGTGAAATTCCTGGATGACCATTTGGAAGGCATTAAACGGCAAGAGGGAATGACTGCTGAGGTGCTGCAGTGTGTGGACGTTTTGCAGCAGCAGGTGAAAGACAGATTAAGGCCTTTAACAGAGGACAGCACATACATGCTCGCCTCTGTCTGTGATCCCCGTGTGAAAGGTAAAATCGCCCTACAGACCAATTGTCTGTCATTTGTGAAGGAGCTGTTGTTAGCACAGGTCCGTGAACAGGAGCACCATAGGCGGAGACAGATTAGGCTTGAAGCACAGGTGGAAACAGCAGGCACGTCACAGAGTTGTGCTGCTGCTAGCCCTGGCAGGAGAAGGACTGTGTCAGTGACAGATACTATTACTAGTGCCTCCACCTCAACGTCAGAACGCCCAAGGCATGTTGGCCATAAAGATACATCAGTAGTGCAACAGGCGAGAGAGAAAGTAACTGGATTGAGTGACTCTCAGCCCTCCCAAGCACAGGAGGAGACAGCAGCAGAGCTGTCAGTGAAACGGTATCTCTCAGAGCCGATAGAGAATACGCAGACAGATCCGCTGGCATATTGGGCACACAAGTCCACTGTCTGGCCACACCTAGCCAAAGTGGCTGAAGGATATCTGTCATGTCCACCAACAAGTGTGCCCAGTGAACGTGTTTTTTCAATGACAGGGGATATCATGAGCCCTCACCGCTCAAGGCTTTCACCGGTCTTGATGGAAATGCTAGTGTTTTTGAAAGTAAACCTGCCATTGCTTGGCTTTCCCGATTTTCCTTGTGAATGGCAAGATGAATAAAAGCTATTGAAAGGAGCCTTGCAGCAGTTCCAATTGCCTCCTATGCTCAAGATAATGTAAGCAGTAAGCACTGCAGCACATGTTCTTGACATGAATCGCTGTGTCTGACCGGCATCTACTGTGCAGCCCTAGTGTTCCCACAAGTGTTTTAACTCCGTTGCTGTTCCTGCCTGTACCTCCAGGCATTGTGTTCCTAGCTGGGCAGTTCCATTTGGTTATTTTAAACAGACTGAGCATTGTCCTTCAGAGTGGGTCTGTTGATATTGCTATTTTAAACAGACTGAGCATTGACCTTCAGAGTGGGTCCGTTAATTTTCTTATTTTAAACAGACTGAGCATAGTCCTTGAGTGGGTCCGTTAATTTTGTTCTTTTAAACAGACTGAGCATGGTCCTTCAGAGTGGGTCCGTTAATTTTTTTATTTTAAACAGACTGAGCTTTCTTCTTCAAGGCCGAAGTGGAGAAGGGTTCCATGTGAACAGCAGTTCAACATGGGTCAGCCGGTCCTAACAGATAGGCGAGCGCCGTTCGGAAGGGACGGGCGATGGCCTCCGTCGTCCTCGGCTGATCGAAAGGGAATCGGGTTCAGATCCACGAACCCGGAGTGGTGGAGAATCGGCGCTGGGCTCTTCCCTCTTCACTCGCCGTTACTGAGGGAATCCTGGTCAGTTTCTTTTCCTATGCGACTTGTGTCCCTAGCTGGGATTGACCTCTGTCCTCCAATGATGTGCCTGTTCCTCCAGGCCTTGTGTTCCCACAAGTGTTTTAACTCCGTTGCTGTTCCTGCCTGTACCTCCAGGCATTGTGTTTCTACTGGTGTTTTAACTCCATTGCTGTGCCTGCCTGTCCCTCCAGGCCTTGTGTCCCTAGCCGGGATTGACCTCTGTCCACCAATGATGTGCCTGTTCCTCCAGGCCTTGTGTCCCTAGCTGGGCAGTTCCATTTTGTTATTTTAAACAGACTGAGCATTGTCCTTCAGAGTGGGTCTGTTGATATTGCTATTTTAAACAGACTGAGCATTGACCTTCAGAGTGGGTCCGTTAATTGTGTTCTTTTAAACAGACTGAGCATAGTCCTTGAGTGGGTCCGTTAATTTTGTTCTTTTAAACAGACTGAGCATTCTTCTTCAAGGCCGAAGTGGAGAAGGGTTCCATGTGAACAGCAGTTCAACATGGGTCAGCCGGTCCTAACAGATAGGCGAGCGCCGTTCGGAAGGGACGGGCGATGGCCTCCGTCGTCCTCGGCCGATCGAAAGGGAGTCGGATTCAGATCCCCGAACCCGGAGTGGCGGAGATTCGGCGCTGGGCTCTTCCCTCTTCACTCGCCGTTACTGAGGGAATCCTGGTTAGTTTCTTTTCCTACGCTGCTTGTGTCCCTAGCTGGGATTGACATCTGTCCTCAAATGATGTGCCTGTTCATCCAGACCTTGTGTTCCCACGCGTATTCTTATTTCTGAGAGATTTTCCGATTCCTTTGTCATCAGCTAAAGTGCATAAGATGCGTTGATGAATAGTTTTGAAGATGACACATATGGCTTTATAGATGATACGGAAGTGGACGGGTAGCCAATGTAACTCTTTCAGAATGGGAGATATGTGGTCTCTCTTTCTTGCGCCTGTTAGTAATCGGGCTGCTGAATTTTGAACCATCTGTAGTGGTTTGGAATAGGATGAGGGCAGACCTAGCAATAGGGAACTGCAGTAGTCTAATTTCGCAAAAATGACTGCTTGGATGATCGTTCTGAAGTCTTGAGCATGGAAAAGAGGTCTTATCCTCTTCTGAACCTGGAGTTTATAGAAGCAGTCTTTGGTTGTTTTGTTGATATGTGCCTTGAAGTTTAGCCGGTTGTCTATTATCACTCCTAAGTCTGTAACTTGTGTGGTAGGTAGGTTGGTGGGAAGAGTAGTGTTGGAGATATTGTTTTCAGGAGAGATGAGTAGGATTTCTGTCTTGGATGAGTTTAAGATGAGGTGTAGGTTGTTTACTACTTGTTTGATTTTCTGGTGGCATGTTTCCCAGTAGTCAAGAGTTTTAGAGTATGTGTCTTTGATATGGATGATGATTTCAATATCATCTGCGTAAAGGAAGTACTTTAGATTGAGGTCGGTAAGAAGTTGGCAGAGAGGAAGAAGATAGATATTAAATAGGGTCGGAGATAATCAAGAACCTTGAGGGACTCCTATGACAGAGTCAAATCTTGAGGATTCCTTGTTTTGGAGTTTAACTTTGTAACCTCTGTTATTGAGAAACGTTTTGAACCAGGATCGGACGGTGCCGCTGATTCCTATGGACGAAAGCTGGTTTAGGAGGATGGCGTGGTTGACCGTGTCGAACGCTGCGGAAAGGTCTAACAAGATCAATAGGAAAGAGTTTCCTTTGTCGAGGCCCATTAAGATATAATATTATATCTTACAGTTGTGGTTTGGATCATATTCTTTAGGTGAAGACGGTTGTCTATAATTACTCCCAGGTCTCTCACATGGTTGTGGGTGAGAAGGTGTTTGTGATGGATCTGAGATGGGAGGTTTTCTTGCTTGTAGGAAATGAAGAGGAGTTTAGTTTTAGAGGCATTGAGGACCAGGTTTAGACTGTTGAGGAGATTAGTGGTGGCTTCGGCTTGTAAGCTGTTGTTCCAAAGTGCGATGGCTTTCTTAATAGATTCTGTTATGGGAATAAGAATCTGAACATCGTCTGCATAGATGTAGTGAATGAGGTTAAGACTAAACAGTTGGCAAAGGGGAAGGAGGAAACGGCGGGGGAAACGGCAAAGCTGCTGCCAGGGGGGGCTATAACACGCGCCGCCGGAGCGGCGGGCCACCTGCCCTCCCTGGGCCTTCCCAGCCGACACGGAGCCGGTTGCGGCGCTCCGCCGAGGAGGAAATGCGCCCTGCGGCCGTCCGGGAGGCGTTCCCCGCCCCCCCGCGAAAGGGGTGGGGGATGCGCCGAAACCCCCCCCGGTCCCACCGAACCCGCCGCCGTGTTGAATCCTCCAGGCGGACTGCACGCACCTCACCCGTTTAACTCTTAACGGTTTCCCGCCCTTTTGAACTCGCTCTTGAAAGTTGTTTTCAACTTTCCCTTACGTACTTATTGATTTTATATATTTACTTTATTTTTTTATTCCTGGACGGGGCCGGGGCCGTCCGGGAGGCGTTCCCCGCCCCCCCGCGAAAGGGGTGGGGGATGCGCCGAAACCACCCCCGGTCCCACCGAACCCGCCGGGTTCAATCCTCCAGGCGGACTGCACGCACCCCACCCGTTTAACTCTTAACGGTTTCCCGCCCTTTTGAACTCGCTCTTGAAAGTTGTTTTCAACTTTCCCTTACGTACTTATTGATTTTATATATTTACTTTATTTTTTTATTCCTGGACGGGGCCGGGGCCGTCCGGGAGGCGTTCCCCGCCCCCCCGCGAAAGGGGTGGGGGATGCGCCGAAACCACCCCCGGTCCCACCGAACCCGCCGGGTTCAATCCTCCAGGCGGACTGCACGCACCCCACCCGTTTAACTCTTAACGGTTTCCCGCCCTTTTGAACTCGGTCTTGAAAGTTGTTTTCAACTTTCCCTTACGTACTTATTGATTTTATATATTTACTTTATTTTTTTATTCCTGGACAGGGCCGGGGCCATCCGGGAGGCGTTCCCCGCCCCCTTGCGAAAGGGGTGGGGGATGCGCCGAAACCACCCCCGGTCCCACCGAACCCGCCGGGTTCAATCCTCCAGGCGGACTGCACGCACCTCACCCGTTTAACTCTTAACGGTTTCCCGCCCTTTTGAACTCGGTCTTGAAAGTTGTTTTCAACTTTCCCTTACGTACTTATTGATTTTATATATTTACTTTATTTTTTTATTCCTGGACGGGGCCGGGGCCGTCCGGGAGGCGTTCCCCGCCCCCCCGCGAAAGGGGTGGGGGATGCGCCGAAACCACCCCCGGTCCCACCGAACCCGCCGGGTTCAATCCTCCAGGCGGACTGCACGCACCCCACCCGTTTAACTCTTAACGGTTTCCCGCCCTTTTGAACTCGGTCTTGAAAGTTGTTTTCAACTTTCCCTTACGTACTTATTGATTTTATATATTTACTTTATTTTTTTATTCCTGGACGGGGCCGGGGCCGTCCGGGAGGCGTTCCCCGCCCCCCCGCGAAAGGGGTGGGGGATGCGCCGAAACCACCCCCGGTCCCACCGAACCCGCCGGGTTCAATCCTCCAGGTGGACTGCACGCACCTCACCCGTTTAACTCTTAACGGTTTCCCGCCCTTTTGAACTCGCTCTTGAAAGTTGTTTTCAACTTTCCCTTACGTACTTATTGATTTTATTGATTTACTTTATTTTTTTTATTCCTGGACGGGGCCGGGGCCGCGGACTGCACGCACCCCACCCGTTTACCTCTTAACGGTTTCCCGCCCTTTTGAACTCGCTCTTGAAAGTTATTTTCAACTTTCCCTTACGTACTTATTGATTTTATTTATTGATTTTATTTATTTATACCGGCATTGCATCCGCTGTAGGCTTCCCTGGTCGGTCTTGTGCATTTGAATAAACGGAGAGGAATTTGTAGGTCGATAATGGTGTGTTGGTGAATGATTTTTTATATCAAGGTGATGGATTTGTAAATGACTCTGAACTGAATTGGTAACCAGTGGAGGTCTTTTAGGACTGGGGAAATGTGGCCTCCTTTCCTAGTGTTTGTTAGTAGACGGGCTGCTGCGTTTTCAACCATTTGGAGTGGTTTCGTGTATGAGGAAGGGAGTCCAAGTAATGTAGAGTTGCAGTAGTAGAAAATGAGGGCTTGGAGGATGGTTCTGAAGTGTTTGGCGTGGAAGAGTGGTCTTATCCTTTTTTAAACTTGCAGTTTATAGAAGCAGTCTTTGGTGGTTTTATTGGGGGGCCACTACCGGCCTAACACCGTCCGCCGGCTGATCCTCCATCAGAAGGACTTGGGCCCCCGAGCGGCGCTGGGGAGCCGGTCTTCCGTATGCCACATTTCCCGCGCCCGCCGGACAGGCGGGGATTCGGCGCTGGGCTCTTCCCTCTTCACTCACCGTTACTGAGGGAATCCTGGTTAGTTTATTTTCCTCCACAGCTAGTGTCCCTAGGTGGTCCCTGCGGGTCGGTACGGCAAGAGCGGTATTCAAACAGCAAGCACTGGGGTATGAAAATACAGACCCCTGTGTACTTACTTGGTAGAGGTTTTGCTAGGAGTAAGAATTTGTTGAGGATAATGTCAGTTTCTTAATAAGATCTCATGCTTTGACTGTTGAGGAGATTAGTGATGGCTTGTAAGCTGTTGATCCAAAGTGCGATGGCTTTGTTAATAGATTCTGTTATGGGAATAAGAATCTGAACATCGTCTGCATAGATGTAGTGAATGAGGTTAAGACTAGTTAACAGTTGGCAAAGGGGAAGGAGGAAACGGCGGGGGAAACGGCGAAGCTGCTGCCGGGGGGGGGGGGGGGGGGGGTGGGCAATAACACGCGCCGGAGCCGGTATTTACCCTTAGATGGAGTTTACCACCCACTTTGGCCTGCATTCCCAAACAAACAGACTACGAGAAAACCCGGTCCTGGCGCGCCGGGGGCCGCTACCGGCCTAACACCGTCCGCGGGCTGAGGCTTGATGAGAAGGACTTGGGCCCCCGAGCGGCGCCAGAGAGGCGATCTTCCGTACGCCACATTTCCCGCGCCCGCCGGACGAGCGGGGATTCGGCGCTGGGCTCTTCCCTCTTCACTCACCGTTACGGAGGGAATCCTGGTTAGTTTCTTTTCCTCCGCGGCTTGTGTCCATAGGTGGGATTGACCTCTGTCCTAGAATGATGTGCCTCTTCATCCAGGCCTAGTGTTCCTACTGGTGTTTTAAGTCCATTGCTGTGCCTGCCTGTTCATCCAGACCTTGTGTTCCCACACGTATTATTATTTTTGAGAGATCTTCCAATTCCTTTGTCATTTTCTGAAGTGCATAAGTAGGGTAGCTAAATGAGGAGAATATTGGAGGGGCGAAGTTCCATATTCAAAGCTGAGTAGCTGTACTTATCTAGTGAAAGTTTGAAGGATCAGGGAAGGCTTGTAAGAATAGCCAAGTTTGTTAATAGATTCTGTTATGGGAATAAGAATCTGAACATCGTCTGCATAGATGTAGTGAATGAGGTTAAGACAAGTTAACAGTTGCCAAAGGGGAAGGAGGAAACGCCGGGAGGGGGGGCTATAACACGCGCCGCCAGAGCAGCGGGCCACCTGCCCCCCCTGGGCCTTCCCAGCCGACCCGTTGCCGGTCACGGCGCACCGCCGCGGAGGAAATGCGCCCTGCGGGGGCCGGGGCCGTCCCCCGCCCCTCCCCCACCCCCCGCGAAAGGGGTGGGGGTGGGGGATCCGCCGAAACCCCGGTCCGACCGAACCCGCCGGGTTGAATCCTGCGGGCGGACTGCACGGACCCCACCCATTTACCTCTTTACAATTTCACGCCCTCTTGAACTCCCTCTTCAAAGTTGTTTTCAACTTTCCCTTGCGGTACTTACTTATTTATTTTATTTATTTAAGGTTTTTTTATACCGGCATTCATGAAATCGTTCACATGATGTCGCTTTACAGAAAACAGGGGTGCAAAGAAAACAACCTATAACATAAATACACGTGGTGAAGAGATGCAGTTACAATTAACTGGGGCTATGAACTGGGAGTGTAAGAAATAAAGAGGGATAGAGGAGGTTAATTATATACATGTGTAGAATATAAAAATATACAAGAGTACATTACAAATATGGCGTCCAATATATACAGCTTCTGAGCTGAGAATTTATTGATGGTGTGTGTTAGGTGCAGTTCGGGAAGGCTTGCCTGAAAAGCCATGTCTTGAGTCTTTTCCGAAAGGTTAGGAGGCAAGGTTCATTTCTGAGATCTGGGGGGATGGAGTTCCATAACGGTGGACCTGCTGTGGAAAGGGCTCAATCTCTAAAGGTGCTGTGATAAGTGGTTTTGGAGGGTGGAACAAGGAGGCATCCTCTGTAGGCTTCCCTGGTCGGTCTTGTGCATTTGTATAAACGGAGAGGAATTTGTAGGTCGATTATGGTGTGTTGGTGAAAGATTTTGTATATCAAGGTGATGGATTTGTAAATGACTCTGAACTGAATTGGTAACCAGTGGAGGTCTTTTAGGACTGGGGAAATGTGGTCTCTTTTCCTAGTGTTTGTTAGTAGACGGGCTGCTGCGTTTTGAACCATTTGGAGTGGTTTTGTGTATGAGGAAGGGAGTCCAAGAAATGTAGAGTTGCAGTAGTCTAATTTGGAGAAAATGAGGGCTTGGAGGATCCTGGTTAGTGTCTTTTCCTCCGCGGCTTGTGTCCCTAGCTGTGATTGAACTCTGTCCTCGAATGATGTGCCTCTTCATCCAGGCCTTGTGTCCCTAGCTGGGATCGACCTCTGTGCTCGACTGCTGCGCCTCTTCATCCCGGCCTTGTGTTCCCACAAGTGTTTTAACTCCGTTGCTGTGCCCGTTCCTGCAGGCCTTGTGTTCCTCTGGGGATAGGGAAATACATACAGTAACTGAGTGTAAGCAAGTATGATTTGCATTGAATACAAGAATGTCAGTATATAAAAATGACAAATAAATATAAAAATAAATGAAGTGCTATAAACTTTTAAAAAAAAGAATATAAATCCATAAAAAAAAAATTGTACTATCCGAGTATCAGTGTTCATCCATGTTCCTACTGGTGTTTTAACTCCATTGCTGTGCCTGCCTGTTCATCCAGGCCTTGTGTTCCCACAGGTGTTTTAACTCAGTGGCGGTGCCTGTTCATCCAGGCCTTGTGTTCCTCTGGGGATAGGGAAATACCTACAGTACCTGAGTGTAATCAAGTATGACGTGCTAGAAACGTTTTCGAATAAGAATATAAATACATTAAAAAAACAAATAATTACTATCCGAGTATCCGTGTTCATCCAGGCCTTGTGTTCCCACAGGTGTTTTAACTCAGTGGCGGTGCCTGTTCATCCAGGCCTTGTGTTCCCACAGGTGTTTTAACTCAGTGGCTGTGCCTGTTCATCCAGGCCTTGTGTTCCCACAAGTGTTTTAACCTGGTTGCTGTGCCTGTTCATGCAGGCCTTGTGTCCCTAGCTGGAATTGACCTCTGTCCTCGAATGATGTACCTGTTCATCCAGGCCTTGTGTTCCCACACGTATTCTTATTTGTGAGAGATCCTAGGCTCCAATTCGTTTGTCATCAGCTGAAGTGCGTAAGTACAGTCTGAATTCACTAGACGCCAACGGAATTCACTAGACGCCAACGATATTCACTGGACGCCAATGTAAACACCGGGTACACACAACTCTAGGGGTGGACCCGTTCCAGGGAGTCCTTCCCTGAACAAGCATGAGGGTGGAGGTGGGCTTTACTGCACACCCACCTGACGGACCATGCCCATACCGCTGCCAATATTCTAGCATGCATCAGAAAGATGCTGGCGAGCTGCCAGTGTTTTAACCTAGTTCCTGTGCCTGTTCATGCAGGCCTTGTGTCCCTAGCTGGGATTGACCTCTGTCCTCGAAGGAAGTGCCTGTTCATCCAGGCCTTGTGTTCCTACTGCTGTTTTAACTCCATTGCTGTGCCTGCCTGTTCATCCAGACCTTGTGTTCCCACACGTATTCTTATTTCTGAGAGATCCTCCAATTCCTTTGTCATCTGCTGAAGTGCGTAAGTACCGTCTGAATTCACTAGACGCCAACGGAATTCACTAGACGCCAACGATATTCATTGGACGCCAATGTAAACACCGGGTACACACAACTCTAGGGGTGGACCCTTTCCAGGGAGTACTTCCCTGCACAAAGGAAAGGGAACTCTCTCCTGGGCCAATTGATAAGAAAACCACAATTCTGCAGCCAAAAATAGGCTGGAAATCCTTCCCCCATTGACTTTAATGGGCGACATATGTACATATACCCAACTCATTGGATTTTTTTTATGTCCATATTGGCCGCAAGTGGGACCCCCTTTCGGACATAAGAAATATGAACATAAAATTTTGCTCTGCACATCCCTAGTGCCGGGCAACCCGCCTGCCCTCTTTCTCCCTTTTGGGGAAGCCGGCGTTCCCTCGGCTCCCGGCTACCCGGCGGGATGAGAAGGAGGTGGGCCCGCTGGTCGAATGCGCCATGCATTCGGAGGTGCGTGGCGGTCTCCGGCGTGGGTTCATCCCGGCACCGCGGAAACATGAGGATGGTGGACTCCCTCTCTTGCGCCCCGCGCTCACGGCGGGTGGCATCGAGGCAAGGTCTGGTGGTGTTCTTGCCACTATCATGGTTCCTCAGTGTGTTGGTGCTATCCTTCTGCTGCTTTCTCCCTTTATCGGTGCCTTGTGGTTTTTTCTGACACTCTTTCTGCTTGCTATGTTCCCCCTTCATTGTGCTATAGGATGTTGATGCCACTTGTCTTGCCACTTTGCCAGTCATGCTGCCTTCGAGGGTTCATGCAACTGTTATCGGTGCTCTCTTTTGAAGCTGTGGTGTGTTTTTGACACTCTCACTGCTGCTTTGTGCCTCTATTAAAGCACTCTTGCCACTCCTGGTACCCCTTTGCCCCTTTACGGTGCATTAGGCTATTCATGCAAATTTGGTGCCACTTTGCCACAGTCTAAGTACCTTGGAGCTCTTTTCTCGTTCTAATGATTGCTCTCCAGAAGTTTCATCAAATTGATAAGAAAACCCCAATTCTGCAGCCAAAAATAGGCTGCAAATACTTCCCCCATAGACTTTAATGGCAAGCGAAAAATGAATGAAACTAATGAACAAATTAGTTTTTCCCCTATGAAACTAATGAAATGAATTTGGGTCCCGGCAAAACGGATAACGAAACAAAACAACATTTTTCCTTCTGCACATCCCGAGACCCTAGACCTGGAACATTTCAGGGTAACTGGGGGGAGTGCAGGCTATTAAACCAGGGGGTTTGGAGGACCTATCTCTATACTGGGCGGGCTGGTGGACAAACTGGTCTTGGCGTAGATATGCGCCGGTTATAAAATTCCCTGACTTGTGCAGCTGAAACCCGATTTGTATGGTTGGGCGCAACTACTTGCAAAACGAGGGACAAACATGCATCAAGGATGTTTTAAAATGCACATGCATATGAATGTGTATGTTATAAAATTGCCACATCCCTTGGTAATCGCCAATGCACGTGCCTCAGTGTGCCCCTTTGAAAGTTACGGTCCCTGTAAATAAATCCTTAGTATCATGATCATTGGCAGGATTTTAAGTTTGCAAGCAGAAAGTGAAGCACAGAGAAAGAGAGAGAGAAGACAGGGGAGAGAGGCTGCAGATAAGCAGCTAGCTAAGAACAATTACAGAAGCTTGTCTTTTTTTTATATTGACCAATTTAAACTTTCACATTTAAACATTTTTCTTTAAACAGTTATGAATCTATACTGAATTGTTACTGCAATTTGTAACAGCAAAGCAAGCTAAATTAAAATGGTCTTAAAAGAACCCTGGATAGCAGTACCATCCACTGAAATGTGGCAGGCAGCTCCGAGAGGGCCCACAGAAGTCAGTGCGGCTACCACACCTGCCGAAAGGTGCCTGTGGCCTCCCTTAGGTATCCGCCAGATGACAGTTGATAAACACTAGCCTTGATTGACTATTTTTCCCCCCTACAGACGCAGAACGGAAGAAAAAAACATATTGAATCTAGCATAGTGAGCATTACTTATCTGCTCTGTGCTATGGAGGATATTCTGCAACTAGGTTTAACAAGTAGAAAACTGTAATGTTTACGAGCATTTCTGCATTCTTGGTTGGATGTTGTGTTCTCGGGATAAACTTCTGCTTGCGATTCCATCCCCTAGGGAGGCTTGCAGGCTAGCCTTCTCTGTAATGGGGCCAACTTTTTGGAATACACTGCCAACTAAACTTTGAAAATTATTCTGGTAACAAATTGAATCACTATCTATATGTGCAAGATTATGGTTAACCGTACTGTTTTTTATTTTTTATTTTATATTATTATCTGTTTTATAATATCTATGTATTACTGTTTCCTGCTTACAATGGCATTTTGTTTAGACGAGTGTGTTACAAGACCTTTGAAATAAATAAATCAACTATCAGATCTGCCCCACTTCCCGTATACTATTCAATGTTGTAGCAAAAAAATAGGTACAGTAGATATTAAATTGTATTTAAAATACTTTCTGATGTTAATATCAAACTCACAAGGGAGTTGTCAGTTAGTCAAAACAAAACAGTTAGAAACCCTCAATATCAGATGTAAAATTAACATGTTTTTAAATAAAATTCCAGTCCTATCCTGCATGGACATAATCTATTGAGCAGAATCTTTTATGCCTATCAGATGCATGATTTTCTTTCATTGTTCGCTCATGGTTGGAAAGGTTCTATTACTACCTCATGACTGCATCTCTTAGAAGTTATAGAAATGTGTCCCATCATTCATAATTATGAGATTAATGCCTTTTTGAGAACTTACTTTCCTATAGGGAAACCAGTCTTTTAAAATCATGTCTTTTTCTCTCTCTTTCCCCCTAATGAACCATTCATTCAACTTCATTCAAATTTCTGTCACAAAATAGTGGCCCCCAGCTCATTCCTTTCCTTGTGCCCTTAATACCCCTAGCACTTACAATTCCCTATTCTTTTTATTTCCTCTATGGAAACAGACTAGCTCAGGTCAGTTGAAATATCAGGGAGAACAGAGCACATTGTGATGTCATTGAACATCTTGAAAGCTGTCTTGCCATTGGTTGATAGAAAGTATTTTGTAGAGATGTGAATCGTGTCCTCGATCGTCTTAACGATCGATTTCGGCTGGGAGGGGGAGGGAATCGTATTGTTGCTGTTTGGGGGGGTAAAATATCGTGAAAAATCGTAAAATCGTGAGCCGGCACATTAAAACCCCCTAAAACCCACCCCCGACCCTTTAAATTAAATCTCCCACCCTCCCGAACCCCCCCCCCAAATGACTTAAATAACCTGGGTGTCCAGCGGCGGTCCGGAACGGCAGCGGTCCGGAACGGGTGCCTGCTATTGAATCTTGTTGTCTTCAGCCGGCGCCATTTTCCAAAATGGCGCCGAAAAATGGCGGCGGCCATAGACCAACACGATTCCACGGCAGGAGGTCCTTCCGGACCCCCGCTGGACTTTTGGCAAGTCTTGTGGGGGTCAGGAGGCCCCCCCAAGCTGGCCAAAAGTTCCTGGAGGTCCAGCGGGGGTCAGGGAGCGATTTCCCGCCGCGAATCATTTTCCGTACGGAAAATGGCGCCGGCAGGAGATCGACTGCAGGAGGTCGTTCAGCGAGGGTTCCGGCGCCTCGCTGAACGACCTCCTGCAGTCGATCTCCTGCCGGCGCCATTTTCCGTACGGAAAACGATTCGCGGCGGGAAATCGCTCCCTGACCCCCGCTGGACCTCCAGGAACTTTTGGCCAGCTTGGGGGGGGCCTCCTGACCCCCACAAGACTTGCCAAAAGTCCAGCGGGGGTCCGGAAGGACCTCCTGCCGTGGAATCGTGTTGGTCTATGGCCGCCGCCATTTTTCGGCCCCATTTTGGAAAATGGCACCGGCTGAAGACAACAAGATTCAATAGCAGGAGCCCGTTCCGGACCACTGCCGTTCCGGACCGCCGCTGGACACCCAGGTTATTTAAGTCATTTGGGGGGGGGGTTCGGGAGGGTGGGGGATTTAATTTAAAGGGTCGGGGGGGGGTTTTAGGGGGTTTTAGTGTGCCGGCTCACGATTCTAACGATTTATAACGATAAATCGTTAGAATCTCTATTGTATTGTGTTCCATAACGGTTTAAGACGATATTAAAATTATCGGACGATAATTTTAATCGTCGAAAAACGATTCACATCCCTAGTATTTTGAGAGCTGCCTTGCTACTGGGTAACACCTGTTGTCAAACAACGAAACTATAGATCATAAAGTGTTCACATATCTCCTTTCCCTTCTCTCTCTCTCTATCTCTGTTTTATTGTCTCCAGATTTCTTTGTCTCACTGTGGGACTTCTCTTGATCGACCCGATTTTAAAAGGGTCACGCACATAAATAACGGGCGTTACGCGTGTGGCCGGGCTTTGTGTGCACTGTGCGCATTTTCGGAAGGGCCCTGTCACGCGTATAACCCCCGTTACGCACCGAGGTGCCAGGCCTCTCCAAAGGAGTGGGCTGGGGGTTGGGTCTGGGCGGGCTGGGACAGCACCATTAGCCGCTGTCCTGGAGAAGCACATGCCGGCAGCCAGCCGGCGTGCGCAAGATACTGCTCTCCCGGAGCAGAAGTAAGTATGAAAAAAAAATAAACGCTGTAAGGTAGGGATAGTTTAGGGGTCGAGGAGGAGAGGTGAAGAGCGAGGAAGGATAGGGTTAGGGAAGTTCCCCTCCCAGTCTGCTGCTTAACTGTAGCAGACTGGGAGGGAACTGGGAAAGGCCTATTGCGTCGCCGTGCATATTTTTTTAAGATACCCTCCCGTTGCGCGCGTGACAGACATCCGCCCACACATGCGTGTGCCAATTATAAAATCGGGCGCACATGTGTGCACAGATATTGTATTATATAACACGTGTGCGCCGAAGCAGTGTTATAAAATAGCCGCATCCATGTGTGCGCGCCGGGAATTGCGCTAACATGGATGCCCACGCGTTTTTTTTTTTAAAATAAACCCCTATATTTATATATTTCAGTTATTTTTTCACACATTATGCAAGATTGGTAAAAAATATATATTGCAGATTATTATTTAGATTTCTTTAGCTCAACAAAAATTGCGATATTGCAATGTATCCCCCTTTTTAGGAGTGGTACTCCTAGAGGCACACAATCTTATTTATCTCTTCTGGGGCTGCTCCGGCTAGCTATTCATTCCCATGCTGACTCTTAATCCCTAAGGGGGACTCTTTTTATGGCGTAAGCTCTCGCTTATGGCCCAGACGATGAAAAGAGGTCGCCAGTGTATGTGCTGTACTTTAAGTGCTTCCCATGAATTGAGAGGCCGTAAGACAGGACCAGGACTGGGTGTTAAAATAAACTGTACTGATTCATAAGATAAATAAAGTCCATTGTCCTGTAGTTACAGGGTTTCTTTCTGTACAGGTAGGTGTGTTTATTGCAGACCTCTGGGATGAGCCCATGGTGATTTTAAATGTGCTTACTCTCCCAGCGGCTGTGCTGTGGGAATCCTAGTGGAAGGGTCCCCTTTGCTTTGCAAAACTCCTACCTGTAGATATCTACTTTCCTGTGGACACCTGGCCTGTCCTGATTCCTTGGGGGGAAATCCAGATGGGATCTCCTTCTCTTGCTCTTCCTCAGATTCAGCTGTTCATTCTCCTTAGCTGTTATTTTAGGTGATTTCTCTGATGGAAAAATCTGGGGACCCAGGGCATTCTCACCACTGCAATCCCAGTGGGGAAGGGGATCCAGAAACCTCCCCACTACTCCTTAGTTCCAAAAATTGCTTTAAGTCTTAATCAGGAGAGCTTCTCTGCCCTCACTGTCTCTCACAGCACGATCCATCACTGGTGCTTGCCTTCCTAGGCTCACAGGTCTTTGGTCCCCTGAAGAGAGCCCCTTCACCCCAAAGGGTATCAGGCTTTAAAGTCTCACTGCAAACTATAAGAAGAATCCTCTGGCAGGGAGTGCATGGTGAGGTGTCTTTTCTAAAAGAAAACTCCTTTGGGCAAGGCTGGGAGGTCCTACTAGAGCATACAAAAAATATGTTTACTCTGCAGCTGCTCTCTCTAACTGACCCCCCTGAGTGTTGAAATGGCTGGGCTAAATCTCACTGAGTCATCCAATCAGAATCTCCAGGTGGGAGGGACTGAAGGGAATGGATGGATCTTGTCTAAGTATGCTCTCAGTACAGGGATACAGGGATAGTGGCATCTAGTGGCCAGACCCGATAGGGATGCCACAGCAATAAAGCATATTAAGGCCGATACAGTACAGTGTGCTCCGGCGGAGCGCACTGTTAACCCACGATTGGACGGGCGTTTTTGACGCACTAGCTTTACCCCTTATTCAGTAAGAGGTAATAGCGCGTCAAAAACGCGCGTCCAACCCCTCCCCCCCCCCCCCCGAACCTAATAGCGCCCGCAACACGCAAATGCATGTTGATGGCCCTATTAGGTATTCCCGCGCGATACAGTAAGTAAAATGTGCAGCCAAGCCGCACATTTTACTTTCAGAAATTAGCGCCTACCCACAGGTAGGCGTTAATTTCTGCCGGCACTGGGGAAGTGCACAGAAAAGCAGTAAAAACTGCTTTTCTGTGCACCCTCTGACTTAATATCATGGCGATATTAAGTCGGAGGCCCCAAAAGTTAAAAAAAGTAAAAAATAAAAAAAAAATGTAAAATGGGCCCGCGGCTCGCGGGTTGAAAACTGGACGCTCAATTTTGCCGGCATACAGTTTCCAAACCCGTGGCTGTCAGCGGGCTCGAGAACCGATGCCGGCAAAATTGAGCGTCGGCTGTCAAACTTGCTGACAGCCGCCGCTCCTGTCCAAAAAGAGATGCTAGGGACGCGCTAGTGTCGCGGACCCTAATTTAAATAAATTAATTTAGTGTATCGCGCGCACAGGAGAGCGGGCGCTTGCCTGCTCTCCCACGATTTTTACTGTATCGGCCCAATTATTTACTGCAGCTTCCATTAGTTTTAAAGGGGCCTATGCATGTTATAGAATGTAAATACATTTTATGGCTGTTTGACACTTTTATAAATACTGTAGGCCTGTAAGACATTAGAAAAGTTGATTTAAAAAAAAAAAACATTAAAAAATCAATGGCATATTTGATGTGCCATGCAAACGGCATCTATATATTGCTTAAAGATAAATTACTTTTAAAACATCATCCATCCCTAGAACAGGGATGGTCAAATCTGATCCTCAAGGCTCACCAACCAGTTTGGTTTTCAGGATAACCCTAATGAATATGCATGAAATAGTTTTGCATACAATTGAGACAGCATGCAAACCGCTTTGTCATGCCTGTTCATTAGGGATAGGCTAAATACCTGACTGGTAGGCTGTGCTCAGGGATTAGAGTTGACCATCCCAATTCTGGAAGAACAGGTCACAGTCATTCAGTAGTGATCATCCCAGGTTGGCCAAGTTAATATGGGTTGTTGACAGTGCCTCTCTATAAGGGTATTGCTATCCATATGTTTGCAATGAACGCACTGCTAAAAGCATATATCAATTCATTGTGAATCACCAATAATACACATTTTGAGTCCTTTATATATTTTTTTAAATATTTTTTTTAAATACCATGGGCTTGCAGATTTTTTATTTTTTTTAATTAATACTTTATTGAAATTTTATCAGTTCAACATTAATAAAACATAGGTATTCAGGATTACACCATAATAAAGAAAAACAAAATCTTTAGGCAATTTTGACAGAATGTCAACAGCCTAATCTAGTCCACATTATATTTGGGGAGCACTATAACAAGCAAAACATTTCCTACATATAATTCAAATCTTGAGAGACATTTAAATTTATATTTTCATCAAAACCTCTGCAATTCTCTAGTTTATCCTGGTATCTGCTCTTTATCTCTAAGGAAAGTTTCCAAATGAGTGGGATCATAGAAAACAAATGTATTTCCCTGTATTGTAATACAGCATTTACAGGGAAATTTAAAGAAAAATAATCCACCTAAAGATAATACCTTCTCTTTTAACACCAAAAAATGTTTTCTTCTCATTTGAATGCTTCTCGCTACGCCCGGAAATATCTGAATTTTTTTCCCACAATAAAGATAATCTTTGTTTTTAAAATACTTTTGTAATACCATATTCTTATCTATTTCACTATTAAAAGTAACTAGAAGAGTGACCCTTGTAGGGATATCATCAATTGATGCCTCTAGACATGATGTCAAGTTTGGGCTGTTACCTTGTATTAAATCTAATCCTAAAGAACTAACTTTAGATCTAGTACATAAAATAATAATATCATTTCTTGATATAAGGAGATTTGTAATACTTCATTCATATATTTCCGTAGAAACTCAGTAGCTGATAAAAGTCTGGTGATGGGAAAGTTTAGAAACCGGAGATTCTTAGATCTCAAAACATTTTCCATACCTTCAAGTTGTCTAGACATCACCAGACTATCTTTAATAAAGGATGTATTTGCTACTTGTAAATTCACCACTTGTGTATTAACCACAGTGTAATTACTTTCAATATTATTTAAACGATTAGAATGGTCTTGGAGTGTATTTTTTTATCAATATTAAAGGACACAAATTGTGACATCGCCTGCGCTAATAATCTCTCCATACTATTCACAGATCTCCAGACATCCAACAATGTCACATTTTTTAAATCAGGTAAATCTACATTTGAACTTTCCAAATTATCTAAAGGAGTAGCCACTGCCACTGGCGTTTCCATATTTCCAGTAGCTACTGCTAAATCCTTATTTTGAGGATTATCATTAATTAAAGATAATGCACTTAAATTTTTTAAATCTCTCACATTAGTACTAGAGTCTTGACTTTGAGGAGATGAATGGTGGCCGGGACTCTGAATCGAGCATGACGAGAAAGATACTTCCGGGTTAGGAGTTGAAAAATCAGAATTTAACCTTCTTACAATATGTGAGCCCATAGGATCTCTTACCACCGACGTGGCAGGAATTGAGGGAATAACTTTTATCTTTCTTTTCCTGCCCATGTATTCAAATAGGAGCAAGCTAACAATGATAAAAGATCACGGCAAGGAGCGCGCCCCTTAGGTACGCTCCTTTGTCTCAGGCTCACAGCAGTCCCACTGGCCGGTTCCCTCCAGTGGGAGGAACTCTCTCCAGGTGTACTCCCTTAGAGCCAGCCGCAGGCTGCTGGTTATATCCGGTCTCACTCACGGTCAGGTGGTTTCTCAGGGGGGCATATCTCAACTTGTTCCGAGGAAAAAGTTCAGTGATGTGTCTCAGGCTCACAGCAGTCCCACTGGCCGGTTCCCTCCAGTGGAGGAACTCTCTCCAGGTGCACTCCCCGGGCTTGCAGATTTAATCAATAGGTGCTTTAGTGAATGGAGCACTTTGATTGACTAAACAATTTATAGTGCTCTATGGAAAACTGTGTTTTAGCACTTTGGGGTCATTTTCCAAGGAGTTACCGCAGGAGATAATTCCACTAACAGCCATTAACACAAATGCAAATTTTGTATTCAGGGGGCGGAGTATATGTTAAGTAGGAAAGAGTTATTGTGTGCCACGAAACAGCCACAGTGTTAGTGCGGCCAATAGCTACACCTCTTTCATTTGCGGTATGTTGTGTGCTAGAGGCCGGTAAAGGTTTATCACAGTTCATGATGTTTCCAGACAGCCTGTATCAGTGTTCTGGAGAGAGAGAGAGAGAGAGAGAGAGAGAGAGGAGAGAGAGAACCTTGCTATAGTATCTACTCCCTAGACAGGTAATAGCCTGTCCAGACACTTTCGTGCACTGCGATGATTCCTTGGGTGTTTTTCGTGCAGCGGGGAACCTTCGCGTGCCATGATGTTATCGCGAAAACATCGCGGCATGCGAAGTTTCCCCGCTGCATGAAAAAAGCCTCATTTGCATGGGAAACACCCCTTAATGCAGTACCAATGCAATATTGGTAAATGAGGCCCTTTATGTAACAGGGGTGTCATGTTAATAACACCATTTTTTTCTTCTAACTCAAACAGAACCAGGGCTAGGTACCATAAGCTACCTTTTACAACTACCTGAAGATTTTTCTGCTGTTTTAATAGACTCATCCTCTCACTGATCCTAATTTGATCACTGCAATAACAGTCCTGAGTCTGGCAGAAATCTTGTATCATAGATTCTAAATCCAGACATACTGCTCCCTGCAGGGATTTTGAATGCTGCCTCTAGAGCATCCTCAGCCCAATCTGATCAAGTATGTGGAAGGCCTGATCTGTGTATCAAACCAGGGACCTTCCACATAGAAAGGCAGAGTGCTTGCCACTAAGCCACCAGGCCAGCTCTATGCATCATTTCAAGAAAAAAAAATAATGTAGTGTAATGTCCCTCCTCCACACTTACAAGGGAGTCAACTTTCAAGCACTGCTGAGCATTGAGAAATTAATTCCAGTGTGGGAACACATATTCTGTAATGGGGACAGACTTAACCTGGAGAGTATTAAAGAGGTTCACTCAGAAAAAATAAGTGGCCTATATTCCTAGAATTTTTGTTCCAAACAAAAAATAAATTTACTGATCAAATATTAGAAACAGGAAGTACTACAAAATTTCTAAAACAAAAATGACTTGTTAGATTCCACAGGCAACAATAATGCAGGTGCGGTTCCTTGTCCTACTTAAATAAGGTTCAAGAACATTGGATTCCCTTGGTATTCCCAAAACAGCTTCTATTTCAACACCCAATGGACTATTAGAGAATCCTTCACTCATCCCCAGCCTGTCTCACGGATGATAGGCTCGACAATATCGATTCTCTCCCAGATGCCTGCGTTTTGGATCTTCTTTCTTTAACCCATCACTCCAAACAATAAAGAGAATCAACTCTCTATTGCTTCACCATGGAGCACCAAGGCAGAGCACAGGTGCTTAGCTACCTCTCCTTGGCTCCTTTCAATACATCTCCTCCTTCCTCAGTGACTCACTAAATCACTATTTATAGATCTCCCCAAGGTCCACCCTTTAGGGAATAGACCATCTTGTCGCTCTTACACTCACTGCATCCACATGGGACTTTCCTCCCCTAACCCCCTTTACAGAAGCAAGACCCAAGAGCCCTTGGTATGGTGGTACTGCAGTATCTCACACCAGCAAGTACTGCAATGGAGAGAAGATAGAAAGAAGTTAGCACATATTCAAAATACTGCATCTCAAAATTAAAAAAACTTGACAGGTAATACATGAAATTACAAATAGATTTACTTTTCTTGTGACTTTTTTGTTTTGAAAGAAATATAAATGCTTATGGTGGGGGTATGAAATACTGTGCTTTACCTTTTTGTGGATGCTGAGGATTATTTCAGATTTTTTATTCTTCTTCCTAACTCCTACATGTAGACAGAAGCAGTGAGTAATGCAATGCATCTGATGTCTCCCCTAGGTGTCATTTGAGAGACATCTGTTGAGTGCTCCTGGGGCCACCACCTACTGATGAACTCTTCTGTTGAGATACTGATCTGTCGATGTAGCGTTTTTCACGCGCAGGGCTTTTCTTTGCTAAAGAAACAACTGCTGCTGAAAAAAATAAAAGAGAAAAAGCTGTTGCTGCAGGTCAGAAACTGTCAAGAATCCGGTTTTATCAACCCAAGTCTGGAATTTCCAGAGTCTAATTTACTATGCCTGTGTATTTTTTTCCTGTTTCTTGGGGTCAACCACAAAGCTATTCAATAGCAAAGGCAGTTTACATATAAGGATAACTCGCAGGATATTATTCCAGGATGGATGTTAAAAAAAAAACCCAAAAAGCAGCACACATATAGTAACATACTAATGATGGCAGAAAAGGACCAAATGATCTGCCCAGCAAGCTTCTTATGGTAGTATCTGCCATGCCATGCAGGTTACCAACGGAGACCTAGAAACTACAAATTAATGAATTCCCACAGGACATGACTCATCTGCATGTATATTGGAAGATTATACCTTCAGATATGAAGACGCTGACAGATAATATAAATTAAGCATTTCATTGAAACAAAGAATACACTGTACTGTAATGAGCACGATCTTTTCTAAAGATTGATTTATCTGTCGTCCATTTTGTTTTGTATTTGGCCATGATTAATTTGGTAATATTTGTAAGTTTTTCTTCTGAATTATAGTGATTTACAAATCTTCCATTCTGCTGTAGAAGTTTGTCAATAATCTGACAGTATAATCACAACCCATGTAAAGGTTTCGCATTAAGCAGAATGGATTTTTTTTTCTTTTTAACAGGCAGGCAGTATTGTTAGAAGAAATAGGAGCAGTGCGAGCAAGCTATGGCATGTGGCATTTATAAATAACACGGCTAGCTCCATAACATGACTGTGCGGATAGACATTATAATCATACTTTGTCAAGACTATGCTATGTATAGTACACTGGGACTTGTATTGCTTCGCCTTGCTTTCATTTTTCCACAATCTGTCATTATGTCACAATGATGTATGTTCAGAAGGATCATCAAAATCCATGTTTATCATCAACAGCCTTTCCCTTGACTTATGTAAGAGCTTTGATTTGAAACGTAAGAGAATACGTTAGGTAGGTAGGGGAGGGGAAAAAAGTCACCACATTCAGGCAAGGTTATCAGAGGGTTTCTTATATTTCAGAACAGGCAAGTAGGTTCTGCTCCTCGATATATTTTGTCATTGTTTTTAGCCCCATGGCCCCAAGTGAGAACCAAAACTACGGTTCTCAAAATAGAATTGCAAAGAATGAGAAGCATAGTACCCTCGTTTATCACCCTCGGAGTTTCCCATTCTCTGCCCAAGGCATTTCTTGAAAGTTTGCATTCAGCAGGTATCCTTCAGAAGCAGGGACATAGGGTGACTGCTGAAGTTGGTGGTGCACTAGAAAATTTGTCACAGCAGTGCTGAAAGTCCCTGGAACTGTGCTACAAACACAGGATCCAAGGGGTTTCTGAATGTACTGGGTTGGTGGGAGGGTTAGGGTTTGTGTGGGATGGGTAAGAGGGAGGGAGAGAGAGAAGGGGGCATTGCTTGCACAATTTGCCAGCTGGGATATGGGGGGAGGCCATCCAGCACTCCCTTATCAAATTTATTTTTAAAAGTGTGTGTGGGGTGGGGGACTCAGCCTGGCAGGGCCCACTTTTGACACATTGTCTGGTAGGGATGTGCAGAGGGACGCCATATGTTGCATTCATGATTTGTATTCGTCAGGGGGCAGATACATTGCATTCAGCAAGGGGGCCCCCCGATACGTTCATATGTTGATTCTTATTCGTTTCCCATCTGGGAGCGACCTCCTGCTCTCGGGCCATTGGTGCCATTTTGCCAGTATTCAAAATGGCGCCGATAGCCTTTGCCCTCACTATGTCACATGGGCTGACCGTCGGCTCCTGTGACATAGTAAGGGCAAAGGCTATCTGCGCCATTTTGAATACTGGCAGCCAACGGCCTGAGTGCAGGAGGTCGCTCCCGGACCCCCACTGGACTTTTGGCAAGTCTTATGGGGGTCAGGATGGTCCCCCAAAACTTGCCAAAAGTCCCTGGTGATCCAGCAGGGGTCCTGGAGCGATCTCCTGCACTCGGGCCGTCAGCTGCCAGTAATCAAAATGGCGCCAATAGCCTTTGCCCTTACTATGTCACAGGGGCTACCGGTGCCATTGGTCAGCCCCTGTCACATGGTAGGAGCAGAAGATGGTTTCACTTCCCCACGAATACAACGAATATGGTCCTATACGTTGCGGAGTGCCAATTCGTAGGAACAAATGCACACCCCTATGAATGTCTGGGAGTTTGCGGAATCTGACCAGCATGTCACTTTATTTTCCTACTGGCACCACTAACCAGCCCTAGTCCCAGTTAGACCTAAATAAGGGGCCTAGTATACTAAATGGCATTAACATGGTAATTGTCATTAAATGCCAGATTAGGAGTATCCTTATGGTTAGAGCAGTGGTGCTGAGAACAAGGGAAGTCAACTGGCCCAGCCATTATACCATTAAGAAAAGTGTTTTTAAATGCAACTTAAAAAAAAAAAAAGAAAGAAAGTCACACAGGATACATTTTTGCACTATGATTATAACACACCGATGCTTCTCATTAATATTTTACAAAAAATGTGTGTAACTCGCTTCAGAAATATGATGGTGATATAAAGTCACACAATTTCGTATTTTTATATTGTATTTGTGGATTGATTGTTGGTTTTCACTTATATGGTATTTTTGATCTATATAAAATATATGGCAACACTATTCATTGTCTCTTGAGCTCCAGCGTGAACCAGCCTGGAGTCTTTATGAATGGGAGATATTTAAGTTGAAGATAAACATTTAAAAATAAAATTGAATTCTCATGCCAGTAAGGCAGGAATGATTAGGTTTTGCTTTGGCCTTATTGAGGATTCAGGGTCTTTACCAGTTTAGTAAATACCATGGGAAATAAGCAGCGTTTTCAATGCAGCTTAGTAAATTGGTCCCTTGGTGACTTTACCTTAATTGCACTCCCCACCTTGTTCCCAGCTAGCAAGTGCTGTTTGGTGTGGCTGTGAAGAGCTTCTTTCCTGTCCTTAAGAAGTGCTATTCAAACCTTTTGGATCTAGTTTCACTCCATCTTAAGTTCTATAAATAGCATGGAAAACTGGTAATGTGCTGGCGGGGACAGGTTGCTCTGGCAAGTGTCCATTGAATAGCGTGGTTAAATAACTAGTAGTACAGGATGCAGCGCGGCAGCAGGAGTCTTTCCTCATCAGGTCTGCATGCCAAGTATGCTTTTGTATTCCTCATGCCCAGATAGAAGGCCCAGCATATTTATAAATAAGTTTGTCCCCTGCAGTTTGAACATTGCTTCAAAACAGATCACCTTGACTAATGTTGCAAGTAATTCACTAAGCACAGAACTGCAAAAAATGGAAAAGAAAAAGCTAGCTACATTAGTATTGTTTCAAACTCAGATGTGCAAAATGAGAGTAAGATGTGCCTAGAGACAGTAACTTTTAAATAAGTGCACGGGTGCACATGTGCATGTCTTTGCCAGCTCGCGTCCAGAGACGCATCCATTTTATAACATGTTATTTTCCCAATTCATTCCCAGTTCATCCAGTTCAGGGTTAGGACATGCAACCCCCCTAATTTAATAGCCACCCTTCCCCCCTGTTAGCCCCAACCCTTAAAACACTGTTGCCGTGCCTACTATTTTGTTTTACTGCTTATACCCCATCCATAGCAGAAGTAAATTTATGCGGCAGGGGACCACAGCGTGCGCAAAGATGTGTATGTATTTACACGCACATCTCTCGTCCTGGCACCAACCCGCACACACTTCACCCAAACCATGACCATGCTCCGCCCCTTTATAGAAACTTTTAAATTGTGCACGCAGCGGGAGATACACTCATCTTCAGGTGGCTTTTAAAATCGGCTCGGTGCGTGCCAGCTGAACTTGTGAGTGTATCTCCCAGTTTTGGCGCATGCAGGACTTTTCAAATTTGCCTTTATGTTACAGTCTTGAGCATCAACAGGCTCTTCTCCTCCTTTACCAGTCATTTACCACTTTTGGCCAACTCTTCCAAGGCATTTAATGAAGTATCACCCCAACCCCAGATCACTATGAAGAAAGGCTGTCCATTGAACTATTAGCATTGCCAGCAGTTGTATGCCCAGTCCCAGAACCCACCCTACATACAGAGATAAAACTCATTGTTTTCAAAAATTGTATCTGGATGTTGCTCACATTGCTAGAGGTTTTTGAAATATGTTCAATGCTGACTGCTTGTTTGATTGCTATAGCTGCTCCCTGCTTGTTAGCTTCAGATGCTCTTTTCCAGAAAGACAGCCTTTAGAACGGGAAAGAAGAATATTGTTCTCAGTTTGCAGGCACTGTAAACCTCTGGGCCATTGAAAAGCAAGTCATCTAAGTGATAAAAATAAATATTATTGAACTCCCAAGACCATGACTGTGACTTCAGTGTCCAAATCAGTTGAAAGTCTTGAAGTGGGAATCAGAAACAGAACAACCTATTGATTGGAATATAAACTTGCCAGAGTAGTGCAGTCCACAAATAGTAAAGTCCCAAAGGGGAAATTTGAGGGTATGTAAGGGAAGGCCAGTGGTTAGAGCAGCAGGCTGAGAACTAGGAAAGCCAGGGTTAAAATTCCTGCTGATGCTCCTTGTGATCTTGGGCAAATCCCTTTACCCCCACTGTCTAGGTATAAACTTGGGCTTCATTTCTCCCAGAGAAACTATTTTTTAATCCATAGAAAGTGACCAAACAAAAAATGTTAGAGAAATCCAGAAATAATCAAGTCAAATGAAAAAAAGATCATTCAGAAAGGATAAATATGGATTCAACAAAATGCGAGGCCTCATCAAATCCCATACTAATAGATAATGAATCTTTATACCTTTAATCAATGGAGTATTTCTGACCAATCTTCATGCACTGAGGCATGTCATCCCCACTGGAATGCAACCCATAGCACTGTTTTGTGAATACGGTTATCACAAACTTCCAGCAATCATTACTGCATGCCAGGTGCTCTGTCTGTGCCCTCCTTCTGCATACTCTGTGCATCATCGTTTGGATTGCTGATGGGAGTTTGTTAGACATCTGTCATCCAATCTTTTGCAATGGGGGAGGAATGGACAAAACTATGGGTCAAGGAGCATAGAACTTTGCATAGAGCAGTAGTTCAGTTAGGGCATGCCCCAGTGCAATCCCTGGACCAGCCTTGGTACCAAGAGTAAAGGTTCTCTACATTGACCTCCTGTTTCCTCTCTGTGATATTAGATGCCATGCTCATGGTACATAAACCTACCATGGGAGTGTGATGGTGGTGGGGGTTGTTGAATCACAGTGACGGATTTGGGAAGATGCTTCCCCTAGGAACTGCTAATGCTCTGCCATACTACCCCCTCCCCTATCAAACATACAAGCCCTGTGTCTGCACTCCTACCGAACCTCTGCTTGAGCACTGCAATCCTCACAGTACAGTGAGCGTGGGGATTAAATCTGAACTGACAGGCCCAGCCTTCTCTACGCTTTTATGTAGGGAGCAGAGCCTGTGAGTTCAGGCTTAGTCTCCCCACTCACTTTATTAAACATCATGGCGTGGGAGTAAAGGTCTTAGAAGGGGCCATGGCAGTGGATGGGGCACTTTGAGTGGTCTGGGGCATGAATGCCACTTTTGAAGACAGTGGTGGGGGGGGGGGAGGAAATGTGTTGCCTCCTCCCCCAATTTTTACATTCTAGGGAGAGACCTAGCAGGCCTGAGTGGCATTCCAGACCATCAGATTCTCTTCACCCTCAACAAACTTCATGCTATCCTAGAGAAAGGTAGTTGATGGAGAGGAGAGGGGTGGCTAAATCTCTCAGATACGTGGCACATACTCCATTCATAAACCACACTGTATCCAGGAGTTGCCAGCAACCCACAGGAAGACCGCTGGTCAAAGCTTTGGATCCAAAAAGCCCTGGACTTTATACCTAAACCACCAACAGATCTTTCGAAGATTTTCTCCTTGCTGCAATGGTTGGACAGTGGTCCCATATATAGAGCCTCCTGGACCATCTGTGTATGGATCAGTCCCTCTCCTATACCTCCTTGTGTCCCATAACCACTCTCCTTGCTCCCTTTCCCCTACATGTTTCCCTTCCACAGGCAACCCCAGCACTGACATGCTGCATGGTGCTCCTGTGGATTCACCACTACTGTTTCTCCCTAATTCATTGGTCCTCACTGATCAGCTTGCTCTGTTGGAGTCTGTGTTGATGTGTGGCAACACAGCCAACACTGGAGCACCAGAAGTACAACGGTGAAGTCCTGCCCAACTAGTGCCACTGATAAATAAAATAAATAAATAAGAAGAGGTAGAAATAAAACAGAGGGAACCTGACCACAGGTGAGCAGAGGCTGCAGGGAAGCAAATCTCTTGGAGGGCTCTGCAATAATTTAAGCCTTTCCACCTGAGCCTATAGTCGTCTCCTATCTTCCATCCAGGCCCCTCAAGCTCCAGTGGTATTTGGTCACCACCATAGGCTCAGGTTGCAACTTTAGGCAAACAGGGAAGGGGGTTGGGAGGAAGAGTGATGGGAAAATGGAAGGTGCTGACTGCCACAGGGCACAGCCATGCAGGATACCTTTGACTCTTAACAGTTCATTGATTGTGGTACTAAAGAATTCAGAATCCGTGCTTTTATGAATTAGCATTTGCAAAAACATATCAGCTTCAAGAAAGCCATGTGCAGCCTAAACGTTTATTAATCTATGTGCATGTACTATACAATGCATTTGATTTTCTTTGTTCACAGTAAGCCTCTGAATTTCTTAGCTTTCATATTCAAGTCTTGAAATGGGATGGAAATTTATACAGTCGCTTTTCTAAGAATATTTTTTGAGCAATAAATTGACCAAAATTACTTCCTTTCACTTAATGAAGACTCTATTATGATTTCAACTGGCACAAGTTTGAGCAGTAGCACCAATCATTAAGGCTTCAACCTCAGCTACTGCCCATTTGCACGTCTTTTATAAAAATTCAGAATTCATTTACTTTAAATACAAATAAAGCTATCAAACAAAACATTATGGAGCCTTTGTAGTTAAAGTCTTAATGCCCACATTTAACACAACTAAAACTCATTAAACACTACTCAGATATAATGCACATTGGGCCTCATTTACTAAGCATTTTTCCCATGGACTCAGAATAGGAGAAAAGCCTTAGTAAAGCAGGTTCATTGTTTGCATGAGCAAAAGTATTACTGTATGGTAAACTCACACCATGCAAATGACCTCCATTATTTATAAACAAAGGAGGTAATTTTCAAAGAAGTTACATGTGTAAATGTAACATACTATCATAGCAATTTTCAAAAGCATTTACATAGGTAAAGTATATTTACATGTGTGTAACATTACAATTCAATAGCATATATTTCAGCAATTTTCGAAAGCACCCTTACACAAGTAAAGTGCATTTACATGTGTAAAACCCAGTTTACGCATGTAAATCCTTTTGAAAATTACCCCTCACCTCTCCAGTCCAAACAAGCATTTGAAGAGGTGTACAAGTCATAAAAACAGTAACATAAAAGAAGACAAACCAGTCACAACAGCAAAATCCCACGTAATATCTCCTAATATCGGCCATTGGCCGGCCCCTGTCACATGGTAGGAGCACTGGATGGCCGGCGCCATCTTTAAAGATGGCGCCGGCCATCCAGTGCTCATCAGCCCCTATTATACTATACTCTATAATAGGGGCTGATGAGTAAAGATGGCCGGTGCCATCTTTAAAGATGGCGCCGGCCATCTAGTGCTCCTACCATGTGACAGGGGCCGGCCAAGGGCACGGATACCCTGTCACATGGTAAGGGCAAAGGGGCATCGGCGCCATTTTTTTTTTAGAACAGCTGATGCCTGGGAATGGGAAATCTCTTCCCGAGGCTCCCCTGGATCTCTCCTCTCCCCGAGGCCCCCCTGGATCTCTCCCCGAGGCCCCCCGAGGCTCCCCTGGACCACCAGGTAATTTTAAAAGGTTTTGGGGGGGTCGATTTAAAGGGTCGGGTGTTTTGTTTTTTTTAGCGGCGCGGGCCTCCCTAAAAAAAAATTAGCGATGTGAATTGGAATCGGAAACGATTCCAATTCACATATCTTAACGATCAGATTCCCCCCCCCCAGCTGAATCTGATCGTTAAGACGATCTGGCACACGATTCACATCTCTACTCACTACCATTACCTCTCTCAACATATTTTGTGTTCCACTAAGAACTAGATCTAAAATAGCTCCCCCTCTCAACAGTTCCTGGACCAATTGCTGAATAAAGCAGTCAGATATTGGAATCCTTAATAAATCTTGACTTGAGTGGAGCTTATGATTTGGCACATTCCTCACTAGTCTGCTGGATGTGAGGGAGTCTCTTACTCTTAACAATCAAAACATAAGGGTGAGTAATGGGATATTCCATGTCAAGTGGACCAATTTAGAAAATCATCCACGCCCAACTTCTTTCAAATTGAGTAAAATTTTGTGCACATGTTTTCTAGGGTGTCAAACAAAACTATGCAACATATTTTGGCTGTATCTCTATTGGTTCAAGAGCTAGAGGCAGCTAGAGGCAGCTGAATGAAGGTCATAAGAACTTAAGATATGCCATACTGGGTCAGACCAAGGCTTCCAACAGTGGACAATCCAAGTCACAAGTACCTGGCAAGTACCCAAACATTAGATAAATCACAAGCTACTATTGCTTATTAATTACCGTAATAGCAGTATTCAAGGTGCGGTCTCACCATGGAGCGATACAGAGGCATTATGACATTTTCTGTTCTATTAACCATTCCCTTCCTAATAATTCTTAACATTCTATTTGCTTTTTTGACTGCTGCAGCACACTGAGCGACGATTTTAAAGTATTATCCACTATGATGCCTAGATCTTTTTCCTGGGTGGTAGCTCCTAATATGGAACCTAACATCGTGTAACTATAGCAAGGGTTATTTTTCCCTATATGCAAGACCTTGCACTTGTCCACATTAAATTTCATCAGCCATTTGGATGCCCAATCTTCCAGTCTTGCAAGGTCCTTCTGTAATGTATCACAGTCTGCTTGTGATTTAACTACTCTGAATAATTTTGTATCATCCTCAAATTTGATAACCTCACTCGTCGTATTCCTTTCCAGATCATTTATATATATATTGAAAAGCACCGGTCCAAGTACAGATCCCTGAGGCACGCCACTGTTTAACCTTTTCCACTGAGAAAATTGACCATTTAATCCTACTCTCTGTTTCCTGACTTTTAACCAGTTTGTAATCCACGAAAGGACATCATCTCCTATCCCATGACTTTTTAGTTTTCGAAGAAGCCTCTCATGAGGGACTTTGTCAAACGCCTTCTGAAAATCCAAATACAATACATCTACCAGTTCACCTTTATCCACATGCTTATTAACCCCTTCAAAAAAATGAAGCAGATTTGTTAGGCAAGACTTCCCTTGGGTAAATCCATGTTGACTGTGTCCCATTAAATCATGTCTTTCTATATGCTCTACGATTTTAATCTTGAGAATAGTTTCCACTATTTTTCCCGGCACTGAAGCCAGGCTCACTGGTCTATAGTTACCCGGATCACCCCTGGAGCCTTCTTTAAATATTGGGGTTACATTGGCCACCCTCCAGTCTTCAGGTACAATGGATGATTTTAACTAATAGATCAGAAATTTCATTTTTTAGTTCCTTCAGAATCCTAGATATTAGAGATGTGAATCGGAACCAGAATCGGATCCGATTTCAGTTCCGATTCACATCTATAGAGATGTGAATCGGAACCAGAATCGGATCCGATTTCAGTTCCGATTCACATCTCTACTAGATATAGTTGCGATGGAGAAGGTACAGAGAAGGTACAGAGAAGGGCAACCAAAATGATAAAGGGGATGGAACAGCTCCCCTATGAGGAAAGGCTGAAGAGGTTAGGGCTGTTCAGCTTGGAGAAGAGACAGCTGAGGGGGGATATTATCGAGGTCTTTAAGCTCATGAGAGGTCTTGAATGAGTAGATGTGACTTTCTTATTTACACTTTCGAATAATAGAAGGACTAGGGGGCATTCCATGAATTTAGCAACATTTAAGACTAATCGGAGAAAATTCTTTTTCACTCAACGCACAATAAAGCTCTGGAATTTGTTGCCAGAGGATGTGGTTAGTGCAGTTAGTGTAGCTGGGTTCAAAAAAGGTTTGGATAAGTTCTTGGAGGAGAAGTCCATTAACGGCTATTAATCAAGTTTACTTAGGGAATAGCCACTGCTATTAATTGCATCAGTAGCATGGGATCTTCTTAGTGTTTGGGTAATTGCCAGGTTCTTGTGGCCTGGTTTGGCCTCTGTTGGAAACAGGATGCTGGGTTTGATGGACCCTTGGTCTGACCCAGCATGGCAATTTCTTATGTTCTTATGTTCATTTATTTATTTATTTTATTTATTTAAAGGCTTTTATATACCGAAGATCATGTACTAGTACATATCGCTTCGGTTTACAGAGAACCAACAACTGGAAATTACAGCAAACAAAAAATGAGTGAATACATTGAACATTGGATACATAATAAGGATTAAAGAGAACCTCGAGAAGGCAAGACATCCAAACATAAGAACAATAATATGGTATTAGGTAATAAAGACTTTAAGTAAAGGCTCTTGTGAAGAGCCAAGTCTTCAGTTTTTTCTTGAACGTCCGCAGGCAGGGTCCTAGGCAAAGTTCCGGGGGAAGATTATTCCATTGCATGGGACCAGCTATCGAGAAGGCTCGTTTCTTAAGTGCCGACTTAGCAGGGGGTACATAAAGGGGTACCTAGGTACATTGTTCTAATTGGTCTGGAAGCTGAGTGATGTCGAAGAGGGCAAGTTAATTCGAGTGAGGTTTGGGAGTGAATAGTGTTGTGGATCATAGCACTTTATACAGAATTCTAAATTTAATGGGGAGCCAATGTAAGTTCTTAAGAATGAGAGTGATGTGTTCTCCTCTGCTGGTATTGGTTAAGATCCTGGCTGTAGAATTCTGAAGCATTTGAAGTGGTTTGGTAGTGGTAGCTGGAAGACTGACTAGGAGAGAGTTGCAGTAATCTATTTTTGAGAATAAAATAGCTTGGAGAACTGTTCGGAAGTCCTGAAGATGAAGGAGAGGCTTCAAATTTTTTAAAATAAGTAACTTATGAAAACATTCCTTTGTTGTGTTATTGACGAATCTTTTTAAATTCAGCCGGTTGTGAATAGTTACTCCGAGGTCTCTTACATGTGTGGTGGAGGTCATTTGGGGTGAGGGGAGGTTGTGGATCACCTGAGCGTAATTGTTTTCCTCTTGAGTGATGAGCAGAAGTTCTGTTTTTGAAGTGTTGAGTACTATATTAAGGCTGGTGAGGAGGGTGTTTATAGACTGTAGGCAGCTATTCCATAGGTTAAGTGTTTTAGCGATTGATTCTTTGACTGGTATCAGGATCTGGACACGTAAATGAAATGAGTAACCTTTAGATTTGTGAGAAGTTGACATAGCGGAAGGAGGTAGATGTTAAATAAGGTGGGGGAGAGGGAGGATCCTTGAGGGACTCCGAATGTGGCTTTGACAGGGTGCGAGTCTTTGTAGCTAATTCTAACCTTGAATTTCCTATTGTTGAGGAAAGACTTGAACCAATCCAGGGCTGTTCCTGATATACCGATGTCTGAGAGGCGGTTAATGAGGATGAAGTGCTTCACTGTGTCAAAAGCTGCGGATATATCGCGTAGTGCCAACAGGTAAGAGGTCTTTTTTTCAAGGCCTGTGAGGAAACTGTCCGTCAGGGATATTAGGAGGGATTCCGTGTTGAGGGATTTGCGGAAACCGAATTGGGCAGGAGCTAGAATCTTATGTTCCTCTAGGTATTCCGAGAGTTGTTTGTTCACTATTTTCTCCATGAGTTTGGCGACAAAAGGAAGGTTGGCTATGGGGCGAAAATTGGTCGGGTCCATTGGGTTCAAATTTGGTTTCTTGAGTAATGGTTTAAGGGTGGCGAGTTTCAGTGCGTCCGGTACTGATCCTTGTGTTAGAGAACAGTTGATAATCTTTGCTAGAGGCTTGGAAATAGATTCCGGGACAGTAAGCAGTAATTTTGAGGGAATGGAGTCCGTCGGGTGAGAGGGGGGCTTCATCTTTTTGAGAATAGCTTCAATTTCGAGAGAGGTGGTTGGTTCGAAAGCTTCTAGGTTTGCTTTCTGGTCTAAGTGGAAAACATAGGGTAAAGGTGGTCCTTTGTTTGAGGATGTCAATGGGGCTATTAGTTTAAGGATTTTATTTTCAAAGAATTGTGCGAGTTCTGAGCACCTATATTGGGCTTGGTCGTCAGGGATGACTGGAGAGTTAGGTTTTGTGTGCTCTACGTAGGAGAACAGTGCTTTGGCGTCAAAAAAGAAATTGTGAATTTTGCTAGCATAATAGTCTTTTTTTGTACGAAGGATGGTATTTCTGTAGCTGTGTATGAAGGTTTTGTACTCGGTTAGCGTAGAAGTGGAGGGTCTCTTACACCATAAGTGTTCCCTGCTGTTACGAGCGCGCGTGGAGCGTGGTCGTCTCAAGCGGGTGGTGAGCCCTTGGGCCACGGCAAGACTTAGGGAACCCCAAGCCACACCGTGGGAGGTGAGCTGAGCAGGCATGGTGAGCCAGGCAGAAGCAGGGAGTAAGGAGTGGAGTCTGACCCTCAGCCGGACCTGCACGCCCATGGCAACCAACACGGGGATGTTGATTGATGAACGGTCCTCCGACTGTTCCCGGCCCTTTCGGACCTGCCGCTGGGTACGGCAATGGGCGGCAGGCCGGACAGAGGCGAGGGCAGACAGAGTCCTTACACAGAAGACGTCAGACGGGGGCTGAGGCAAGACATCCAAGACAGGCTGAAGCAAGACATTGAAGACATCAGGGCAAAGGCTGAAGCAAGACATGGGCACTGTCTCTCAAGGCGCCCTACACAGCCAGCACGGCTGGACTGGTCACGGACTACCCTGTCCCACAAACGCGGGAGCATGACACGCGCAGGGAAGAGGAAGCGGTGGGTTGCTGCACTCCTGGCAGCCAAAGCAGGGAAGGTTGCTGCACTCCTGGCAGCCTCAAGCAGGAAAGGTTGCTGCACTCCTGGCAGCCTCAAGCAGGTAGGAACGGCGGGAACTGGATCAGGCATGGGTTCAGGAACAGACATCATGGCACATCCGGAACAGAAATCAAGGCAGAGACACTGGACAGGGAGCCATCAAGGCACAGACGACCACGGAGGACCTGGATCAAGGCAGAGGTACAGACGACTGTAGTGCTCAATCCAAAGGCAAGCAGGAACTGACAAGAAAGTCCTTTTATACAGCTGAAGTGGGTAACTCCCTGGGAGGAGTTTACCTGGACCGCCCCTCGCTGGTCCTATAACTAAGGTGGAGAGTTGCGAGCCAGCCCCTAGGGAAAAGGGCGTAGCCGGAAACCAGGAAGTCCAAACAGCCAAGCAAGCCACAGGCAGGCCTCAGGAACAGCTAGGCCTCTCAGGCCCTGGAGCAAGTCCTGGATGGTGCACAGGCGAGGCCCTGGCTTCGAAGCAGCCTCCAGAGGGAAGGTAAGATACCTCCTGTAGCGCAGCAACAGGGGGGATCGTAACACCTGCGTCTTAGTTCTTGTTTGATTTTTTTTAATTCCTGTGTAAACCAGGGTTTTTTGTTCTTGCTGGAGGGGTCTAATTCTTTGGTTTTTAAAGGGCATAGTTTATCTGCTACTTTGTTCGTGATGTTGTACCAAGAGGAGAAAGCAGCATCTGCATCCGAGAGATCAATATTGACAAGTTCTGTCGATAGCTGAGACCTGAGGTCGTCCAAGGAGCAGGAGTTCCTGTAATGGATTGTAGTTTTGGATAAGGAGGGAGCTGGGTTTCCCTTAATGAATAGCTCAGTTGTGATCATTCGGTGGTCTGACCATGGGATAGGGGAGCAAAGAGGCGGAGAGGTTTGAGTGAGGCCTGAATTTATGAATATTAGATCCAATGTATGGCCGGCTTTGTGAGTGGGACTATTAACAATTTGTGTGAAGCCCATGGCCTTGAGGGACGAAAGCAGCACTTCACAGTTGGTGGAGTGGGGGGGTCACTTCAATGTGGAGGTTAAAATCTCCCATGATGATGGCTGGAATTTCAGATTTGATATATTTAGCAATAATCTCTACTAGAGGAGAAGGGTCCGATTCTAGAAGACCAGGTGGGACGTAAATTAGGCAGATCTGGAGCTGTTTAGAATTGAATAGAGCGCATTCAAGTTTGGAAGAATGATTGGTGTTCTGTAAGGTTAATCTTAGCTCTTTTTTTGCTGCTAAGATCAGTCACCCCACCTCTTTTTTTCAGTCTAGGAATAGAGAATACATTATAAAGTTGAATGGGTAGTTGCTTAATAAGTGTTATATTTGTGGCTTTCAACCAGGTCTCCGTGATGGCACAGATATCTGGTTGTGAATCCAAGCGATAGTCATTAAGTAAATGCGTTTTTTTTGTGAGGGATTGGGCGTTGAAAAGAGTTAATGAGAATATAGAAAGCCCAAGGAGTTGAGTTAAGGGTGAGGCCATGATGGAGATCAATCGTTTGTGCTGATGAGTGGTGGGGGTGGTGGAGTTTTTGCGGTAAGAATAGAGGTTTTTGATCATGGGGATAGGGAAAGTGAGCATGTTTGAAGGCTATTTACCAATGAAATTGAAAAGCAAGTTGAGGTTGGAGAGGCTGCAGGAAGAGAGAAGATCACTAGGTGCGGAGGGTGCAGCACTAAGTGGTACTTAGTGGCTGCATGAAGGGGCGCACAAAGGGGCCTGCCCTTTTGTCGTGCTCCTTCGACGCGCGGCGCCTAGCTGCGGCGAAGATTTGAAGGGCCGCCGGGGCTGTCCCCTGATTGGCTGCCGGCGACGAAGCTCCTGATAGGCTGCCGGCGAGAAGGAAGAGGCCTGCGGTCGTGGAGTCGGTTTCGGGCGGATGGGGGTGCTGCCTCGTGGTCAGCGTTGTGATCGGCTGGAGGTAAGTGATGAAAGTAGTGGCCTTACCCCGGCGGGTCTCCGGCGGTGACTGGGCAGGCCCTCCTCACTCCGATCCCCGCGATTGAAGGCTGGGCCTAGCTGTTTGAGGCAAGAAACAATAAGACATGTCAGAAACTACATATATAACTTAAATAACATAAATATATAAATATAAATACAAATACATATATAACATATATAAATATAATATATATACATATATAAATATAAATACATATATAACATATATAACATAAATTACATATATAACATAAATATATAACAAAGGACAAAAAAATTAATAAAGAGACAACTAAATTTAATCATGATTGGGATAGATGTAGCATGTAGTGGTAGTAACTAAGTTTAGAGGTTGGGTAAAAGACATGGGTTTGGGACAGGGAAATGAGAGTTTTAATGTTTGATTAAGCATGGGAATGCTTATGCTCATGCACCCAAAGTGATAGAGGACTAAGAGGGATGACAATAAACCTTACTAACTTGGATAGAGAGAGATATCCTGAAGATGGCCAAGCTGGGATATAGCCTTAATTAGAACAATTTAGGCAGACTGCATTGGTCAACTGATCCTTATCTTCTATCATCTCCTATGCTACTATGTTAAATATATTATACCTTGCAAAATGGATTAGGTATACAGAATGAACAAGAGAAAATACATTTTCATCATTTTTGTTCTCTTTATATTTTTCTCTATCTTGTACTCTTTTTATCTCTCCCTATCCTGTTTCATTGGATATATTTTATTCACTGACTTAAATGCAAATCACAAGTATTTGTGTTGTAATTGCAGGTTTCTCTGCTTGTCTAATTGACCTAAAGTTGTTAAAATTCACAGGATCATCAACATCTCTTACTTAATCAATTTTTAGACATAGAGAAATGGCAGTTTAATGGGATGAGTTTTTGCTAAATCACAGCCAGCTCCTTTTTTTAGGCTGAATCAGTCTTAAATTTAAAAAAAAAGGATAAATCCTGCTTGTTTCACCTTGAAAGAAAGATTTAAATTGTCCAGATTATGACCTTGCTTTCTGCATGATTGAGAATGTGTATTATACAGTGGAACCCTGAGATAAGTGAAACCTTTACAAAAAAAATCAAATTTCTATTTTCTGTCATTTCTTTGTTTATGATTCACCAAAAGGACTTACTGTTAGCATAGTTACCTCAATTTGTAGCAAATAAAATTTATACATTTATACCAAGGACAGACATTTTTCTTGATTTTCTCTCTTTCTTTTGTTAAACAGCAAAATGTTATGAAAATGTGAAAAATATCTATATTGTTAAGATACAAACACAATTATCCTATTGCACACAACTATGACTTAGCTAATGATGGCAAAAAGCCATCGATAGCCCTGTGCAGAAGCAACATTTTGTTTATTCATTTTGTAGGTTAAATGAAAAAAATAGTTTTGTTTCTTTGTTACATTCCCCAAAAAAGTAAATGGAGGAAACATTGCAGCCTATTTTGAGCTTCAAAATTAGGGTTTTCTTATTAATTCTAATAATACTTGTTGTGGGTCCCAGCCGTGGTGGACCACGGCCGGTCCCTCCTACCTCTTTCGCTGTGAGCAGGTGCTTCTCCCAGTCAGTGCAGCATCCCCCACTCTGGGGCCGGCCGACCGTGGCCTCCCACGCGGTTCTAAATGCCGCCGCCATGCTTCCTGCGGCGCTCTCCCTAGGGGCATGCATGCGGGAGGCTCCTCCTCTTAAAAGGCCCATGGCGGGAAACTCTGGTCCGGCCCCTTCAGATGACGTCAAGACTGAGGGCTATTTAAACCCAGCCTCAGTCTTCAATTCCTTGCCTTAGCAACAGGTCGTCTCCTCGGAGTGCTACTTGCTGTCGTCTTTTGGTTCCTGCCTGAAGTTCCTGTGCCTGTTCCTGTGCTCGGTCCTGATCCTGCTCCTGATTCTGCTCCTGATTCTGCTTCGCTCTGGTCCTCACTCCATCCTTCGTACTCCAGTTCCAGTTCCTGTGTTCCCCCTTGGCTTGATCACCTGTTCTGACCTTGGCTTGCTGTTTGTCTTTGCTTGACTGATGCCCGTCTCGACCCCTGGCCTGGTTTCTTCATCTCTGCTTGCCTGCTGCCTGCCACGGACCCTTGGACTGGACTCTCGTTTTGCATCCTGGCTGCCAGCCCTCATCTGGACTCCTGACCACGTCTTCTTCTCATCTCTTCTGCTACGCCAAGGAAACCCGCACCTAAGCCCTGCCTGCCCCGGTACCCAAGGGCTCAATCTGCGGGGAACGAGGGCTGGTGTAGGTGAAGCTCCAGCTGGGTTGATCTCACCTTCACCACCTACCGGCAATGGGAACCACTGAGGGACATCCCTCGGTGGTAGCGCTAACCCCGTCCCGGCCCAAGGGTCCACAACCATAACAGTTTGCTAAGGCAATGGACCCGGTGGACTTGTCCGGTCTGCAGGCCATTCCTGGCCTGGCTCAATGCCTGCAGCAGCAACAGCAGTATCTAGATGTCCTGGCAGCCACACTAGAGCACCTGACCAATCATTTGGATCCCCCCCGCCACACCTGGGATCTCAGCCTCTTCGCCGGTGACTCCCTCGTCTTCCTCTCCGCTCTTGCATCTACCAGCTCCACCCAGATACACCGGGGATCCAAAGCAATTTTGAGGGTTCTTAAACCATTGATTCATGAGGTTTTCCCACCAACCTACTCAGTTCCCCAACAACCAGGTTAAAACCACATTCATCCTTTCCCTACTGGATGGGAAGGCCCTGGCCTGCGTTGTGGGAACGCAGGGACAACATCCTAGGAGATCTGCCCCAGTTCGTCCAGACATTCCATCAAGTTTTCGATTAACCAAAACGTCAGTCCACTGCCGCCTCAGAACTGCTCCATCTCTGCCAAGACGCCCATACTCTGGCCGAGTACGCCGTGGAATTTCTCACCCTAGCATCCGAGCTGGGCTGGAGGGATGACAGCCTGCGGAGTATCTTCCTAGAGGGTCTGGCCTCCAGAATAAAAGATGAGCTGGCCGCTTGAGAGTTGCCTGAGGAGTTGGAGGCACTCATTGACTTGGCGGGTCGAATTGATCAGCGTCTTCAGCAACGCTTGAAGGAGCTGAAACCAGGATGCCGAGTAGTTTCTCTGGCTCCCTCATTTTCTCATCCCTTGACCTCCCCAGCCGCCTCTGAGACCCCGCTGGGCCGCAGTGAGGAACCTATGCAGATAGGCCGAAGTCATTTAACCCTCGAAGAGAAGCAACAATGCAGGTCTCTTGGACTCTGTCTATATTGCGGCAATAAAGATAATCTATTAGCCCAGTGCCCAGAATGTCCAGGAAACTCTCAGGCCTAGGTGTCATGGGAGAGTTGACCCTAGGCTGCATCAATCCCACTTCCCAATGTACAGTATCAGTGACCCTCCAATTTTCCGGGGGATCTTTCACAAATCTGGCCTTTATTGACTCCGGTGCCAGAGGAAATTTCATCTTGGCTGTACTAGTCAAGCAATTGCAGCTTCCGGTGGTCCATTGCACACCACCGCTCCAGATCTCCTCTATCCAGAAGGATCCTCTGCCTGGACGAGTGTCTTCTTGCATGGCTCCTGTGACTCTTCGTACTGGAGTACTCCACGAAGAGGAGATCTCCTTCCTGATTCTCGACAAGGCTATCCATCCGGTGGTGTTGGGTCTCCCGTGATTGTGTAAGCACTCTCCTACCATCAACTGGGAGACGCTCCAGATTGCCACATGGGGGGCTGATTGCTTCTCCACTTGCCTTCAGAGTCTGCCTCACCACAGCTCCTGCTTGCTACTACCACACTACTGCTACCACCTCAGTATGCCGAGTATGCTGATGTCTTTTCAAAGGAAAGGGCAGAGATTCTACCCGAGCATCGCCCCTTCCACTGTGCAATCGATCTCCTTCCTGACACAGTTCCTCCCCGAGGTCGGGTATATCCGTTGTCATTACCTGAAACCCAAGCGATGTCCCAATATATTAAAGAGAACCTAGACTGAGGGTTCATCCGCCCCTCTACATCCCCAGCAGGTGCTGGATTATTTTTTGTGGCTAAAAAGGATGGCTCTAAGGCCCTGTATTGATTATTAGGGTCTCAACTCCATCATTCGCTGAGACCGCTATCCTATCCCGCTCATCCCAGAGCTCCTGGACTGTCTTCAGGGAGTCAAGATCTTTACAAAATTGGACCTTCATTGGGCCTACAATTTGGTACAAATCAAGCCTGGGGATGAATGGAAGACCACCTTTAATATGCATGATGGCCACTATGAGTACCTGGTGATGCCTTTCAGCTTGTGCAACGCGCCAGCGGTCTTCCAAAACCTAATGAATGAAGTATTTCGGGACATGCTCAACAAGTGTATGATCGTCTGTCTCGATGACATCTTAATTTATTCTAAGGACCTGAGTACCCATCGTGCTGAAGTTCGCCCAAGTTCTTCACCATTTATTCGCTAAATTGGAGAAATGTCTCTTCAAGCGGGAGTCTTTACCCTTCTTGGGGTTTATTGTCTCCACCTCAGGCTTCCGAATGGACCAGGACAAGCTCACCAGCATCTGGGAGTGGCCTCCACCCGTGGGACTCCGCTCGCTACAACGATTTCTTGGCTTCACCAACTTCTATAGGAACTTCATTCCACAGTACTCTCACATCGTGGCACCACTTACCGCCCTAACCAGGAAGGGTGCAGACTCCAGACATTGGCCTCCTGCAGCTATCTCAGCTTTTGAGGAACTAAAAAAGGCTTTTCTACAAGAACCTTGCCTTCGCCACCCAGACTCTTCTCGTCCCTTTATTGTGGAGGTGAACGCCTCCGACGTAGCCATAGGGGCCGTACTGAGCCAACACCCTACCCAAGGAGCCCTGCTACCGTGCTCATTCTACTCCCACAAATTCTCCCCAGCTGAGAGAAATTACGGAATCATAGATAAGGAACTCCTGGCTATAAAGTTGGCATTTAAAGAATGAAGACAATGGCTAGAGGGGGCACAACATCCCATTACAGTTTACACTGACCACAAAAATTTGGAATACCTCAGTAAGGCATAGTGTTTGAATCCACACCAAGCCCACTGGTCTCTCTTCTTCAGCTGGTTTCCCTTTGTTCTACGCAACGACTGACCATAAAGAATGCAGGGCAGATGCCCTATAGACTCCATGACCCTGAGGATACTCTGGACCAACCCTGTTTCATTCTGGATCCTACCAAGGTCATCTTGGCAGCCACCCACATGATACCCCAGGGGAAGATGGTAGTCCCAGTCCACCTTCGACCCAAGGTTCTAGCCTAGGGACATGACTCCGTCACTGCCGGACACCCAGGTAGGACTCGTACCATGGAACTTGTGTCTCGCTACTACTGGTGGCCTCGCATAGCTCAAGATGTACAAGCCTACATTAGTTCCTGTCCGACCTGTGCTCAACAAAAACCCTTACTAGACTGTCCTTGGGGCCTTCTACAGCCTCTCCCAGCTCCGTGCGAGCCCTGGACACACATTTCCACAGACTTTGTGGTAGACTTACCCCCCTCGCAGGGCAATCAGGTGATCTGGGTAATAGTGGACAAATTCTCAAAGATGACGCATTTCGTTCCTCTCCCCAAGTTGCCTTTAGCCTTGGAATTGGCAAGTATGTTCATGCAACATGTCTTCTGCTTCTGCCTCCATGGCCTGCCTCAACACATCACCTCTGACTGTGGGCCCCGGTTCACAGTTAAATACTGGTGCTCCTTATGCAAAAAATTCGGAATCCAACTGGACTTTACCACACCTTTCCATCCTCAGGGGAATGGCCAGGCAGAACAGGTTAATCAGAGTTTGAAGACCTTGTAGGGAGCCACCAAGATGATTGGGCCTTGCTATTACCTTGGGCGGAGTTCTCTCACAATGCTCATGCACACTTCGCCACCGGAGCCTTCCAGGTGGTTTTCAGCAAGCAACTCCGACCTCCTTTGCTCATGCCCTGGTGTCTGTGCCTTCCCAGGTGGCTCAGCTCACAGCCCAGCAGCTCAATGAGTTATGGGAGTCCACCAATGCCAACCTCCAAAGAGCCACCAAGACTGCTAAGCAAGCATCGGACAAGCATTGCCGTCAGGCTCCATCGTTTAACCCAGGGGATCAGGTGAGGCTCAGCACTTGCCACATTCGTCTTTGGGTCCCTTCTATGAAGTTGGCTCCAAGATACATCAGACCTTTCTCCATTAGTGAGAGCTTGGGGCCGGTAACTAATTGTTTACGCCTTCCTACCAGTTTATGGATACATAATAGGGATGTGAATCGTGTCCTCGATCGTCTTAACGATCGATTTCGGCTGGGAGGGGGAGGGAATCGTATTGTTGCCGTTTGGGGGGGTAAAATATCGTGAAAAATCGTTAAAAATCGAAAAAATCGAAAAACCGGCACATTAAAACCCCCTAAAACCCACCCACGACCCTTTAAATTAAATCCCCCACCCAAATAACTTAAATAACCTGCGGGTCCAGCGGCGGTCCGGAACGGCAGCGGTCCGGAACGGGCTCCTGCTCCTGAATCTTGTCGTCTTCAGCCGGCGCCATTTTCCAAAATGGCGCCGAAAAATGGCGGCGGCCATAGACGAAAAAGATTGGACGGCAGGAGGTCCTTCCGGACCCCCGCTGGACTTTTGGCAAGTCTCGTGGGGGTCAGGAGGCCCCCCACAAGCTGGCCAAAAGTTCCTGGAGGTCCAGCGGGGGTCAGGGAGCGATTTCCCGCCGCGAATCGTTTTCGTACGGAAAATGGCGCCGGCAGGAGATCGACTGCAGGAGGTCGTTCAGCGAGGCGCCGGAACCCTCGCTGAACGACCTCCTGCAGTCGATCTCCTGCCGGCGCCATTTTCCGTACGAAAACGATTCGCGGCGGGAAATCGCTCCCTGACCCCCGCTGGACCTCCAGGAACTTTTGGCCAGCTTGTGGGGGGCCTCCTGACCCCCACGAGACTTGCCAAAAGTCCAGCGGGGGTCCGGAAGGACCTCCTGCCGTCCAATCTTTTTCGTCTATGGCCGCCGCCATTTTTCGGCGCCATTTTGGAAAATGGCGCCGGCTGAAGACGACAAGATTGAGGAGCAGGAGCCCGTTCCGGACCGCTGCCGTTCCGGACCGCCGCTGGACCCGCAGGTTATTTAAGTTATTGGGGGGGGGGGTTCGGGAGGGTGGGGGATTTAATTTAAAGGGTCGGGGGTGGGTTTTAGGGGGTTTTAGTGTGCCGGCTCACGATTCTAACGATTTATAACGATAAATCGTTAGAATCTGTATTGTATTGTGTTCCATAACGGTTTAAGACGATATTAAAATTATCGGACGATAATTTTAATCGTCCTAAAACGATTCACATCCTAAATACATAACACTTTCTATGTATCACTGCTAAAGCCATTGGTGCTTTCCGTGTTCCACACTACTCCACCCAAGACTCCGGAGATCATCTCTGAAAAGGCCCAGTCTATCAAGTCAAGGAGATCCTGAATGTGAGAAGAAACCGTAGACGTTGGGAGTATCTGATCTCCTGGGAAGGATTTGGTTCCAAGAAGAATTCCTGGGAGCGATCGTCAAACATCTTGTATAAATCATTACATAAGCACTTTCATCATACTCATCCTGACAAGCCTGGCCCTTCTGCGAGGGGGCATAAGGAGGGGTACCGTTGCGGGTCCCAGCCATGGTGGACCACTGCCGGTCCCCCCTACCTCTTCCGTCATGAGCCGGCGCTTCTCCTGGTTGGCACGGCATCCCCCGTTCTGGGGCTGGCCGACTGCAGCCTCCCACGTGGCTCTAAACACCGCCGCCCTGCTTCCTGCAGAGCTCTCCCTAGGCGTGTGCATGTGGGAGGCTCCGCCTCTTAAAAGGCCCATGGCAGGAAACTCTGGTCCGGCCCCTTCGGATGACGTCAAGACTGAGGGCTATTTAAACCCAGCCTCAGTCTTCAGTTCCTTGCCTTAGCAACAGGTCATCTCCTCGGAGTGCTAGTTGCTGTCATCTCTTTGTTCCTGCCTGAAGTTCCTGTGCCTGTTCCTGTGCCCGGTCATGATCCTGCTTCTGATCCTTCTCCTGATTCCGCTCCGCTCTGGTTCTCGCTCCTTCATAAGAACATAAGAACATGCCATACTGGGTCAGACCAAGGGTCCATCAAGGCCAACATCCTGTTTCCAACAGTGGCCAATCCAGGCCATAAGAACCTGGCAAGTACCCAAAAACTAAGTCTATTCCATTTTACCGTTGCTAGTAATAGCGGTGATTATTATCTAAGTCAACTTCCTTTGTACTCCAGTTCCTGTGTTCCCCCTTGGCTTGATCACCTGGTTCTGACTTTGGCTTGCTCCTCGTCTTCACTTGACTGCTGCCCATCTCGACCCCTGGCCTGGTTTCTTCATCTCTGCTTGCCTGCTGCCTGCCCCGGACACTCGTTTTGCATCCTGGCTGCCAGCCCTGATATGGACTCTTGACCTCTTCTTCTCGTCTATTCTGCTATGCAAAGGCAACCTGCACCTAAGCCCTGCCGGCCCCGGTACCCAAGGGCTCAACCTGTGGGGAACGAGGGCTGGTATAGGTGAAGCTCCAGCTGGGTTGACCTCACCTTCACCACCTACTGGCGACGGGAACCATTGAGGGCCGTCCCTCAGTGGTAGCTCTAACCCCTGTCCTGGCCCAAGGGTCCACAACCATAACAAAACTTTTAGGTAGACAACATCAGAAGGGGGAAGAGAACTCCATGGCACAAAGTCTGTGGCAAATAGGGATGTGCAGAAGAAAAAAAATTAGTTTGGTTTGCTCATTTGGTATATTGGGGCCCATATTCATTTCATTACATTAAATAAGAAAAAAAATGTGTGTTTCATTAGTTTTATTTGTTTTCCATTAAAACCTATGGGGGGAAGCATCACAGTCTATGCTGGGCTCCAGAATAGTGATTTTTATATGTTCTTCTTCTCATAAGTTTCTAATGAAACTTATGAGAAGAAGAAATCATTAGAAGGGAGAAAGAGCTGAAAATTATTTAGAGTGTGGCAAAGTGGCATTAAAAGTGGCATAACTAGAAATCTAAGGATCTGCAAAGGGACAAAGGGGTACCCGGGTTACAGAATTGGCAGAAGTTCTCTAAAACAATGTGAGTAGAGCAAAGAAGGAGGAAGAACTCTCCAAGGTGTGAAAAGAGGATGCCAGCCTAGCAATAGTGTCATGAACACTTGATGGCATCATGAAAGGCAAAGTTGCACCAAAAGTGGCATCAGCACCCTAAGGGACCATGAAGGGGGACTGAAGCATAAAAAATCCCAGATAAAGGGACCAAGAATCAGAAAGAGTGATATCAAGATTTCAAAAGCATAGGAGAGGTGCACAGCAGCACCCCAGATTGGGAAGAAAATCTCAAAGTGTAAGTGCTGGAGTTTGCCAGGAAGGTACAGTGGCAGAAAGAAGTTAAGAACCCCAAGGTTTAAAATCTGTACATGGCAGTAAGGCTGAATAGCACAAGGATCCTAAAATGTAGGATGTGAGGCACAGCATTAAGACAGAGTGGCATGGGAGATGCATACAGAAATTCCAGATCAGTAACCAAAGGAAAAAGCTCATTGCGATGGATGAATCTGTCATCAGAGGCAGTAATCCTTTCCTTTGCACAATTGCAATGGGAAAAGGTGAAGTGAATAACAAAACTCAACTAAAGTCACAAAAGGAGTCCAGGAAAAGCACTGAACTGAACGAGAAAAGCTGGAAAGCTATGAGCACAAATGCCCGTAGTTTGGGCAATAAAATCTCAGATCTGCAAGCCCTAATGGTGGAGGCGGACTTGTACATTTTTGCTATCATGGAGACGTGGTTCACGGAATCTCATGATTGGGATACGGCCATACCGGGCTACAACTTGTTAAGGAAGGACAGAGAGGATAGGAAAGGGGGAGGAGTGGCTCTTTATGTCAGAAACAATATCCAAGCTTCTGAGCTGCAAGGAAGATGGGGCATTGAAGAAGCAATATGGGCTGACCTAAAAAAAGATGATGGGGCATCCATTTCTATTGGAGTGGTTTACAGGCCTCCAAATCAAAAGGAAGAGCATGACAGAGATCTGGTTGAAGACATTGAAAAGATGGGAAAGAAGGGAGAAGTGGTGATCGTTGGAGACTTTAATCTGCCAGATGTAGACTGGAGAATCCCTTCTGCTGAATCTAGCAATAGTAGAGAAATAGTGGATGCCCTGCAAGGGGCTTTGTTCAAACAAATGGTAATGGAACCCACAAGAGAGGTAGCTATACTCGATTTAGTACTCACTAATGGAGATAATGTCTCTGATGTCCAAGTGGGCGCCCACCTCAGCACAAGGGATCATCAAACGGTATGATTTCATATCACACAAAGGATACGGAGAAGCACGAAGACCCAAGTTTTGCAGTTCAAAAACACAGACTTTGAGGAAATGGTGAAGTACCTGGAGGAAGAACTAAAAGGCTGGGAGAATAAGAGAGATGTGGATCAACAGTGGACCAAACTAAAAGGAGCAATTATCAAGGCAACTAATCTATATGTTAGAAAAGTAAGGAAAAGCAAAAGAAAATGAAACCTCTATGGTTCTCAAAGGAAGTGACTGACAAAATAAAAGCTAAAAGAACAGCATTCAAGAAATATAAAGGATCCAAAAGGGTGGAGCACAAAGAAGAATATCTGGTACAACTGAGGGAGACTAAGAAAGTAATCAAGACGGCAAAAAATCAAGCGGAAGAAAGGATTGCCAAAGAGGTACGGAGAGGTGACATAACATGTTTCAGATACATCAGAGAAAGGAGAAAAGTCCCAAGTGGTATAGTGAAATTGAAAGGTGAAAAGGTTGAATGTGTAGAGAGAGATGAAGAAATGGCAGAAATACTAAACAAATACTTCAGTTCGGTGTTCACTAAAGAGGACCCAGGAGAAGGACTGTCACTAGTTAACAAGAAACTGGAGGGGAGTAGATGTAACTCCGTTTACAGAAGAGAATGTATGGGAAGAGCTGGGAAAACTGAAAGTGAACAAAGCCATGGGGCCTGATGAGGTTCATCCCAGGATACTGAGGGAGCTCAGAGATGTGCTGGCAGGTCCGCTGTGTGACCTGTTCAATAGATCACTAGAAACGGGAGTGGTGCCGAGTGATTGGAGAAGAGCAGTGGTGGTGCCGCTTCACAAGAGTGGGAGCAGAGAGGAGGCTGGAAACTACAGGCCGGTTAGCCTCACCTCAGTGGTGGGTAAAGTGATGGAGTCGCTGCTGAAAGAAAGAATAGTGAACTATCTACAGTCTGATGAATTGCTGGATCAGAGGCAGCATGGATTCACCAGGGGAAGATCCCGTCAGACAAATCTGATTGACTTTTTCCACTGGGTGATTAGGGAATTGGATCAAGGAAGAGCGCTTGATGTCATCTCCTTGGATTTCAGCAAGGCTTTTGATACGGTCCCGCACAGGAGGCTGGTGAATAAAATGAGAAGCTTAGGAGTGAGTGCCGAGGTGGTGGCCTGGATTGCAAATTGGTTGACGGACAGACGACAATGTGTGATGATAAATGGAACTTACTCTGAAGAGAGAGCGGTGTTAAACGGAGTGCCGCAAGGATCGGTGTTGGGACTGTTCCTGTTCAATATCTATGTGAGCAACATAGCGGACAAAATAGAAGGCAAGTTTTGTCTGTTTGTGGATGACACTAAGATCTGCAACAGAGTGGACATGCTGGAAGGCATGGAGAGAATGAGATGGGATTTAAGGAAGCTGGAAGAGTGGTCGAAGATATGGCAGCTGAGATTCAATGCCAAGAAGTGCAAAGTCATGCATATGGGGTGTGGAAATCCGAAAGAACTGTATTCGATGGGGGTGAAGGGCTGATGTGCATGGAGCAGGAGAGAGACCTAGGGGTGATAGTGTCTAATGATCTGAATTCGGCGAAACAATGTGACAAGGCGATAGCTAAAGCCAGAAGAATGCTGGGCTGCATAGAGAGAGGAATATCGAGTAAGAAAAGGGAAGTGATTATCCCCTTGTACAGGTCCTTGGTGAGGCCTCACCTGGAGTACTGTGCTCAGTTCTGGAGATCGTATCTACAAAGGGACAGAGACAGGATGGAGGCGGTACAGAGAAGGGCAACCAAAAAGGTGGAGGGTCTTCATCAAATGTCTTATGAGGAGAGATTGAAGAATCTAAATATGTACACCCTGTAGGAAAGGCAGAGCAGAGGTGATATGATACAGACTTTCAGATACTTGAAAGGTTTTAATGACCCAAAGACCGGCGGAAAAAAATCAGCAGATCTAGGGGTCACGATTTAAAGCTCCAGGGAGGAAGATTCAGAACCAATATCAGGAAGTATTTCTTCACAGAGAGGGTGGTGGATGTCTGGAATGGGTGAAGACCAGAACTATGAAGGACTTAAAAGGGGCGTGGGATAAACACTGTGGATCTATAAAGTTTAGAGGATGTGTATGAAGAGTGGGTGGCTTGCGGGAATGACGGCTACTACCTGGAGATAATACCAGTGACGGCTACTATCTGGAGATAATACCAATGATGGCTATTACCTGGAGATAATACCCTTATTCAATAAACATACACACAGTTAATGTTACTCCAACATTGCTCTAAGCTTCAACAGCAAGAGGTAATGTGGGGGAAAAGAAAAAGGATGTCCATTCACAAAAAATGCGGGGAGTAGATTGCTGGTTTCGGCGGTTACTACTCCTAACCAAATAAGCCTGATACTTCACTTTCAATGCCTATCCACCATTCCTATCTGCTTCAACGGCAAGGGAGAAAGTCTGATACTTCACGCATATCCAGCATAGCTCTCTGCTTCAACGGCAAGGGAGGAAGACTGATACTTCATGTATATCCAGCATAGCTCTCTGCTTCAATGGCAGAGGGGAATCGAGAAAAGTGGATCTATATACAGACAACAACCAACAAGGACTGAATTACATAGACTGGGTAAACAAGCATGGGTGTAGCTTGCTTATTGCAGCAGTTGCTATCCCTAACTAATTAAGTTAGATATTCACTTAGATGCAGTTCCAACACTGCTCTCTGCATTATGGCGGGGGAGGAAGGGATACAGAACCAAAATGCTACTAAGGGCCAAGAGTAACAGATAAGTATGAGAGAGGAGAAAAAAAAAAGAGAGTGAGAAGGCTTGCTGGGCAGACTGGATGGGCCGTTTGGTCTTCTTCTGTCGTCATTTCTATGTTTCTATGTTTCTAATTTCTATGCCAGTCACTGTTGGAGCATTCAGACAACAGTAGAGGGGGATGCCTCTCCCTGTCAAAGTATGGCTGCACCTGGCTGATCCACCAGTCCAGTAGGATATGTTTTTGTCACAGAGTAAGCCACGTATGTCATAGGTTGAGAGATACCCAAGTGTGCAGTACGGTGTAACTGCGAGTGGGCTATGAAACAAGTTAAAGTTCATGGAGCGGTGCAGCAAGTGTGCAAAAGAATTGATAGCCAAGAAGGTGAGTTCCATAGAAGAAAAATGATATTAAAATCCTGGAGTGTTTCAGTAAGTTTGCAAATTGATGTATGACTAGGGCATGAGGAAAAGTGGGCAGCTACAGTAGGGGAAGGATATTTGGCAAGAACAAAGTTGGAGTAGGAGGAAGCACACTCAGGTATCAATACTGGGATGGAACAGCTCCCCTATGAGGAAGGGCTGAAGAGGTTAGGGCTGTTCAGCTAAGAAGAGATGGCTGAGGGGGGATATGATAGAGGTCTTTAAGATCATGAGAAGACTTGAATGAGTAGATGTGAATCGGTTATTTACACTTTCGAATAATAGAAGGACTAGGGGGCATTCCATGAAGTTAGTAACACATTTAAAACTAATTGGAGAAAATTCTTTTTCACTCAATGCCAATAAAGCTCTGGAATTTGTTGCGAGAGGATGTGGTTGGTGCAGTTAGTGTAGCTGGGTTCAAAAAAGGTTTGGATAAGTTCTTGGAGGAGAAGTCCATTAATGGCTATTAATCAAGTTTACTTAGGGAATAGCCACTGCTATTAATTGCATCAGTAGCATGGGATCTTCTTAGTGTTTGTGTAATTGCCAGGTTCTTTTGGCCTCGTTTGGCCTCTGTTGGAAACAGGAATCTGGGCTTGATGCACCCTTGGTCTGACTCAGCATGGCAATTTCTTATGTTCTTATTTTCTTATGGTGGCAGCAGTAGTGCTGGTATATCCTAAGAACTGGAATGGTAGGAGCAGAACATCACAGTGAGAAGGGAATCCATAACACCCCCAAAAGTATTTGCCATTTCTGGTACATGCACAGAGCAGTGAAGCAAGTGGGCAGAATAACGTAGCAAGAATGGCTTGGAGCATCTGCAGCAGAAGTGGTATTGGTGTCAGGTAATAATTTTTAAAAATTGGAAAGGTAGAAGCAGAGCAATGCAGCAAGAACTGTAGCTAAATACTCCCAAAGCAGTGGTATTGTAGCTTTTGAAAAATTAACTTTGTTGGCAGAAAATGTAGCATTCTTAGAAAATGCAAAATTTATTGGAAATTTTAAGAATCCTGAGCCTTGCCAAAATTGTTTTGATATGGTTGGAGCATGGCATGCTAAAGCTTGAAGTGTCAAGTCCTATGAGTTGTGGTTGTAGCAATACATACTATGCAAGATACTTCAGGCCTTAGTGGTTATAGTGGAGAATGGGGTGCTGTAGCTGGAAGTATCAGGGAACAATGCTCATGGATGAAGCAAGCAGGCTCATGCAGGGTACACTAAGCCTCAGTGGTGGTGTTTAAATCAAAGGGCTTAGAGGATCTCAGTGGTGTCATGCCCAGTGGTGGTGGTTGTGGCAAAGCAGACAGAGGAAGACAGTGGACACATGCCCCAGTGGTTGAGGCGAAGCTAGCAGGGAAGCTGATGGAGTCATGCGTCAGTGGTGATGTTTGGAGAAAAGAAGGCAGATGAGCTCTGTGGAGTCAATGCACAGTGGTGGTATTTGTGGAAATGAAGACAGGGAACTCAGTGAAGTCATGCCTCAGGTGTGGCGTTTGGTAAAAAGGAAGAAGAAAAATTCTGTGGAGCCATGCCTCAGGGGTACTATTTGGGGAAAAAGAGGTGGAGGAATTCTATGGAGTCATGACTCAGTGGTGGCATATGGAGAAAAGGAAGCAGAGAAACTCTGTGTAGTCATTCCTCAGTGGTAGTGTTAGGGAATAGTAGGCAGAGCAACTGAGTAGTCATGTCATGGCTGTGGTTCTTTGGGATATTCAGCTTGGGGGTAAGCAGGTAGAAAAAATCAGTAGTTATGTCTCAGTGATGATGCTTGGAAGATGGCAGGCAGCATTGGAATGAGAAAACCCCTTTGTGGTGGTGTTGGAGTATGGCAGTGAAAGGTTGCTGATGGATGTGCTGCCAGAGCCTGTAGTGGCAGGACCCAGTGTTATTTTTGGGAACATGTAAGAAGGAAGCAGGAGGAGTGAAGCCCCAGTGCTGTTGTTGAGGGATGTGTAAGAAGGAAGCAGGCTGAGTCAGGTCGCACTGTTGTTGTTGAGGATATAGAAGGAGGAAGCAGGATGAGGGAAGCCCCAATGTTGTTGCTCGAGATATATAATGAGGAAGCAGGAGGAATGAAGCCCCAGTGTTGTTGTTGGGGATATGTAAAGACAAAGCAGGAGAAGTAAAGATCCAGTGTTATTATGGGGATGTGTAAGGAGGAAGCAGGCTGAGTCAGGTCCCAAATGTTGTTGTTGAGAACATGTAAGGAGGAAACAGGATGAATGAAGCCCGAGTGTTGTTGGGGACATGTAAGAAGGAAGGAGGAGTAGTGAAGCTCCAGTGTTGTTACTGGGGATGTGAAAGAAAAAAGCAGGCTGACTCAGGTCCCAAATGTTGTTGAGAACATGTAAGGAGGAAGTAGGAGTGAAGCCCTAGTGTTTTTGGGGACATCTAAAGAGGAAGCAGGCTGAATCAGGTCCCATTGTTGTTGAGGACGTGAAAGAAAAAAGCAGGCTGAGCCAGGTCCCAAATATTATTGTTGAAAACATGTAAGGAGGAAGCAGGAGGAGTGAAGCCCCAGTGTTATTGTTGGGGATGTAAAAGGAGGAAGCAGGAGGAGTAAAGCCCCAGTGTTGAGTGATGCTCAAGTGTTGTTGTTGGGGACATGTAAGGAATAAGCAGGCTGAGTCAGGTCCTACTGATATTGTTGGTGACATGTAAGGAGGAAGCAGGAGGAGTAAAGCCCCAGTGTTGTTGTTGGGGATGTGAAAGGAGGAATCAGGAGGAGTTAATCCCCAGTACATTGTTGGGGATATGTAAGGAGGAAGCAGGAATGAACCTGCACTGAGAGGCAATTACTACCCACATTAAAAAAAAATTCTGGGCAGACTAGATGGGCTTTTTTCTGCCATCATTTACTATGTATATGTTAAGCCCCAATGTTGTTGGGGATATGACAAGAAGAAGCAGGATTAATCAGACACCAGTATTTATGATGGGGTTGTGACAGGAAGCATCAGATTGGTCGGACTCCAGTGTTGACATTGGGGATGTGACAGAAGGCAGCAGGATTGGTCGGACCCCAGTTTTGACACTGAAGACTTGACAGTAGGCAGTAAGATTAGTCAGACTCCTGTGTTTTTGTTGGGGATATGACAGGAGGCATCAGATTGGTCAGACTCCAGTGTTGACATTGGGGACATGACACAAGGCAGCAGGATTGGTCGGACCCCCAATTTTGACATTGGAGATATGACAGAAGGCAGCAGGATTGCTCAGAAACAAGTGTTGACACTGAAGACTTGATAGGAGGCAGCAGGATTGGTCAGACCCCGCTGTTGACACTAAAGACTTGACAGGAGGCAGCAGGATTGGTCGGACCCCTGTGTTGATATTGGGGATGTGACAGAGAGCAGCTAGATTGGTCGGACCACAATGTTGACGTTGGAGACGTGACAGGAGGCAGCATGATTGGTCAGATGCCATTGTTGAATTTGGGGATGTGACAGAAGTCAGCAGGATTGGTCAGACCCCTGTGTTGTTGGATATGTGACAGATTAGTTGGACCCCAGTGTTGACACTGGGGATTTGACAGGCGGCAGAAGGCTTGCTAGGACTAGAGTATTGACACTGAAGGCTTGACAGCAAGATTGGTCGAACCCCTGTGTTGATATTGGGGATGTGACAGAAGGCAGCTGGATTGGTCAGATGCCAATGCTGACATTAAGAACATGACGGGGCAACAGGATTAGTCAGACTCGTATTGGCTTTGGGGACATGACAGGAGGCAGCAGGGTATGATAGGCCCCAGATTTGTTGATGGGGACAAGCCAGGAGGCAGTAGTGTGTGACAGGCCAAGATGTCTTGATGGGGACAAGACAGGTGGCAGCAGAGTGTGACAGGCCCCAGTTGTCTTAATAGGAGTAAGTCAGTAGGTAACAGGGTGTGACAGACCCTAATTTTGATGATGAGGGAAAAATTAGGAGGCAGCAGATTGTAACAGACCCCAGTTGTCTTGATGGGAACAGGTCAGAAGGTAGCTTGGTGTGAAAGGCCCCAGTTTTGTTAAGGGAGACAAGTCAGGAAGGAGCATAGTGTGATAGGCTGCAGTTTTCTCAATAGGGGCAAGTCAGTAGGAAGCAGGGTGTGACAGGCCCCAGTTTTGTTGATGGGGACCAGAGAGGAGGTCTCAGGATTGGGCAGACCACAGTGATGTTAAACAGAGCAAGGTAGGCAGGTATTAGTATATATTGGCTGCAGTGATGTTGCTAAGGGCAAGGCAGGCAGAGGGTGTCAGTGCATGTTGGCTCATTGATGTTGCTAAGGGATAGGCAAGCAAAAGGTGGCAGTGCATGCTGGCCCCAGTGATGTTGCTAAGGGCTACGCAGGCAGAGGCTGTCAGTGCTAGTGATGTGTATTCCTTTGCAAAGAAATAGAAAATAAAGAAGATATTTCCTATTTTGTTGCATTTCGGGAAGCAAACAAAACGAAAGGAAAACCCACAAAATTTTGTGTGATTTTCCTATCATGTTTTTGGGGGTGGAGAAAGGGCACATTTATTAAAAAAAAAACAAAAAACCAAACCCTCTCCAACCCTTAAAGTTTAATTAACTACAACCCCCCACCCTCCAGATCTGCCCAAGACTTGCCGAAAGTCCCTGGTGGTCCAGCGGGGGTGCCGGGAGCGATCTCCCTCTCTCAGGCCGTCGGCTGCCAGTAATGAAAATGGCGCCGGTTGCCCTTTGTCCTTACCATATGACAAAGCCTATCGGTGCCATTGGCCGGCCTCTGTCACATGGTAGGAGCAATGGATGGCCGGCGCCATCTTAAAAATTGGCATTGGAACCCAGCCTTTGGGCCTGGTTGCGGTCTCGGGCCTGGGTTCAGGATGAGGCCCCTGCATTGAGACCCAGCCTTCGGGCCGGGTCACGGTGATGGACCTGGGTCTAGGCTCCAGTCTAGGGTGAGGCCCAGGCATTGATATCTGACTTCTAGGTGGATTGCAGCATTGGGCCTGGGTCTGGGCTCCGGTCTAGGGCAACAGAGAAGCTGAGTGCCACAAGGGCCCCCTTGGGAGATGACATCCCTATAGTAAACATCCTGTTAGAAAAGAATAGAGTCTGATCTAGCCAATGATGGTGTTTCCTTCTATGTTACATCCCTCCTCTGCCTCATCCTCTGGCGCTCTATTTGACAGACTTCCTCTGTCAGCATGCTCTTCCTAGGTGTCAGATTGTTGGCCTCCAGTTTGAGTCTCCCTTTCACTCATGGATCACACAATGTAGCAACATGTATGTGGGGTTTCTGGTCAGAGTAGTCTGATTTTCTCTGTCACCTGCTTTTCCAAAGATTCCAGGCAACTCAGCACCTCAGCTTTCATTCTCTCTTCTTGTTGAATGCCCTCCAAGTTTTCTAACAGGATGTTTATTACGGGATGACATCTCCCAAGGTGGCACTTGTGGCACTCAGCTTCTCCATCACATCCTTAAAGGGCTGCAGGATTGTCACAAGCTACTCATGACTGACCAATCATGAAGCCCTAAGGGAGCCTGCACATCTATCTCCATTCCCATAGACAGATCATGCAGGGTTGTCTGCTATTCCACTAGCCTTTGCAGCATGATGTAGATAGAATTCTAGCAAGTGCCCTCATCTTGAATGAGATGCTTATGAAGCATCTCTAATTCCTCCTGTGTTTCACTTAGATGGTCCCCCCGACCTTCATTCTTTGATGAAAGGGCCCAGCAATTTTCCCACACATCTATATTAAACCATGCAGTTCAACATTCTGTGGTTCACTGGACCCATACCTGGGAATTTCTGAATTCTGCTCACCCTGAGATTAGTGCAGGGAGGGGCAGGGTGGGTGAGCTCTGCAGACTTTTTCTCTTCCTCCAATTCCACCTCCCCTGAAATCCCAAAATAGAAATTAAGTTTCCTACCCCTCCAGAAGCCCCTTTCCCCTCTCATTAACCAAACCCCAACCCTCCCATCTCACCAGGGACCCCTCAGCCACCATACCACTACCAGGAGCTTGGACCTATTGTCCAACTCTTGGCACTTCTAGTTGCTTTGACAGCAGTGCTAGTAGCATAAACTTACAGCATTAGTGACAAAGGAATACTCTGACAGCAATATTGTTAGCTTACCCTACCAGCATTGTTTTCAAAGCAGTGCTGGATGAACTGGGTGTGGGGGTTTATGGTGGGGCGAGAGGACTGGGGTTGGATTTTCAAGGGGGTTTCTGGAGGGGTCAACTATTCATTATTTTGAGATTTCAAGGGGAAGGAAGGAATGCTTTTGAAATCTAAAGGCCTGCTACATTTTGGAAATATTTTGGGGGGTTTAGTGGGGAGGAGGGATTGACTGGCAGGGCCTACTTTTTTCACTAGAGTGGCTCAAAAGAATATTACATTTTATGATTACTCCTTTTCTTAGTCTTTTTAATGATTATACCACATGTTGGATACCGAGCAATCTTTCCAGGCTGCAGACAGAGACACTGACTGACTCCAGCCTTTTCTTCATATACTTTCAACTTTATTTAATACTTCCAGCTTACAAACAATAGTAGACTAGTTTAATTGTTATCTTGTTAAATGTAAAATAGGGCAGATCCCGCCCTATTCAACCTGTTATCTGGAAACCGATGTGATATCTCGATCGAATGTCGGTATACAAAATAAATAAATAAATAAATAAATAAATAGACTGCCTTACTTCAGGACAGTGTACTCGCAGACCTTCACCAGAGAGGGACAGGAGATGCTGGGGCCTCCTGATCCCAGCTGGACTTGCATACATTCCCCTCCCACATGGCTCTCTCCCACTGTGGGAATTAAGGTGGACCAGACTAAATGCCTGATTCTGCACAGGTTAAGAGGGGAAACAGGGTCACTTACTCACATATCCTATCCCTCAGCTTGGACCTGTCAGTCCAAGCATTAATACTTCCCTGGATCCCATCCAGGGAAGTATCACACAATCGCAAATCCCTTCAACTGGCCTCCGATCAGCTAGGCTTGGGATCAGGGTTCTAGAGTCACACTCACCCTCATAAATTACTACATCATTACCACTCGCCACAATGCTTTCCTCCCAGTGTGCACCCCCACTCTTTTCAACAACTCCCAAGCTGGCTTGAGGTTCCAATCCCACCCTGATGGGACTCTTTGGACTGGCTGTGGGTCATCATGTGGCAGTTTTACTAGTACCAGTTGTGGATGCTGGCCACCCTTGTCAACAGTGTCTGGTTCCTTTTTTCTGGCATCCCTCTCAGCAGCTTCTGGCCTGTCAACAGCACCACTCTTTGGCTCTTCTGTAGTGCCTTGCTGAGGTCTCCATGGCACCTCTCTGAGCTCTCTGTGGTCCCGTCTGGGCTCTCTGTGGCACCTCTCTCTGAGATCTCCACAATCCTCGCTCTGTGTTTCCTGCAGTGCCTCCAACTAGCTTCTCTAAAATGGCTCTCTCTGGGCTTTTACCAGTGCTTCTCTCTGGCACCTCTGCAGCACCTTCCACAGGTCAGTCCATGCTGCTTCCAAGCAGCCACTCTATATTGCCACCTTCTGGGCAGACTATGGAGCCTCTGCCTTCAGCCCAGGCTGTAAAGCTCCATCCTAGTGGCTTTGCACACCAATTAGTCACTACAGTTTCCATCAGCCGACTCTCATTCTCTTCTGCCACCTTTTCCAGTGATGTGTTCCCTGGTTGCATGCCAGGTTTTCCTATCACAATACACAGGCTTTTCTCCATCTTCAGCACCATTGCTGTTTTTATAATCTAAATCTTCTACATCTGTGTCCATTTTCATTGCATGAAGTTCTGACTGTACTCTTATAATATTAGCAGTTAAGCATAGTGCTGTTGTTTTGCATTCTTTCAACATAGATGTCTAGGTAATCTGGCTTCTCCTAACACAATTTTGCACTTGCCTGTGTGCTTCCATGAAGCTTTGACACGGTGCTAGCAAAGCTTGCACATTCATGCTTGCTTCTGGAGGAGCTGAGATTGTTGGAGGAAAGGAAGACCATAGAACAGATTTTGGGTTCTGGTAATGAAAATTGTGTCTTTTCTTTACTTCTATCAAATGTTTGTTCTGGGGACAAAACACCCCAATATAACAAACCAAGAAGAGATCAAGTGTGGGAAGAATACCCAAAGCGTCCAAAAGAGGTTACCATTACACTGCGATGAACCCTTTATGTCATCTCATGTGGCAAACTGTCACTGAAAGTAGCATTAGCATCCTAAACCAGCATGAAGGGAAACAAAAGAGAAAAGGTGGCAGAAAAACCTCCAAGGGTGGCACTGATAAAGGAGCCAAGCAGCACATAGGATGGCTTCAAGGTTCCTGAGTAACATGAGAGCTGCAAAGCAGCTCCCCCCAGACTGTCAAGGAGTTAGCATTGGGGTATGGCAGCAAGGCACAGTGGCAAAGGGAACTTCAAGGTATAAGGTCTGGGCATGGAAGCAAGGCTGAGCGGCAGGGTGGAATTTAGATTTCCTTGTAGAATGGGTTTTCCAGATCAAAGGTTCTTATCGCAATTAGTACATTATAAAGGTTTCTCTAATGATTGTGGGGTGGTTTTCCAAGAAAGTAGCGAGGGCTGCTTTATTTAGAGACAATTTCCCACATCATTTAGCTGCCCTCATCCTGGTTTTCTGGTTTTACATGAAATCTCTGGCATTACTCTAAGTTTTATCACGTCTATATCAAAATGGTTTCTCTTGAGCATCGTTTGTGATCTGCTAAGTGTCACTCTTTGTGCTCTTGTCCCCTTTATCAGTGCCTGCCTTGGAGGTTTTACTGCCACCTTTTCTGTTTTGTTCCCCCTTTTTGTTAACTTAGGATGTTAATGCCACTTTCAGTGCCAGTTTTGCCACTTGAAATGCTATCAAGGGTTCATAGCTCTATTGCTGGTAAGTGGTAACCTCTTTTAGAGCCTTGGGGTATTATTGCCACAGTTGATCTATTCTTAGTTTGCTATATTGGGACTCCTTTTTGGATTCTTGCTAGCACTGCCAGTGTCAGTGCTCACCTGGCCAATTTTGGACACATTTACATTTACTTTATCTGCTTTGCCTTTTCTTATGTCACTGTGTGTTATGCTCCTGCCCGCAAGAAGCTTGGGCAGGCTCTTACCTTCTCACAGACAGACAGCCAGCCACGCTGCTGCTTCTCTTTCTCCCTGAATCAGCTGGGGCTGTCCCCGCAGCTCTTGCCATGCGGTCTGCTTCTCTGCTGCTGTTCCTGCCTTTCCCCGACGTGCTGCTGCGATCCCGGGACCTTTAGCCAGCAGCGAGACCGTCTCTCCCAGTGCCTGCTTCAGCCCGGGTCCTTGCCTGGCTGGGAAGCCGTCCCTGCCAGTGCCTGCACTCTTACCTCTGCTCCTGGGGCTGTCTTCACGGCATGGAGCCGTTCCTGCAGCCAGCCCTTCCCCCGCTTCCTCTGCAGCCAGCACTTCTCTCTGCCGGTGCCTGCAGCCAGCCTTACCTTCTCTGTTTCTGTCCATGCGGCTGGGAGCTGCTCCACTGAACTGCCTTCACCCAGCTCCAGTCCAGGGCTGCTCCGCGGCTTCCTTGGGCCCTCCACGTGGCTGAGGATGCCACCAGCTTCCAGCTCTTCTCTCCAGCCTCCTAGGGCGCGAGCGCGCGCCTCTCTGCTCCTCTTAAAGGGCCAGCCAGGTGTGGCCCCCTGCTGACCCCTCCCTGGGCGTTGTCCACCTCAGCCCTACTAAAGGGCTCAGCTTTCAGTGTGTCTTTGCCTTCGCAAGGAGTTGGTCACTCCTGAGCTCCTCGTTCCAGGAGATGCCTTGTATTCCAGCCTTCTGCAAGGTCGAGTGTTCCATGTTTCCAGTTGAAGCTTCTTGTCAAGTTGTTCCAGTCATGTCTTCAGTGTTCCAGTCCTGATGTCTTCAGTGTTCCAGTCCTGATGTCTGCCTGCTGTTCCAGTCCCAAGGTCTGTCTCTTGATCCAGTCCTGATGTTCCTGATGTCCATGTTCCAGCCCAGAGGTGTGTCTCCTATTCCAGTATATGTGTTCCAGTCCTGATGTTCCTGATATCCTTGTTCCTGATCCTGATGCTTTGACCTGCCTCGTGCTGCCAGGAGAGCAGCGTATTCTTGCCTCGTGCTGCCAGGAGTGCAGCGAACCCGCTTCCTCTTACCTGTGCTCTCCCGCTCTCTGCGTGGTCCGCGACCAGCCTTCCAGGGCTGTGTAGGGCGCGCATGGGACAGGGTGGTCCACGACTCAGTCCCGCGGGTGGCCTGAGTAGGGCGCCCTGAGGGTCAGTACCCATGTCTACCTTCAGCCCTCGTTCCTGATTCTACCTCTGTGCATCCAGTCCTGAGTCCATGCCTGTGCCTGTCCACGTCTATGCATCCTACACCTCATTCCTGAGTCCACGTCTTTGCCTGAGTCCACGTCTAAGGATCCTGCATCTATGCCTGAGTCCACATCTATGGATCCTGCACCTCGTCCTGAGTCTCTGTTGTTCCTGAGTCTCGTCCGAATCCATGTTCTAGTCCTCGCTGTCCTGGTCTCCATCCGGCCTGCCGCTTCGTGCCGTACCCTGCGGCAGGTCCGAAAGGGCTAGGAACGGTCGGAGGACTGTTCACAAGACCAACATTGTGTTGTTGGGTCTTCCGAAGCGTGCAGGTCCAGAGGAGGGCCTGTCTTCCATGTCACTCCAGCCCTGCTCCCGTCCAGCCCATGCTTGGGCATGCCACGCCTCCCGCTGCACCTCTTCAGAGCCCTCTGGGGTCGAGCCGTGGCCCAAGGACACACATCACCCAGGAGTGGGATTGCTCTCCTAGCGCTCCACAACACTGTGGATGTGAAGATTACAGCAATGATGTAATATTTTGCATTGGTATTGTAATGCCCACTGACTGTGTTGTACCATATTGTTGTGTAAAGAACACAGAGAAACTGCTGCAGTGGGTGTCATACTGTCTGCTCTGCACTACTTCTCTGACACAGACAGGCTTCACAATACAGCTCGTTATGCTGCACTCGCTGCCCTGCCCTCACTGCTCGATTATGCCCACTGCCCAGACTGTACCCGCTGCCAAGCAAACAGAGAATAAATGACTAATCTCAAGTGTACCTGAGGCTTCAATTACCAGAAAGGAAAAACAGAACAGCAACTCCACGCAAAGCAACACAAATCTGCAATGAGACACAGATATTGTGATGCTGTGCTGCCTCACTTGCTTCCTCTCTTGTGTGACTGAGTGACTGCTGCTGGCACAGTGAGACTATAAAATATGCCACAGCAAAAAAACTTTAGCAAGAACTCAGAGAGATCTCAGAGCTAATGTATTGAGAAGCAATGTACAGCAAATCTCTGACATGCTTATTCTTCAAGAAGAGCGTGACAGCATCATTGTACATGGTCTGCAGCAATAGGTCCGACTGGCAAATTGCTTTCTGTGATACGTCATTCCTCTTCTCCTTGACAACATGCTCATCTTCCCCTTCTCTGCTGTCTGCCTGTTTTACACTGTCAATTTCTAACTGATTACATACACCTGTTGCTTTCCTATGATTTCTACGAGTCCATTGACTATAATGGCTTATAGAAATCATTCTAATTAAACAAATGAAATAAGTAGGATTCATATAATTCATGGGGCCCCTTCAATTCATTTCAGGGTCCCATGAAAGAAACAAATTGACCCTTATTTGTTTCATTTTTCTATTTCATTTTAAACTAATGCATATGCCTAAAGCAATTCATTTATTTTCAATGAGCCAAACTGAATATGTGGATGTATATTTTAAAGATATGAAATAGGGATGTGAGAAAAATGTTTTTTTTGTTATGGTTCGCTTTTTTATTTTTGGATCATTTTTTATTTGTTTTTTCATTTCATTGGCTTTTTCTCATTTTTTCATCTTTGTTCATTTTGGAAAATAGCACAATAAGGTGCACTGAAGCTGCCATGGGTTTGTGCGCGCATGTACGCGTGTTTGTATGAGTGTTTTCCCATGCAAAGCCCTTCTGGGGATGTAATAAGAGTTTTGTGCGAGGGAGAAAAAATTGCGTACGAATGTGCTTACAGACCTGCGGTTTTTCCTGCGTGAATGCATGCTAATGGTATGCAAAGGAGATGATTAGCTAATCATAGGCAATGCAGGGAACTGCACTACTGCTAGTGTGGGTTTTTTAATGCTGGTTTTTTACCACCATGGTCAGGGCACGAGTTAAGTGTTAGCACCAACTCAGGGAGGCCTATGTCGGCATCTGAGTGTCCTGAAAACCATCTAGCTGAGTGCTTATCTCGGTGGCCAAATGGCCAGCTTAGCTAGGTGCTTTTCTGGGTACCCAATTATATAGATTCATGACCAAGTAAGCGCCTAGCTCAGCGCCCAAGCGACAACAGAAGCTAAGCATCCAGAAAGGCTAGGCACTTTACTTGGTGGCAAATGTATGCCATCGAGCGCCCAGAAAGGCGCCTAGCTACTATTGCCACTCGGGCACGACCAAGTAAGTGCTAGATCAACCCCTGAGCGACAAGATTAGATAGGCACCTTTCTGAGCACCCAATCGTGCAAATATACGAGCAACTAAGCAACTAGTTAAGCGCCCAAATGGCAAGATATGCTAGGCGCCTTTCTGGGCTCCCGATCGTGCATATTTTTCTGCCACGAACAGAAGAGCACAAGCAGCCTGATAAGCGCCTAGTTGAGTGTCTATCTCGTCTTCAGAGTGGCCAGCTTAGCAAAGCACTTTTCATTACGTCCAAGGTAGGTGCTTCCCTGGGTGGACAGATACATGGCCAGAAGAGCAGCAAGATTGTTGTGAATTATAACCCATGAAAATATCTGCCATGTTTTCTGCAGCACAGTTATTGTAAATATTAAAAATACTTTCCAGGGTCATACTTTCACTTAATAGGGAGACCAGCTCACTCGCCTTTATACGTGGATTATCAGCGCTGGTTTTGAGCACGGATGCGGCCGCTTATTACATAAGCCCTGTACCATGCTTAGGTACGTACATTTTTCCATATGTGCGCAGATTTCTGTGTACAAGTCATTTCCACATTTTTTTTTTACATTCCATGGAAGCAGCAGCTTCAGCCGCGGGTGGTGATCAAAACCTGTGCACATAATGAGCGCCTGTTTTGCCACGAGTCTTATTACATCTGCCCCACTGTTTGCAAATACTGTAGTGTCCACTGTTTTCTGAAATGAATGAACCTAAAAAGTTTTGGGCTTTTTGGAGGAATTATATTTTCTATGGGTGTCAAACTAATGCCTTGTTTTGGTTTTGTTTACTATTCATTTTAAAACAAATGCATATCCCTAGTAAAAAATATTAGACTGCTAAAGAATAAAAATGATGGTATATTCTATGGACTTACTGTATGTCCAGAAGCAAGCAGAGAATAGTTGTTTTTCAAGCAACTGAAATCAGCGTATAGCACAGTTTACTCATTCAAATATAATTTTCACAGGCTTTGTTTATCTGATTGATTCAGCACATGTGCTTTTAATAATTTGTGAAGGCATTTACATTTTAATTCTTTTCCTCCTAGGCTGTGAATATTATCTTATTAGGTAATTATGTTAATGTATTACTTTGTAAATTATAAGGAACAGGCTATAGTAGTGTAAGCTTAATATCAGCATTCCCAAACAATGTTTGGTTAACAATAAACAAAAAATAAAAGTGTAGCTTTCCCAAGCTAAGGATTTTTTTTTTTTTTTTTGCATAATTCTTGCTGGTGCTTATACATGGCATAGATACAGCCCTCTTGAGATCTGAGATTTGTGTAGTTCCAATCTGTGCTGTGTGGTGGGTATGCAACTTATACACATGGGTCAGCAATAGTAGGAGGAAAATCAATGACTATTTTAAATTTGTAAATTATATAAGAAAATACTAGGTGCATTAAGAATGCCAGATTCAGAAGTTCAAAATGAAATAATTGTTATTAATTGATTATCTACCACAAGCAAGGAGAAAAATTGCAATAAGAAGAATGTACTGTATAAAAGATGTTTCAATCATAAGAACATAAGAAGAAGCCCTACTGGGTCAGCCCGAGGGTTCATCAAGCACAGAATCCCATTTACAACAGTGACCAATCCAGGTCATAAGTACCTGGCAAATACCCAAACAGTAAATAAATCCCATACTACTAATGTTGGTTATAAGCAGTGGCTATTCCCTAAGTCAACTTGATTAATAGAAGTTTATGGATTCTGCAGGATCTTGTCCTAACCTTTTTTAAACCCAGCTACACTAACTGCCTTAATCACATCTTCTGGCAATAAATTCCAGAACTTAATAGTGTGTTGAGTGAAAAATAATTTTCTCTGATTTGTTTTAAATATGCTACTTTCTAACTTCATGGCATACCCCCTAGTTCGTATATTATCTGAAAGAATAAATAACTGATTCACATTTACCTGTTCAAGTCCTTTCATGACTATAGACCTCTATCATATCACCCCTTTGCCATCTCCTCTCCAAGCTGAACAGCCCTAACCTCTTTAGCCTTTCCTCATAGGGGAGCCATTCCATCTCCTTTATCAGTTTGGTCACCTTTCTCTGTACCTTCTCTAGCACCACTTTATCTTTTTTAAGATGCAGTGACCAGACTTGCACACAGTACTCAGTGTGGTCTCACTATGGAGCGATACAGAGGCATTATGACATTCTGTTTTATTCACCTTTCCCTTCTTAATAATTCCTAACATTCTGTTTGCTTTTTTGACTGCTGCAGCACACTGAGCTGACAATTTCAATATATTATCCACTATAACGCCTAGATCTCTTTTCCGTGTGCACAATATTTTGTGCGTACTTGGGAACAATAGTATGTGCCTACACTTCCAGTTATGCTGTGGAGGGCTGATTCCTAAATAGCTCCTTGGGACAAAATCTAAATTTCTCAGCCAGGGATGAGGCCAGACTGGCCTCCATGATTGTGGCTAACAAAGACCTGCCATTATCCATAAGAGGGGTAAGGTGCAATTCCTGGCACATGAGCCAGGCCTGCCAGTGCCTGTGCTTTGAAATTAATTGCAGAGTCTCCAACCCCTAGAAGGTAAGTGACTAAAGAAAACTAGGGGGTCAAAAATCAAATAAAGAGAGGAAAATGACATGAATTAGGTGAAGGTTCTTGCACTCAGCATACAGTTTTGCACAGAAGCCAGGGAACATTTTCTTGTTAAGGTGCTTCCTCACAAATGCATGCACTGGGTCCTTGAGCAATTGGAGCAGCGCAGCAAGCATTGCAAGGAGTTTCAGAAGTCAGCACCAATGGCACTAGGAAAACTCCAGGTGTGGTGGCACTGGGTATCCAAGGCTATAGCTGTTAGCAGTAAAGTGTCTTTAGCAGTGATAAGCTTTGTGGAGGGCAGAAAACTAACAGTATATAGTGATGTGATGTCAGAATTGAAAGTGAAGAGCCACTGTAAGGGTTGTTCATGCTTTTAGCTGCCATGAATGGAAACATGCTACTATGGCTGTCACGGAATTTGCATCATACAACTAAGAGCACATTATTCTAACTTCTTATCTGTACAGATTGAAGACCTCAAGAAGAAGGCACTGGAACTGTGCCACCTGGAAGGGGAATGGCTAGAGCAGCTGCATATCAAGCAATAGGGATGTGCATTTCTTTAAAATGAAATAGACAATGTCAATGACATTTTCCATTTCATTTTATTTCATTTTGTAGGGACCATGAAACAAAAGAAAAAATGCCAAAATGTTGTTTGTTTTTTTTGACAGTGTGCACTAATGGAACTTAATGTGCACTAACTTGCATTTAGTGCACACCCGGGTCGATTTTAAAAGCAGCTGCCGTCCATGTGCACGTGGTCCCCGGCATGTGCACATGGACACGCTGATTTTATATCATGCGCACGCCAGCACGTACACATGCTGTAAAATCTGATAGCTGCGTGCACATGCATGCTGGATTTGATTTTAAAATCCGTGCGCGCATGTGTGGGCAGCACGCGCAGGGGGGGAATTTTCGGTAAATATGGGCGGTGATGCTATCAGGCCTCCCCAGCTGCCGGCACATGCTTCCACAGGACAGCATCAAATGGCGCTATCCTGACCCGCCCTCCGCCCAGCCCCTGCCCCCGGCACGCCCCTTCTGAGATGCCCGCACTTGTGCACGTATCAGTGGTTACATGTGGCCGGGCCCTTTATGAAATGTGTGCGGTGCACACAGGGCCCAGCCATGTGTGTAACTGCTGGTATTTGCACATATGGGCCTTTGAAAATGTACTTGCAGTCTAGTTAGCATAGTAATAGAAATTAGGGCACATTAACCACAAAAATAGGGAAAATTGAAAAAAACCCCAACAAATCATTTTAAAAACAAAATCAAGCAAAAAAATGACACAAAATGACGACAAAAAAAAAAATAAATAAAAACATCACTCCCCCTGTCAGGCAAGAGCAGGCCAGAGGTAAGTTCACATAACACCTGTATGGGAATGGAAACATTGTCTTTCTATCTACAGCTTCCATCACATACTCCACTTTTGCCCTGTCAGCCACAGAACTTTGTCACAGCCTCTTGTACGTATGGTGCCATCCTTCTAGAACTCATAGGTGTCCATCCAGCAGAATGGTGGACAAAGCTATCACACAAACCCTGTTTCATAGTGTGCCTTGCGACAATGCACTACTCTAACTGCAGTCACAAGCCAAGTATGTTCTCAGGGTTTTGGTAAGAACTCTAAAAACCTTAATCAGGGAATCACTATGCCTCCCTTCCAACAAGGTCCATTTGCCTTATGGTAGAGAGTCCATCAAGATAGGTTGAAAGAACATTGTACAAATTTCTTTGATGTCTTTCAGAGTTTCTCACTCTGAAATACATCAAATCTTCACAAGAGGGCACTGTTCTTTTCATACATCTCACTCTGCATGTAAAAGTGGCCCTAAACCCCTACTACTACCTAAACCTCACCTTGAGTTACCAGGTGGGCTCCTATAGTAGCATAAATAGCTACTACAAGGACCTTATACCTGGTCTCTCTCTCTCTCTCTCTCCAGGTAGGCAAATGCAATTATGTAGGTATTAGTGCAAAAAGTTAACACACTTTGCAGTAATAGGCTATTATTATAAAACATGCATAAAACATGCCTCTATTGCATGCAATATTTTGATAAATCTAGGCCTAAGTCTTAAAAGCACTGCTTCTCTAGCAAAAAGGTCTTATCTAGTTATATGACATCCAGCTACAGTAAATAGCAGCTTTGCTGCTACTTAGCTGGATAACTGCAATATGTATTCACGCTTATTTTTTACATGTGCGCTCATGGAATAGATTTTCATGTGCCCATATACATGCACGTATGGGCACGTGTGCAGCTGTTTGAATGTTGGCCTCCCTGTGTACTTCATCTTCTTGCAGTTTGAGGCACACGAAGACTCAGATTGGCCTAGCCCCTGTAGTCTGGAAAAGCCTTGCTGGCTCAAAGTCCGGAGGCATAGAGTGAGTCAGAAGAGGAGGGGTTCCAGCAGTCTGTAAATGCCAGACAGGAGCAGGAAATGAACAAGGAAAGGGGTGATGAGCAGAATGAGTCATTTTTGGAAGATGAGCCCTTCCCCAACTATAGTGAGCTACATTCTCCTAATCTCTTCAGACATGAGGGCAAAAAGGGAGTGCACACTGGAGGGGAAGAGCTAAGCATGTGCAGCTTAGCAGTTGCCATTCACTCCAGTAGAGAGCTGCATGCTTGGACAATATGGTAGACTGGTAGATCTCCTTGTTGACTTATATCAGAATATGCAGTGCGTAAAAGAAAGTTCTACAAGAGGAGCTTCAGTTTTAAAGGAACTGCTTCAGCACATGGCTCCATGCCAGCTGCAGCAAGCTCCTGGCAACCACAGGGTCTTTGGATGCTGCCACCCCCCTGCATTTATACCCAAGCATGGTTTCAGCTTCCACCAGCTGTTGTTCATCCAATTTGGTTGGAAACTACCCCTACATGTCCTACACCACCAATAATGCCTCTTCCACCTATGGTTCCATGACCTCAGAGGATGCTTCTTCCACTTCTGCTCCCACCTCCTCAGAGGATGATTCATCCCTCTCTGGACATCTGTCTCTGCTGCTCAGAATATGTCCTTTTCGTATGCACCCTCTGATGAGGTGTATCACAATAGAGCTGCCAGACTTTCTTCCTTTGGCCCACCAATCCTCAGCTCTAAGGAGCCTCTCTCACCTGCAACTCTCCCCAAGCCACTGCCTTTTGTGACTGTGGCATCAGAAGGAACACTCAGTATAGAGCAAGCACCCCTATGCAGTAGCACCAGACTAGGTCAGTCTAAAACATTTGAGCCACTCCCCCAAAAGGAGAGGACCTCCCAGGAAAAAATAATGTATATCCTATGCATATATATTACTTTTCACTTGTTAATAAATGTACCTTTAACTTGAAAATGTCTTTGTGACAGTGTCCCTTCCATATATAGCCTGCTGGTTAAACTAACACTGTATCTTCTTCCATTCCTCTTCTCTCATGTTATTTGCTTCCTCCTCCTCATAAATGGGAACTGTAAGATGAGCTTCATTCCCCTCTGGAGGAGGCAAGCCTTAGGTTTTGGTCAGGTTATGGAGCATAGAGCAAACTAAAAAGATGTCAGGTCTTCCTTGGGTTATAGAGAAAATATCCCTCTGATCTGTTTAGGCGGTGAAAACATGTTTTGAGTAGACCAAAAGTTCTCTCAATTATAGCGCTGGTTTCCCTGTGGGCTCTATTGTACCGTTCAGTCTGTGTGTTTGCCAAGGGGATCATGAGCTAGACTTTGAATGGATAACCTCTGTCATCTGCTTGGGCGAAGACAGAGTGGAAGTTATTGAGATATTCCAAGTATATTGCTATGAGGATGCACTACACACATATCTTAACAACATGCAGATTGGGTAGGCAAATTTCAAAGACCCCATTTCCATGCATAAAATTATCTTTTATGCACAGATATGTTTTCAAAATTACCCTCCCCATTTATTGATGCAGCGAAAAAATATGCATATTAACAAATATGCAAACCGGAACACAGATGCATTGACATTATCCGCAATTTACCATCAGTAATTTATGTGCAGTAATGACCATTTTTAATGTGGTTTAGTACATCGGACTGTAAGTTTTCTACCAGAATAAAACAAGTTAAAAAATTTGAAAAACAAAATTGAATTGGTGCAGCTCTCTCCTGTTTGCCTCCATTAAAAGTTAAAATATACACATTAATTATGGTATTTTCACCAGAGGAGTATACAATTGCACCAATATTTTGATATAAAATCCCAATAAACTGTGCCAATTTTTTCCTGAACAATTTTGAAGGAAAAAAGTCAAGCACGCTTAATTATATATTATACTGTATATATCTCTTTTTTGGCTCAGTTGTTCCACCTTGCTCTTTTTTTTTTTTTTTTTGCAGCTTAAATGAAACCAGAACTGGGATTCTGGTGCCATGATCCTTTATTAACTGCTTGGAAATGTTTTGCCCTATTTTAATAGACCCACTCTCCCATGCTGTTGCGATCGTGGGGCCTTCGAATCCTGTTGAGGGACGCGGAGGTGCGGTCACCTGATCCTGGGAGACTGTGAGCCCTTGGGCCATGGGGCAGCTCAGGGAGGAGACCCAAGATGCACATTGTGGGAGGTGACGAGTACAGGCACGAGCAGAGCAGGAACAAGGCTGGACTAGAAACAAGGCATGGAACGTCAGGAACTGGAACAAGACTGGCTCAGCTCTCCACTGGACCAACACGCACCAGTGAGACCCAGCAACGCAATGCTGGTCTCAGGAGTAGCCCTCCAGCCACTCGGTAGCCCTTCCGGACCCGCCGCTAGGGAATGACGAGTGCGTGAGGCCAGACAAAGGCTGAGGGCAGGAACAAGATGAGAGATGGAACTGGAACAGAAGACTCAGGATACTTGGAGGACACAGAGGAGGTTACGAGGAACTTGGAAGACTCAGAAGACTCAGGATACTTGGAAGACACGGACAAGACTCAGTATACTTGGAGGACGGACTGAGGACTCAGATGAAGACTTTGAAGGCTCGGAAGACTCAGGATACTAGGAGGACTCAGACAAGGACTAGGAGAACTCAGGATGCTTGGAGGACTCAGACGACAACTTGGAAGACTCAAGATACTAGGAGGACTCAGAAGAGGACTTAGGAGACTCAGGATACTCAGAGGACTCAGACAAGGTTTCAGGATACTTGGAGATCTCAGGACGTGGAAGTCTCAGGCAAGGATTCAGGATTCAGGCATAGTACTGGGTGAGTGCTGCATCGCAGCGCGCCCTAAACAGTTGCCCATGGCTGGTCGCGGACCACACCAGAAGTGAAGCAGACTCCAGGCAAAGCAGTGGAACTTGAGACCGGGAACATGTCGAAGATTCAGGAAAGGCCTGCACCGAAGTGCGTCCTACACAGCCGCCTGTGGTTGGTGATGGACCATGACGGTGGCACGGCTGGAAAGGTAGAGAAGCAAGGAACCTGGTAGCAGGACAAGGAGCTAGCAGCGAAGAGGACATCAGGACCAGGACTGGAACATGGAACATCAGGGACATCTGAAACATGGAGCAAAGAACACCAGGCACTTCTGGACTGGGAACATCATGACTTGGAACATCGGGACTACTGGATGGGGAACATCAGGACTTCTGGACGAGGAACATCAGATCTCTGGATGAAAAACATCAGGGCTTCTAGATGAGGAACATCAGGACTTGGAACATCAGGACTACTGGATGAGGAACATCAGGACTTCTGGACGAGGAACATCAGATCTCTGGATGAAAAACATCAGGGCTTCTAGACGAGGAACATCAGGACTTGGAACATCAGGACTACTGGATGAAGAACATTAGGACTTCTGGACGAGAAGCATCAGGACTTGGAACAACAGAACTTCTGGATGAGGAACATACAATGAAGGAGCTCCGATGAAGGATGAAACCAGGGACATCAGATGGAGGAGACCAGGAACAAGAAGAACACAGAACACGAAGCCACCTGGACAGGAGCTGACCACAGAAGACCTTGACAGGAGAAGAGGAAACATGGATGACCATGGACTCCGATTCGCAGGCCCCGAGGAAGTGAAGCTGAGCCCTTTTATAGGGCTGGACTGGGGCAAAGACTGATGACATCATCGTTGGGGCTGCAGGGCTTTTTCCACTGCTGGCCCTTTAAATACCAAGAAGAGGCATGCGCCCACACCTAGAGGAGCCCGGGAGAAGCAGAGGACTACAGTGGCATCCTGCCACATGGGAGAGCCAGGTTGGAGGTGGCTTCCTGCCGTGAAGAGGCACCTCGGCGGTGGCACTCGGGCCACAGAAGAGAAGGAACAGCACTGTCCTGAGGCAGTGGTGTTGGGCCGGTGAACGGTAAGTGGAGGGCCTGCTCGCGGGATGGGCTCCGTGGGCATGATTGTAACACATGCTTCCTGGTTTAGTCAATGCAGCAATGGTTCTGAGGCTGGGAGCCACACACCAGGGCTTCTGCTGAAACCCCAGTATCATATGCTCCAAATCTACCCACCAGATGTCAATCTTAATGATAACTGTGACTCCCTGCACACCCTAGGGGAAGTGAATACCAGTGGTGAAAAAGATGCAACTTGGGGATCAAACCAGGCACCTTCTTCAACTGCCACAGGCCAACACTTATAGATACAGAGGTCCATATTCAAAAGTATTTAGCCAACTAAATGAACATTAGGGCACATATCTGGCTAAATTCTATAATAAGTTATCCAGCTAGAAATTAGCCAGATAAGTTCCGGGGGCATAACTGGGAGGAGTTGAGTTAGCTGGAATTAGTTATCCAGCTAACTCCAAGATTCAGAGATAGCCAGATGAAATATTCAGCTAATTCTGGTCACTCTATCCTGGTAGAACTGTCTGAAAATTAGCTGGATAAACATAAGATAGCCAGGTATATTTGACGCCACTGATTATGTGTTGTGTCCGTCGCTGTCCGATGTCTCTGCTTCGCCCACCTTACCTTGTTGGCAACTCCCTCTGGGGTTGATGGAAGGCTAGCTGCTGCGGCGTCTCCAGGCCGTCCTCCTCTGGTGTTCCCGGACCGGCTTGATGCTGCAAGCAGCCATGTTGACCAGATGCCTAAGGGCGTGCGTGCGCGTGCGGCCCGACTGATGTACCGGCATTGGCGCAAACCTCAGGGGCGTTCCCCTGAGATGACGTCATCAGCTCCAGATATTTAAGGTCTCCGTTTTCACTAACAAAAGGAGTTAGCAGGAGTTCGCTTCCTCCAGGTCACTGCGGATGAGATTTGCTCTCCGCAAACCTAGCTACTCTGCCTCCTTGGACTTCACTAGAGGTACCCGCTCCTCGGGGGCCTCGCTCTCTCTTTTTCTTTTCATGTCGCAGTCTGGAACCAGTACTCACTGCTTTCAACATTAGTGAGTTTCCATCTATCTCTCAGAGCTTTCCCTGGAGCCAGGTACTCACTCCTCAAGGGCCTACTGCATTCCAACTCCTGGGCTGCCTTAAGAGACTATGGTGTGAGTGTTATCAAGGACTTGTTCCAGAACTCTGCATATCCTATCTACTCACTTTCTTAGTTTCTCTACAGCTCAGCCACCTTGGGATCGCTGTTCCAATACCTGAGGGACTGCAGCTCAGCCGGGCTCTTCCATCTCACTACTGCCACCTTTGGTGGTTTAATATACTGCTTACTAAGAAGTCATTGTTGCTTATAACATCAGTGAGTTTCTATCTCTCAGAGCTTTCCCTGGAACCAGGTACTCACTCCTCGAGGGCCTAATGCATACCAACTCCTGGGCTGCCTCAAGAGACTATTGTGTGAGTGTTACCATCAAGGACTTGTTAAGAACATAAGAAATTGCCATGCTGGGTCAGACCAAGGTTTCATCAAGCCCAGCATCCTGTTTCCAACAGAGGCCAAAACCAGGCCACAAGAACCTGGCAATTACCCAAACACTAAGAAGAACCCATGCTACTGATGCAATTAATAGCAGTGGCTATTCCCTAAGTATAATTGATTAATAGCCATTAATGGACTTCTCCTCCAAGAACTTATCCAAACCTTTTTTGAACCCAGCTACACTAACTGCACTAACCACATCCTCTGGCAACAAATTCCAAAGCTTTACTGTGCGTTGAGTGAAAAAGAATTTTCTCCGATTAGTCTTAAATGTGCTACTTGCTAACTTCATGGAATGCCCCCTAGTCCTTCTATTATTTGAAAGTGTAAATAACCGAGTCACATCTACTCGTTCAAGACCTCTCATGATCTTAAAGACCTCTATCATATCCCCCCTCAGCCGTCTCTTCTCCAAGCTGAACAGCCTTAACCTCTTCAGCCTTTCCTCATAGGGGAGCTGTTCCATCCCCTTTATCATTTTGGTTGCCCTTCTCTGTACCTTCTCCATCGCAACTATATCTTTTTTGAGATGTGGCGACCAGAATTGTACACAGTATTCAAGGTGCGGTCTCACCAAGGAGCGATACAGAGGCATTATGACATTTTCCGTTCTATTAACCATTCCCTTCCTAATAATTCCTAACATTCTATTTGCTTTTTTGACTGCTGCATGTCTTGCCTACTCACTTTCTTAGTTTCTCTACAGCTCAGCCTCCTTGAAATTGCTGTTCCAGTACCTGAGGGACTGCAGCCCAGCCGGGCGCTTCCAGCTCAAAACTGCCACTTCTGGTGGTTTAATATATTGTCTAATAAAAGAACTAGTGTGTGTCTGTCTCCTACACTAAGCCTGACCAGTGGTCCCTCTCGGGAGCTCCCCCAAGGGCGTGGTCACCTGCCACTGGTCCAAGGATCCACCCACAACTATTCTAAATAATAACAGATTGCTATCTCCAACAACTCTGTTAATAACAGATTGCTAATTCCCAGCTTTAACAACAGAGCTTTAATAACATTATGTAGATCTATTTAGCCAGATAAGTTTATCTGGCTAAGTAGCCAAGCCACATAGCGATTGAATATGGACATCAATGAGGTCAATATTCAGAGGCATAACTCACAAATACTGACTTGGGCACTTATGGAGCTAAATTATAGATGGATAACTCATCATCCATCTATAATTTAGCCAGATCACTTTAGGGTGTTCCAGGGCAGAGTTAAGTTAGCCATACAAGTTAACTGGCTAATTCCAATATTCAGATAACTTATTTGTCTAACTGTAGTCATGCTAAAGATTAGTCCAAAAGTTAGCTGCATAAAATTGTCTGATAACCTTTAGTATAGCTAGCTAGCTATATTCAATAGTGCGGCTGCATCACTGAATATTCCTCCAAAGTTAGCCGGAAAAGTTTATCTGCCTAACTCTGTAATTTTGCTGGTGATTGAATATCATTTTACTTCCATAATTTTTAATGACTGGAACCTTCAATTGGTTACTAAAAAGTTTTGTTTTTTTATTTCAGTACCTCAACATTGATCTTCTAGTTGAATTTTTATATTGTGTATGCCTTCATACCTTCCTTGTAGATTTTTCTAGGATAATAATTATGTTCTTCACATTTTAATATTTGTTTTTTTTCAAACTTATAATGAAATAAATGTTCCTTTTGTATGCTTTCCATCAGTAGAATCAAGAAGATAATAATTTACTGTAAAAAGTTGGTAAATTAGTATACACAAGAAAAAGTGGTACATTACTTGCAATTGACACTAATCTACCAATGCAAATCTTGTTTTTTTTTCAAAATATTATCACAATGAATAGATTCAATTATTATAAAAATTGAGTTACTACAAATTTTACCATACACGGTGTTAGTTTTCAGTTGTATATGTAAAAGGCTTAATTATAGGGATACTGCTAACACAAAAACTTGAAAATGACCCTGATTTACGATTATTAAAATGAATTGTAATCTAAGTGATTTTAAAATGAAGGTATAACAGACCTAAAGAAACTTCAAAATCTCTGCAAAAGAAGTGCAGCTGAATATAAGCAGATGGGCATTTATTTTCTATCTTTTTTTTTTTTTTTGCAGATTATGCTGAAAGACAAGAATCATGATAGCTCTATCCTAAACTGCTAATGAAACAAAATAGTCCAATCATCCCAATACAAATCCACATATGTCCCTTACTGAAGAGTTCAGTGTTATCCAAAGTAAAAGTGAATGTCAGCATGCAGAGGCCTGGTGCTCTGTAATTGCACGATACTTACCCGCTACACATTTTTAGTTAAAATTGTTGTGCGAGCTTCAGACATTTTAATTTTCCAGCATAACATTAAGTGAAGCTCTGTTTTCATTTACGAATTGCCAGGAAATGAGTGTTTTATGGGGAACTGGTAGGCTAATACAAAAAACACTTGACCTCAGTGCGAGTAGACAGATTCTTACACCAACTATTCAGAACACATTTTAGATATACTCTTAACTTAGTGAAGACAGCACTTTTACAAAAACATTTCTAGTTGCCTCTCCTAAATTATTCATGACAAAGAGCTTTACCTATTTATGCTTTTATTCAAACTTTTTCTAGGTATTTTTTTTCCGAAAAGATTGCTAATTAGACATTTATTTAAGATAAGAGATGCATAATTTTACACAGCCATTAGCTAATATGCATTTAAAACCCCCTGATCGACAGCTTGAAATCCTGCCAGTTCTTTGCGTTCCAATTAAATGTTCATAAATAAATGTGCAATAACCATCTATAATTCTTTAATAACACTTCCACAAATTTACATTGTTCCCACCCACCCACCCAGGCTGTAAATAGACCAGACATTCATTCATCATGACTTTTGGATTACAATTCCTCTTCTTTTATTTTGGTTCCCTGGAGGCCCCACCACAGCTAGATCCAAGCCTATTGATACGTTGTCTTCACTTTTAGGTAGAAAATCGTGTGACCGCTATGTGCATAAAATGACATGCATGTAGCGGAGAGGCATTCCAGGGGCTACAGCACAGTTGAGACTTAGGTGTGTGCTAATTGATTTTAAAAAGCGTTCGTATAAATTCTTACAACAAACGATGCACACCAAATAGCAGGTATATACACAGTATTGCTGGGAAAATTTTCAAAGCAGACTTTGAAAGTGTGTATATATTTTCCAATTAACTTACGCATGAAATTTCAGAACTGCCTCCTTAGGAGGTAATTTTCAAAGAAGTTATGCACATAAAAATAGCATATATCATAGCAATTTTCAAAAGCTCATTCATGCACGTAGAGAGTATTTACACACATAAATCCCAGTTTTACATGCAGAAATCCTTTATAGAATTACCTTCTAAGTGTATGGATCTGGTTCATAACTGACAACAGCAAAACAAGATTGCTAACACTGACCTGAATGTTCAGATAGTGTTTAGTAAGTGGGCAAATTCCATTATATCTTATATAGTACTAGTGGAGCTTGTACGCTCGTTGTCTACCCAAGATAGTAGAGAAAACTGACCTGGATAAGGTCAAGCTTCTTTTGCTGGCAATTGGGTTCTGTCCTTAGCTGGGCAGACCCGAATAACTGGGCAGACTTAGTGAGCCAGGACTTTTAGCTACATTAAAAAGAGGTATTTTGCATGTGTAACTGGAAACTATGAAGTAGATTTTAATAGAGATGTGAATCATGTGCCCGATCGTCTTAACGATCGGTTTCGGCTAGAGGGGGGAAAAATCTGGTCGTGGGTGATGTGAATCGGAATTGGTTCCGATTCACATCGTTATTATTTTTTTTTAGTGAGGCCCGACCCTTTAAAATTAACCCTTTACCTTCCCCCACCCTCCCGAACCCCCACAAAACATTTTACGATTACCTGGTGGTCCAGTGGGGGCGCGGGGACTGATCTCCCGCTCTCGGGCCATCGGCGCTATTTTGGCTGCCACTCAAAAATGGCGCCGATGGCCCGATAAAAAAAAACCCACCCAACCCTTTAAAAACGACCCCTTAGCTTCACCCACCCTCCTGAGCCCCCCAAAACATTTTAAAATTACCTGGTGCTCCAGTGGTGGTCCCGGGAGCAATCTCCCGTTCTCGGGCCGTCGGCTGCCACTCATAAAGATGGCGCCGATGGCCCTTTGCCCTTACCATGTAACAGGGTATCCGTGCCATGGGCCGGCTCCTGTCACATGGTAGGAGCACTGGATGGCCGGCGCCATCTTTAAAGATGGTGGCGGCCATCTTTACGACGGCGGCGGCCATCTTCAAATACGGCGGCGGCCATCTTTAAAGATGGCGACGGCCATATTTAAAGATGGTGCCGGCCAGCCAGTGCTCCTACCATGTGACAGGGGCCAGCCAATGACATGGATACCCTGTCATATGGTAAGGGCAAAGGGCCATCGGCACCATCTTTATGAGTGGCAGCCGATGGCCCGAGAACGGGAGATCGCTCCCGGGACCACCACTAGACCACCAGGTAATTTTAAAATGTTTTGGGGGGATCGGGAGGGTGGGGGAAGCTAAGGGGTCGTTTTCAAAGGTCGGGTGGGGTTTTTTTTTATCGGGCCATCGGCGCCATTTTTGAGTGGCAGCCAAAATGGCGCCGATGGACCGAGAGCGGGAGATCGGTCCCCGCGCCCCCACTGGACCACCAGGTACTCGTAAAAAGTTTTGGGGGGGTTCGGGAGGGTGGGAGAAGGTAAGGGATTTGTTTTATAGGGTCGGGGTGGGTTTAGGGGTTTTTTTGGTGTGCCGGTTTTCCCTGCCCTCCCCCCTCCCCCGATTTACGATTTTTCACGATAAATCAGGGGGAATTTCTATTGTATCGCGACTCTTAACGATTTTTGACGATTTAAAATATATCTGACGATTGTTTTAAATCGTCAAAAAATGATTCACATCCCTGGATTTTAATATTTATTTATTTGTTTATTTATTTCAAGTCTTTTATATACCGAAGTATAGCAGTCTGCCTTCACTCCGGTTTACATGAGAGCAACTTAATACAATTTAAGCACATTGGAACAACTTATTATAGTAAGAAAATATTAGAGTCAGAGGTTTAAAAATGAACAACAATTGCATACTGGAAACAAACATTTTTTAGCAATATACGAATTAACCATTTTTAAAGAATTGAAGATCATAAGGTGAGTTCATCGTTGGGCAAGGGGTATGTGTAGTCTTTGTGTGTCAGTGTGACTGTTCTGAGTGTTGCTCCTGCAAAAACAGCCACATGTGTGTATGTGGGCTGTGCGTGAGCCTCAGAAATTTTAAGAAGCAAGGAAGGGTGGGCATACATGCGTGCCCAGAATAAGGAGGCAGAAAAGGGGCAGGGCATGGGTGTTTGACCAAGACTTACATGCATAACCACAAATTTAGCAAAGGCAATGTGCATATGTTGCCTGTGTAACTTTGCTACTGCTGTGTGAGAGAGAGAGAGAGAGAGAGAGATAGAGCGAGGACACACCTCTGTAAAGGGTCAGTCTGATACTTTATATATAGATACCACTCTAGAGGGGCACTGTGAATCGGGGTGGGTTTTTGGGAGGTGGGATAGGGTTAAGGGGGTTACAGACACATTCAGAGGTATTCATAGTAAAAGTAACATCAATAAAGATTTATAGCCCTTATAAGCGATGAAAAGATTTCTAAAATGCAGCTAGCACTGCAGTACACAAATCAACTCTTGTTAGACTTTTCACAATAAGCCACTATTAAAAGATATCTGTGTCCCAACAAAATCATTCCCCACACCAGGAAAAAAAATTTAGTAGACCTTACTGCTGATTCACTTCCATGCCTTGCCTGTAAAATGCTCTATGGGAGCAATTTTCAAATTTCCCACAATTGGTGAAATGTCTGCATGTACTTTGCTCCAGTTTGCAAAGTGCAAATATGCACATAGTTCCACTTTAAAAATCGCCTATGGAATTTGCTCCTACTTTTTCTACACATTCTTTTTCTGACCAAAACTACACATAGAGGTAGATCTTAAAAAAATACGCATGTGTATACTTTTGTTCGCGCCAGCGGCGCGAACAAAAGTACACCAGATTTTATAAGATACGCGCATAGCCGCGCGTATCTTATAAAATCTGGGGTCGGCGCGCACAAGGCTGCGCAAAATCGGCAGCCTGCGTGTGCTGAGCCGCGCAGCCTGCCTCCGTTCCCTCCGAGGCCGCTCCAAAATCGGAGCGGCCTCAGAGGGAGCTTTCCTTCCGCGTCCCCCCACCTTCCTCTCCCTTCCCCTATGTACCCCACCCCCCAGCCCTACCTAAATCCCCCCCCCCACCTTTGTTGGGCAAGTTACACCTGCTTGAAGCAGGCGTAACTTGCATGCGCCGCCCGGTATCCCCCGGCACAGGCCGTAGTGCCGGGGGACTCGGGACCGCCCTCCCGGCCCGCCCCCGAACCATCGCCACGCTCCCGGACCTGCCCCGGACCGCCCCCTGCCCCCGGACACGCCCCCTGGACATCCCCCCTCCTGCCCCTTTTAGGAAGCCCCGGGACTTACGCATGTCCCGGGGCTTTGCACGCGGCAGCAGCCTATGCAAAATAGGCGCACCGGTGCGCGAGTGCCCTGCTCGCGTAAATCCTCCCGGATTTACGCGCGCAGGGGTTTTAAAATCTACCCCATAGCATTTTGGAAATACAAAGTGTATATTTTTCCCTTATCTGGGAATACCTCCACTTCAATGCAGGTGAAAGTACATTCCTTATGGAAACTACGCATGCACTTTTACCTGCATACAGGGTGAGCAATTTTCACAGGTGAATTTGCATTTTCAAATGTTTGTGACTATTTTACCTTATGCGCACACATTAGCAGGCCCAAAAGAGATTTTGAGAAGAAGCTCACCAGGGAAAGGAGAAATAATAAAATATATTTTTTCTAGTATATCAAAAGTAAGAGACCAGCAAGAAAGGCAGGTGGCCCTCTGAATGGCCAAGGGGTTAAAGTGGTTATCAAAGATCATATGGCCATAGCAGAAAAGCTGAATGATTTAGTTGCATCGGTCTTTACTAAGGAGGATGTTGGGGTGATTCCCAAACCAGAGCTGATGCCTCTGTAGCACGGGAAGAAGTAGTAAGAATTATAGATATGCTAAACAGTAGCAAGTCCACGGGGCAGAATGCAATCCACCCCAGAGTCCTAAAAGATCTAAAACTAGACATTTCAGAAACACGCTGATTTGCAATTTGTCACTAACAATGGCTGCTGAACCACAGGACTGGAAGAAGGGCTCTGGTGGGGGGAAAGCAGGAAACAAAAAATTATAGTCCTATAGTCTGACATAAATGCAAGGTAAGATGGTGGGGAAATTATTAAGAATGAAATCATTAAGCACATAGAAGGAAATGGAATAATTAGGAATAGCCAACAGATTGGTCTCCGCCGGCGGCCCCACAACCTCTCCTGGTGCTGTTGCTGCCCTTCCAGGTGTGCCGCCCCATGCAAATGCATTGCCTGCTCACCCGGTCACACCAGGCCTGCAGCTTGACTATTCTTATGTTCTTATTTGAGAGGATAGCTTTGGTGTGAATTTTTCGAAGTGAAAGTACATCCCACAGACTTTACATCAATGCGGGTAATTTAAAAAATGACCCCCTTAAAATCCAATCATATTTAGGGCCAGATTCATTAAAGCATTTATTTCTCCCATTCTGTGTCTATGGGAAAAATCCCTCAGTGAATCAGGTTCTTAGTTAAATGTCTGATTTAAAAAATAATACATTTTAGCTTCATTCTTTTCTTTAGATGGGTATATTTTATTATTCACTGTTAGAATGAAGATAGCTCTGTTTTACTATACATCTGTATGATGCAGTTTTCACATGTATTGACTTTGGTTATTTAGGTTTGCAGATTTCCTACAGGCAACAGACTGAAGAGAAAAAGGCCAGGGCAGCAGTAACCTCTTCTACCGATGCTCAAGCCTCATCCTTGGGCTCCTTAAACAAATCTGGTTTCCAAGGAAACAGAACTATGCCAATTTGCCTTCTTTCCAGACTGGTTATAGGCAAATATTTTTCTAAGGATCTCCACTGTAGATTTTCTGAAAAGCAGACTTGTTTTGGGACCACGAGACCTAGAGTGGAGCGCCCCACTGCTCCATTCGATTGCCGTTCTATAGGGAATGGTTATTGTAAAAGCTATTTCTATGGGTAAAGCAAGGCTTTACCCACAAAATTGCCCACCCGATATGCAGGTATGCGCACAGTTTTCCACCCATTCGGGAGAGGTGTTCCGAGGGCTGGTAGAAGAGGGTGGGCTAGGTTTTCTTTTACATATACCAAATAGCAAGATGTAATTGTTTGGGGGCTAGTTTTGCTGGCATCTTTTTCAAAGCAAACATTGTGTTTAACATAAATGCATGCAATGGCCAGCAAATTTGTGTGGACAATTCCAAAATTACCCCCACCATCTGCTTTTTATATCTCAGCTTCAAGGCCAAGAGACCCTTGACACTGCTCACAGAATTCGTGAAGGCTCAACTCTACTTTCTCTATCAGGTCTTAAAGAATTCTGCTGGTAGGCATAAACCATGAGACAATTCTTACAGAACAAGGGCCTCAGATAAGGTCTGCTTACTGTGTTTAGATTCAGCCTTTTCAGATTGTTTGAACATGCTCCTAGGGCAGCAGTAGTGCTACACAATATTGAGATTAGTTAAGCAGCACATCCACACTGCATAATTAACCTTTCTTCACTGGTGTGTGGTGTGCGTGGGTTGTTTTTTTTAAAGTGCATTTCTCTCTATTTCCATAAATAACAATCTAAAGGTAACTTTTCAGTAGGGAGCCTAGCTATATGCTGTTTTGAGAATTATTGGAAAATGATTTTAGAAATGTGACAAAATAACAGCAAAAGTACATGCATACTTTTCAGCCTGCAGAAACTCTCCTGATTTTCAAACACAAGATACTATCATTCACAGTTAAAAAAAAAAAAAAAATGAAACCCTTTTTTGTTACAGGAACATTAAATTTGTTTGATGTCTGCTGTATTTTGGGAGCTTTTTTTTAGTTTTTTCTTCCATTTAAAAATAAAGTCAAGTGTCACTTTCCTAACCTTTGTCTGACTGATTTCTTCTCATCATTTTACTTCGCATTTCCATTTTTTTCACGCTTGTCTGGATTTTTTTTATTTTGTTTTTTTTCTGCTCTTTTCTCTTTCTTCATTTCATTTCTTCCAAGTCTCTTGCATATGGTTGAAATGAGTTAGTTAACCTTTTTTAGCATCTTCATCACTCTCTCCCTACCCACCCCATAGTCTTCTTCTCTCTTCTGTTTTCTGCCCCTTCTCAGTCTTTCCTCCCCAAAATCTCCTCCTTCTCCCTTCTGGTTTTGGTCTCCATTTTGCTCCCCTTCCTCTGCATCTTCTGTGAGTCCATCCTCTTTCTTCCTCCTCTCTCTTTTGGCGCTTTTGACATCTGCCTCTGCTGTCCCTCCAGTTATCTGTCTCTTGCCTCCATCCATGCTGCTGCTTCATACTACCACATTTCTTGTCTCATCACCCCCTGCTTAGCAGCTGCCGTCCTTTCAGCAGTGGACCATGGCCAATGGGCTGTGATGATGGAGCAGGTCTGCTGCAATGATGCATTGGTTACAGCAGCTTGGGAGTGTGGCCGTGCTGCTGGGTTGTCACACTCCTTAAATGGAACTCAAGGCAGCAGGCGGGCTTTTTTATGATACAATCTCTTAATGAGGCACTAAAAATAAAAATGTAAGCATCTCTCCATAAAAAAAAACACCACTGGTGGCATTTTGAAAATAATTGTAGAATGAATAGCAAAATGCACATTACCCTTTTGAACATGATTATTCTCATATCTTTCCAATTCATCTGTTTCCATTTCATTAGTGTTATCTGTTTGTTTCTACATTATTAAAATGTAAATCTGAAAGGAATATTTCCCACTTGAAAGTTTCAATTGCAAATCTCTGTGATGTTAAATCGAGAATCTCATTTGAAGAGAGTTGGTACATATTCCTACAATTTTACAGGTAACAATAGTACTCTTTTAATAATGTAAATCATTAATTGGTTTGCTAGAAGTTTAAGCCTGCAGATTTTCCACTATTTTTATGAAAAAAAAGAACCATGCAAATATTAATCATCACAAGGGAAGCAAGGTGAGCACTATTACAGAAATGTGTCTAAATGTTTGCATGCATATCTAGAAATCCAAAGCCAGCAAAAAGATGCTTAAGGTATATATTTGGTAATATAATACCTTTCAAATGTCTGAGATGTTTGGATTTTTCACTTTACAATAGCACCAAAATTAGTACAAGATGCTGCAGCAGATCCAGATCCAGTGGCCAATAATCATCACACTGCATCAGAGTGTTTCACTGTACATCTGATTACAATAGTAACATTGCAGTGTTAAATCAGATAGAGAATTCACACTCATTATCTAAAGGTTTTCACAAGATAAATTCTCTTTTAAGAAGAGCTCTTTTAATTTATCATTTTGATGTTAAAAATTCTCAGTGAGGTGTATCTGTTGTTCGGAATTATAATGTTGTTAATCATGTCATGAGAAATGTGATTCAGTTGTGCCTCGTGTTGTATCACAATAGAAAAAAAATTGGGTCAGCCCAGTGATGTAGTGTGGAAGGTCCCTGTTTGATCCCCATGTCAGGTCTTCCATTCTATCTGCCATCTGGGGCTGGGGATAATGTGGCAGTAGGGTTCATAGCCCCTGGCTGGGGAGCAAGAAGGAGGGAATCATATTTGAGTGACACCTAGTGGCCAGATTCAGGGCCCAGACTTGCAGAAGAAGAAGCCCAAGTGCATGTCCCCTTACCCAGTACTGTCACTGCAGACTAAATATGTTGGGGGCCTGAGGGTGGGAGGGGATGATACAAAATAAGGGGAAAATCTCTGGGTCATTGTGGATGATGTCAGATCCCAATCCCAATTCTGACTGAGCTAAAAATGGAAAAGAGCAAGAGGAAACTACCAAGTCAAAGCAAAGAAAGAAACAAAAAGAAAGATGAGATGGAATAAAAAATCCCTGTCTGTGTTTGCACCACAGATCCAGAGCAGTCTGGGAGAATTAGTTAAACAGAGTAGGTTTTTTTTGCATGCAACTGTATCTTTTTGCCACTCCTGCAGTTTTAACAACCATCCTGATACAAGATGCACACATACAGGTGTATGGAGGAATGGGATATTCAGAATTTTAATTAACTTAATTACTCTAAAAGAGATATTATTCATGCATTGATACTTTTAGCTGTGACATTACTGAAGAGAGATAGTTGCAGGTGCTGTTTATGTTCTCATTATATTTATTTTTGCACAAAAATACTACCAGTAGCTAAAACGAAGTAAGAAAGAAATATTAGTGTATTTCAATATTGCACTCAAATATTGTTAACATTCTGGTGCGAAGGTGGCGGACCTCATGCGTTACCTAGATAGGATTTTAGACAGTGCTGGGGAGGAGCCGGCTGTCTTGGTACATGTGGACACCAACGGCATAGGAAAATGTGGAAGGGAGGTTCTGGAAGCCAAACTTAGGCTCTTATGGTAGAAAGCTTAAATCCAGAACCTCCAGGGTAGCATTCTCTGAAATGTTTCCTGTTCCACGCGCAGGTCACCAGAGGCAGGGAGAGCTCCGGAGTCTCAATGCGTGGATGAGACGATGGTGCAAGGAAGAGGGATTCAGTTTTGTTAGGAACTGGGGAACCTTTTGGGGAAGGGGGAGTCTCTTCCGAAGGGATGGGTTCCACCTTAACCAGGGTGGAACCTGACTGCTGGTGCTAACCTTTAAAAAGGAGATAGAGCAGCTTTTAAACTAGAACAAAGGGGAAAGCAGACAGTTGCTCAGCAGCACATGGTTCGGAGAGAGGTATCTTCAAAGGATACTAATAATGCATTAGAATTAGGGCATTCTGACAGTGAGGTTCCCAAAATAAGAAAAGTAGTCCAAGTGCCTGTAACTAAAAACTCACGTGACCTAAAAAATTCTAACTTATCCCTATCAATTAAAAAGCTGAATGAAAATACAAACAAAAACAAACTTTGAAATGTTTGTATGCTAATGCCAGAAGTCTAAGAAGTAAGATGGGAGAATTAGAATGTATAGCAGTGACTGATGACATAGACTTAATTGGCATCTCAGAGACATAGTGGAAGGAAGACAACCAATAGGACAGTGCTATACCGGGGTACAAATTAAATCGCAAAGACAGAGAGGAGCACATGGGAGGCGGTGTGGCATTTTATGTCCGTGATGGCATAGAGTCCAACAGGATAAACATCCTGCATGAGACTAAATGCACAATTGAATCTTTATCGGTAGAAATACCTTGTGTGTCGGGGAAGACTATAGTGACAGGAGTATACTACCGTTCACCTGGTCAAGATGGTGAGATGGTGTAATGCTAAAAGAAATTAGGGAAGCTAACCAAATTGGTAGTGTGGTAATAATGGAGACTTCAATTGACTGGGTAAATGTATCACTGGGACACACTAGAGAGATAAAGTTCCTGGATGGAATAAATGATAGCTTTATGGAGCAATTGGTTCAGGAACCGACGAGAGAGAGAACAATTGTAGATCTAATTCTCAGTGGATCACAGGATTTGGTGAGAGAGGTAATGGTGGTGGGGCCGCTTGGCAATAGTGATCATAATATGATCAAATTTGATTTAATGACTGGAAGAGGAGCAATATGCAAATCAACAGCTCTCATGCTAAACTTTCAAAAGGGAAACTTTGATAAAATGAGAAAAATTGTTAGAAAAAAACTGAAAGGAGCAGCTACAAAAGGAAAATGTGTGCAAGAGGCATGGTCATTGTTAAAAATACCATCCTAGAAGCGCAGTCCAGATGTATTCCATACATTAAGAAAGGTAGAAAGACGGCAAAACGATTACCGGCATGGTTAAAAGGGGAGGTGAAAGAAGTTATTTTAGCCAAAAGGTCTTCATTCAAAAATTGAAAGAAGGATCCAACAGAAGAAAATAGGATAATGCATAAATGTTGGCAAGTTAAATGTAAGACATTGATAAGACAGGCTAAGAGAGAATTTGAAAAGAAGTTGGCCGTAGAGGCAAACACTCACAGTAAAAGCGTGTGAGGGAGTCAGTCGGACCGTTAGATGATCGAAGAGTTAAAGGGGTACTTAGAGAAGATAAGGCCATCGCGGAAAGATTAAATGATTTCTTTGCTTCGGAGAAGGTTTTCATGGGTAATGATTCAGATGGACTGAATCAAATCACGGTGAACCTAGAAGATGTGGTAGACCTGATTGACAAACTGAAGAGTAGTAAATCACCTGGACCGGATGGTATACACCCCAGAGTTCTGAAGGAACTAAAAAATGAAATTTCAGACCTATTAGTAAAAATTTGTAACCTATCATTAAAATCATCCATTGTACCTGAAGACTGGAGGATAGCTAATGTAACCCAATATTTAAAAAGGGCTCAAGGGGCGATCCGGGAAACTACAGACCGGTTAGCCTGACTTCAGTAGCAGGAAAAATAGTGGAAAGTGTTCTAAATATCAAAATCACAGAACATATAGAAAGACATGGTTTAATGGAACAAAGTCAGCATGGCTTTACCCAAGGCAAGTCTTGCCTCACAAATCTGCTTCACTTTTTTGAAGGAGTTAATAAACCTGTGGATAAAGGTAAACCGGTAGATGTAGTGTACTTGGATTTTCAGAAGGCGTTTGACAAAGTTCCTCATGAGAGGCTTCTAGGAAACGTAAAAAGTCATGGGATAGGTGGTGATATCCCTTCTTGGCTTGCAAACTGGCTGAAAGACAGGAAACAGAGAGTAGGATTAAATAGACAATTTTCTCAGTGGAAGGGTCAGTGGAGTGACTCAGGGATCTGTATTGGGACCCTTACTTTTCAATATATTTATAAATGATCTGGAAAGAAATACGAGTGAGATAATCAAATTTGCAGATGATACAAAAATTGTTCAAAGTAGTTAAATCACAAGCAGATTGTGATAAATTGCAGGAAGACCATGTGAGACTGGAAAATTGGGCATCAAAATGGCAGATGAAATTTAATGTGGATAAGTGCAAGGTGATGCACATAGGGAAAATAACCCATGCTAGTTACACAATGTTAGGTTCCATAATGTTGTGTTCCGCGGCTTTGGTGGACCAGGACCGCGGCCCCCTACCTTGCCCACGGTGCTTTCCTGCTGCGGGAGCCACAGGGGAGGGCACTGACTCCAGCCTTGCTCTGGTGCGGTCTTCGGTGCGGCTTGCTGCAGGGGGAGCCGTTCCTGCTCCCCCCTCGCCGCATTCTGCAGCGTCTCTCCTCTGCGGGGCAAATCCAAGCTGGCCGCCGCCATCCCTAGGCGAGAGGCCGCGCCCCCTCTACAGATTTAAAGGGACCTGATCCCTTTAACAAGCTTCACCTCTTCTTGATCAGCCAGAGCAGGGGAAGTATAAAGGGAGGCTTCCTCTGCTCATCCAGTGACTTGGCAACGTCCTCCAACACTGTCTAGTCTGCTTGCTTCAGTGAGTTCCTTGAGCTTTGGATCTTGTTCCTGTTTCGTCTTGGTATCCCAGTTCCTGACTTCGGATTGGCTTACGGTGATTCTCTGGTGACGACTTCAGATTGGCAAGTGGTGATCCCTCGGTGTGTGACCTCGGACTGGTGAGCAATGACCCTCTGGCACTCAACCTAGGTCTCCTTCTAGACTACCGTCTCCAAGGGCCCGCCTAAGTCCCAGTGGTCCGGGTCCCTGTGGGCTACTCCCGGAGGGACTGTGAGCTTCCAGGGCAAAGCTCCAGTCAGCCCTTGCACCGATATCTTGACCTCTCAAAAGTCCACATAAGCCCCAGTGGTCTGGGTCCCTACGGGCTCCTCCTGGGGGGGCTGAAGACTTCCAGTGGTGAAGACACAGCTCCTCTTCTAGTCTCTTCATCCGCCTCCGCAGTCGCCTCAGTCTCCAGTGCCGAGGGTCAGCTGGTCCCGTCTTCGGCTCTGCCTCGCCACCCAACGAGAGAACCCACAGATCTTCCGAAAGGTATACCATCCTCCCATCGGCCAAGGGTTCACAAGCCCGAGCGCAACACATAATAGGTGCTACAACCCAAGAAAGAGATCTAGGCGTCATAGTGGATAACACATTGAAATCGTTGGTTCAATATGCTGCGGCAGTCAAAAAAGCAAACAGAATGTTGGGAATTATTAGAAAGGGAATGGTGAATAAAACGGAAAATGTCATAATGCCTCTGTATTGCTCCATGGTGAGACTGCACCTTGAATACCGTGTACAATTCTGGTCGCCGCATCTCAAAAAAGATATAATTGTGATGAAGAAGGTACAGAAAAGGGCTACCAAAATGATAAGGGGAATGGAACAGCTCCTCTATGAGGAAACACTAAAGAGGTTAGGACTTTTCAGCTTGGAGAAGAGACGGCTGAGGGGGGATATGATAGTGGTGTTTAAAATCATGAGAGGTCTAGAACGGGTAGATGTGAATCGGTTATTTACTCTTTCGGATAATAGAAAGACTATGGGGCACTCCATGAAGTTAGCATGTGGCACATTTAAAACTAATCGGAGAAAGTTCTTTTTTACTCAATGCACAATTAAACTCTGGGAATTTGTTGCCAGAGGATGTGGTTAGTGTAGTTAGTATTGCAGTGTTTAAAAAAGAATTGGATAAGTTGTTGGAGGAGAAGACCATTACCTGCTATTAATCAAGTTGACTTAGAAAATAGCCACTGCTATTACTAGCAACGGTAACATGGAATAGACTTAGTTTTTGGGCACTTGCTAGGTTCTTATGGCCTGGATTGGCCACTGTTGGAAACAGGATGCTGGGCTTGATGGACCCTTGGTCTGACCCAGTATGACATGTTCTTATGTTCTTATGTTCTTATTATTTCTTGTTAGTTGCCACAGAAAGAATGCATTAAAAGTTAAGTTTGGCTTCATGCTAATAACCATTTTTGGTTCAAGACTATATGAATGGTTTCATGATATCAGAATTCCTGCATTGAGTAAAATCTTTAATAGAATGATCTGTGTCTGTTCTACCAGAAAAAAATGAAATCATAATTTAAGTATACTGCATTGTCTGGTTAAAAAAAGAAAAAAGACTATATGCAGCTCATCAACACTGATATATTCAAGCACTTGATTAGCTCTATAGCATATCATTATCTGCTATGGAAAAATAAACATATTCTTATGACAAAAAATGCTGAGAGCATCAAATGCCAATCCATCAATCCATGCTTGGAACAGTGATTGCAGCAGAAATGGAGTCAGCCCTGAGACAAACATGTTAAGATCAGGAAATAGGCAGTCTGTAGTGTTAATCCATTTTTTTTCTTCTCTGTACAGAATTTCATAATAACGTGTGGTACCTGGAGAGACATTAATAAAGAGATTACATTTTCCTAGGAAAGGCAGGGGATATGTTCCCTCTATAGTCTTCTTTTCCCAGGATAGATTCTCATTTCCTACCCATCTTTCACAGTTTAAGACTGAGTGAGCAGAAGTCAGGTGACTTCTGACAAGTAGGCCCTTACCTTTATTTACTGTTTAACCAACACGGTATAAAAGAAGTAACTGCCAGCAGTAATTCCTAGGGCATAGATCTCAAGCTCTGTGGAGGCAGTCAGCATTAGTCTGCCTTCTAATGGATATGCAGCAGAGGAGAAGGAAGTTTGTGCATGTATAGTTATAAGGCAGGTTAGTCCACTTCTTTACAACTCTATCCTGGTGGCATATGCCTGGTTGTTAGGATATCAAACAAAGAATATACATGAGATATATTTGCATTCTTTGCTGATTCTGTGCATGCTAATATATTTCATGCACTTTCATTTTGGATATCCTGTAAATCAGACAAGTGTGCCTCTAGGACTAGGTCAAGGTAGGCACTAGCCTAGTGACACTGACCTATTGTACCCTGAATGTGACTCGGATGCAAAAGCAAAATGTTGCTAACTGACATATTTGTGTGTGCATAACCAAGGAATATGTGGGTTCTCCCAAAACATATCCCTTTTATGATCTTCATAGACACCCCTCCCCCCCAAATATCAGTTGAAGATTTGGTGCAAATTGGACACCTAACAAATATATTATTTGGTGGCATAATTGCATGCACATTCGTAGAATATGTGAATTCCCCCTGCCAAAAAAAATCCATAGTCTTTATATTCAGAGATTATTCCCATCTCCTAAAATTCTTTTGTGAATTGGAAGTAAAATGATAAAATGATCAGGTAGCATCATTGTGTGCATGTAATTGTTGAACACAAAGACCAATGAAATATACCCCATCATGATCCTCTGACATGACCTGAAAATTTGGTGTGGATCAGCTGCAAAATAAAAAGATATTAGGTGACCATGACTGCATGAACATAATTGTTGAATACATGGATCCCCCAAAAGATGCCCCTATCAGAATCCTTATGTGCCCTCTGATGTGAACTTAAAATCTGCTGATGAATACATTGAAAAAACAAAAAGTTATTAGATACTATAAAGGGTTGAAAGTAGCTTATTAGGTGGCGTAATTAGGTGTGCATGTTTGTGGAATATACGGACAACATCCCCCCCCCAAAAAAAATACTCTTCCTGATCCTCATAAACTTCCTGACAAGTTGTGAAAATTAGTTGTGACTTCAATACAAAATGCATGCGAATGAGCAAGTGAAACAAGAAGCTTATCAAGGTAAAGACTATCAGTGGGTCATCTGTTTCTTATTCTTCTCAATGGTAGTCTTATTATATAGATTTATTTTTTACACCCTATAGCATGCTGTACCGGTATGTGCTAGGAAATCACGAGAGGCAAAAGTATGTGTCCGAGGGAATAAGATGCAAAGAATGTGCACCAATTTAGTCACTATGGGCCTCATTTTCCATCTGGATTGCACGCGATACCAAAATGGGGGTGGAGTCGGCCTCGGAAGAGGAGGAGTCGGGGCGTCCCTGGGGCCGACTCCGCGAAGACGCCGCGGACGACGAAAAGGTAAGGCCCTTTTCGTGTCCGAGTTTGCGCCCAATAGCTACACCTTCTATGGTGGTGCTATTGGGTGCGAAACCGGCAGCGATTGCACCGCGACGGTGCAATCGCTGCCGGCTAGCGCAGGCCCGCCCCCCGTTTCGGCCCCCTGCCCCTCATTCCCTAAAGTATTGCAGGCCTGAGATACTTTAGAAAATGAGGCTCTATGTGGGCAATATTCAAAACTCTCTGGGTGGTTGCAGTCCACAGGTATTTTTACCCATGGATTTAGCACTGATTCTCAAAGGTAAAATACGCTCATACTTCTCTTTGAAAATTGCTTAGGCAAAATAAATATCAAAAGAGATTTGCTTAAACCTATTGTGAATTGTCTTTCCCTGTAAACAACATGATTATTTTTGAAAATGCAAAGCTATATGCTTTCTCTTTCCAACCTAATCTGCCTCTGAGCTTGCCTACCTTTCCTGCTGGTAAAAGTATGCACACTGTTGAACCCCATGTGTCCTTTTGCCCACATACTAGGTGGGCAATTTTTTAAAAATCCTCTTTACATGGGTAAATGGTTTTTGAAAATTGCCCTCCCCATGCAACAATATAGAATATTACTGATAATATTGTATCTCATTATCTACTTCTTGATAGGACAAAGACATACAGTAACTGAAATTTAGAAAGAATGGGACCACTTTTCAAAAGGTTTAACCAACTAACACCAGGAGTTACCTGGTTAATACTTTGGTTTACAAATTTCCCTCCCTTCTTTTCCCCTTCCCGTCTGCCCTGCCCTGCCCCCCATCCATACAAATTCACAATGTGGCCAGATTTAGCTGACCAAAAATGGAGAAGCTCCACAGCTGTACCCACGATGGGCTTAGGACTTAGGAGATCATTCACTAAGCTGCATTAAGCATTTACCATGCAGTAATGCCATAACGTAGTTATAATGTGTGGTATTTCAAATACTCTGCATTATCTCCCCCTTTAATTCCAGCATAACATGAATATGGTAATGAGCTGATATGCATGGAAATGCATTCAAATGAACTCATTACTAGGCAATTTAATGCCACCGGCCCCCTCGAACTGGCAGCCCACCCAACACCTTTGGGTGCCCTGCAGTACTTCTCCATTGCCATGGGAACAGAAGAGAAGAAAAAAAATATCACCTGTAACTGAAAAAGGAAAAAAAAACAGAACTGCAACGTGAGGGAGAGACCCGATCGGAAGCCCCGCCCCTCCCCCCCAATGTCATCAGGGGCAGCTCTGACCGTTGAAAGGTGCCCTGCCACCAGGCGCCGCTCATTGCACGCCAAAGGGGCCCTCCCCTTTGGGCACCCCTTAGTGCAACCTGTAGTGACAGTTAATATCTTTGCAATTGAATATCTCTCCTTTGTTTAATATACTTCCTGTTATCCCTTTTTGCTCAATTGTTAAAAATCCTGCATTTTGAGCCTTTGTAAACCGTTGTGATGGCTTTACCGAATGACAGTATATAAAACTCATTAAATCAACAATCAATCAATAAATAAATACATAAATAATGCAAATAAAATAATGTGACTTTGCCTGAAAATTCACAAGCGGCAATGTTTGGGCTGATAGTGCTCTTTAAATGGTAGCCTGGGAGCACTGAGACATATATTAGCATCCCAAAGCTCCCAGAGAAAGATAGCTACTGGTCAAGAGGTCTGTCTAACTTTGCTCAAAATAATGTGGCTTGCAAATTTTCAGGCAAGCTGTGTTAATTTATTTGCATTAGATTACCTAGTAATGAGCTGATTGGCATGCATTTTCATGCAAACAAAGTCTTTACCATATACTTGGGCCACCTCAAGGAGCGGCTAAGGAGTGGGGCAGAGGTCTCTCTTTAAAAGATAGTGGCTCCAGAGCCGTTACTTCTCCATTTGTCTCTACTGTTTTTCCTGTTGTTTTTAAAATTTGAAAGTTTCCTATGCCATCCAAATGAAAGGGTCGAGTTTGGGTCTTTCCTCCAGACCCTAGTCTTCCCTTGAGGCAAATGACTATCACAGAATGTATCTCCCCTAATCCTGAAGCTGCATGGGCACATACCCCCATTGCCGAGGCCGGAGAAGAAGATCCTTCTTTGGCTGGGGAAGAGGCATCATTGAGCCCGCTGGATCATTGTCTTCCACCCCAGAGAATGCGGTTGCAGCAGCGCTGTTGTCTCTGATGCACTCAATGATGACCTCATCGGGAGCATTTTGGTGGAGGAAGCTGCCAGCATTAGAGATCTTGCTGCAACTGGAGAGAGCCGCGAAGGGGACACCTATGATCTGGTACATTGGAGCATGCACTCTCCTGTTTTGAATACTCACCAGGTATGAAAAGTCTCAATACTGAGCTGGTTGCTGGAGATTCTGTGGCTTCTGGTGAGTCAGCTTGGATTAAGAAGGTTATCTTACCCCCTAAATCAGCCATTCTTACTTTGGATGCATTGTGGGATTTGCTTGTCAGCCTTTCTTCCTTTTCTTCTGAATCTTATGCTAAAGTGGACTCCTTATCTCAAGAACTGGGATCCCATGGTCAAGCTCAGCAGAGAACACTGGAACATTCAGAGAAAACTGCTATTTCTAATTTAGAGTCTGTGAATGATACCATGATTCAAGAGCGTGGGGCCATATCCTGAGAGTGGAACTGTGTGAAAATCGTCTGAAAATTCATAATTTGCGATTTACCAATGTTCCCAGAATAATGGGTGAACTACCCCAAATGACTCTTAGGATGTTTTTTCTGGACATTTTGCATCTTCTGGTCTAGTCTATATCTGTAATTAATAGAATATATTTCCTTCCATTCAAGAAAATCCCTAACCTTGGGGACGGCCCTCAAGCTTCTTTGGATTTGTCTACTTCTATCAAGATAATTAAGAGGGCTAGGTTATTAATTTCTTTTTTCAGGATTTACCCTGACCAGACTAGGGTAACACAAGAAAGGCGTAGGATTTTCTTGGCTTTACGTTCAGAGGTTCAGGGTTTGGGGGCTTCTTTTTTACTGAGAAATCCCTGTAAGTGCGTCATAAAATTTGGAAACAATTCTTAAATATGTTTTGTTCCAGAACAGCTTAAATCTTTTATTGATGGGAAGAAAATGGCTGTTTCCCCAGTGCTTCCTTGATACAAGTTGTGACTTTCCTATCAAAGAAATAAGGTTGGGTAATGTTAGTCAAATTTCCAATTTGTCTTTTTTTTGTCTTTTTCACTATTGTATCTCCTGTGTTTCTCTGCCCCACCCCCCACCCCCCTCTTATGGTTGGAAGGTCTAAATCAGAGGGTATTATATTTAATAGATTATGTTGTGTAGCAGCGATGAAGACACACATCAGACAGCTTTCATGGCAGGCAGGAAAAGGGACTTGAGCACACCTCAGCGCCCTCTTTTATTGTACATTCATACAAAGGCAGATGATGTGTCATTACATGATTGGCTACTTTCCCCATAGCAACAGACGAGTCTCTACACTATTGGCTTGGCTCAGGGGGTGTGCACGGATCATATCATTGGCTGCTGAAATCTATACCTCCTGACTTTGTCCTGCCTCTGACTAGGGAACACCCAGCCCTTCTTTCAGGCTATCAGGGTTAATTATAAGCCAGAGAAATACATGAAGTCAGGTATCCTCTCCCAGGCAGAGACTTAAGCACAAGTGATGCTTTTATTCAGGCAAAGGTCAGGGAGAAGGGAAGATAGTGTAAAACCCTGATGAAATGGCTTGCTGGCAAGCGCATATTTCCCACATCTCACCCTTTCTGTTTTTGTTTAGGCAGCTCAATAAAGCTTTAGACCCTTACTGAAATCTGTTATGTCTTGGTATGAGCTGGAGATAGGGGAAGGGGGATATGGAGAGAAGAAAGCTGATTCGGCGTGGTGTGCCAGCTGCCGATGAGCTCCTGAATCTCCATATCACCCAGAGCTGGTGCAGCGTGGTGTGCCAACGCTGCAGGGCTCAGGATTCCCTATTAGGCATCTTACAAGACATCTTTGTATTCGGGCTGAGAGCAAGGTTTCAGTATGGATATGAGGTTGGGTATGCACTGAATACAGCATCAGAGGCAAATAATTAAGATAATTACAGTAATTATAATAGAAATCACCCCTTTGAGACCAGAAATATAAGGGAGCCAGGACCATAGCCAGTCCCATGGAGAAGTTGGTATTCTGTCTGAAAGTGGTGCATCAGCAACCATGGTTTCTATCTGCTCTGAGGTATGTGTGAGGTTTGCTTTATAGTCTGATATGTACACACAGCAATGAGATCCAATTAATGCACAAACACCACCCTTTAAAGCTAAAATAGTGTCCAAGGTATAGCTGTTCTGTAATGCTACTTCTCTAATCTGAGAGACTTCTGTTGTGAGTAGTTTTAATACATGGACTGTCTGATTAAATAGGGCAGTCGTCCAGTTAGCTAGGATGTGTAAGTCCCTGTAATTCATATCATTTGGGTTATATAACTACAAAAGGTAAATCCCTCATCCCCTCTATACTTTCTGCACCTGCTTGGGTCTCCCACTGCACATCCTGAAATCTGCCAATTGCATACATATGTGGTATAATTATGTAAGTGTTCAGTGATTAATACAAAGGTTCGGTTACAATATGGATATTTCCCACCTGAATCCCTTCCCATCCCCTGTATCATAGTCCTAACAAAGAGCGGCAGTCTCTTGGATACAGCTACCAATGTGTAGTATGGTATTATTCACTGGAGAGTTAATGAAAACACCTCTCTGTAAAGGATAATTAGTCCATACTGTAAGGTTAAATGGTACAGCATGCATCGGTAGTTCTCCGCAGGCATGGGTTGGCATGTGTGTGCAGATCCAACAGTCTGTTCGATTCAACAGGTGTGAAAAGTTCTGTGCATCGAGGATGTACATGTTGTTCTGTCAGAGTCCTTGTTCTGAAATCACCATAGCTGGAGAAATAAGGCAAAAGATGAGGGTGCAGAACACAATTGTTAATGAGTTGGCATTCAGGCAAGAAAAGGCGGCTAATAAGTTCTCTGGAGTTTTCTCAAGGCCTTGCTGTTCTAAGAGTTGTGCAGATTGGTTGGATAGGGCCTTGATCTGTCCCCAGGTCATGTGGTGCTGCTTTTTGCAAGGAGTCCGGTCTCTGTCCTTCTGAGGGCTGTGGAGGCTCAGGGAGAAGTTGGGGATTGGGTCCTGTAGACCTGGACACCTTTCCATCTTTCCACGGCTTGATACCTGTGGAAGCAAGCAGAGAAACATATCCTCGTTCCCCATTTTAAGGGAACGGGACCGTACCAGACATTAAATATTCTATACAAAACTGATGGCTGTGGGTGACTAACCCTAGTCTCATAATGATTACTCATAGCTGTGGTCTTAAATTTGATATGTTTAGATGATTTAAACAATACTTTGTTCTTGTTCAGCCAGTCCTTCTTAGGGGAAAATCCAGGGGCAATCCCTCCTTTTTCTTTTTGTTTGGTCCAGAGCTCTTAAGGGTATGATTTGCTCTCTCCACAATGGCTTGCCCTGTGGTGTTGTAGGGGATGCCAAATAAGTATTTAATGTTCAATTATTGACGAAATTCATGTAAAGGAATGGCTGCAGTAAGTAGAGCCATTATTAGTTTTTAGAACAGAGGGTAACCCCATTATCAAGAAAGTTTTTATGCAGTGATCAATTTTCATTCAGTAAATTAGCATACATGTAAATTAATCGTTTAAAGGAAAAGTCAATTGTAGTAGGCTGAAGCACAAATGACTAGTATATCAGACATTATATTAAACATATGTTACACAAGACTGACACATATTCATTCATCCTGCAAATATTCATTTACACAAAACTGACACATATTCATCCATCCTGCAAATATTCATTCATAGTCTTCTTGACATCAAGACAGGCAACAGATAACACATAATTTAAGCTAAAAATCTTATCAAAACGTTATCAAAAACAAAATTAGATCAAGGATCAAAAATCAAAAGTCAAAAGGTGTTAGAAAAATGTTAAAATAAACTGCAAAGTGTTCATCTTCACATCTCTCATGGCAGAAAGGCTGTCAATCTGGAAAATATTAAAAACTGGCATACTGCAAAAAATTACTAAGGTAAGGATTAAAGTGAAATTCTTACTTTTTTAACCTTGAAGAAATCAATTCTATTATTCAATTTAATAAAATCAATTTGGATTTGCAAGAAAAGGCTTGTGAGGGATTGCTTTAGATGTAGCAACCTCTATCAGTAAAAATTTTAAGGTTCAGAATTCTGTATACATTTTGTGAAAAAGAAAATAAAACTGAAGTTTCTTTAATACAGAAGGTCTGTAGGCCTGAAAAATAAAAACTATTATACAACAGAATTATTAAAACAATAATATAATATAACTGGTAGAATAACATAGCGCCTCCTAGTGGAGACCCCATCATTACTTTATAGATTGCAACTATTGTTCCAGGTTGCAATCAATAATACTCTGAGCTTACTTTCAATGTGGAATATCAGAATAGAATTTCTTCTTATAATTATTAGAATAGGAAATTAAGCACGCTATTCAGTAATTTCAGTTCAGTATTAAGGAAGTTTGAAAGTATTAAAAGATTAACAGAAAGAGGAAGGGCTAGTACAGGATGAGGAAGGGCTAGTACAGGAATGCTGAGTTATAACATATAGAAACTAGAGAGAGAAACTGCAGGACTAAGTCCAGTTTTTTTTTTTCTTTTCAAAAGTTCTCCCTCCCTCCCTCCCCCCCTCCCCCATGAGTGGCAAGCAAGAGTTAACAGAAAGACAGTAAAGGGGGGGGGGGGGGGGAGGAGCAGTGTTTCTCAAAAGAAAAGAACTGCACCCAAGGAGTTAATCCTTCAGTCAATAGGAACTGAAAGATAGCATTGTTTAACAATTTAGATAACATCAACCAGAAACAATGGCTGGCGTGGACTTGCTGATTCCTTGCAGACAGATACTATTTTTCTCCTATAGGGAAAATTACAATAAAAATCTGTGCGCTGGCAATTCAAGCAATTGCTTATAAACTTAAATCTCAGAGAAATGGAGTCATTTTAAATGTGAGCCAAATTAATTTTGCAAAAAGTGAACATTTCACATGTAATTTACACAGTATATTATTCAAATTTCAGTACAGTTTTAACATAAGGTTCTGCAGTCACTTTGTGGGGGAAAATACTCTCAAAGTATGCAGATTTTTTGTAACTGAATTCAAAGACTAAGAGAAACCATTTTTTCCAAATCTGTACTGTCTGCACAGTTACTTTGTTTAATCTGGTCTGCAATAGGTCATTGAAGTGTATAATTAAATCATTTTTTTTCATAGTGATTTTTTCTTTGCTTGTAACGCAGGAGTCTAATTAAATCATTTTTTTTCATATTGATATTTTCTTTGCTTGTAACGCAGGAGTGCAGCTGCTTGGCCCAAGGTCTTATACGCTGATTTCTTTGAAGACCTGGGGGCATAGCCACTGCTCATGGCACTCCGGGCGGCACTCAACTCTATTGCTGCCACACCCAGCTCTTTAATCCCTTTTGTAATAGGAGAGGCTTGAATCCCTTTCAATAATTCCTCTCTTGTGAGATTTCCATGTTCTAGGTGAAATCCCATGCTGACCGCGGCACATAAATTGTTACCGGGAGCAGTGGTTTGAGATGGTAATTTACCTGGACAAATTGGTGATGCAGAATTAATGACTGTCTCAGGCAATGGCAAATGGGGGTACAGGGAGTGGTTGGTGGGGGAAGGGGGTTGCAGGCAAGATGGAGGAATGCTAGTTTTTCTGACCTCAGTGTTTTCAGTTTCCTGGGGCCTTTTCTCTGAGGTGGACGCAGAGGAAGCCACAGGAGCCATGTGAGTGTGTGTCCCCAGATGTTCTATTTCATTTTCTGTCCCCCTTTGTTCATGGTTCTTTTCTGTGATGGGGAAGGCTTGAAGTCCTTCCAACAATTCTTTTTCTGTAAGGCTTTCTTTTTGCTGTTTCTGCTGAAATTCAATGCTAATCGCCCCACCCAGGCCAGGTTGTGGCTCAATTGTTCTCAAGGACTGCTTTTCTAAAGAAGTGGGGAAGGTGTGAATGGGCTTGGGTGTGGGTATGGAGAGACACAAAGAATTTGCTGTCTCTGAGGAAGACTGAGCATAAGATGGGGGAAGGGTATTCTGATTGAGTCTGCCTGCTTCTAAAAGCACATGGTTTGGAAATGCTGTCTTGAAACTTTTTTTTCCTATGTGTTCTATGGCCTCTGTACATTTTTGCCAGATTAATATTTGCTTTATGGGAGCTCTGGGAGCCATATGAAGACTATTACCTATTAAAATCCAGTCCTGAATATTCAGAGTTCCAGCCTGTGAATACCAAGGGCAACGGCAAGCTATTTCACTTATTAATTTTTCTAAGTCCCCCAGGCTGACTTGTGCTTTTTCTTTTCTTCTGGTGATGAAATAATGATTCTTGATGATTTGCTGCAGCTCTCTAGCATGTAGCCTTTGCTGTACAGTCAAATCACTTTCCATGCTCACGAATGTGGGGAACAAACTTGCTAAAAAATACTTAAATATACTAAAAAGTACTTTAAATATACTTACGATTTGCAAATCTGTTGAACAGTATGTACCTAAGCTTATGTCCAGCCGAAAAAAGCATGGAGTTTATCATCACGTGCGGGATCACCAGATGTATTTATTTATTTATTTATTTTTAATTTTTATATACCGGAATTCCTGTATGCAATACAAATCATTCCGGTTTACAAGTAACGAAAAGGTTGCCCTGGTCTGGGAGGTTAGACCGGGGTTTTGTACATAGAACATTAAACATTGAACAATAACAATCAACCATTAAACATTATTACAAGGAACATTGAAGGTAAAAATAACATTTAGCAAATGGCAGTTAACATTATTAGTGTTTTGGAATAGAATGTGTGTGAACAACTTTTTACAAGGAACTTTAGTAGTGAAGATAATCTGCAAATGTACTGTTATATAGTATGTAGATAATGACTGTTAAATAAACATAACGAATAAGCAAGTACATATATGTAATTAAGTGCAAGGTGTTAATGTCACCTTGCACTTAAATGTAGCAGTTAAATGTGTTAATGTCACCTTGCACTTAAATGTAGCAGTAATGAAGACGCACATCAGACAGCTTTCATGGCAGGCAGGAAAAGGGACTTGAGCACACCTCAGCGCCCTCTTTTATTGTACATTCATACAAAGGCAGATGATGTGTCATTACATGATTGGCTACTTTCCCCATAGCAACAGATCAGTCTCTACACTATTGGCTTGGCTCAGGGGGTGTGCACAGATCATATCATTGGCTGCTGAAATCTATACCTCCTGACTTTGTCCTGCCTCTGACTAGGGAACACCCAGCCCTTCTTTCAGGCTATCAGGGTTAATTATAAGCCAGAGAAATACATGAAGTCAGGTATCCTCTCCCAGGCAGAGACTTAAGCACAAGTGATGCTTTTATTCAGGCAAAGGTCAGGGAGAAGGGAAGATAGTGTAAAACCCTGATGAAATGGCTTGCTGGCAAGCGCATATTTCCCACAATGTTGTATGACATATTCTCTTATTTCTTTTTCCTTGTCAAACTCTCTAAGTTTCTGTGCAAAGCTTTGTTCTTTATAATTTTGAAAAATTATAAATAAAAAGTTAAAAAAAACCCAAAAGATAGCAGTCCCTTGATCAAGTGCTGCCATTGTGCAACATTTTATTGGTTCTGCTAAGCTATAGTATTTTTCCCAATGGTTCTGAGTACTGCAGGATTCTCTTACTTGCAGTACTCACTACCAGAGCTTTATGCATTGATTTTTAGCATTAACTGGATATATGTTTAATAACTTTATTCCAGTCACACAAACTGTAGACCTAACTCTAGCCAGTCAAATTTTGAAAGGATAGATTTAGAGGAATGTTTAGTAAAAACATAGCAGGTTACTTTCGGCTGAAAATTTGGCTAAGTATAATAACTAAAATTAGTTCAGCACTTTTTAAAAATTGATCTCAATGTGTTAAATATTCTTAATTATAAGTAGTTTAGTTTATCATCATAAAAATTGTGCTTATCCAATCTTACCGTTTTGAAAGCCCTGATTTTTTCAGGGTTGGACTACTGCAATGCACTTTATCTAGGTTTACCGGATACTACAATTCATCCATTACAATTAGTCCAAAATTCAGCAGCTCTTGTTCTTTCTGGTTCTTCATGCAGAAATCATATTACACCTATTCTCTATTCCCTTCTTTGGCTCCCAGTAAAATTTAGAATACTCTATAAAATCCTATCTATTATTCATTAGAGATGTGTATCATTTTTCGCCCGAAGTAGGAAATTGAACGAAATTTCCTACTTCGTTGCTGTTTCGTTGTCCCCGAAACCCGAAATGAATTTTCCCCGAGTTTCGGGGAAAATTTGGTTTTCGGGTTTGCCTGGGGAGAGGGGCACAAATTTTTTTTTAAAATAAAAAACCACCCCAAACCACCCCAAACATTTAAATTAGCTATAATACACCCCCCCCCCCCCCCGATCCCGATCCCTCCCTAAGACTTACGAAGATCCCTGGTGGTCCAGCGGGGTCCCGGCTTCCATTTGCCCTCCGTGCCCGGTGTAGTGCAAGCCTTGCGCCTCAAAATGGTGCCGAATAGCCCGAACTACCATGTCACAGGGGCTTTCGGTGCTATTGGTCAACCCCTGTCACATGGCCATTGGCGCCATCTTGTGCTCCTATCATGTGACAGGAGCTGACCAATGGCGCCGAAAGCCTCTGTGACATAGTATGGGCAAAGGCTATCGGCGCCATTTTGGTTACTGGCAGCCGAAAACGAAATCGCTCCCGGACCCCTGCTGGACCCCCAGGGATTATTGGCAAGCCTTGGGGGGGTCCTGACACCCCATAGGAGCACAAGATGGCGCCGATGGCCATGTGACAGTGGCTGACCAATAGCGCCGAAAGCCCCTGTGACATGGTAGTTCGGGTTATTCGGCACCATTTTGAGGCGCAGGGCTTGCACTGTACACTGGGCACGGAGGGCAAATGGAAGCCGGGACCCCGCTGGACCACCAGGGATCTTCGTAAGTCTTGGGGAGGGATTGGGATTGGGGGGGGGGGGTTTGTATATATGTACAAAAAATGCTTGAAAACGGTTTTAAATGCTTGGGGTGGGTTTTTTTTAAGCTTCGTTTCCCGATTCGTTTTTCGGTCCGGTTTCGGGTTTCCTCGTTTCGTTTTTCGAAAAAACAAAACGAGAAAACCCGAATTGTACCACGAAGTATTCGAACCGAAAAACGACCCGGTAGAAAAAAATGAAGCACATCTCTATTATTCATTCTCTCATTCACAATCCTGCTTCTACATGGCTATGCACTACACTAAGAATATACAAACGATTAAGACATCTGAGATCTTTATCAAAAAACCTTTTAGATCTACGAGAATTTCTAGACTTCAGTTAACTTGTAAAAGAGCTTTCTCAGTGGAGGCTCCTTTTCTTTGGAATTCTTTACCAGATTCACTTCGTCTCATAACACATACACAAGAGTTTAATGCCATTGCACATACACAAGAGTTTAAGACCATTGCAGAAAAACTAAATGAATTCTTTGCCTCCGTGTTTACTAATGAGCTTGTTGGGGAGATACCAGTTCCGGAGATGGTTTTCAGGGGTGATGAGTCAGACGAACTGAACGAAATCACTGTGAACCTGGAAAATGTAGTAGGCCAGATTGACAAACTAAAAAGTAGCAAATCACCTGGACCGGATGGTATGCATCCTAGGGTTCAGAAGGAACTAAAAAATGAAATCTCTGATCTATTAGTTAAAATTTGTAACCTATCATTTAAATCATCCATTGTACCTGAAGACTGGAGGGTGGCCAATATAACCCCAATATTTAAAAAAGGCTCCAGGGGCGATCCGGGTAACTATAGACCAGTAAGCCTGACTTCAGTCCCGGGAAAAATAGTGGAAACTATTCTCAAGATCAAAATCGTAGAGCATATAGAAAAACATGATTTAATGGAACATAGTCAACATGGATTTACCCAAGGGAAGTCTTGCCTAACAAATCTGCTTCATTTTTTTGAAGGGGTTAATATACATGTAGATAAAGGTGAACCAGTAGATGTAGTGTATTTGGATTTTCAGAAGGCATTTGACAAAGTCCCTCATGAGATGCTTCTACAAAACTAAAAAGTCATGGGATAGGAGGCGATGTCCTTTCATGGATTACAAGCTGGTTAAAAGACAGGAAACAGAGAGTAGGATTAAATGGTCAATTTTCTCAGTGGAAAAGGGTAAACAATGGAGTACCACAGGGATCTGTACTTGGACCGGTGCTTTTCAATATATATATAAATGATCTGGAAAGGAATATGATGAGTGAGGATATCAAATTTGTGCATGATACAAAATTATTCAGAGCAGTTAAATCACAAGCAGACTGTGATACATTACAGGAGGACCTTGCAGGACTTGAAGATTGGGCATCCAAATGGCAGATGAAATTTAATGTGGACAAGTGCAAGGTGTTGCATATAGGGAAAAATAACCATTGCTGTAGTTGCACGATGTTAGGTTCCATATTAGGAGCTACCACCCAGGAAAAAGATCTTGGCATCATAGTGGATAATACTTTAAAATCGTCAGCTCAGTGTGCTGCAGCAGTCAAAAAAGCAAATAGAATGTTAGGAATTATTAAGAAGGGAATGGTTAATAGAACGGAAAATGTCATAATGCCTCTATATCGCTCCATGGTGAGACCACACCTTGAATACTGTGTACAATTCTGGTCACCGCATCTCAGAAAAGATATAGTTGCAATGGAGAAGGTACAGAGAAGGGCAACCAAAATGATAAAGGGGATGGAACAGCTTCCCTATGAGGAAAGGCTGAAGAGGTTAGGGCTGTTCAGCTTGGAGAAGAGACAGCTGAGGGGGGATATGATAGAGGTCTTTAAGATCATGAGAGGTCTTGAACAAGTAGATGTGACTCGGTTATTTTCACTTTCAAATAATAGAAGGACTAGGGGGCATTCCATGAAGTTAGCAAGTAGCACATTTAAGACTAATCGGAGAAAATTCTTTTTCACTCAACGCACAATAAAGCTCTGGAATTTGTTGCCAGAGGATGTGGTTAGTGCTGTTAGTGTAGCTGGGTTCAAAAAAGGTTTGGATAAGTTCTTGGAGGAGAAGTCCATTAATGGCTATTAATCAATTTTACTTAGGGAATAGCCACTGCTATTAATTGCATCAGTAGCATGGGATCTTCTTAGTGTTTGGGTAATTGCCAGGTTCTTGTGGCCTGGTTCTGGCCTCTGTTGGAAACAGGATGCTGGGCTTGAAGGACCCTTGGTCTGACCCAGCATGGCAATTTCTTATGTTCTTATGTTCTTATTAAAAACCCATTTATTTCTAAAGCTTTTCAACATCTAATGAGACAATAAGTCCTGTACCCTTAGTGATCCATATTTTTCCTCTCGTATTGTTAGTCTTACATTCTACCCTACCTCCTTCCACCCTTTCTCCCCTTGGTTTACCCTTAAATCCTTTATGATTGCGGTTTATTTCGGCACTTATGTTAAAGTCTTTTTAGCATTCATATTTGTTGTTACTTTTGTTGATTTGTTATTTTTAGATGTATTTATTATTTTAATTTGTGTTACAAATTATGTCTGCTTTAGTTGTGAAACATTTTGATCAAATATTATTTTTGTAAAAGTGGTATACAAACAATTTTTAAATAAATAAAATATATAAATTTCATGATGCAATTAACATGCATGTTATTTAAGCAAGCTTTATTCAATGATAGATACAATGATCTGTTTTATTGTCTGCTTATGTTTGTAAATATTTTAGGCCGGATTTTTAAACCTACACGCTCGGGGTACATTTGTACGCTCTACCCGGCACGCACAAATGTATGCCCAATTTTATAACATGCGCGCGCAGCCGCGTACATGTTATAAAATCCGAGGTCGGTGCGTGTAAGGGGGTCCACACTAGTGCACTTTGTGTGCGCCAAGCCCTAGGGGAGCCCCGATGGCTTTCCCCGTTTCCTCCGAGGCCGCTCTGAAATCGGAGCGGCCTCGGAGGGAACATTCATTCGGCCCCCTCCACCTTTCCCTCCCTTCCCTGCCCCCCCAGCCAGAGAAAAAATACCCCGTCCAAGTGCCAGCGCGTGATCCCCAGGCCCAGCGGCCAAAGAGAGGCCTCTGGCCACGCCCCCGCCCTGTCCCCAGACTGCATCACCCCCGAACTGCACATTTTTTCAAGCCCTGGGGCTTACGCGCATCCTGGGGATTTATGCGCACTGCCAGGTCTTTTGAAAATAGGCCCGATGCGTGTAAACCCCCTACGCGCGTAAATCCACCTAGATTTACGCGCGTAGGCTTTGAAAATCTGCTCCTTTATGAATATATGATTGTAATCTGCATTGAACATTTTTTGAATTTTGTGAAATATAAGAATTTGTAAATAAAAATAAAATAAATGAATTTAAATGTCATACCTAACTTCAATATGCAATGGATATTAATGTTCACATTGCTTAGGGACAGGAGGATTTGAAAACAGATTTTGTGGTACAATCAACTAATTAGAAAGTCAGAAGTGAAATAATAGCTGCTGAATGAAAACTGTTTTCGGGCACAAAAGAAGTTAAAGTGCTTTGGAAGGCTGCCATAATTACCACTCAACCACCATATTGCAAAAGCAGGAACAGCATCTGATACAAATAATTAGCAACCTATCTCATCCATACAGTATCAGCTTCTAAGGGAACAGTCAAAGCTTGCCAACAGTGTATCCAGTTTTGCTATGTTTTGTTATAGAAAAAAGGTAGACCCCTCTTGTGTCCCCAGCATAAAGAGGGGGACTTGCTAGAGGGCACAGTTCATTCCTGAGCAGAGAGAAGTTAAACTTCTAGGCCATTATGATCAGACATTTGGCCTTGAATATATCGTGCTTTGCTACAGATTAATGTTCTGTTCCAACAATAACATTTTACTTAATATTTAGCATATTCAGTAGCAATAATCTTACACACAGTGCATTGCATGGGATGCCCTTTCTTCTCATTGGCAGGATCTTCTGCTATACAGGCTCTTTGGATTTCTTTACCTTGTATAACACTGCTTGGTACCTGAATTCCTGAATTCCAATGGCTCTGTTCAGCTCCTCTGCAGGACAGTCTCCTCTCCTTGCTTCTTTTAAGGTTGAGTACTACCATGAATGTAGGTACAAACTACTTGCTCCCTTGATGTCTATTACCTGGTTGGCACACTCTATTTTTTCTCTTCAAGTATAGTACAGGCTTGGCAGCTTGTACACTAACTGGAAAAGTTAGTAAAAAAAAACTCCTTACCCTCCTCAAACTATAGTGAGTAGCTGCCAGTTCCCACATCTCTTTATGGGGAACCAAAAATAAACCAAAAGTAAGATTTTTTTCTTTTCCTTAGCTCTCACTCATTAGCTTTTCTATCTCCTCTCCTGGAATATGATCTACTCTTGCTCTAATCTATGACCTTAAGAAATAAAGTAAGACAAGATGAGAAAGTTTCAACCTTCTTTTACTTTATTCTACAAAAATAGGGAACAAGCCAACCAGCCCCTTCTTTTGAGCTGGTGGCAGCTTCTGCCCTGTACACAATAGCTCCTCTGCTATTGGTGGGCCTCTTGCATACTTACGTGGCAGCAGGGATAGAAAATTGTTCACTTTCCTTTCCTTCATCTTAACTAGCACTAAGTTTTCTAGAACATATTAAGAATCTCTACACTATTGTTCTCATCACGGTCCTTTCTGGCAACCTCCCCAATGGTTCATACTATCTACTGCACATTACCAATATATTCTTCTTTAAAGGGACTCATTTCATTTCTATGGAGTCCTAGGTGTCCTTACATTTTGATTTTTTTAACCTCCATTTCTTTATTCTCATGTTTTTAGTATTTTTTTATACATCATATTTGGATAGTAAAAACTTGTTGCTCTTGGTATTTCCCGGCCCTCACTTATCCGGTCTGGGGGGAGGAATCCGATGACGAGATCTAGGTCCAGTCTGAAGCCTCGACCTTTCATATGACTAGGCAGCTGTAGGTTGCTGCAACATCAGCCTAGACCCTATGCAAAGCCCAGGCTGGGACCTCAGACTCATCCTAGGCCAAGGCCCGGGCCAAGGCTTGATGCCAGGATCTGGTATGGAGGCTGAGGTCTGATACAGGGGCCTAGTCTAGAGGCTGGGGCCCGACACTGGAGCCCAGTCAGGAGGCCAAATCTTGATGTTGGGCCGTGGCCCAGCCAGGAGGCTGTGTCCTGATGCTGGGGCCTTGGCCTAGGCCAAGATCGAGACCAGGCCCGACTTGACCTGGGCCTCAACCTAGGCCAAGAACCAGGACCAGGCCCAACACTGGGACCTGGCCTAGAGTCCGGGTCCCGATACAGGGTCTTTGGCACGGACCCAGACCAGAGGCTGGGGCCCAGGCCTAGTACTGTCTTCCTCTTCATTCTTCTTTAAAATGTCAGTGTCTACTTGGGATGCATAAGAGTTAATTAACTCCAGCACCTCCCTCTTCAGCAGAGGTCACCATTTTGTTAATTGCCAATTTATTTAAATTGCTTTGGGCCTCAAACTTTTATTGGATTTTTAATTGTTTTGTTTTGAGAATGAAATGAGATGAAATAGGATATTTCATTTTATTTCCTATTTTGTTTCTCCCGAATACCTATCCCTACTCCTCATTCTTTGCTTCTTCCTGCACTATAATAAGCCTTATTCCAGTAGCCTCCAATCTCCTCATGGTACTCTCACCCCTCTACCTCTCATCCCTGCTAAATCTACCCACACTTATTCCCCTAATGTATCTTCTATGCACACATACATTAACTCATCCCGTCCGCACTCCCTTTTTGCCTCAACTACTTTCTCTCAATTTGCTCTTTCAAGACCCAAACTTACACTGCCAGAAAAATAGGTCAGAAAACTTCTAGGGTGGGCAGGACCTGAACATGGCCAGGAAGGTCCTGGACCAACTAGACAGGATGAGAAGAACCCAAGAACTATCATGCTGCTATCAAATATGCATGCCAGAAGCTTGAAAAACGACCTGTTTCAAGTTTTAGCAATTTGACAGAATGCCTTGGAAAGAGATTTTTGTCTGTTACATGGAAGCTGTGCCAGCCTGAGAATAAATGCTTCTGCACATAAGTAAATTACTCTATCACATGGATAAAAGAAAGAGACACTTTCTGAAGCTGCAGGAGTTTCTGTTTTGGACATTACCATTTACCCTGTGTATTTGGGTAACTTTGAAACTGGCGCACATGTATAAAATAGATTGTACATGCCTACATGTGTTTGTTTATATGGACTCACGTATGTGTGTGCAAATGCCGCCTCTACCACATAAGTGGGGGGAGTTTCATAGACATGTGCGCCGATACAATTACCCATTTTCCCTGTTCACCCAGGTAAAGGATAGGACTTTCTAACCTCTCCCCCCTAGTTAAATAGCCTCTTTTACCTGGTTAGCACCAACCCTTAAAACCCATCCGACTAGCCTAGAATTTTTTATTTTATTACTTACACTCCATACATAGCAGTAGTAAAGTTATGTGGCAGAGGACCTCGGCACACACTTGTGTGCATAAATATTTACACATATATTTCATGTTAAATTCCTGGAATGCTCATGCCCCACCCAGATCATGCCCATTCTTCGCCCCTTTTTTGCAACTTCTTATTTGTGCACGTACCAGGAGATACGAGTGTACTCGGGCGCCTTTTAAAATCCACGCGACATGCGCTGGCTGGACATACTCGCAGGTATCTTTCCAACCAGATTTACCTGGCTAACTGTGGCCAGATAGTGATGAATTTCAGGGCTCACCAGCTACAATTAAACTATGTCCCCAGATTACCTCTTTTTATCATGCTGAATTTTGTACAAAATGAGTTACCTGGACAAAAGTTAGCCAGATAGCCAGGGAAAATATTAAAATCTCAGGTTTTGCTAGGTAACACGAAACATTACCCAGACAAACCATTTCAATATCGACCTCTTATTGTGCGTTAAATAATTTTACTGCATATTAAAACCATTTAGTGCACACTGAAATCCACTTAGTGAGTATTAAAAACAAACAAAATGCCAAAAAATCAAATATTTTTCCTCAGCACACCCCTATTATGTAGCTACTTTGTCTTGCTCAGTTTATTTTCATTTATTTGCATTGTTGTTTTGGGGCTTTTTGTTTCAACTTTTGGTTTATTGTCATTTCATTTTAGTGTGCACGCGAGGAGACAATCACCTTGCTGGTGGCTGGAAAGAATCAGTAAGTACTGGGAGAAATTTAAAAAACTTAAAATGATTGGGGAGAAGTAAACTATTGAAGTTTATTATTTAGCGTGTTCATGTGTTTTATTTTAAATAGGTAGTCAGAAAGTCTGGCACAAACAGTTTGTGTGTTTTATTTTAAATAGGTAGTCAGCAAGGCAGGCAACAAACAGGTTTATATGTTTTTATTTCCCAACCCTCCCACCCATCCCTAGCTCATCCTTTAATTTACAGGCAGGTGTCACTTTCACACACACACAAAAAAAAAGATCAGCCTTTAACTTAAACTCAGAAATTCCCCCATACTTTATCAAGAGTTTAATCATTCCCTTGTAGGTTACTACCAGATATATAGGGGCAGATTTTCAAAGGCTACGCACGTAACCCGAGAAAATCTGCCCCTGTGCGCGCCGAGCCTATTTTGAATAGGCTCGGTGGCACGCACAAGCCCCGGGACGAGCGTATGTCCCAGGGCTTGCAAGAAGGGGAGGGGCGTGGTGGTCCGGGGGTGTGACGGGGCATGGCTGGAGCCTCCAGGCCCGGGATCGTGGGCTGGCCATTGGTCAGCGTGCGTAAGCTACGCCTGCCATTAGGCAGGTGCAACTTACCCGAAAAAGGTAAGGGGGGGTTCTAGATAGGGCTGGGGGGCGGGTTAGGTAGGGGAAGGGAGGGGAAGGTGGGGGGAGGTGGAAGAAAAGTTCCCTCTGAGGCCGGTACGAATTCGGAGCGGCCTTTGAGGGAATGGAGGAAGGCTGCGTGGCTCGGGGCGCGCAAGTTGCACAATTGTGCACCCCCCTTGCGCGCGCCGACCCTGGATTTTATAACATTCATATATATGAATGGGAGGCTTCTTTCAATATAGTATGGGGGCACCATGCTATATCCAAATTAGGGGGGTCGCGCTAGCAAGGAGGCGCTAGGGTTGCTTGCGCGACTTTAGCACCTCCTTGCTAATGCGATCCCGCTGCGACTGCCGGTTATGAACAACGCTGAGTTTAAGTAAAAAAAAAAAAAAGAAGTACAGAAAAGCAGTTATTTCTGCCTTTCTGTACTTCTTTTACCTGCACTCAGCTATTAACGCCTGCTCCAGGCAGGCGTTAATATCTGAGAGCAAAATGTGCATCTCAGACGCATCCTTTTTTTTTTTTGCATGCAGCTGAGCGCACTGTATTGCATCGGCCCCTGTGCAAGGATGCGTGGAGTGACCAATCTGAGCAATTAACATGTAACGAATATGATGCTCAATATTGCACAAGTGAGAAAGTTTTGTGTCAAAAAGCCCCACAGGGTAACAGTATAAGCAGGCACATTTTCACAAGAATAATATTATTCAGTGCGTCCCAAGGATCATCAAGAAGTTGAATATGCATTAGAAGCTTAGAAGAAAATCAAATAATTTAAATGCAACCGAAGCTGGTACAATATCAAGACCGAACTGCTCGGGTTCAGTTGCTGAACTGAACCCAGGACTGACATTCAAATAAATATTTGTCAACTTGCTACTATTGAATCTTTGCTGTTTGTTTTGTTTTTTTATGGACCATTCACTTATTTTGCAACATACCTGTTGGACTGATTAATTTATAGTGTGTTTGCTCGCCATTCCACATTCTGTTGAGTCTTTAAGTAATTGCATTTTAAATTAATACAGAAAAAATGTTAATATTTTGAACATAATTTCCCTAAAAATTCACTGTAAGAGTGTCCCTTTCACTCGCTCTCCCTACTCTCCTGGCCACTTTGACCTCTCAGGCCCCAACTTCTCCACCTGCCAGTATCTCTCCCCTCTACCTCTATGCTCAACCCCTTCCACTCTATTGCCAGTCCCAGAGTTTGACCCTCACACTGCCCCTCACACAGGCTCCCTCTGTCCCTCCCTCTCACACACATGCTCCCTCTCTCTAATATATATATACACACAGCCTCATACAGGCTCTCTCACTCTCTTGCGCACACACATCCCTTCATACAGGGTCCCTCTCTCTTGCATACACACCCACACAAGCTCCCTTTCTCTCTCACACATACATCCTCACACAGGCTTCCTATGTCACTCTCTCATGCAGCCCTTTACACAGGCTCTGTCTCACACATACACAATCCCTTCATACAGGCTAGCATGCTCATATACACACGATACCTTTCTCATTCACACCAGCTTCCAGTCTCTCACATACATATACACTCCTTTACAATCTCCTCATATAGGCTTCCGCTCTCTGGCACCCACATTCAAGCACCCCCTGCTCTTTTTCATACACCCTGCTCTCTCACACTCCCCTGCTTACCCTCCCTGGTTTCTCTCACACACCCCTGCTCTCTCACATCCCCTGCTCTCTCTCACACCCTCTTGTTCACCCCCCCTGCTCTCTCACTTCTCGCTGTCTCTCTCTCACCCCCTCCCCTGCCCTCTTCTCTCTCATACCCCCTCCCCTCTCTCACATCCCCTCCCCTATCTCCCCCTCCTCTCACACACACACTCATACACCTCTCTACACAGATTCACTCTCACCGAGGTCTTCATCTTTGCCACAAACAGTGCACACTCCTTTCACAGTGCGCTAGGGCCTTCATATTTTTTGTCACTCAATGCACAATTAAACTCTGGAATTTGTTGCCAGATGATGTGGTTAGTGCAGTTAGTATAGCTGTGTTTAAAAAAGGATTGGATAAGTTCTTGGAGAAGAAGTCCATTACCTGTTATTAATTAAGTTGACTTAGATAATAACCACTGCTATTACTAGCAACGGTAACATGGAATAGACTTAGTTTTTGGGTACTTGCCAGGTTCTTATGGCCTGGATTGGCCACTGTTGGAAACAGGATGCTGGGCTTGATGGACCCTTGGTCTGACCCAGTATGGCATGTTCTTATGTTCTTATCTTCACCCTGAATGTTGCTCATTGTTCGGGTCATGCTGGGGTCTCCTCTGCCATTTTCTGTGCAGAATTTGGTAATTCTGCTCAAGGGGGGAATTCTGTGCAAATTCTGTACTCCGCAGTAGTGCAGAATTCCCCCAGGACTAACAAACACAAGATCAAGAAGATATATCTGTTTTAGTTGTGTCTATTTAAAGTAGTCACATTTATAAAAAAAAGACCATTTTGTACCTTCAAAAGGATGAAATTCCACAGCACTAAGTGCTAATTTTTAGCACTTAGGCCTAGATTTTCTAACACCACAGAGCTCTATGAATTTGGCGGTAACGGGGGGCGAGGGTGAAGCGGGGGGCAGGCCTGCAAAAGCCGGCAGCGATCACACCACTGCGGTGCTATCGCTGCCGGCTTTCGCAAACCAATAGCGCCACCTTGAAAGGTGGCGCTATTGGGCGCATTACTGGCAGCAATAAGGTGTCCTACCTTTTCGCCGTCAGCAAAGTTGTCGTGGAGTCTGCCCCGACACCGCTCCAACTCCTCCCCTTCCGGTGCAGACTCCGCCCCGATCTAGGTATCGCGTGTGATCCCTTTAGAAAATGACCCCCTTAGAGGCCCCCTTTGGCTGTTGACATATAAATTTATTGCACAGGTATTTTTTTTTTTTTTACTAAAGTCGTTATAAAGTGATTAGTCTCTAGCAAGAATAGTCCAGTACAACAACCTGCTCACTATTATGTGCAGCTTTGCAATAAGATTCATTCTGTTGAATCATCCTGTGATGATAGGAACAGAAAGAATCAGGGATTAAACAGGGGGTGATAATAAGGATGCTGCCAGTACTAAAAAATGATTGTTTTAAATATGTTTGTAGCTGTATCTCTCAAGAATGCCAACTTGAATAGGTCATGGTCAAGTGAGAAAATCATTTTGGCATGCTTTGACTGACAATATACGCTGCTATAGAATGTAGCTATAGTAATCTTAATTGTAAACAATGGATAACAGCATGTTTATTTTTATTGGTAGTTATTAGAGTTTTTCATGTCACAGACATAAACAATGCAAGCTTATGAGATTAATTAGAACTAATCAAGCCAATTCAGGTTATGTTTTTTTGAAGCACAGGATTTAAGTTTCCAGGAAATTCTTAAAAAACTTTATTTCTTTTCATATTGCTTTGTACAAAGAGACCTTTTGGACATCAGAAGTAACCTTCAGAGGCGATATGATATTTTCCATTTTATTCTTTGTTTCTTTTTGGATAATTCCTAATATTCTATTTGCTTTTTTGAGCACTGCCACAGCAATGAGTGGAGGATTTCAACTTATTTTCCACAAGTGACTCCTTATATGAAAAACCTCCCTCCTGGGGGGCGTGGGGTTGAGTGGTCCACTAGACCACCAGGGTCATTGTTTTCAACAAGGGGGAGAGGTCCAGGGGATGGGCTAGGGTGGTGGGGGGGGGGGTGCCCCGGGATGGTTTCTGTTGAGTGAAGGGGTGGGTTTGAAGGTGGGGGATGGCTTCCATTCATCAAAACATTTTTTTTAAACTTGGAAACAACAGGCCACCTGCAAGGGCAGCAGGTGGGTGGGGATACCTAAGCAGAACCCCAAGGCATTCTACTACTCACAGGTTGGACTTTCTAGGAGGAAATGGCTTATTTAAATGATGGCAGCCCCACAGTGGCTTAATGAATGAGGTCCCTAATCAGTTAAGTTTGAGGCAGAAATTTCATCTAAATCTGTTTGGTTTCAGGTGTATACATTTCCTGAATAGCAATGGAAATCCATGCTAACTAGCTAACTTCTTTACTTCGACCTAATCAGGCCTCTTTCTTTGACCAGTTAAATGTATGAGCCTTGTGCACTTGACAGTTAAATTTAACCTGTCAGAGGGGGTAAATGTTAAAAATTGGTCGTTTAATATCCTAATGCCTGATTTCAACCAGTTAAACCTTTTGTTTAAAGCAAAAGGACATTTACCACACAGTCCTACCATAAATGTAGCACCAGCTCAAACATTTTTCAGTGAAAAGTTTATTAGGAAGATAGAAAGAAGTCTGTGGTACCAGCAAATTAGAGCCCTTGTTGAGCTCTGAACCTTAAAAAAAATCACTGAATAAACAATAGCTGTGTTTATTAGGAAAGCAGAAGGGGTAAAACTACTAATGTTTTAGATGCATTTTTATTCTTCCAGGTTTTGTTTTGATCCTACACATATATAACTGCTAAAGCCCCGATGTGAACAGAATATTTTGCACGATACTCATCAACATAGAAGTGAGTTGAATCAATGCTTAAGAACCAATAACAGGTTGATTTCTTGGCGAAGCATAAAAGAAATGTGTCAACGCGATCTGTTTATTCTCATGTTCATGATCTGCCAAATTGTGTTGTACTGAAAGCTGTTGTTTCTAACTTCTCCAGGGAATAATTCAATTCCACATTCTGAGGCTATAGGTTAAGGACATATTTTGGATTGACATGTAATAAGATTTCAAGAATTCAAATCATTCCTTAGCAATGGCACTAGCTGTAGAAGGTTCTGGTAATAAATATTGTCCTTTCAAACTCTAGTCGTCGAGAGGGATGCTACAAAAATGGATGTCCAATAAAACGTTATATTCAGCTTATTTGTTGGCTGTCTGTTTGTGTGGATCCAAGTGGACTAGGAAGGCAATCTCAACATTTCAGTAAAAAGAAGTATGCCCGAATAAGGTAAAAAAGAATTCTGGTTGGACTGTTCTCCTGTAAATCTCTTTTCTGCCAATCTCTCTCTATTTTATTTGCTACATCTGTATATTGGTCACTTTGTTAATCATGGTCTAAAAACCATATTTGTACTGCCTTTTCAGGGCATTTATTCATTTTCTTAGGGAATACCATTTGGCATCCTATCAAAAGATATGGCTTAGTAACCTTAATTAAAAACAAAATACAATAGAAATGACTTTCCCATGGTACACAAAGATGACAATCTTTTGCATATTTCATGTTGGTAAATCATGTCTACACACATAAAATGGTGATTATCTGTTTGGTTTCTGTGCAAGTAAAAGTATATGTGTTGTCACACAGCCTGCAAACTTTTAGTCGCTGTGAAAAGTACATGTGTTGTCTCAGCACACATTCATATATTTGCTGGAGATTGTGTTACAGCATGTGTGCATTCACTGAGGAAAGGAGCATTCCCAGGGTGGGGAAAGTCAGGGGAATGAATCTACATGCATACATGTCATTTTATCCCATAATTTTAAATGTGCCCTATAATGTCCTAGATTTATAATGTATGGCATTAAAACATGATATAAACATAATAGACATTTTAGAGGTCTGGTAGAAGGATAATAACTAATAAGAAATTGCCATGCTGGGTCAGACCAAGGGTCCATCAAGCCCAGCATCCTGTTTCCAACAGAGGCCAAAACCAGGCCACAAGAACCTGGCAATTACCCAAACACTAAGAAGATCCCATGCTACTGATGCAATTAATTGCAGTGGCTATTCCCTAAGTAAAATTGATTAATAGCCATTAATGGACTTCTCCTCCAAGAACTTATCCAAACCTTTTTTGAACCCAGCTACACTAACTGCACTAACCACATCCTCTGGCAACAAATTCCAGAGGTTTATTGTTCGTTGAGTGAAAAAGAATTTTCTCCGATTAGTCTTAAATGTGCTACTTGCTAACTTCATGGAATGCCCCCTAGTCCTTCTATTATTCGAAAGTGAAAATAACCGAGTCACATCTACTCGTTCAAGACCTCTCTAATGAAACACTGTGATACTAGGGTACAAATTATATCGACATAACAGGCAGATAAAATTGGTGGAAGGGTGGTACTATATGATAGAGATGGCAAAGAGTCCAATAGGATAAAATTTTTGTAAGAAACAAAGGGCCGGATTTTAAAAGGGTTACGCGCATAAGGTACACGCGTAACCCTTTTAAAATGCCCCTGCATAGGCTTCCGGCGCGCGCAAAGCCTCGGGACGCGCATAAGTCCCGGGGCTTTCCTGGGGGGGGGTCGGGGGCGTGTCGCGATCCACGCGTTGTTGGGGGGGGTGTTGGGGGGCGCGACATCCGGGGGCGGCACCGCGGGTGTGGTTTCGGCCAGGGGGCGTGGCCGCGGCCTCCGGACCAGTCCCTCCGAGGCCGTTCTGATTTCGGAGCGGCCTCGGAGAGAACAGGCAGCCCGCGCTGGGCTCGGCGCGTGCAAGTTGCACAAATGTGCACCCCCGTGCGCGCGCCGACCCCGGATTTTATAAGATACGCGCGGCTACGCGCGTATCTTATAAAATCCAGCATACTTTTGTTTGCGCCTGGTGCGCGAAAAGTACGTGCACGCGTACATATATAAAATCTACCCCAAATTGCACTCTTGAATTCATATGGATAGAAATTCCAAGGGTAAAAGGAAAGAGTACAGAAGCATGGAGATATATATATATATATATATATATATATATATATATATATATATATATATATATATATATATATCAGCTATCTGGCCAGAATGAGGAAACAGAATGCAAAATACTAACAGAGATTAGACTGGCTAGTAAACTGGGCAATACTATAATAATGGGAGTCTTTCATTATCCAAGTATTGAGTGGATAAAGGTCACATCAGGTCAGGCAAAAGAGGTAAAGCTCCTAGATGCCATCAGTGACTGCTTCTTGCAGCAGTTGGTCATGGAACCAACGAGAGGGGGAACTACATTAGATCTAGTTCTCAGTGGAATGTAGGCCCTGGTGCAAGAGATAAATGTGGTGGATCTACTTAGCAACAGTGATTATAATCTAATTCAAATTCAACATAATCACTAGAGGGCAAAAAAATAGCATTTAACAATAAACAGGGAGACTATGATAAAATGAAGAAATTTGTTAGAAAAAAATCTAAAAGGAGCAATTCACAAGGCATGGGAATTATTTAAAATGACCATCCTTGAAGCCTAAACAAAATATATTCCATGCATTAAAAAAGGTTGAAGGGGAACTAAATGAGTGCCAGTGTGGTTTAATAGTGAGGTGAAGGAGGGAATTAAAACCCAAAGACCATCATTCTAAAAATGGAAATAAGGAATCTATGGAAACGCATAAACGCTGGCAAGTTAGATGTAAAAAAAAAAAAAATTAATTAATTAAGAAGGCTAAGAGAGAATGTGAAAAGAAGCCTGCCAATGTAGGTAAAAACCTTTTTCATGTACATTTGAAGCAAAAACTCTGTGAAGGAATCAGTTGAGCTGCTAGATGGCAGAAAGGTAAAAGGGGAAGACAAGGAGGACAAGAAAATGGCAGAAAAACTAGATGAATCCCAGCTACAGGTAAACGTGCATTATAACCCAGAATTAAATGCAGAAGCAGGTATATTTTTAGGTTTGTTAGTACACCATTCTGAAAATGCTTAGCTGTATGCAAACTTGGAATAGAAACCCATGCAAGTCCTGCACTTGGGATCACCAGTTCACCAATACCTCCACTGGTTCACCAGTTCACCTAGACCCTCTAGAACTTCACCCTGAACCCCAACCAGTTAACCCAGACTTCCTGTCCAAAAAACTGTAGACAAAAGACAAGTCCAATTTCAATTGTGCAAGTTAAGTAGATGGTGGCAATGTATGCATGTATAACTCTTACAAAATAGCAACTCGCAGATATATTTCAAAACCCTGATGAAACACCCCAGACCACTCTTTTTTCCCCATTAAAATGTATGTGTGACACTGCAAGTAGGTGCATACTCTTGAGGCATATATGTGGGCATATGCTAACTTAATTATATCTAGATACTATTTTTATGCTCTGAAAAGTCCCTCCATTATATTTAGTGTCCTCTGAACCTCAGAGCAACATAATACCCAAAATATAACATCAGGATAATTAAACAAAAAGAGATTGAAACAAGCATGCTTTTAACATTTTCTTAAATATGGAATAATCACAAGTTAGATGTAAGACTTTAGGCATCAGATGTCATAGTCCTGGTACCACACAAGAGAGAATCCTGCATACCTGTCTTTTTCAGTCTCAATGCATTTATAGTGGGTGCTCTCAGAATGTTCTTTTATGATCATAGGATCCAGCTTTTCAAAACTTTGGAGATGCTAAACTCAGCACAAATTACTTCTCCCTAATCAAGGTAAAGGAGTTTGCTCAGTATTTGGGGTGCTCGAGTCTCTACTGCACCCATAGAGTTGGCACCTGTGCTCATAATGATCTTTGATAGTGATATGCATGTATCTCGACAGCTTTTAAAATATGCTTGGCGTGAGCAAGCCTAACTTATTTCTGCATTCCCTAATTAATGCACATGCTGGACTTTTAAGATTCACCTCTATGTGTCTCTGTGGTTTTATTTTGCTCTCATAGCTTCTTTGTTTTTATTTGATAAAGGGCATATGATTAAGATGTCATGATTTCTATTAAAGAATAGTGAGAGTATATAATAGGATCATCCTACCATCAAAACTATACACATATTTACACCTGTTAATGTATGCACATATTTTGTTTTTATTTCCAGGAAATAAATTGGTGCATTATTTATTTGGTTTATTTCCTTTTTACTCTATCTCCTTTACCTCATTACCTACCAATACACAAAGTAGTGGTAAGCAATAAGCAGAGCCTTCCTAGCTGGGTGCTGTTCTGTAATATGAGCATAGTGAGGACATGGATGGTTGAACATAAGAGTAATATTAGAAACCATGTTTTGAGTGCTTCACCTGTACAACCTTTTGTGACCTCTGGACATGCAGCTGGTACATTGGGATTCTTCAAGATAAATATAGTGGCAGCCCATCTATGGGGCAATGATTGTGATTTATTGTTACAACTGAGAGAGCAATGCTGGATATATATGAGTTACAATCCATGGCACAATGCTGCTATGGACTTGGACTGTGTTAGTGTATTTCTTTGATTATGTTTTGAACTTTTGTGTTTTCTAGGTAGTTGGTTTCCATGACTCTAGATTTCATAAATAAAGCAAATGTATTGAGCTAAGACTTTGCAAAAAAAAAAAAAAATTAGAGGAAAATTTTATAACAACCTGCTTAACTTATACCTTGTCTACATGAATAAGCTATGCCTGTTATACATTTAAAAATTACCCCTTAATGTCTATTATAATGTCACAATGGCTTTCATTTTTTTGGAAATGTCATTGGAAATGTTTCCTATATTGGGAGTTTTTTTCTGTTGTATGTAACCAGGGCCGGTGGAAGCACTACGCGAACTAGGTGAACTAGGCGATCGCCTAGGGCGCCTAGCATTAGGGGGCGCCAAGCCGCTGGTGGCCGACAAGAAGGCTCATACAGCTGCCGAAGATCGGCAGGGCCGTGGTGGACCTCATGTCACCACGGCCCGAAAAAAAAGGTCGCGTCCAAGCCTGCAAGTACTCCTCCTTCTTCCTGCCCCCGCGGCCCGGGAAGAAAAATGTTGCCGGAGCCGCGTGGTCAGGAAGCAGGAGGAGCATCAACCACGTGCAGAAGAGGAGCAGCGCTTACGGGCCGCCGCAAATCTCACATTGAGGGCGGCCTGAGAAGACCAGGGCCGCTGCAGAGCCCATCCTGTGGCGACCCATGAAGAGGAAGCCCAGAGGTGAGAGAGAGGCTGAGGGCCCGTAGAGTGTGCATGTGTGCGTGCATGAGATGAGTTGAGAGATTGTGTGTGAGAGTGAGTTGAAAGACTGTGGGAGTGAGGACCTGAATGTTTGCAGAGACAGCATGTGAGAGCCTCTGTGTGTGTGAGTCAGACAGCATGTGCCAGGGAAAGACTATGTGTATGAATGATTGTATGAGAGAGAGCATTTAACAGTGAGAGCCTGTGCTTGAGCAGGAATCCAGGATAGCATGTGGGAATGAGAGAGAGCCTGTGTGTGTGTGAGTCAGACAACATGTGCCAGTGAGAGACTGTGTGTATGAATGATTGTATGAGAGAGAGCATGTGAGCCTGTGTATGTGTGTGAGAGAGAGAGAAAGCATGTGAGAATGAGAACCTGACTGTGTGTTTGAGGGAAGAAGACAGATGGAGAGAAAAGAAATAGAAAAAAGACAATATTAAAGGAATTGGCAAAAAAAAATAAGAAAGGAAAGGTGGAAAAAAATCCTGTGACCAACCGATAAGAAAACTAAGATCAGACAGCAAAGTAAAAAAAAATAAATTATTTTTTACTGATTGGCACATGTAATCTTTGGGAATGTGCAAGAGTAGCACTTTCTCTATGTGGATCTCACAATGTAGGAGATCAGCATGGAGGAAGTGGAAGCCCAAGGGGCCTGCAGAGAGGAGGCAGCAGAATGGGCTTCAGTGCCAGTAGCAGCAATCAGCACCTCCCCAATAGCCACACAGCAGCAGTGACAGTGGCAGCAGAGGAATGAGAGAGGCTCTGAGGTTGCTGGCAAAAGAAAGAGAGGGGGGTCTGCCTTAGTGTGTGCATGTGTATGAATGGGAGTCTGCTTGGAGGTGTATGTGTGTGAATGCATGGGTGCCTGCCTGAGGGTGTGTCTGTGTATGAGAATGAATGTGTGTCTTCCTGGGGTTTGAATGTGTGAGAATAGGTGCCTGCCTGTGTGTGGTTGGTGCCTGCCTGGGGGTCTGTGTGTGTGAGAATGAATGTGTGCATGCCTGGGGATAGGGAGGGAGTGGTGTGAAAATGAATGGGAGCCTGCCTGGGGATCAGTGTGAGAATGACTGGGAGCTTGCCTGTGTGTGTGTGTGTTTGTGTGAGAATGATTGGGAGCTTGCCTGGGTGTGTGTGTTTGTGTGTATGTGAGGGAGCCAGTGAGAGTGAGAGCATGAGTGTGTATGAGAAAATCCAGGGGAATAAGAGTGTGTGGGGGGAGGAGTGTGTGTTGGGGGAGAGAGTGTCTTACACCCTGAGAGTATGTCAGTGTCTGTGAGAGCGAGAGATTATGGTGGGTATAAGAGCATGAATGTGTATGTATGTGACAGTGTATGTGTGAGAGAGAATGGACATGTGAGTATGTGTGAGAGAGAGAGCATAACCTCCTAATCCTCGACAATATCAGGGTTACTGGAAATCAAGAGCTCCCATGCATGGACAGCAGGGGCTTTTTAAAATCCTTATTAGTTTTAATTATTGGGTGTTATTTGCTTTATGTGCTGATTTGAAATATTTTATTGGAGTTTGGGAAATTGTAAAAAATGATATGATTTTAATTAATAGAAATTCTATTTATCAGTAGTTTTAAAATATTATTTTATTAGTATGGTTTTACTATTATAACTGATGCTTTATGTTTCTTGATTTTATTGTTTTATGAGGAATGGTGGTTCTGTTTTTCCATTATTAATACACAGAGTCTGGCTTCTTGGGGTTTCCATTTCAGTTTTTTCTAATTTGTGCTCCTTTATTTTGTATTCTGTATTTGGTGAGGGTCTGTCTCTGCTCTGTGTGTGTGACCATGATGAGAGATTCTGCTAGCATAGGGATCTATAGCAATCTGGTTTGTTTTGTTTCCTCAGTAGGTGGTGTATTGGTATTCTAGGACCCAGTGTAATATTTACCCTTGCTTATTCACAGGTAGGGTTATTGTTTGAATCCTTGGTGTTATTACTGTTATGTTATGCTGGGATTGCAGTATAGATTTTGAGTGTCTTTTTTGCAGGGTTTTGTGTTATTTCACAATGTGTCTGGCAGTGGAAGGTGTTTGTGCTGCTGTTACTGTGAGTTTACACCAGAATTTGAAAATATCTTTTAGTATGATGAGCTGTAAGGGAAACATCCAAGCTCCATTGTTTGGGGGAATTTCAGTGGATGCACAGAGTTACAGAACTGGAGGTGCAGGATTTATATTGACATTCTGTCCCTTCCTATATATTCCAGACTTCACTTTCATATCCAGCCATATATATGGCTGGATATGAAAGTTGAATGAGGCTATCAAATAATTTTATAGTAGTTTTACTAGAAGTGTGAAATTGGCCAGCTTTTTAAAATTACGCAGAAGACCTTTTGGATTTTTTTATTAACACTTTTTTTTAATAACCAATTTTAAAATAGGATCCATGCTATAGAGGTGGGTGAGATGAAGAAATGTCAGAAATGCCATTTTGGCTCCCCCCCCCCCCCCCCCCAAATTCTTCTATCTAGAGATGCCACTGATTTTCTGTGACCTTAAGCATTAGTACAAGAAGGATTATGGGGGGATGCTGGAGAGGCACACAAATGTATTAGTCCCCGGACGCTGGAGACCCTTGATACGCCATTGGGTGCAAGCCATATGGGGCCGCAAGCGATGGCAAAGAGGAGTGGAGATTTGGCAGGCCGCAAGCAGTGCCCAACCTGCTCGTGACCCAGAAAACCACACAGTCAGCGGGCATGATCGAGAATGAGGTAGGAATCGGGGCCAAGACCGGGGGGCAAGGAAGAATGCTCACCTAGGGTGCCTAATCCCCTTGCACCGGCCCTGTATGTAACAGGAATCAATTGGAATCTGAACATTGATCCAAATTAGCCATAAAACATTATAATGGAGTACTGAGTGTGATTCAACTCTGTATGTTAAGTGTCCATCATGTTGTTTAGAGGATCATGACAGAGCTGTTTCTTGAATGAAAATATGACAATGGAATTTCAATGACATGTTGCCTCCACTGAAATTCAGCTCTATTTCAAAATATCTTTGCATCCACGGTGATTGGATGTCTCCTTTTGATTGGTTGGAAGGTACAAAGAAATGACAGTGAAGCATTACTTATGCTTGATGTATATACCCTATAGCAATTTGCAACTATTATTTGAATTGTGATGTATGGCCAGAAATGGAACTGATTTGTGAATTAACTTATGATGATGGAATAATGATAAGAAATTGCCATCAGATGACCATCGATCTTCATTTCAGAATCCTTTGATATCCATAATCATGGGATTGCAATCATTATGATTGGCTGAAAGATATCACATGAATATGATCTTTGAGGTCCAATTTCAGCTGCTCTCTGGCTAACAAAGTTTATCTGGCTAACAAAGTTAGCCAGATAAACTTTCTCCAGGTAACTTTGTCAGGATATCTTAAGTTAGCTGGCTAAGTTTATCTGGCTGCTATTTAGGGTTGCTATTTAGCGGTCCTAAAGTTATCTGGCTATGGGGTTTATTTACTAAAGGTTTATCGCATGCGAAAAGGGCCTTTTCGCGTGTGATAGGATGTAAATTAACCGGAGGGGAGGAGTCAGGGCGAGGAGGGGGAGGAGGGGGAAGAGGGGGAGGAGGGGGAGGAGTCAGCCACGGCACCACTGCCGGCGATAATGTGAGGAACATTATCACCGGCAGTAGCGCGGCGAATAACAACACCTTTTATGGTGTCGCTATTCAAGCGAAAGGCTGCGGCCGATGAAATCGCACCCCGCCATGCGAATGGTTGTGCTCTTTCGCAGGCCCACCCCCCCCTTCGCCCAACTGCCCCCTTTTTAGCGGGATTCATCATTCTGTGAAGAAAGGAATCCAAGCCCTATGTTAGCCAGATAATGCTGAAAATCAGCCTTTATCTGGCTGACTTAAGGGGTTATTTTCTAAACGTTTATCAAGCGCGTTAGGGCCTTATCGCACACGATAATTTCAGCTTTTGTCCATTTAACTCAAAAACTTACCCAAACCCTCAACCTCAGAAATACCTGTTCTAAAGTTACCCAGGTATCTTTATCTTTGTTATGGATTTATGAATTGCCTACTGCCGAAGCTCTAGGTAAGCATATACGTTATAATAAGAACATACACAGATTAAAACAAACCAGTACAATTTTCAATATATTACAAAATATTAATGCTAATATTAAAAATAATTCATTCCAGTGATTCTGGCCTGATAGGTGCAAAATTACAACTACACACACCTCAGCGAGCACTAAGATCCCAAAGTAGAGGATCTCTGGTTGTACCAACAATACAGAGCACACACCTGACCCAAGTAAGAGTCCACATGTTTTCTATAGCGGGCCCAAATCTTTGAAATTCACTACCCGAGATGTTACGTCTGATACCAGATAGAATGAGATTTAAATGTGAGCTAAAAACATGGTTGTTTAAAAATGCATATAATCTTACTTAAAATCAACAGAGTATAAGAAAATGACTGTATCAAGAAGAATGAGGGTTTAATTTGAAACATGAGGAATAAACTGTGAGAAGAGAGCGAGGTAATTTCAATACTAAGAATAACGAGAGCTCTCTGGACTGGAAACAAGTAGAACAGATGCAATGAAACATGAATTACAATGTACTGATTGCTAAGATGGATTAGCTGTAAAATGTTATATGTTTTGTTATATGTATTAGCTAGCAAAATAATTTTTATTGGAACATTTCACTCTATATGTGTTAATTGTGTCCAAAAATTATGAATATTATTTTTTAAACCATTGTGATCTTGATATGAAATGACGGTATATAAAATGTCTAAATAAATAAAATACAGTTGAACAGATGGTGTAGTGGATTGGGCTTAGGGTATTTCAAGATGGACGGGGAGAGCTTTTCTACTCTGTGACAGAACAGATGCCTCCCCTACACCCTTCAAGTGACTGGCTACTTCACCATAACAGTTCATTTGGAGCTTTCACCTCAGATAGATTACAGACCTTACCTGAAAGGTAGTAATGATGTACAGAAATCAAACTTTGTCCATTAGTAAGCAAACTGTACAACTAGGGGTCACGATATGAAACTATGGGGGTGTTGACTCAGAACCAGCATCAGGAAGTATTTCTTCACAAAGAAGGTGGTGGATGCCTGGAATGCCCTTCCAGAAGAGATGGTGAAGACAAGCAGTCATGGAGTTTTATTTATTTATTTATTTATTTATTTATTTATATTCCGCTTTTCGCACTTTTTCAGCACTTCAAAGTGGATTACATTCAGGGACTGTAGGTATTTCCCTGTCCCCAGAGAGCTTACAATCTAAGTTTTTTGCATTACAATTGCAATTTTATACTGAATTTGCCACTGTATTGGCAACCAGTGAAGGTAAGTTTAACCTGATATGATCTGCAGAAAACTTATTTGAGTGTTCAAGAGGGCATGGGATAATTACTGTGGATCTCTAGAGCTAGAGGATGGAAATGAAGAAATGGGGTAACCTATGTTAATTTGGGGTATAACATTTCTGCATGGAGATAACCTGCATGGAGTGGCAGTTACTTCTCTTAACAGAAGGCATGGGGTAAGCTGCTCAGAGCAACAGTTATTACCCATAAAAGAAGGCATGAGGGTAATCTGCGGAGTGGCAGTTAATACCTTAAGTAACTTGCTAAACAGACTGGATGGACCACTTATTCTTTATCTGGTATCATTTTCTATGTTACTTTATTAGGTGAACCTAAATCTTGGAATAAATTAGTTCATACCTGGGATTCGGTGGTTCCAATAATGCCAAATTAACAAAAAAAACCCAAAAAACAAATTAGGGTGTCTTCAATAAATCACAGGCTTCCCCAGTAATAGTTCAAAAAAGAAGTAGAAAAAAGTTTTAGCAACAAAACAAATTCTTTAGTATTCAGAATTGCTAGAAAAATACAGTTCAGTACATCAGTAAGAGTGATGTGCTGCGATGGGAGAGAGCACCAGGGGGCGCTCCCCAGTGTGGGACAAGAGTTGTGTGTGACCTTTGGAGGGACAGTCCATGTCTGGGAACCGGAGAACCGGGGACCTCCACCGGACCTCCACGCTTCCATGAGGCCAACAACGCAATGGTGGTCTCTGAGTGGTCCACCCACCACTACAAGCCCTTTCGGACCTGCCGCTGGGTAACGGCAAGAAGGGGCAGGCTGGACAGAGGTCATGGGTGGACAGAGACATCTGGCATTGAGGAAGATGAAGACTTAGGCGCTGAGGAAGATGAAGACTCGGGCGCAGCAAGGCACGGTCAGGCGCGACAAGGCAAGCAAGGCATGGCAAGGAATGACATGACAAGGCATAGCATGGCAAGGCAAGACAAGGTTAAAATCCAATAGTTAAAATTCTGGAACCTCCAGGCAAGCAATATCCCTCTGGTGCTCTCTACAGACCAGCCGGGCTGGTTGTGGACCACACAACAAGGCATCAGAACCATGGAAATCCAGGGACAGTACGGAATGGACAGGCCACCAATGTCCCTCAGGCACCCTACACAGCTCAGCCGGGCTGGTCACGGACCATACTGAAGGATAGGGCCTGCCCAGGGAAGGGCAGACATCAGGCTTAAGGACATCAAGGCAAGGCAGACATCGGACATGGAAGACGTCAGGATATCAGGAACAAGGCAGGTCTGATGAGGGACGAGAAGACTCCTTAGCGCCGTCAGATGGAAAGACCCACCAGTGACCTACACACACCAGTGGAGGTGGTCGTGGACCATTGAGCCACTACACGCCCTACTCAACCCAGCTGGGCTGGTCGCGGACCATGGGGGATGGGTCAGAGCGGAGCTGAGGACATCTGTACGAAGACATCAGGGACATCTAAGACAAAGGGCATCAGGAATGCTGAGACAAAAAGGAAAGCTGGATCACTGGACACATCAGGAGAGACCAGAACATGGAATATTCAGAGAAGAGACCAGGAACGAAGAGGGATCCCAAGAAGATACAAGAATGCCAGCAGAAGCAGAGACGAGGAGTCCTCAGGAGACCAGCTCCAGGAGGAGAAGCTCCAGGGAGGAACTTTCTCCTTGCGAAGGTGACTTGGAAATGAGGACTGAGCTCTATTGTAGGACTCTGCAGGAAACACCCAAGGAAGAGCTTGCAGGTGGGGCCAGAGGGACTATTCCCTCCTGGCCCTTTAATTCAGGAGAAGAGACATGGGCCCACCTCTAGTAAGGCAGTAAGAGGAAGTCTGCAGGACCCTGGACAGTGGCCCTGCAGACACTGAAGCAGGGAGGAGCTGGAGGTGGGCCATGCAGGACCCGACATAGGAGGCGGCATCCAGCCGCAAGGAGGAAGTCCAGGGGCGGCTCCAAGCCGCGCATGAGCCTGGGGACTGCGGCCTCTGGGCCACAGAGCGTTGGTGGCAGCCTCGGCCGTGTTGGGAACCCCGGCATGGCTCCAGCTGTGTCAGCAAGATGGCGGCCTCCGGCCGCAGAGGAGAATCCCGGTGCAGCTCCAGCCGCAATAGTAGGAGTGGCAGCTTGGCATCCATGCTGGGAGAGCAAGGTTTCAGGATGGCCTCGGGCCACATGAGAGCAGTGGTGGCCCGGGCCGCGGAGGTAAGGGCCTGCTCATGGCCCTGCCGCGAGCAGGATCACAACAGCACTCCCCCCCATCAAAGGGGGTCCCCTCCCGCCTTCAGGAGGTCAGAAGGGTCGAAGCTCCAGGAACATGGATTGATAGTGCAGGCACTTCCTGCAGGTCGTGGAGAAGAATTTCCAGAAAAAAAAATTGTAGGGCAAAGAACAAAAAAGTCCAGGGGTATGACACGGGACAAGGCAGTCCTGCTGGGCAAATGGGCTTCGCAATTTGATGCACTGTGATGGGAGAGAGCACCAGGGGGCTCTCCCCAGCACGGTACGAGAGTTATCTGCCCTTGCGGAGAGACAGTCCATGTCTGGAAACTGGAGAACCAGGGACCTCCACCGGACCTGCACGCTTCCGTGAGGCCAACAACACAATAGTGGTCTCTGAGTGCACCTCTGACCACTCCAAGCCCTTTTGGACCTGCCGCTGGGTAATGGCAAGAAGCGTCAGGCCGGACAGAGGTCATAGGCAGATGGAGACATCTGGCATTGAGGAAGACGAAGACTCAGGCATTGAGGAAGACGAAGACTCAGGTGTTGAGGAAGACAAAGACTCAGGCGTTGAGGAAGACAAAGACTCAGGTGTTGAGGAAGACGAAGACTCGGGCACGGCAAGGCATGGTCAGGCAATGCAAGGCAAGGCATGGCACAACAAGGAATGGCAAGGCAAGATAAGGATAAAATCCAATTGTTAAAAGTCTGGAACCTCCAGGTAAGCAATGTCCCTCTGGTGCCCTACACCACCCAGATGGGCTGGTCACGGACCACACAAGAAGGCATCAGAACCACGGAAATCCAGGTATAGGACGGAATGGACAGGTGGCCAAAGTCCCTCAGGCGCCCTGCACAGCTCAGGCTGGCTGGTTGTGGACCACACTGAAGGACAGGGCCTGCCCAGAGAAGGGCAGACATCAGGCTTACGGACATCAAGGCAAGGCAGACATTGGACACGGAAGACGTCAGGACATCGGGACCAAGGCAAAGAACAAAAAAGTCCAGGGGTATGACACGGGACAAGGCAGTCCTGCTGGGCAAATGGGCTTCGCAATTTGATGCACTGTGATGGGAGAGAGCACCCGGGGGCTCTCCCCAGCACGGGACGAGAGTTATCTGCCCTTGCGGAGAGACAGTCCATGTCTGGGAACTGGAGAACCGGGGACCTCCACCGGACCTGCACGCTTCCGTGAGGCCAACAATGCAATAGTGGTCTCTGAGTGCACCTCTGACCACTCCAAGCCCTTTTGGACCTGCCGCTGGGTAATGGCAAGAAGGTTCAGGCCGGACAGAGGTCATAGGCAGATGGAGACATCTGGCATTGAGGAAGACGAAGACTCAGGCATTGAGGAAGATGAAGACTCAGGTGTTGAGGAAGACAAAGACTCAGGCGTTGAGGAAGACAAAGACTCAGGCGTTGAGGAAGACGAAGACTCGGGCATGGCAAGGCATGGTCAGGCAATGCAAGGCAAGGCATGGCACAACAAGGAATGGCAAGGCAAGATAAGGATAAAATCCAATAGTTAAAAGTCTGGAACCTCCAGGTAAGCAATGTTCCTCTGGTGCCCTACACCACCCAGATGGGCTGGTCACGGACCACACAAGAAGGCATCAGAACCACGGAAATCCAGGTATAGGACGGAATGGACAGGTGGCTAAAGTCCCTCAGGTGCCCTGCACAGCTCAGGCGGGCTGGTTGTGGACCACACTGAAGGACAGGGCCTGCCCAGAGAAGGGCAGACATCAGGCTTACGGACATCAAGGCAAGGCAGACATTGGACATGGAAGACGTCAGGACATCGGGACCAAGACAGGTCAGATGAGGGACGAGAAGACTCCTTAGCACCATCAGATAGAAAGACCCACCAGCGTCCTACACACCCCAGCGGGCATGGTCGCGGACCACTGGGCCACTACGTACCCTACTCAAACCAGCCGGGCTGGTCGCGGACCACGAGGGATGGGTCAGAAAGGAGCTGAGGACATCTGGACGAAGAGATCAGGAACATATAAGACAACGGACGTCGGGAATGCTGAGTCATCAAGGAAAGCTGGAACACTGGACACATCAGGAGAGACCAGAACATGGAACATCCAGAGAAGAGACCAGGAATGAAGAGGGATCCCAAGAAGATACAAGAATGCCAGCAGGAGCAGAGACAAGGAGTCTTCCAGAGACCAGCTCCAGGAAGACAAGCTCCAGGGAGGAACTTGCTCCTTTCAAAGGCGACTTGGAAATGAGGACTGAGCCCTATTGTAGGGCACTGCAGGAAACACCCAAGGAGGAGCTTGCAGGTGGGGCCAGAAGGACCCCTCCCTCCTGGCCCTTTAACTCTGGAGAAGAGATGCGAGCCCACCTCTAGTAAGGCAGGAAGAGTAAGTCTGCAGGACCCTGGACAGCAGCCCTGCAGCCCTGAAGCAAGGAAGAGCCGTGCAGGCTCGACATAGGAGGCGGCATCCAGCCGCAAGGAGGAAGTCCAGGGGTGGCTCCAAGCTGCACGTGAGCCTGGGGACTGCGATCTTCGGGCCGTGAAGCGTCGGACGTTGTGGCGGCCTCAGCTATGTTGGGAACCCCAGCCCGGCTCCAGCCTTACCGGCAAGATGGCGGCCTCCAGCCGCAGAGGTTTCCTCCCAGGAGCTCTTTCAAAAAGAAGCTAGACCTTAAGACTATGAATACAGGAATTAATTTTCCCTTCCATGAGAAAAGAGTTGCCTCTACTTGTTTCTGCACCAGAAAGCAATGCAATTGCAAACAGCTCAACTACTAAATGAGAAAAACACAGACAAAATGGTCTTATCAGGACAAATAATCCACACACATTATTACCACAGGTTTTAGATACCAGATTGAAACTGGCATCCTTAATGACCAGTGTAGGAGTCAGATTGGATGTTCAATTATCAATATTTCTTCAAATCCCCACTGTGATTCACTCAGTTGTTTGCCACTGAAAAATAACATCTCAGTTAAAGCTAGATAGTGCTGTTTTATCAATAAATTAGTAACAAATTGAAGCATTGCAATTCATTATATCAGGGGTTATGTAAATGTACTATTAAACATCTACTTAGCCAGATAAGTTAGAACTTATTCAGCTAAGTAGAGGTGACTGAATATCCGGCCCCAATGAATAGCCACCATGTACCTGGATAACTAATTATCCAGCTAAATAGCCGGTTAAGTGATGGGCAGGATGAGGGCAATTCTGGAGCTGTTGTAACCAGGTAACTGAGGGAGGAGAAATAGCCTAGTGGTTAGAGCAGTGGGCATTCAAGTCCCGCTGTGGCGTCTTATGACCTTGGGCAAGTCACTTTACTCTCCATTGCCTCAGGTACAAACTTAGATTGTAAGCCCTCTGGGGATAGGAAAATACCTAAAGTACCTGAATGTTAACCAATGTGATATGTCAATATATAAAACTAAATAAATAAATAAAGTAAGCTGGATAACATCTGGCTAAGTCTGGTTGGCTGTGGCTGATAGGGTACTTTAAGATAGCCAGATATATTCAACAGTGAGGCTGTGTCACTGAATATATGGGCTAAGTTATTGACCTAACTAGCCAATCTGCACAGTAGCTCAATATCTACCTCCTATATTTATTACAAAGCGATACTGTTAGGTTTCTTATAAGTAGATAGAGATATGATCATATTACATCATACTTTTCACTGGCTTCCAGTAGTAATGTGATCTCAGTTACAGATGGAATGAAGTAGCGGAATTGCCTAATGGGTAGACAATAGTCTGCGAAACAGAGATTTCCCACTGTGGTTCCTTGTGACCTTGGGCAAATCACTTCATCCTCTATTATCTCAGGTAGAAACTTAGGTCCTGATTTACTAAACATTTTTCTGAGAGACACACAATGGGAGAAAAGTCTTAGTAAATCAAATCCTTAGATTTTAAGCCCTATGTGGATAGTGATTTTAAGCCCTCTGTGGACAGTGATCAAATTTGCAGATGATACAAAATTATTCAGAGTAGTTAAATCACAAGCAGATTTTGATAAATTGCAGGAAGACCTGTGAGGCTGTAAAATTGGGCATCAGAATGGCAGATGAAATTTAATGTGGACAAGTGCAAGGTGATGCATATAGGGAAAAATAACCCATGCTATAGTTACACAATGTTAGGTTCCATATTAGGTGCTACTACCCAAGAAAGAGATCTAGGCATCATAGTGGATAACACATTGAAATCGTCGATTCAGTGTGCTGCGGCAGTCAAAAAAGCAAACAGAATGTTGGGAATTATTAGAAAGGGAATGGTGAATAAAACAGAAAATGTCATAATGCCTCTGTATCACTCCATGGTGAGACCGCACCTTGAATACTGTTTATAATTCTGGTCGCCGCATCTCAAAAAAGATATAATTACGATGGAGAAGGTATAGAGAAGGGCGATCAAAATGATAAAGGGAATGGAAAGCTCCCCTATGAGGAAAGACTAAAGAGGTTAGGACTTTTCAGCTTGGAGAAGAGACGGCTGAGAGGATATGATAGAGGTGTTTAAAATCATGAGAGGTCTAGATCGGGTAGATGTGAGTCGGTTATTTACTCTTTCAGATAATAGAAAGACTAGGGAGCGCTCCATAAAGTTAGCATGTGGCACAATTAAAACTAATCGGAGTTCTTTTTCACTCAACGCACAATTAAACTCTGGAATTTGTTGCCAGAGGATGTGGTTAGTGCAGTTAGTATAGCTGTGTTTAAAAAAGGACTGGATAAGTTCTTGGAGGAGAAGTCCATTACCTGCTATTAATTAAGTTGACTTAGATAATAACCACCGCTATTACTAGCAATGGTAACATGGAATAGACTTAGTTTTTGGGTACTTGCCTTATGGCCTGGATTGGCCACTGTTGGAAACAGGATGCTGGGCTTGATGGACCCTTGGTCTGACCCAGTATGGCATGTTCTTGTTCTTATGTTCTCATGAGCTAGCAATGAAAAAGCGTGTGCTAAATCAAAACAAATAAGATCCTATACTTAAATGTTTGCATAGGTGAATACCAAAAAATACCTGTCCATTTTAATGCTTAGGTATAAACAGGTCAGGTGTCAAGAAATGGAGCTGAGACTCTCATGTAAGGCTTACCAAGATCTTAATTTTTCTTTGCACACTTAGCAAACCTCTCTTATCTTTTCCTTATACAAAATGGTATGACTGTAACACAACTAATAATAATGGGAGAATGTAACGAGAATATATAATAACAGCATATAATTAGAATATATCAGCAAAGCAATAATACATTCAAGTATGCAAAAGAACACTTCCCTGAACACCTGGTTCTCACAAGTCAGCAGTGTTCTTTGTGGGTCAGTCTGTGGGAGGACACAGCCCTGTGGTTTCAGTGGTTGGAGAGCAGGAATCGGGGTTGGTACTCTGACTGTACCTATGTATGTATTTTATAGCATAAAGACCACTGCCCTAAATTGGCAATGAGCCCAGTTTCTGTCACACAAAGCCTGGCCATGTGCTCAGTTTATGTTACACAAACTGTCATTTGCTTCCCTTCCAGGCTGTGGACTCAGCATCATTCTTATCTGAGTCACACAGCCTGCAATTGCATGCTGTACTCTCAGATTTCACAAATGCTGCTGACTTCTTTGTGGTTTATTCTATAACAAAGGGGACTACACCTATCTCCTAGCCCGTGCTTCGTTCGAGATATTGTGCGCAAGTGGCAAGCCTGTACCTGGCAATAATACATTAATTCAATTCGATTCTCTCAGCAAGGACTTTTGGTATTATCTTCTTTGGTACCTGTGCACAAAAAGGTGAATTTTAAAAGCCTGGTATGCGCCAAACCTCGGGAGTTACGTGCACGAGTTGGGCTGGCGCAAGCTGAGCAGATTTTAAAAGCTGCCCACGTACTGGATACTTGCTGCTACATGGACAAATGAAAAGTGCCAAAACGTTGTGGGGAATGGGGGTGGAATGGGCGTCCCTGGATTTCATGTTGAAATCTGCACATAAATACTCACACGCACAGGTCAAATCTTGGCTCTTTAAAAAAACTTTTATTAATAATGGGTAGGAAAACATTAGCTGAGAGTTCTAGATGATCCCTGTTATCGAGGGTGTCTATGAAGAACACTGTTTATTTTAAGGTTTCTTTCTTTTATTATAATGACTTTGTCTGTGTCACTTTTATTTTCTTTATATGTAATTACAGTGCTATTTTATTGTAATCTACCTTGTGCAAATATTGAAAAGTGGGTAATCAAATACAAATAAATGTTAATGTAGTCAAAATTTAAAAGCACAAACTTCCGATTTCCTCTCTACTGCATGGGCAAACATAGGCAATTCTGCTCTGTAGTTACAAGTTAAGTCATTTTCAGGTAGAGCTTAAGTATTGACAAGCTGGGTGGCGTCACATCGCATATTCACCTGTTTCATTGTTATAGATCTGTTAAATATTCGTATTGTGATGTTATCAAACTATGGTGAAAGTCATCTTCCCATTGGTTTTCAGTTTTATAGATGTTTGTGGTCATGTGTTACTACAACCCTAACAGGAAAATGTTAGCCAATTGGAGCTCTGGAATTTTGAAAAGTATTTTATAATCTACCTAACCGGGTCATTCATCAAATTGTGATAGGCCTATCGCAAATTGCGTATGCAAATGCAAACATTTATATTCAAGTGGGAGGAGGTGGGGTGGGATAAATGTAAAGTAGGGGGTAGTAGCGCCACAGGTCACTAATAGGAGTAATAGCTACACTTTTTTCTTGGCGGTACAGTTGGAAAAATGTTTATCACAGGCGGAATCGCGGACTACGGTATTATCGCAGCGCATATCGCGTACAACAAAAACTCCAAACAATACAGACATACCTACCAAGAATTCCTGGACCTATAAAAATGACTGTTTTTACCAGGTCAACCTTCCTAAAAGCATTTTATGAGTGTCAAGTGTACTTGTACATGCATACTAGAGATGTGAATCGTGTCCTCGATCGTCTTAACGATCGATTTCGGCTGGAAGGGGAGGGAATCGTATTGTTTGCCGTTTGGGTTTTAAAAATATCGTGAAAAATCGTTAAAATCGTGAGCCAACCCCCTAAAACCCACCCCCGACCCTTTAAATTAAATCCCCCACCCTCCCGAACCCCCCCCAAATGCTTTAAATTACCTGGTGGTCCAGAACGGCGGCGGTCCGGAACGGCCCCCTCAATGAATCCTTTTGTCTTCAGCCGGCGCCATTTTGCAAAATGGCCACCGCAAAATGGCGGCGGCCATAGACAAAAACGATTCGACACAGGAGGTCGTTCCGGACCCCTGCTGGACTTTTGGCAAGTCTTGTGGGGGTCAGGAGGCCCCCCCAAGCTGGCCAAAAGTTTCTGGGAGTCCAGCGGGGTTCAGGAAGCGATTTCTTGCCGCGAATCGTTTTCCGTACGGAAAATGGCGCCGGCAGGAGATCGACTGCAGGAGGTCGTTCAGCGGCGGTCCGGAACCCCCGCTGAATGACCTCCTGCAGTCGATCTCCTGCCGGCGCCATTTTCCGTACGGAAAACGATTTGCGGCAAGAAATCGCTTCCTGAACCCCGCTGGACTCCCAGAAACTTTTGGCCAGCTTGGGGGGGCCTCCTGACCCCCACAAGACTTGCCAAAAGTCCAGCGGGGGTCCGGAACGACCTCCTGCGTTGAATCGTTTTTGTCTATGGCCGCCACCATTTTGCGGTGGCCATTTTGCAAAATGGCGCCGGCTGAAGACAAAAGGATTCAATTGAGGGGGCCGTTCCGGACCGCCGCCCTTCTGGACCACCGCTGGATCCCCAGGTAATTTAAAGCATTTGGGGGGGGGGTTCGGGAGGGTGGGGGATTTAATTTAAAGGGTCGGGGGTGGGTTTTAGGGGGTTTTAGTGTGCCGGTTTTCCTGCCCTCCCCCTTCCCCCGATTTACGATTTTTTAACGATAAATCGGGGGAATTGGTATTGTATCGTGGCCCTAACGATTTTTGACGATTTAAAATATATCGGACAATATTTTAAATCGTCAAAAAACGATTCACATCCCTAATGCATACGTCATCCCTCGCCAGGCTCGCCACAGACGACAACACATGGAAGAAGAACACCTGGAACAAAAGCCATGGCCACTTCCAAGACATCCGAGGAAAGTACCAGCATTGCAGGCAGAGGCTCCGGTGCTGCTGGCTCAGGCCCCGACCCAGCGGTTGGCACGTGGGCTGCCACGGCGCAGGAGATATAGGGAGCGTATCTGTCCTCTACAAACATCCTCCCTGGGCATGCCTGAGGACTTTGTGATTAGTAGGTATCGCCTCAGCTCTCGGGCAATCCTGGAATTATATGAAGACATGCCATCCCCAGCCTCACTAAACTCTTAACTGCCCTCCATTTCATGGCAAGTGGCTCCTTCCAAACCACAGTAGGGGTGTGGGGAGAATGTCCTAAACCCAGGTCATCAAAGCAGTCACTGACAGCATTAATCGATACTTTAAATTTCCTCATGACAGGCAGTACTTGGTGGACTTGAAGAGAGGTTATTTATGCCTTCGCACACTTTTCCAATGTTGTTGGAGCTATCGACTGCACTGACATGGCCATTGTTCCACCCCGTCAGAGGGAGGAGATGTATCGCAACAGAAAGCTCTTCCACTCCCTCAAAGTTCAAGTGGTCTGCGACGCTGGAATGCACATCCTGGACATAGTGGCCAGGTACCTGCACAATGCACAATTCCTTTATACTTAGGCAATCACACCTTTTTGACAATTTTAAGGTTGGCCTGTACAGTGGTGCTTGGCTCAAAGGTAAGACACACTTTTCTTTCTCAATTCTATCTCTGCCTATGGGTATGTGGCTAATGGCACCCAAAATGGGGGGGGGGGGGGGGGGGGATGGGCTCTAGTGGAGGACACAATCGGTGGAATCACAACTGCCTTGTGTGATTACAGGTCATTGGCCAAGGGCATGCCTTTTTCCGACCATGTGTCCCATTTCTGCCAAAGTACTGCGGGCAAACAACGCACAGGAGCTAAAGGTTGGTGAGTGAGGAACCACTATATAGATCTTTATAACCTAAAAGGCCACGTTCCTTATTCTCCCCTTGGGAGCTGTTACGATGTGTCAGGTGAATTGGAACCATGCACTGTCCACACTGCCGGCCCAGCACCATCACACGTGGGCCATTACTGAGGCATCAGGAAGATAGTCGTATACCGTTACTGTACAGGCTCGCACACTTGTACCATGAGCAGTCTGCAGTGCATGTTTCTGGCCTGCCATATTCCCTGTGTGTGGGCTCACTAATGGGTTTCTATGCAGGTGTGATGGGGTCTATATACCAGCCCAGGAAGGTAGGTCAAAACCCCAGAAACAAAAACTCCCCGGAACCAAAATCCCCAGGGAAGGGGGAAGAAAAACCAGGTGACACAGAATCAAAGAGTCACACTGGTTCCTTACCCCTGTAGCATCAGAGAAACCAGAGACCCAGGTGTGGGAAAAGGAAGGTGGAGCTCCAGGAACCAATCCCTGGCTACCAGGGGAGGAGTCTCCATCCTATAAAAAGGAGCCAAAGCCAGAATAGTGTCAGTCTCCTTCTGGGGACTGAGGAAGATGGATTGGGACCTTACTATCTGTTACTTTGGAGGACTTTGTTACTGGATGCTAACTCTGCAGGAGAAAGGAGGACAGCAACAATCGTGCCAGGGATGGTGAGCGTGTATTCAAAACCTTCCCTTTGTTTTTCAATTTGTTTTTCCTTTTTGCTGAGAACTCCTTGCAAAAACTGCCAAGCAGATGGAGTTATCTCTGGGGAAAAATTGCGAGAACCCAGAGGTACAAGGGAGGTGGCAGTTAGGCCTGTGGGGCCGGACGGGGACTTATTTTTGGATAACTTTGTTGTCGGGACTAATTTTTTTGGATGCAGAGGACTAAAATATAGTGAGCTTTAAGGGCAGAAACCAACCTTAGTTGGTTGGGTACTTGCCAGGTTCTTATGGCCTGGATTGGCCACTGTTGGAAACAGGATGCTGGGCTTGATGGACCCTTGGTCTGACCCAGTATGGCATTTTCTTATGTTCTTATGTTCTTAACCTCATCCTCCACTGGGTGGGCCTTGTGGTTCACCAGGGAGCATGCCTGCCTCCTAACCAGCCACTATTAGTTTGAGTCCCACCAGGGGAACCAGTAGAGAAATTTATAATTGAATGCCTTTGGACTTTTGACGTACCTGGGAGTGTTCCTAGCCAGGTAACCAGTCCGGCAAAAAGAGAGCTGGTTGTTGCATCCGTCGGACTCAGATGGCTTCATCCCACATGCCTCACCTCAATATTTGCTTTCTCCACCAGCCTCGGGAAAATGGCGACTGCCGCGTCTGCTTGCCGCATTCCCCGGCATCCCCGGAATGGCTATGGCAAGGCATTCCGCTATGATTCACCTGAGGGTGTCCTAGGGTGCGCGTGCTACCCACGTCTTTATTCCAACATTGGCGCGAACCTCGGGGGCATCCCCCTCGAGTGACGTTACAACATCCGGGTATCTAGCCTGCCCAATTGCTGACTGACTTTGAGTTATCAAGGATTGGATTTGTCCGGTCTAAGCTGCTCTGTTGCTTCTCGCTGCTGCTGGAAACTCTCTCTACCCTCAGGGGTTCTACTAACTTGGGTACCCGCTCCTCGGGGGCCCTATGCTTCTTTCTAGGTGCCTATCCAATATCCAGGTACTCGCTCCTCGAGGGCCTGAGCTGTCTACCTTGGTGCCTGCTACTATTACTTCTACCTGCTGGGAACTCCAGCATTACAGCTACAAGAGTGTGAGTTATCTAACATCTTCCAATCTGTCTCACCTACAGCTCCTCATTGAAAATCTGCATCGGAGCTCCCTATACCACCATTGTGGGACGGGTTTCCTCTGCCGAGGACCCCAGACTGCTGCTGCAGGAATCTACTCACTACTGCCACCTCTGGTGAATTCTACAAGCTGTACAATAAAAACTATCTCTGTGTGCATCTGAGTCTAGCCTGGAACTGCAGTTCCCCGCGGGGGCTCCTCCCCGTGGGAGTGGCCATCACTGCAGCACCTAAGAATCCACCAAACACCAAACCATAACACTGGATGACAGCAGGACAGACTGCACAGCTGCCATGGACATTGGCCTGCATAGCATGAGGTACAGTATTTGATGGTAGCACAGGTGTGTCACCTCTTACGTATGTATTCAGGTTGGCAGGCAGCTACATACCAGTAGCCTTTGCTGGATTGCGAGGGTTTGTCATGGAATACTTCTTATAGCCACATCAGATGCTGTAGTCATGAACATATGAGCTCCTTTTGACAACAGCTTGCCTGCACATATAGCAGCCAAAACAATGTTAAATGTTGTTAGGAAATGCTAATCAGGTTTAAAGGCTCATCAAAGGTACAGGCGACATTATAGTCTTACTGGATGTTGTGGTTAGCCACACACATGAGCAAGTGAGATTGCTATCATTCATGCCTTTCTTCTGTCATTGCTGCAGGAGATTCAGGGTACAGTTGCAGGCTCTGGCTTCTCACCCCCCTACACATGCCAAACACGCCGGCAGAGATGAGATACAATTAGGACTTATGTGCTACCCGCTGTCTCATAGACTACACCTTTGGCCTTCTGAAAAGTCGCTTTTGCTGTTTTGATAAGATTGGTGGAGCTTTAATGTATGCCCCATCCAAAATTGCAAAGTTTGTGCTGCTCTGCTGCATTTTTCATAATGCCACAGACTACCAAAGGAGCTATGTCCCGATCCCCCAGGGGATCCCCCATGTCTCCCTGCACGAGCCCAGGAGACCACACAGAGTGGCAGCCAGATTCGGCAAAACACTTTGCCTGATAGGCCTCATGTACCAATTTCCCTTCCAGGGGAGATCCGCGTGAAGTCTGTTAGCTGCTGTTGTCATTAATATCCCTTTTCTTTCTCTCACTTCTTGACTATGTAGGTCACCGTGTAGTAGGGATGTGAATCGGGCTTTGGACGATTGAAAATATCATTGACATTTTCAAAATCGTCAGAAATCGGGGGCTCCCCCGAAATGATAGGAAAACCCCATGATATTGATCGTGGGGGTTCTCTTATCATTTTGGGGGAGGGCGGGAAAAACGGCACACAAAAATAACCTCTAAACCCACCCCGACCCTTTAAAACTAATCCCTTTGCTTCCCCCACCCCCCGACCCCCCCAAAAAAAAACATTTTACAGGTACCTGGTGGTCCAGTGGGGGTCCCGGAGCGATCTCCCGCTCCCAGGCCGTCGGCTGCCACTAAATAAAATGGCGTCGATGGCCCTTTGCCCTTACCATGTGACAGGGTATCCGTGCCATTGGCCGGCCCCGTCGCATGGAGGGAGCACTGGATGGCCGGCGCCATTTTTAAAGATGGCCATCGCGCCGTTTTGATTTGTGGCAGCCGACGGCCCGAGAGCGGGAGATCGCTCCCGGGCCCCCTACTGGACCACCAGGTACATGTAAAATGTTTTTGGGTGGGTCAGGGGGTGGGGGAAGCAAAGGGATTAGTTTTAAAGGGTCGGGGTGGGTTTTTTGTTTATCGGCTCAGGCGCCGATAAACAAAACCGCGATCTGGCCCGATGAAAAAAAACCCCACATATGAATCGGAACCGGAATCCGAAACTGATTCCGGTTCCGATTCACATCTCTATCATGTAGCATACAGCACATATGGCTGCTCAGGATTTGTGTTGCCAATACACCATAACAGTGTACTTGAAATAAATGTTTCTTGGATACATTACATGATTGACATGTGGCCTTCACCATGTGTTCTGCCTGATAGTGACAGTGAACAAGACACATGTATTATAACTCTTGGTGGCCTACATAGCATAGTGTGTCCTGCGAGCCCTCAGCAGTGGATCTCATTGTGCCGCTCAGATGTAGATGTCATAGGTGCCCCACAAGGTCCTGGACTCTGGAGAGTAACAACTATACGAATGCTGTAAATCAGAAATAACACTGAAGGTGCAACGTGAATGGCTAAGTAAGAAGGACACACTTAGTTTACTGGGTGATAGCAAATATTACACCCTCATTCAGAAGTGCTTAAAGGTGTACAGGGTGAAGTAATACCTCTGTAATGGTTGTGCTTACAGTCACAAGGTAACACTAGGATTTATAACAGCATATGAACAGGTAGCCATCTTGTAACTGCCATGCCTGCAAGTATAGAGAGTCTTAGTGTTGCTTCCATTACATTTAGGGAGATGTCATGAAATGGCTGCATGTACTTACTTCACATTCAGGACAGGTGGCCACAATACTGCACACATTACACTGATTTGGGATCACACATTCCATTACTGCCTGGCTGAAAATGACTGTTCAACCTGGTGCTTTTTTTTTTACTATGTGCACAGCTCCTTCAAAGGTAGCATTATGCTTTCTCAGTGCATGCACCCCTACATGCATTCACCATACCATAGCAAGGTAGGAAATGTATCACAACTGACGTGCAAATGATGAGGGTCTTGCCTGTTGTGGTGTCCCCTTCTTGGGAAACCTATGGGAGAATGCACTTTGAGGTGAGGGACAGCAGGATGGCGAATCTGCTACTGTCCAGCCTACACTTGTAATTTCCTCTGATCTCTTATATGTTACTGTGACAGTATAGTTTATAACAAGCCACATCTATCCTCATAAAACAATCACATCATATAGGCCAAAGGTTTACATGCCTTAAACTGCCTTGTGACACATAGGCTCACTGTCATCTGGAAATGGCAGGTTTCTGGAAGATCATAGTGCACTATGTATCACAGATAATCATGTGGTACTGCAGTACGCACATATGTTTGTATCCTCAACATATGCACAATCTTCACCATTAACCTACACCAGTTACACTGCAGGTGTGATGTCAGCGGCCCATTAAAAGCATATTGGCTCAGCACTCATATCCAAAACAGTTTGCATATAGTACTGTAACCAGCATCAGTGCACACATTTCCATGCTTTCATGGTTGCATGGCATTGCTGATGCACAGGGGAGTGATGACATCTGTGGACTGCTGAACAGCTGCTATGCTGTAGGCTCAGTAGTAAGAGGTGTTACATACTTGTGCTGTTATTTGTGAGGTGGCCTGCTCTGGTCCAACACAGTCCATGTAGTCCTCTGTGTATAGCATTCTCTGTTGTCCTAGGGTGGTCAGCTGATCAGGTTATGTGCATTCAGGCAGCCTCCATAGTAACCGTCACACTGTACTCATTATATAGGCCTACTGCTCGCCTGATTGATGATGGTCTTTAGGGGTTGCCATATTGACAAACAGCTGTTTTGTACCACCTAAGCTCTTCACAGGTCCATGTCAGAATCTTGAGGTAAGTAGGGGTGATATATGCCTGTCACAGAAATGTTACTTGTGGGCAGCTGTAGATAATGGGGCAGATTTTTAAAAAGTACGCGCAACCAGCGCAAACAAAAGTACGCTGGATTTTAAAAGATACGCGTGTAGCCGCACGTATCTTTTAAAATCCGTGGTCGGCGCGCACAAGGCTGCGCAAAATCGGCAGCCTGCGCACACTGAGCCGCGCAGCCTGCCTCCGTTCCCTCCGAGGCCGCTCCGAAATTGGAGTGGCCTCGGAGGAAACTTTTTTTTTGTCCCCCCCACCTTTCCCTCCCTTCCCCTCCCTTCCCCTATCTAACCCACTCCCCAGCCCTAACTAAATCCCCCTCCCCACCTTATTTCATTGAGTTACGTCTGCCTCTGGCAGGTGTAACTTGCGTGTGTCGCCGGCTCCATGCCCCGGCACAGGCCGCTGTGCCGGAGCACTCGTCCCGCCCTCGGACCGCCGTCACGCCTCTGGACATGCCCTAGGACTTACGCGTGTCCCGGGGCTTTGTGCACACCAGCGGCCTATGCAAAATAGGCACGCAGGGCTTTTAAAATCTACCCCAATGTTTGTGCAGGAACAAGTCACACAGACTCATTAGCTGTTACAGCAAGCTGGCACCCACCTCTCTTTTGTTTAATGACAAACATCACTGGAACAAAGGCCTTGCAGGAACTGTACCATGTACTCCATACTGTTAACACATGTGAGTGTGAGACTTGGTGACTGAAGTGCTGTGTGTGACTTGCTCACTTGGTGTGTGAAGATGGTATTGCTTTTGGAGGTTGGTCCCTTGGGCCTGTATTCCAATACTCCTTAGCGGGCAGTATGTGTTCCTAAATTTTGCGAACACATCTTTTGTACTGCTTTGATGGAGTGTTTTCCCCTCTGAGAGAGCAGCATATGCACAGCGGTAGGAATGGTCTTACACCTTTAACAGCTCTTTTTCACAGTTTATATGTAGTGTTCACTGAGGGGCTGAGGTGTGCAGGTGTGCAGGTGGCCATGGTGACACATCCAGTATGCTGTACAACTCGTATGTTATTCAGAACATTTGGCTGGGTTACTCATCATGGCCTCCCCCATCCCCACCCAACACTGAGATTTTGCCAGCAACTCATTGAGTACAGCCAATATTGAAGTTTTTATGGGTTATGCTAGCTACCCAAAACTAGGCCTGGCACAGACCCTTTTAAAGTCATGAAGGGAGGTTGTGCTGCTTAAGAAACTGCCCAGTGAATGTAGGAATGCTGTGATGCATGGAACAGCCACTGTAAAGGAGTATGTAATGCTATGCCTACAGGTAGGATTCAGATGAGTGCTTACCATCATGCAGCTTTACATGCTGCATGTACCAAGAAACCAGGTGCATGGGCTTGTGGGTGTGTGGTAGCTGGTGCTTGCCTTGCCATGTCACACAGGCATTGGGCATACCCTATTACAGAGTCCCTTTTTTGTGGCACTGTTGTTTGTTCCCAGCACTCAGTTGACATACAGGTTGCCACACCAGCCCTCCTTTGTTATCACTCCCTCTGTGCTGTGTTGACGCAGGAAAGATATGCCTACTGTATATCTCCCATATGAACAACAAAACATTTTCTGTGGAAAGTTAGATGTGACGCACCTATATCTGCCTACAAAGGGAGGGCCCCCATTTCCTAAACACTGTAGGAGCTTCACTTGTACAGTAACCAAACGTTCTGTTCCACTACATTGTGTACTTGGTGACTCTTACAACACACTGTCAACTGCTGTGTGACAAGTTGAGAGGAGGAGGAGTGAATGAGTACTGTGCGCTACATAATCTGCACAGGTGACAGCACAAGACGAAGAAGGGTACTGCTGTTGCTGTGGATCAGACAGACTTCTGCAAAATGCCTGCCATGCCTATTGTTGCCTGCCCTAGGGATCTGGGATGCTACCTGTAAGGTCAGCCTTACCTTACACATATTATACAGACTCCAAAACCAAGCCAGGTGAAGCCTGAGTGTACAAGGCAGCCTGTTCCAGAGCACCAGAAGCACCTTTCTAGGGCCTCTGGTTATTGGCCATGGACATTGTACAGCAGATAGTACTCCCTCATTCATCATCCCTATTTGTGAGGCATTAGCTGAGAGTGTGTACCAAGACTCAGTAAGTACACATCATATTTTGTTTACAATATAAGCTACACATGTATGTGGTAACATACCCTTGCACTCCTGACAGAAGTAAGGGTTTCAGAAAAAAATATATTGGCTCATGAAGACTCCAAGTTCCTCCTTTACACCACCTAAGCTGTACATGCATACTATATAATGTGTTGACCATGAAGGGACAGAGCAGGTCACAGACATACATATATAAACAGGAGTTAGCAAACAGAATGGTATGTGAAGGAGGCAACAAGAGACATTAATGAAGGTCCACAGTAAAGAGCTTCTTCTTTACCTCTGGCTGTCTTACTTACCAGCATACATGCAACTTTCTAGGGGTGTGCATTCGTTTGCAACGTATTGGCACTCTGCAATGTATATGCCATATTCGTTGTATTCGTGGGGGTCACGAAATGTATGGCGAACCCCCATGAATGCAATGTATCAAAAACGAATAAACCCCCACCCTCCTGACCCCCCAAGACTTGCCAAAAGTCCCTGGTGGTCCAGCGGGGGTCCTGGAGCGATCTCCTGCACTCGGGCCGTCGGCTGCCGGTATTCAAAATGGTGCCGATAGCCTTTGCCCTCACTATGTCACAGGGGCTACCGGTGCCATTGGCCGGCCAGTGTCACATGGTAGGAGCACACAATGGCGCCGGCTGTCCATTGCTCCTACCATGTGACAGGGGGCTGACCAATGGCACCGGTAGCCCCTGTGACATAGTAAGCGCAAAGGCTATCGGCGCCATTTTGAATACCGGCAGCCGACGGCCCGAGTGCAGGAGATCGCTCCAGGATCCCCGCTGGACCATCAGGGACTTTTGGCGAGTTTTGGGTGGGTCAGGAGGGTGTGGGGTTGTAGTTAATTAAATTTAAAGGATTGGGATGGTTTTTTTGGGGGGGAAACGAATACATATGTACTAATGAACGGATCGGGGTCCCCCGAGAATGGATGCAATGGATTTGGGTCCTGACGAATACGGAATGGGATGAATCCGTTCCTGCTGCACATCCCTACAACTTTCAATGCAATGCCATAGCCCATATGGCCTTGCATACTCGGTAAGTGCAGAATATGAATGAGGCAGCGCATTGGAGCATGCAAGGTCATGTGGAGAGCAAACCTTTTACCTTTGGTCCCATTAACACAAAAACCACACAATGAAAGAACATCACCAGAAAGTGTATATTTCCAAACAGTGAGCACTTTTAGCAAACACATGAAGTGCGCTGTTTGAAATTAAGGCAATGTCTTAGGTAATCATATTCTGCAAAGACAAGATAGCAACTAGCAAAAAACTATGTACATTTCATGAAGAACACATTCAGTGTACACCTGTACATTAATATAATGAAATGGCATCATTGCATATACAGGCATTACTTCTTATCCTTAAAGCACAATCATGATTACAACTAAGAACATAGAAAGAGGAAGTGGCACCCCAAAAGCTGTAGTAGTGCTGTAAAGTAACAGCTACATGCAGCACTACTATGTGTGTGTAAGTGTTAAGGTCCCAGACAGTCCATGTTAAAAGAGTGCATGCAAAGAGGCAGCATAAGGGCCATGGCAGCAAAGCTCAGCATGTAGGCAGTAGGAGAACAAGCAAACAGTTCAGCAAATAAGCAGCAGGAGTAGGACCACAGAGTGCTACATCACCACAACAGGAGTAGCACAAGACCCAGCAGCATGGAGCTAGGAAGCTCAGGAGGAGACCCGCAGCATGGAGGCAGGACTTCAGGAGAAGAAAAGAGATGACACCCCACAGCATGGAGCTAGCACTTGCAGGAGATGAGTAGAGATGACACTCAGCAGCATGGAACCAGCACTTGCAGGAGATGAGTAGAGATGACACTCAGCAGCATGGAGCTAGCACTTGCAGGAGATGAGTAGAGATGACACTCAGCAGCATGGAGCCAGCACTTGCAGGAGATGAGTAGAGATGACACCCCACAGCATGGAGCTAGCACTTGCAGGAGATGAGTAGAGATGACACTCAGCAGCATGGAGCAGGTGATGGGACAACCTGACAGCGGGCGCAAAGTGATTGTAGGCTACTTAAAGTAGGCCATAATAGGCCCAGAGGTTGAGGGACCACATCTTAGTACGTGTTCTGCTTGAAAATGCTTCACAGAACACCATCATTGTGCATGGCAGCACAGCCTCTCTGTACTGAGGACACACTGAGCTGGTTCCCTCCATATAATACTGCCTGATTTCTAAAACAAAATAAAAAATAAGTCAAAATAAAGATGTCATTATAAATATATAATATATAATATATATAATGATATCTTTAATTTGTTTTAGAAATCAGGCAATACTATATGGAAACGCTAATATAACATTTTCTCTGAAACATTGCAATGTCGGTTTGGAGTTAAAGGTTGCACAAAGGAAGACCTGGCTTAGTCGGTGTGCAACAGCGCTCAGAAGTTACTGCCTTGGTCTTTAAATTCAGCGATCATAAGCTAAGTCGATTTATTTAAAGTTTTTAATGCATCAAAATAAATATTAAAATTATCTGTTGGCTCACGTTAGTTTATGTGGGAATCCGTACAGTGACCAATGATTAGCACAATTATTGGTCAGGAACACAAAACGTTATCATGATTGTCAAGTGCTATATGAAGGTCATTCACGTTATAAATATTTAAATTGCTGAATTTTATGTCCAAGATATAGAATATTTTTTGAGCGAGATTATTTCTGTGGGATATTTTCTTATTCTTTCACTCTTTGGTTCATTATTTTTGTATTGATGCAAGGGATGCAGCTGAGGACTCTGAGTGCTGCTCTGGCATGCGCCGAAGGATTTGCATCATCATGTTGGTGAGGTTGCTGATGGCTGCAACAATGGTATTAGCATTTTGTGTGTTGGCAGCCATAGTTTGCTGCAGGATCCTGTTCTTCCTATTTATGGATCCCCGCAAGTGCCTGATTTCAACTACAGACATGCCTGCTGCAGATGCCCGTGCTGGTTCTGGTGACGGTGTGGGTGCTGCTGGCAGTGTCTGTGATGGTGGCGGTGGCCCTGATGGTGGCAGTGCTGGTGCTGAAGGTGCTGGTGGTGTCTGAGGGTGCAACCTGGGCATAGGTGAACTTGTGGCCACCATGTGGCCTGGTGGAGAGTCTGCAGGCTAGCGTGGGGTGCTGATTGCCTGCCTCCATTAATGTCTCCAGATCGAGGGCCACATGAATTTAGGTTCTTGAGCTTAGGTGCTGCAGCAAGAACATCGCCTGTGATTGATCGGCCTGCTGCTGCTCCTCTTCCTCCTTCCAATGTGTCTCAGCATCCATCTGTAAGGGCCTCTGATTCACTGGTTTTCGGCGGCTGCTCCCAGCTCATCCCAGGGGCATCACAGCGGGCTCCTGGGCGTTCCTGGATGAGACTGGCACCTTGCTGCTCGAAAGCTATGGAAACAGAGAAGAAATAAAAAAGGACATAAGTACATATGCCAGCAAGTATACTTTCTTTGCAAAGTGCACCTCTGAAGCCAATAATGTATACACCCATTGCAGTATGCCCATTTATGGGTGAGGTTTACTTACCAGCTGCAGCTTGTGTGGTGTCTAGCCGCTCATCCTTGCCCTCGAAAACATCCAGTCCCAGCCTTTCTATGAGTCGCTGCTCCATCTCAGTCACTACTATTGAACAGGGGGTCCCTCCTCCATTCTGCCATTGATACTTGGATCTCGATGCTCTTTACTTTCATCTGGGCTTTCACGTTCCGGTACCGATGGGCGACCTGCTCCGCACTTCTTTGAACTCTGCTGTGGCGGCTGATGGCCTGGGCAATGTTTTGTCATATTTGGCCCTTGGCTGCCTTAGAGGTCTTTGCTGTGCGGTTCCCAAATAACATGGCATAATGCTGAAGGACACCAGCAATGAGAAGCCCATTCTCTGCCACACTAAACTTTATGGCCCTCTGTCTCTGCCGTGGTACCACCTGGCTGCCCGAGGGGGGTGCCACGTCCTTTCCTGGAGAGGTGTCCTCCCTTCCCTCACTCACTGTCCCGCTCTCCTCTCCCCTTCCTTCCTCCCCCCACCTCACCCTAGCCTACCAACTCCATTCCCCTCTGCCCTTTCTGTCTATCCTTATGCTGCCCTACTCCTCCCACCACTATTTCTTGCCTAACCCTTTCCCAAACCGCACCTTCTGTCCTGCCTCTCTACTACCCCCTGTCCCTACTCCTACTCCTCCTTCCACTGGCACTCCCACCCTCATCCACTCCCTCTGCCTCCTCCTCCTTCTACTATCCTCAAGCCTCTTCTCTCCTCTCTTCCCAGGACTGTCACACTCCATCCTCTCAGCACACACACATACTCCTCACTGCACACACACACTCCTCCTTCTCTCCTCCACACACTCCTATTCTCCTCCTCATAACCTCCATGCCTCCTCACACTCCTCCGCTCCTCCTCACATTCTTCCGCTCCTCCTCTCTTCCTCCACATAAAAAGACAAACTAGACTTACTAACTTTCACTCCAACAGATATCACAAAAGACAAAGGGAAAGGGAAACAGATGACTACAGAAAAAACAACTCACTCAATAATTGCAAAGAACTACTACAAAACTCCTCTACCGACACTTACCATCTCTCCTCTCACTCCAACGCCCGACACATCCTCAAAGAAGGAGGTGCAGGAAGTCAGCTTTTATACTGCTGAAAATTACCATGCTGTGCAATGATGCAAAATGTACCCCGATGACGCACCATGTATGTTACTTAGCTGTGTGATGCGGCAGGCCAGGCCACCCCTTTTGTTTATTGCGCACGTTATTCGCACAATAAACAAAGCATTTTGATGAGTCTAGGGGCAAGTGATAGAATGCTTTGAGGTTTCTTTTATCAGTGATTTTTATTTTTCCTGCTAATGAGAAGTTTTCTAAGTCATTATCCCCATCAAGTACAATGCAGAGTTAGAAATGATAGATTGCATAAAACATATGGTCTCCGAATCTTTATTTTTCGCAGAGCAAATGTTGCTACTATATATTATCTGGCAAGATAGATAATTACATTCCCTCTGTAACAAAAGATGTTTCTAAGTGGAGAATGCATAGCTTTTGCATTTCCTAAAAAAAAAAACAAAAACCAGCAAATAAAAAATTCAGTCTCTGGTTGTTTTGGATTTAGTTTCTGCTTTAAGCACAGCATTTGTTCAGCTACAAATGACTTTATTTTTTGTTGAATAAAAACTAATGTATTTGAAGGAAGAAGGTGAAGACCAAATTTTATTTTTCTGATTGGTATCAACTATAGCAATTCTCAAACCAGACTCATATAACAGCAATTCTTAACCCAGCCTCATATGTTTAACTGACCTCTCCTCTATGGCTGGAATTGGCAGTATTGCTTGATGCCACTTGCTTTTGAATCAGCCTCATATTATATGAAAATACACAAACTTACTGCTTTTAGCAGTTCTCCTGTACTCAAACTTATCATTGTGACAGCGTACATTACAAAGATTGGTGGCACTTTAGACAAACAGATTTACTGAGGCATAAGTTTTCTGAGGATGAGACCACCTCATTAGATGATTGTCTTCTGATAAAATGGACTCTTGCCCTCAAAAGGCTTATGACTCAATAAATCTGTTTGTACGGTACGACTTGTGTCATTTTTGCTACTCAGACTAACAAGCCTACTTCTCTGGAACTTTACCTTGGTCACCTATACATACTCCAACTTCATGGCTGTGGTCCATGTGCACTGCTGCAAAAATATGTTTGAAGTTTCCTAGGGATAGCAGTATGAACATGTGTCTGCAAGCTAGGCTTAAAGCAGCAACTCTTTAAAAAAAGAAAAAAAGTAATGGGTGGCCTCATCAAATGCAACTCATAAGGAAAGAGCCACCACTTAGAAAGGTTTCCATTTATTTATTTAAAAATACTTATAACCCGCAGATATGAAAATCTTGTTCTCAGCGGGGTGCATTCATAATAATGCCTGTGGCTATGATTATGGAAATAGAAGGCACTCATATTACAAACACAAAAAACCCATTACATTCTACACTAGAGATGGGCACACTTTAAAAAATAAAATATGCAATGTTTTTGCCCTGGAGGGAGGGTTTGGTCTGAGTATTTGCAATCCTATCATGTTGAATCACAAACTAAAAGAATGATCAACAAAGCATTTAGCCAGATAAGACATGAGCTCAGACAGGAAGAGAGAGAGAGAGATTCTCATGTTTATTTTATATATTTATTTGGATTATATTACCTGCCTTTTTAAATAAATTCACCCAACAATTGAAATAAGCAAACAAAGGTGTAACTGTAGCTATCTGGCTCAAAAGTCATGCCTTTATAGTTTTAAAGTTATATTAATGTTTCAGGTTACCTCTCCAAAAAGAAAACTAGTTAAAAGGAAACCATTAAAGTAGTTGGTATAAATTATTCCTGTACTAGCCAGGTTAATGTTCTATTATGCATCTAGCTTTGAACTGCAGTATGATCAATGGTTCAGTCACAGATCAGAGAAGCTGGTTCGGTTCAGCTTCACTTTACACCAGTGACAGACTTTCTTTGGGACAAATGAACCAAGGAAAGTAAAATATATTTTATAACCATTGAGGATAAATTTTAAAACTGCTCGCGTGCGCCCATGTACGTATGTACATGGGCACACATAAATTTGCTATGGTATTTTATAACCTGCATGCAAATGATGCACGCAGGTTATAAAATACGAGTCATGTATGTGCAAATATGCTTGTGTATGTAAAAATCACAAGCCGTGCAGATCTGGACTTATAAGTAGAGGCACTTATTTCAGATAAGTTCTGATTTATGCGACTAAGTAGTGGTACTTAGCTGAATAAGTCTGAAACGTGCTATTTATCAGTCCAATTAGCATGTTTCAGACGTTTCTGGGAGTGTAAGATAGCCAGAAAAGTCTTTTAAAAAAGTGCTATTTATTCAGCTAACTACTCCATATAGATAGCAACAAAGGCGCTATTTAGCAAGATGTCAGAATTTAGCTGGATAAGTATGCACAATTGTTATACACAAGTTTTTGTACTTTGAATTTTAAAGAGATTCACAAATAGATTTTGCTCGCATTATTTAGACACATTTACCTCCTATAAGTCAGTTTTTTTTTAATTTTCCTATTTATTGTGCATTTTTCAATGATACAAACATATACAATTGAAAAGAAAACATAGGGCCTTATTTTCTAAGGCTATTGCAGGCTTGCGCTAACAGCGCAAGCCTGCAATAGCTAGTGAAGGTAGCGCATGCCTGCGCTACCTACATCGGGGCAGAGTCGGCCCCGGAAGAGGAGGAGTCAGGACGTCACTGGGGCCGACTCTGCGAGGACAGCACGGACAGCGAAAAGGTAAGGAGCCTTTTCGCTGCCTATTTCTCGCCCTATTTTGTGCCCAATAACTACACCTTTTATGGTGTAGTTAATTATTCTGCGCGACGCCAGCAGCGTTTGCACCGCGGTTGTGCAATTGCTGCCGGCTAGCACAGGACTGCCCCCCCCCCCTCTGTTTTGCCCCCCGCCCCCTGTGACCACCTGATTTTCTAAGTTCTGCAAACTTAGAAAATCCAGCCCATAATTATGATTACAAATAATCCATCAATCATACAGTACAAAGTAATACATAATGTCATAATTCCCATAGTCCCCAATTGTGCAGGGAGACCCTACCCAAGAGAAGTCTTTTATCAGAGAAAATAGAACAAAAACAGGTATCACCGTTTATGAAAGCACTAGGGATGAAATGGTTACTATTTCTAAAGAACAGAATTCACATATTTAGGTTACAGACTCTAACTATCATCAACCGACTTCAGACTCTATCAATCAACCGACTTCTTACCAGCCTCAACCTCATCCTCAACACCAATAAGACAGAGATCCTTCTAATAACTCAGGACAACAACAACATTCTTCTCAACGCCCCAAGTTCCGCCCAACTATCCAAAACAGCAGTGAGTCACGCAGCACATGTGAGAGACATGGGTGTTCTGCTCAACAACCAGCTGAACCTGAAAAAATTCGTAAATAACACCACCAAAGAATGCTTCTTCAAATTGCAGGTATTAAGGAAACTAAAACCGCTCCTACATCTCAAAGACTTCCACTTGGTGCTCCAATCCATCATTTTATCTAACGTTGACTATTACAACTCCCTTCTGGGTCTACCTGCCAACACCATAAAACCTTTACAGATGGTTCAGAACGCGACAGCCAGGATCCTCACCAACGCTAAAAAAAGAGAACACACCACCCCCATCCTTCAGAACCTTCACTGGTTACCAATAAAATTCAGGATTGAATTTTATTGGCATTCAATGGTTGATTAGTTATTGTTCAATGTTCTATGTAAAATTACCCCGGTCTAACCTCCCAGACCAGGGCAACCTGTTCGTTACTTGTAAACCGGATTGATTTGTATTGCAAACAGGAATTCCGGTATATAAAAATTAAAAATAAATAAATAAATAAGGATTCTCTTTAAAGTCCTCATGATGATCCACAAGGCCTTGCATAATATCACCCCCTCAATCTAACTTTCCAATTACAGCCGCACATCTCACAGACCCATCAGGAGAGCATACAAAGACACTTTGTATACTCCTCCAGCGAAAACCGCATTAAGGAAGCGTGCCCTGTACACAGCTGGTCCTCCCCTTTGGAACTCACTTCCTCCGGACCTCCGCCAAGAACCCTGCCACCGGGTATTCAGAAAGAAGCTGAAAACATGGCTTTTCAGCCAGGCTTTTGCAGATAGATAATCCTTTCACAGAGGCCCCACTGGTCATGTCCAACTATAGACTAGTTCTTCAACTATAATCCCTCTTAACTTTACCTGCTCTCCATACATCCCCCAGCTCCTCAAATACACCGGGAGCCAGAGACTACATTTGTTCCTCAACCCAGCTGCTGATCCATATGCTGCTAGTAGTCTTCTCTCAGTCCCTCCATGAACCTTTAAACTATTCGTTAAGAACATAAGAACATAAGAAATTGCCATGCTGGGTCAGACCAAGGGTCCATCAAGCCCAGCATCCTGTTTCCAACAGAGGCCAAAACCAGGCCACAAGAACCTGGCAATTACCCAAACACTAAGAAGATCCCATGCTACTGATGCAATTAATAGCAGTGGCTATTCCCTAAGTAAAATTGATTAATAGCCATTAATGGACTTCTCCTCCAAGAACTTATCCAAACCTTTTTTGAACCCAGCTACACTAACTGCACTAACCACATCCTCTGGCAACAAATACCAGAGCTTTATTGTGCATTGAGTGAAAAAGAATTTTCTCAGACTAGTCTTAAATGTGCTACTTGCTAACTTCATGGAATGCCCCCTAGTCCTTCTATTATTCGAAAGTGAAAATAACCGAGTCACATCTACTCGTTCAAGACCTCTCATGAACTTAAAGACCTCTATCATATCCCCCCTCAGCCGTCTCTTCTCCAAGCTGAACAGCCCTAATCTCTTCAGCCTATCCTCATAGGGAAGCTGTTCCATCCCCTTTATCATTTTGGTTGCCCTTCTCTGTACCTTCTCCATCGCAACTATATCTTTTTTGAGATGTGGCGACCAGAATTGTACACAGTATTCAAGGTGTGGTCTCAACATGGAGCGATATAGAGGCATTATGACATTTTCCGTTCTATTATCCATTCCCTTCCTAATAATTCCTAACATTCTATTTGCTTTTTTGACTGCTGCAGCACACTGAGCTGACGATTTTAAAGTTCCTAATGCATTTCTGTTTGGTCTCTTCCCTTTAAACTTGCCCGTTAGCTAAGTTAACCCTACCTGTTATCTATAAGTTTCTCCAGTTCTCCCCGCTATGATGGCCCTGCTCCCAAAGTTTTATTTTGAAATGTCATCACGTATAGCCTTTTGGCTCTTTTATTTTCAGTAGACCTGTTACGACCACTGGCCGTGGCAACCCGCGACCGGGGCTGACTGTCATGGCCGCCGGCCGCGGACCACCGCGGCCGGGTCCCAGCTCTTACCCGCAGCATTGGGTCTCTGTTGAGGCTCCTGCAGGTGCAGGGAGCCTCCGACGACGGTCTCCGCGTGGCCTGGGTCGCTGCTCGGCTGGCCGCGGGGCTCTGCTTCTTTCGGCACTCTGCTCCTTTTTCCCCTCCTGCACTAGGGCCGCGTGCGCTGCTGAAGACAAGATTTAAAGGGGCCACAACAGGAAGTGTTGTGGCTCCCTTCTGAAGCACCTCCTCCAGGTTCCTGTATTTAAAGGCAAGGTCTGCTCCTCAGACCTTGCCTTGGTATTGAGGTTCTGAGCTGAGTGTGTTCCTGGCTCCTGGTTCTTGGTTCTTTGTCCCGCTCTTCTTCCCTGCTCCGTGGATTGATTCTTGGCTCCTGACCTCTGGACTGGTGGACGTGTCTTCTTCTGGCTTGATCCCGGTACGGCATTAGACCCTTCTACTGGCTTGATCCCGGTACGGCATTGGACCCTTCTCCTGGCTTGATTCCGGTGCGGCTCTGGACCCTTCTCTTGCCTTGACCCTGGACTGGACTCGAACTCCGCTGGTGCTTTGATTCTCGGACCGGTTTGGACTCTTCCTCGTCTCCGTGTTCAGACTGTCTCGACCTGCTGGAGGCGCCAGCCATCTGGAACCCACGACCTGCAGGAGGAGCCTGCATCCAGACATTCTACAGTCTTCAGAGGAGTCACCTAAGTCCCAGCGGCCGGACCCCTACGGGCTCCTCCTGGGGGCGTCACGTGCTTCCAGGGTGAAGACTTCTAGCAAGTCTCTTCAGTCCAAGAGGCCTCACCCTTCGATGGTAGTCCTATACCTCGAAACAAGGGTCCACTTCCATAACAGACCTCTACTGTACCACACATTCAATGTTTGCTCATGTTTATTGTATCTCATGTTCATTGTACCTCTTGTTCATTGTTTTCTCAGTTTTTACTGTACCACATGCTCATTGTATCCGCCCTCAGTGATACATATCGCACCGGTTTACAAAGTTCTTTGTAAACCGGTGCGATATGTATACTATACAGGAACATCAGTATATAAAAGTTAAAAATAAATAAATAAATAAATAACTAGGGCTGACTTCAGGTACAGTGGGTAATATATCAGTAAGAAATTTACACAACTGATCAGGCTGGAAACAAGTATATGTTAAATATTTAAATTTGATGATACACTTGCATGGAAACTTGAGGAAGAATAGTGCTCCAAGCTGTAACACTCTAGATCTTAATTCAAGGAACTGCTTCCTCCTTTGTTGTGTTTCTTTGGCTAAGTCTGGAAATATTTGGACTTTCATACCGAGAAACATTTGCCGCTGATTTCTAAAATACATTCTGAGGATCCAATCTCTATTGGAATTCAATAGAAAAGAAATTATATTTGTAGATGGTTGGGCCACTTCTTCGGTAGATGTTTCCAGAATCTCAGATATATTCAGTGGTGATAACTGTTGCATTTCTCTACCTTCTATAGGAATCTTTTTCTTAGAAGGGAGATAACAGATCTTTGATAAAGGAGTCAATGTGGCTTGTGGTATTTTTAAAACTTCGACAGCAAACTTTAGCCACATCTCATTCGGTGAAACCATTAATTTCTTGGGGAAATTGATTACTCTTAAGTTTTTATTCCGCTGATTGTTATCCAGATTTTCCAATTTTCTTAGGAAATATAAGTTATCTTTCACCAAATTTTGACAATATTTTTTCATGTCTCCCGTCTCTGACTTCAATACATCTATTTCCTGTTTAGTTTCAGTTTGCTTCTCTTTTAATTTATTTACTTGTTTTTGTAACTGTCCCACTTTCTTTACTATTGGGCTGATCTGTACAGTCATATTCTTATTCAACACCTCAATAGCTAACCAAATTGCCTCCAATGTAAATGCTTCAGGTCTTACCAGAGGTGTTAGTATAGGTTCAAATTCCTGCAAATCTCCTTCCTCTAAGTCTCCTCTGCTTTGCCATGAAACCAGCTCCTCCAGAGACTGCAATTCTCCTTCATGTGGTTCTCCACCTTCAGACCCGAGGGCTCCTGGTTGAATCGCTCTGGCAGGCTCTTTCTCCAACATTCGCAAAGCCCCCCTCCCTGCTGTCATCTGGGAACAATTCCATCCGGATCAGGTTAGCAATTCTACTCGCCGCCAGGTTCTCAGTGGCAGTCCTTTCTGCCAGTGACAGTGATGTTATTGAATCATGGAGGGCACCGGCTGTCAGCGCATCTCCTCTGCGTTCCTCCTGCAATTCCTCACCCGGCTCTCCATTCCGTCTCGTGATATGTGGCCCTTGTATCTGACCCAGCGTCAAGGCTTCTGAATTCAGCCTTTCGCGGGTCCTCCGCTTACGCCCCGAGTGAGGCATTGGAAATTCAATCGAGGTAACTGAGGAGAGAGACGCAGCACACCTACTCTCTAGCACGCCATCTTGGATCTCCCCCCGAGATACACATTGATAAGTCAGTTTTTATATGTATGTCAGGGGACTGTATTGCCTAGTCCATCTGTAGCTCATAAACACTCTTGTCTCTTCAGCCTGAAATTCCCCCACCCCCACCATTTCACCCAGTCACTTTTTAGATATTTACAATCACTTGCATGAGATATTAAGCCAGAGTAAATATATGCAAATAAAACACTTAGGCGCATCACTTTGGCAATATGCGAAATAGCACCTTATGCGCATAAAAGTTGGCCCCTCCTGGCACTCCCCTGGCCCACCCCTTTTTAATACATGCAAATGTGCTTGCAGCCCCTGAATTAAATGTGAATGTATATACTTGTGTATATGCTATTTTCTACACGTATATGCCCATCTTTTGAAAATTCACTTCAGTGGTTGTAATTTGTTTTTTTTTTGCAAAACCATTTATATTGCAAAGACATGCATTTCCACAAGCACAAAGAAGTACACAAGAAAATTGATACCAACAAGAGAACAAACAGTACAGTGGTTATACAAGTCTCCTTTTAATCAATGGTTGTAATTTTAAATGTTTTCCTAACCACACTGGCAAAGAGAAATGGATATTAATACTGACAGTGGTCTTAGGAAGGCCTAAGTTGGTTAGATGGGGAGCAGGGAGTGTAAAAGGAGTTTGGGGTTTCATAGGCAGAAAGGGTAGAGTGTTGTGGTTTATTGGGAGTATGGGAGATTAGGGTGAGGTTTTGATTTGAGGCAGGTAGGCTTTTTTTTTAACTTTTTATTTAATACATCATTTGGATACAAAAATAACTTGGTACATTGTAAACATTGGTAATTATTACTGTCCCTAATTCAGAGCAAAAGAGAAAGATTTAAGGTTCCTAAATCTTCTTGTAAATTTTTGACACATTTTTAGGAAGATAGATGAGTTGTTGGGGGAAGAGGTTGTACATGTGGTTGTTGAAGAGGTGTGTTTGGTTAGTGGGGGTTTCTCATGCATAAGAGGTTGCAAGGCTTGCTGGTTTATTTATGTTATATTGATGACTGTTGATGTAAAAACAGAGAATGGTTATATCATTTTATGACTTGAGCAGTCTGTTACTAGAGAGGCCGTACATAAGCAACAGAAATGAATGAAGTTGGTATAGATCACAATTAATTTTCACTTTTATGAGCATTTTCTGTAATAATAATAGTACTTTCTATTTGTATCTTCAACCTCCAATTCAAGAAAATGGATTAATCCACTACAGTATCACGGAGGCGCCTTTGACTCATGCATGCATCTTTTTCAACTGTGCTATTCTTGTATAAGAAAAAACTATCTTCAGATAGACTTGCTCCCTTCCCATTGACTCATGACAAGATTTGTATCCTTTTGAACCAATCATTCAATATGGGGTGAATTTTAAGAGAGCTGATCATGTAGAAGGCTGAGCGCGAGAAACTCTTATTTTAAAACCGGAAAATTATGTGCATTTATGCACGTGCAAAGAACGCGCAGAAACAAGAGGCGGATTTGGGGCGGGTCGGGGTGAAGCCAGTATTTACGTGCATAAACCCCGATTTTAAATCTGGTGAATGCAGCGAACGTCGCACAGTAACCTGCACATATTTAATTCTGCTCTTTATCTTTATCTGAAAATAACTCATTATAGCCAAAAACTGACTGGATGAAGGGTCAGGTTAAACTAGAGGGGAGTATAGGCTGAAAACCAGAGGGGTCTGAATGACATAGAGACAGACTGAGCAAACTGATGGACTAAGTGGTCAAACTGGTGATTTCCTTCAAGTACACACGTTTGAAAATTTGCTGTCTTGCCTGTGTAAAAGCTGACAAGTCCTATGGAAAGATATGCGAATAACATTTCCTTGCATAACCGCTTATAATTAGGAGCACACATAGACGTGCTATGTGTATTTGATATTACATGCATGCGCTTGCATGGATGATTTAAAATTCCAGCGTATGCACATAAGAAATTGCCATGTTGGATCAGCCCAAGGGTCCATCAAGCCCAGCATCCTGTTTCCAACAGAGGCCAAACCAGGCCACAAGAACCTGGCAATTACCCAAACACTAAGAAGTAGAGATGTGAATCGGAATCAGAATCGGTTCGGATTCCGGTTCCGATTCACATGTGGGGTTTTTTTCATCAGGCCCGATCGCGGTTTTGTTTATCGGCTGCGCCCGAGCCGATAAACAAAAAACCCTGGATGGCCGGCAGCATCTTTAAAAATGGCGCGGGCCATCCAGTGCTCCTTCCATGTGACAGGGGCCGGCCAATGGCACGGATACCCTATCACATGGTAAGGGCAAAGGCCATCGGCGCCAGTTTTATTAGTGGCAGCCGACGGCCCGAGAGCAGGAGATCGCTCTCGGGACCCCCACTGGACCACCAGGTACCTGTAAAATGTTTTTTGGGGGGTCGGGAGGGTGGGGGAAGCAAAGGGATTAGTTTTAAAGGATCGGGGTGGGTTTAGGGGTTATTTTTGTGTGCCATTTTCCTGCCCTCTCCCAAAACTATAACCCCCACGATCAATATCTTGGGGTTTTCCTATCGTTTCGGGGGAGCCCCCGATTTCTGACGATTTTGAAAATATTTTCAATTGTCCGAAGCCCGATTCACATCCCTACTAAGAAGATCCCATGCTACTGATGCAATTAATAGTAGTGGCTATTCCCTAAGGGGTAGATTTTCAAAAACCGCGAATAGGCGTACTTTTGTTGGCGCTCCAGGCGCTAACAAAAATACGCTGGATTTCAGTAGATACGCGCGTAGCCGCGCGTATCCGCTGAAATCCGGGATCGGCGCACACAAGGCTATCGATTTCGTATAGCCGGCGCGCGCCGAGCCGCGCAGTCTACCCCCGTTCCCTCCGAGGCCGCTCCGAAATCGGAGCGGCCTCGGAGGGAACTTTCTTTTGCCCTCCCCTCACCTTCCCCTCCCTTCCCCTACCTAACCCACCCGCCCGACCCTGTCTAAACCCCCCCCCCCTTACCTTTGTTGGGGGATTTACGCCTCCCGGAGGGAGACGTAAATCCCCGCACGCCAGCAGGCCGCTAGCGCGCCGGGACGCGATCTGGGGGCGGGTCCGGAGGGCGCGGCCATGCCCCCGGGCCCGCCCCCGGAACGCTCCCGACACGCCCCGAAAACGCCGCGCGGTTCGGGCACGCCCCCGACACCCCCCCGACACGCCCCCGACACGCCCCCGACACGCCCCCTCCGAAAACCCCGGGACTTACGCGAGTCCCGGGGCTCTGCGCGCGCCGGTAGGCCTATGTAAAATAGGCTTACCGGCGCGCAAGGCCCTGCTCGCCTAAATCCGCCCGGATTTGGGCGGATTTAGGCGAGCAGGGCTCTGAAAATCCGCCCCTAAGTAAACGTTATTAATAGCCTTTAATGGACTTCTCCTCCAAGAACTTATCCAAACCTTTTTTGAACCCAGCTACACTAACTGCACTAACCACATCCTCTAGCAACAAATTCCAGAGCTTTATTGTGCATTGAGTGAAAAAGATTTTTCTCCAATTAGTCTTAAATGTGTTACTTGCTAACTTCATGAAATGCCCCCTAGTCCTTCTATTATTCGAAAGTGTAAATAACCAATTCACAAATAATTGATTCACATCACCGATACTCATTCAAGACCTCTCATGATCTTAAAGACCCCTATCATATCCCCCCTCAGCCGTCTCTTCTCCAAGCTGAACAGCCTTAACCTCTTCAGCCTTTCCTCATAGGGGAGCTGTTCCACCCCCTTTATCATTTTGGTTGCCCTTCTCTGTACCTTCTCCATCGCAACTATATCTTTTTTGAGATGCGGCGACCAGAATTGTACACAGTATTCAAGGTGCGGTCTCACCATGGAGCGATATAGAGGCATTATGACATTTTCCGTTTTATTAACCATTCCCTTCCTAATAGGTATGTACGCTCATTTAAAAATTACTATCTACATTAGGCTGTATCATATCCGCTCATCCCATTTTCCCTTTATGTCATAAGATTAATATTTCCCTTTCATTTCACTGGCAGTCGTGTAAATGAACTGTTTCTTAGGGCTTGATTTTCAAAGTGACTTACATGCATAAAACCCTGTTTTCTGTGCCCAAATGACACTTTGAAAATCAATTAGGGGTGTATGCTTGTAAAATTATGCACAAAATCCCGCTTTGCAGCTATGTTTATCCACACTATCAAGAGGCATTCAGGAGTGAGGAATTGGGGGTGGGAAAAGCAAGTTCAGCATATTTTCAATTGTCAAATGCATGTCTCTAGATACATATGCAGAAAGTTACACCTTCTCCTTAGCAGGGGTAACGTTCCGTGTGTATGCGTACACGAGTTCTGCAAATCTTCAAAGCAGACTTATGTGCATAAGTGCGCCTTGAAAATTTGGGCTGTTAAAAAAAAAAAAATTACCCGCTAGGAGGACATTTTTCAATAGGTCATCAAGTTGCAAAGTGTGCACGCACTTTTAACATGCAATCAATTGGCAGCTAATATTGAAAAAGAAACTGCTAGTGTAGCCTCTCTTTGAAACAGAGGTAGAATAAAGTATTTGCTTACTAAAGAGTGTACCCCTTGTGTACCTGCTATTTCTGTATGCTACCAATCAGGGCAAATTGCTTGTGTGCATTTGAAAATCCAATAAACATGCTCTGTGTTCCTCCCTTGACCAGGAATGTTTCTTTTTTGCCCAGTCATCATATCACCCCTATTCTACAAACACTACATTGGTTACCCATAAAGTTCAGAATAAAATACAAAATTCTCTCTATTATCCATAGTTTAATCCATAACCATAATCATACATCCACCTGGCTTTGTTCACTACTGCGCATATACAAACCGACACGACACTTAAGATCACTTAACCAAAATTTACTAGATATCCCTTCTCCTAAACAAGCCAGATTAGACCTCACTAGAAAAAGAGCCTTTTCAATAGCTGGTCCAACACTTTGGAACACTTTACCAAACCATCTTTGCTCAATATCCAACCCTGCCCATTTCAAAAAATCTCTCAAAACATATCTTTTTCAACTTGCATTCAACACGTCTTCTAATTAAACTTAACCATCAATACCGAACTTACTCTCTTAAACTTAATTACACCCATTACAATTCCATTTATGCTATACATAACTATAACATACTTGCTCATTCACATGTCTCCAATTATCATACCCTTCTCCCTTCTTCCCTTTATTATTATATAACTTTTACGTTGTATTTTTCCCACTTCCCCTCCCTCCTCTCGTTCCCCTTCCCCCCCCCCTTCTTCCCCTTTTTCCCCCAAAACAATAAGCCCATGGTTCCAAACTTTTATACTTTTTAAAATCTTATATACTAGCATCCTGTCTAGTTATTGCCTATTTTTTATGTAAAGTTTAAAAAATTCCATTTTATTTTGATTATTTTATTTTTGTTTTAAATCTGTGAACCGTTTTTGATAAAATTCCTTTTTTAAAAAACGGTATACAAATACTTTTTAAATAAATAAATAAATAAATGTATGCCGTCAAAGCCTGCATGTATTTATGGCCGGGCAGAGGAAGGCAATTTAATGCCAGGTTAATTTACCCAGTCAAATAGCTATGTACCTGCGTAAATTTCTTTGAAAGTTGCCCTCCCCAAAAGAATAAAGGAAATGTATAATAGTCTTGTAAGACTGCAGTAGATTAAGCCATATTCCATTCTGAACACACTTCATCAATGAAATTACATCTCAGTGCTTGCAATTAGCTGTTCTGCTATTTCCAATAGCAATAGCTTTTTTCCCTTTGTTTTAGCGATAACAATAATGCTATTCAAATTTTCAGATTACCAGATTAAGATACCATTGTGCAGCTAGCAATTTTTAGCTCAAGCTTATAAATGAAGATTTAATTAATATTTGTTTTCAGTCACAATGAACAGCTCCTGATGGGGGGAGAGTGTTAAGCAATCATAATATTCATAATTAATTTTGTTATTTTTACTATGTATAAGTAGTTAATTAAAGTAAGTATCCCTCCATATATATAATCTAAAATTAAATACATGCCATTTAGTAAGTGATTCATGGTTGATTAAAAGGATTATTTGGAAGATAGCTGGGTTAACAACATATGATATGCATATAAATCATTTTAAATATTCTAATGAGCAATTTTATTTGTCATTCTCTGTTTTGTTATGGATATTGTACATCTCGGACAAATTAAGTGTGATCAAAGAATTTACAAAGCTATAGACTTGCCAGGATTTCCATCATAGATTTCACTGGTAAACTTTTCATGTTCACAATAAAACTCCAGAAAAAGATTTTGCATGAGTGCAAAAACTGTTTAATATCCATTATCTTTAACAATCTGTGTTAGGCATTCTTATTTATGAGTATTGGGAGCAGAGGGAGTGCTGTGAGCAGAAATCTGAAATTTGTGGTTGGACTCCAACTACTTGAATTTCAGTATCGTTCAAATTTGATGGGAGTGTTTTTTTAACTTTACCCAGTTCTATTGGGGAATTCCATCAAATTCCCAACCCACATAAGCAAATCTAGTTGAAACTGTAAGGAAATTTGATGCATATCCAAAAATGTTTGATTCAGAATTTTGGTGGATCCAACAAATAGATGAAATATGGATTTTTTGCCAAGAGATAAAGATTTCTTGATCCACCCAGTCTGCTCATTTTTGCCTGCCTACCGTGCTTCACAAGCCTTACTTAATCTGTGGTCTTCTCCCTTCCTCCCTCCTTTTATTAGTGGAGAAGGGAGAAGACCACAGATTAAGAAGGCTTGTGAAGAATGGTAGGCAGGCAAAAATGAGCAGACTGGGTGGATCAAGAAATCTTTATCTCCTGACAAAAAATCCATAGCTCTTGCATTCTTGAATTTTGCCATTTCCCATCTGTGGTAACTTGAGCGATAGCTGCTTGGAAACAGCCTGAAGGAATAAGGAGGAAAACACTGGCTATTTCCTTTTACTGCAATTTATTTATAGTGAAAAAAAAAGAATGTGCACAGCAAAACAAACATGATGCAGCTCATATTAAAGTTCAGGTAGCACTGAGACATCACACATAGCAAGTTTTAGCATAGGCTAGCTTCCTGTTGGCTCCTCGAGGCCTATCTAACCATTCTTGGCCCTCTCTTCTTATGCTAAGCTGAAGGGATCCACCCTCGGCCCAGAATCCCTTGATAGGTTAGATTGGACTAGATATCTGTGGTTGGTCCCTTAAAGTGGTCTGGGGGAGTTTCCTGTAGACTCCCATACATACCCTCCCCCTCAGCTCAGCCTTGGTAGGATGAGCTCCTGCCTATCCCAGAGACACTTATCTGGACAGGAAATCTGCATTGGCATTCTCCCTTCCTGCCCTATATCGGATCTTATAGTTGAAGGACTGAAGGGCCAGGAACCATCTCATCACTCTTGCATTGGATGCCTTATTTATATTTATCCACAGGAGTGGTTAGTGCTCTAGGGGTGTGCATTCATTTTCGACGTATTGGCAATCCGCAATGTATATGTCCCTATTTGTTGTATTCGTGGAGTCACAAAACATATGGCGAACCCCCACGAATACAATGTATCTAAAGAATAACCCACCCACCCTCCTGACCCCCCCCCCCCAAGACTTACCAAAAGTCCCTGGTGGTCCAGCGGGGGTCCTGGAGCGATCTCCTGCACTCGGGCTGTCAGCTGCTGGTATTCAAAATGGTGCCGATAGCCTTTGCCCTCACTATGTCACAGGGGCTACCGGTGCCATTGGTCGGCCCCTGTCAAATGGTGGGAGCAATGGACAGCCGGCGCCATCTTGTGCTCCTACCATGTGACAGGGGCCGACCAATGGCACCGGTAGCTCCTGTGACATAGTAAGGGCAAAGGCTATTGGCGCCATTTTGAATACTGGCAGCTGACGGCCCGAGTGCAGGATATGGCTCCAGGACCCCCGCTGGACCACCAGGGAATTTTGGCAAGTCTTGGGGGGGTCAGGAGTCCCTGGTGGTCCAGCAGGGGTCCTGGAGTAATCTCCTGCACTCGGCCCATCGGCTGCCAGTATTCAAAATGGTGCCGATAGCCTTTGCCCTTACTATGTCACAGGGGCTACCGGTGCCATTGGTCGGCCCGTGTCACATGGTAGGATCACAAGATGGTGCCGGCCGTCCATTGCTCCTACCATGTGACAGGGGCTGACCAATGGCACCGGTAGCCCCTGTGACATAGTGAGGGCAAAGGCTATCGGTGCCATTTTGAATACTGGCAGCCAACAGCCTGAATGCAGGAGATCGTGCCAGGACTCCTGCTGGACCACCAGGGACTTTAGGTAAGTCTTGGGGGGAGGGGGTCAGGAGGGTGGGGGGTTGTAGTTAATTAAATGTAAAGGGTTGTGATGGGGGGTGTTTGGGTAAACGAATACATACGTAACTAATGAACGGATCGAGGTCCCCCGAGAACGGATGCAACGGATTTGGCTCCCCACAAATATGAATACCAAATGGGATCAATCCATCCCTGCTGCACATCCCTATAGTGCTCCATTATGAGCTTTAACTGCAGCCCAGCAAGTAGTAGCACAAGATCTCTAAGACCCACTTGATTGCCAAGGCCTACTTCTCGACTGTAGAGTAATGCCTCTCCCAAGACATCAGCTTCCGGCTAATGTATGTCACAGGATGCTCTTGACCATCCTTCTCTTGAACTGAGATTGCTCCCAAGCCTACTTTTGAGACATCGGTTTGTACCATGATGGAGTCAGTATGCTGCTGCACGCATTTGAAAGAAGAAAGTGTTTGCTATGGAGGGGGTGACAAATAGCAGATCGTGACTACACTGCAGCCTCTGAGGAAGAAGGTTCTCTAAAACTTGGTCAAGTTGGGATTTACGAGCAGCAGTGAGAATATCGAGTGACAGCGGTAATACCACACAAGTTTTGAAGTGGGAATATAGAGCAGCAGCTTTAACTTAAAAACAATGGACTTCAACGGTCGGAACAGCAGTTAAGTAGTTATTACTTTAAAGAAATAGTTTTTGACGTCTTTGGATTACAATGAATGATAATGAATGAAATAATTAAAAATATATATTTATTTATATAAAGACAACACACACTCGGTTTTTCACACAAACACGTTTTTGTTGTTGGTGGCACTGCCATATATAAATATCAAAGGTGGTAGGTGGTGAGTTTATTATTATAATTAAGTATCTATTGGGTATCTAGGATGGTACCTTTAATAGTATTATATGAAACCACCACTAATTACTTTAACAAATTTATTGGTTTGAGCAGTTTGTATCCACTACAATAAAATTAAATACATGAGTGGGTATCCAGATATCTTGTGGCACACTCCAGAATGACAAGGATGTACTTATTTCCTTGAGTAGATCTCTCTAGTGACCCCACAAGGTCCATGCCCACCCTTTCGAAAGGGGTCTCAATTATGGGCATTGGTATAAGAGCTGCTGTCCATATGCCATCAGACTTTGTGTCTTGGCAGGTAGGGCAGGACTGGCAATACAACTGGCCCTGTTTTTATAGGCCTGACCAATAGAATTGTGTCATTATTTTCTCTTAGGTCTATTCCTCTCCCAGGTGACCCCCAGAAGGTGGCTGTGAGTTAGTTGCATAACCTTCTAGCGATATGGTTTAGGATTTAGCCATTGTTCTCTCAATTCCTCTTCCATATTTCCCCTTGTAACTCAGTAAAGCGGGTCTCCTTTCATTACGAAATAAGGAGGAATAGGGTCTCAAACCTGATATATGACAGAGTCACGACTTTGTCATAGTCAGTCTGTACCCACTTCACAAATTCTCTTCAAATGAGCATTTTTACACTCCCAGAGTCCACCAATGCCTGGGTAGGAATGCCATCTAGCTCAACTGCAATCACAAAAGTAGAGACTCCCCAGCTGGGGAGATCCATGTAATTACAAAAGTGTGGGACCACAGCATTAACATCCATTGGTTCCAGTGAGTCTTTGTGGTTGAGGAGAAAAGTCCAGCCTGTCTGGCTCCACCAGCTCTCGCGGGCTCCTGCCTACTCCCAGTGAGTATATTCTCCAGATATGTCATCTAACTATCTTCTGGCCAGCCCGCTGAGTAGTCTGTTCAAAATTCTTCAGGAAACAATCAGGGGTCTTCTCCCGAGACCATATTAAGTATGACTGATGACAAGGAAGGTGGCTTGGTCACAGTGGTCTGCATGCCCTGTGCTACCTGAGATAGCATTGTGTTTTGATGCATAAGTTGTTCTCACAGCATCTGCTGCTGGTCAGTTTGGATTTGCAGGGCATTCTACAATTGCTGCTGCCATGTAGCAATGACCTAGATCACTTGTTCCATCTTCCCTGCTTTCCAAGCTGCCTCCAAACTGAGTACCTTTCCAGGAAAAGGAGAGGGGGAAAAAACCCCAAAATAACTCTTGGCCTGTCCAGCCTTGATTCGTTTCTTGATCCCTCACTGCAATAGGCCAAAGGTTATCCCCTTGGCCTGTTGCAGCTTCAGCTGAATGAGTGGAACTGGGAGGCTCCAGGAAAAACCTGCAGGGTATTTTTTTTCTGGTTGTGCTGCTGCAACTGTGGGCTCTTCCTTGTGATTCCCCCGTAGGCAGGAGATCCCACTGCTACCACCATATGTGGTAACTTGGGCAATAGTCGCTTGGAAACAGCCAGAAGGAATAAGGAGGCAGACTCTGGCTGTTTCCTTTAGTGGAATTTATTTACAGTGAAAAAAATGAAGTGCACAACAAAATAAGCAAATCATGCAGCTCACTGTAAAGTTCAGGTAGCACAGAGGCATCACACATAGCAGGTTTTCACATAAACTGGCTTTCTGTCCACTCCCTGAGGCCTCTTTAACCCTTCTGGGCCCTGTCTTCTTATGCTAGGCTAAAGGGATCCTCCCTGGGACCAGAATCTCTTGCTGATTTGGGTCTTAAGGAGGACCTGGCCAAATATCTGTGGCCTGTCTCTAAAGGTGCTCTGAGGGAGTTTCCTAGAACTATATTCCAGGTATCCACCAATATCTCAGTGGAAACATTTTCTCTGATGCCTTTCATGCCTCCCTCCCTTCAACTTCATAATATGACCCCTTGTCCTTCAGATTTTCTTTTAGTTTTTCATTCTGTGAACTATTATTACAGGGCTAGGCAGCTCTGGTCCAGGAGTGCCACAAACAGGTCTGGTTTTCAGGACATCCACAATGAATATGCATGAGGTATGTTTGCATACAATGGCTGTTAGTTCCAACTGGCAGTGCAGACTGATGCTGACAGCTCTTCTATCTAGCAGTTTCATAATGGTCAATGCTTCAATTCGAAACAGTGTAGTAAGGTCGGGCTTTGGGCATTGAGCAGAAGCTTCAATTGATGGACTCACAAGATAAGTGGAGTTTTTACCTGCAATTAAAAATCTGAAAAAAAATTCATGCCAAGACAGACCTATGATTCTAAAAGTTAAACAGTAAAAGAAACATCAGTAGTCACACTAACAAGGTGTGCGGTCAGCATCAAAAGAAAAATATGACGGTCATGACATTCTGTTTGAACATTTAAATACTTGTGTAATCTGTTGCGCTGGAGGTGGACCCTTGGCCTGGTGCAGGATTGGTACAGCCCTCCTGTTGGACCTGGAGAGCACCTGCCACCAGGAGGCGGAGCACAGGAGGAGACAGAGGCTAGCTGGAGCTTCACCAATAGCAACCCGGGGTTCCCTCAGGTTGAGCCCTTGGTTACCCGGGCGGCCTGGTCTTAGGTGGGCCTCGTAGGATCTCCTAGAGAGAAAGTACAGAGGAGTGCCCACCACGAACAAGGGTGTGCGGTCGATGTCACAGGAGGCCAGAAAAGAGAGTCTGAGTGGATAGCGAGGAACAAGGCTAGAGTAACAGTTCAGAATGGTCAGCCAAAGCAGGGGTCAGTCCGGAAGTAGTCAGGTCAGGCAGAGGTCACGTTCCAGGTAGCGATCAGGAGAAGTCAGTGGTCAGGCAAAGGTCAAGTTCCAGGCAGTGATCAGGAGTAGTCAGTGGTCAGGCAGAGGTCGGTTCCAGGCAGCGATCAGGAGTAGTCAGAGAACAGGAAGAGGTCAGGTCCATGCAGTAATCAAGAGTAGTCAGGAGCAAGTACCCATGAGATCAGTCTCAAGGGTACTACCAGGGATGGAGAGATGAAGGAACAGGAGACACAGGAGACAGTGGAACAGGAGACACAGGAGACGCTGGAACTGGAGACACAGGAGATACTGGAACAAGAGACATGAACAAGAGACACTTGGAAGGCAAACTAGAGACACTGGAGTGTACGACCCGATTGCCGAGGCGAGGAAGTAGTGTCAGACCACTTCCTTTTTTTTTTTTTTTTTTTCTATTTATTAATTTTTTCAATGTTACAAAGTATACAAATTTGTAGACATTTAAGGAAAAAGTAGTGAAACAGTGCAATCTAATCACTTAATTTAACAGGAAAATAAAGGAATACTACTGTCTCACAATCCACAGCCCACAATTAGATCCGGGAGATCCTTCACAGGAGACATCTTGAACTGATAGGAAATTAAATATTACAATTTACCACCACAAATAATCTGAAAGCATTAGGCAGGAACAGGTATTATCACATAGAACATTGCATCCTTAAATGAGGTTTATACAGGAACTGTGTTTGAGCTATCTCCTGGCAAAACACTAATTCTGTCTTTTATACATTTTTCTAATTACAGTAGTTGAAAAAAAGTATATGTTAGATCTTTATGAGACATTTACATGGAAACTTAAGAAAAAATTGGGCTCCCATTTGAACCACCCCTTCTCTTAATTCAAGAAATTGTTTCCTCCTAATCTGTGTCTTCTTTGCATAGTCAGGAAAAATTTGTACCCTCAAACCACAAAACAATTCAAGTTTATTACAGACGTATTGCCTGAGAACCCAGTCTCTATCAGAGTCTAATAAAAAGGTAATTATTAATGTTGTTGGCTGGGCCTCTTCCTCCATTGATAACTCCAAAATCGCTGATACATTCAAAGAGGACAGTTGTTGCAAATCTTTTCCTTCAATTTGAATCTTCTTCCTTGTGGGAAGATACATCTTTGATAGTGGGGGTAAAACTTCCTGTGGTATTTTCAACATCTCCATGGCAAACCTCATCCACATTTCTGTCGGCGTTACTGAAATCTTCTTGGGGAAGTTAACCAACCTCAGGTTCCTACTTCTTTGTTGATTCTCCATATTTTCTATTTTCCTTAATAGGTACAGTTTATCTTTAATCATACTTTGATTCAGCTTTTTCATTTCCCCCATTTCAGATTTTAACTGTGTAACTTCCCGTTTATTATCTGTAATTTTCTCTTTTATTTTCTGCAATTGTATCTCAGTCTGTCCAATTTTTCTTGCTATCGGTTTAATTTGCATTACCATATTATTATTCAATGCTTCGCCATCCAAATTGTCTCGAGAGAAAAAATCTCTGTCCTTACCATTGGCATTGGTTCGGGGTAAAGTTCCTAAAGTTCTTCTTCTCCGACTTCTGCAACTTGCCAAGAGATAATCTCATCCAGTGTGTTCTGAATCAGGTAAACATCCGTGTTTTTTCCTATTCAGGCAGCTAAACTTTCTCTCTAATCAATCCTCAAGACAAAGATTCTGTAAGTTTGAAATTATTTATTGTACAGATAAATTCTACTTACAATAGTTGCAATTCAAATGCAAGCCCCAAGGCAAAGATCTTTGGTACTGGAGATAGGGTAGCAGGAGGGAGAAGGAGGTATCTTGTGTTGCAGGAGTTGGTTTATGGTAGAGGTAGGAAGCATGAGGAATATGAAGCTGATTTAAGAAGAAGGCAGTAAGAAAGAAGGTGAAAAACCCGATCGTTTAACAGGGTATTATAGAGCGCTGCTGGCTCAGAAGCATGCATGGAGTAAACTGAACTTTCATCGAGAGCTGCTAAAGGAAAACTCCTCCACAAGCTGAGGGCAGGGGGCAAGGTCCAATGGCAGTGAGCCTAAGAACTATGAAACACAGGGGGAGCATGAAGGGCAGTCCCTTGAGCCTATGAGGCACCTAGAAAGACTCAAGTTAGATTGAGGGGCATTCAAGCTCTTCTGATAGTGAGAGAAAGTGGAGGGGGAGGGAGCTTCTCTTAAGGGCAAAGGCTCCTCTTACAGATTTTTATCATGGGTTACAAAAAGTGTTTCAGTATTAAGAATCCTCAGAAGGGAGGACTGCACTAAACACAGTTAAACTACAATATATACAGATACAAACATGTACCCACTGCTGGGGACAGAACACTCCCTGTCTGGTATCGCAAGATACCACTATATCAGTTCTTATATCATTATGCAACAGTGCAGTTCACTATAACTGTATCCCTCGACGTTCAGGGAAGTTCGCGATCATCTCGGTCTCTCAGTCATCCATGCGATGTCTTCTTCAAAGGGTTTCCCCAAGCTGAAATGAGAGACATACAACACAAAGAGAGAAAGAGTCTCTGAAGTGGACAATGGTCCATGGAGTTCAAGTCTCTTCATGCGGCATGAGGAGCACCACCTCATTGATGGGCCTGCAGAAGATCTTGGCTGTCCCTTGGTTCACAGTCTTTACTTCAATCTTGCGAACACGTCCGTCATTTCCAGGGTAAGTCTTGATGACGAGTCCCAGAGGCCAGCTGTTGCATTTGGCTTGGCTGTTTTTGAGAAGGACTAGGTAACCTTCTCGGATGTTGGGCTTGTTGGATTGCCACTTGCTTCGATACTGGAGAGTCGGCAAGTACTCTTTCTTCCTATGACTCCAAAAGGAGTTGGCAAGCTGTTGGACTTGTTTCCATTGATGCTTGTATAGCTCTTTGCCATCAAAGTCTCCATGTCGCACAGGAATGCTAATAGTCTTTTGCGTTAAAAGCATGGCTGGAGTTAGGCTCGGTGGCGACTCAGGGTCAGATGACTAGAACTAGCGGTCTCACATTTATGATGGCTACCACTTCTGCCAGAAAGGTGGTTAAGACTTCATGGGTGAGTCGAGTTGGCTTGGTTTCTATTAACATGGCGTTAAGAATGCGGCGTGTCATGCCAATCATGCGCTCCCATGATCCTCCCATGTGTGAAGAATGGGGTAGATTGAATATCCACGTACATTTCTGATAACAAAGGTACCTTTTAACGGTAGAATAGTCAATCTTAACAGATGCAATATTCAGCTCTTTACAAGTTCCTACGAAGTTAGTTCCACAGTCGGAGCAGATCTGAGTGGCTGAACCCCAGAGTTGAGCATATACCTTCTTGACTGGTTTTAGATGTAGCCCAGTACTACTTTGCTGTGCGTGTAAAGATGGATAGCATCAATTTTCATGTCCATTTCAGCTGTTATTAACTCCACTATTTCCACTGCTAGCACCGCTTCTCACAATTCTAGACGTGGTATGGCATGGTTAGGCGGTGGTGCTAACTTGGCTTTGCCGAAGATGAAACCCACACGCACTATTCCTTTTGCGTCTGTCACTCTCAAAAGGGCTACTGCAGCTATAGCCTTCACAGATGCATCAGAGAAAACGCAGGTCTCTTTGCGGCTGGCTGTATTAAGCGGTATTGGGACGTAAGTGTGTAGTAGGGATGTGAATCGTGTGCCCGATCGTTTTAACGATCGGGTTCGGCTGGAGGGAGAACAAAATCTGATCAGTAGAGATGTGAATTGGAATCTGTTCCGATTCCAATTCACATCGCTAAATTTTTTTTAGTGAGGCCCAAGCAGATTAAAAAAAACCCACCCCGACCCTTTAAAATTGACCCCTTAGCTTCCCCACCCTCCGAACCCCCCAAAACCTTTTACATGTACCTGGTGGTCTAGCGGAGGGGGGGGCCGGGAGCCATCCCCTGCACTCATACACTCCGTGCCGTTATCAAATGGCGCCGATAGCCTCTGACCTACTATGTCACAGGGGCTACCGGTGCCATTGGTCAGCCCCTGTCACATGGCCATCGGCGCCATCTTGTGCTCCTACCATGTGACAGGGGCTGACCAATGGCACCGGTAGCCCCTGTGACATAGTAAGGGCAAAGGCTATTGGCGCCATTTTGCTTACTGGCAGCCGACGGTCCGAGTGAAGGAGATCGCTCCCGGACCCTTGCTGGACCCCCAGGGACCTTTGGCAAGTCTTGGGGGACTCTCCTGACCCCCACAAGGCTTGCCAAAAGTCCAGCGGGGGTCTGAGAGCGACCTCCTGCACTCCTGCACTCCGGTCCCTGTGACATAGTGAGGGCAAAGGCGATCGGCGCCATTTTGAGGGTATGAGTGCAGGGTATGAGTGCAGGGGATGGATCCCGGACCCCCCGCTAGACCACCAGGTACATGTAAAAGGTTTTGGGGGGTGGGGGAAGCAAAAGGGTCATTTGTAAAGGGTTGGGGTGGGGTTTTTTTATCGGGCAATCGGAGCCATTTTTATTAATGGCAGCCGATGGCCCGAGAGCGGGAGATCGCTCCCGGGACTCGGTAGATCACCAGGTATTTCTAAAAGGTTTTGGGGGGGGGGTTCGGGAGGGTGGGGGAAGGTAAGGGATTAGTTTTAAAGGGTCGGGGTGGATTTAGGAGGAGTTTTGGTATACCGGTTTTCCCGCCCTCCCCCCAAATAACTCCCGTTAGTGGACACTAACCCCGTTAACGATTTTTCACGATAAATCGGGGGAATTTCTATTGTTTCGCGCACTCTAACGATTTTTGACGATTTAAAAAATATCTGATGATTTTTTTAAATCGTCAAAAAATGATTCACATCCCTAGTGTGTAGTATGCGGGGGGTGTCTCCCTCCCTGTGCCTACTGCACGACTTGTTCTACCTCTCCCGGCTCCTCCACGCTTCACCAAGGATCCCCAGCATTGCTGTGGCTTTGTCAATCTGTGCCACATGCACTTTTGTCTTCAGTCAGCTCTCTTCCCCACGGACCTCACCAAGACCACCTACATTCTCTCCCTTGGGCTTCTTCTAGGTTCACTGTGATTTGGTTCAGTCCATCTGATTCATTACCCATGAAAACCTTCTCCAGTACGGGTACCTCCCCAACATCCTCTTCAGTAAACACCGAAGCAAAGAAATCATTTAATCTTTCCGCGATGGCCTTATCTTCTCTAAGTGCCCCTTTAACCCCTCGATCATCTAACGGTCCAACTGACTCCCTCACAGGCTTTCTGCTTCGGATATATTTTAAAAAGTTTTTACTGTGATTTTTTGCCTCTACGGCCAACTTCTTTTCAAATTCTCTCTTAGCCTGTCTTATCAGTGTCTTACATTTAACTTGTCAACTTTTATGCATTATCCTATTTTCTTCTGTTGGATCCTTCTTCCAATTTTTGAATGAAGATCTTTTGGATAAAATAGCTTCTTTCACCTCCCCTTTTAACCATGCTGGTAATCGTTTTGCCTTCTTTAAACCTTTTTTAATGTGTGGAATACATCTGAACTGTGTTTCTAGGATGGTATTTTTTAACAATGACCTCGCCTCTTGCAAACTTTTTACCTTTGTAGCTGCTCCTTTCAGTTTCCCTTTTGAAAGTTTAGCATGACAGCTGTGGATTTGCTTACTGTCCCCCTTCCAGTCATTAATTCAAATTTGATCATATTATGATCACTATTGCCAAGCGGCCCCACCACTGTTGTTGTGGAGCGCTAGGAGAGCGATCCCACTCCTGGGTGATGTGTGTCCTTGGGCCACGGCTCGACCCCAGAGGGCTCTGAAGAGGTGCCGCGGGAGGCGTGTCATGCCCAAGCATGGGCTGGACGGGAGCAGGGCTGGAGTGACATGGAAGACAGGCCCTCCTCCGGACCTGCAAGCTTCGGAAGACCCAACAACGCAATGTTGGTCTTGTGAACAGTCCTCCGACCGTTCCCAGCCCTTTCGGACCTGCCGCAGGGTACGGCACGAAGCGGCAGGCCGGATGGAGGCCAGGACAGCGATGACTGGAACATGGATTCGGACGAGACTCAGGAACGACGTAGACTCAGGCATAGACGTGGACTCAGGACGAGGTGCAGGATCCATAGACGTGGACTCAGGCAAAGACGTGGACTCAGGAATGAGGTGTAGGATGCATAGACATGGACTCAGGCAAAGACGTGGACTCAGGAATGAGGTGTAGGATGCATAGACGTGGACAGGCACAGGCATGGACTCAGGACTGGATGCACAGAGGTGGAATCAGGAACATGGGCTGAAGGTAGACATGGGCACTGACCCTCAGGGCGCCCTACTCAGGCCACCCGCGGGACTGAGTCGTGGACCACCCTGTCCCATGCACGCCCTACACAGCCCTGGAAGGCTGGTCGCGGACCACGCAGAGAGCGGGAGAGCACAGGAAAGAGGAAGCAGGTTCGCTGCACTCCTGGCAGCACAAGGCAAGGATACGCTGCTCTCCTGGCAGCACAAGGCAGGTTAAAGCATTCGGATCAGGAACAAGGATATCTGGAACAGCAGGAACATCAGGACTGGAACACAGATACTGGAACAGGAGACACACCTCAGGGCTGGAACATGGACATCAGGAACAGCAGGAACATCAGGACTGGAACACAGATACTGGAACAGGAGACACACCTCAGGGCTGGAACATGGACATCAGGAAAAGCAGGAACATCAGGACTGGACGAGGAGCTCCGACAGGTAACACGAAACACAGGACCTTGCAGAAGTGCTGGAACACGGACGACTTCCTGGAGCGAAGGATCTCAGGAGTGACCAACTCCTTGCGAAGGCAAAGACACACTGAAAGCTGAGCCCTTTAGTAGGGCTGAGGTGGACAACGCCCAGGGAGGGGTCAGCAGGGGGCCACACCTGGCTGGCCCATTAAGAGGAGCAGAGAGGCGCGCGCCCACGCCCTAGGAAGCTGGAGAGAAGAGCTGGAAGCTGGTGGCGTCCTCAGCCACGTGGAGGGCCCAAGGAAGCCGCGGAGCAGCCCTGGACTGGAGCTGGGTGAAGGCAGTTCAGTGGAGCAGCTCCCAGCCGCATGGACAGAAACAGAGAAGGTAAGGCTGGCTGCAGGCACCGGCAGAGAGAAGTGCTGGCTGCAGGGAACTGTGAGAGAACAGAAGCAGGAGAAGGGCTGACTGCAGGAACGGCTCCATGCCGTGAAGACAGCCCCAGGAGGAGAGGTAAGACTGCAGGCAGAGTAAAGAACTGCAGGCACCGGCAGGGACGGCTCCCTGCCAGGCAAGGACCCGGGCTGAAGCAGGCACTGGAAGAGACGGTCTCGCTGCTGGCTAAAGGTCCCGGGATCGCAGCAGCACGTCGGGGGAAAGGCAGAAACAGGAGCCGACCGCATGGCAACAGCTGCGGGGAGCCCCAGCTGATTCAGGGAGAAAGCAAGCAACAGCGTCAGCAGCCTGGCTGGCTGTCTGTGAGAAGGTAAGAGCCTGCCCATGCTTCTTGTGGGCAGGAGCATAACAGTACCCCCTCCTCAAAGCCCCCCCTCAAGCCTCTTGTCAACAGCTTGAGAAGAAGGCGGTAGTCCATACCGTCGAGGGCAAGCGAGGATCCAAGGACGAGCTGGTACTTCTTGGCGAGTAACTGTAGCGAGAAGGATACAGAAGCAGAAGACAAGGCAGAAGTGGTCAAGGTCCAGGCAAGACAAAACATAGAACACGGAATGCTGAAGGCGTAGATCAGGCAGGGTGTAGGGTACAGAACCACAAGATGGCATCTTGGTTCTAGGAGCAAGGCAGAGGCAAGGCTCCATCCAAGGCTTGGCTTGAGTGGAGGTACTCAGACTTAAGACTGAAGCTGTGGTGCAGGCTGGAGTACTAGGTGAGGTTAGCCATAGTTGATTAATGGTTCCAGAGACTTGGGACTCCAGTGACACAAGGTGGAAGAGCTGGAGCAAGGCGTCAAGGTAGCAATGCAAGACGTGGCGAGAAATGATCTTGGTTTCACTAGAGGATGGAGGACATCCCCAGTTGGTTCAAGTTGGCTTTGAAGTATGGTGGCACGCTCGGTGTTGGGTACCACACAGTAGTTCAAGGGTCAGGGTTGAAGGGCCCTGGTGACCGGATGACTTGGCAGTCTTTAGAAGCTATGCCGTTTAAGCAAGCGTGACTTCCTTTGATGTGTAGATGCAAGAGGGCAGGTGAACTGCTAGTCACTGCTGGTGGTCAGATGGAAATACACTTGACAAGGAACATTGGGTGAAGTCCTCAGGTTGGTGACCAGATGATGTTGCAGTTTCAAACGTGACATCCTGATAAGCATAGTTCAAGATGGGAGGTGGACTGCTAGTCAAAGCTGGCAGTCACAGCTGGATTCAGGCTTGGCAAAGCATGTAAGCTGGAGTTCTTCGGTTGGTAACAAGATTCCTTAGTGGAGACATATTGCTGATGCTCAGGTGGGTAGAACTGGCAGCTCAAGTAACTGGTGGTGAGAATCTGGATAGAGTAGTGCAGAGGATTACAGGCACAAAAGTTCAGTAACTCCCATCTAGGAGTGAGTCCTAAGACTGGGCAGAATCTTGGTGTTGCTTGGTTAACTGACACTCACACTCGAGTGGTCCTAGGCTGAAGGTAGAGATGGACATCTTCAGGATGGCTTTAGAGCAAGCTGGCAGTAGGTTACTTGGAAAGGCACACTTGGACCAGTATCTTTGCTTGGATGGTGAAGCTTGCAGCGGGTCCCTGAAGAGGCTGTAACATGGAACTGGACTGGTGCTCGGGGTGGTGAGCGGGACAAGCATGTGATAACAGAAGTACTGTAGAGGCTGAGCAAGAAGAGCGAAGAGATCTGCTGGTTCAGCTGGAAAAGATGACTGACACTCCAGGCCCCATTGGAAGGATGACCACAGATGGGGTGCAGGCGCCTCCTGCAGGTCGTCTGGAGAGGTGTACCACAAGTTGGCATGTAGTAGGCATCACTTGTAACATGGAGAACACAGTGAGCAAGATGTGCAGGAAATTCAGCAGAGTAAGCTCTTCTGGGCAGGTACCTCTTGCTGGTGAACAAGCATTCTCGGAGGGAAAAAATAAAAAATTCTGAACAAGATGGTCATGCAACACAGGAACCAGGTGCTGCAGCGTGGAATATGGTGGTAAACCTGGGTGCAGGCGCCTCCTGCAGGTCGTACAACAAGTGTACCCAGGCTAAGCAAAAGTCCCAAGAAGGCACTTGGTGAAAACAGGTGCTAGGCCTCTAGTGGTGTGGGAAAACAAAAGTTCAAATAAGCTGGCGCCTCCAGCAGGTCGGTAAACACAGCGAAAAAACTGGGACTGAAGTTTTTTCCTTAAAAAAAAATTCCTTTGGCAAAGAAAATCCGGAACTTGGCACAGGCCCATCACAAGGACATGAACGCCGGACACATGGCCTTCGCAATCTGTTGTGGAGCGCTAGGAGAGCGATCCCACTCCTGGGTGATGTGTGTCCTTGGGCCACGGTCGACCCCAGAGGGCTCTGAAGAGGTGCCGCGGGAGGCGTGTCATGCCCAAGCATGGGCTGGACGGGAGCAGGGCTGGAGTGACATGGAAGACAGGCCCTCCTCCAGACCTGCACGCTTCGGAAGACCCAACAACGCAATGTTGGTCTTGTGAACAGTCCTCCGACCGTTCCCAGCCCTTTCGGACCTGCCGCAGGGTACGGCACGAAGCGGCAGGCCGGATGGAGGCCAGGACAGCGATGACTGGAACATGGATTCGGACGAGACTCAGGAACGACGTAGACTCAGGCATAGAGGTGGACTCAGGACGAGGTGCAGGATCCATAGACGTGGACTCAGGACGAGGTGCAGGATCCATAGACGTGGACTCAGGCAAAGACGTGGACTCAGGAATGAGGTGTAGGATGCATAGACATGGACTCAGGCAAAGACGTGGACTCAGGAATGAGGTGTAGGATGCATAGACGTGGACAGGCACAAGCATGGACTCAGGACAGGATGCACAGAGGTGGAATCAGGAATGAGGGCTGAAGGTAGACATGGGCACTGACCCTCAGGGCGCCCTACTCAGGCCACCCGCGGGACTGAGTCACGGACCACCCTGTCCCATGCGCGCCCTACACAGCCCTGGAAGGCTGGTCGCGGACCACGCAGAGAGCGGGAGAGCACAGAAAAGAGGAAGCAGGTTCGCTGCACTCCTGGCAGCACAAGGCAAGGATACGCTGCACTCCTGGCAGCACAAGGCAAGGATACGCTGCTCTCCTGGCAGCACAAGGCAGGTTAAAGCATTCGGATCAGGAACAAGGATATCTGGAACAGCAGGAACATCAGGATTGGAACACAGATACTGGAACAGGAGACACACCTCAGGGCTGGAAAATGGACATCAGGAACAGCAGGAACATCAGGACTGAACACAGATACTGGAACAGGAGACACACCTCAGGGCTGGAACATGGACATCAGGAAAAGCAGGAACATCAGGACTGGACGAGGAGCTTCGACAGGTAACACGAAACACAGGACCTTGCAGAAGTGCTGGAACACGGACGTCTTCCTGGAGCGAAGGATCTCAGGAGTGACCAACTCCTTGCGAAGGCAAAGACACACTGAAAGCTGAGCCCTTTAGTAGGGCTGAGGTGGACAATGCCCAGGGAGGGGTCAGCAGGGGGCCACACCTGGCTGGCCCATTAAGAGGAGCAGAGAGGCGCGCGCCCGCGCCCTAGGAAGCTGGAGAGAAGAGCTGGAAGCTGGTGGCGTCCTCAGCCACTTGGAGGGCCCAAGGAAGCCACGGAGCAGCCCTGGACTGGAGCTGGGTGAAGGCAGTTCAGTGGAGCAGCTCCCAGCCACATGGACAGAAACAGAGAAGGTAAGGCTGGCTGCAGGCACCGGCAGAGAGAAGTGCTGGCTGCAGGGAACTGTGAGAGAACAGAAGCAGGAGAAGGGCTGACTGCAGGAACGGCTCCATGCCATGAAGACAGCCCCAGGAGGCGAGGTAAGACTGCAGGCAGAGTAAAGAACTGCAGGCACCGGCAGGGACGGCTCCCTGCCAGGCAAGGACCCGGGCTGAAGCAGGCACTGGGAGAGACGGTCTCGCTGCTGGCTAAAGGTCCCGGGATTGCAGCAGCACGTCGGGGGAAAGGCAGAAACAGGAGCCGACCGCATGGCAACAGCTGCGGGGAGCCCCAGCTGATTCAGGGAGAAAGCAAGCAACAGCATCAGCAGCCTGGCTGGCTGTCTGTGAGAAGGTAAGAGCCTGCCCATGCTTCTTGTGGGCAGGAGCGTAACAACTGTTACCTCTCTCACCAAATTCTGTGCTCCACTCAGAATTAGATCTACAATTGCTCCCTCTCTTGTCGGTTCCTGAACCAATTGCTCCATAAAAATGTCATTTATTCCATCCAGGAACTTTATATCTCTAGCATGTACCGATGTTACATTTGCCCAGTCAATATTGGGGTAATTGAAGTTCCCCATTATTACCGCACTACCAATTTGGTTAGCTTCCCTAATTTCTCGTAGTATTTCACTGTCAGTCTCTCCATCTTGACCATGGTGGACCAGGTGGATGGTTGTATACTTCTATCACTATAGTCTTCCCCGACACAGAAGAGATTTCTACCCATAAAGATTCAATTGTGCATTTAGTCTCATGTAGGATGTTTATCCTGTTGGACTCTATGCCATCACGGACATAAAGCGTCACACTGCCTCCCGGGTGCTCCTCTCTGTCATTGTGACATAATTTGTACTCCGGTATAGCACTGTCCCATTGGTTGTCCTCCTTCCACCATGTCTCTGAGATGCCAATTAAGTCTATGTCATCATTCACTGCTATACATTCTAATTCTCCCATCTTACTTCTTAGACTTCTGGCATTAGCATACAAACATTTCAAAGTTTGTTTTTTGTTTGTATTTTCATTCAGCTTTTTAATTGATAGGGATAAGTTAGAATTTTTTAGCTCAGGTGAGTTTTTAATTACAGTTACTTGGACTACTTTTCTTATTATTGGAACCTCACTGTCGGGATGCCCTAATTCTAATTCATCATTAGTATCCTTTGAAGATATCTCTCTCCAAACCATGCGCTGCTGATTGACTATCTGCTTTCCCCTTTGTTCTAGTTTAAAAGCTGCTCTATCTCCTTTTTAAAGGTTAGCGTCAGCTGTCTGGTTCCATCCTGGTTAAGGTGGATCCCATCCCTTCGGAAAAGACTCCCCCTCTACTGGCAGTTTGTCCAGCAGAGGAGGGCCTTGTCCCTGTTCCCCCAGAGCTGTTTCGCTCTATAGGCACAGGGCAGTAGCCACTTCGAGTTGCACAGCTATCAGGTGGCAGGCTGGGCAGAGGGCTTCTCCCTTGGCTTTCTTGGCCAGCGGTGCCATGATTTGTGCACATGGAGTCGTTCAAAACCCATCTGTGCGCGTATATGCATGCGCTGGGAGGCTTAGTAGTGCGCTCCAGGTGCACCGATGCTGTACGCGCGGGATTCAAAAGATGTGCGTGCAGGTCGGTAGATGTGTGTGCCGCTGTGCGCACGGGCCTATTTGTGCCCCCGGCACCATTGAGCATGCCGCTATGCACCCGGCACTGTTGTGCGCATCGCTGTGCGCACAGCACAGATATGCGCGCAACACTGTGCGCACAAGTAGTTTGTGCGCCCGGCTCGCCGCTGTGCGCACGGCTCAGTTGTGCGGACAATATGGTGATCAAGGGAGCGAAATGGTGCCGGTGACCACAAGGGCAAGATGGCGGCCCCTCAGTGGGTCTCTACGTGGGAAGACCCTTGTGCTGGATCGGGATCTAGCCTGGACAGGGCTGCTCAACCCAATTGAACAGATGCTGGAAGGACGAACTGTGCGGCTATCCGAGCCTCGGAGCTAGGAGACTTTAAGAAAAGTTTTCTACCTTACCTTGTCTGGGCGCTTCCCGGTCTCGTGCCAGGCAGTCTCCGGCTGTGGGGGAAGAGGGAGATTACCTTCACCGCTGTGCTCAGTATTGCACCCACTTCCTCTCAGCCACTCCTGTTCCTGGGGGCTAAGTTCATGCTGGGAGCCGGCTACCGGACCAAGGCTTACCTCTGAGGGATCTCTGAAATCACCTCAGGAATTCTCGACTGGGGGAGGGACCCTTAGCGATCACCGCAGGAGAGTGGGGCTCCTCTGTAGAGGTAAGATTATTTCTTCTGTATTTTGGAATTTTCTTCTTTTGGTTTGGATTTTCTAAAGCTGAGCAAGCGTGTTTATAGTCCCGAACTGCTACGGAGACAGAGAAATACTGAAGAGCAGAGCTTCCTGCACGGGTATATGTAGTAGGGATGTGAATCGTTTTTTGATGATTTAAAATATCGTCCGATATATTTTAAATCGTCAAAAATCGTTAGAAGCGATATTTAATAGGAATTCCCCCGATTTATCGTCAAAAATCATAAATCGGGGGAAGGGGGAGGGGAAGGGGGAGGGCGGGAAAACCGGCACACTAAAACATCCCTAAAACCCACCCCGACCCTTTAAAATAAATCCCCCACCTTCCCGAACCCCCCCAAAATGTCTTAAATTACCTGGGGTCCAGTGGGGGGGTCCCGTTGTGATCTTCCACTCTCGGGCCACGGGTGCTTTGATAGAAATGGCGCCGGCGCCATTTTGCTTCCTGTCCCCCGACATCACGAGCGTAGGAGATCACTCCCGGACCCCCGCTGGACCCCCAGGGACTTTTGGCCAGCTTGGGGGGGCCTCCTGACCCCCACAAGACTTGCCAAAAGTCCAGCGGGGGTCCGGGAACGACCTCCTGCACTCGAATCGTGTTGCCGTATGGCCGGCGCCATTTTGCAAAATGGCGCCGGCCATATTGCAAAATGGCGCCGGCCGTACGGTTCGAGTGCAGGAGGTCGTTCCCGGACCCCCGCTGGACTTTTGGCAAGTCTTGTGGGGGTCAGGAAGGCCCCCCCAAGCTGGCCAAAAGTCCCTGGGGGTCCAGCGGGGGTCCGGGAGCGATCTTCTACGCTCGTGACGTCGGGGACAGGAACCAAAATGGCGCCGGTGCTACCTTTGCCCTGTCATATGACAGGGCAAAGGTAGCGCCAGCGCCATTTTCTATCAACGCACTCGTGGCCTGAGAGTGGAAGATCACAACGGGACCCCCCCACTGGACCCCAGGTAATTTAAGACATTTTGGGGGGGGTTCGGGAGGGTGGGGGATTTATTTTAAAGGGTCGGGGTGGGTTTTAGGGATGTTTTAGTGTGCCGGTTTTCCTGCCCTCCCCCGATTTACGATTTACACGATATTTTAAAAAACAAAACCGCGACGATCCGATTCCCTCCCCGCCCCAGCCGAAATTGATCGTTAAGACGATCGATCACACGATACATATCTCTAATATGTAGTGCTGACGTTAGATTGAAATCTGACTCCGTCTCCAACTGCTATCAGGAGCACACTATACCCATTGGTCCTGAGTCCATCAGCTACACGCTAGGAATAGGATGAGTTGGCGGCCTGCGAGCTACCTTCTTCCTTGGATACCCTGATTGACTTGGCCGGCCATATCGACTGCCGGCTCCAGGAGAGGTCCCGGGAGTTCTCGTCCTCTAGAAAACTCCCACCTACATTCTGGTCTTCCTGTCATTCGCCCTCTCCCAAGCCGGTGCCTGCTGTCACCAAGGATACTCCAGAAGAACCCATGCAGTTTACTCCTGAGGGAATTCTGCGCAAAAAATTTTAAAATTCTGCACACAAAAACTGAAAATTCTGTGCACAAAACTGAAAATTCTGCAAAATTCTGCAAACTTTATATTGATCAAAATAACACAATTTACATGACAGTATTTAAGTAATTACATTTTAAATTATTACAGAAAAAAGTTATTACTTAAAGTTGTAGAATTTCCCTAGAAATTCGCTGTAAGAGTGTCCCTTCCACATACACACACCCTCATACAGGCTCCCTCACTCTCTCACACACACACATCCCCTCATACAGGGCCCTCTCTTTTGCATACACACCTACACAAGCTCCCTTTCTCTTTCACACATACATCCTCACACAGGCTACCTATGTCTCTCTCTCACGCAGCCTTCACACAGACTCTGTCTCACACATACACAATCCCTTCACACAGGCTAGCACCCTCACACACAATCCCTTTTTCATACACACGAGCTCCCAATCTCTCACACACATACACACTCCTTCACAATCTCCTCATATAGGCTCCCTCTCTCTGAACCTCACACTCAAGCATCCCCCCAGCCCCCTTCTCTTACCTCCCATGCTCTCTCTCACACCCTCCTACTCTCTGTTACCCTCCCCTCATATAGGCTCCCTCTCTAAAACCCACACTCAAGCATCCTCCTCACTCCCCCCCCTCTTACCAACCAAGCTGTCTCTCACCCTCCCCCACACCCCCTCTCCTCATATAAGCTCCCTCTCTGAAACCCACACTCAAGCATCCCCCCACTCTCCCTCTTACCAACCAAGCTGTCTTTCACCCTCCCCCACACCCTCTCTCTGCTCTCACACACACATTCTCTCACCGGCTTCCCCCTCCCCACATATAGGCTCCCTCTCTCTGAAACCCACACAAGCATCCCCCCCACCCACCCTCTCTTACCTCCCATGCTCTCTCTCACACCCTCCTGCTCTCTCTCATCCTCCCCACCTCCCCTCTTACCAACCATGCTCTCTGTCACCCTCCCCTCTCTCACACACACACATTCTCTCTCACTGGCATCCCCCCCATACTCTCTCTCACACCCTCCTGCTCTCTCTCACCCTCCCCTCCCCTCTCTGACACACATTCTCTCTCACTGACATGTTGCGAGACGCGCTCCGTTCGCAGCAAAGATGAAGGCCCGGCGCGCCATTCGCAGCGAAAAAGGAAGGCCCCCGTGTGCCGCGAATGGCGCGCCGAGCCTTCATCTTCGCCGCGAATGGAGCGCATCCCGCGGCACACGGGGGCCTTCCCTTTTCACCACGAACGGCGCGCCAAGCCTTCATCTTCGCCGCGAACGGAGCGTGTGCTGCGGGACGTGCTCTGTTTGCCTTTGCCGGGGTCTCCTCTGCTATTTTCTGCGCAGAATTTGGCAATTCTGTGCAGGGGGGGAATTCTGCGCAAATTCTGCGTTCCACAGTAGCGCAGAATTCCCCCAGGAGTATCATTTGGGCTGCAGTCATTTGACTCCTGAGGAATGCCTCCGACACTGACGTGCAGGGCTTTGTTTGTACTGCGGAGGAACTGGGCACTTACTCGCCCATTGCCTGGTGCGCCCGGAAAACTCCCGGGCCTAGGTCAAGTCGGGGGACTTTCCCTAGACCTAACCTCTCCTGCTCCCCCGCTCACATTTCCAGTCACCATTGTCAGTGAAAAGGATGATTTCCATACCCTGGCTCTAGTAGACTCCGGCTCAGGTGGCAATTTCATCCTCAAATAACTGGTCCACCATCTGCGGATTCCTACCTGTCTTGCCCCAGTGCCACTTATACTCTCCTCCATCTCTGGCCCAGAAGAGAATGCCTGGGAACCCACCCCAGTGCCACTTATACTCTCCTCCATCTCTCAAGGTGACAGCAACAGTAGTATGGGTGACTTTCCCCTGCTGGGGAAAGTCACCCATACTACTGTTGCTGTCACCTTGTGCACTGGCACTCTTCATGAGGAAACCATAACCTTTCACATCCTTGACCGGGTCGTTCACCCCATTGTCCTCGGTCTACCTTGGCTCCGGAAACACTCCCCTCAATTCAAGTGTACCTCCATGCAACTGTCACAATGGGGATCCTCCTGCCACAACTCTTGCTTGAAGACGCCGAACACTCATCTCCACCACCCTGGCTCCTACCGGTTTGGCCAGCCCATGATGCCTCCTATGCTGACGTTTTTTCTAAACAAGGGGCAGATATCCTACCATGCCACTATCCCTACGACTGTGCCATCAATCTCCTGCCCAATGCAGAACCTCCTCAAGGGCGCGTTTACCCTCTTTCCCTCATGGAGACCAAAGCCATGACCAACTACGTGCAGGAGAATTTGGCTAAAGGTTCATCCACAAGTACCTCATAATACCATTTGGCTTGTGCAGTGCCCCAGCCATCTTCCAAAACATGATGAACGAAGTCTTTTGCAATCTCTTATACAGGTGCGTGGTTATCTATTTGGATGATATCCTAATTTTCTCTAAGGATTTACAAATCCCTCACCCAGGTACTATAATGTCTCTGAGAAAACCATTTTTTTGCCAAGCTCGAGAAATGTTCCTTTTAGATGGAAAGTTTACCATTCTTCGGCTACATCATATCTCGACATGGATTCCGAATGGACCCAGAGAAGCTCGAGCATCCTAAATTGGCCACAACCTGTGGGCCTGTGGGCCCTGCAATGCTTCCTAGGCTTCACCAATTATTACCAGACCTTTATTCATAATTACGCTAAACTGGTGGCCCTGACTCACAAATCAGCAAAACCTAAGCCGTGGTCCACCATGGCCGTATCAGCCTTCCAGCGTCTAAAAACCACCTTTCTACAGGAACCTTGTCTCCGGCATCCCAATCCATTGCGACGTTTTGTGATCGAGGTGGATGCCTCCTCCATAGGCGTAGGGGCAGTACTGAGCCAGCATTCCACTACGGGCACCCTTCACCCATGCTCCTTCTACTCCAAACAATTTTCTCCCACAGAATGCAACTACAGGATCAGCGATAAGGAGCTACTAGCGGTAAAACTCGCTTTTGAGGAATGGCAGCCTTGGCTCAAGGGGGCTCAACACCCCATTACCGTATACACGGATCATAAAAACTTAGAGTACCTTCACCAAGCCCAGCAATTGAATCCCGTCAGGCCTGCTGGGCCCTTTTCTTCACCCGCTTCAATTTCTTCCTGCGCTACCGTCCTGCAGCCAAAAATCTCAAGGTGGATGCCCTCTTCCGGTCCTTTATCTCGAAAGACATGGAAGAGACTCCTAGGCATATTTATTTATTTATTTATTTATTTAATTTTATATACCGGCAACCGTTTGCACATCGTGCCGGTTTACAAGTAACTTACAACAAAAGATATATAGGCGTAGCCTTTACAGAGAACGGTGTATAACATAAACGCAGTAACAGAATAAATAACTAAATAACTAAGGGAGGGATGGAGAGGGGTAGTCGAGACAAATGGGGGGGCAGGGGGAGGGTGCAAACAGACACATGGGGATAAGATATGAATTGGGATTCGAGGGAGAAATATGTACACTTGTTATATACAAAAATTGTATGAATGATTAGAGGGGGAGGGTATTGGGTGTAGGACCTGAACGGGGGATGTGGGAGAGAGATGAGGGTTGGGCTAGCATTTTAGTTGGTGGAGCTGATGAGGAAAGGGGGTATGCTTGGAGGAAAAGCCAGGTTTTGAGTTTCTTTTTGAAAGTAGGTGTGGAGGTTTCGGTACGTAGGTCAAGAGGCATAGAGTTCCAGAGGGAGGGGCCTGCAAGGGAAAGGGCTCTATTGGTGGTGGAGATGAGTCTAGTGGATTTTATGGAGGGGGGGATAAGGGTTCCACGGAGGGAAGCACGGGTGGGTCTTGTGGAGGTACGAGGGAGGAAGGGTGGGTTTAGCCAGTTGTAGTGTTCGTTAGTAATACTTTTGTGGATGAGGGTGAGGGTCTTGTAAATAATTCGTGAGTGAATGGGAAGCCAGTGGAGATCAATGAGGGTGGGAGTGATGTGGTCTTTCTTATGACATTGGTGAGGATACGAGCAGTAGCGTTTTGGAGGAGTTGTAGAGGTTTGATGTGGGTAGAAGGGAGTCCAAGTAGGAGAGCGTTACAGTAGTCAATTTTCGAAAAAATTATGGATTGGAGTACTGTACGGAAATCGGAAAAGTAGAGAAGGGGTTTTAGTTTTTTGAGGGTTTGTAGTTTGAAATAGCAGCTGCTAAGGATAGATTTGATATATGGTTTGAAGGTTAGTTGGTTATCAAGTATAACACCCAGGTTTCTTGTGTTAGAGAGAAGGTTGGGGGAATGGAGGGTGGAGAGAGTGGGTGTGGCTGCATGTCTAGAGGAGACGAGGAGGAGCTCAGTTTTTTGCGGATTGAGGGCTAGGTGCATGTCAGTGAGGAGCTGGTTTATTGAGGCGAGAATGGTGTTCCAGTTTTGGATAGCAGTGAGCACAGAGTTTTTGAAAGGGATGAGGATTTGCACATCATCCGCATAGATGAAATGTGTGATACCAAGGTTGGAGAGGAGGTTTGTAAGGGGGAGCATGTAAATGTTAAATAAGGTGGAAGAGAGGGAGGATCCTTGGGGAACGCCACAGTCGAGATTAACAGGAGGGGATGTAAAATTGTCTGTGAGGACTGTGTAGGTACGGTTTTGGAGGAAGGACTTTATCCAAGAAAGAGCAGTACCTGAAATTCCTATACTGATGAGGGTAATGATGAGGATGTTGTGATTTACGGTGTCAAAAGCGGCGGAAATATCTAGCATGGCAATGAGGTAGGAGTTACCGGCATCCATTCCTTTGATGATTGTATCTGTAAGGGAGAGGAGTAGGGATTCCGTACTAAGGTGTTTTCGGAAACCGTATTGTGTTGGTCGGAGTATATTGGATTGTTCCAGGTATTCAGAGAGACGGGAGTTTACTAGTTTCTCAATGACTTTGGAGAGGAAAGGGAGATTGGAGATAGGACGGAGGTTAGATAGATTGGAGGGATCAAGGGAGGGTTTTTTTAGAATGGGTTTGACCACAGCTTGTTTCAGGGAGTTAGGGACCAGGCCGTGTTCCAGGGAGCAGTTCACGATTTTGGAGAGTGTGGTGGCTATTGTTTTAGGAATAGCGAGAAGAAGTTTAGTTGGGATGGTTTCCGAGGGATGGGAGGAAGGTCTCATCTTTTTTAAGATGTTCTCTATTTCTAGAGTTGAGGAGGGTTCAAACGAAGGGAGGATGGTGGGTGTGTGTGGGGTGGGGGGGGTTATGTTGTTGGTGTTGGGGGAGTTTTTGGTATTAGGGGTGAACTTGGCAGTGATGTCATAGACCCAGCCCAAGTCATCCTCACCGCGACTACCACCGTTCCTCTGGGGAAGACAGTCATCCCTCGCCGGCTCCAGAACACTGTTCTGCAATGCGCTCACAGCTCCTGCACCGCGGGCCATCTGGGGAGAGCCCGCACCCTGGCCTCAATACAGTGCTTCTACTGGTGGCCCACGATGAGACGTGATGTCTGCAATTACGTTTATTCCTGCCAGGTCTGCGCCCAGCAGAAACCTCACACAGGCCGACCCTGGGGCCTATTACAACCTTTACCAGCCCCCAAGGAGCCATGTTCACACATCACCACGGATTTTATTGTGGACCTTTCACCCTCTGAAGGCAAGACAGTCATCTGGACAGTGGTGGACCGGTTCTCCAAAATGGCGCACTTCGTCGCTCTGCCCAGTCTTCCCTCCACTCTGTAGTTGGCACAGCTGTTCATCCAACATATCTTCATGGCCTTCCCCAGCATGTGGTGTTGGATCGTGGTACTCAATTTACAGCCAAGTTCTGGAGGGCCCGCTGTAAAAAATTCAATATTACGCTGGACTTCACAACGGCATATCATCCGCAAGCAAACGGGCAAGCAGAGAGGACCCATCGAACCCTGAAACAATTCCTACACAGTTATGTGAATGCCCGACAGAATGACTGGGCATTCCTCCCGCCTTGGGCAGAATTCACACTAAATTCTCATGCTTCCTCAGCCACCCAGCCTTCACCTTTTCACCTCGTATATGGCAGGCAATCTCTTCCTCCACTACCGGTACTGCTGACAGTACCATCTCCAGAGGCCCAGCTGAAAGCCCAGGAGCTACACCTACTCTGGAAACACACCCAATGGCTCCTCCAAGAGGCCAGTCAAAAAGCCAAGAGGACCATGGATGCCCATCAAAGACCAGCCCCCCAGTTCAAGCCTGGTGAAAGGGTCTGGCTCAGCACTCAATATATCCATCTTAAACTTCCGTCCATGCACTTAGCTCCATGATATATTGGGCCATTTCCGATCCTCCAATGCCTGGGACCTGTCACCTACCAGCTTTGCCTTCCCCCTTCGCTGAGGATCCATAATTCCTTTCATGTCTCCCTCCTGAAACCTTTGGTGCTCTCCTGGCCCATGAAGATGCCACCTAAACCACAACCGGTAGTGTCAGACAACGACGCAACCTACTAAGTTCGTAACGTGTTGGACATAAGGAAACGAGGTCGAAGATGGGAATATCTTCTCTCTTGGGAAGGTTTTGGCCCAGAAGAGAATGCCTGGGAACCCACCACCAAAATCCTGGATAAAAGCCTGTTACGACTGTCGCTGCCCGACGTCTCCACTCCGCCCTCCTTACCTCTCTGGTGACTCCTCCCACGGTTGACGGACATTTGGTTGCCACAGCGTCTGCCTGCCGTCCTCTCCGGCATGCCCAGTCCGGCTTGGGTGCTGCCTCCCGCCATGCTGTCCAGCTGCCTTAGGGCGTGCACACCGCATGCCCTGCTTCAAATACTTTCTTTGGCACGAACCTCAGGGGCGTCCCCCTGTGATGACGTCACGCATCCCGGTTACAAAAAGCCTACACTACTACTAGCTAATCGAGTTAGCAAAGGTATTCGTACTAGAACTCCTTACAGATGGGATTCGCTCTCCGTAACTAGCTACTCTGCCTCTCCATTATTGTACTTACTCTATTTGGGGTACCTGCTCCTCGGAAGCCTTTCTATTCTCTTTCAGGACGCTGTCTGGAACCGGTACTCGCTCCTCGAGGGCCCATGTTACCAGACTCGCTGCCTGGACTTCACTTCTGCCTGGAAGATACCGTTGCCTACACCATCAGTGATTTACCATCTACTTCTCTCAGAGCTGTTCCCTGGAACCAGGTACTCGCTCCTCAAGGGCCTGCCTCTACTCCTGCTCCTGTGATTCCTACCGAGAGAAACCACTGTGTGAGTACTCAACCAACGAGGCTCTATTCCAGAACCCTGCATATACTTCATTGTACTCACTATCTCAGTTTCTCTTCATTACAGCACAGCCATTGATGGATCGCTGTTGCCTCAGGTACCAATTTAGATTGTGAGCCCTCTAGGGACAGAAAAATACTAATAATCCTCCTTGAAGGGCTGAAAAGCAGAATATAAACAAAGCACATTCCTAGAAAGCTTACAAATATATAATTCCAGTACAGGCAACAGTGGAAAATATCAGTCCAGCTCTGGCAAAAACTTGGTGCATGCATGTTATAAAATCGGGGGCGGCGCACACAAGGGGGGTACATTTTTGCGAGTTTCACGTAGTGACACATCACTGCTTTCCCCAGTTTCCTCTCAGTCTGTCCAATTAAGAAAGGACTGGGAGGGAACTTCCCTACCCGCCCTTCCCCTACCCCTCTCCTCCCCAACCCCTAAATTAAAACCCCTAAATTAAAATTGTATTTTTTTTTTAATCTTTCTGGCACAACTTACTTCAGCTCCCGAGCTGAAGTAAGTTGCGCGCACCGGCAGCCGGCTGGGGCACGAGTCTCTGGGACAGTGAACAATGGCGCTGTCCCATCCCGCCCCTTCCCGCCCCTTCCCACCCAAAACACACCCTCCAGCCTGCTCCTTCCAAGAGGCTTGGCACTTGAGCGCGTCCCTGCCTTTACGCACGCACGTGGCCAGGCCTCTGGGAAGATTTGCTCAGCGCACGTAAAGCCCAGTCACGTGCGTAAAGGCCGAGATTTTTATGCAAGCCGGGCATTTAAAATCTGCTCTTAATTGTTTGGCTCTGAAAGAAAACAAAAGTTCACATCATAAACCATGAAGAAATCTTAAAAACAAAACAAAACAAAAAAAAAAAAACCTTTACATTTCCTACAGCGTCACAATGGTCTCATAAACCAAAAATGTATATATTGTCAATCAGAATAAATGAACGAGAAGAAAGAGGATATTGTAAAGGGCTCTAATGTGATGAGCCACCTGCCTTCTTTTAAGTGATCCCTTAATATGTATATTCATTGTCCTGTGGCCTAAGATACATTTCAAAAATCTATGATTCTACTGAGAACTTGTAAAAAACAAACAAAAAAAACAAAACTACATTCTTAAAAGTATCCAAAGGTGTCATTACTGGTCAAATGATGCACGAAAGAGTTCCTATATGACTTCAGACTGAATTAAAAGATTATGATTGCATTAGAGTGTTCCCTTGGGTATTGATTGTTATGAATTTGTGAATCCTTGATGGGTAACTGTCTTACCTTAGGCCACGATGGACGAGTCAAGGTAGTCGGTGAAGGTGGTATTCCATCACAGAGCGTTCAATGTAACAAGACAAGTCTGAATCCAATCCAGGTCGTTGTCAGGCAGCAAACAAAGGTAAATCCAAGGTCCAGTCCGGGTCGTAGGAAGGCAGTAAGGCAAAGGTAAATCCAAGGTCCAGGTCGTAGGCAAAGGCAAATACAAGTCCAGTCCGGTTCGTAGACCGGCAGCAAGGTAAAGGCAATCCAAGGTCTGGTCCAGGCCGTAGGCAGGCAGCAAAGGTAATACAAGGTCAGGTCCGGGTCGAAGGCAGGCAGCAAAGGCAAAGGTAATCCAAGGTCCGGTCTGGGTTGTAGGCAGGCAGCAAAGGCAGAAGTAACACAGGCAGACCAGGTCAGGCAGAAGGGCAACACAATCCGAATAGAGCACCAGCACAAGCGAGCCTGTAGCTGAGGCAAGGCTGTGCTGGTCTCGATGCTTTAAATAGTAGAAAGGTTCCCGCGCAATTGCAGGGCTTCCGGGAGTGACGCACTTAAAGGGGGAAGAGCCTAAGCCCGAAGCGCATAGAGAGACGTTGTTGCTGGCTGCCGCTGCCATGTGATGGAAGTGCCGAGGACCCGGGACCCTGCTGAGCTCGAACGGTAACAGTACCTCCCCCACAAGGCTCCCTCCTCCTTTATCCCGGACAAGGTTTATGATGAAAATGTTGATGAAATTGTCGGAGTAGATGAGGTGCCTAGATATTCTCAAGTGGCTCCCAAGAATTCTTCTCAGGACCAACATTTTTCCAAGATATTAAATATTGTAATCGTCTCCTAATTTTTCTTGAGTCCAAAATTTTTTTAACCTCATACTGCATGTCATTCTGTATGAGTGAGGGAATTATTCTCCTGGTCTTCCTGGAGGGCCAGGACAAAATTGCAGGTTTGAGTAAAGAAATGTGAAACACATTGGGGTGGATTTTCAAAGGGTTAGAGCAAATATTATGCGCGTAACCCCGAAAACCCGCTCCTGCACGCGCTGAGCCTATTTTGCATAGGCTCGGCGATGCGCGCAAGCCTCGGGATGCTCATATGTCCCAGGGCTTGAAAATCGGAGCGACCTCGGAGGGAACGGGGAAAGCCATTGGGGCTCCCCTAGGGCTCGGCGTGTGCAAGGTGCACAAATATGCACCCCTTTGCATGCTCCGACCCCTGATTTTATAACATGTACGCAGCTGAGAGCGCATGTTATAAAATTGGTTGCAGATTTGCGCGCGCCGGGTTGCGCGCACAAATCTACGCCCACACGTAGGTTAGAAAATCTGGCCCATTGTGAATATGAAGGTTAGGTGATAGCTGGAGTTTAAAGGCGACATCATTAATTTGTTTAACAACAGGAAACGGTCCAACAAACTTAGGTGCAAATATTTGAGATGGAGTAAGTAACTTGAGGTTTTTAGTGCTTAACCACACCAGATCTCTTGGTTGGAGAGGAAGCCCCTTTCTCCTCCTTTTATCAGCTTGCATTTTGGTTTTACTGGAGGCTCGTAGCAACTTTTTTCGAGTTTCTTTCCAGAGTTTCGTCATAGAGTGAACCGTTTGCTCCATGGCCGGAGAAGAGAAGGACATAGCAATGGGGAGAGGAATCCGAGGATGCCTCCCAAAAACTAAAAAAAATGGTGATGTTCCAGACGCTTGGGTGACATGATTGTTATGACATATCTCGGCCCAGGGTAAAAGAGATGCCCAGTCATCATGTCTTTGATTAACAGCATCGTAGAAAGGTCTTAAGAGATCGATTGGTGCGTTCAGTTAATCCATTAGACTGAGGGTGATAGGCCGATGAAAATTCTAGCTTTATCTGGAATTTTTTGCACACGTCTTTCCAATATCTGGCTGTAAATTGAACACCTCTGTCAGAAACAATACTTGAAGGTAATCCATGAATACGGAAAATCTGTAGCAGAAAGAGTCGAGCCAATTCTGAAGCAGAGGGTAATCCAGGAAGTGGGATGAAGTGGGCCATTCTGGAAAATCGATCTATGACCACCTAAATTACCGCATTCCCCTCAGATGGAGGAAAATCAGTTATGAAGTCCATGGCGATCTGCAACCAGGGTTTATTTGGAACAGTCAGAGGCTGTAATAGTCTGGCCGGCCGTTGTCATGGAATCTTGTGAGCAGTGCATGTAGAACAAGATTCCACATATCTCCTCACATCAGACTTGCATTGCGGCCACCAATAAAAGTGGGAGATGAGATTTCCTGTCCTGATGATGCCGGGATGTCTGGACAAATGGGAGTCATGGGCCCATCAGAGAACTTTTTGTCTAAGCCGCTTTGGAACTACCGTTTTCCCCACCGGAACCATAAAGTGGTTGCCACAATTATCTGAGCTGGGTCGATTATATGACAGGATGGTTCCGGGGTATCTTCGACAATAAAGCTCCGAGATAGTGCGTCTGCTCGTAGATTCTTCTCCGCGGGCCGGAAATGTATCTTGAAATCGAATCGACTAAAAAATAAAGCCCAACAAGTTTGTCTAGGATTTAACCTTTGAGCTTGTGATAAATAGGTGAGAAGATATCGACAGTATATTTGGCCCCCTCTAGAAGATGTCGCCATTGTTCCAGTTCAGCCTTGATAGCCAATAATTCCTGTTCTCCTATGGCATAATTCTTTTCTGCTGGAGAAAATTTCTTGGAAAAATAAGCGCAGGTTAGTAATTTACCAGAGTCTGAAGGTTGTAAAAGGATGGCTCCATTCCTAAAGCTGATGCATTAACCTCCACAATAAAAGGTTTTGCTGGATCAGGTCGCATGAGACAAGGACTTTTAATGAATTCTTGTTTTAAATTTTGAAAAGCCTGGAGGGCTTCCGAGGACCAATTGTAAATTGGAGCTCCTTTCTTAGTTAAGGCAGTAAGGGGTGCTACCAAGGTGGAGTATCCAGGAATGAATTGTCGATAATAGTTAGAAAACCCCAAAAATCTTTGTAAGGCTTTAAGCCCCATGGGTTAGGGCCAGTCCAGTATGGCCTTAAGTTTCTCCGGATCCATATGTAGGCCTTTAGAAACAATGTACCCCAGAAATGGTAACTCATCCTGGTGTAATAGACATTTGTCCAATTTAACGAATAACTTGTTCTCTCATAGACGTTGTAGGACTTGATTGACAATGCTTTGGTGTTGTTCAGTTCTAGAAAAAATTAGGGAATATAAGAAATCTCGAAAAATTTCATTAATCATATTCTGTATAACCCGATATTCATAGTGTCCATCATGCATATTAAAGGCAGTTTTCCATTCATCCTGCTCCCATATTCTGATTAAGTTATAGGCTCCCCGAAGGTTGAGTTTTGTAAAAATTTTAGCTCCTTTTAGACAATCAAAAAGTTCTGATATTAGAGGAATCGTATACCGATTTTTCTTAAGAACATAAGAACATGCCATACTGGGTCAGACCAAGGGTCCATCTAGCCCAGCATCCTGTTTCCAACAGTGGCCAATCCAGGCCATAAGAACCTGGCAAGTACCCAAAAACTAAGTCTATTCCATGTTACCATTGCTAGTAATAGCAGTGGCTATTTTCTAAGTCAACTTAATTAATAGCAGGTAATGGACTTCTCCTCCAAGAACTTATCCAATCCTTTTTAAAACACAGCTATAATAACTGCACTAACCACATCCTCTGGCAACAAATTCCAGAGTTTAATTGTGCGTTGAGTAAAAAAGAACTTTCTTCGATTAGTTTTAAATGTGCCACATGCTAACTTCATGGAGTGCCCCCTAGTCTTTCTATTATCCGAAAGAGTAAATAACCAATTCACATCTACCCATTCTAGACCTCTCATGATTTTAAACACCTCTATCATATCCCCCCTCAACCGTCTCTTCTCCAAGCTGAAAAGTCCTAACCTCTTTAGTCTTTCCTCATAGGGGAGCTGTTTCATGCCCCTTATCATTTTGGTAGCCCTTCTCTGTACCTTCTCCATCGCAATTAAATCTTTTTTGAGATGCGGCGACCAGAATTGTACACAGTATTCAAGGTGCGGTCTCACCATGGAGCGATACAGAGGCATTATGACATTTTCTGTTTTATTCACCATTCCCTTTCTAATAATTCCCAACATTCTGTTTGCGTTTTTGACTGCCACAGCACACTGAACCGACGATTTCAATGTGTAATCCACTATAACACCTAGATCTCTTTCTTAGTTATAGCATTTAGTCCTCTATATTCAATCAATACAACGCCATAATGAGCAATCTTTCTTCTTGACAAAAAAACATCCTGCTCCAGCCAGAGAAGAAGAAGGTTTAATGAATCCTCTTGCTAGATTCTCCTGGACGTATTGGCTCATTGCTTTAGATTCTGGTTCTGATAGAGCGTAAACTCTCCCCTGGGGGGTTCTTTACCTGGAAGTAGCTCGATCTCACAATCGTAGGAACGATGTGGTGGTAAAGTCTCGGCTTGCTGTTTGCTAAAAACATCAATAAATTCAGCGTACTGGCAAGGTAATGAAGATGGGATATTCATAGAACAGGGAATGATATTGCTGAGTGGATGAACTGTAGACAATTTTGTTGACAGTGAGTGCTCCACTTGGCCAATTGCAAAGTTCCCCAGTCTAGATGGGGTTCATGTATTCTTAGCCAGGGTAAGCCTAATATAACCTGGTTGACGGAAGAGGGGAGGACGAATAATTGTATAGTTTCGTGATGTACTCCCGTACTCATTTTGATGGGTTGTGTGATAGAGACAATCTTTTCTCCAATAGGCTGTCCAGAAACGGATGAGACTACCAGTGGGGTTTTGAGAGTTTCTCTAGGAATATGAAATTGATTAACCAGCTCCTCTTCGATGAAGTTGCCTGCTGCTCCGGAATCCAAAAAGGCCTGACAATGAAGTGTCTTTTGTTTGAAGGTTATGGAAATTGGAATCAGAATCTGTTGAAAGGAGCCAAATTGACCCAGGGAGGCCTCTTCAACCATCCCTAGGCCCGAGAGTTTCCCAATTTATTTGGACATTTGTTAGCCAAGTGTCCTGGACCTGCACAATACAGGCAGAGATTATTCAGTCTACGCTGTTGCCGTTCCTCCGGTGTTAATCAACATTGATCAATTTGCATGGGTTCATCTGAAGACGCTTGAGCCTCCAGTACCCTGGGAGTCATGAGAGGTCTCTGAAAGGCTGGAGCCAACCGAATGGATAGTCACAATTTGTCCCTCTCTCAAGAACATTCTTGGAAGCGTAAATCTAATCAAATGGCCAAATGAATTAACTCTTCTAAGTTCTTTGGTATCTCACGACCTGCCAATTCATCTTTAATGGCTTCAGAAAGTCCTTGTCAAAATATGGCCGTGAGACTGTCCTCTCCCCAACGTAGTTCTGCTGCCAAGGTACGGAACTTGTACCGTACTGCGTATTCCCCAACTGAGTACCTTGTCTAATTTGGAGTAATTCTGCTGCTGCCTAGGAGGAATGACCAGGTTCATCAAAAATTAGACAGAATTCTCTCAAGAATTGGTTCAAAAAGGAGAAGCCCATGCCAAAGCATGTCCCTCCAAGAGAGATTGAATAAATGTGACCTTGGTTTTGTCAGTAGGAAATAACGCAGGCTGAAGTGAGAAATGCATGTGACATTGGTTGATAAAACCATAGTTGACATAGTTGAGGGTCTCCGTTGAATCGTGGCAGAGGTCTTAAACGTAATACAGGAGTGGGTGTAGGAGTGGCCGAGGCCAAGACTGAGAGGGCATCCATTCTCGCCACCAATCTCTCCAATACCCATGTAACTTGATTGTTCCCCCTATTGTTGCTGGATGAGAGAAGCTAGCTCAGGAATGGCCTGTAGTGCCATTAAATCCATGGGATCCATGGCCTCAGCTAACTGTTACGAATTTGTGAATCCTTCATGGCTAACAGTCTTACCTTAGGCCACAATGGATGAGTGAAGGTAGTCGGTGAAGGTGGTATGCCACCACAGAGAGTTCAATGTAACCAAGACAAGTCCAAATCCGGTCCGGGTCGTAGTCAGGCAGCAAACAAAGGTAAATCCAAGGTCCGGTCCAGATCGTAGACAGGCAGCAAGGCAAATGCAAATCCAAGTCCAGTCCGGTTCGTAGACAGGCAGCAAGGTAAAGGCAATCCAAAGTCACAAGAACCTGGCAAGTACCCAAACACCAAGAAGATCCCATGCTACTGATCTGATGCAATTAATAGCAGTGGCTATTCCCTAAGTAAACTTGATTAATAGCAGTTAATTGACTTCTCCTCCAAGAACTTATCCAAACCTTTTTTGAACCCAGCTACACTAACTGCACTAACCACATCCTCTGGCAACAAATTCCAGACCTTAATTGTGTTTTGAGTAAAAAAGAATATTCTCCGATTAGTCTTAAATGTGTTACTTGCTATCTTCATGGTATGCCCCCGTCCTTCTATAATCCGAAAGTGTAAATAACCAACTCACATCTACTCGTTTAAGAACTCTCATGATTTTAAAGACCTCTATCATATTCCTTCTCAGCCATCTCTTCTCCAAGCTGAACAGCCCTAACCTCTTCGGCCTTTCCTCATAGGGGAGTTGTTCCATCCCCTTTATCATTTTGGTTGCCCTTCTCTGTACTTTCTCCATTGCAACTATCTTTTTTGAGATGCGGCTACCAGAATTGTTCACAGTATTCAAGGTGCGGTCTCACCATGGAGTGATACAGAGACATTATGACAATTTCTGTTTTATTAACCATTCTCTTCCTAATAATTCCTAACATTCTATTTGCTTTTTGACTGCTGCAACACACTGAGCTGACGATTTCAAAGTATTATCCACTAGAGATGTGAATCGTGTCCTCGATCGTCTTAACGATCGATTTCGGCTTGGAGGGGGAGGGAATCGTATCGTTGCCGTTTGGGTGTTTAGAATATCGTGAAAATCGTGAACCGGCACACTAAAAGCCCCTAAAACCCACCCCCGACCCTTTAAATTAAATCCCCCACATGCCTTAAATTACCCTAGGATCCAGCGGCGGTCCATAGCTAAATCGGGGGAAGGGGGAGGGTAGGAAAACCGGCACACTAAATCCCCCTAAAACCCACCCCCGACCCTTTAAATTAAATCCCCCCCTCCCGAACCCCCCCCAAATGCCTTAAAGTACCCTGGGGTCCAGCGGCGGTCCGAAACGGGCTCCTGCTGTTGAAGCGTGTTGTCTTCAGCCGGCGCCATTTTGCAAAATGGCCACCGCAAAATGGCGGCGGTCATAGACCAACACGATTTGACCGCAGGAGGTCGCTTCCGGACCCCCGCTGGACTTTTGGCAAGTCTTGTGGGGGTCAGGAGGCCCCCCCAAGCTGGCCAAAAGTCTCTGGGGGTCCAGCGGGCGTCCGGGAGCGATCTCCTGCCGCGAATCGTTTTCCGTACAGATAATGGCACCGGCCATACGTGTATGGCCGGCGCCATTTTCTGTACGGAAAATGGCGCCGGCAGGAGATCGACTGCAGGAGGTCGTTCAGCGGAGGTCCGGAACCCTCGCTGAACGACCTCCTGCAGTCAATCTCCTGCCGGCGCCATTTTCCGTACGGAAAACGATTCGCGGCAGGAGATCGCTCCCGGACGCCCGCTGGACCCCCAGAGACTTTTGGCCAGCTTGAGGGGGCCTCCTGACCCCCACAAGACTTGCCAAAAGTCCAGCGGGGGTCCGGAAGCGACCTCCTGTGGTCGAATCGTGTTGGTCTATGGCCGCCGCCATTTTGCGGCGGCCATTTTGCAAAATGGCGCCGGCTGAAGACAACACGCTTCAACAGGAGGAGCCCGTTTCGGACCGCCGCTGGACCCCAGGGTACTTTAAGGCATTTGGGGGGGGGATTTAATTTAAAGGGTCGGGGGTGGGTTTTAGGGGGAATTAGTGTGCCGGTTTTCCTGCCCTCCCCCTTCCCCCGATTTAATTTAAAGGGTCGGGGGTGGGTTTTAGGGGGATTTAGTGTGCCGGTTTTCCTGCCCTCCCCCTTCCCCCGATTTAGCTATGGACCGCCGCTGGACCCCAGGGTAATTTAAGGCATTTGGGGGTGAGGGATTTAATTTAAAGGGTCGGGGGTGGGTTTTAGGGGGTTTTAGTGTGCCGGTTTTCCTGCCCTCCCCCTTCCCCCGATTTACGATTTTTTGACGATAAATCGGGGGAATTGGTATTGTATCGTGGCCCTAACGATTTTTGACGATTTAAAATATATCGGACGATATTTTAAATCGTCAAAAAACGATTCACATCCCTATTATCCACTACCCCTCAGGGTAGTGGATAATAGGGATGTGTCCAGTTGCCTGTGTTTCCATTCCACCTCACCTCCCGATGGTGGGGCCCTATGGGGCTCAACCCCTCAGGGAGAGTCAACTCCCACCTCGGACCCTTGGCCCGAGGTGGGAGTTGACTCTCCCTGAGGGGTTGAGCCCCATAGGGCCCCACCATCGGGAGGTGAGGTGGAATGGAAACACAGGCAACTGGACCACGGCTATGGCCTAGGAGAAAGGGAGCCTTGAATTTTTGTTGTAAATCTGCTGTTAGTTAGACTGCGGAGTAGCAATCTGTTATTAATGGCTCCTAAAGGAGGAGGAGTCAGCAATCTTGTAGTGTCTCAGATATCATCTTGCTAAGGAGTAGCAATCTGTAGTGAATCTGATATAGTTGTGGGTGGATCCCTGGGCTGGTGGCAGACCCCCACGCCCCCAGGAGGATATCCCAAGAGGGACCACTGGCTAGGCTTGAGTATGGAGACAGACACACATTAGTTCTTTTATTAAACAGGTTTTTGAAATCACCAGAGGTGGCAGTAGTGAGCTGATATGCCCAGCAGGGCTGTAGTCCCTCAGGTACTAGAATAGCGATCCAGGATGGCTGAGCTGTTGAGAAACCATAGAAAGTGAGTAGGCAGAGGAGACAGAGTCCATGAACAGAACTAGATGACAAAACTCACATAAGGTCTCAAGGAAGCTCAGGAGCTGGAAAGGTTTAGGCCCTCGAGGAACGAGTTACTGGTTCCAGGGAAAGCTCTGAGAGAGCGATGGTAACTCACAATTGTTTGTAGCAGCGATAGCTTCCAAGCAGTAGAGAACCTTCAGAGTGTCCAGGAACATGGGTCCTCGAGGAGTGAGTTCCAGTTCCTATCTCTAATCTGAAAGTAAAGAAAAAGAGCGAGGCCCCCGAGGAGCGGGTACCTCTGGTAAGTCCGAGGAGGCAGAGTAGCTCGGGGGGAGTAGTCCATAGGTAGCAACACATTCCCATACCCAACCCCTTGCTAACTCCGTTAGATAGTGAAATAGAGACCTTTAAATATTGGAAGCGGATGACGTCATCTCAGGGGGACGCCCCTGAGGTTCATGCTCTTGCTGGTACTTCAATCAGAGCGCGCGTGCCCTAGGTCTTCAGGCAACATGGCGGAACTGCAACGTCGAGCTGGTCCAGGGACGCCAGAAGGAGACGGCATGGAGACGCCGTGGCAGCCAGCTGTCCATCAGACCTGGAGGGAGTCGCCACACAGGTAAAGAGGGCGGAGTGAGGACGTCGAGCAGCGACGGTCGCAACAGTTGTCTGCTTCACAGCCACGATATCCAGACACCTGCACTGAGGCAATACTGCAGGGCTCCCTTAGGAGCAGGGTTAGAAAGAACAGTCTAAAGTATTTCATGTCAGGAACCAGGATAGGCCAGAGGAAGGAACTCCAAGGCAGAGATGCACAGAGCAGACCCGAAGAGTGGGAAGCGTGGAGACATGCTCTCTGGTGTGGTAACGCTGGGAACACCCCGAGGAGCGGGGAGGAGTACAGACAGGAACTCCGGTGTGGTAACACTGAGGATACCCCAAGGAGCGGGGAAGCATAGAAATAGGAACTCCGGTGTAGTAAAGTGGAGATTCCCCGAGGAACGGGGAAGCATAGAGACAGGAACTCCGGTGTGGTAATGCTGAGGCTACCCCAAGGAGTGGGGAAGTGTAGAGACAGGATCTCTGGCAAGTCGCGCTGAGGCTACCCCGAGGAGCGGTTCACCGCAGGACAAGGTCCAGGATAGGCAGCACAGAGCAGGCCCCCGAGGAGCGGGTACCCAGTGCCAGAGTCCAAGGTTGCAGAGTAGGGATCCAAGGCAGGAACCGCAGGTCTGGAGAAAGGTACAAGCACCACAGGATCTCAGGGAACTCGTTGCCAAGTCGGTTAGTGTAGGCCAAAGGAGGTGCTTAAATAGCTCAGGCTTGTGATGTCATCAGCCGGGGACGACCCTGGAGCTCCTGCCCTAGGTCCTTTAAAGGGAGGCCAGATGGCACACGCACATGCCTAAGGAGGCCCGGAGTTGGAACGTGGGTTGGCAGCGGCGTCTTTGCCACAACTCGGGGTTCTTCGGAGGCGGCAGGGCCGCAAAGAGGAGAGCAGCGCTGGGAGCGCTTCCCCTGCCCTGCAGCGGAACCATGGGCTGACCTAGTAGGACGGTGAGGAAGGTCGGTCGTGAGCGCTGCGGTCAACAGATGTAACAGGGTTAATTTTCCTTATATGCACACCTTGCACTTGTCCACATTAAATTGCATCTGCCATTTGGATGCCTAGTCTTCCAGTCTTGCAAGGTCCTCCTGTAATGTATCACAATCCACTTGTGATTTAACTACTCTGAATAATTTTGGATCATCCGCAAATTTGATAACCTCACTCACTGTATTCCTTTCCAGATCATTTATAAATATATTGAAAAGCACCGATCCACTTTACCCTTTTCCACTGAGAAAATTGATCATTTAATCCTACTCTCTGTTTCCTGTCCCTTAACCAGTTTGTAATCCACGAAAGGACATCGCCTCCTACCCCATGACTTTATAGTTTTCTTAGAAGCCTCTCATGAGGGACTTTGTCAAATGCCTTCTGAAAATCCAAACACACTACATCTACCGGTTCACTTTTATCCACATGTTTATTAACCCCTTCAAAAAAATGAAGCAGATTTGTTAGGCAAGACTTCCGTTGAGTAAATCAATGTTGACTGTGTTCCATTAGGAATGTGCATTCATCCTGGTTCAGCCACCCCGAAAAACGAATCGGATTTTACTGAAACTTCAGGAAAATTAATTTTTCGGGGTTAGCAGGCACTAACCCCAAAATTCAGGGCGGCTGAAAAAAATTGGCCTGAACCGCGGGAAAATGAAATTTCCCACGGCAAGCCGATAATGAAGGCCAAACCAAAAGGTTCGGCCAAATCACATGTCTATGTTCCATTAAACCATGTCTTTCTATATGCTCTGCGATTTTGATCTTAAGAATAGTTTCCACTATTTTTCCTGGCACTGAAGTCAGGCTCACTGGTCTATAGTTTCCCAGATCACCCATGGAGCCCTTTGTAAATTTTGGGTTTACATTGGCCACCCTCCAGGTACAAAGGATGATTTTAATGATAGGTTACAAATTTGAACTAATAGATGAGAAATTTCATTTTTAGTTCCTTCAGTACCCTAGGAAGCATACCATCCAGTCCAGGTGATTTGCTACTCTTTAGTTTGTCAATCTGGCCTACTACATCTTTCAGGTTCACAGTTATTTGGTTCAGTTTGACTCATCACCCTTGAAAATCATCTCCGGAACTGGTATCTCCCCAACATCCTCATTAGTAAACACGGAAGTAAATAATGAATTTAGTCTTTCTGCAATGGCCTTATCTTCCCTAAGGGCTTCTTTAACCCCTAGGCCATCTAACGGTCCAACAGACTCCCTCACAGGTCTCTTGCTTCGGATATATTTTAAAAAATTTTTATTATGAGTTTTTGTCTCTACGGCCAACTTAATTTCAAATTCCCTCTTTGCCTGTCTTATCAATGTTTTAGACTTAACTTGACAATGCGTATGCTTTATCCTATTTTCTTCAGATGGATCCTTCTTCCAATTTTTGAAGGTGTATTTTAGTTAAAATAGCCTCTTTCATCTCACCTTTTAACCATGAGGATAATAGTTTTGCCTTCCTTCCACCTTTCTTAATGCGTAGAATACATCTGGACAGTGCATCTAGGATTGTATTTTTAAATAATGTCCATCCCTGTTGAACACTTTTAACCTTTGCAGCCGCACCTTTCAATTTTTTTCTATTTTCCTCATTTTATCAGTTTCCCTTTTGAAAATTTAGGTTTAGAGCTGTAGATTTACATATTGTCCCCCTTCCAGTTATTAGTTTAATTTGATCATGTTATGATCACTATTGCCAAGTGGCCCCCTCACGATTACTTCTCTCACCAAATCCTGCGTTCCACTAAGAATTAAATCTAAAATAGCTCCCTGAACTAATTGCTCCATGAAGCAGTCATTTATGAAATCTAGGAACTTTATGTCTCTAGCAAGTCCTGATGTTACATTTACCCAGTCAATATTGGGGTAATTGAAATCTCCCATTATTATTGCACTGCTAAATTGGTTAGCTTTACTGATTTCTCTTAGCATTTCATCATCTGTCTGACCATTTTGTCCAAGTGGACAGTAGTATACTCCTATCACTATACTCTTACCGAACACATGTGGGATTTCTACCCATATAGATTCTACTGAGCATTTAGTCTCTTGTATGATCTTTATTCTATTGGACTCTTTACCCTCCTGGACATAAACTGCCACACCCCCAACAAGTTGATCCTCCCTATCATTGTGATATAATTTGTACCCTGATATAAAACTGTTTCATTGGTTATTCTCCTTCCCCCAGGTCTCTGTGATGCCAATTATATCAATCTTATCATTTACTGCTATACACTCCCATCTTACTTCTTAGACTTCTTGCATTGGCAGACAGACATTTCAGATTGTGTTTTTTGTTTGTATCAACAACTTGCTATTCAGTTCTTAGGGATAACTTGGAAATCTTTAGCTCAGGTGATTTTTTTACATATAGGCACATGGACTACATTTGCTTTTATTGGAACCTCTCTGTTGGGATGCCCTAACTCTCCTGTTTAATTAGTATCCTTCAAGGATACATTTCTCCGAACCATGCACTGCTGAGTGACTGTCTGCTTTCCCCCTTGTTCTAGTTTAAAAGCTGCTCTATCTCCTTTTTAAAAGTTAGTGCCAGCAGCTTGGTTCCACTTTGGTTAAGCTGGAGCCCATCCTTTCTGAAAAGTCTCTCCCCTCCCCAAAAGTTTCCCCAGTTCCTTACAAAACTGAATCCCTCTTCCCTATACCATCATCTCATCCACACATTGAAACTCTGGAGCTCTGCCTGCCTCTGGGGACCTGCATGTGGAACAGGAAGCATTTCAGAGAATGCCACCCTGGAGGTTCAAGATTTCAGCTTTCTACCTAAAATCCTAAATTTGGCTTCCAGAATCTCTCTCCCACATTTTCCTATATCGTTGGTGCCCACATGTACCACGACAGCCGGCTCTTCCCCAGCACTGTCTGTAATCCTATCTAGGTGACTCGTGAGGTCTGCCAACTTCGCACCAGGCAGGCAAGTTACCAGGCAGTCCTCATGTCCAACAGCCACCCTGCTATCTACATTAGAGATGTGAATCGTGTACTCGATCGTCTTAACGATCGATTTCGGCTGGGAGGGGGAGGGAATCGTATCGTCGCCGTTTGGGTTTTTAAAATATCGTTAAAATCGTGAACCGGCACACTAAAACACCCTAAAACCCACCCCGACCCTTTAAAATAAAGCCCCCACCCTCCCGAACCCCCCCAAAATGCCTTAAATTGCCTGGGGGTCCAGCGGGGGTCCAGAATGACTTCCTGCAATCGAATCGTGTTGTCTTCAGCTGGCACCATTTTGCGCCGCCATTTTGCAAAATGGCAGCGCAAAATGGCGCCGGCCGTAGACCCACGATTCGCGGCAGGAGATCGCTCCCGGACCTCCGCTGGACCCCCAGGGAATTTTGGCCAGCTTGGGGGGGCCTCCTGACCCCCACAAGACTTGCCAAAAGTCCAGCGGGGGTCCGGAACGACCTCCTGCAGTCGAATCGTGTTGTCTACGGCCAGCGCCATTTTGCAAAATGGTGGCGCAAAATGGCGCTGGCTGAAGACAACACGATTCGATTGCAGGAGGTCGTTCCGGACCCTGCTGGACCCCCAGGTAATTTAAGGCATTTTGGGGGGTTCGGGAGGGTGGGGGATTTATTTTAAAGGGTCGGGGTGGGTTTTAGGGTGTTTTAGTGTGCCGGTTTTCCCGCCCTCCCCTTTCCCCTCCCCCTTCCCCCGATTTACGATTTTTTGATGATAAATCGGGGGAATTGTTATTGTATCGTGGCTCTAATGATTTTTGATGATTTAAAATATATCGGACGATATTTTAAATCGTCAAAAAACGATTCACATCCCTAATCTACATTTCTAAAAATTGAATCACCAACTATGATGGCCAGCCTAACCCTTCCCTCCTGGGCAATAGCTCTGGGAGACTTGTCCTCAGTGCAAGAGGACATTACATCACCTGGAGAGCAGGTCCTTGCTACAGGATCACTTCCTGCTCCACCACGGTGATGTTCTCTTACTGGGAGACCTTTTTGGTCCAAGGCAGCACTGCGGCTGCAAGACTGGATTTGGGACTTGGCTACTATGTCCCTGAAGGTCTCTTCAATGTACCTTTCTGTCTGCCTTAGCTCCTCCGCTACTCTAGCCTCCAGAGATCAGACTCTTCCCTGAGAGCCAGAAGCTCTTTGCACCGAGTGCACACATACAATATTTCATCAGCGGGTAAAAAATCATTTATGTGACACTCAATGCAAAAGACTGGAAAGCCCCCCCCCCCCCCCTTGCTGCTGGACTGCTGCCTTCATCTTAATTTTATTGAGTTCCTAGTTAAGTTTAGGATTCTAAGGGAGTTGGAATTAGAGTACTTTAAATTTACAGGTGAATTTACCAGGGCAGTTCTCATGGGAACCTTTAGCCTATTCAGAACATGTTTCTGCTGTCTGGACAGATGTGGTGGATGCCTTCTCTAAAAACCCTCTAAGTTCTGTGAAATCTTTCTAGCCTGGTTCATGCTTCATAACCTGGCCAGAGCCAGAGGACTTCTTCCTCAAGAAGGACTAGAATATCATTTAGATGAAGAGGAGGAGGAGGAAGAAGAGTTTAGTCAGGAGGAATTTTAGGAGATATATCATCTGAGGCAACATCAGGCTAGAGAGGGAAGGAACACAGATACAAAGACATTTTAGAAGGTGAATGGGCATTTATTTACATGGTGTGCTCAATGTGATGACTAATATAATACATCTATTTACTGCTTTCTGGCTGCTGTTGCTTCCCAGTGGTGGCATAAGCTACAGGAGCATCAGAAGGGGCCAGGCCCTGATTGTTATCTTCTACTACTATTTCTTCTTCTTCTGCTGCTTCTTCCTCCTCAGATGATGATGAGGAGCTGTCATCGGTGAAGAGAACAGAAAATGTGTGTGATTTCACCTATTCATATGCTATAGGATGTGATGTGTATGATCATACAAACAGAAGGTATTCCTTTTCTGGGAGAGGTATAGGCAAAGGGACATGCTCCTAGCTATGGGACACCCACATCAGATAGGTGGTGGCAAGGCCATAGAATGTTTATTTTATATGTGTAAGCTTCAGTTCAGCAGCGTTTAACTAGATGATACCTTGCTTGTGATGTGGGCTCTGAAGTAGACTCTGTGTCAGGGTAGTTAATGTTGTCTACATAGCAAGGCATCAAGGGTTATGATGCAGCACACAGTGTATGGATGTTTCTAGGATGGGGGGGGGGGTGTAATATAATTTCAGTTGCTTTAAATTTAGAAATGTGTGCAAACACCCTGAAGGATTTCCAGCTAGGCTTGAGGGTGCCTTCCAAGTAATGCTTTGTGACATAAGAACATAAGAAAATGCCATACTGGGTCAGACCAAGGGTCCATCAAGCCCAGCATCCTGTTTCCAAAAGTGGCCAATCCAGGCCATAAGAACCTGGCAAGTACCCAAAAACTAAGTCTATTCCATGTAACCATTAGGGATGTGAATCGTGTCCTCGATCGTCTTAACGATCGATTTCGGCTGGGAGGGGGAGGGAATCGTATTGTTGCCGTTTGGGGGGGTAAAATATCGTGAAAAATCGTGAAAAATCGTGAAAAATCTAAAAATCTAAAAATCTAAAAATCGTTTCCGTACGGAAAATGGCGCCGGCAGGAGATCGACTGCAGGAGGTCGTTCAGCGAGGGTTCCGGCGCCTCGCTGAACAACCTCCTGCAGTCGATCTCCTGCCGGCGCCATTTTCCGTACGAAAACGATTCGCGGCGGGAAATCGCTCCCTGACCCCCGCTGGACCTCCAGGAACTTTTGGCCAGCTTGTGGGGGGCCTCCTGACCCCCACGAGACTTGCCAAAAGTCCAGCGGGGGTCCGGAAGGACCTCCTGCCGTCCAATCGTGTTCGTCTATGGCCGCCGCCATTTTTCGGCGCCATTTTGGAAAATGGCGCCGGCTGAAGACAACAAGATTCAGGAGCAGGAGCCCGTTCCGGACCGCTGCCGTTCCGGACCGCCGCTGGACCCGCAGGTTATTTAACTCATTTGGGGGGGGTTCGGGAGGGTGGGGGATTTAATTTAAAGGGTCGGGGGTGGGTTTTAGGGGGTTTTAGTGTGCCGGCTCACGATTCTAACGATTTATAACGATAAATCGTTAGAATCTCTATTGTATTGTGTTCCATAACGGTTTAAGACGATATTAAAATTATCAGACGATAATTTTAATCGTCCTAAAACGATTCACATCCCTAGTAACCATTGCTAATGGCAGTGGCTATTCTCTAAGTGAACTTAATAGCAGGTAATGGACTTCTCCTCCAAGAACTTATCCAATCCTTTTTTAAACACAGCTATACTAACTGCACTAACCACATTCTCTGGCAACAAATTCCAGAGTTTAATTGTGCATTGAGTAAAAAAAGAACTTTCTCCGATTAGTTTTAAATGTGCCCCATGCTAACTTCATGGAGTGCCCCCTAGTCTTTCTACTATCCGAAAGAGTAAATAACCGATTCACATCTACCTGTTCTAGACTTCTCATGATTTTAAACACCTCTATCATATCCCCCCTCAACCGTCTCTTCTCCAAGCTGAAAAGTCCTAACCTCTTTAGTCTTTCCTCATAGGGGAGTTGTTCCATTCCCCTTATCATTTTGGTAGCCCTTCTCTGTACCTTCTCCATCGCAATTATATCTTTTTTGAGATGCAGCGACCAGAATTGTATACAGTATTCAAGGTGCGGTCTCACCATGGAGCGATACAGAGGCATTATGACATTTTCCGTTTTATTCACCATTCCTTTTCTAATAATTCCCAACATTCTGTTTGCTTTTTTGACTGCCGCAGCACACTGCACCGACGATTTCAATGTGTTACCCACTATGACACCTAGATCTCTTTCTTGGGTTGTAGCACTTAATATGGAACCCAACATTGTGTAATTATAGCATGGGTTATTTTTCCCTATATGCATCACCTTGCACTTATCCACATTAAATTTCATCTGCCATTTGGATGCCCAATTTTCCAGTCTCACAAGGTCTTCCTGCAATTTATCACAATCTGCTTGTGATTTAACTACTCTGAACAATTTTGTGTCATCTGCAAATTTGATTATCTCACTCGTCGTATTTCTTTCCAGATCATTTATAAATATATTGAAAAGTAAGGGTCCCAATACAGATCCCTGAGGCACTCCACTGTCCACTCTCTTCCACAGAGAATATTGCCCATTTAATCCTACTCTCTGTTTCCTGTCTTTTAGCCAGTTTGCAATCCACGAAAGGACATCGCCACCTATCCCATGACTTTTTACTTTTCCTAGAAGCCTCTCATGAGGAACTTTGTCAAACGCCTTCTGAAAATCCAAGTATACTATATCTACCGGTTCACCTTTATCCACATGTTTATTAACTCCTTCAAAAAAGTGAAGCAGATTTGTGAGGCAAGACTTGCCCTGGGTAAAGCCATGCTGACTTTGTTCCATTAAACCATGTTTTTCTATATGTTCTGTGATTTTGATGTTTAGAACACTTTCTACTATTTTTCCTGGCACTGAAGTCAGGCTAACCGGTCTGTAATTTCCAGGATCACCCCTGGCACCCTTTTTAAATATTGGGGTTACATTTGCTATCCTCCAGTCTTCAGGTACAATGGATGATTTTAATGATAAGTTGCAAATTTTTACTAATAGGTCTGAAATTTCATTTTTTAATTCCTTCAGAACTCTGGGGTGTATACCATCCGGTCCAGGTGATTTACTACTCTTTAGTTTGTCAATCAGCCCTACCACATCTTCTAGATTCACCGTGATTTGATTCAGTCCATCTGAATCATTACCCATGAAAACCTTCTCCATTACGGGTACCTCCCCAACATCCTTTTCAGTAAACACCAAAGCAAAGAAATCATTTAATCTTTCCGCGATGGCCTTATCTTCTCTAAGTGCCCCTTTAACCCTTCGATCATCTAACGGTCCAACTGACTCCCTCACAGGCTTTCTGCTTCGGATATATTTTAAAAAGCTTTTACTGTGAGTTTTTGCCTCTACAGCCAACTTCTTTTCAAATTCTCTCTTAGCCTGTCTTATCAATGTCTTACATTTAACTTGCCAATATTTATGCTTTATCCTATTTTCTTCTGTTGGATCCTTCTTCCAATTTTTGAATGAAGATCTTTTGGTTAAAATAGCTTCTTTCACCTCCCCTTTTAACCATGCCGGTAATCGTTTTGCCTTCTTTCCACCTTTCTTAATGTGTGGAATACATCTGGACTGTGCTTCTAGAATGGTATTTTTTAACAATGACCACGCCTCTTGGACATTTTTTACTTTTGTAGCTGCTCTTTTCAGTTTTTTTCTAACAATTTTTCTCATTTTATCAAAGTTTCCCTTTTGAAAGTTTAGCACGAGAGCCTTGGATTTGCACACTGTTCCTTTTCCAGTCATTAAATCAAATTTGATCATATTATGATCACTATTGCCAAGCGGCCCCACCACCATTACCTCTCTCACCAAGTCCTGTGCTCCACTGAGAATTAGATCTAAAATTGCTCCCTCTCTCGTCGGTTCCTGAACCAATTGCTCCATAAAGCTGTCATTTATTCCATCCAGGAACGTTATCTCTCTAAAGTGACCCGATGATACATTTACCCAGTCTATATTGGGGTAATTGAAGTCTCCCATTATTACTGCACTACCAATTTGGTTAGCTTCCCTAATTTCTCTTAGCATTTCACTGTCCATCTCACCATCTTGACCAGGTGGACGGTAGTAAACCCCTATCACTGTAGTCTTCCCTGACACACAAGGGATTTCTACCCATAAAGATTCAATTTTGTATTTAGTCTCATGCAGGATGTTTATCCTGTTGGACTCTATGCCATCCCGGACATAAAGCGGGATGGCTTTCTAGCCTGGTGACAGTGCTGCTCGTGACACAGAGAAATGCCATGGTCAAAATATTATAGAATGAGGGTTTATTAAAACTTAACCTTGCCTCTGCCTTATGTTGAGTGGTAGATCAGTAGTGTGGCTTGTGATGGAAATAGGATATAAAAAGACCATGGGAAAATCACCCTAATGGCCATGCCCCATTCTGCCTCACCGACTCTCCAGCCACCTCTATTTTGTCTGGCAAAGCTCCCAGGCCTTATTCATGAAGTCCTTAATCTATATAGAGAAATAGGAATACAAAGTTTGCACTGTAGTTGTTACTGTGACCTCCATACTGGTATGTATCTATCTTTTCTATTGATGTCTGGAGTGTCTTTGCATTCCCTTAATTCACCTAGAAGTGGTATGCTGCCATTAGGCCTGAAAGACTCCAAAACAGGGACATTCCATAAACTGCCATAGTACCCCTTTTCATGAGAGAGCAAGCTGGGCAGTCCCTTTCTGAAAATAGATCATTTTAAAGGGATAACTGCAATACAACAAAGAGCATACAACTTTGGGAATTAACAGGAACTGTACGATAAGGCCAAATCTCTCCCTTCTGAAAGAAGAACATTGGTTTAATCTGCTGTTGGAGCCACCAAAAAATCTATTATGTCCAAGAGGAAGTTGTAATTCATAAGTACACCTTTACTATACTATTGTGACTATTGGTTACATCATCCCTTGTTATCCTTGCCTATGATTTCACTGTTGCATTATATTACATTGGTAACACATGAGCATTGATCTTGCTATTAATACAATGTACATCTGTTACTGTATTCATATCTACCTATTTACTCTATCCTTACTGTCAGCCACATTGGGGCCCCTAGTGATCCCCTCATGCACATCCTAACCAGCTCCCACCTCCTTAAAGCCCCCCTAGTAACCCCCAGACACATACTCTAACCAGCTTCCACCTCATCCCCACACCTAGTGACCCAACACACACACCCTAACCAGCCCCCACTCCTAGTAGCTACAATCTACTTACCCCACATGGGTATAATGCTCCGCTGTTAAAATGGAGCTGCATGCCTTTCCAGATCTGCTTGTTTTGGCTGAGGTTCCTCCAAACTCCTCAGATGGGGAATAGCTCCCTTTTGTGCTCCACCACCAGTTGGGCAACATCTCTGGCAGTAAAATTGGGTTGTTGAGCTGGTGGTGAAATGGCTGAATAACCCGCCCAGGAAGAATTGGAAGTTGTGTATTGTAGAAGTGTGCACATGTATGATATACCTGCAAAACTGTGCGCAAATGAGCAACCATGTGCAAATGTATGTGCAGCTTCCACTTGCAACATGCACGTTAAAGTTACAAGTATTTTATATCCTGCGTGCAATTGCATGCGCAGTATATTAAATTCTCACACATATGCACGCAGGCCCATGACATGAGCTCATGTGCAGTTCTTTTAAAGTTACCCTCTCCAGGTGTGCATATACCTAAATTGGATGAATATCCAACTAGGCAGATTTGAAGCACTGTTTTGGCCTTTATCTACTGTCATTTACTATGTTAAAGAATGTAGTTCTTGCTACAGGAGAAACACAGAACCTCAATACTTGATGGTTTCTTTTGAAATTAAGCATTGTTGACACATTTTATATAACAAAAAAATCAACTCTACCACAGCCCTCCAAGGGAATAAAAGCTTTATAGAAACAATCCTGTTTTCTCTCATCCTTCAACTTTGAGAAATTCAATCATTTGTTGGCCACTATTGCCTCCCTGAGGGTAAATATTTTCCATTATAAGCATCACTGGCAGTGATTGAACCAGACCCGATCACAAAACCAAAAATATTATTCTCTTTGTTCCCAGCATTATGCAAACAACAGAGATCTACTGTAAAATCTCCATCAGAAAGCATGCTTTCAAACCTCATTTGACGATTGGTACAACAAATTTAGGATTACTCTACTCCCCAAATTATTTTATTTCCAAAAATATGAAATTTGTTTTTATTCTCATTCTCAAAACTAATTTATTTTTGAAGACTTGGAAGGAAAAATACTAGTAATCAATTTTTTATTATTTAAAGTGATGTCTTTAGGAAAATAATAGAAAAGAAACACAGGCAGGAGATAGAAAGAGTAGGCGTGAGGAGGGTGTTGACTGAGTTTGATGCATAAATAAGATTTGAGAAGGAGGTTATAGCACTATAGGGTACTATGCTAAGCAATACTTTAATGCCATCTGTTTAGAGTTCAATAAAACGAGGATGCTGATGTTGTGGTCATAATAACTGCTGAAAAATAGCATGGACATGTTCTACCCTGTGTACATTTAGATTTATTGTGCTGGATTTATGAAGTGCTTTCCAAAAGATATGGAATGAGAGAAAGCCTTTGATATGTAAGATCATTAGTTTTTATGTTCTGGTACTGTGGGGTATATGCAATAAACTATAGCATGCATGTTAAGACCGTGCTGCACATGATGATAAATAGTGTGCTATGCAATAAGGCCTTATCCTGCACACTGAGATGTTTCCCTAGCACACAGTAAGGGCAGGATTAGACCTTCCATCCCTGCTTCCCAATTGCCCTCTCCCCCCCCCCCCCCCCCCCATCACCTTGAAATAAACCACCACACAAGATACAATTCAATGTTTATGACAGATTATGGTCGCAGCATAGAGAGCAATACATCACCAATAACAATGCAATAACAACAGAACTAATACATAAAACAGCCTGCCTTAGCATATCACAGTACCATCGGAATTCTCTCCCCAGGTGACCAGCACCCAATACCATTAGCCAACAAGCCACTGGCAACCTAGAAACCTGGCCACAGAAGCCAATGCATTGACGAGGTCACTGGCAGGCTAAGATCTGGACTGTAGAAGTCACCTCAGCTGAGCGCTGCTCATGACCTGCCCCTTTTTCTTCTCCCCTGGCTGCCGTCGAAGTGCCAGGATTCCAGATCTCTGACTCGTGGACCGCTGGTCCTTGACATCTTTGCCTTCCTGGGCCCTCTCCCATGGGTAGTTACCCTTGACTAAAACAGAGTTAATGGGAGGTTTGGGAGACCCTGTTAGCTTGCAGGTCACCATGCCACTGTCCCCTGGTAATACACCCCATTTGCCAAGGGAACCCCCACCTTACCCGTTGCATCCAAATCTGTCAAGCAGTACATCCAAAACATCCTGTAAGCCACTGCTGAAAATATCCCAGCTTATGTCCAACAATTGCACCCCAACTGGATGAAACATCCCTGGGATCTCATCTAACAAATCATGCTGGATGTGCAGCCCCTGCACAAAGGGCATGAATCTATACATCTATCAATTGATCTTTCTCCTTACCATATCCATTGTAATTATTTGCATTTATGGGTGTTTATTTATAATGATTTATAATAATTTAATTTTTGTTCTCTGCTTTATCTATACGTTCTAAGTTCTTACGAAGTTAGCCCTGTTATTTGTACCCACTTGTTTGATGTAATTTCCAACTTTGGTTCTATGTAAACCGATGCGGTATGTACTAGTACATGAACATTGGTATATAAAAGCCTTTAAATAAATAAATTAATAAATAAATAAATCCAATACATGGTCCAACCATCCCTCTCTCCAAACTTGTCTGGGGCTGATGCAAGACTATACGATGACTGTGGAAACCATCCAGTAATCTCAATTAAATCTTTTTGAATTTTTTGTATCAGTTCAACGCTGCATGTAGTTGCCACATCGTTGCCCCCCCCCAAGGTGGATAAATATCAAAAGGGAGAGGCATGAAAGCCTTGCTTATATGTAGAATGGTTGGCATCAGTTGGTCCCATCTCAACCCCGGTATCCCTTTCCAAATCAGTGGCAGGCAATGTGATGCCATGCCCAGGTGCTTCCCGAATGGCCAACCCAGGACTCTCTTATGCGCCCATTGCACATATGAATGCCCTATTATCCAAACATTTGTGACACTGGATCTGGGAACTGAGAAATCAGATTAAGGCAAGATATATTCTTGTGGTCTAGTGTACAACTTGAACTTATTTGAGCATCATCTGCCTACTGACATTATCGCCACCAGGTGCAAGCCAAGCTCCGCAGCCATTGTGGCTTCCCCAGTCCTGAAGAAATGTACACTGAAACCTTCAATCACTCGAAGGGACAACTGGAGCTCTGGAAAGCCACAAGGAGCCAAAGAGAAAAGGGGAGCTCCTACCTGCTGGCTAACCCTTTGAATCTCCTCCTCAGGCAATCTCAAACTGTCTCTCTCCCTTCCTTCTCCTAATGCCCTGCTCTTCACCACACTCTCTCTTCTTTAACCCAGTTCTACCTGCCTGTAAATTTCCTCCGGCCTATTCCGCCCCTTTTATGCCTTGCTCCCTGAGGGCTCTGTCACAGAGTCTTTAGCAGGTAAACACTAAGGGGTAGATTTTCAAACAAGGCGCGTTGGCGTACTTTTGTTGGCGCTCCAGGCGCCAACAAAAGTACGCAGGATTTTAGTAGATACGCGTGGAGCCGCGCGTATCTGCTAAAAACCTGGATCGGCGCGCGCAAGGCTATTGATTTTGTATAGCCAGCGCGCGCCGAGCCGCGCAGCCTACCCCCATTCCCTCCAAGGCCGCTCCGAAATCGGAGCGGCCTTGGAGGGAATCCTCTAACGCCCTCCCCTCACCTTCCCCTCCCTTCCTCTACCTAACCCACCCGCCCGGCCCTGTCTACACCCCCCCCTTACCTTTCTCCGGGGATTTACGCCTCCCGGAGGGAGAAGTAAATCCCCGCGCGCCAGCGGGCCTGTTGCGCGCCGGGACGCAACCTGGGGGCGGGTACGGAGGGTGCGGCCATGCCCCCGGACCGCCCCAGGCCGTAGCCACGCCCCCGTACCCGCCCCCAAAACGCTGCCGGCACGCCCCCTAAACGCCGCGACGACCGGGCCCGTCCCCCGACACGCCCCCGACACGCCCCCCTCGGAGAACCCCGGGACTTACGCGAGTCCCGGGGCTCTGCGCGCGCCGGTAGGCCTATGTAAAATAGGCTCACCGGCGCACAGGGCCCTGCTCGCCTAAATCTGCCCGGTTTTGGGCGGATTTAGGCGAGCAGGGCTCTTAAAATCCGCCCCTAAAATTAGCACTCACCCACATGTAAATGAAGGATCATCATATGTGTAACCCCTGGGCTAGCATCCCTTCCTTCACAGACCCCCAAAGTCCATACCTCAAATAGGGAGTAAGCTGTTAAAGTCCACCCCCCTCCCCCTAGTTCAAGATTCCCTGTCAGTGGGGAGATTATCTTCCATACCCTGATGTTTTTCAGTAGTTAATTAAGTATTAAAATCTTTTGTATACAGCATTAATTATCTGGAATTAATTATCTGGAAGCAATTGATGGTTTCTGGAAGCAATTGATGGTTTCAACGTAACTTGTACTGATTAAAGATAGAAATTTGATAAAAATATTAAGTTACAATCTCTTGATATTTACAGTCCAGATATTCTAATAAATTTGTGACTTTCAGCTCACAATATCCTGTTATTGATGTCAAATAGTTTTCTTATCTCTAATCCATTCCAATTAATAGGGCAGTTTTTAAGCTTCTTCCCATCATTTAGTGAATGAGATGGGACCCCATTTTAGATGTACTAATTCAAAGTCCCATTTTTCATACTTTTAATCCAGTTGTTCAGCCATCCTCCTTACCTCCCTTATCAGTACCTGGAGAGTATTGCCCATGCTCTTCTTTTCAACATCCTGATGATGTAAATGTGGTTAACACCTAATGGATGCCACAGACTTTTTTACTGCCTCCCAGATCCTTTCTTCTACCTGTGTTCCCCGGTGGAGAGACATTGCTCCTCTTAGATGGCCTACACTGAGCCTTTGGGCCCTAGGATACTCAGGTATATTGGAAAAAATAAAACCTTAACAAGGGATAATCAAAAATAGAGGAAGGATGGAATAACCTCCCCCTCCAAAACCTAAAAGTTTCCAAAAAGACATGGTAAAGTTAGGCAACGACACCCTTTGAACATTCACAAACTTCAAACCTCATCGTTAGAGCCCCAAGGATCCTTGCATAAGAAACAAAGAAAAACAGGAAACAGCAGAATGACATGCTGCCCCTTCAAGGGATAACTAACAAGTCCACACTCTAAGTTGGAGGCATGGGTTTATAGATTCTAGGGATTCACCATTGCAGTCTCCCATATGGGGGAGCTAAAACCTATAATACTACTCTTGTTCTCCCTAGGACAATGGGATAGAAACATAGAAATATAGAAACATAGAAATGACGGCAGAAGACCAAACGGCCCATCCAGTCTGCCCAGCAAGTTTCACACTTTTTTTTTCTCTCATACTTATCTGTTACTCTTGGCTCTTAGTAACCTTTTGGTTCTATGTCCCTTCCACCCCCACCATTAATGTAGAGCGCAGTGTTGGAACTGCATCTAAGTGAAATATCTAGCTTAATTAGTTAGGGGTAGTAACTGCCGCAATAAGCAAGCTATACCCATGCTTATTTGTTTACCCAGACTAAATAATTCAGTCCTTGTTGGTTGTTGTCTGTATATAGATCCACTTTTCTTCATTCCCCCTGCTGTTGAAGCAGAGAGTTATGCTGGATATGCATTGAAAGTGAAGTATCAGACTTTCTACCCTGCCGTTGAAGCAGAGAGCTATGCTGGATATGTATGAAGTATCAGTCTTTCTCCCCTGCCATAGAAGCAAAGAGTTATGCTGGATATGCATTGAAGTATGAGACTTTTTCCCCTGCCGTTGAAGCAGAGAGCTATGCTGGATATGCATTGAAAGTGAACTATCAGGCTTATTTGGTTTGGGGTAGTAACCGCCGTAACAAGCAAGCTACTCCCCGTTTTTTTGTGAATGCAAATCCTTTTTTTCCACGTTTCCTCTTGCCGTTGAAGCTTAGAGCAATGTTGGAGTCACATTAACCATATATATGTTTATTGAATAAGGACATTATCTCCAGGTAGTAGCTGTCATTCCCGTGAGCCACCCACTCTTCATTCACATCCTCTAGACTTTATGGATCCACAGTGTTTATCCCATGCCCCTTTGAAGTCCTTCACAGATCTGGTCTTCACCACTTCCTCTGGAAGGGCATTCCAGGCATCCACCACCCTCGCCGTGAAGAAATACTTCCTGACATTGGTTCTGAGTCTTCCTCCCTGGAGCTTCAAATCGTGACCCCTAATTCTGCTGATTTTTTTCTGACGGAAAAGGTTTGTCGTCTTTGGATCATTAAAACCTTTCAAGTATCTGAAAGTCTGTATAATATCACCTCTGCTCCTCCTTTCCTCCAGGGTGTACATATTTTGATTCTTCAATCTCTCCTCATAAGTCATTTGATGAAGACCATTCACATTTTTGGTCACCCTTCTCTGGACCGCCTCCATCTTGTCTCTGTCTCTTTGGAGATACGGTCTCCAGAACTGAACACAGTACTCCAGGTGAGGCCTCACCAAGGACCTGTACAAGGGGATAATCACTTCCCTTTTCTTACTCAATATTCCTCTCTCTATGCAGCCCAGCATTCTTCTGGCTTTAGCTATCACCTTGTCACATTGTTTCGCCGACTTCAGATCATTAGACACCATCACCCCAAGGTCTCTCTCCTGCTCCGTGCACATCAGCCTTTCTCCCCCCATCAAATACAGTTCATTCAGATTTCCACTCCCCATATGCATGACTCTGCACTTCTTGGCATTGGATCTCAGCTGCCATATCTTCGACCACTCTTCCAGCTTCCTTAAATCCCGTCTCATTCTCTCCACTCCTTCTGGCGTGTCCACTCTGTTGCAGATCTTAGTGTCATCTGCAAAAAGACAAACCTTACCTTCTATCCCGTCCGCAATGTCGCTCACAAAGATATTGAACAGGACCGGTCCCAACACTGATCCTTGCGGTACACCACTTAAAACCGCTCTCTCTTCAGAGAGAGTTCCATTTACCATCACACATTGTCTTCTGTCCGTCAACCAGTTTGCAATCCAGGCCACCACCTCGGCACTCACTCCTAAGCTTCTCATTTTATTCACCAGTCTCCTGTGCGGGACTGTATCAAAAGATTTGCTGAAATCCAAGTAGATGACATCGAGTGCTCTTCCTTGATCCAATTCTTTGGTTACCCAGTCAAAAAAGTCAATCAGGTTTGTCTGACAGGATCTTCCCCTGGTGAATCCATGCTGCCTCTGGTCCATCAATTCTCCCTACTGTAGATAGTTCACTATTCTCTCTTTCAACAGTGACTCCATTACTTTTCCCACCACCGAAGTGAGGCTAACTGGTCTGTAGTTACCAGCTTCTTTTCTGTTCCCACTCTTGTGAAGCGGGACCACCACCGCTCTTCTCCAATCACTCGGCACCACTCCCGTTTCTAGGGATCTATTGAACAGGTCACACAGCGGACCCGCCAGCACATCTCTGAGCTCCCTCAGTATCCTGGGATGAACTTCATCAGGCCCCATGGCTTTATCCACTTTCAGTTTCTCCAGCTCTTCCCATACATTTTCTACTGTAAATGGAGTTACATCTACTCCACTCCCCTCCAGTTTCTTGTTAACTAGTGACGGTCCTTCTCCAGGGTCCTCTTTAGTGAACACAGAACTGAAGTATTCGTTTAATATTTCTGCCATTTCTTCATCTCTCTCCACACATTGATCCTTTCCACCTTTCAATTTCACTATACCACTTTGAACTTTTCTCTTTTCACTGATGTATCTGAAAAATGTTTTGTCACCTCTCTTTACCTCCTTGGCATAGTCCTCTTAGTAGGAAGTCATAGTATTCTCTACATATGCATACTAGATTTTATCTGGCACCAGGAAAATAGCAAGCTATGCTTCCCACTCCCATTATTTCCCATGGGCTTGGAAAAGTTAAAAAAATTTACAACTGTTTCAGAACTATTAAATATTTAGCAGGTTTGATGCTGGCTGAAATCCTCCATGCTAACTAACCCAAAATAAAGGATTGGTTAGCTCAGGGGAATTCCCTTTTCTAATATCCCTCCAACAGCAATCAAAACAGGCCTTCAAGCCTTGATCTTCTATCCCCCTCCCCCCTGTTTTAGCAGTAGTATGCATAAGGGGCCTCTGAATCCTGATTCTACACCACAGAGCCAAGAACAAGGGAACCTTCTTGGTCCATAATTCCCCCTATGATCTCTTCCTCCCCCTTTAAAATCCCCCCCCAAAAAAAAAATCCTACCATATTCCTGTAGGGGAAATGAAAATTGGGTAGGAAAGAGCTGGCCACTTTCCCACCCCATAGCAAGCACTTTAAAAAATGGCATCAGCTGATGTCTCTCTCTACCTTGTCACGTGTGAGCAATGCCCACACATGACAAGTGTAATCATAACATACATAGAAATGATGTCAGAAAAGAACCAAATGGTCCATCCAGTCTGCTTAGCAAGTTTTTATGGTAGTATTTGCTGTGCCGTGCAGGTTACCCCCTTGTTTATGTTAAGGGTTGCAACTGCTGCTCCTTGAAGTTATTCCCAAGCCTTATGATAACACATACAAATTAATAGGGATGTGAATCGTTTTTCAACGATTAAAATTATCGTCCGATAATGTTTATATCGTCTTAAATCGTTATAGAACACGATACAATAGAAATTCTAACGATTTATCGTTAAAAATCGTTAAATCGTGTTAGTGCGCACTAACTCGAGTTAGTGCGCACTAACTCCCAGTTAGTGCGCACTAACTCGATTTAGTGCGCACTAACTGAAAATGATACAAATAAACACTTTCCAGGTCACTGAAGGTCAGTTAGGAATGAATATGTGTTCCTATTGGCTGGCTGCCCTCTTATCTATTGATGTTACCAAGGTTACCACTGAGGTGATGGTTGGGGGGATGGGAAATGGAACTGGAAACTAACGAACACCAACAGAAAATGAAACAAAGTGTTCACACTTCCCAGGTCAGTAAAGGTCACTTAGGAATGAATATGTATGTATGTATTCCTATTGGCTGGCTGTGCTCTTATCTATTGATGTTACCAATATGGTTGGGGGGATGTGAAATGGAAACAGTTGGAAGCTTGACAAAAAAAGTAATGTAATGATCAGCACTCACGTGACTAGAACTTGTTTGTTTATTATTTTTGTTAGCAGGCACCTGAAATGCTAGTGCATGTTGAATTTGCCAATCACTGTGCATTTTAGAAAGGTGGTCCTGGCTGGAACTGTACACAGTTCAAATATATGTAATTGATTGTTGGTAAGTGTATTTTTAAGTAGCCACACTGGCACCAGTATGTTTACTTTTCCTCCTACTTAACTCACTAGCTCAGCTTTGTAAGAAGGGCTTCTCTGCTTGTGTGTTGTTTTTGTTTGGTGTGAGGAGAGCAGAAACATCAGATCTTTATTCAATCTACTACAGTCATCTCTTACAGTGCCCTATCCCTATTAATACCAGGAGTGTTGTGATCTTCCTGCACACAGTGCCCTAACCCTGATACCAGTCTGAGACAGCTCCCTCCCTGCATTACTAGTGAGAGGCTGGCTTCACAGACAGGGGGGAGCTGCCTGACCCTCACTCCTGACTTCCCCCATGTCCCAGCTAGTGAATGGTGTGTGGGTGAGGGGGGGGGGAGGATGGTGAAGTCTGAGACAGCTCCCTCCCTGCATTACTAGTGAGAGGCTGGCTTCACAGACAGGGGGGAGCTGCCTGACCCTCACTCCTGACTTCCCCCATGTCCCAGCTAGTGAATGGTGTGTGGGTGAGGGGGGGGGAGGATGGTGAAGTCTGAGACAGCTCCCTCCCTGCATTACTAGTGAGAGGCTGGCTTCACAGACAGGGGGGAGCTGCCTGACCCTCACTCCTGACTTCCCCCATGTCCCAGCTAGTGAATGGTGTGTGGGTGAGGGGGGGGGGGGAGGATGGTGAAGTCTGAGACAGCTCCCTCCCTCCATTACTAGTGAGAGGCTGGCTTCACAGACAGGGGGGAGCTGCCTGACCCTCACTCCTGACTTCCCCCATGTCCCAGCTAGTGAATGGTGTGTGGGTGAGGGGGGGGGGGTGGATGGTGAAGTCTGAGACAGCTCCCTCCCTGCATTACTAGTGAGAGGCTGGCTTCACAGACAGGGGGGAGCTGCCTGACCCTCACTCCTGACTTCCCCCATGTCCCAGCTAGTGAATGGTGTGTGGGTGAGGGGGGGGGGGAGGATGGTGAAGTCTGAGACAGCTCCCTCCCTGCATTACTAGTGAGAGGCTGGCTTCACAGACAGGGGGGAGCTGCCTGTCCCTCACTCCTGACTTCCCCCATGTCCCAGCTAGTGAATGGTGTGTGGGTGAGGGGGGGGGGGTGGATGGTGAAGTCTGAGACAGCTCCCTCCCTGCATTACTAGTGAGAGGCTGGCTTCACAGACAGGGGGGGAGCTGCCTGACCCTCACTCCTGACTTCCCCCATGTCCCAGCTAGTGAATGGTGTGTGGGTAAGGGGGGGGGGGAGGATGGTGAAGTCTGAGACAGCTCCCTCCCTGCATTACTAGTGAGAGGCTGGCTTCACAGACAGGGGGGAGCTGCCTGACCCTCACTCCTCCGGGGTATTGTGATCTTCCTGCACACAGTGCCCTATCCCTGATACCAGGGGTGTTGTGATCTTCCTGCATGCAGTGCCCTATCCCTATTAGTACCAGGAGTGTTGTGATCTTCCTGCATGCAGTGCCCTATCCCTATTAATACCAGGAGTGTTGTGATCTTCCTGCATGCAGTGCCCTATCCCTGATATCGGGATGTGTGCAAGAAGATCACAACACCCCCGGTATCAGGAATAGGGCACTGTGTGCAGGAAGATCACAACACCCCCAGTATCAGGAATAGGGCACTGTGTGCAGGAAGATCACAACACCCCTGGTATTAGGGATAGGGCACTGTGTGCAGGAAGATCACAACACTCCTGGTATTAATAGGGATAGGGCACTGTGTGCAGGAAGATCACAATACCCCTGGTATCAGGGTTAGGGCACAAGTTCTAGTCACATTGACTGATCACATTACTTGTTTTGTCAAGCTACCAACTGTTTCCATTTCCCATCCCCCATATACTGTCAGTAGGAAACTTGGTAACATGAATAAATAAGAGGGCAGCCAATAGGAATACATATTCATTCCTAAACTGACCTTAACTGACCTGAAAAGTGTCAAATTGTATCATTTTCAGTTAGTGCGCACTAACTCCCAGTTAGCGCACTAACTCGAGTTAGTGCGCACTAATCGGAAAAAACGATTTTTAACGATTTTTTAACTAAAAAATCGTGCCTAAGACGATTTTCTTGCCCTGCCACACGATTTCTATCGTTAAGACGATATGGAAAACGATTCACATCCCTACAAATTAACTGCAAGCAACATTTTTACTGGGTGATGAGCCTTCTTGAAAATTCAGACAGTGCTGCTTGACATACTTTGCTTATAGAGGGCCATAGAAACAGAAGTCCTGTGTTTTTCCCATATGTCTGTGCATCAGTACCCCAAGACTGTAAAACGTCGGGGTTTGTGCTGGTTCTTTCTGAATCCAGTTCCTCTTTCCTGTCACAACTTGTGTGTTATATTCTGAAAATGTGATGTATACATGCACTGTTCAAACATGCCCCCCCCCCAAAAAAAAAAAAAATCCCTTTTTGTCTGAGTGTGGACTTAGCTGGATAATGGAAGTACAAAAGTTATTTGGTACATTTGAAAATCTGAAATAGCTGGATTGCATGGAAGTACATGTTGCAACCCCCTATTATACTTGAGTACAATCCCATTAATTCTTTGAAAATTGACCCCCTATGTTTTACATATTAATTCTGAACCTTAAAAAAACCAAATGTACTTCCAGACTGCCCACTCTGAAGATTAAGAAACTCAACTAGACATGTTTGAAAACGTTAGAGCATAATGATGGTGGCTTTCTAAATGTAGATGTTAAGATGCTTTAATATAACTATTTAAAAATGTATCACTTTATTTCATTTTCCATATGTTTCTGTACTAGCCAATCTCCCAGTCATTGGAATGATATTATAAGCAGAAAATGAATATATGACTCATGTCTCAGTGTGTCTCTTACTTATTATGGAGCCTCCAGAACAACAGCGGATACGTAGTTGTAATGCAGCTGTGTACTGACACAGTTATGAAGACTAGTTATTCTGATTCATAGATATACTGTATGAACTGATTCACTCTTCCAGCTGTAAATGGTTTAGCTATCCAAAAAAAAATGCAGGGCACAATAATAGTTTTGAATCGTGTTTTGTACCCAGTTCTTTTTATACTCCTATCAGTACTAATCATTCTAGAGCTGTAAGCCCAGGTATACATTTCCAAAGATGTTTACAGCAGTGTGCAGATATACAGTACATAAGAACAGCCCTTGCTTCCTGAAGTTTGCAATCTAGTCAAGACAGATGAACACGACAAACAAGAATCTATGAGAAATGTATTTATTATAGATAAGTGGTTAGGATTTAATAGAAGTCTCAAAAAGGTGAGTTTGTTTGTAGACTGGATTTGAATATGGCCAGAGAGGGAGCATGATGCACCGACTCAGGAATGAGAATTCTATTTTGTATCTGTACGTGAAAGATCCTATACTAGGAGACACTGACAATAACATTACCTTAAGTTCAAAATATATAAGCATACAAATAAAGTATGAAATTTTTATATGAAGGTCAGGAAACAACAAAACAAGTGAAATATCTCTTTAAAAAGTTGCATAGTGTCCAACAATGGCTCTGATTCATTAAGCTAAACCCTAAAAGAGTTTTAGCGTGAAGGCTCAAAATATTTAAGGCCAGATCTTAAAAAATACTCACGGGCGTAGAAATTGGAGTGGCCTCAGAGTGAACCTTTTTTGCGATCCCCCCCACCTTTCCCCACCTTTCCCTCCCTTCCCCTATCTAGCCCACCCCCCAGCCCTAACTAAATCCCCCCCTATCTTTTGTTTCCAAAGTTACGTCTGCCCAAGGCAGGCATAACTTGCACGTGCCGGCTCGCCATCCCCCGGCACAAGCCACTATGCCAGAGGATTTGGGACAGCCCCTGAACCGCCGCCACGCCCACAGCCCCACCCCATCCTACCCCCTAACCGCCACCATGCCCCCAGCCATGCCCCCGGCCCCGCCCCCAGACCGCCCATTTTTTAAAGCCCCGGGGCTTGTGTGCACCACCGAGCCTATGCAAAATAGGCTCGGCACGCACAGGGGTAGGTTTTCGGGGGTTACGCACATATCTTACAAACGTATCTTTGAAAATCTACCCCTTAGTGTGCATGCACAAATTGCATTTAGCTTCTGAATCATAGTAACATAGCAAATGCCAGCAGATAAAAGAACAAATTGGCCCATTTAGTCTACTCAGTTGAGGCACTGCCACTTTTGGTAGATGAGAATATAAATTCCCATATGCAATCCAACCCTGCCCATGTTTTCTCTCCTGATTTTTCAACCCTTTCCCTACCACATGCCCCGAGCATGCCCAAAGTCTGTTAATTTCTGGCATTCACCATCTCCATTGGCAGGCTTTAATAGGCATTGTCGTTTTTAACTTTGATTCTTATAAGACCAATTCTTAATCACACACCCAAGCCCGCCTACATTAACAAATTTGTAAGAGTCTCTACAGCTACCAAAATTAGCGAGACTGTTATTCAAAAATATCCGGCCTCCCCATGAAGTTTGGGTTTTAATCATAGTCTTCCACTGCAGATTATACCAAAAGAGGAGAGGGGTGCAACCACCGAAAAACAGGAAAACCAAAGGTCAAAAAGAGGCAGAATTAATTGGACAATCAGATCATATGCTAAATATGTAAAAGGATATACCAAAAACATAAAAAAATCACAGCAATAAAAACCATTTAATAATTACATGAGAACAATAAATAATAAAACATAGCCAAATCATTTATAGAAATAGTTAACAAATATCCTATATACTTAACAAGAACTGGTTCAAAGATAAAAGTAAAGTCCTGACATGGCATGTCAGATGAGTTTCAGCTGAGTTCCCATGGGACTCTATTATATATCTGGATCGATAGTCTTTGGTCAGAGTTTTCTTCCCCTATGATTGCTAAGGAAGTAAATAATCATTCTATGCCTGACCTAAGGGTAGATCAGGCTGCAAAACTGAAGCACAGCAATGTCAAAAAGAAAAAACAAAAAAACATTTACAGGGACAAGTGGTCTCTCCGAGGACGCATAGCCTGGGGAGAAGGAAACTGATGAGGCCTAAATATCATCTTATACTTCAGATGCCATGTGGAGCATCTTGGGTGAAATAGTGTCCAAATTTAGAAATAATAGCGAAAAATTGGCACTATTAGTAAAATCAATTCAGGAGCAATCGCCGGTACATATGCAAATTATTGGTGCAATAGGAAAAAAGAATATTTTCCCAAGAAGATTTTGAAAAAAAAAAATAGTCCACACAATAACTTATACACTAGGGGAACTACAGCAGAACTAAACAGTTTTGACTTAAATTATTAAAGTGCAGATTTTAACTACCAGTTAAAATGAAAGCTTGACTCTTTGTTCTCAGTAACTTTAGATGCTACATCTGGAACACCAGCACAAAGCAAGCTCTCCTTTAAGCACGCATACATTTAGAATTTAATAGACTTTACTTCTGGAATTCAAATTAAAAACTGTCAGGGGAGATAAAAGGTTTGGGATTTGGATATGAAAGGACTTTAATTAGACGTAAAGGTCAGCGATAGTGGCAGAAGTCAATGCATCTAAATTAAGCATAAATTGTGTAGGAGAATATGTTCCTCTTTCATGTAAAGTACTTGGCTGGCTGATCTTGGAACATACCCCCAACAGTTAAAACCATTTCCGTGATAACATTTTAACAAATGCTAATCCACATGTAATTTGCCTGTCAAACGAATTCCATTTGTTTTCATAACTATCCTACCCCGAGTAGCAAGAGCACACATTATGTCGCATAATGTGGCTCCGGAATAAAATCTGTAGCTTTTCGGAAAATAGGAATGTGTGGCTCATTTCTCACTCTGGGCTTAAAAAAAAACCTCTCTGTTTGGTGATATAGCATTAGCAGAAGCTAGATATAAATTGCACTTTAATTAGGCTGTTACAGGAGATGCTTCCCGATATAATATCTGCTAATATTTTTGAAAGTTAATTTAAAATTCTATACTGTTAGTGAGCAAACTCATTAAAGGCACAAAAGGACGGCAGGATGAAAAAGGATTTACATTTGTAGAATCTCCTGCTAAATTATTGGAAGTGACAGATTCCTTTTTTTTTTTTTTTTTGATGTTGGAGTCAAGGCTCCATGTCTAAACAATAGTGACACCGTGGCTGGATTCTGCATAGCTGAGAACTAATAGGAAATTAATAGAGTGCATTATAAGCTTATGCAATGAATTCCTTATAACTCTACTTCTTTGATGTGTAAGAACAGAAGGCATAATTTCAATCTTTGTTTAGTGTCCTGGACAGCTAGCTTCACTGGCATCTAAGTATGGTCAGGACTTGCGAGTGTGATGGATAGCACCACAGTACCTTCCTGGCAGCTTTTCTGTTCAAACACAAATTTCTGTCACAGCCCCGGAACATTTGAAGGAGCATTCAGAGATGAAATATTGTAGTGGTGACAAAACCAGTGTGAAGCTATTATGTTTTGAACAGAAAAATAATTACAAACTGTACATCTGGTAGGCACATATCTGTATTAATAGCACTTTATATATATATATATATATATATATATATATATATATTATATATATAAAGACAAACAAACAGATCACGCAATATATAGACTAACCAGTGCTTAATGTGTCATGATTGTTAAAGTGTAGGGGACATTACTACGGCAAACAAGAACACCGGCTTTGTGTCATGATTGTTAAAGGGTAACATCACAATAATTGATTTGAGGGATATCACTTTGATAACATAGTTTAATAATTGTTATTATATGTAAGCTGGAAGGAGGAATATAACATTTAAGTTGGGCTAATTTAGTATGATTGGTATGGTGTGGGTTATGAATGGTGTTATGTATGAGTATAGGGGTAACATTAGGTATGAATGAGTTTTTGATATGATATATATTAAAGGGTCTGTGTTTTTAGATAAATTGTAATTTCTTGAATTAACAGGGAATGGAGAATATAATGTATATTTAATACTGTGACATGATCAAATTAATATTTCTTTGCAATTTTTTTGTAATAAATAATTTTTTGTGATAAATTACTTTGTCTTAGTGATTATAAAAATGTTTTGTAATACGAAAAGTGATTGTATCCCACTCTTTTTAGTGTGTCTTTTGTGTGTGTGTGTGTGTATATATATATATATATATATACACTGAAGCTTACCAATGAAATGGCATTAAACTGTCTACATTACACCATTTGGGGTGGATTTTAAAAGGGTTATGCACGTTATATATGCACGTAACCCTTTTAAATCCCTCCTGCGCGCGCCAAGCCTATTTTGCATAGGCTCTGTGATGCGCGCAAGCTCCTTGACATGCATATGTCCCGGGGCTTGAAAAAGGGGGTGGGGAGTGCTCGGGGTGGGGCGGTCTGGGGGCGGGGCCAGAGCCTCCAGGCACAGTGGCCATTTGCTGCTGTGCTCGGGATCGCGGGCCGGCCGTCGGCCGGCGCACGTAACCTACGCCTACCCAGAGGCAGGCACAACTTAGCAAATAAAAGTAAGGGGGGGGGTTAGGTAGGGCTGGGGGGGACGGGTTATGTAGGGGAAGGTGGGGGAGCAGAAGGAAAGTTCCCTCCGAGGCTGCTCTGATTTTGGAGCAGCCTCGGAGGGAACAGAGGAAGGCTGCTTGGCTCGGCGCACACAAGGTGCACAAGTGTGCACCCCCTTGCGTGCGCCAACCCCAAATTTTATAACATGTGCGCGGCTGCGTGCACATGTTATAAAATCAGGCATAGATTTAAAAATCTGGCCCTTTGGGTGCAAGTGGGCAGAGATTTATGCTGGTATTTCATAAACCTGGTGGCGGGAGCCCTGTAGTTTATTAAAAATGCATATTTCTGTCCTGGGAGCACACTTGCATGCTCATATATTTGTAATGCAGAAATGCGCAAACTTTCTCCACCCACTCTTATGTTCTTATGTTCTAAAGTATAAAAATATGCATGTATATTTTATATGCTGTGTTGTGTTCCGCGGCCATGGTAGGCCACAACCGCGGTCTACCTACCTTGCCCGCGACGGCGAACCGCTGCAGGATTCCCGGGGGAAGGTCCCCACTTGAGGCCCGTCGCTCCGGCATGGGTCCCCGTGCTGCTCGCCGCTGGGGGAGCCGTCCCTGCTCCCCCCTCGCAGCGTCCAGCAGCGTTTTCCTCCATGGGGGAAATCCAAGATGGCCGCCGCCATCTTTAGGTGCAAGGCTGCGCCTCCTTGGCTGATTTAAAGGGACCTGATCCCACTAACCGCTGCAGCTGTTCCCTATCAGCCAGAGCAGGGGAAGTATAAAAGCTAGCTTCCTCTGCTCATTCCTTGACTTGGCAACGTCCTTCGTTCTTCAGGTCTGCTTGCTTCGGTAAGACTTCCTGTGCTTTGGATCCGTTCCTGTCTTGTCTTGGTGTTCCTGGTTCCTGACTTCGGATCGGCTAGCAGTGATTCCTGGTATTGACTTCGGATCGGCTAGTGGTGATTCTCTGTTGCGTGACTTCGGACTGGCAAGTGGTGATCCCTCGGTGTATGACCTCGGACTGGTAAGGGACTTCCCTCTGGCACTTGACCTTAGACTCCTTCTTGACTGCCGTCTTCAAGGGCCCGCCTAAGTCCCAGCTGCCCGGGTCCCTACGGGCTCCTCCCGGGGGGACCGCGGGCCTCCAGGGGTGAAGCTCCAGTCAGCCCTTGCACCGACTTCTTTGACCTCTCAAAGGTCCTCCTAAGTCCCAGCGGTCTGGGTCCCTATGGACTCCTCCTGGGGGGACCACAGACTTCCAGTGGCGAAGACACAGCTCCTCTCTTCTCATCTCTGCATCCGCCTCCACAGTTCCCTCAATCTCCAGTGCCGAGGGTCAGCTGGTCATGTCTCCTGCTCTGCCTCGCCACCGGACGGGAGAACCTATGGATCTTCTCCTAAGGTATACCATCCTCCCGTCGGTCCAAGGGTTCACAAGCCGAGCATAACAGATTGCCAAGTCCATGGAACCAGCAGAGGCATCCGCCCGCCAGGCCATTCCAGGAATGGCCCAGCGCCTGATGGACCAGCAAAGAACCCTGGATGCCCTGGTTTATTTATTTATATTTATTTATTTAAAATTTTTATATACCGACGTTCATCCGGGATATCACATCGGTTTACAGTGTAACTGAAACAGGCGCCTGGGATGGCGGTTTACATCGAACAGATATAACGAATTTAACATAAGAACAAATGAGGAGGGGGAAAAGAGGAGGGAGATAATTAAACAAAACTTATGAGCAAAATTTACAAATATATATAGAGTATCACTATGTACAAAGTATTCATAAATACAGCAATGCCATGGAAATACAATTGTGTAGAGTTATACGGGAGGAGGGGGGATGGGGAGGGGGTGGGGGGTGTAGGTGGGGAGGAGGGGTGGATGGGGTAAAAGGAGAAGGCGAGCTGAGAAATCAGGAGAAGGTAAGAGGACTGAACAGGAAGGGGGCGAAGGAGGAATTTAGAGGTGGGAGTGAGGAATGGGGGAGAGGGAAGGAGAGTGTGGGTGTGAGTGTGAAAGTGGGGGAATTAGGTGTATGCTTTGGTGAAGAGCCAGGTCTTTAGCTTACGTTTCTTCAGTGCAGAGCTTAAACCAACACTTCGATGCGTTGGGACCTATGAATCCTATGCTGCCATCTCCACCTGCGGCTTCTGGGGGTCATCCGGTAATCCTCTTGTCCACACCGCCACATTTTTCTGGGGAACCTCGGGCCTGCAGGGGTTTCATTAACCAGTGCAATATTCACTTCTGCCTGCAGGCCACCCTCTTTCCTGATGACGCCACCAAGACCACATTTATCCTGGCTCTTCTTGAAGGGAAGGCCCTAGAATGGGCTTCCCCTCTGTGGGAACGGGACGATCCCGTTCTAAGGAACCTAAGAGAGTTCTGGGAGTTGTTCCGGATAAACTTCAAGGATCCAACTCAAGAAGTTTCTGCAGGGCCGAGGCTGCTGCAGTTACGTCAAGGCTCGAGGACATTGGCTGAATATGCCATAGACTTCCGGACTCTCTCTTTGAAGCTCGGCTGGGACCCTGAATGTCTACACACCATCTTTTTTCAGGGGCTGAATCCTCGGATTAAGGCCGAGCTTGTGGGACGAGAGATACCGAAGTCCTTGAACGCCTTGATCGACTTGGCAGGGCGCATTGACCGGCGCCAGCAAGAGCGCCGTCAAGAGGCCCAGATGGCACCCAAAGCCACAACTCCATCCAGACGCCCTCGGCATTCGCCCTCGCCCAAGGGTAGATCAGGAACCCCCCGGTCTCTGCCTGAAGAGCCCATGGAATTGGGTCGTGGAAAACTGTCTACTCACGAGCGCCATCGGCAAATTAAGGAGGGTCTCTGCTTTTATTGTGGCACAGCGGGCCACCAAATAGCCGCATGCCCTGCGCGATCGGAAAACCCCCGGGCCTAGGACCTGAGGGAGGTCTCTTCCTAGGCTTGACTTCACCAGAACCTCCACTAACGCTACCAGTGGCACTAACGTCACCTGCGGGTGAGTTTCATACATTAGCTCTGGTAGACTCTGGCGCCTGCGGCAATTTTATTATGCAGAAATTGGTGGAGCACCTGAAGATCCCACTGGTCCGTGTTCCAGCTCCTCTGGTCATCTCGTCGATTCAAGGGAAGCCTCTCCCGGGTTGAGTGACTCACATCACAGAATCCTCCCAACTCAGGGTTGGGCTCCTTCATTGCAAGCAGATGGCTTTTCATGTCCTGGAGCATTCTATACACCCGGTTGTCTTGGGCCTCCCTTGGCTCCAGGAACATGGCCCCCAGTTTGACTGGAAGACCTTACAACTGACACGTTGGGGACCGAGCTGTCATGACAAGTGCCTCCAATCAGTAATTCCAGTCTCTTGCTCCATTGCCTCCACCAGCCTTCCAGGCCTGCCGGCCCCCTATGCCTCGTACGAGGATGTATTCTCGAAGCAGAATGCCGAGATACTTCCACCCCATCGATCGTTCGATTGTGCCATCAACCTCCTCCCTAGCACTGAGCCTCCTCGGGGTCGCACCTATGCCCTCTCACCTGCAGAGACGCAGGCCATGAATGAGTACATCAGGGAAAATCTGGAGAGGGGCTTCATTCGGTAGTCAAAGTCCCCCGCAGGGGCGGGGTTCTTCTTCGTCAGGAAGAAGGACGGAACTCTTCGCCCCTGCATTGACTACCGGGGCTTGAATGCTATGACGGTCAAGGACCGTTATCCCTTGCCTTTCATCTCTGAGCTCTTTGACCGGCTACAAGGTGTGAGGATCTTTTCCAAGTTGGACCTCCGAGGGGCTTACAACCTCATCCGAATCAGGGAGGGTGATGAATGGAAGACGTCCTTCAACACCCGAAACGGCCACTATGAATATTTGGTGATGCCGTTCGGGCTCTGTAATGCCCCCGCAGTATTTCAGAATACTATGAATGAGATACTCCGTGATCTCTTGTACCAGTGCGTGGTCGTATACTTAGATGACATCTTGATTTTCTCCGACACTCTGGCCGCCCACCGTCAGCACGTCGTCCAAGTGTTACAATGCCTCAGAGAACATAAATTGTATGTGAAGCTCGAAAAGTGCCTTTTTGAGCAGGAGTCCCTTCCTTTCCTAGGATATATAGTCTCCAGCCAGGGGTTCCGCATGGATCCTCAGAAGCTAAAAGCCATTTGGGAATGGCCACAGCCGTCTGGACTAAAGGCACTCCAAAGATTTCTGGACTTCGCAAACTATTACCGCTCGTTTATTCCTCACTACGCGTCCATCGTTGCCCCGATGACAGCCCTGACCCAGAAAGGCGCGGACCCCAAGAATTGGCCTCCGGGAGCAGAGACCGCCTTTCGTCGTCTCAAGGAGGCGTTCATGCAAAAACCGTGCCTTCGACATCCGGATCCGCAGCGGCTATTTTTTATCAAGGTGGACGCATCCTCAGAAGGGGTCGGGGCCATTCTGAGCCAGGTCTCTGAATGCCATAAGCTACGCCCATGTGCCTTCCTCTCCTGCCAGTTCTCGCCGGCAGAGCGGAACTATGGCATTGGCGACAAGGAGCTCTTGGCCATCAAGGTAGCCTTGGAAGAGTGACACCCATGGCTAGAGGGGGAACAACACCAGTTTACAGTCTTCACCGATCACAAGAACTTAGAGTACTTGTACTGGGCACAGTGACTCAATCCACGACAAGCCCGTTGGGCCCTGTTCTTTACCTGTTTCAATTTTATCCTCCGGTACAGACCGGCCGGGAAGGATGTTAAAGCTGACGCCCTTTCATGGGTGTTTGAGTCCACAGAAGATTCCGATGAACCACAGTTCATCATTGAGCCATCCCGCATCCTGCTGTCGGCCACTACGACCATCCCGCCTGGGAAGACCCTAGTTCCGCCACATTTGCGGAAACAAGCCTTGGCATGGGCTCACGACTCATGCTGCTCTGGCCACCCTGGACAATCCTGGACGTTACAGACCCTGAGCCGGTACTACTGGTGGCCTAAGGTTAATAAAGATGTCCGGGCATATGTGGAGTCCTGCCAGGCATGTGCCCGCCACAAGAGGATCCCCAGTTCAACCCCAGGATTACTTCAGCCCTTACCCATGCCTTCAGAACCATGGACCCATGTGGCAACCGACTTCGTGGTTGATCTGCCACTATCTATTGGCAACACTGTGATATGGGTGGTCATCGATCGTTTTAGTAAAATGGTGCATTTTGTGCCATTGCCAGGATTGCCGTCCATTCCACAGCTGTTTGTCCAGCTGTTTGTCCAGCACATGGCCTACCTAAAAGCATCCTGTCGGATCGAGGGCCTTAATTCACTGCCAAGTTTTGGAGGGCCCTCTGCCAAAAGTTCGACGTCACTTTAGATTATATGTCGGCTTATCACCCACAGACCAATGGTCTCGCGGAGAGAACCAACCAGACGCTGAAACAATTCCTCCACATTTACGTCAATGAAAAACAAGATGACTGGGCTAGCCTGCTACCATGGGCCGAATTTGCGCTTAATTCCCATCTCTCTGCAGCTACTGGATCCTCCCCGTTCCAAATAGTGTATGGGAAACAGCCACGCCCGCCACTGCCCGTTCCCATCTCAGTTACATCTCCGGTAGTCCATCTTTCTGCAGATGAGCTCCACCGCCTGTGGGTATCCACTCAACGTGCCCTGATTAAGGCCAGTCAGGCAGCGAAAAGGTATGCTGACCAACGAAGAAGGCCATACCCCCTGCTCCGGCCGGGCCAATAGGTTTGGTTGAGCATGCAATTCATCTGCCTAAAGCTACCAACAGCACGGCTAGCTCCACGATACATCGGGCCGTTTCCCATCATCCGGCAAGTGGGTGCTGTCTCGTATTGTGTATCTTAAGATACACAATACGTTCCACGTATCCCTCCTGAAGCCCTTGGTCTTATCATGGCCTTCCAGGACGCCTCCGACTCCCCAACCGATTGCCTCCGAAGATGACCTCACCTACCAAGTCCAAGATGTCTTAGACGTGAGGAAACATCGGAAGAAGTGGGAGTACCTGTTAGCATGGGAGGGCTTCAGTCCAGAAGGAAACTCCTGCGAGCCATTGGCTAACATCCTGGATCGGAATCTGCTGGAGCAATTCCACAAAGACCATCCAGCTAAACCCAGGCCTCCAGGGAGGCGCCCTAAGCAGGGGGGTACTGTTGTGTTCCGCGGCCGTGGTAGGCCACGACCGCGGTCCCCCTACCATGCCCACAATGGCGAACCACCGTGGGAGTCCCGGGGGAAGGTCCGGACTTGTGGCCCGTCGCTCCGGCACAGGTTCCTGTGCTGCTCGCCACTGGGGGAGCCGTCTCTGCTCCCCCCTCGTGGCATCCAGCAGCGTTTTCCTCCACGGGGGAAATCCAAGATGGCCGCTGCCATCTTTAGATGCGAGGCCGCGCCTCCTTGGCTGATTTAAAGGGACCTGATCCCTTTAACCCGCTGCAGCTGTTCCCTATCAGCCAGAGCAGGGGAAGTATAAAAGCTAGCTTCCTCTGCTCATTCCTTGACTTGGCAACATCCTTCTTCATCAGGTCTGCTTGCTTCGGTGAGTCTTCCTGTGCTTTGGATCCGTTCCTGTCTTGTCTTGGTATTCCTGGTTCCTGACTTTGGATCGGCTAGTGGTGATTCCTGGTATTGACTTCAGATTGGCAAGCGGTGATTCTCTGGTGTGTGACTTCAGACTGGCAAGTGGTGATCCCTCGGTGTGTGACCTCGGACTGGTAAGCAACTTCCCTCTGGCACTTGACCTTGGACTCCTTCTTGACCGCCGTCTTCAAGGGCCCGCCTAAGTCCCAGTGGCCCGTGTCCCTACGGGCTCCTCCCGGGGGGGACCGCAGGCCTCCAGGGGTGAAGCTCCAGTCAGCCCTTGCACCGACTTCTTTGACCTCTCAAAGATCCACCTAAGTCCCAGCGGTCTGAGTCCCTACGGGCTCCTCCTGGGGGGACCTCAGACTTCCAGTGGCGAAGACACAGCTCCTCTCTTCTCGTCTCTGCATCCGCCTCCTCAGTCGCCTCAATCTCCAGTGCCGAGGATCAGCTGGTCACGTCTCCTGCTCTGCCTCGCCACCGGATGGGAGAACCTATGGATCTTCTCCTAAGGTATACCATCCTCCCGTCGGTCCAAGGGTTCACAAGCAGAGCATAACATGCTGCTTAATTGTAACAATTCATGTGTAATAGCCCAGAATTAAATATGGAGGTGGGTGTTTTATAAAGTATGCATGTACACCACTTCTGAAATTACTTGTGCGTATTTGGAATCACCAGTTCACCGATACCTCCACCAGTTCACCCAGACATTCACCAGTTCACTTCCAGCACTTCACCATGAATCCACACCAGCTAACCCAGACCCCCACCCAAACGGTGCAGAAAAAGACAAGTCTTATTTTAACTGCACAAGCCAAACAGCAAGTGGAAAAGTGTACAGTCAAGCTTGGTAATGAATGCGTGCACACACTGCTGACAACATTTCAGTTTGGGTGTGCACTTTTGAACCCTGCCCCAGAACACCCCAATACCACCCCTATGTGCAAAGTGATGTGCATAGGGAAAAATAATTTCAACTACAGGTGCACAATGCTGGGTTCCATATTAGGAGTCACCAGCCAGGAAAAGGACCTTGGAGTCCTTGTGGACACAGCTCAGTGGGGCAAAACAGGCGCTCGTTATGAGCACGGGTTTGATCACCGTGCATGGCTAAAGCTGCCGTTTCCACAGGATGTAAAACCATTAATTATGCAAATGATTTGCCTGCAGAAATCCATGCATGTCCGGAAAAATGTGCGTACCTAAGCGTGGTAAGAGCCTATGTAATAAGCGGACGTATTCGTGCTCAAAACCCACAAAGATAATCCGTGCGTAAAAGCGAGTGAGTGAACAGTGAGTGAAATGAAAGTATGACCCTGGAAAGTATTTTTAATATTTCAAATAACTGTGCTGCAGAAAACATGGCAAATATTTTCATGGATGCTAATTCACAAGAATCTTGCCGCTCTTCTGGCCGTGTATCTGTCCACCCAGTGAAGTGCCTACCTCGGATGCCGAGAAAAACACTTTGCTAAGCTGACCACTCTGAAGCCGAGATAGGTGCTCAGCTAGGTGCTTATTAGTCCACTTGTGCTTTATTCGTGGCAGAAAAATCTATACGATAGGGTGCCCAGAAAGTCACCTAGCTTACCTTGCCATTTGGGCGATGAGCTAGACACTTAGTTGCTCACAAATCTGTACGATCAGGTGCCCAGAAAGTCACCTAGCTTACCTTGCCATTTGGGCGATGAGCTAGGCACTTACTTGGTCGCAAATCTGTACAATCAGGCGCCTAGCTAATCTTGCTACTCAAGTGCTGAGCTAGGTGCTTACTTGATCACAAATCTGTATGATTGGGCGCTTAGCTAATCTTGCTGCTCAGGCGCTGAGCTAGGTGCTTACTTGGTCACAAATCAATACGATCAGGCGCCTAGATAATCTTGCTGCTTAGGTGCTGAGCTAGGCGCTTACTTGGTCGCAAATCTATACGATAGGGTGCCCAACAAAGCAGCTAGCTAAGCTGGCCACTCAGACACTGAGATAGGCGCTCAGCTAGGTGATTTTCAGGATGCTCGCATGCTGACATAGCCCCCTGCACAAGTCGGCGGTGACACTTAACTTTTGCCCTCACCATAGCAGTAAAAAACCCACATTAAAAAACCCGCACTAGCTTTAGCACGGCTCCCTGCATTGCCTATGATTGTTGACTGTCTTTTAACCAGTTTGTAATCCATGAAAGGATATCACCTCTTATCCCATGACATTTTAGTTTTCTTAGAAGTCTCTCATGAGGGACTTTGTCAAATGCCTTCTGAAAATCCAAATACACTACATCTGCCGGTTCACCTTTATCCACATGTTTATTAACCCCTTCAAAAAAAATGAAGCAGATTTGTGAGGCAAGACTTTCCTTGGGTTGACTGTACTCCATTAAACCATGTCTTCTATATGATCTGTGATTCTGATCTTTAGAATAGTTTCCACTATTTTTCCCAGCACTGAAGTCAGGCTCTTATAGTTCCCCAGATCACCCCTGGATCCCTTTTTAAATATTGGGGTTACATTGGCCACCCTCCAGTCTTCAGGTTCAATGGATGATTTTAATGATAGGTTATACATTTTAACTAATTGATCTGAAATTTTATTTTTTAGTTCCTTCAGAACCCTGGGGTGCATACCATCCTGTCCAGGTGATTTGCTACTCTTTAGTTTGTCAACCTGGTCTACTACATCTTTCAGGTTCATAGTGATTTGCTTCAGTTTATCTGACTTATCACCCTTGAAAACAATCTCCAGAACCACTATCTCCCAAAATCCTTATTATTAAACACAGAAGTAAAAATTTCATTTAGTCTTCTGCAATAGCCCCCCTCCTTCAAAACAAGATGCCAACAGATCTTCTGCAAAAACTTCTTCTTATAGATTACTACAGTCCTCACTTTTGCTGGATACAGGACAAAGTAGTAGAGATGTGAATTGTGTCCTCGATCGTCTTAACGATCGATTTCGGCTGGGAGGGGGAGGGAATCGTATTGTTGCCGTTTGGGTTTTAAAAATATCGTGAAAAATTGTTAAAATCGTGAGCCAACCCCCTAAAACCCACCCCCGACCCTTTAAATTAAATCCCCCACCCTCCCGAACCCCCCCCCCCCCCCCAAATGCTTTAAATTACCTGGGGATCCAGCGGTGGTCCAGAACGGCGGCGGTCCGGAACGGCCCCCTCAATTGAATCCTTTTGTCTTCAGCCGGCGCCATTTTGCAAAATAGCCGCCGCAAAATGGCGGCGGCCATAGACAAAAACGATTCGACGCAGGAGGTCGTTCCGGACCCCCGCTGGACTTTTGGCAAGTCTTGTGGGGGTCAGGAGGCCCCCCCAAGCTGGCCAAAAGTTTCTGGGAGTCCAGCGGGGTTCAGGAAGCGATTTCTTGCCGCGAATCGTTTTCCGTACGGAAAATGGCGCCGGCAGGAGATCGACTGCAGGAGGTCGTTCAGCGGGGGTTCCGGACCGCCGCTGGTATTGTATCGTGGCCCTAACGATTTTTGACGATTTAAAATATATCGGACGATATTTTAAATCGTCAAAAAACGATTCACATCCCTACAAAGTAGCACCCCAGGCAACGGCAGACCCACCTGGATGGCAGCAGGACAAACAGCACCCAATCCTGTCCCCTCAGGCAGGGGGTTCCCTCCTGATCTGGGAGCAGGTCAAAAAAACAAAACAGCTTTGAAAAGTCAAAATCCCCCGAATTCTCCTGGTGTATCCCACTGGTGCAGATGGGAGCGTACACAGGACAGCAGCTTCCACTTCCAAGAAAAAACTACCTCCAATCACACCTTCTTCGTGCTCATCCCAGCTTATAAAGGGGAGCTCAGCCAATCCCAAAATAAGGGGATATGGCCAAATAATTGGGGAGGATTAAAAATGCAAAAAACTCTCAACAGCTGGAAAGAATGCAAAAACATCTAGTAAGGAGTGAAGCCTTCCTTACAGTAGGTCAGTAGAATAAGATGCTTGTCTAAGGGACATTTCCTACCAAAAAGCTATTTAAGTTTCTCTCTCCAAGCAGGGGAGAAGAAAAGGAGATTTGTTGTTCAGTCCAGGTTTTTGAGGCACTCAAGGCATTGTCAAGAAACTGTTTTTATACCGTTTTCTATAGAGGCTACTTGGGACTTTAAAAATTAGAGAAGAATCATTTTCTATGTTATTTTATGTCTAAACTATGTTTCTACATTTTGTACTGATGAACTGCTTTTTTTTGCCTTCATTAAACTTTACTTCTTGGTTTTTGGAGAAAACATATGCTAGGTGGATGTTTCTTTTTTCAAAATACTGGGTGTGATCTTCCTTGGACCTTAAACGTTAGCCCATTCCCCACATCAGAATTTGGATTCCAGAGCTGCACTGAGTTGGAGAGTGTTCTGCAGCCTTTGAAGATGGCCCCTGTAAAAGGGAGTTACAAATGTATTGGTAATGCATGGTTTTAGTTTAAGAACATAATTCCAAAATTATTAGTACAGAATATTAATAGCAAATTTAATACATCATAGTCATTTACAAATATAGTAGCTTTGTAATAAGGCACACATGACCTTTAAAAGCGGGGTTACACATGTACATCATCAATGTTGCGAGGCGCTTTCCTCAGGGAGATTGTGAGCCCTTGGGCCACGGGACGGCTCAGGGAGGAGCCCCAGGACGCACACCGTGGGAGGGGAGAGAGTACCGGCATGGGTGGAGGAGGTACAGGGCTGGACCGAAGACAAGGTAAGGAATGTCTGGAACAGGAGCAAGGCGGGCTCAGCCCTCCATTGGACCTACATGCACCAATGAGACCCAGCAATGCAATACTGGTCTCGAGAGTAGTCCTTCAGCCACTCGATAGCCCTTCCGGACCTGCCACTTGGGAATGAGTGTGTGAGGCCAGACAGAAGCTGAGGCAGGAACAAGACGAGACGGGAACTAGAAGACTCAGATGTAGACTCAGGATACTCGGAGGACTCGGACAAGGTTTCAGGTTATTCAGAAGACTCAAAGTTTCAGGATGCTTGGAGGTCTTAGGCAAGGATTCAGGAGAAAATACTGGGTGAGTGCAGCAACTCAACGTGCCCTACACAGCCGCCTATGGTTGCTTACAGACCACGCCAAAGGTGAAGCAGACTCCAGGTGAAGGAATGGAACTTGAAGCCAGGACATGATGAAGATTCAGGAGAGGCCTGCACCGAGGCATGTCCTACACAGTTACCTGTGGCTGGTCACGGACCACGCTGGAGTGGAGTAGGTTCTGGCAGAGTCTTGGGCATGGACAGAAGTAGGCACAAGGAACTCCAAAGACTGGGACAGGATTCAGAAACTAGGCATTAAAAACAGGAGCCTTCCAGATGCTTGCGCTGCAGACGAGAATGTAGGCCATGTGCCAAGAGGCACCCTACACAGCCCCCCATGGGCTGGTCACAGACCACGATGGTGGCACACCCAGAAAGGTGAACAAAGAACCTGGGAACTGGATGAAGAGCTGGATATGAGGAAGACGGAATCAGGACTGGAACATCAGACATGAGGGACATCGGAACATCGAACAAGCGATGATGGAGCTCTGACGAGGGACGAGACCAGGAACATCAAGACGAAGGAGACCAGGAAGAAGAAGGAATGAAGAGCCATCAAGACACAGGAAGATCACGGAGGACCTGGACCGTAAGGAAGACCACAGACCACTGTGAAGACCAGATCTGAAGGCCCTGAAGAACTAAAGCAGAGCCCTTTTATAGGGCTGGACTAGGGAACCCGGTGATGACATCATCGGTGGGGCAGCGGGCTTTTCCTGCCGCTGGCCCTCTAAATATGAAGAAGAGGCACACGCGCCTATGAGGAGCCCAGGGATGGATCGGCATCTGCTGCATCCAGCCGTGATGGAACAAGGTATCCTGCCACGAAGAAAGGATCCCAGCGGCAGCGCTAGGCCACATGTGTGGAGGCAGTGGCAGCAGCAGCTCCCTGCTGCTCGGAGAGGATGTCTGCAGCGGCTTTAGGGCTGCAAGGAGCGAGGTCCTGGTGGTGGCACAGACCACAGAGATGGAGTGATGATGGCAGCTTCCTGCCGCTGATAGAGGACGTTGGGTGGCGGCTCCATGCCGCGAAGGGTGAAGGACAGTGGCAGCAGCAGCAGCGGCTCCCCGCTGCAAGGAGGTTCTGGAGGCGGCACCAGGCTGCACAAGTGGAGGCAGTAGCAGTGGTAGGTGGAGGGCCTGTCCGTGGGATGAGGTCCACGGACAGGAGCCTAACAATCAACATTCTCAGGATGACTGCAAATATCTGCAATGGAATTTATATCCCATTTGTGTCCAATAAGAATTGGCTGTAAAAACCCAACCCCTCCAAAGATACACTTGTCTGCAGTAATCCCAACAACTCCAACATATGGAATGGCTATAAGAAGTCACTCCTCTAGTATCTATCATGTCTTCATCAAAATTTCGCACCATGACCATTGCAGGATGGGTGGAATCCCTGCCCCATTCCCTGAAAGAGCATGGTGGCCCAGCCTTCCCATGAATCTGGCTTTTCTTGATCTATAGAGGCATGGACAGCCCCATGCCAGACATAGAAAGCGATATATGGACTGTTTCTTCACCATAGTTGCAGAGCATATACAACATGATGCTGGTGATGAGGGTCTAGAAAGAAGCCTTCTATGGCCAACTTGAATCCCACTTCCCTGACCACTGTTTTCAGCCATGTACTCCAACTGGGAATCTGACAATCACCACAGGATCCAGTAGCAACTTATTTGCCAGAGACCCCACTATTCCTAAAACAACTGCAGCCATGCTTATACAGTAGGTATTCCAGTGACTCCTAAATCACATTATATATGTAGGCACACTATTCCATTATGCCAGTACAAACAGACAGACATAAGGTCTGATATCACCATACTATGAAATAAATGAGCTATGACATCCCCATTTTATCCTCTTGTTTGGTTTCAACCAATGCTCAAATAAAATACTACCCAGTGCCATAATTACTAGGGAATGGAGTAGGGTGCTAGAGCACTTGTGCATGCTAATGCGTACAAGAATGAAAAACAAGCATAATCAGAGAAGCATATAGCTCATTCTAGCTTCTGGGCCCATAGAACTTGCAGGGAAGAGCACTGCAGGTTTCCACCATCGGCAGGCAGACCAGGACGAAGCAGAGACCCAACTGATGCTTTGCCTATACTAGCCCTCATTCCCCTCATTTGAGCCCTTGGGTGCAGGGGCCAGCAGGTCTTAGGTGGGGATTTCTGCTGATGGTGGAGATGGTTGGATGAGTACAAGGTCCGAGCAAAAGTCAGAGACAAGTGACAGTAGATGTATTTGGTGGCAGGTGGTGATCAATGGCAGGCTGCGGTCAAGAGTGTCCAGTGGCAGGCTGCAGACAAATGTATCCAAGATTAGTCTGAGGTCAAACCAGGTATCCATCCGAGGGGGAAAGAAGGGATGGATAGGCAGGAAGGGTCAGGCAAAGAGAAGCACAGGCAGGCAAGTAACACTGAAGACAAGGCTGGGGTGAAGACAAGGCGCTGAAGACAGGACTGGAAATGAAGATAAGGTTGGGCTGAAGATGAGATGCTGAAGACAGGACTGAAGACGAGGAGACAATGAGTCAACATGCTCTGCTTCTGGAGTAGCTGAACTTGTTGATGAGGTGGTGATGGAAGGACAGAAAGAGCCCTTTATAGGCTCTTGACATCTGATGTCATCAGAGGTCACCACGGGGCTTTTCCCATGCAGGCTCTTTAAAAGGCAGGAGGTCAGGCATGTGCATGCCTAAGGGGATGCATGACTGGCCAGGCCCTGAGATATCATGTCACGTGTAGATCTGGAGGCATTGGGCCGCATTGGAGCTTGGCATCTTGCTGGTGGCCCAGGGACTGAGATAAGGGTGGCGGTTCATGAGGTTAGCCCTCAGACCACTGAACGGAAGTCTTCAAAAACTGGATATTTCATAGAACAAGGTGAGAGAATTAAGAAATTACAAGAGGTCTAAATTACAAAGATAAAAAAAATGAGAATTATGACACTACTAGCGGTAAATCCAAATAAGATCCCTACAACATTTTGTATGCACTCCAAAAGCATTTTTTGACTACTTGGAATGATATATACAGCATGAACATGTTCTATTCTTGCTTGTCCTGAGTGAAGGGAAGATGGCTGGGGCATCCAGTAACTGGCCTATATACAGTATACTCAAAGTTCACTGGGACCGCCCCCAACGTGCCCCATCTTTGGGGGATCCCTGTCTGCCTAGCCACGCTTCACTACCTGCCCCCTTTCACATCACGAGTGATAGGAAAAGTCAAGCTGGCCATGTGACAGCAGTCATCCTTTGGCCAAGTCGTGGCTCGACCACTTCAGAGACTTATTTTGGACAGTACGGGTAAGAACAGATCAAGTGCTAAGTGGTTGTTGTGAGGTTATGCTCATGTATAAAAAGTAGGAACAATTAGGAATATTTTTTGGAATGTCTATAACTAAAGAAAAGCCAGTGAGAGTGCTGCAGTGTTTCCCTCGGAGCAAGACATTTAGAAGAGAAAGGAATGATCAGTGCTCTAATGGCCTCATAGTGCCATTAGTAAAAGGACGCTCTTAATATGGAAGGAGTGCTCTCCACTAAACATGTGGACCTAAAATACAGTTGCCAAAATCTCTACAGTCTAGAAAAAGAATAACTGGCTGCATAGGCAGTGATGGCCTGAATGACCAAGTCTATATTTATTCACTTAAAATGCACATCGGACCTCCTCAGACCTAGTCTAAATAATAGAAACATATATAGAGAGAGAGACATATATAGATATATATGTATTTATATTTTTTAGAGCAAAATTTAAAGGCTTCCTAAGAGTTGGCATGACTGTTTAAAGTATGTTGATATATTTCTAGATTACTATAGCATAGACAGTACCTCATGTGTACTTGCTAGCAATCACTGAAAGCAGAACATGGCAAGATATACTATAGCAGGCACAACACTAGTGCGAATCATCTAACAAATCCTTATTATTATTATTATTATTATTATTAATCAGATATACAGAACCCTGGTTTAGATTGCCATGTAACTGTTTAAATAAATGACTTATTTTAGAGCATGACTGTGTACACAGAGCAGTAAATGCTAAAAGTAGGCAAGCTACAGATGTTATACAATATAACAATACCAATGTTATATTTTATCACCATTACTCATCGCTGACTTTAAATCTAGCATCGTTCATTGGATGGCATGTTGTTAACTGGCCTGCAGAAAATAGCATATCCTCATCATTACACTAATGGTTTATCCAGAAAGTTTGGGATAATAAAATGCAGATGTTCAGTCTTAAAAAGTAGTGGCTATTGCTAATCTCATGGAGGTCTATTTTTGTGGGCAGTACTTCAGTACCTCAATGTAATCTGCTTGAATTGCCATGAAAAGTGGAATATAAATTTAAAAAGTAAGATTTATTTTAATTTACCCAGGTATATTGGCCCTCATTCTGATCAGGTAGAAGTATGCAGGGTTTCCACAGTGTTTGTACTTTTAGCCGGGTTAAAAAAACAGGGTGCGGGAAGGGGTTTGGTTGAAGGCAATCTGGTTGATTTTAAAAGCACTACGGGAAAAAAAAAGTGTGTTACTTGGACCTGCGTGCTCTGCGCAGATTTTAAAAAGCGCTTGAGTGCACGAGTATCTCCTGGTATGCGAAAAAACGTTTTTGCACAGAAAGGGATGGAGTGTGGGCGTGGTATGGGCAGGGCATAGGCAGGATGTGAGCTGGCTGGATCTGTACCATGAAGCCTGCACACAAGCGCAGCAGGGTCCCCTACCACATAACTCTACTTCTGCTATAGACGGCGTGGAAATTGTAAAATAAAAAAAAATAGGGTAGTCAGCGTGATTTTAAGGGTCAGGAATAATAGGATAAAAGGGAGGCGAGTTAGCTGGGAAGGGTTAGGAAGTCCTCTCCTTTACTGGGGTGAACTGAGAACAACTGGGGAAAAGAAGTAATTGTGTCGGCGCACGTGTCTAGTAAAATCCTCCCCGTTTACGTGAGGAAGGCAGAATTTGTGCGCACGTGCGTGTGTCAATATGAAATCATGCACACATGGACACGTGAATAGCCAATTTTAAAGCACATGCACATTTTAAAATCACTGTGTCCATCTGCTCGAGCTGGCAAACGCGTGCACATGTTTGCCCATGCACAGGTCTTAAAATTTACCTCAAATTGTTTAGATTGGGGGAATAAAACAGAGCACGTGCACAGTATTTTCAAAAGCATGCATGATATCTTATCGTCTTCCTGCCGCCTGAACAAATAGGTAAAAAGCACAAAGCTCATTTTTGTTTCCTTTACATTTTTTTTAATATTCTAAGGATTGATGAGCAAGAGATTCATTTTGTAAAGAAAAGCTTTGAAGTGATTGTGACAGGGTCTATATACTGGCCCGGGAAGGAAGGTTAAAACCCCCGGAACTAAACCCCAGGGAGGGAATCCATGAGGGAAGGAAAAGCAGGAGACAAAGAGCCAGGAAGTCACACTGGTTCCTTCCCCCAGAAGTAGAGGCAAGAGACACAGGTGTGGGAGGATGAGGGTGGAGGCCCGGGAACCAAATCGTGGCCACAAGGGGAGGAGCCTCCACCCTATAAAAACGAGCCTCAGCCAGCACAGTCTCAGTCTCCTTCTGGGGACTGAAGAGGCTGGATCCCAGACTGTGATGCCTATTGTGGAAAGGACTCTGTTTCCAGGAAGCTGCCTATGCCGTGGAGAGTGAACAAAGGACTACAATCTTGGTGCCAAGAACGGTGAACTTGGGAACACGGACACTTCTATTTTGTTTTGGATTGTTTTCTTTTCTGCTAGTGAACTATTTTTGGAAAACTGCCATGCAGGTGGAGTTATCTCTGGGAGGAGTGGTAAAGGCCCAGGGATACATGGGAGGTGGCTGATAGGCCAACTGGACCTAATTTGAATTTACTTATGGGCCGATACAGAAAAAAGCACGGGAGAGCCGGCAAGTGCCCGCTATCCTGACACGCACACATGTCAGTGTCCTGGGCGCGTGATTCAGTATCTGCACACATGAAAATGAGGGCCCGTAGTAAAAGGAGGCGCTAGGGACACTATCACGTCCAGCGCCTCCTTATTGACAGAAGCGGGGGCTGTCAGCGGGTTTGACAGCCGACGCTCAATTTTACTGGCAGTGGTTCTCGAAACTGCTGACAGACACGGGGTCGGAAAATGGACGCCGGCAAAATTGAGCATCCGTCTTCTAACCCGCGGGCAGATTTTTAAATTTTATTTTTAAATTTTTGATTTTTTTCTTATTTTTGGGGGCTCCGACTTAATATCACTATGATATTAAGTCGGAGGGTGTACAGAAAAGCAGTTTATTCTGCTTTTCTACACACTTTCCCGGTTCTGGCTGAAATTAAAATGTGCGGCTTCGCTGCACATTTTGCTTTCTGTATCATGTAGGAATCACTAATAGGCCCATCAACATGCATTTACATGTTGCAGGAGCTATTAATTTCGGGGGGGGGTTGGCCGTGTGTTTTCGACGTGTAAAAATAGCGCGTCGAAAACGTGTGGCCAAACGCGGGCTAACAGTGGGCTCCGCCGGAGCGCACTTTACTGTATCGGCCTGTTTGTTGGACTGTTTTTGGACATTGTTTTGTTGGGACTTGTTTTTCTACAAAAAGAGAACTATGATGTAAAGGCTGGGACTTAGTCACAAAGCACTACCTGAGCTGGTGGCTCTGCTGGGGAGCTTCTGCCTCCCAGCCAGCCAGACATTCAGGCCGATACAGTACAGTGTGCTCCGACGGAGCGCACTGTTAACCTGCCACTGGACGCACGTTTTCCCTTACCCCTTATTCAGTAAGGGGCCGAAAACGCGCATCCAATCCGCTGAACCTAATAGCACCCGCAACATGCAAATGCATGTTGATGGCCCTATTAGGTATTCCCGTGTGATTCACAAAGCAAAATGTGCAGCCAAGCCACACATTTTGCTTTCAGAAATTAGCCCCTACCCAAAGGTAGGGGCTAATTTCTTTGGGCACCGGGAAAGTGCATGGAAAAGCAGTAAAAACTGCTTTTCTGTACACCCTCTGACTTAAAATCATGGTGATATTAAGTCGGAGGTTCCGAAGGGTAAAAAAACTAAAAAAAAACTAAAAAAAAATTTGAAGTTGGCCCGCGGCTGTTGGGTTGAAAACCGAATGCTCAATTTTGCCGGCGTCCGGTTTCCAAGCCCGTGGCTGTCAGCAGGCTTGAGAACCGACGCCGGCAAAATTGAGTGTCGGCTGTCAAACCCGCTGACAGCCGCCGCTCCGGTCGAAAAGGAGGCGCTGGGGACGCGCTAGTGTCCCTAGCGCCTCCTTTTGCCCATTTTTACCTCCGGGTCTCATTTAAATACAGAATCGCACGCACAGGAGAGTGCCCTGTGTGCGCGCTGGGAGAGCAGGCATTCGCCCGCTCTCCCACGGACTTTACTGAATCGGCCCAATTGAGAGCAGAGGTTCAAACCCCACCTGGGGAATCAGAGGATGAATTTGCAAATGACTTTCCTTAGAGTTTTACAGTGCATGGGAGTGTCCCTACTAAATACCGGACCCTGAAAAGCCTGTCCAGAGTCTATCAGCCGGGTAATGGCTGACAGTGATACAAGCGAAAAGTCAATTTAAATGCTACTGCCCTGTCAGTTTCTCTTTGAAAATTTGCTATAAAGTATAAATGGTAAAAGTACCTACGTACTTTTCAAGTATGCCGGCTATTTAAAAATTGCTCCCAAAACATTGTATAATAGAGGTTAGAATATTTGTAAAATAGAACAAAAATAGAGGGGCCAGCTGTGCATTAGTAGAAACACATCTGTGCATCTAACTGGTAATGTAAATTTATGCCTGGATCCTTTGTAATTTATACACCTGTGGGGGTTCTTATTCCACATGGATTTAATATACGGTAATTGTAAAATGCTATGAGAGACATATTCTACAGTAAATGTGCCCTTAATTCCCAGCAATCCATGCCCTCCAACATCACTCATACACTCGGCTTCTCATCTTTCCTTACATACATAACAATAATCCTTCTCCTAATGCTATACATTGCATGGACTATGAACTCTCCCTGCCAGCATGATGAATTCTAGAGGAAAATAATCCAGAGGCTAGCTGCTTGAACAAAACCTGTGTGCTTGATTTTTATTAGTAGAGAATTGCTGATAGAATTACAAACAGCCAGAGTCCTAAAAAGCAAAATGTATTTAAAATAATTTTAACCACTTGTGCGCTGTAAGTTGATGGAATAAATGAGAGCATGTTAAAGGCACAGACTGTTTCTTTTTTAGATAGATATTTTTTTTTATTTATTTGCCTTTAAACAACATTCCAAGAAATGTAAATCTTATAAAGAAAAGTGAAAGGACTTTAGAATAAATTAGCATACAAATTGAAACGGGCACTTAAACCTGAAATATAAAACAATATGACTTAATCACCACAGAGCGTCCCATCAGAGCAACACCAATAATTCTGATCTTTAAGGAGGCAGGGATACAGAGTAGAAACATTGTCTCTCAAATATCCATTAACCACGGTACAGTCGCAAAACCTGAGTACGCAATCATTTTGTCACTTAGAAAAAAGTAGAGGGGTACAGGTTTAAATAATACATACTTCACCTTTTTATATTTAACCGCATATTTACGTGGAAATTTTAAAAAAGCTTTAATCTGAACCACCATACAACATATTAATAAAAACTGCCTTTTTTTTTTCTTTTGAGTGGGCCTTTGCCACATCTGTAAAAAACAAAAACTCTAGCTTTTAATTTTTCAAAGAGCTTTTCCATATCCAATCACGAACCAGCTACAGAACTGAAGTTCCTCTGGTACTCTCAGGAAAAGCTGTGAGATCCAGACAATCTGGAAAAAAAATGGAGATAATACCAATTTATCCTCCGTATCACTTTCTTTTATGTGCTGACAGAAAGCCCTGGTGACTGGGGATGAAGGCTCTGGAGTACGTTTCCAGATTTCAACAAATATCTTTTAAATATTTCCCCGAGGAGAAATTTGTTAAGGCCTGGGAAACAATCAAAAGTAAATGTATGATTAATACATATTCATTCATTATATTCCAATATGTTCCCTTCCTTCTGAGCAGTTCCCCGTGTGAGGTTTCTTATTGCAGGAAACCAGATTTAGAGCCTTTTTCCTTTTTAGGTCCTACAATGTGGAATACTTATGGGTTGAGTTGAGGAAAGTATCAGATTATGTTTTAGCAAAAAGGTGAACACTCTCTCCTTTTTAAGCAGGTTTATAATTTAAATGATTGCCTTTCCTTTTTTCTTTTAGCATTTTCTTTGTTACATTTTGATATGTGCCTGCCTATGTTATTTGTACTAAATTATGGATGCAACTATGTGATCCGCACTGCACACATTACGTTGAAAGTTGCAGAATAAAAGAACCAATAAATATAAATAAGATTCTTTCACTTCAGAATATCCTCAAAATTCTCCAGATTATTGTGCAGAAATGTTATGCTTAATCAAAAAAGATTCATCCTATTGAAATTTTTTAACTCTAGCCTCAACAATCTCCAGTCTCGTAGTGCACGATGATATTATACCTTCTTGAGTAGCAACTTATGCGGTAAACTACATAATCCGAGAAGACAACTGTGAAAACTGCCCAGAGAATTATCCAATAGCCAATCATATACTTTCAAAAGAAAACACCTCTGGTCGGCATCACAAACTTCCAGGAATCCAACTCTTCTGCCACAGTAGCAGTTGAATCTATATCTGAGCCCCAAAGTCAGCAATTCCACCCAGTGAAGTGAGAGATCTCTGTCTTGCCGCACTGGAATTAGCCTCTGCCATTCCATCAGTTCCTCCATCTGGGCCTATAGGGTCGATGATGATATCACTAAGTGACTGCTCCAACATTCTGCACCCCCTTATCCTCCAGGCTGAAGTCCATAGTCAGATAGGTGTGTGGCATTCGTGTCTGAAAGGAAGAAAATAGTGCTGCCGCTTCCTGCAAAACAGAGATTGATCGGCCCAGGTACAGGAGATGCACCAGGAGCCACTGAAAAATGACTGGGCCTTAACCTTCCTTTTCACTGCCACTCCTCCCCCCCCTCCCCGCCATCCTCCCTAGACTATTTCTTAAGTGGAATATCTGTCAGGCATAATGAAAAAAGATGGTTATCAGGGAAATCAGTTGGCCTATTTGCAGGGATTTCATTTTTATATCTCCCTGGCTTAAATTTGCATACTGTAGTTTTTTTTAAGAACACTTGTAGATGCATTGTTAATATCTACAATTATAGTATTTTTGCTTTATCAGATGTATGTTGAAAGCACACAGGTCAAACTCATTCTTTTAGATATCAAAAGGTCAAATGCTGGCTTAGTGGCAACTGTTGTTCACCACCATATGGAAGACATGACTTTCATTCCTGGGCCATGTCTTCCACTGTCTGGCTCAACCGAGACTAGGGATGCTGCAGAGAAAGAGACTCTTTGTGCAGTGGTGAAGAGCTACTGGCCAGATTGATATAGGGTTCCAGAGAGAGCCCTGGTGCATGACCCCCAGATGAGCACTGTTCCTGTAGTGAATGGGCTTAAGTGAACTTTTTTTTCTTCATTCTTTTAGGCGATTGCCATCTTTTTAAAATTACATAATCTAATCTTAGCACACGTGTACATGCATTTCTCATATATTCAAACTTATTATTGCAACATCTTATATCAATGGCTTTCAGGTGTTTTATCTAAGTAGTACAGGTTTTGCAGATTACTGCAGCACATTTGATTATGGGATTAAAGACATATCATCACATGTCTACTACATTGAAAAGTTTGTATTGGCTATGGCGTTCTAAATGTAAAATTGTATGTATAGTTTTTAATGTACTTCATAGAATTCAATACTTGTTCAACATAATACATCTTTAACAATCTTCAAGAGCATTAAGATCTTCTCAAAAAGATCTATTGGTTATGCCTTTTCAGTTTACATTGGAATGTTCAGGAAGTTTTGTCTTTATACACCAAGGCCCAGGGCTAAAGAATTCACTGTCACATGATATTTGGATAGAAACTAATTATGATAAGCTTCAGAGAGCAGTGAACGGTGGCTTTTTACACAAGCTTTTAACTAATTTAGAGATTGTTTTTTCTGAAGTTAGGATGATTGCTGACTTTATAGTGTATCATTATGTTATTAGGATTATATATTTTATTGTATATGTCATCTCTATAATGTCTTTCTATTTTAGCAAATTCATATATTTATTTATTTAGAAGTTTTTATATACCGCGAATTGGGCAGGAACCTGACTGTCTAGGCGCTTTACAATACAACATACATAATTAAAATAATAATACAATCAAATTCTAAATATACATCACAATTACAGCATTGGCCAATACCTACAAAAATATGTCTGTTTACTTTGAAACAGCAGATGTTATCAAAAAGTTGTTTTGTACTGAAAATGTGTATGGTCAGTTAACTGATTTTGTAAGCAACGGTAAAAGGATATGTTTTTAGAGATTTTTAAAATTCTTTTGAATTTACTGTTAGTCGAATTTCTCCAGGAACGGAGTTCCAAAGAACTGGGCCTGCAACTGAGAAGGCTCGTTTGCGTGTTAGTGCTAAACTTGCTATTTTTATTGACGGTACTTCAAGAATGCATTTGTCCATTGAACGGAGATGCCTGGTTGGTTTATAGATTCTTAATAGTGTACAGAGCCAAACTGAATTAGAGTTATGTAGTAGGTTGTGAATTATTGTGAGAATTTTGTATGTGATACGATGTGCATAGTTTTTATGACGAATTAAAATATCGTATGATATTTCAAAATTCGTCATGTATCGGGGGTCCCTGAAAATGATAGGAAAACCCCACGAAATTTCATGTGGTTTTCTTACCATTTTTTGGGGGGGGGAGAACGGGCACACAGAACCCCCCCCCCCAAACTCACCCCAACTCTTCAGATTGAATGATTTACAATCCCCCCTCCCGACCCCTCCCAAAACGCCTAAAGTCTCTGGTGGTCCAGCAGGGGTCCCGGGAGTGATGTCCCCCTCTCGGGCCATCGGCTGCCACTAATCAAAATGGCACCGATGGCCCTTTGCCCTTACCATGTGACAGGGGCTATCGGTGGCATTGGCCGGCCCCTGTCACATGGTAGGAGCAATGGATGGCCCATGCCATTTTTTAAGATGGTGCCAGCCATCCATTGCTCCTACCATGTGACAGGGGCCGGCCAATGGCACCGATAGCCTCTGTCACATGGTAAGGGCAAAGGGCCACTGGTGCCATTTTGTTTACTGGCAGCCGACGGCCCGAGAGCAGGAGATTGCTCCCGGGACCCCCACTGGACCACCAGGGACTTTAGGCGTTTTTTTGGGGGGGTCAGGAGGGTGGAGGATTGTAAATAATTAAATCTGAAGGATCGGGGTGGTTTGTTTTTTTTTTCACATCGGGACAGCCGAAAAAGAAACTGGTCAGAACCGCAGGAAACAAAATTTCCCACGGTTCTACGAAAACCAAACCAGATACGATTGCCTGTAGGATACACATCTCTAGTAACCAGTGGAGATGTTGTAAAATTGGTGAAATATGGTCCCTGCGAGAAACATTACAATATCTGAGTTGTAGCGTTTTGAATAAGTTGTAGTGGATAAATGGTGGATGTGGGAAAACCTAAATATAAAGAGTTGCAGTAATCTAGATTTGTCAGTATTAGTGCCTGAGTCACAGAGCGAAAATCTGATGGAAACAGCAAAGGTTTTAGTTTTCTTAATATTTGAAGTTTAAAAAAGGATTTCTTTACTAGTGCTGATATATTGTTAGACATTAGAGATGTGAATCGTGTCCTCGATCGTCTTAACGATCGATTTCGGCTGGGAGGGGGAGGGAATTGTATCGTCGCCGTTTGGGTGTTTAGAGTATCGTGAAAATCGTTAAAATCGTGAACCGGCACACTAATCTCTCCAAAAAACTAATCTCTCCAAAAAACCCTGGACTTCTGGAACTCATGCCAACATGCCATCAACAACTTGCTCTCTAGCCTCAATTTGATCCTTAATCAGAACAAAACAGAATACCTCCTCATCTCCCAAGACAGAACCTACACACAATCAATTAACAACCTGTCCTCACAACCAACTCTCTCACCACAAGTCAGAAATCTAGGAATAATACTAGATAACCAAATGAATTACAGATCTCTCATCAAGAACATCGTAAAGGATGGATTCTTCAAATTACAAGTCTTAAAAAGACTGAGACCACTCCTCCACTTTCAAGACTTCCGATTAGTTCTACAAGCAATCATTCTCACAAAAATAGATTACTGCAATGCACTTCTATTGGGCCTCCCTGCTAACGCCATAAAACCACTTCAGATGTTGCAAAATGCGGCTGCAAGGATCCTAACCAAGACTAACAAAAGAGAACACATCTCTCCTATCTTAAAAGACCTACACTAGCTTCCCGTTAAATTCAGAATACACTTCAAAGTGCTTTCATCAATCCACAAGGCACTACATAACTTTGCCCCACTCGAGCTCAAAATCCCTCTCAAACTACACACCTCTACCAGGCCAGTGAGACAAGCCTACAAAAACAACCATCAGATTCCACCGATAAGATCATCATTAAGTAAAAGAGCCTTCTCTACAGCCGGCCCCAAACTCTGGAACACTCTCCCGTCAGACCTCAGATTAGTGCAATGCCCCACTATATTTAAAAAAAGACTTAAGACTTGGTTATTCAATCAAGCGTTCTCATAAGCAACAGCCTGCCGAACTATTCATGCCAAGGACCCTTCTTTGGTAACCCCCCAGAGAACTATATAGATCATATCCAGAACTCTCAGACCTTCTTTGAATCCTTAACAGACTTAAATCCATTCCCAGATTGATACCTTGCTTCTTTGTTTTAGCCTACATTAGGCTCTGTAGCATTTACGTTATGTTATGTTATTACCCCATATATCTGTATCCAAGTTACTTTTACCTGTTCATTGTAAGACATTAACTTGTCATTGTTCTGTTCAGAATGTAAACCGAATTGATCAGTAGCTCTGTTATTGGAAAATCGGTATATAAAAGTGCAAAATAAATAAATAAATAAAACCCCCTAAAACCCACCCCCGACCCTTTAAATTAAATCCCCCACCCTCCCGAACACCCCCCCCCAAATGCCTTAAATTACCTGGGGGTCCAGCGGTGGTCCGTAGCTAAATCGGGGGAAGGGGAAGGGGGAGGGCAGGAAAACCGGCACACTAAAACACCCTAAAACCCACCCCGACCCTTTAAATTAAATCCCCCACCCTCCCGAACCCCCCCCCCCCAATGCCTTAAATTACCTGGGGGTCCAGCGGCGGTCCGGAACGGTCTCCTGCAATTGAATCGTGTTGTCTTCAGCCGGCGCCATTCTGCGCCGCCATTTTGCAAAATGGCGGCGGCCATAGACCAACACGATTCGACTGCAGGAGGTCGTTCCGGACCCCCGCTGGACTTTTGGCAAGTCTTGTGGGGGTCAGGAGGCCCCCCTAAGCTGGCCAAAAGTCCCTGGGGGTCCAGCGGGGGTCCGGGAGTGATTTCCTGCCGCGAATCGTTTTCCGTACGGAAAATGGCGCCGGCAGGAGATCGACTGCAGGAGATCGTTCAGCGGGGGTTCCGGCTGAACGACCGGCTGAACCCCGGCTGAACGACCTCCTGCAGTCGATCTCCTGCCGGCGCCATTTTCCGTACGGAAAACGATTCGCGGCAGGAGATCGCTCCCGGACCCCCGCTGGACCCCCAGGGACTTTTGGCCAGCTTGGGGGGGCCTCCTGATCCCCACAAGACTTGCCAAAAGTCCAGCGGGGGTCCGGAATGACCTCCTGCAGTCGAATCGTGTTGGTCTATGGCCGCCGCCATTTTGCGCCGCCATTTTGCAAAATGGCGGCGCAGAATGGCGCCGGCTGAAGACAACATGATTCAATTGCAGGAGGCCATTCCGGACCGCCGCTGGACCCCCAGGTAATTTAAGGCATTTGGGGGGGGTTCGGGAGGGTGGGGGATTTAATTTAAAGGGTCGGGGGTGGGTTTTAGGGGGTTTTAGTGTGCCGGTTTTCCTGCCCTCCCCCTTCCCCCGATTTACGATTTTTTGACGATAAATCGGGGGAATTGGTATTGTATCGTGGCCCTAACGATTTTTGACGATTTAAAATATATCGGACGATATTTTAAATCATCAAAAAACGATTCACATCCCTATTAGACATGGATAATTTGGAATCGATGAGTGTACCTAGATTTTTAACATAGGATCTTATTGTTATTGTTTGACCATCGGACATGAAGTTCTTTGGAGGTTGATAAATTAAGTCAGGTACTGTTGATAAAAAAAATTAACTCTGTCTTTGAGGTATTTAATTTTAGTCTATTGTGAGACAACCAAGTTTTTATTGATGTTAAATATAGTCTGCAACCAGCGGCACAGACCTCGGAAAGGCCTCCTTTCAGCAGCACCACCCGTCTTGAAGCGAAGCCAGCCCCCTGACATTAGAGGAGGGGCCGGGTGAGTGGTTTTTACATTTAAACTCACCCCAGGTGCCATGCGCCGCGCGCCGAAGGAGCGCGTCCAAAGGAGCAGGCCCCTTTGCGCACCCCTTCGTGCAGCCCATTCATTGCAGCCTTCAAAGACACCCCCTTCCTAAACCTTGCCTTCTCAACCTGCTCCTCCCAAACACTAAAAGAAAAAAAAACCCAAAAAACTTCATCACTAACTGCCTTCCAAAAGCAAGCTATACTCTCATATTGCTATCTCATTCAACTTTCAATCCAAAATCTCAAAAAGATATGAAGATGAACAACAAGATCTCATCTCCAAATAAGCAACCTACACCCTCTAAGAAACATTCATCCTCAAAACCTCTACACAAACTAAATCAGCCAATAAGCAACAAAAACAACACACATATCCAACTCTCAAACTATATGCTTCTCTCATTCATACTCATCAATACTCATTCTATAATAAAAAAAAATCCCTCTATTCAATGACCTACTCAGTGACCACAAACCAGATTTCATTGCAATTACGAAAACCTGACTCAAAAACACGGATTCCGTTCTAATAAACCAACTATCCAACCAAGATTACAACATCTCTTCAATCCCCAAAAAAAATAAAAATGGAGGTGGTTTAATGCTTATATCTAAAAAAAGCCTTCAGCTAACACTTCGCCCATCTAACATTCCTCCACCATTTGAAATTGCTTTATATGATTCACCAAAACTGCAAATATGCCTCATTTACTATCCTCCAGGAGCACTCAATAAAAACTGCTCACCTCTAATTGAATATATTATGAACAACATCTCCCTCAACAAACCCATAATCATACTTGGTGACTTCAACATACATTTCAACTTACCAACTCACTCAAAAACCTGCCAAACTATCATTGATGCACTATCAACTCTATACCTAGAACAAATAATCCAATCTCCAGCTCATAAAGCAGGCCACACAATTGACCTCATTTTTGTCAACACTGAAATCTGGAAATCATTCTCTACCCACACCACAGAGATACCCTGGTCCGACCACCATCTAATCCAAGCTAACTTACATACCAACCTCAACCTTAAACCTCCTCAAATCACCCCAAACCAAATATCCTACCATCCACCATTCAACATAGAACTTTTACAAAAACCTCTTCAATCCGAATTAAACAACATTAATCTATCTAACTCCGAGAATGCTACCTCATCATGGCTAAACATCACAAAACAAGTTGCAGACAACATCAATCCCATTATTACAAAGACTAAACAACAACCCAAACACAACAACCAATGGTATAATGAAAATATCAGAACTGCCAAATGCAAACTCCGAAAAAGAGAATGGAGAAAAAACAAAAATACTGCCACACTAAATAATTATCGGAACAACTTAGCTCAATATAAAAATATCATCAACAATGCAAAAAAGGAATTCTTCTCCAACAAAATCTCCAAATTTCATCATAACCCCAGAATGTTATTCGCAATAGTTCAGAAACTTTCCAAAACCACCCAAGAGTCTTCATGCACCAAACATGGAAGCGATGACTGCTGATTTCTTCAACAACAAAATATCTCATCTAATCCAATCCAATATAACCAACAACAACCAGAACACCAAACTTAACAACAAGATAACCTCATCATGGTCAAACTTTGACACTGCCTCCACCACTGAAATTCAATCTATAATAAATAAAATGAACCCCGCCAGCCATCCATTAGACAACATCCCAATAACAACCCTCAAATCAATTGAACCTACCATATCAAAAACCATCACCAAAATTGTCAATTTATCACTGACCGAAGGCAACTACCCCAAATGCCTCAAATCTGCTGTCATCAAACCAATCCTTAAAAAGAACAACCTAGATCCGGAAATCCTTACCAACTACCGTCCCATATCAAACCTTTTGTTCATAGCCAAAACCATTGAAAAATTTGTACACACTCAACTATATGACTATCTGGAGACAAACAGCATCCTACCTCCATCCCAATATGGTTTTAGAAAAAACCTAAACACAGAATCTCTCCTCATCTCCCTAAATGACATTATTACAAGAGGCTTTGACAAAGGTGAAAAATACTTGCTCATACTCCTTGACCTCTCAGCTGCTTTTGACACAGTGAACCACAATATACTATTGGAGCGACTATCCCAAATTGGCTTAACTGGCAATACCTTACATTGGTTTTCTTCCTGTTTATCTGATCGAACATACCAAGTATTAATCAATAGGGGTGTGCATTCGGATTGACCGCATTAGTAAAACGCAACTCATATTTTTTTTTTACTTAAAAAATTGATTCGACATAAACGATCGGATTTCCCACATATCGAACATAGATATGTTCGATATGTGGGAAATTGCGATTGTTGAGCCAAAATAAAAATATAAACCCCCTCACCCTCCTTAATCCCCCCCCCCGACTTACCACAACTCCCTGGTGATGGAGCGAGGAGTGAGGACGCCATTTCTGCAATCCTTGGCGAGAAGCATGTGACGTCGGCGGCACGTCGAGTGACGCCGGCGTCACGTGATTCCCGGCTCGTTCGCGCCGGACGGCTCGTTCGGCCCAAAAAGAACTTTTGGCCAGCTTGGGGGGGCCTCCTGACCCCCCCAAGCTGGCCAAAAGTTCTTTTTGGGCCGAACGAGCCGTCCGGCACGAACTCGCCGGGAATCACGTGGCGCCGCGTCACTCAGATGCGACGTCACGTGATTCCCGGCAAGTTCGCGCCGGACGGCTCGTTCGGCCCAAAAAGAACTTTTGGCCAGCTTGGGGGGGTCAGGAGGCCCCCCCAAGCTGGCCAAAAGTTCTTTTTGGGCCGAACGAGCCGTCCGGCGCGAACGAGCCGGGAATCACGTGACGCCGCGTCACTCGACGTGCCACCGACGTCACATGCTTCTCGCCAAGGATTGCAGAAATGACGTCCTCACTCCTCGCTCGATCACCAGGGAGTAAGTCTGGGGGGGGGATTAAGGAGGGTGAGGGGGTTTAAATTTTTTTTTTGCACATATGTACATATACCCAACTCATTGGATTTTTTTTATGTCCATATTGGCCGCAAGTGGGACCCCCTTTCGGACATAAAAAATATGAACATAAAATTTTGCTCTGCATATCCCTATTAATCAACAACAAGTATTAATCAAAAATAATCAACCTCAACATTGGAGTCACTCAAGGATCAGCTTTATCCGCCACCCTTTTCAACATATACCTTCTCCCCATCTGCCAACTACTAAAAGAATATGAAATCACACACTTCCTCTACGCTGATGACATTCAGCTCCTCATTCCCATATAAAATTCGATTGAAGACACCTACAAGAAAACCTCAGAACTACTTATCTCAATCAAACATCTCCTAAATTCCCTGAAACTCATAATCAATTTTGACAAAACTGAAATAATACTCATGGATAAAAAACCCAATCCAACTCCGCCACCCCTGACAATACTAGACAAACAAATGATAACTATACTCCCTACCACCCACACCAGGAACCTCGGAGTTATCATTGATAAAGAACTTTCTTTCAAGAACCACATAGCAAATAAAACTAAAGAAGGATGCCACAGACTCCTAACCCTAAGACACCTGAAACCATTTCTCAACCCTTACGATTTCAGAACTGTACTACAACTTCTTATCTTCTCCACCTTCGACTATTGCAACTCCTTACTAATTGGAATACCTTTTTCATCCCTCAAATCACTCCAAATACTGCAGAACTCAGCTGCCAGAGTCCTAACTGGAACAAAAAGAAGTGAACACATAACACCCATATTGACCTCACTTCCCTGGCTCCCTATTACTGCATGTATTGCTTACAAATCAATGACCATCATCCACAAAATTCTAAACAATGATCATCAAGGTCTTAACACCCTAAACATAATCCATCAAAATCCTCCAAGAAACCTACGCTCTAATAACTCAGGTTACCTAAACATTCCCCCTATCAAAGATGCGCATCTGGCAATCACAAGAGAAAGAGCCTTTTCAATTGCCTCACCTAAACTTTGGAACACCCTACCTAAAGTCCTGAGAACCCAACATGACCTAAAAACATTCAAAAAAGACCTAAAAACACTAATGTTCCGCAAATTCTACATTGACCTTCAGACGTCTGATCATCGCAACTCTCAACTGAACTCTCAGTTATAAACCTCTTAATACATTCTCTTCACCCTGAACCTGCATACCCTCCTCATCCAACCTAATAATGCTCTCTGGACTTGATATGCTTATTTCTGATATTGTTCAAATTGTTTTACTGTTGTACAACTGCTAAGAAAAATGTATACTTTTGTAAACCGTTATGATGGCTCTACCGAATGACAGTATATAAAACTCAACAAATAAACAAATAAATAAATGAATGAATGAAGTAAACCATTGTAAGACTGTACCAGTGATACCTATTTGTTTAAGAGTGAGCAGTAAAATGTCATGATTTAAGGTATCAAAAGCTGCTGATATGTTGAGTAATACCATGATATAATTTGTATTTGAGTCGAATCCTCTGATTGTGTCGAAAGATTAAATGAGCAGAGATTCTGTGCTATGTCCTTTTCTGAATCCAAGTTGATTGATATGTAATATGTTATCTTCTATATAATCAGAAAGTTGACAAAGTATGACTGATTCAGTGATTTTGGCTATTGAAAGGAGAGGAGAAATGGGTCGGTAATTTGATACATCCAGTGGGTCTTGATTTTTGTTCTTTAGAATTGGTAAGATGGATGATTTTTTGAGGGATGCAGGAAATATAAAGATGCATTTACTATATCAGCAATAGACTGAGCGATGTGGTCTTTGATGTTTCTAAGTAAATAGCCAGGACAGGGATTTAATGGGCTATTGGATGATATAATTTTGTATTTGTGACATTTAATTTTATTATTTCTGAACTGCTGTGATTTTACTGAACATACAGTATATCACATCAGAATAAAAGAAATCCAAAATAGATTAAGAGATAAAGTAGGGGGAAAAAACTCCTGGGTAGTTATGATTGAAGACTTAAAGGCACCACAGACCCAGAAAAAGCTACTTCTAGTTGAGTCCTGGAGGAAAATCCTGGTCTCTTTCCCCTTCCTCCCAAAAGGCTTAGACTGTAATACTTTTAACCAGCGCGGAGGCATACTTTTGCATGTATGGTGGCTTGCGCAAATGGGCAAGGCCATTTTATAGCATACGCATGCATGTAAATAGTTACCCAGTTACTGTTTGTTGATGTTTATTTCTTGTATGCAAAGTTTACTGTTCTATGTAATGGCAGTGCCAAAAGTTCTGTATAATGACACTGTCAAAAAGTTTTAGTTATCTGTAAACCGATACGATGTGCAAACGGCTATCGGTATATAAAAACCTATAAATAAATAAATAAATAAATAAATATGTGCATGTGATATAAAATTGGCTGCATGCACATATATGTGTGCACAATTTTGAATGGATGAGCGCTTGTGCGCAAAAATGGCGGCTCTATTACATAAGTGGGGGGATGTTATTAGATGCTCGCTGACACAATTACTAGTTTCCCCAGTCCAACCCCAGTTTGCCCAGGTAATGCTCCCAACTTCCTAACCCCCTAGCTAGATAGCATCCCTTTTACCCTATTAGCCCCAACCATTAATTAGCCCTGATTTTTTTTATTTTAAAACTTATACATCATCCATAGCAGAAGTAAAGTTACACCGTAATGGATCCTGATGCCTAAATACTTATGCGCATACTTCTGATTATAGATCCAGAAAGTCCATGTCCTACCCATGATTTTTGCATGTACCAGGAGATATGTGCGTATTCGTGCATCTTTTAAAATCCACGCAGTGCACACTGGCCTGAAACATGAATAGGGCTTTTAAATTCTGTTAGTCTTAGGAAATATTGCAGGCCGTATATCGACAGGAAATGCAGGCAATACAAATGAACATATTGTAAAGAAGGAAAAAAGTTTCTGCAAAGCTTGACATAATCAGTTTTTTAGTTGCAATGAATCTTTACTAACTTTCAGAAATAACTATGCACCATTAATGCCAATATAAGATATTATTGCATGATTGCTAAGCAACACTTTCAATATAAAGTTCATCTTTATTTTAAACATTTTTTTTCTCAAGGTAAGGGATCATGTAGATATTCTGGCATTTGCAAGTGTTGGTTTTTCCTTGTTGAATCATCCATATCATGGTTGATATGGATGATTATAAAGTCAGCAGCATATCTCCACAGATGATAATGATGACAAAAAAAGTCAGTCAAGCAGAATTCTGCACTATTGATAAAAGTATGTGCTCAACTTCACTTTTTTTAACCTGGGGACAGAAAAAATATATATGTATGTATTTTTTCTGTCCCCCAAGTTTAAAAAATAAATATATGTTCATGCATGTCCAAACTAAAGCATTTGGCTGAATAACTGGTAGTGCAGTAAAAAATAGAAACAATGGGGCAGAGTTTCAAAGGGGTACGCGCGTATCTTACCGAAAACCTGTCCCAAGCTCCCCCTGCGCGCGCCGAGCCTATATTGCATAGGCTCGGCGGCACACGCAAGCCCTGGGACGAGCGTAAGTCCCGGGGCTTTCCTGGGAGGGCGTGTCGGGGGTGTGTCGGGGGGGCGTGTCATGGCGGTGCGTCATCGGGGGCATTCTGGGGGTGGGCCATGGGCGTGGATCCGGCCTGGGGGTGTTTCAGGGGCGTGGCCGAGGCCTCCGAAACTGCTCCCTGGCTGGGGAATTGTGAGCTGGCTGCCGGCCAGCGAGTGCGTGCCTCGGGCAGGCGTAACTTTTATAATAAAGGTAGGGGGGGATTAGATAGGGCTAGGGGGGTGGATTAGGTAGGGGAAGGGAGGGGAAGGTGGGGGGAGCCAGAAAGAAAGTTCCCTCTGAGGCCGCTCCGATTTCGGAGCGGCCTCGGAGGGAATGGAGTCAGGCTGCGCAACTCGGTGCGCGCAGGCTACTGATTTTGCGCAGCCTTGCGCACGCCGACCCTGGATTTTTAAAGATATGTGAGGCTACGCGCGTATCTATTAAAATCTGGCGTACTCTTGTTTGCGCCGGGTGTGCGAACAAAAGTAAGCGTGGGTGTACTTTTTTAAAATCTGCCCCAATGTGTATATATATATATATAAATAAAATAAATGCAGTCATTTTAACATGATTGAAAATAACCTCTAAAGCAAAAACTAATGCAAGCAAAACAGACTTGACTGTAAGCCCAAAGAAGCACTGTTTTTCTACATGGTGGACAAATTAAAACCGTGGCCCTTGAAGTTTGCATTTACAAACATGTATTCAGCTGTGGAGAGATTCAGTTCACAGAACAAAGAAGCAACATTTCAGGAAACACTTGTGGGCATATTGATATTTTGGTTTCAAAATGAAATCCAGGAATGCCCCTGCCCTGCCCAGACCATGCCCCAACCCTATTTTGGAAAAGCATTTTTGTGCGCGCAGTGGGAGATAGGCGTGTATCCCAGTGGTTTTTAAAATCTGCTTGGCGTGCACTGGCCCAACATATTTACATATCTCCCAGTTTTGGTGCGTGGTCGGGCTCTTAAAATTCACCTTTAAGGAAGCAAAATTTATGAAACTAGAAACCTACATTGAATAATGACTTGCCTGAGGATATTAGGGCAGAGAAGGATCTGCTTCACTTTAGGAAAGGTCTTTCTATTTCTTCTCAATGGCATTTCCTTCTTTATTTATTTATTTATTTATTTAAAATCTTTTCTATACCGTCGTTCAGTATATTACCGTCACAACGGTTTACATAGAGGCACATATAGTACATTGTACATGCATCTGTTCCTATTATTAGTAATGGAGGTGCCTGAAAAGCTTGGTAACATAGTTTCACAATAATGGCTATAAGTTTAGTGTTGTCTAATCTGACCTGTGACTATAATAAAGACGGTTAGATTATACATTCAATTAAGAGGTGTAGTAAACAAACCATGACGTACATACATAAAATGTGCTAGTCCTGTATAAAGATTTTGTGTGTGCAGCTTTCAGCGATTTTCTCCTTCTCGCTTGCTTTGTGAAAAAGCTTCTCTAAAGAGCCATGTCTTTAAGCTCTTTTTGAAAGTTTTGAAATCTCTCTGTAGTCTTACCTCTATAGGCATGATATTCCATAGTATCGGTCCGGCCAATGATAGTGCTCTTTCTCTGACTTGTGTTAGTTTTGCAGTTTTGACTGAGGGGATAGTTAGGAGGGCTTTGTTGGCAGATCTCAGGTTTCTGTGTGGGACATGGACGCGGAGTGCTTTGTTTAGCCATTCAGCTTTTTTGTCGTGGATTAGTTTATGTATAGTGTAAAGGGTTTTATATTTTACCCTGTATTCAATTGGCAGCCAGTGTAGTTCAACTAACGTTTCAGTGATGTGATCTCTTTTTCTTTTGCCTGTCAAAATTCTTGCGGTCAAGTTTTTGAGTATTTGGAGTGGTCTTATTGTCGTGTATGGTAGTCCTAATAGTAGGGCATTATTGCCTCTCCTTAGAGCTCCAATGCAAGCTAGACATCCTCTACTTTCAGATAGGATTGTTTTCTTTTTTTTAAAGAGGTAAATCCTGGCAGAGTTTTACTTTTATGTGTTTTCTGATGTGGTATTGGTGGTTGTTTCTTGACTATGTATGTATAATTGTAATCCACCAAGATTTGTGTATTGGTGTAATATAAATTGCTTAAATCATTGTTATCAATCTTTTTTCTGTCAGGACACACTGACATACTGTACATACTGAACACATGATCATCCCGGGGCCAAATGTAAACATACACTCTGTATCTACAGGAACTGCCCCGACCCTCCCCCCCCCTCCCCCCCGCAACAATGGGTGCAGAACAGATCTAGGACATTCCCCATTCAATCTACCATACAAAAAAGATATTTCTGATGTCATCTCAGTAACAGCAACATATTCTCTCTCCACCAGGTGCAATAGCCCTCATGAAAAAAACAGTAATTTACCACCAATGCATCTCCTATTGAGAAAACATAACAAATAAGATTGGTATAAATGCCTATATGCTACTAAAATACCTCACCTCTGTCATACACATAGAATCAACCTTCACAAAGTACAGAGACTGCAAATTACAAAGATGGAGACAGAAACCGGAATGGAAACCCAAAAAAGCCTCTCTGCATACAGTGCAACACTGAAGAAATGGAAACAGAAATATACCACCTAATAGAGATGTGAATCAGAACCAGAATAGATTCCGTTTCCGATTTACATTGTGAAATTTTTTTCATGTGGTCCGATCGTTTTGTTTTTTTTATCAGCTGCGCCCGAGCTGATAAACAAAAAACCCACCCCAACCCTTTAAAACAGATCCCTCAGCTTCCCCCACCCTCCCGATACCCCCCCCCCAAAACATTTTAAAAGTACCTGGTGGTCCAGTGGGGGTCCAGGGAGCGATCTCCCGCTCTCGGGCCATCGGCTGCCACTAATAAAAATGGCGCCGATGGCCCTTTGCCCATACCATGTGACAGGGTATCCGTGCCATTGGCCGGCCCCTGTCACATGGTAGGAGCACTGGATGGCCCGTGCCATTTTTAAAGATGGCGCCGGCCGTCCATTACTCCTACCATGTGACAGGGGCCGGCCAATGGCACGGATACCCTGTCACATGGTATGGGCAAAGGGCCATCGGCGCCATTTTTATTAGTGGCAGCCGACGGCCCGAGAGTGGGAGATCACTTCCTGGACCCCCACTGGACCACCAGGTACTTTAAAAAAGTTTTGGGGGGGTCGGGAGGGTGGGGGAAGCTAAGGGATCTGTTTTAAAGGGTCGGGGTGGGTTTAGGGGTTGTTTTTGTGTGCCATTTTTCCCGCCCTCCCCCAAAACGATAAGAGAACCCCACGAACAATTTCATGGGGTTTTCCTATCGGTTTCGGGGAGCCCCCGATTTCTGACGACTTTGAAAATATCATACGATATTTTCAATCATATAGAAACATAGAAACATAGAAATGACGGCAGAAGAAGACCAATCGGCCCATCCAGTCTGCCCAGCAAGCCTCACACTTCTTTTTTTCTCATACTTATCTGTTTCTCTTGGCTCCTAGTAACCTTTGGTTCTATTTCCCTTTCACCCCCACGATTAATGCAGAGAGCAGTGATGGAGCTGCATCCAAGTGAAATATCAAGCTTGATTAGTTAGGGGTAGTAACCGCTGCAATAAGCAAGCTACACACATATTTATTTACCCAGACTATGTTATTCAGCCCTTATTGGTTGTTTTTCTTCTCCCCTGCCGTTGTAGCAGAGAGCTATGCTGGATATGCGTGAAGTATTAGTTTTACTTCTCCCCTGCCGTTGAAGCAGAGAGCTATGCTGGATATGCGTGAACTATTAGTTTTACTTCTCCTCTGCCGTTGAAGCAGAGAGCTATGCTGGATATGCGTGAACTATTAGTTTTACTTCTCCCCTGCCATTGAAGCAAAGAGCTATGCTGGATATGCGTGAACTATTAGTTTTACTTCTCCCCTGCTGTTGAAACAGAGAGCTATGCTGGATATGCGTGAAGTATTAGTTTTTCTTCTCCCCTGCCGTTGAAGCAGAGAGCTATGTTGGATATGTATTGAAAGTGAAGTATGCATTGAAAGCCACATTATCTATCAACAAATATTGAATAAGCCTAATATTTGGTAATACCTATAGCTTATGAGCTCTTCGTTAATTTTACATACTCTTGCCCACCCCTGTTTTGTTTTGTTTTTTAATTTGGAGATGGCAGGCCTCCATCCTTCCGCTCCGTGAAGGTGGAACACCAACCACTGGCCACTGGCATCCCGCTCCATGAATGCCTCTGTGGCTACTGCCGCTCCGTGCAGTGTTTTGCTGCCTCCTCTTTATACACTTCCTCTAGATCTGATGGATCCACAGTGTTTATCCCGCGCCCCTTTGAAGTCCTTCAAAGGGGTGTGGGATAATCGTATGATATTTTCAATCTTCAGAAAAACGATTCACATCCCTACCACCTAATACACTCCCAGGATCTGCAATAATGCACACAAACTAACCCGCACAAAGTTGCACCTGCTTTATGGCATGCACTCAATCAGTAACAACACTATCTATGAAAAGGCAATACTATAAATATTTAACCGGGCCCTAAACACCAATACACCTCCTATTAGGAAAACAGAACAAGCCAAGCTGCTATAGAACCCTACACAGAAATTACAAGCTTGTAGAATACCCTTACCTGGTCACACATACAGAACACAGTCAGACCTTCAACAAATACAGAATAAAGTGACCATTAAGTTAATGTTCTTGTTTTACCATTGTTTCACTGCACTCAGTCTGGCTTCTTGCTGTTTCCAGTTTAGTTTTTGTCTCCATTTCTATTTATACATTTCTCAAGAAATATAAAATAATTCTAAAACTAGATTTATAAATATAATACATTTCAAAACAACTGATAAATAGAATAACCTCCAATGATTAAAAACTTACATTATTTAAAATTCTCTAAACAACAATAAAATATTTCAAAACAGCAGACACATCTCATAATACCCAATAATTAAAATGGCAGTGAATCAAGAAAGAAACTTAAAAAGATACCTTTACTTACCTTCTCCAGCAGCTCTCCTACTCCTTTCTGTTGTAGGCCAATAGTACACACCAGAAGCAGCAATGACCGCTGAAGCTCTATCCTCATGCTTCTCTTCCTTAGGGCCCATGACTGGTCTGTCTCACACACACACACACTTTCTGTTTCTCACACTCTAGTCATCTCCCTGACCAGTCTCTCTCTCTCTCTCTCACACACACACACACACACACACACACCAGTCACCTCCCAGACCAATCTCTTTCTCTCTCACACACACACACACACACACACCAGTCACCTCCCTGACCAATCTCTTGCTCTCACATATGCTTTCTCTGTCTTACTTACACCCACAGTCTCCTCCCTGATCCGTCTCTTGCTCTCACATATGCACCCACAGTCTTAATCACACACATACACATGCTGGCTCACTCTCTCTGTCTCTCTCACTACCCCCACCACCAGCAGACATGGCAGCTACAGCACAAGGCAACTGGTATGCTGCTATTAGAGTCATGACAGGCTGGGAACTGCAGCAGGAGTGACTTTCCCCATCCCTGCGGTGGTAAGAAGGCTGCACTCAGCTGTTTTCCTGTGCTGCAATCACTGTGGTGCAGAGCAGAGAGGCAGTCAGCTGAGAATGCAGCCTCAAGGATTTCCTGCCAGACAGCTGTTTGGTAAATTCATCGATTAGCTGCCTTGGATCTGTGGCAGTGAAGGACTGCCTCAGAAAGGAGTCAGAAGTACTCCCACGATCGCAGGAGGTGGAGGAAGTCTTGGGACACGATTTCTGCAGTGGCAGCAGCAACAACATGGCCCTTTCTTCTTCCTGCACACCCGCTAAACATCACTTAAGGGTCACAGGGGCAGGAAGAAGAAAAGGCCATGTTGCTGGCTTCCATGAACACTGCTGCTGTTCCTCTTGGGGCTTGAATGTGCTGATAGCCCAGACAGGAACGGCAGCAGTGTATGTTGAAGAATTATGTGTGTCTCGCTGGGGTGAGGCAAAGAAGAGCAGTGGGAGACCAGGAAGTGTGTAACACCCCTGCCGGTGCTTGGGGAGACACCGATTGAGAACTGCTGGCTTAAGTAAGTAAGGAAATTAAATATATAGATACAATTCCTGATTACCTATAAACAAAATGATTGCAGACTTTGTGTGACAAGTTCTAAAATATTTTTCTATTCAATTGAAGAAGGATATAAAGAATTTCAACTTACCATATGTTTTTAAATTAATTGAATTTCTTGCTTATTGTCTGAAGTATATTTACTCCCACAAATACATCATGTATCTCATGTCTTATATGGCCATGCCTCGTGAAATTGGTTGCTCAGCTCATTCATGTAGTTTGATCTTCTTACTTCCTTGTCAGCAGTAAATCAAATACATTTACAAAATAATAGAGATGGAATTTTTTTTTTTTTTAAAGAATGAAATTGTGATAATTTTACCCAAGGAAATCTACATTTTGATTTCCATGTAATCTGTTACAGAAAAATATTAATTGGAAAGATTATGTGTCTCGACTCATTTTGGACACGAATTAGCAAAGCTTTTCCCCAAAGACACTTGTAGGCCTGATTTATTTATTTATTTATTTATTTATTTAATTTAAAAACTTTTCAATACCGTCGTTTAGTGATATACCATCACAACAGTTTACAAATAGGCACATAAATAAGTTTGAAATGGATTTACTTTAACCAGAGGGTGCCATAGTTGTTCAGATACATGATTCGGTATTATAAGCTATATGTAAAGTGTATTAAAATTCTCTTTTTGAGCTTACCGTAGATGCGGTATACTGTAATTCTTTAACTTAATGCTTAAGTATGATAAAATAAAAACAAAAACACACATATGTTCTCAGGTGACTTTTGCCTGTGTGTATAAGTCCTTTTCTTGTTTCTTAGTAACACCTATTTCCCATTCTCACTTTGAAAAGCCTTTTTGAAAAGCCATGTTTTTAAGCCTTTTTTGAAAAGTTTTTGATCCCTCATTAGTCTTATTTCGGGTGGCATTGAGTTCCATAATATAGGGCCAGCTAATGACAGTGCTCTCTCCCTTACTTGTGTCAGTTTAGCTGTCTTAACAGAGGGTATGGTTAGTAGGGATGTGAATCGTTTTTTGACGATTTAAAACAATCGTCAGATATATTTTAAATAATCAAAAATCATTAAGAGTCACGATACAATAGAAATTCCCCCGATTTATCGTGAAAAATCGTAAATCGGGGGAGGGGGGAGGGCGGGGAAAACCGGCACACCAAAAAAAACCCTAAACCACCCTGACCCTATAAAATGAATCCCTTACCTTCCCCCACCCTCCCGAACCCCCCCAAAACATTTTACGAGTACCTGGTGGTCCAGTGGGGGCGCGGGGACCGATCTCCCGCTCACGGTCCATCGGAGCCATTTTGGCTGCCACTCAAAAATGGCACTGATGGCCCGATAAAAAAAAAAAACCCACCCGACCCTTTAAAAACGACCCCTTAGCTTCCCCCACTCTCCCGATACCCCCAAAACATACCTGGTGGTCTAGTGGTGGTCCCGGGAGCGATCTCCCGTTCTCAAGCCGTCGGCTGCCACTCATAAAGGCGGCGCGGATGGCCCTTTGCCCTTACCATATGACAGGGTATCCGTGCCATTGGCCGGCCCCTGTCACATGGTAGGAGCACTGGCTGGCCGGCGCCATCTTTAAAGATGGCCACCACCATCGTAAAGATGGCCGCCGCCGTCGTAAAGATGGCCGCCGGCCATCCAGTGCTCCTACCATGTGACAGGAGCCGGCCAATGGCACGGATACCCTGTCATATGGTAAGGGCAAAGGGCCATCGGCGCCATCTTTATGATTGCTCATTTTGGTAAATTTTTGATTGGTGTTAACAATCTACTAATTTATCTTGTTGCTAATGTTAGGTTAGGCAGTCTATATTAGAAAACAAACCCCAGGGGTGGGTGGGCAGAGGGGTAGGGTGGGAGGGAATCAAACAGTTTAACCTGGGACGAGCTGGGTAGAGCAGGACACTTTCTGGAACTTTAATAGTCCTTTAGCTATTAAATGATCCCTCAGCACTTATGTGCCAATATTAAACAGATTATTATAGAATAGCTATACAATAAGAAAAATGCAGGTATACTGAACCTTTAAACAAACAATTAGCAAGGACCAAAATAACTAATATACAATACCAGACCTAGAGAAGGTATAAACAGAGCAGTTCTACTTTAAAGAGAGCCCAGAGCACTTTTCGAAGGAATAGAGAAAGAAAAGAAAACACAGCACCACCAAGCAATGAAGGAACAATTTGTGTTGCGATCCTGGGCTGTGCCCCTGGATCCCCACTCACCACGCGGCCCGCCCCGGCCGCGGGAGCTCCCCTCTGGCCGTCCAGGCCCGAGACGCGGCTGCCCAGACCCGAGATGCGACCTACCGCGGCATCCTCCCTGCGAGGGAGACTCCGCTGCCGATCCGCTGCTGGCCCCACCCCCTAGGCGCGCGCACACGCAGGGGCTCTAGATTTTGGGGTTTTTTTCCCCCAGAGAGATCACCACAGAAATTGAGTCAGAGCTCTAGAAAGAAGGCATAAAGAGAGAATGTTTCCTATTACACAGATTTCAGAGACTAAGAATCAGAGCATCAATAGAGGAATAATAAAACAGTTCTATTATGCACAGATCTCTACTATATAATAATTTATATAATTTCAATTTATCACAGCCTTATCTGCACAGGAAACAGAAGAATCCTCTCCTGGGCTGGCACTAAGCAGTCTGTAAGGTTACCTAAGCAGTCTGTAATTAAGTAGGGAAATCATATCACCACCAAGCAATGAAGGAACAATTTGTGTTGCGATCCTGGGCTGTGCCCCTGGATCCCCACTCACCACGCGGCCCGCCCCAGCCGCGGGAGCTCCCCTCTGGCCGTCCAGGCCCGAGACGCGGCTGCCCAGACCCGAGACGCGGCCTACCGCGGCATCATCCCTGCGAGGGAGACCCCGCTGCTGATCCGCTGCTGGACCCACCCCCTAGGCACGCGCAGGGGCTCTAGATTTAAAGGGGCCAGCGCGGGAAAACTGAAGACAGCCTCCTGATGATGTCAGACGCTGCCGGGTTATTTAAACCCGGCAGTCAAAGCTAACCCTCGCCTTGCAACGAGGTTCACTCTTCGGAATAGCTAGTTGTGCTTCCTGCTTCCCAGTCCCTGCTTGTTCCTGACGTCTGACTCCTGGCTCCTGACCTTGCTTCGTAATTCGATTCCAGCTTCAGCTTCCGTCCCTGGTTTTGGCATCTGACATCTGACTTCTGGCTCCCGACCTTGGCTTGTTCTGGACTTCGGCTTCGTCTCTCTCCACTGCCGCAGGTACTTCTTCTTCAGCCGCCTGGAGGTTTCTCCTAATCCCCAGCGGCTCGGGTCCTCACGGCCTCCTCCCGGGGGAACCGCAGGCTTCCAAGGGTGAAGTCTCTCCTAACCTCCTGGGCTCCATCTCATCGTCAGATACCTCGGTAGGCTGCTCTCCTGATCCTTGGTCGCATAGGATCCACCTAAGACCAAGAGGCCTGGGTCCCTATGGGCTCCTCCTGGAGGGACCTCGGGCTTCCAGTGGTGAAGCCCTCTTCGAAGTCTCTCCTCAGCACCGCCTCCCGGCTGCGATGTCCACTGTGGGGTTCCACAGCACTACACCTGCTGTCTCAGCTGGCCCAAGGGTCCATGATCCTAACAGTTTGCAAAGCCATGGATCCAGCGGACCTCTCGAACTTGAAAGCCATTCCGGGAATTGCACAAATTTGCAACAGCAGCAAACTTGCCTCGACTCGCTGATGGCAACTGTGCAGAGGTTAGCGGACCGGGTGGAAGGAGCCACCGCTTCCAGTTCCCCAGTACCGGTGGCCACCCTTAATGCGGGGCCGTCTGCGCCCATACAGATGCTAGCACCTTCGCGGTACTCAGGGGATGCGAAATTATGTTGCGGATTCTTGAACCAATGTTATATCCGCTTCAACCTGCTACCAGCGCAGTTTCCCACAGACCAGATCAAAACAAGCTACATTATCTCCCTGTTGGATGGGAGGCCGTTGGCTTGGGCCTCTTCCCTATGGAAGCGTCAGGATACCCGCTTAGCCAACTTAGTTCAGTCGTCACATCCTTCTGACGGATCTTTGACGAGCCCTCCCGCTGAACCATGACCGCGTCCGAATTGCTCCAGCTATGGCAGGGTAACTGTCCCTTGGCGGAGTACGCCGTAGAGTTTCAGACCCTTGCTGCCGAGCTGAACTGGAGAAGCGATAGCCTGCATGGCATATTCCAGGAGGGGCTCTCTCCACGACTTCAGGACGAGTTGGCGGCCAGAGATCTCCTGGACGACTTGAATGATCTTATTGACCTGGCTGGCCATGTAGACCGCCGCATCCAACACTGGTTCCAGGAGAGGAGACCCACTCGGGGTCTCGGGGGCTCCGGAACCACGCATTCCCAAACCAGGCATTCCCCTCCTGCCTCTCCTGGGCCACACAATGCAGAACCCATGCAGTTGGGCCGGGGTCTGATTTCCCAAGAGGAGAGGAAAAGGCGCCGGTCCCAGGGCCTGTGTTTATATTGTGGGGGCAAGTGACATTTCCTTGCCCGCTGTCACAAGCATCTGGGAAACGCTCGGACCTAGAGTCAGTCGGGGAGTTAACTCTAGCTACACCACCTCTGCCTCCCCGTGTACCGTTCCAGTAACCCTGATTCTCCCGGATGGAAACTTTGACACCCTAGCCCTGGTAGACTCCAAAGCCGAGGGGAATTTTATCCTCCGGGACCTGGTACAGCAACTCCAGCTTGGGGTCCAACCTCAGAAACCCCCCCATACGAGTGTCTTCGATCCAGGGGACCCCACTTCCTGGAACCATTTCCACTCATACTCAGCCACTAACGCTACGCACCAGCCTCCTACACGTCAAAGAGATTTCATTCCTCATCCTGGAGAAATCCATTCATCCAATCGTGTTAGGTCTGCCATGACTTCGGAAGCGCTCTCCCGTGATCAGTTGGGACTCCCTCCAGATTACATCCTGGGGTCCGACCTGCTTTAATGAGTGCCTGTCTGCCCGGCCTCGATGGCTGGTACCACTCTTTACAAGATCACTAGCGCTACCACCCCAGTACCACGCCTTCCGAGACGTATTCTTGAAGGAGAAAGCCGAACTACTTCCCGAGCATCGGCCCTTCGATTGTGCGATCAACCTGATCCCAGGCACCACGCTCCCTCGAGGACGGGTCTACCCGCTATCACTCTCGGAGACCCAGGCCAAGTCCGCCTATATCAAGGAAAACGTGGACCGAGGGTTCATCAGACCGTCCAACTCCCTGGCCAGAGCCGGGTTCTTCCTCGTGGGTAAGAAGGATGGGTCCCTTCGACCCTGTATCGATTACCGCGGTCTGAACATCATTACGCGGCGTGACCGCTACCCACTACCCTTGATCCCAGAACTATTGGATCGGCTACAAGGAGCCAAGGTCTTCATGAAATTGGATCTCCGGGGGGCATATAACCTGGTGAGAATTTGGCCCGTGACGAGTGGAAGACCACATTCAACACAAGAGATGGCCATTACGAATATCTCGTCATTCCCTTCGGCCTCTGTAATGCCCCGGCCGTGTTTCAGAACCTTGTGAACGAGGTACTCAGGAAAATGCTGCATACCTCAGTGATTTTTTACCTTGATGACGTGTTAATATATTCCAAGGACTTGGAGGTGCACCACCAAGATGTCCGTCAAATACTTCAGAAACTGCGGGAGAACCAGCTTTATGCCAAATTGGAGAAATGTCAATTTGAACAGGAGTCACTACCCTTTCTGGGGTACATCGTATCCTCCACAGGGTTCCATATGGACCCAGAGAAGGTCGCAGCCATCAAGAATTGGCCTCAATCTGTGGGAGTCAAGGCGCTACAGCGGTTCCTCGGTTTTGCCAACTTCTACCGGCAATTTATCCCACACTATTCCAGCATGGTGGCCCCGCTGATGGCTCTTACGAAAAAGGGGGCCGACATTAGGAATTGGTCGGCCTCAGCTGTACAAGCCTTTCAGGATCTGAAGAATGCCTTCCTCCAGGACACCTGCCTCTGGCACCCGGACCCTCAACGCCAATTCATCGTGGAGGTCGATGCCTCCGACATGGCAGTCGGAGCCATTTTAAGCAAGTTGTCTTAATGGTAAATCCCTGCCATGCTCCTATTTCTCACGCAAGTTCTCCCCCGCAGAGAGAAACTATGGCATAGGGGACAAAGAACTACTGGCCATCAAGCTAGTGTTCCAGGAATGGCGCCAATGGTTGGAAGGAGCCCAGCACCCAGTGGTCGTTTACACCGACCATAAAAACCTAGAGTACCTGTGCCGCGCCCAGCACCTTAATCCATGGCAGGCACGCTGGTTCCTCTTTTTCAGCCAATTCAATTTTTCCCTCCGCTACAGATCGGCATCTAAGAACATCCGAGCAGATGCTCTCTCCCGCACGACAGAGACTGGCGATACCATCGACCCACCTCAATATATCCTGGACCCAGCCAAAGTTATATTAGCCACATCCGAGGTGGTCCCCGCGGGTAAGACAGTGGTGCCTGCTCGTTCACAAAGGAAGGTGTTAGCATGGGCCCACGATTCCCTGACCTCAGGCCATCCAGGAACTGCCCAGACACTAGAACTTCAGACTGAGTTCTACTAGTGGCCGCAGGTCAAGAGAAATGTTCGGCTCTACATCCAGTCATGTCCTACTTGCGCCCGGCAGAAACCCTTGCAGGGTCATCCCTGGGGTTTCCTTTAGCCGCTACCCATATCTACTGAGCCCTAGACCCACCTATCCATGGACTTTATTGTGGAATTACCACCCTCTGATGGAAAGCCCATGATCTGGGTCATGGTCGGCTGATTATCGAAGATGGCTTACTTCGTGCTTCTCGCTAAACTACCTACAGCACTAGAGTTGTCCAGCCTTTTTACACAGCATATCTTCTGACTGCACGGACTTCCGTTGCACATCGCTTCAGACCGTGGTCCTCAGTTTACGGCGAAATATTGGAAGGCCCTTTGCAAGAAGTTCGGAGTGCAATTGGATCTGACTACCGCCTTTCACCCCCAGGGCAACGGCCAAGCCAAGCGTACCAACCGAACTCTAAAGGCCTTCCACTGGGCCTTCGTCAGAGATCTCCAAAATGATTGGGTCGCCTTGTTACCCTTGGCAGAGTTCTCATACAACCGCCATAAACACTCTGCAACCAACTGGTCCCCTTTTCAATTGGTCTACGGGAAGACTCCCAGGCCTTGATTACCGTCGCCTCTGATGGTGCCGTCTCCTGCGATACAACTTATGGCCCGACAACTGCGCCATCTCTGGCACTCCACCCAGGAGAAACTGCGGCCAAGTCTAAAGAGTACACTGACAGGTCCCGACGACCTGCACCGATCTTCCAACCGAGGAGTAAGGTATGGATAAGTACCAAAAATATTCAGCTATGCATCCCCTCCATGTGGTTGGCGCCTCGCTATATCGGCCCCTTCACTGTGGCAGAATGTATTGGGGCAGTTTCCTACAGGCTACGATTGCCATCCACCCTGAAGATCCATAATGTGTTCCACGTGTCCCTCCTCAAGCTGGTGGTCCTCTCTCCATTGTAAACCAAGCCTCCGGAACTGACCACCTCTACCGCTGAACAGGGTGATACATATACCGTGAAAGATGTCCTAGATATCCGATTCCACCGCCGTCGGTGGGAGTATCTCCTCTCCTGGGAGGGCTACAGCCCCGAAGAGAATTCCTGGGAACCAGCCGCCAACATCTTGCACAAAGGCCTTCTCCGCCAGTTTCATGTGGATCACCCAGGTAAACCCCGGCCTCCAGGAAGGGGGCATAGGAGGGGGGGTACTGTTGCGATCCCGGGCCATGTCCCGGGATCCCCACTCACCACGCGGCCTGCCCCTGCTGCGGGAGCTCCCCTCTGGCTGTCCAGGCCCGAGATGTGGCCGCCCAGGCCTGAGACGCGGACTACCGCAGCGTCCTCCCTGCGAGGGAGCCGCTGCCGCCGATCCGCTGCTGGCCCCGCCCCCTGGTGCCGACAGAAATTAACGCCAGCCTTTGGGCAGGCATTAATTTTTGAAAGTAAAATGTGCGGCTTTGCTGCACATTTTGCTTTCTGGATCGCGTGGGAATAACTAATAGGGCCATGAACATGCATTTGCATGTTGCGGGGGCTATTAGTTTTGGGGGGTTGGCCGCGTGTTTTCGATGCGCTATTACCCCTTACTGTATAAAGGATAAAACTAGCAGATAAAAAATGCGTGGACAAACCTGGGCTAACAGTGCACTCCACCGGAGTGAGTCTTGTTATTTTCTCATTCTGACTGTGTGATACAGACCACAGGGCAAATACAGATACTAGCAGATCCTGAAAGAGCCTATAACAATGGATAACTAACACAAAGTGGAAAAAACAAAAACACTTGTTGGCCTGTCCAGCCCTAACTTACTATTTGACCCCGATTGTCCAGGTGGAGATAGTCCACTTGGCCTGGAGTAGTAGAATTTGAAGTCCGAGGACCCCAGGAAAGAAAACTCTGCAATGAGTTTTTATTTTTTTCTTCTGAGGCTATGGGTTTTTTACTTGTGCTTCCCCTAGCATGCGCAGGGGCTCTAGATTTAAAGGGGCCAGCGCGGGAAAACTGAAGACAGCCTCCTCATGTCGTCAGATGCTGCCGGGTTATTTAAACCCGGCAGTCAAAGCTAACCCTCGCATTGCAACGAGGTTCACTCTTCGGAGTAGCTAGTTGAACTTCCTGCTTCCCGGTCCCTGCTTGTTCCTGATGTCTGACTCCTGGCTCCTGACCTTGCTTCGTTCTTCGATTCCGGCTTCAGCTTCCGTCCCTGGTTTTGGCATCCGACATCTGACCAGGGTTCCTGACCTTGCTTCGTTCTTCGACTCCGGCTTCAGCTTCCGTCCCTGGTTTTGGCATCCGACATCTGACTCCTGGCTCCTGACCTTGCTTCGTTCTTCAACTCTGGCTTCAGCTTTCATCCCTGGTTTTGGCATCTGACATCTGACTTCTGGCTCCCGACCTTGGCTTGTTCTGGACTTCGGCTTCGTCTCTCTCCACTGCCACAGGTACTTCTTCTTCACACGCCCAGAGGTTTCTCCTAAGCCCCAGCAGCTCTGGTCCTCACGGGCTCCTCCCGGGGGGACCGCGGGCTTCCAAGGGTGAAGTCTCTCCTGACCTCCTGAGCACCATCTCATCATCGGATACCTCGGTAGGCTGCTCTCCTGATCCTAGGTCACATAGGATCCACCTAAAACCAAGAGGTCTGGGTCCCTACAGGCTCCTCCTGGGGGGACCTCGGGCTTCCAGTGGTGAAGCTCTCTTCGAAGTCTCTCCTCAGTGCCACCTCCCAGCGGAGACGCCCACTGTGGGGGGTTCCACAGCACTACACCTGCCATCTCAGCCAGCTCAAGGGTCCACGATCCTAACAATTTGATCAATAACAGTACACCTTAAATCAGAAAGCTGATGTTTAAAAAAAAGAATACAATGTGCAACCACTGGGACTTGAAGGAAATGACTGATAGAAATGTTTTTTTATTATTTTCTAGTTTCTTCCTATACCGTTTGAAGCTGAGATTGCTGATTAGCCAGTTCTTGCAAATTCGAAGTATTTGCTCTGATTTGTAAGATTTTAAAAAGTTATCTGCAGAATTGGCTGAAAGATTTCTTATCCAAAGTTATCCTGAGTCAGAATTGCATATAATTATGGCACATTTTTCCAACTGGGAGTTGCTCTTAATATATAAGCAACCCAGCTTGGACTCTAGGCTGTCATGTGTTCTTAAATACACTGTCAAAACCTTTGAGGTTGTTGCAATCATTAAAAAATACTGGCATGTATTGCCAATGCATAAAAAAATGAATTTTCAAAGCCCTATACAAGGCAAAGCTGGGAGATACGCGTGTGTCTCGGGCTGGCACATGCAACGTGGATTTTAAGAAGTGCTCGAACAAGCACAGATCTCCCAGTACACACTCATATCATAAAGTTTAAAAAAGAGGTGGGACATGGGCATTCCAGGAAGGTCACTTGAAATGTGTGCGTGTATGCATACTAGTGCGTGCCAGGGTCCCTTACCGCGTAATTTTACTTCCACTATAGGTAGAATTTAAATTTTAAATCTAAAAAATCAAGGCTAGTCATTGGGGTTTGAAAGGTCGTAGCTAATAGGGTAAAAGGGACGAAGGTTAATTGGGGAGGTTGTGAGCCTTTACTTGGGCCACCTAGGAACATACTGGGGAAACTAGTAATTGCGTCAGCATGCAAATCTAATAAAATTCCCCCACTTATGTGGCAGAGCCAGCATTTACATGCACAAGCATACATCCATACAAAATTGCATGTACAGCTGGTTTTATACACGTGCATATTATAAAATGGCTGTGTCCATTTGCGCGAGCCACCATGCATGCATACATATACACCTACGCAGCTGTTTAAAAGTTCTCGTCAAAGTGCTTCAAGAATTACCTCGATTTGTGTTTTTAAGAGGCAAAAGTATTTGTGATATTATGGTCTATTCACATTTAAATATACTCGTGGCCAATGATATTGTTTTATCGGGACATATAGCCTGTGGGAAATGTTCATTTTGTGACTGCACAATACCAGGTATTAATGACATCATCCTGTTACTCATAAAGAATATATTCACCAAACCAATAGTACATGTAAATCATCATATGTTATATATGATGATTGTTTGTCCTTTGCTATTAATATATGTGGCTTTTACCAAGAGAACTATTAAAGTCTGATTAACGGAGCATTGTAGTTAAGGGGTAATAGCGCATTGAAAATGTGCGGCCAACCCCCCCCAAAACTAATAGCGCCCACAACATGCAAATGCATGTTCATGGCCCTATTAGTTATTCCCACGCGATCCAGAAAGCAAAATGTGCAGCAAAGCCGCACATTTTACTTTCAAAAATTAATGCCTGCCCAAAGGCTGGCGTTAATTTCTGATGGCGCCAGGGAAGTGCACAGAAAAGCAGAAAAAACTGCTTTTCTGTACACCCTCTGACAATATCATAGCGATATTAAGTTGGAGGCCCCAAAATTTATAAAAATTTAAAATTAAAAAAAAAAAAAATTTAATCGGCCTGCAGCCCAGGGGTTGGAAGATGGATGCTCAATTATGCCGGCGTCCATTTTCTGAACTCGTGGCTGTCAGCGGGTTTGAGAACAGACACCAGCAAAACCCACTGACAGCCCCGCTCCTGTCTTTTTACCGTGGGCCCTCATTTGTATACTAAATCACGCGCACAGGAGAGTGGCCTGTGCTTGCGTCGGCAGAGCGGGCGCTCACCTCGGAGCGCCGGCTCTCAAAGCGGGTTTTACTGTATCGGCCTGTATATGTCTTATGTGAAATAATGAAAAGCTATATTTTCTGTATAATATATGTACAAAACAGATGCTTATGAGAACACCTTTGATAAATTACAAAACAAAATATATACAATATATTAGCACAATAAGCAAAAGTAATTTCCCAAACTATTAGGGTATAATTATATACAAAGGCCTAGCGGAAGCTGTCACCTTTCTCGAATAGGGTGGCTCCTAGCCCTCCAGATGGTGTCAGCTAAGTGGATTCTTGTTTGAAGACAGATCAGCACTGGGGACTCCTGGTCATAGTAGAAATTTGTTTTGCTATTTGTTGGATCTCTGCAGAGAATCTGGCTAGAGTTTGAGGTTCTTGGGGTTTTATGCCCCGTGGGATAGGACATGTGCTGTCTGGACTTTGTGTAGCCTTTCTTGATATTTTGCTAAATTACAGATAAGAAAAATTTTCTGCATGTCTAAAATGGTGGACTTCTTGTTGTTTTGTCCACTGATTATAATTGCCGTATTATGTTCACGAATTTTAAACCTAACACATACTTCCCTGGACAGTTGCCAGCTGTTTTAGCACTCAGCTCTAATTTGTGACCATAAAGATTTGCAAGAAGGGAGAGCTAATGGAGGAATCTGTGAAGTGGGGACCTGTGGGCTGTAGGAGAAGAAAGAGGGGGAACTGTGTGAAGGCAGTAAGATACCCCCTAGTAAGTTATGTACTGACCTTGTAACATGCAACAAAAACTATTTCTTAGTAAGAGAAAACTATATGCAATCATTATAAACAAATAAGACAGTATTTTTCTCTCATAAAAGACATAATTATACATACTAAGTCATTCATTTGGGAGCTGGCCCCAAAAGGAGATAAAATGGAGTAAGTAATCCAGGTCTTGACTACAAGTCAGCAACAGCTGCAGAATGCTCTGCAAGCACAAATAGATAAATTGAGGCAGCTGCAAGACCAACTAACACAACAAAGTACAGTCTTAACTCAGCTAGCAGAGACCCTGCAATCAGTTCTGTTCAGAATACCTCAGGCACCCTCATCTCATATTCTGTTTAAGATGAAGGCGGGGAGGATTCAGAGATCTTTCTAAAAAACTTTGAATGGACCTCCCACCTGTCAGCCTGGACGGGGACCAGCTGGACAACTTAGTGAATTTGCTTACTGGCAGGTGTCAAGCAGCTTTTCAGGCAGCTAATTCAGATGAGAGGCCTTCCTATGAGGAAGTCAAGGCTGCTATACTACAGAGAGCTGGTTACTTCCCAAAACATTATCGGCGGCAGCTCCAGCAAGCGGCTCTATAGCCCGGGGAGAGCCTCAGAAACCTTTCACTGATTGAAAAATGCCAGTTGGAAATGGTTCCAGCTGGAGGCAAGGTCGGGACTGGAAGTAGCCCATCAGATACTCCTGGAGCAGTTCCTAGACTGGCCCATTCTGAATTGGATCTGCCAACACACTGGGATCATCTTGGAGAGAGCTCTGGAAGTGGCGGAAGCCTTCCACCAGGCACAGTCAATGCCCACCGGCATAAGGGGCTTAAAGAGACAACCCATAACCATTCCCTGGCATGGAACGGAGGATAGAGAACCTCAGCAATGAACCCACCTTTTAAGATGCCAATCTTTTCTACATGTTTTAACTGTGGACAGAAAGAACACTTGGCAAAGGACTGTCAATATGTCCAAAGCATGCCTGTGGACGTTAGCTTGGTGACTCAACCAATGCCCAAGGAAGAAGTACACATACTGAAAAAACAATGTTCTGAAACAGTGATTGACCCACAACCTGAAAAAAAAATGGGAATCCAGAGAGACAGGAACAATCCAGAAATGGGCCTCACAGACCTTCTTTCTATACCTTTTGTGTGGAGAACGAGCATGAAGAAGGCCGCTGTCCATAGGCAGCCGGTAACTAAAGAGTATTTAAGTGAACCTGGTAGGGCAGAAACCTGACCAGCCCCATGGGTATGTTCTTTCTGTAAATCAGGTCATGCAAAGAAAGAATCTTCTTGGCTTGAGGACCTAGAGTGTGAACACAAGTTAGCAGAATAGCGGGAGAAGGAGTAAGGAACGGGGACAGAGCCACAGAATGTTACTGACACATGGGAACACACTTGGGATCTCAATTTGTCAAAACTCCAAAGCTGCAATTTTGTGGGTTTTACATGTGCACAATTTAAATACTTTATTACTCAGGTAGAACTGTAAGGAGCCTTTACCCAGGCCTTAGTAGATTCCAGCTATAGCAAAATGCTCATTTGCCAGGACTTATTATGTTAAGGACACATCAATTATAAGAAAATGAAAACATTGTGTATGGATGGGGATGAACAGAAGTGTTTAACTTCACATGTCCTCTTGATGACTTCCACAGGACAAGCCGTGTTAGAAGTTGCTGCCATCCCCGAGCTTCTGTACCCAGTAGTCCTGGGTCGAGATTATCTTCATTTTGCAACCTTACAGATACAACTCATGAATGTTGAGGACAATACAGATGGAGGGGGTAGCTACTTGAGACAGAGCTGGGGTGTGCACCAGGCATGTCTGGATGCTTGACCTGACAAGGCCGAGCTGAGGGGGAAGGTATGTGATGGAGTGTACTGACAACTTCCTCATTCTACCTAAAATTGTTCACCACTAATTGAATATATTATGAATAATATTTTGATTAACAAACCCATCATCATGTTAGGAGATTTCAAAGTACACTTTGATTTAAGCAACCATTCAAAAACTTGCCTAACCATCATTGATGCACTTGCTTCACTACAACTAAAACAAATCGTTGATGCTCCAACCCACAAATCAGGTTGTAGAACGACTATCTGAAATTGGTTTAGCTGAGACTACACTTCAATGGTTTCCATCTTATCTCTCCAACAGAAGCTACCAAGTTTCATTCAATAATAACATCTCTAAGAAAATTAACCTCAATACTGGAGTTCCACAAGGTTCAGCGTTATCTGCCACTCTATTCAATGTATACCTTTTACCAATTTTCCAACTATATGATCTGCAATCACCCACTACCTCTACGCAGATGACATACAACTTTTAATTCCCATAAAAACTCCATTGATGAAACATATAAAGACACTTCTATACTACTTGAATCAATAAAACAACTCCTTACAAAATTAAAACTCATAATCAACATTGATAAAACCGAATTACTTATCATGAACAAAAAACCCAATATAACACCACTACCGACGACGTACAGATTCTAATCCCCATAACAGAATCAATCTCGAAAGCGCTCACCCATTGGAATAACTGCCTACTATCCATCACCAATCTACTCAACAGCTTAAACTTGGTCCTCAACGCCTCTAAGACAGAGCTTCTCCTCATCTCCTCAAACGATAACAATATCTCCCAACCACCACCACTAAACTCTCACATCACCTGTAAGCAGGTTAGAGATCTTGGGGTGATTTTAGACAACCGACTAAACCTAAGGAAAATGGTCAACACAACAACTAAAGACTGCTTCTTCAGATTACAGGTCCTAAAACGACTTAAACCACTCCTATTCTTCCACGACTTCAGGACAGTTCTCCAAGCGCTACTGTTCGCCAAAATAGACTACTGCAGCGCCCTTCTACTAAGACTCCCCAAATCCACTACCAAACCTCTGCAGATGATTCAAAATGCGGCAGCAAGATTGTTGACCAGTACCAACCGCTGCGAACACATCTCACCCATACTCAGGAACCTTCACTGGTTACCAGTGAATTTCAGAATTCTATACAAATCAATCACCTTAATCCACAAAACCATCCATCATCAACTTCAACTTGACCTGGAAATACCATTCAAACTCCACTCCTCTAACAGACCAACTAGAGATATTTACAAAGGCACTCTCAATGTCCCCCCCACTAAAGCCACACGCCTCGCTACGACCAAAGACAGAGCCTTTTCGATAGCAGGCCCATCTATCTGGAACAGCATCCCATCAAATCTCAGACTGGAGCCTTGCCTTTTAACTTTTAGAAAAAGACTTAAAACCTGGCTCTTTCACCAAGCCTTCCCTGAACCACCAGTCAATTACTAGTTGGCATTCATTCCTACCCGGACTGGCACTCTGTCTTCTCGTATAAAATGGACTCTGAGACGTTCAGGTTATAGCACTGTTTAAGTTTTTTTAATTTGTTCATTCTATGGTAACAACACTTTACCGGCCTTTCTTCTTTCCAGCTTGTTGTAAGCTTCCAAGTTCTCTCCCCCTGTTGATTGTAACTTTGACTTATTCCTACCTATTGTTATCTTTCGTTTACTTGAATTATTACTCTAGTTTTCCCTTTGTTAAACTGTAAACCGATCCGATATGGTTATTTACTATGAAGGTCGGTATAAAAAACTGTTAAATAAATAAATAAATACCTCTATTCGCAACAAACAATCAAATTAACCCAATATCCCCTGTCACTCACGCCAGAAACCTTGGAGTAATAATTGATAATAACCTATCTTACAATAACCACATTACTACCAAAATCAAAGAAGGATATCACAAACTCCTAATCCTAAGGTGGATAAAACCTTTTCTAAATTCAGTAGATTTCAGAACAGTTTTACAACTAATAATTTTCTCAACCATTGACTACTGTAATTCCCTCATGATTGGCCTTCCATATATTAACATCAAGCCTCTGCAGATTCTTCAAAATTCAGCAGCCAGAATTTTAACTGGAAAAAAAAAGAATGATCACATCACCCCAATTTTAAATTCACTACACTGGCTTCCTATTAAATCCCGAATTGAATATAAGACTTTGACCATTATACACAAATTAATACATTCTGATCACCATAAACAAACAAGCTTGAAAATCACTCCATAGAATAACAATAGGAATCTTCGATCAAATAACACCTCTCGTCTATTAATTCCTCCCATCAAAGATGCCCATCTATCAACAACAAGAAATAGAGCATTCTCCATTGCCTGTCCTAAAAAATGGAACTTGCTACTACCTTATTTAAGAACTCAAACTATTATAAAAACGTTCAAGAAGGATCTTAAGACTTTCCTTTTTCACAAAGTCTACATTAATGATTTAATTCAACAATCTAACTTCAATCCATACTACCAACCAGACCCATGCAAGAGAGATACTGAATTAACATCTGGTATCAGCCATTGTAGCAGCAATATGAACTTATAATTAACAACGCTAGAAGTCCATTCTAAAGATGAATTAATACCAAGACTATTTTCTTCCTTTTCCCTTTATTTCCTTGTCCTCCCTTTTTCACCACCAACCTCTTCCCCTTCCCTTCATCTTTCCCACTGTTAATTTATGCAACTATGTTTTAATTGTATATTCTTTGATTTCTGTAAATCGTTATGATGGCTGCACCGAATGACGGTATATAAAACTGAACAAATAAATAAATAAATAAAGGATCCTGGTTCAGGTTTCTAACCTAGTCCTCCTTGCCACAAGGGATTATGGATGAAGGGAGGTTCCCTTCACTCTCCCATAAGAACTTAGGCCTTGCAAGCTTGAGGAGGACCCAGGGAGCTGGTAAGACCTCCTTGTAAATTTGTATGGAGTATCTTTCCCTGACTATTGTACCTGATGCAAGATGAGCCCCTATTTTGTTTCTGAAAGTATGAAGCACTGTAAATACTTGCACTACAACTGGATTAGCTAAGTCTTGTGTTCCTGGACTATTCACGAGGGCACAGCAGGCCCAAATATGCTACAGCGCACATGTTTGAGTTTTATAAAATAGCATGTACGCGAGTAGATACAATTTTCACACATATGTGCTAATTTTTACACACAAGTCTTTGAAACTTCACCTCAGTCTTCTTGTTTTTAGTTTAGCCTGACATCAAGATGAGCATGCCCAAAAGGCTTCCTTCATCCAGTTCTGGATATTGACCTCAGGAGAGTAGCTCTGCATATTGGAAAAGAGGAATTTTCAGTAGGTACATGCAATGATGCTGATAATGCATTGTGATTTGAGATGGGGACTGATCTAAAAGCTGGTGTTTATATGGTGTTAACAAGATATGGAAGCCCTTCAAGCTGCAGAGTTTTTTTTGTTGATATTTTTCCTAAGAGGATGCAATTTATTTTAATTTGCTTGTAGGAGACCCAGTGGGGTTTCCCAGGCTAGAGTCACAAAGGCAAACTGACTCCATCCTTTCAAAACAGTTGTATCTTTATTTACAACTCCAACAAATATACAACAGTAAACTGTTTTAGCTTAGGACAGTGTATGCTTAATACTCACAGCTTCTTTACAGGCGTTAGTGTTTGGAGAGCAATATTCCACAGGAGCTGCCTTCCTCCTGGGCCTGGTCTGACTCTTCCACCTGGATCCCAACTCTTATTCCTCTCTGCTGGGCCCCATCCACAGAGCTCTCTCTCTCTCAAGGGGAATTAAAGTGGACCAGGCACAGTTTTCAGAGGGAGAATTGGGGTGCTCAATCACATTGCTGGTCCATTAACAGTCTTTTGCTGTAAATTATTCTGAGTCCTAAATGTTGGTGAATATTCAAAAAAGAATGTTTAGGTAAGATAGCCAAATAAGACTTCTGTTGCTAACTTACATGGAATATTCAGCAGCATGGCTACTAAGCTGGATAAGTTATATCTGGCTAGGTTAGACTTGTTTTATGGCAGGTCTAACTTAACCGGATAAGTTTGAATATTGGCACTTATCTGGCTAATTTAGTCAGATCAGTAGCGCCACCCCATTTTGTCCATTGTCTGCCCCTGACTTATCCGGCTATCAACTTAGCCAGATAAATGGCTTAGCTAGCTAAATGGTGACTGCTGAATGTAGCTGGATATTTACCGGCTGCCACTTTGCTTGATAAGACCATACTTATTCGGCTAAGTAGCACTAAATATTGGCCTCTTTAGTTTTATCACCTCCCTAAAAGTTTTAGATGTTCTTCAAAGACAAGAAACATTTACCACTTGCTTAAGAATCCAGTTTCTATGCAAAACATAGAAGGCACATGACTAGTTTAATAAATTATACACCAGAGTGGGGTTTACTGAGTAGGGAAAAAGTAGAGGAAGTAGTGCATACATTAGTAGAAAAATATTAAGATGAAAGCTAAGAAAATGATGTATTTTTCTCTGCAAATGGATCTTTAATGCTACATTACAAATTTAAGAAAAAATATTAATAATTTAGTGACGTGGTAGAGAACTTTTACAATACTAGCCCAATAATGACTAGCTTCCTTCTAAATGCTCCAGTGCCTGTTGTGAGAGTGGTACTTTTAACAAAATGTGTTTGCTGCAGACTTTTTGACATAACTCACACTGAGAAAAATACAATTAACAAGATATATTTAAATTATGGTACCTTTGTATTTATTAATGCGCTTTTGATATTTATTCCCCCCCTTTGCATTAAAATATATGTTTAAGATTTTTCATTGCAAGGTTGTGGCATGCAGTTTTACACAGCATAGGAAGCTCTTTAAGGTTAGCAGATTAGTGCCTGCACTATGTTCTCAAGAGTTGGCCTGCTGTACTAGCAAGCTGAGATACAAACATTCTTAAAGTAGGCGTGAATAAGTCACAAAGCACAAAGGAGTCAAATTCACTACAATACAAAATGTCTTACATTCTGTTCTCCAGAAATTTTTATTCTATGCAATTTAAAAAAAGATCAATTTTACTGCAATCGGGGGAAAAAATGATAAATGCTAAGTGACCCAGTTCAAGGAAGGAGGTTTAGGTTCAGTTCCTAGATTTCTGACAGCTCTTTGCCCCACCACCTACATACATCCTGATGCATTATGGTACCCTTAACAGTGATTTCAAATACCGCAAGGCATTGGGATGTAAATTAAAAAATCAGGACTGGCCAGAAGTCTTCCTTCTTCAACCAAGTCACTTGGTGGCCCTGCAAATGATTATTATGTATTATACTATACCTGCTTTTTGTCATACTACCTAGGAAAGTGTTACAGAAAAAAAGATAACATAGCTGAATTTGTATATTGACTGCAGGAGAACATTTGGATTTTTGAGAATATCACATTGCTTCTGATCCATGGTGCTACCGTACCTTGAGTATGGTGTGTTCTGGTCACCCCATCTTAAAAAAAGATATAGAGGACCTCAAAAAGGTACAGAGAAGGGCAATGAAATGACAGTGGAGATGAAACAACTTCCATATGACGAAAGGCTTAGCAAGTTAGAGCTCTTCAGCTTGGAGGATATCACAGAGATTTATAAAATCATGAGTGGGGTAGGGGTATGCCAAAAAAATGTTATTTTGTTTTATTTTATTTCATTGTGGGGAGGTTCTCATCTGAATTCCATATCCACAACAGCCATGACAAACCCCTAGTCATGGGCTGATTCAGTAAAGTCTGCGGGAGAGCGTGCGCTCTCCCGGCGCACGCACAGGCCACTCGCCTATGCACGCGATTCACTATTTAAATTAGGTCCGGCGGTAGAAATGGGCAAAAGGAGATGCTAGGGACACTAGCGTCCCTAGCGCCTCCTTTTGGCCCGGAGCGGTGGCTGTCAGCGGGTTTGACAGCCGGCGCTCAATTTTGCTGGTGTTGGTTCTCGAGCCCACTGACAGCCACGGGCTCGGAAACTGGACGCCGGCAAAATTGAGCATCCGGTTTTCAACCCGACAGCCACCAGCCAACTTCAAAATTTGTTTTTCTTTTTTTTTTAAACTTTTTTTACCCTTCGGGACCTCCGACTTAATATCGACATGATATTAAGTCACAGGGTGCACAGAAAAGCAGTTTTTACTACTTTTCTGTGCACTTTCCTGGTGCCCGAAGAAATTAGCAACTACCTTTGGGTAGGCGCTAATTTCTGAAAGTAAAATATGCGGCTTTGCTGCACATTTTGCTTACTGAATAGCGTGCAAATACCTAATAGGGCCATCAACATGAATTTGCATGTTGAGGGCGCTATTAGGTTCGGCGGGTTGGACGCGCATTTTCCGCCCCTTACTGAATAAGGTGTAAGGGAAAACGCGCGTCCAATGGCAGGTTAACAGTGCGCTCCGACGGAGCGCACTATTAACCTGCGAGTGAGAGTGAGAGTGAGAGGTGCCTTCAGCCCTTACACACCAGAAATTACACATCCTGCCACTTCAGAGTCATCACTATGATGACAAAGGTGGTTAAAAGGGGGAGGGGAGAGAGAAAGAATTCCTCTCTGGGCTAACTGACCGGCTGCGTGCCAGCAGAGTCGCTGTCCTATCGAGATGGAGTACTACAGGGTTCATCACGCAGCTTACCACAAGAAAGCAGGCTACTGATCTGCTACCACACCAGGGCCACTCCAGCCCAGGTTATAGACAGCCTCTTGGCCAGGCATTTGAAATCACAATCCCTGCCCCCATAATAAAACCTTTCCCAAATTGGTTATGCCCACCATGGGACCCAGGCAGCCTGCAACCAGCTTGATCATGGGCTACCCCCCCCCCCCCCCAAGAGAAGCTGTGTCCACCGCTAGTTGTCCCTCAAGCTATGATCCTTTGAATGGCCCAACTTAATGTGTTTAGTGTAAGATTTTATGTATTTATTTTATTTTAGATTCCACTTTTCACAGTGCTTCAAAGTGGATTACATTCAGGTACTGTAGGTATTTCTCTATCCCCAGAGAGCTTACAATCTAAGGCCTGGATTTATCAAAATGCACTAAATATCACCTGTGATAGAAAAAGGGGTGTGTTTTATGGTAATGGGCAGTTTATTGCAATTATACCTATGTGAAGAGCTAAGTTACCACAAATGCCAGAATGTGGTATTTCCTACATACAACCACTGGGGGGAGAGCCATAATGCCCTCACCCTAGATAGGTATTTATATCTCTATGGGAGGCCCACCTAGTAACTCAAGGTGAGGTTTAGCTATTAGTGTAGGGGTTAGGGGCAACTTTGACATTTGATGACCCTCGGAGTGAGGAAACTCACCCAAAGATGAGATTTGTGCAATGTTCTTTCAACCTAGCATGATGGACTCTCTACCTAGGTAACATCAAGCTAAGTTGAAAGAACATTGCTCAAATCTCATCTTTGAACACATGCACTAAAAATAGTGCATGTTAGTGCATAGGACTAACTCTTGACTACAACCTGGCCTAGTGCTAACTTTCTTATATTTGACTCTACACTTTTCATACTATACAATTTTCATTAAACTTTTCCCCAAAGGTTCCAGTGGATTCTATAAGTTATTCACACTCAAAATATACTTTCCATATACAGTAACTGGTGAACATATTAGCATGTAAATGTTATTGTTCTATTGTTCTGCTATAATGGTTGTGCCTGCTTCCTGTCATTCTTATATCAAAAGCTTTGGTATTCATGTGACTGACAATAAAACTAAGATTTGTTTACATGTGTATCACATACCACATAGTATGTTATGGAAGTAATGGAACTAAAGAGATGCTATTAGTGCCTGGGGAGGAGGAAGCACAATTTATCTATGTACAAGGACCACTGCCTTTGGATTTTTCATGCAACCAATGAACCTGATTTGTTCAAAATGTCTAGATTTGCTGCTGTCACATCATCAACAGCCTACTTTTCACTTAAGTCATATGCCTAGGATGCCTATAATGTTTTAATATTTATAGCTTGGACTTACCAAGTATACATAAGCACACAGATAAATATTAGGGGTGTGCATTCATTTATCGACATATTGGCAATCCACAACGTATATGTCCCTATTCATTATATTCATGGAGAAGCGAAACGTATCGCGACTCCCCACGAATGTAATGTATCATCCGTTTCATCCGTTTGGCAGCACGTGCTTTTCTTCGCCACCATTTGCAATCGGAGGACGCCATTTGGGTGTATCCAGAGCCAAAAACTAGCCCTTTGCTGTGAGTCATCAGTGACCTCACAGCCCTGTTAGAGTGGGTCGGACAGGTTGGCACAGATACAAGAATGCAGCCGGCGCCATTTTCCATACGGAAAAACGATTTGCGTGCAGGAAGTCATTCCCGGAACCCCGCTGGACTTTTGGCAAGTCTTGTGGGGGTCAGGAGGCCCCCCCAAGCTGGCCAAAAGTCCCTGGGGGTCCAGTGGGGGTCCGGGAGCGATCTCCTACGCTCCTGACGTCGGGGGACAAAAAACAAAATGGCGCCGGCGCTACCTTTCACCTGTCATATGACAAGGCAAAGGTAGCGCCGGCGCCATTTCTACAACGCAGCGGAGGTCCGAAAGTAAAAGATCACACCGGGACCCTTCCTCTGGACCCCAGGTAATTTAAGGCATTTTGGGGGGGGTTCGGGAGGGTGGGGGATTTATTTTAAAGGGTCGGGGTGGGTTTTAGGGTTGTTTTAGTGTGCCGGTTTTCCCGCCCTCCCCCTTCCCCTCCCCCTTCCCCCGATTTACAATTTTTTGACGATAAATCGGGGGAATTGTTATTGTATCGCGGCTCTAACGATTTTTGATGATTTAAAATATATCGGACGATATTTTAAATCGTCAAAAAACGATTCACATCCCTAGTTGCTAGTTACTGTATCCGGACGCCCGGCTACCTTGGCTTTGTACTTCTGACTTCTGGCTTCTGACCCTGCTTCGTCCACTGACTCCGACTTCAGTTTCTGCCCCTGGTTTTGGCTTCGGACTTCTGACTTCAGGCTTCTGATCCTGCTTCATCCATTTGACACCGACTTCGGCTTCTGCTCCTGGTTTTGGCTTCAGACTTCTGACTTCTGGCTTCTGATCCTGCTTTGTCCATTGACTCCATCTTCAGCTTCCTCGTCGTCTACAGGTACTTGCTTGCCTGGAGGTTTCTCCTAAGTCCCAGTGGCTCGGGCTCCCACGGGCTCCTCCTGGGGGAGCTGCGGGCTAAGGGTGAAGACTCTTCTAGCCTCCAGGGTCCATCTGCTCCCATCGACCATCTCTTACAACCGCCATAAACATTCCATGACTGACCTGTCTCCCTTCCAGGTGGTCTACGGGAAAACCCCCAGGCCTCCCTTGCCTTTGCCTATGATGGTACCATCTCCCGCATTACAACTTACAGCACAACAGTTGCGCAACGTCTGGAGATCCATCCAGGAGAAACTCCATCTGACGGCAGCCAAGGCTAAAAGATATGCGGACAGGTTACTGAGGCCTGCCCCGGCCTTCCTTCCAGGGGAGAAAGTATGGTTGAGTACCAGGAACATCCACTTACGGACTCCCTCTATGCGCCTGGCCCAAAGATACATTAGCCGATTCACGGTGGTAGAGCGAGTATGGGCAGTGTCCTACCGGTTACGTCTGTCGACCACCTTGAGGATCCACAATGTGTTCCACGTGTCACTGCTTAAACCTGTGGTGCTCTCCACATTTTATGATAAGCCTCCGGAACCTACCACCACTGAAGCCGAAACCAACGTCATCTATACTGTGAAGGATGTTCTCGACGTTTGGTTCCACCGTCGCCGGTGGGAATACCTCCTCTCGTGGGAAGGGTACGGCCCTGAGGAGAATTCCTGGGAACCTTCCTCCCATATCCTGGACAAGTCTCTTCTTCGTCAGTTCCACTTGGCCCATCCTGCCAAACCCAGACCCCCAGGAAGGGGGCGTAGGAGAGGGGGTACTGTTACAGTCCCGGGCCATGCCCCGGTCCCTCCACCTACCTCGGGGCCGGCCCAGGCCGCTGGGAAGCTCCTCCAGCCATGTAGGCCCGACCTGGCTCATGCCACGGCATTCCCTCTGCGAGGGAGACGCCATCAATCCTCAGATGCAGCGTGGGAAAACTGAACCCAGCTGCCTTGCAACGAGGTTCGCTCTTAGGAGTTGCTAGTTGCTGTCTCTGAATGCCTGGCTATCTTGGCTTCGGACTTCTGACTTCTGGCTTCTGACCCTGCTTCATCCACCGACTCTGACTTCAGCTTCTGCCCCTGGTTTTGGCTTCGGACTTCTGACTTCTGGCTTCTGATCCTGCTTTTTCCATTGACTCCTTCAGCTTCCTCGTCGTCTACAGGTACTTGCTTGCCCAGAGGTTTCTCCTAAGTCCCAGCAGCTCGGGCTCTCACGGGCTCCTCCTGGGAGAGCTGTGGGCTTCCAGGGCCCATCCGCTTTCATCGACCATCTCTTCAGCCGCTTCCTTGATCCTTGGTCACATAGGGTCACACCTAAGTTCAAGAGGCCCTGGTCTCTACAGGCTCCCCCTGGGGGGACCTCGGGCTTCCAGTGGCAAAGCCTTCTTTGGAACACCTCTTCAATGCTGCCTCCCGGCTGCGATGCCTACTGTGGGTCCCCACAGTACTACACCTGCAGTCTCAGCCGGCCCAAGGGTCTACAACCCTAACAACATAAGTGCATAGCAAGGCACAGTGACAGTGGACAGTGGGTAGTTTAACAGTCTGAACTTTATTATTGGTACAGTATGTGCAGTGAAATCCCCAGTCTGCCTCTTTTGTGCTTATAAGCAAGCTGTGTGTGTATGCACACCACACACTACATTAGTGCATAGCAAGGCACTGTGACAGTGGGCAGCCAGTAGGCACTAGGCAGTGACATTAAATCCATAATGTCAGAGAAAGCTAGATATGGTCGAGTGATTGGGACTGGCAGAGGAGGCACATCAAAAGGCATTAGTGCCAGTCCCCATTAAAGTTAAAAAGGGACCTGTTGCAATCTAAATTCTTTGGAGGGGCAGGCAGTTCCATCCAGAAAAAAATGAAATCTGACCATGATGCACCACCTGTTTCTAACCCTGTAGTTTTGGAGGTGAGGAAAGGGGAGGCTGAGTTTTGCCAGACAAAATGTTGACACCCAAAAGCAGCAGGGGAACAGAAGTCTTGACTAAGACTTAGCGTTAACAATGTAGCGCAGTCACTGTTTGCTTCTGATTCAGATGAAGAATCATCTTGTGTGGGATTCTCATCAGAAACGGAAAAAATAATAGCTGACAAAGCCTTAGGAGGATCAGTTATCCTGTCTTAGCCTCCACTTCACAGCAGCAGGGGAGAGATGAAACTGATGAGGAGGAGGAAGAGCAGTCAGTGCAGGCACAGAGGGTGACTGAGGCCCCTGGCATTGCTTTTCAGGGTGCACCCACTACTTCAGCTCCAGTGCCAGCATCCACCCCCAAGGCTTTAGAGAAGGGAGGATCACAAAGACATCTGCGATCTGGAGCCACTTTAAAGTGACGGATGACCCGCGTTTTCCTCAGTGTAATTTCTGTGGCAGGGCTATTAGCAGAGGCAAGCAAATGGGACATCTATCTAATTTTGGCATGGCACATCATATGAAGAGGCAACACCCAACAACAGTACTGCCATCTGGGGATGGTGGCAGTACCAGTCAGGGGACCCCTTCCAAGCAGCATAAAGTGGTTCAAAAGCAACAGAGTCAGCCCATGCCCTCATCACCTTCTAGCAGTCAGGTGGCAGGCCAGCAACCCCCTGACATGTGGCAGAAGCGACAACTCACCATGGAGGAAATGGGGTGGAGTGCGGTAATGCTATCCCGGGGTAGGAGGCAGGCAGCCTCAAAAGTTGTAACCAGGAGCATTGGGGAAATGATTGCCCTTGACCAGTCCTTGCAGTTAGTGGAGAATGTGGGTTCCAAGCGTTTTCTGAAGGTCGTAGTTCCAAATTAAAAAATCTCCTCCAGAACCACATTTAGCAGAAAGGTCATCCCCAGCCTGTACAAGCAGTGTCACAGTCGCATGCAAGCGCTGCTAGCTAAGGCAGAGGGGAAAGTGCATTTTACCTGCGATATCTGGACTGCCATGAATGTTGCACACTCTTACCTCTCCCTGACAGCACACTGGTGGGACCTGGCTGAGGCAGGGGCAGGCAGCAGCTCTATTACTGAACAAGTATCAGGGTGGAGGTGGGCTTTATTGCTCACCCACCTGACGGACCAGGCCCATACCGCAGCCAATATTCTAGCATGCATCAGACAGGTGCTGGAGGGCTGGCAACTTCACCAGCAAGACAGGAATCCTCAGGCAGAGTTCTTTGTCACAGACAATGGTGCAAACATGGTTAAGGCAAGACGGACACTTTAAGAACATCCGATGTTTTGCACACACACTGCACCTGGTAGTGAAATCAGCTCTGGGGTTGGATTCCAATAACAAAAAGAATGAATACCTGCATAGGTTAATTCAGAAGTGTAGGAACAAAGCAGCGCACTTCCACAGAGGTGTGAAGGCGAGGCAGGTTCTCCGACAAAAGCAGACTGATTTGGAGATGCCTCACAAGCGTCTCATTCAAGACATTGCCACCCGGTGGAATTTCACCTTTATGATGCTCGAGAGGTTAGTGGAGCTGAAGACACCCCTTCATGAACCTTCTGGAACAATGGACATAGGTGTGCAGAATCCCTTAGGGCATCATGATTGAGTCAGCTGATAAAAATCCTACAGCCCTTCAAGGATGTCACGGAGGAGCTGAGTTCCAGAAGTGCCACCTTGGCTGACATCATCCCTATAGTTAATTTCCTGGATGAACATTTGGAGGCCTTTAAACTGGAAGAGGGAATGACAGTTGAGGTGCTGCATGGTCTGGATGTTTTGCGGCAGCAGGTGGAAGAGAGATTAAGGCCTTTAACAGAACAGAACACATACATGCTCACCACAGTCTGTGATCCCCGTGTGAAAGGGAAACTCGCCCTACAGTACGATTGTCTCTTACTGGTGAAGGACCTGCTGTTAGCAAAAGTCTGTGATCAGGAGTGCCATAGGCAGAGACAGATTAGGTGAGAAGCAGAGGTGGAAACAGCGGCTCCTCTTCCACTTCAGAACACCAAAGGCATGTTGCCCATAAAGATTCATTTGTTGTGCGATGGGCGAGAGAGAAAGCAGCTGGCATGAGTGACTCTCAGCCCACCCACGCAAAGGAGACACCAGCACAGCTGTCAGTGATACAGTATCTCTCAGAGCTGACAGAGAACATGCAGACAGATCCACTGGCATATTGGGCACACAAGTCCACTGTCTGGCCACACCTAGCCAAAGTGGCTCAGCGATATCTGTCATGTCCACCAACCAGTGTGCACAGTGAATGTGCCTTTTCAATGACAGGGGATATCATGAGCCCTCAATGTTCAAGGCTGGCACCAGAGTTGATGGAAATGGTAGTGTTTTTGAAAGTATACCTGCTTTTGCTTGGGTTTCCAAATTTTCCCTGTGAATGGTAAGATGAATAAAAGCAATTGAAAGCCTTGCAGCAGCTCCAACTGCCTCCTATGCTCCAGATAATATAAGCACTGCAGAACATGTACCTTTACATGAAACACTGTGCCTGTCCATCCACTGTCCAGGCCGTATGTCCCTACAAGGGCCTGACTTCTAATGCTGTGCCTGACCGTCCACTGTCTAGGTCGTACGTCCCTACAAGGGCCTGACTTCTAACGCTGTGCCTGACTGCCCACTGTCCAGGCCGTACGTCCCTACAAGTGCCTGACCGCAAACACTGTGCTTGTCCATCCACTGTCCATGCTGTACGTCCCTACAAGGGCCTGACCTCTAAGGCTCTGCCTGTCCATCCAAATTTGGAATGTAAGAACATAAAAAGCTGACTTAAGATGTTTGGACCTTGCATATTTCATATGCTCAATATTTTTCATGACCTTGCCAACAGTAATGTTTCAAGTACTATTGAAAACTGGTGGTAGTTGCACTCTAGTTCATCCTCTGTGTTCCCATTGATTACAGAGGCACTGTGTAAACCACAACATAGTTTGATAAGGTAGATTTTGACTTGAGACACGGTTTTCTTATTTCTGAGAGCTCTTCATGTTCCTTTGTCATCAGCTGAAGTGCATAAGTACAGTTAATAGCTTCTGGATATTCAAAAATAATCTCCAGCTCAGTTCTTGCTTCACAAATGGCAGCCTCTATTGCTCTAAAAGCATCTTCTGTTGAATTATCTTTCAGAAATTAAAAAGATGCCATTTTCTTCTGGCAGTGAACCAGTTCAGGAAGAAGTGACAGGTGAAACCACAACATACCTGCACAAAGGAAATTCTCTATTGCTGTGCCTGTCTGTCCATTCCTTATGTCCCTTGTTGGGATTGACTCTGTCCTGTATTGCAGTGCCTGTCCGTCCAGGCCTTATGTCCCTAGGTGGGCTTGACCTCTCTCCTCTATTGCTGTGCTTGTCCATCCAGGCCTTATGTCCCTACAAGGGTTTGACATTGATTGCTTTGCCTGTCCACCAGGCCTTATGTTCCTAGGTGGGATTGACCTCTGTCCTCGACTGCTGTGCCTGTCCATCCAGGCCTTATGTCCCTAGGTGGGATTGACTCTGTCCTGTATTGCTGTGCCTGTTCGTCCAGGACTTATGTCCCTACAAGGGTTTGACCTCGATTGCTATGCCTGTCCATCCAGGCCTTATGCCCCTAGGTAGGATTGACCTCTGTCCTCGACTGCTGTGCCTGTCCATCCAGGCCTTATGTCCCTACAAGTGTTGGACCTTGATTGCTGTGCCTGTCCGTCCAGGCCTTATGTCCCTAGGTGGGCTTGACCTCTGTCCTGTATTGCTGTGCCTATTCGTCCAGGCCTTATGTCCCTATAAGGGTTTGACCTCGATTGCTGTGCCTGTCCGTCCAGGCCTTATGTCCCTAGGTGGATTGACCTCTGTCCTCAACTGCTGTGCCTGTCCGTCCAGGCCTTATGTCCCTAGGTAGGATTGACCTCTGTCCTTGACTGCTGTGCCTGTCCGTATATTCCTTATGTCCCTAGGTGGGCTTGACATCTGTCCTCAACTGCTTTGCCTGTCCGTCGAGGCCTTATATCCCTAAGAACATAAGAACATAAGAAAATGCCATACTGGGTCAGACCAAGGGTCCATCAAGCCCAGCATCCTGTTTCCAACAGTGGCCAATCCAGGCCATAAGAACCTGGCAAGTACCCAAAAACTAAGTCTATTCCATGTAACCATTGCTAATAGCAGTGGCTATTCTCTAACGGGTAGATTTTCAAAAAGCGCGATTTCACGTACTTTTGTTAACGCATCAGGCGCCAACGAAAGTATGCTGGATTTTAGTAGATACGCGCGTAGCCGCTAAAATCCTGGATCGGCGCGCGCAAGGCTACCGATTCCGTATAGCCGGCGCGCGCAGAGCTGCGCAGCCTACCTCCGTTCCCTCCGAGGCCGCTCAGAAATCGGAGCGGCCTCGGAGGGAACTTTCTTTTGCCCTCCCCTCACCTTCCCCTCCCTTCCCCTACCTAACCCACCCCCCCCGGCCCTGTCTAAACCCCCCCCTTACCTTTGTCGGGGGATTTACGCCTCCCGGAGGGAGACGTAAATCCCCGTGCGCCAGCGGGCCGCTAGCTCGCCGTGACACAACCTGGGGGCGGGTCCGAAGGGTGCAACCACGCCCCCGGACCGCCCCGGGCTGTAACCACGCCCCCTGACCCGCCCCCAAAACGCCACGTCCCGCCCTGAAAACGCCACGCTGATCAGGCCCGCCCCCGACACGCCCCCCTCGGAAAACCCCGGGACTTACGCGAGTCCCGGGGCACTGCGCGCGCCGGTAGGCCTATGTAAAATAGGCGCACCGGCTCGCAGGGCCCTGCTCGCGTAAATCCGGGCGGATTTATGCGAGCAGGGCTCTTAAAATCCGCCCCTAAGTGAACTTAATAGCAGGTAATGGACTTCTCCTCCAAGAACTTATCCAATCCTTTTTTAAACACAGCTATACTAACTGCACTAACCACATTCTCTGGCAACAAATTCCAGAGTTTAATTGTGCGTTGAGTAAAAAAGAACTTTCTCCGAATAGTTTTAAATGTGCCCTATGCTAACTTCATGGAGTGCCCCCTAGTCTTTCTACTATCCGAAAGCGTAAATAACCGATTCACATCTACCCGTTCTAGACCTCTCATGATTTTAAACACCTCTATCATATCCCCCCTAGGTCGTCTCTTCTCCAAGCTGAAATGTCCTAACCTCTTTGGTCTTTCCTCATAGGGGAGTTGTTCCATTCCCCTTATCATTTTGGTAGCCCTTCTCTGTACCTTCTCCATTGCAATTATATCTTTTTTGAGATGCGGCGACCAGAATTGTACACAATATTCAAGGTGCGGTCTCACCATGGAGTGATACAGAGGCAAGCCCTAGGTGGGCTTGACCTCTGTCCTGTATTGCTGTGCCTGTTCGTCCAGGCCTTATGTCCCTACAAGGGTTTGACCTCTGTCCTCGATTGCTGTGCATGTTCGTCCAGGCCTTATGTCCAGTCCTAACGGCTGAACCCTCGTTGCAAAAGGAAACCTCAGTCTCTGGCAATTCAAACTAGTAATCCTTCACAGCATGGATCCTTAAATAAAACAGTTTTCTTTAGTTTCAGGGCAGAGAAGGGAACTTCCTCCGTCTTGCTTATGAAGTCATGATCTGTTTGCAAATGCTTAAATCCTAACAATTTGTACCATTATACACTCTAGGGGCCAATCTATTCCAGGGAACCCTTTCCTGCTCAAAGAAAGGGAACGCTCCCCGGTGTTGCAGCCTATCTCTTAGTACCTGTTGACCCATGTTCAGGACGAGAAAAGATCTGCAAGGTACTTAGACTGTAGCAAACACAGTAAGACCATGCTCACAGTAAGACCCTGCTTCACGTCACCATGCTTTGAAGGCTCGTGCCCCACTTTAGGGGCCAACCCATTCCAAGGAAACCCTTTCCTACTCATAGGAAAGGGAACTCTCCCAGGTGTTGCAGCCTATCTCTTAGTACCTGTTGACCTATGTTGAACTGCTGTTCACAGTGAGACCTCCTCCACGTCGCGACGCTTTGAAGGCACATGCTCCACTCTAGGGGCCAACCCATTCCGGGGAGCCCTTCCTGCCTCAAAGGAAAGGGAACTCTCCCCAGATGTAGCCAGCCTGTATCTACCCTCTGACCCATGTTGAACTGCTGTTCACATGCACCCTCCTCTGTCTTGGCCTTGAAAACTCTCGTTTGTATATCTGCTAACTCCACCATATTTTAAAAGACCAGCCAGAGCTCACTAGACACCAACGGAAACACCCCACTCTAGGGGCGAACCCATTCTAGAGAGCCCTTTCCTGTAGAAAGGAAAGGGAACTCTCTGCGGGTGTAGCCAGCCTGTATCTACCCTCTGCCTTGCTGCCATACACCAGATGACTCACTCAACTCCTTGTGGTGTTCTGGCCACTATCATAGTTGCTCAGTGTGTTGGTACTAGTCTTTCTGCTTGCTATGTTCCCCCTTCATTGTGCTGTAGGATGTTGATGCCACTTGTCTTGCCGCTTTGCCTGTCGTGCTGCCTTTGAGGGTTCATGCATCCGTTATTGGTGCTCTCTTTTGAAGCTGTGGTATGTTTTTTACACTCTCGCTGCTGCTTTGCACCTCTATTAAAGCACTCTTCTGCCACTCCTGGTACCCCTTTGCCCCTTTAAAGTACCTTAGGCTATTCATGCCACTTTGGTGCCACTTTGCCAAAGTCTAAGTACCTTGGAGCTGTTTTGTTGTTCTAATGATTGCTCCCCAGAGGTTTCATCAAAATTAATAAGAAAACCCCAATTCTGCAGCCAAAAATAGGCTGCAAATACTTCCCCCATTGACTTTAATGGGAACCGGAAATCGAATGCATGTATGAACGTATCAGGACGCCATTGGAAGAATGCAACAAATTTTCCCGCCAACGAATACGAATACCAAATTGGACGAATCTGTATCCTCTGCACATCCCTAATAAATATATTATGCTTATGGACCATAAGAATATAAAATGTGCCCCAGAAAATGGGAAAGAAGGGAGAAGTGGTGATTGTTGGAGATTTTAATCTGCTGGATGTAGACTGGAGAATCCCTTCTGCAGAATCTAACAGTAGTAGAGAAATAGTGGATGCCCTACAACATTTCAAACAAATGGTAATGGAACCCACAAGGGAGTGAGCTGTACTCAATTCAGTGCTCACTAATGGAGATAATGTCTCTAATGTCCAGGTGTGTGCCCACCTCAGCACCAGTGATCATCAAACAGTATGGTTTCATATCACAAATAGGATATGGAGAAGTCACACGAAGACCCGAGTATTGCAGTTCAAAAACACGGACTTTGATGAAATGGGGAAATACCTGGAGGAAGAAGGTTGGGAGAACAAGAGAGATGTGGAACAACCGTGGGCCAGACTAAAAGGATCAATTACCAAGGCAACAAATCTATATGTTAGGTTTCATTTTTCTCTTGCATTTTACTTTTCTATCTGGTTCTCAAAGGAGGTGGCTGATAAAATAAAAGCTAAAAGAACAGCATTTGAGAAATATAAAAGATCCCAAAGGGAGGAGCACAATAAAGAATATCTGATGGAACTGAGGGAGACAGAGAAAGTAATCAAGACAGCAAAAAGTCAAGCAGAAGAAAGGATTGCCAAAGAGGTAAAGCGAGGTGACAAAACATTTTTCAGATACATCAGAGAAAGACGAAAAGTCCAAAGTGGTATAGTGAAATTGAAAAGTGAAAAGGATCAATGTGTGGAGAGAGATGAAGAAATGGCATAAGAAGAGAATGTATGCCAGAAGAGAATGTATGGGAAGAGCTAGGAAAACTGAAAGTGGACAAAGCCATGGGGCCTGATGAGGTTCATCCCAGGATACTGAGGGAGCTCAGAGATGTGCTGGCGGATACACTGCATGACCTGTTCAATAGATCCCTAGAAACGGGAGTGGTGCCAAGTGATTGGAGAAGAGCAATTGTGGTCCTGCTTCACAAGAGTAAGAGAAGAGAGGAGGCTGGAAACTACAGGCTGGTTAGCCTAACCTCGGTGGTGGGAAAAGTAATGGAGTCGCTGCTGAAAGAAAGAATAGTGAACTTTCTACAGTCAGAAGAATTGCTGGACCAGAGGCAGCATGGATTCACCAGGGGAAGGTCCTGTCAGACTAATCTGATTGACGTTTTTGATTGGGTGACTAGGGAATTGGATCGAGGAAGAACACTCGATGCCATCTACTTGGATTTCAGCAAAGCTTTTGGTACGGTCCCGCACAGGAGGCTTATGAATAAAATAAGAAGCTTAGGATTGAGTGCCGAGGTGGTGGCCTGGATTGCAAACAGGTTGATGGACAGAAGACAATATGTGATGGTAAATGAATCACTCTGAAGAGAGAGCAGTGTTAAGCAGAGTGCCGCAAGGATCAGTGTTGGGACCGGTCCTGTTCAATATCTTTGTGAGCGACATTGCGGACGGGATAGAATGTAAGATTTGTCATTTTGCAGATGATACTAAGATCTGCAACAGAGTGGACATGCTGGAAGGAGTGGAGAGAATGAGATGGGATTTAAGGAAGCTGGAAGAGTGGTCAAAGATATGGCAGCTGAGATTCAGTGCCTAGAAGTGCAGAGTCATGTATATGGGGTAGAAATCTGAAAGAACTGTATTTGATGGGGTGTGAAGGGCTGATGTGCACGGAGCAAGAGAGAGACCTTGGGGTGATAGTGTCTAACGATCTGAAGTCGGTGAAACAATGTGACAAGGCAATAGCTAAAGCCAGAAGAATTCTGGGCTGTATAGAGAGAGGAATATCTAGTAAGAGAAAGGAAGTGATGATCCCCTTGTACAGGTCCTTGGTGAGGCCTCACCTGGAGTACTGTGTTCAGTTCTGGAGACTGTATCTCCAAAGGGACAGAGACAGGATGGAGTCAGTCTAGAGAAGGGTGACCAAAAAGGTGGATGGTCTTCATAAAATGATTTATGAGGAGAGATTGAAGAACCTAAAATTGTATACCCTGGAGGAGAGGAGGAGCAGGATGATATGATACAAACTTTCAGATACTTGAAAGGTTTTAATGATTCATGGTCAACAACAAACCATTTCCACTGGAAAAAGGTCAGTAGAACTAGGGGTCATGATTTGAAACTCCAGGGAGGAAGACTCAGAACCAATGTCAGGAAGTATTTCTTCATGGAGAGGGTGGTGGATGCCTGGAATACCCTTCTGGAGGAAGTGGTGAAGACTAAAACTGTGAAGGATTTCAAAAGGGCATGGGATAAACACTGTGGATGCATAAAGGCTAGAAGATAGGAATGAAGAGGAGCCATTGGGGTGGATTGCTGGAATGGAGGCTACTACCTGGTGATTACTACCTGGTGATTACTCAATAAGCCTTCACATGGTTAATGCAACTCCAATATTGCTTTCTGCTTCAAGGGGAAATGTGGAAAAGAGGATTTGCATTCAGACAACCAATAAGGACTGAACTACACAGTCTGGGTAAACAAATAAGCGTGGGGGTAGCTTGCTTATTGCGGCGGTTACTACCCTAAACCAATTAAGCCTGATACATCACTTTGAATGCTTATACAGAGTTGCTCTCTGCTTCAACGGCAGGGGGAAATGTGGAAAAGAGGATTTGCATTCAGACAACAACCAACAAGGCATTGAACTGTGCAATGTGGGTAAACGAACATCGGGGTAACTTGCTTGATGTGGCGGTTACTACCCTTAACCATTAAGCTTTATGCTCACCTTTGATACAACTCCAACATTACTCTCCATCAATGGTAGGGGGTGGCTGGAAATTTGAATCAAACAGTAACCATCAAGGGCCCTGAACTTGGTGGTCAGTGAAACAGCTAAGTATGGGAAAATAAATGTGGGAACTTGCTGGGCAGACTGGATGGGCTGATTGGTCTTTTTCTGCCATCATTTCTATGTTTCTATGCTGAGTCAGACCAAAGGTGTGCCTGACTCTGCATCCTACCTTTGACGGGTCAACCTAGATCAGTTTCAGGGCATCTTTTCCTACAGCACAGTTGTGTTGTTTATTTGCAGCATTCTTTTACTTGATTTACTCAGACAGTTGTACTTATAGGGCATTTCTGTGAAATAGCTTCTTTGAATTTTAAATCAAGTTTAATTCTGAACATTCTGCCTGCAGCTGATAATTCTTTCATCAAAAATCTTTATGTATTCAAAAATACTCACCTAGGCTAAACATAGAAGCTAGAAATGACTTCACATATCCATGCCCATCAGGCACAAGGTTGCAGGTGCTGTATTAAAGGGAATTTTAATTTTTAAATTATGAAATGTCTTCTTTTATCTGTTTCAGTGTTCAGCTAGAAATGCAACAAATATTTTCATTAGACGCATGGAAACCATATTTAAAAATGTGGACTGGGGTTTTTAATCATTAGTTTGTAGAATACATTAAATGTAGAAACATAGAAATGATGGCAGGAAAGGACCAATGATCCATCCAGTCTGCCCAGTAAGCTTTCCATGGTAGTATCTGCCATGCCGTGCAGGATACCTTCATGTATCAGTCAGCGCTCCTTGATGTGCTTTGCTTATATGCTTGGCCATAGAAGCAGTCCTGTGATTTTTCCCCAATGTCTGCGCATCATACCCCAGACTAAAAAAACTCATGGTTCATGTTTGCTGTCTCTGAATACAAACTCCTCTTTCCCTCCACCCCTACCCACCTCCATCAAAAGCATCAAGGCTTATTGGTTAAGTGTAGTAATCCCATGCCTTCTGTTAACTGCTATTTTGTGCAGATTACCCTCATGCTTCTCAGTTCCCCAGACCGTAAAAGTCAGGGCCCTCATTGCTGTCTGAATCCAATTCCCCTTTTTCACCTGCCATTGAAACAGAGAGTAATGTTGGCGATGCATCAAAAGTATCAAGGATTATTAGTTAAGGGTAGTTATATCTGCATTTCAGTAGCCCAGACAATGGAATTAGGGCTCTCGGCTGTTATCTGAATCCAATTCCTCTTTTCCCCTTATCATTTAAGCGGGGAGCAGTGTTGCAATTGCATTAAAGCATATTAGTTAAGAGTAGTAATCTCCAAGCCTTCTGCTAAAGGTAGTAACCACAATACCAGCAAGTTAACCCCACATGCTTCTCATTTCTGTCCTCTAGCCTTTAGAGATCCACAGTGTTTATCCCATGCCCCTTTGAATTCTTTGTTTTTGTCTTTACCACCTCCTCTGGGAGGGCATTCCAAGTGATGTGGATACTAGGGATGTGAATTGGGTGATCGATCGTCTTAATGATCGATTTTGGCTGGGGGGGGGGGGAAATCTGATCGTCATGGTTTTTGTTATTTTTTAAATCGTAAAAAATCATAAATCGGGAGAGGGCGGGAAAACCGGCACCCTAAAACCCACCCTGGCCAATATTCAAAATGGTGCTGGCGCTACTTTTGCCCTCACTATGTCGACATAGTGAGGGCAAAATGGCGCCGGCCGTATTGCCAATATTCAAAATGGCGCCGGCGCTACTTTTTCCCTCACTATGTCGACATAGTAAGGGCAAAATGGCGCAGGCCGTATTGCCAATATTAAAAATGGCGCCGGCGCTACTTTTGCCCTCACTATGTCGACATAGTAAGGGCAAAATGGCGCCGGCCGTATTGCCAATATTCAAAATGGCGCCGGCGCCATTTTTGCTCTCACTATGTCGACATAGTGAGGGCAAAAGTAGTGCCGGCGCCATTTTGAATATTGGCAATATGGCCCACGTGCAGGAGGTTGCTCCCAGACCCCCGCTGGACTTTTGGCAATTCTTGTGGGGGTCAGGAGGCCCCCCCAAGCTGGCCAAAAGTCCCTAGGGGTCCAGCGGGGGTCCGGGAGCGATCTCCTGCACTCGTGACGTCGGGTGACAGAAACCAAAATGGCGCCGGTGCTACCTTTGCCCTGTCATATGGTAAGGGCAAAGAGCCACCAGCGCCATTTCTTTTAACGCAGCCATGGCCCGAGAGCGGGAGATCGCGCCCGGACCCCCCCACTGGACCCCAGGTAATTTTAAACATTTTGGGGGGCTTTGGGACGGTGGGGGATTTATTTTAAAGGGTCGGGGTGGGTTTTAGGGTGCCAGTTTTCCCGCCCTCCCCCTCCCCCGATTTACGATTTTTTGACAATAAATCGGGGGAATTGTTATTGTATCGCGGCTCTAACGATTTTTGACGATTTAAAATATATCTGACGATTGTTTTAAATCGTCAAAAAAGATTCACATCCCTAGTGGATACTCATAGGCCCTTAGTCTCAGTGAAACACTATTTGATATGTTACACAAGAAGTCATTATTCCTGTTCTCCTTGTGTTGTTTACCTAGGCAGATGGACATTATAAGCTAGATAAAGATTCTGAGAATCAAGGTTGTAGAACTTTTTGAAATGATATGAGATTATTTGACGTTCCATCTAAAAACAGAGACAAGGTCAGTTTACATTCCACCTAAGATTATAGAAATATATCTGGAACTAGAACAAGTGACATTCCATCTAAGATTATAGAAAATATTCATAGAACAAACACAAAGTTGCTAATACTGGCAAATTCCAAGAAAACTTTTACATGCAAGTTGAGAATTAAATTACCATATGGCCATTCAGATTACATGTTTATAATAGAAAGCCAATCTTTAAAATTGTGATAATTATGTAACCTAGTTTAGGGGTTAGAAATATACAAATGTAAATTCTATATAATTCTTTTTTATCAGGAATATCATTTGAGGAGTTTTGAAGCCTTGCGTTGCAGTCTGCCTCTCCATAAGGTACTTTATTATTTAATGTTTGAGATTTATATTATTTTATAGCCTTTAAATAAAAAAGCTTTTCTCTATAGCTAGTGGCTTTAAGTGTTCTTATTTTCAAAGAACCACAACGCAGGCCTCCATAACCCTCTCCATGAAGAAATATTTCCTGATGTTGGTTCTGAATCATCCCCACTGAAGTTTCATTTTATGACTCCTAGTTCTATTGTTTTCTTTCCAATGGAAAAGATTCAAAGTCCATACATCATTAAAACCTTTTAGGTATCTGAAGGTCTGTATCATATCTCCCCTGTATCTCTTCTCTTCCAGAGCATACATATTCAGATCCTTTAGCCTCTCCTCATAGGCCTTCTGATTCATACTCCACACCATTTTTGTTGCCTTTCTCAATACCACCTCTCTCTTATCTCTATCCTTTTTGAGATACGGACTCCAGAACTGAACACAGTTCTCCAGTAAGGCCTCACCAAGGACGTGTACCAGGGCATTATCACCTCCTTTTTCTTACTGGTTATTCTTCTTTCTATGCAGCCCAGCATTCTTTTGGTTTTAGCTATCACGTTGTCACATTGCTTCACCATCTTCAGATCCCCAGACACTATCACCCCAAGATCCCTCTATTGGTACATGCACGTCTTTCACCTGACATCATATATAGCTCTTTTGGATTACTATATCCCAAATACATGACTCTGCATTTCTTGGCATTGAATCCTAGTTGACAAATCTTCGACCAAGCTTTCTTAAATACTTTTCATTCTCTCTACTCTTTCAGGTGCAGATCTTAGTATCATCCACAAATAAACTTTACCTTCTATCCCTTCCGCAATGTCACTCACAAAGATATTGAACCAAACCAGTCCCAATACTGATCCCTATGGCACTCTAACACGGCTTTCTCTTGAGAGTAGGGTCCATTTACCATTACACGCTGTCTCCTATCTGTCAACAAGTTTGTAATCATACCACCACCTTGGCGCTCACTCCCAAGCTTCTTATTTATTCACAAGTCTTCTATACGAGACCGTATCAAAAGCTTTGCTGAAATCAAAGAGGATCACATCGAATGCTCTTCCTTGATTCAATTCTCTAGTCACCCAATAAAAAAAATCAATCAGGTTTGTCTGACAGGACCATCCTCTGGTGAATCCATGCTGCCTTAGGTAGATAGTTCACCAACTTTTCCTTCAGCAGCATCTCCATTAAGTTTCCCACCAGATGTGAGGCTAACCAGCCTGTAGTTTCCAGCCTCCTCTATGCTACCACTCTTGTGAAGTGGGACCACCACCCCTTTTTTCCAGTTCTAAGGCACCACTCCCGTTTCCAGTGATCTATTGAACAGATCCTTCAGCGGACCCACCAGCACATCTCTGAGCTCCCTGGGTCTTCTTTAGGGAACATTGAACTGAAGTATTTGTTTAATATTTCTGCCATTTCTTCATCTCTCTCCACACATTTTTCTTTTCACTTTTCGATTTCACTATACCATTTTGGACCTTTCTCTGAAATATCTGAAAAATGTTTTGTCACATTGTATGCTTTTAACTGCTAAAGAATGTTCTTTCTGAAATAATATTAACATTAATGATCTACAGAAATAAGGGTCAACAGGGAAGTTGTAGGTGATACCTTTTTTTGGATGGCTGGAACAATCATAAGTGTTAGAAATGTATTCTTTGTTATGAACCTTCCTAAAGCAATTGCATATATGTTGGTGCAAAAGCTTTGGAAGATTGGTAATTCTCAATGATGAACATGGAGGTGCTTAAAATATCTATGAAACTCCCCCCACCATCTGGGTTGGGGGGGGGGGGGCAGGCAGTTGAAAGAGCATGCTGCAATTGAAATGAACTGTTTATAGGAAGAGGTAGTGTCATATGTGTTTCAGACCCAAGGATGTGTAGGTAATATAGCACCACAAATATTGAATAATTATTGGTATTGGAACCTCCAACTGTATAATGCACAGGCTAGGATTGATCAGGGTTAATTTTAATCAGAACAAGTTTTGATGTGGGGCATAGTTTCAGGGTGTCTTTGGGGCTGATTTCTATAGTTGGAGGAAGAAAGTTCAAGAATGTTTAAGGAGGTTGAGTGCTCTCTATACATAAGTGGGTTTTCTATTGCCAGAATCTTCCTTGCACATAAGTCTTAAACCTCTCCCAATAAGGCAAAGGGTTTCTTATCCCTACCTGTGGCTAATCCATTGTGTCATGAGTTTAATGCCTGTCTCAATCAGTAAACAATGCTCTATGCAGAAGACTGAATTCTAATATTTTTAGCTTCACTATGCCTTTGATAACCGTGGGGACTTTCTTCTTCTTACTCTCTGCTTCAATGGCAGTGGGGAAAGGGGAATTGGATTCAGACAGCAACTAATGAGGGCCCCAACTTTTACGGTTTGGGGAACAAATAAACATGGGGGTAACTTGCTGATGCGGCTTTTACTACCCTTAATCACTAAGCCTGATTCTTTTGATGCAGCTCCAACATTGCTTTCCTCTTCTATGGCAAGGATTAAGGGAAATTAGATTCCCTGACTTTTACAATCTGGGAAACTGATAAGCATGAGGGTAACCTGCACAGTGCAGCAGATACTGGCATAGGCTTGCTGGGCAGACTAGATGGATCATTTGGTCCTGTTCTGCCATCATTTCTATGTTTCTATTAACTCTTGTAATGTTCTACATCTGTTTCCCAAAACCCTTCCACCCTTCCACCCTTGACTCCAAACCAAGTCACAATTCAATTCCCCAAATTATTTTTAGTTAGTAACAGCTACCAGTCAAGCATAGCAGTAACAGTTTGAAACAGGTATGTAGAAGGCTTAAGAGAGCTCAAGTTTCCAAGCAGATTCAAGCATAAGGAGAAAAGTACTGCTCATAGTCATACTCTCCTTGGCTGGTTGGCACAGACTAAAAGTATTCCATGCCAGAGTCTCCAAATGATTGACTAGAGTAACCCTTACACCCTGGAGTTCTAATTTATAGAGTTTGCAACACAAGTTTCAGATAATTAATAACAGGGTACATTTTAAACTTAAATGTTCAAAATTTTCTAAACACCATAGTTTCCCTAAAAGCATACAAGGACACAGCTGATCAAACATGGCTTTAAAGTACAGACCTTCCACTACATGATTTCAGTATTCCCTAGGAGTTGCAAACCACAAGTTAACCAATCAACATACATGCAAGCTACCCCAGCTTGAGCCTAATATGTCTGGGTGTATATTGCTCAGTCTTCCTGTTGCCCCTAATATTGAGTTTCTTTTTCTCCCAAACTATGTTCTAGCCAATAACTTTAAACTTAAAGTAGAGCAAACATTCCTCTCCTTATGTCATCTTTTTTCTTTTTAGAGCTGTCATTCTCTGGCTTTCTCAGGAGTTGTCTATATCAGAGCTAGCATTCCTCAGTGGCTTCTATTACAGTGATGCAAAGTCTAACCATCTTCTGCTTCCACTATATCTTCACACAGGACTCTTACAGTTTGTCTAACATTAGAGATTTGAGAGTTTTATCAATTAAAATATTATTGATTGATATAACACTTGTTTAGGTAATTTAGAAAGTTAAGGTCAGGTTTATAATTTCTACAGAAATGTAATGTTTCAGAGATTGAATTCAGAGCAATCACAACTATCTACCGCAAATGAAAGGCAATGTCAGATCTCTTAATTAAAAGTTAGTTTGTTCTCTCACCATGCTGGCAAACCACAGTTGAAAGAGATGGGTAGCTTCTCTCTCTGTGAAAACGTTTGCATCTGTGTACCTCTGAGTGCAGGTTAGGAAAACTCATCTGAATGCTGGGAGAGTTGCAGGCATATCCAGGTCTCTGGGTCTGAGGGTGTTGTTCATTGGTCTTGGTGATTATCCCTTTGATGGTCAACTCCCTGATAGTCTTCTTGATGGCAGGAATCTTGGCAGCTTTTTTTTTTTTTGCTGCTTTCTTTCACACACTTTTATAGAAGTGAATTTGCATAATGTGTGCACGGACAATACATATTGATGAGGGCCAAGCACAGCTCTCTGATTGGGAGTTTCACACCTTTTTTTTGTTTTTAATAAAATTGTTCATGTTAGCATGGAGACCTGCATAATCTCAAAATTCCACTAGAGATAACCATCCTCCAATCAGTATCAAAACCCTTTGTTCCAGGCAGAGCTAAGGTAGACAAAGTGGTGGCAGTGCCAGGATATGTTTTACCCTCTAGGTATTCTTTCTGCAAAGCCTGTATTTCTCAGTCTCAGCACATATAGAAGAATGTCCATAATGCTTTGCTGACAATCTTCTATGTTCTTTAGTTCACAAAGAATGAGCTCCTTTAATATATACTCAGAAAATGTTGGTCTGAATTATCCCTACAGGTGGGGATAAAGAACATGATTTTCCCATCGATAGCAGGGCTGAATTAGCCATGCTGTCATGGGATCTGTCAGTCAGGCCCGGGAGGCGGAGCTTGTCAAAGCAGAGAACAGAGCTTTGCTCTCTGCAACTACGCATGTGTTCCCGCGCAGGAAAGTAACGGAATCTCCTCAGTCTGTTTTTTCCGCGAGCGGAGCTGTCCTTCTCCTCAAAGTCTAAAAGTAAAAATGTCAAAATCGGGGTGTAAACCCTGTCATTGCGGCATAGTAATGTTGGTCACGGTCGGCCATGACCGATGTTACCGATGCCTAGGACCAGATCACAATCGGGAAGATTGTGAATTTTGCTCCAGGATGTCTCCTAGAGGATTAAAACAAAGGGCCTACAGGCTTCAGGAGCTTTTTGCCTCAATGGAACCATCGGAGGCTCATTCATCGCCTGGCCCACTGACTTCATCAGCTCCTTCAAAAAAGAGAAAATCTTCGTCGGATCCTCAATCCTCCACTCTTGGAGGTAAAGAGAGCTCAAAACGACAAAGGCCAATGGATTCTAGAAAATCCACAGGATTCCCATCGGATCCCCAAGAACTACCTCAGGAACCATACTCCCCTCCAGAAGACCTCACATACCCAAAATTCCTAGAAAAATTGGGTACAATTCTGTATCTAGAGGTCCAAAAATAAACAGACCCTAGGGCAGAAACCCTGGGTCTCCTAAAGATTTTTGATACTCCAGGGAATCCAACATCTCTTCCACCACAAGAACTCATGCATTCAGTCTTACAGAAGTCCTGGGATGCGCCTTATACAATTGCAGCCGTTTCCAGGAAAACAGACATTAAATTCCATATGAAGAAAACATCATCGTATACTCTATCACAATTACCTCATACCTCGATAGTGGTGGAATCGGCGATGCAAAAATTTAAAACAAAATCTCATTCCTCATTCCCACCAGGGAAAGACAACAAATATTTAGATGAGTTTGGCAGGAAAATATATCATAACTCGATGTTGACTACCCGAATTATGCACCATCAATTCTACATGGTACAATACCTATATGAGTGCATGCAAGCTATGAAGGGTATGCTTTTCTCTACGGAGGATCAGATACCTCCACCTCTTCATGACATGGAAGAGTGTTCTCGACACCTTTTGAGGTCAATCTACGAAGCACTTGAAACATCATCTAGGGCATCAGCAACAGCCATTGCAGCCCACAGACTAGCATGGTTACGTTCAAGTTTGATACGTGAAGATTTGCATGAGAAACTAACAAACCTCCCATGTACAGGAGATAATCTATTTGGAGAAAGATTCCAAGACGCAGTAGGTAAACTGAAAGAAGAAGCTTTAGCAGTACAATCATTAACATCACATCCTAATTATTCGACCACACGTCGTTATATTGGATCTACTCGAAGGCAATCATATGCCAGAAGACCCTATAGATCTTATCAGTCTTTTCATACACAAACATACCCTTCCTACCAGCATCCTGCTCCACAACAGAATACCTCAAACCCACATAGAGGTAAACCACATAACCAGAGACAACAAGCACAACAACCTACTTCTGCAGCAAAAGCGGCTCCATCTTTTTAGTTACTCAGCCCCACCACAACATCAAGCTCCACCAGGCAGAATTCGTTCTTGCCGGGAAGCCTGGGAAAGAATAACATCTGATCAATGGATTTTGGAGATAGTACGTCATGGTTACCAACTCCAATTTAACACAAAACCCATATTTCCTCATCTTTCCACACTCAAGATTCACAAACCCCAACCACAACTGGGGGAGGAAATTGCTTTGCTTCGCAAACAACAAGCAATTCGACAAATTCACCCAGGCTCCAAATCAGCAGCATTTTATTCCCCATACTTCCTCATACCCAAGAAGTCGGGGGGCCTTCGCCCCATACTAGACCTAAGGGAATTGAACAAATTTCTCACCAAGGAGAAATTCAAAATGGTATCGTTGAAGTCAATCCTTCCTCTCATTCAAACCAATGATTGGATGTGTCCCATTCAACTGAAGGATGCTTACATACACATTCCAATCCATCCATCCTCGTGGCGTTACCTATGCTTTCGCTACAGGCATCAACACTACCAGTACAAAGTTCTTCCTTTTGGACTATCGGCTGCACCCAGGGTGTTCACCAAATGCATGGTAGTAGTGGTAGCTCATCTCAGACAACAAGGTATAACCATCTTTCCATATCTGGACGATTGGCTCATAATCGCCTCAACTCCCAACATCTTACTAGATCACCTCCACTGTGTGATACAATGCTTACAGGAATTAGGATTAGTGATCAATTTCCAGAAATCACACCTACAACCAACATAGCCGTTACAGTTCATAGGTGCATGCCTGGACACTACGTGCAACAGGCGACAGAATATCACACTTCCGTCACCTTCTACGTACCTTGATCCATACTCAGAGACCTTCAGCGAGACAGATCTTGGTAGTCCTGGGCCACATGGCGGTGGCAATTTTCACGGTTCCCAACACCAGGCTACACATGAGGTGCCTGCAATTGGGACCAAAACGCCAATGGAAACAACATTCACAACCATTGACGCAGAAGGTATCGCTGACCGCCGAAATGAAAAAAGATATAACATGGTGGCTTCTAGACTCCACCCTGTCCAAAGGAGCGTTGTTCAGTCCCCCTCCTCACAACGCAGTCCTAACCACAGATGTGTCTTGCAAGAGCTGGGGTGCACACCTCGAGATTTACGAAACACAAGGGTTATGGACAATCTCGAAGCGGAACCTGCAAATAAATTTATTGGAACTCAGAGCAATTCGCAATGCATTACAAGTGTTCCAAGACCACCTGAAAGGACGCAGGGTCATGATCTACACGGACAATCAAGTCGCAATGTTTTACATCAACAAACAAGGAGGGTCCGGTTCATGGTCCCTTTGCAAGGAGACCCTCACAATCTTCGAGCATGCTCACCGAAACTGCATACTTCTCCAAGCGACTTATCTACCAGGAGTTGCAAACACAAGAGCGGACAGACTAAGTCGCATCTTTCATCCTCACGAATGGGCACTCAGTACAGAAATAGCCCAGGACGCATTCACGCAGTGGGGGACACCATCAATAGATCTCTTTGCAATGGAGATCAATGCTCAATTTCCCAAATTCTGCTCGATAAGACCAAGCCAATTCAGGATCGCTCAAGATGCCTTCCTCATCCCGTAGACGACAGGCCTCCTGTACGCCTTTCCTCCCATACCGATCATAACAAGAACAATTCAGAAGTGCATAGCGGACAAAGCTCAACTGATACTCATAGCCCCGGCCTGGCCGAGGCAACCATGGTACAGTTTCCTTCTCCAGCTATCCATCATGGACCCAATTTGCCTACCGAATCACCGGGATCTTCTCTGCCAAGATCAAGGGATGCTTCTACACCTGCTACACTCATCTCTCCACTTGACAGCATGGAGATTGACTGGCTCCTTCTAACAGAACAAGGAGTTTCCAACTCAGAACAATTCGTCTTGTTGGAATCCAGGAAACTCTACAAGGAAAAATAACAGTTATAAATGGAAACGTTACTCTACCTGGTGCACCTACAAAGGTGTACCACCATTGGACTGCTCACCTGAGTTGCTCATGGACTATCTTCATACACTATATGTAGCTGGTCTAGCAACATCATCCATCAGAGTTCACCTCAGCATCATAGGCACCTATCATAGACCAGTAAACAATATTCCAATATCCAATCACCCATTACTGTCTCATTTCATTAAGGGCTTAACTCACATTCATCCTCCGGTATCTAAACCTCCTGTTCCATGGAACCTCAACATAATTCTGGAACAGCTCATGCTTTCCCCATTTGAACCCATGGACTCGGCACACATTAAATACCTCACATGGAAAGTGGTATTCCTGGTTGCAATAACATCAGCACGAAGAGTGAGTGAGTTACAGGCCTTGGTCCATTACCCTCCATATTTGCAATTTCATCACCAGAAATAGTAGTTCTCCGAACTCACCCATCCTTCCTACCGAAAGTAGTTACTCAATTCCATCTCAATCAGACCATGGAATTACCAACTTTTTTCCCTACACCTCACGCAAATGATAGGGAAAAACTACTGCACACACTAGATTGTAAAAGAGCTTTAACACACTACAAAGAAAGAACAAACTCGGACTCCCATGTTTCTCAACTCTTTGTCTCCTTTGACCCGAAGACACCTGGATTACCAGTGGCTAAACGCACCATCTCCAGCTGGATAGTACAGTGCATCAAATTCTGCTATGATAAACAGAATTTACAATTACATTCTACTCCTAAAGCTCACCAAGTCCGAGCAGTAGCAGCCTCCTTGGCACACCTGAAGAATGTACAACCCATAGACATTTGCAAGGCAGCTACATGGTCATCACTTCATACCTTCACATCTCACTACTGCCTTGACCAACAAGCAGCCACTGATGCAAATATAGGGCAAGCAATACTGCAATCTCTATCCTCCGGTCCATGGTGACTGCCACACTGCCAAAGATCACGTACAAACATATATATCAAAAATGACGTGATCGGGAGCTTGAGACTTCCATGACAGCATGGCTAATTCAGCCCTGCTATCGACGGGAAAAAGCAAGTTTGCTTACCGTAAACGATGTTTCCGTAGATAGCAGGATGAATTAGCCATGCTGACCCACCCTCCTCCCTGGCAGTCACCAAGTCTTCAACTACAATAATGCTTAATCACAGACTGAGGAGATTCCGTTACCTTCCTGCACGGGAACACACGCGCAGCCGCAGAGAGCAAAGCTCTGTTCTCTGCTTTGACAAGCTCCGCCTCCCGGGCCTGAATGACAGATCCCATGACAGCATGGCTAATTCATCCTACTATCTACGGAAACATCATTTACGGTAAGCAAACTTGCTTTTCTTCACCCAATGAACCTCATTTTTTCCCCAGGATTCATTTAAGCCTATTTTGACACATCCAAAATGAAATGGCAGAGAGACATTACTATCAGCCTTCTGAGTCATCTATTATGACTTATGATAGCAGAAAAAAAAACCAATTAGTGTATCCAGTCTGCCTAGTTATCCTCGTCAGTGCTGCTAAGGGTATATTCCTACTCTCAACCATTGAGCATGATTGCTTGTAAGATATCACTTCTTATCTAAGATAGTTATTGTTGTATTTTACAATCTTGGATAGATGAACATAGAAGACCCGTATTTAGTCTACATCCAGTACTCTTCCCTTCCCATGTCAAACTATAAAGCTTTGCAACAATTTATATAGCTACCAATATTTAGTAGGTCTGTTGCGCAAACATGCAACCCCCCCCCCCTCCCCTAAATTGCAGTGGCCTTTCTGAATGGTAGCTACCAGTACCAAACTGCTGCACCAATTTGACCAGTCTCTGGGGAATTGTAGCTTTATTTACATGGTTGAAACTTCAGCAATTATCTATAATAAATGTTATATTACACATTATATTATATTTCTATGTATAGTTGTCACGTCTCCACTCTTGAGGTTCATCATTGTGGATTCTACACAGTTGGTTCATGCAGACAGACAGACAGACCCAGCTGTGAAAGACTTGCTGGATAGACTTGGCTAACCCCTAATTTGTAGGGATGTCCATTTGTTTTGTTACCTTATGCACATATATTTTTACTGTAATTAAAATGTGTGTGTATGCACATAAAATTGATTTCATGCACATAAATGTGTTACATGTATAAGCAAAGAAACAAAATGAAAAAATGTTAGTTCTTGACTGAGAGAAATGGTAAACTGTGACTTGAGAGTGAACAGTGACATGTTGATTTCTGTAGTGTAATTTTCTTTTATCCATTGAAATTAGTTCTACTGATAAGGTCTAGCAGTTTGATAAAAACTGTAATATATAATTAGCAGCACAAAGCAGCCTCAAGTTATCCCTATTAAGTTTCCTGGCAGATATCTGGCTACATTCTATATTCATGCTTAACAGCATAAAATCCTACCTGCTAGTTCCAAGCTATTAAATCTGTTAAATTCAGATTTTAGAAATATATAATTAACGTATCACCAAACCAGAGGCTGATGTTCTTTTAGGCCATCATCCAATTTAAATATGCTGTTATACATTCTAGTGACTTTCCTTTTGACTAAAATAGAATGCTACTCTTGGAGAGTTAGGGAAATGTGTAGTTAAATCAAATTTTATCAGGCAGAGGCTTTTACATTTAATACAATAATTGAAAAAGATGAACATTTTATCAATTTTAGCTAGATAGTTTCACCAGACCAGATGTTTACGTCTTGATTTAATATCAATTTCTGTCATTCATGATAGCACAGAATAGCTAGGCCATCTTTGATTCCTGTTTGCTCAAGTATACAACCATCCAGAGAGATATTTCAATTAGTAAGTAGTTAGCCCCAGCTTCCCAAATTTTGAATTTCAGTTTTAGCAGAATTGTCCCCATGAAGTAAAAGAAATATTATTCAGATGCATAAACATTGTTTTCGTACATACAAACAAATTGTTTCATCTTTTTGCTAATAGTGAATTTACCATAATTGTGTGAAAACTGGGCATTTCCTACTGAACTGTATATGAAGCTGAGGTACCTGTTGAAAGCGAAAGCTACATAGTTTAATAGGGATGTGAATCGTTTTTTAACGATTAAAATTATCGTCCGATAATTGTAATATCGTCTTAAATCGTTATAGAACACGATACAATAGAAATTCTAACGATTTATCGTTAAAAATCGTTAAATCGTGTTAGTGCGCACTAACGGGAGTTAGTGCGCACTAACTGGGAGTTAGTGCGCACTAACTGAAAATGATACAAATTGACACTTTCCAGGTCAGTAAAGGTCAGTTAGGAATGAATATGTGTTCCTATTGGCTGGCTGCCCTATTATTTATTGATGTTAACCAGGTTCCCACTGAGGTGATGGTTGGGGGGATGGGAAATGGAAATGGAAACTCAGGAACACTAACAGAAAATGATACAAATTATTGACACTATCCAGGTCAGTAAAGGTCAGTTAGGAATGAATATGTATTCCTATTGGCTGGCTGCCCTCTTATCTATTGATGTTACCAAGGTTCCAACTGAAGTGATGGTTGGGGGGATGGGAAATGAAAACTGTTGGTAGTTGACAAAAAAAGTAATGTGATCAGTCAATATGACTAGAACCTGTGCCCTATTCCTGATACCAGGGGTGTTATGATCTTCCTGCACTCAGTGCCCTATCCCTGATACCAGTCTGAGACAGCTCCCTCCCTGCATTACTAGTGAGAGGCTGGCTTCACAGACAGGGGGGAGCTGCCTGACCCTCACTCCTGACTTCCCCCATGTCCCAGCTAGTGAATGGTGTGTGGGTGAGGGGGGGGGGGGGGGGGGGGGAGGATGGTGAAGTCTGAGACAGCTCCCTCCCTGCATTACTAGTGAGAGGCTGGCTTCACAGACAGGGGGGAGCTGCCTGACCCTCACTCCTGACTTCCCCCATGTCCCAGCTAGTGAATGGTGTGTGGGTGAGGGGGGGGGGGGAGGATGGTGAAGTCTGAGACAGCTCCCTCCCTGCATTACTAGTGAGAGGCTGGCTTCACAGACAGGGGGGAGCTGCCTGACCCTCACTCCTGACTTCCCCCATGTCCCAGCTAGTGAATGGTGTGTGGGTGAGGGGGGGGGGGGGGGAGGATGGTGAAGTCTGAGACAGCTCCCTCCCTGCATTACTAGTGAGAGGCTGGCTTCACAGACAGGGGGGAGCTGCCTGACCCTCACTCCTGACTTCCCCCATGGCCCAGCTAGTGAATGGTGTGTGGGTGAGGGGGGGGGAGGATGGTGAAGTCTGAGACAGCTCCCTCCCTGCATTACTAGTGAGAGGCTGGCTTCACAGACAGGGGGGAGCTGCCTGACCCTCACTCCTGACTTCCCCCATGTCCCAGCTAGTGAATGGTGTGTGGGTGAGGGGGGGGGGGAGGATGGTGAAGTCTGAGACAGCTCCCTCCCTGCATTACTAGTGAGAGGCTGGCTTCACAGACAGGGGGGAGCTGCCTGACCCTCACTCCTGACTTCCCCCATGTCCCAGCTAGTGAATGGTGTGTGGGTGAGGGGGGGGGGGGGATGGTGAAGTCTGAGACAGCTCCCTCCCTGCACTACTAGTGAGAGGCTGGCTTCACAGACAGGGGGGAGCTGCCTGACCCTCACTCCTGACTTCCCCCATGTCCCAGCTAGTGAATGGTGTGTGGGTGAGGGGGGGGGGGAGGATGGTGAAGTCTGAGACAGCTCCCTCCATGCATTACTAGTGAGAGGCTGGCTTCACAGACAGGGGGGAGCTGCCTGACCCTCACTCCTGACTTCCCCCATGTCCCAGCTAGTGAATGGTGTGTGGGTGAGGGGGGGGGGGGGGAGGATGGTGAAGTCTGAGACAGCTCCCTCCCTGCATTACTAGTGAGAGGCTGGCTTCACAGACAGGGGGGAGCTGCCTGACCCTCACTCCTCCGGGGTATTGTGATCTTCCTGCACACAGTGCCCTATCCCTGAAACCAGGGGTGTTGTGATCTTCCTGCATGCAGTGCCCTATCCCTATTAATACCAGGAGTGTTGTGATCTTCCTGCACGCAGTGCCCTATCCCTAATACCAGGGGTGTTGTGATCTTCCTGCACACAGTGCCCTATTCCTGATACCAGGAGTGTTGTGATCTTCCTGCATGCAGTGCCCTATCCCTGATACCGGGATGTGTGCAAGAAGATCCCAACACCCCCGGTATCATGAATAGGGCACTGTGTGCAGGAAGATCACAACACCCCTGGTAATAGGGATAGGGCACTGTGTGCAGGAAGATCACAACACTCCTGGTATTAATAGGGATAGGGCACTGTGTGCAGGAAGATCACAACACCCCTGGTGCCAGGGTTAGGGCACTGTGTGCATGAAGATCACAACACTCCTGGTATTAATAGGGATAGGGCACTGTGTGCAGGAAGATCACAACACCCCTGGTGCCAGGGTTAGGGCACTGTGTGCAGGAAGATCACAACACTCCTGGTATTAATAGGGATAGGGCACTGTGTGCAGGAAGATCACAACACCCCTGGTGCCAGGGTTAGGGCACTGTGTGCAGGAAGATCACAACACTCCTGGTATTAATAGGGATAGGGCACTGTGTGCAGGAAGATCACAACACCCCTGGTGCCAGGGTTAGGGCACTGTGTGCAGGAAGATCACAACACCCCTGGTGCCAGGGTTAGGGCACTGTGTGCAGGAAGATCACAACACCCCTGGTGCCAGGGTTAGGGCACTGTGTGCAGGAAGATCACAACACTCCTGGTATTAATAGGGATAGGGCACTGTGTGCAGGAAGATCACAACACCCCTGGTGCCAGGGTTAGGGCACTGTGTGCAGGAAGATCACAACACTCCTGGTATTAATAGGGATAGGGCACTGTGTGCAGGAAGATCACAACACCCCTGGTGCCAGGGTTAGGGCACTGTGTGCAGGAAGATCACAACACTCCTGGTATTAATAGGGATAGGGCACTGTGTGCAGGAAGATCACAACACCCCTGGTGCCAGGGTTAGGGCACTGTGTGCAGGAAGATCACAACACTCCTGGTATTAATAGGGATAGGGCACTGTGTGCATGAAGATCACAACACCCCTGGTGCCAGGGTTAGGGCACTGTGTGCAGGAAGATCACAACACTCCTGGTATTAATAGGGATAGGGCACTGTGTGCAGGAAGATCACAATACCCCTGGTATCAGGGTTAGGGCACAAGTTCTAGTCACATTAACTGATCACATTACTTGTTTTGTCAAGCTACCAACTGTTTCCATTTCCCATCCCCCATATACTGTCAGTGGGAAGCTTGGTAACATGAATAAATAAGAGGGCAGCCAATAGGAATACATATTCATTCCTAAACTGACCTTAACTGACCTGAAAAGTGTCAAATTGTATCATTTTCAGTTAGTGCGCACTAACTCCCAGTTAGTGCGCACTAACTCCCGTTAGTGCGCACTAACTCGAGTTAGTGCGCACTAATCGGAAAAAACGATTTTTTAACTAAAAAATCGTGCCTAGCACGATTTTCTTGCCCTGCCACACGATTTCTATCGTTAAGACGATATGGAAAACGATTCACATCTCTATAGTTTAACAAAAACAGTAATTTTTTTAAAGAAATGTGACCCCCCATCTAAAAAAACCAAAAAAAAGAAAAAAAGGAGGTTGTTATGGTTTGTTAGTGTGTGGATCCTGGGCTGTGGTGACAGGTGTCACCGCCCACAGGGAGAAGCACTGTGAGCCTCACGGTTGGGAGGCGTGGTCCCAGCAGACATCAGAGACAGCTGTGGAATAAATTCTTTATTAGATAGAAGAACACAGCCCGCAGAGCGGGAGTGCAGGAGAAGTAGTGATGTCAGAGTAGAGGGGTATACCCGGAGGGAATACCTCAGAGAAGGAAATCCGGTAGTGGCCCGCAGGGCGGGGTATGCCAAGGAAGTCTCTTTGTAGTGATGACTGGTCGTGACCTGCAGCGCAGGTCACGACCTGTCATCACTACAAAGAGACTTCTTTGGGAAGTCTCTTTGTAGTGACGATATGGTAGTGACCTATAGCACAGGAAATACCCAGGTAGTCTCTCCATAGTGATGGTATGGTAGTGGCCTGCAGCGCAGGGTACACCGAGGGAAGTCTCTCAGTAGTGACGATATGGTAGTGACCTATAGCACACAGGAAGTCTCTCAGTAGTGACGATATGGTAGTGACCTATAGGACAGGAAATACCCAGGTAGTCTCTCCATAGTGATGGTATGGTAGTGGCCTGCAGCGCAGGGTACACCGAGGGAGTCCCCACAGAGATGGTATGGTGAAGGTCCGAGGCACCGGAACACAGAAAGAGTCCTGGAGATGAAGAGGTAGTGGCCTGCAGTGCAGGGTACAGTGGAGAGAGAATACGGTAGTGGCCAGAGGGACGAGACACCGGAGAGGATCCCACAAGAGTTGGTAGAGTAGATCTGTAGAGCTAGGTACTCACTGAAGGGTAGTTCCAGGAAGGGTCTTGAGGAGCTGGACAGGCAGCAGCCCAAGGCAGAAGGCCCTCTGAGGAGCGGATAGCCAGAGATGAGGAAGGGACCCTGAGGAGCGGGTACCCAAGGCGTCTCACGTCGAATGCAGGGCTTAGGAAGTCTGTGAGCGAGAGCGGATTCAGAAACGAGGGAACTCCTTGCTATCACGTCAATAGGCAGGGCCAGTCAGGTTAAGTACCGCAGAGCAAAGATGTCATCAGGAGGGGACGCCCCAGAGGTTCCCACCATGACGTGTACAAGAATGGCCCTTGTGCGCATGCCTATATGATTCCTGGGGCAAGATGACGGTCGGCAGCGCCCACGCTGTCCCAGGAACGCCAGGCAGGTCGGCAATCACTGGCAGAGGTCACCTTTCTCCCCAATACTGACAAGGCAGCAAAGAAAGAGGTGAGCATTAGTGGTCACAGCCGTCTGCGACCGGGCATAACAGAGGTGTGATAGCTGTAATAGCGAGTAATAGTTCATGCAGGCTTCTGCCATGTGGTCATCAGCATCCCCTCTTCACCCCTCAAGAGAAGAGAGAGTGAAAGCAGGATTGGGGTTCTCTTGCTCGGGACACAGGAGGTTGTATGCTTGAGTTGAAAGATCTCTGCCTGGGAAAAGAGAGAGCATCTGAAAGGGATCCCCTCCCTGAACCCCAAGACTGTGGGCCAGAAGATTCCCATCCTGGATTATAGGACAGGAGAAAGTCAGTGTGGGCTGGGAGACTTCTTAACCAAGAGGAGAGAACTATCAGTATAGGGCCAAATGTAAAAAGAAATCTGCAATTTTTTGATGGGTTTCCACTTGTTAGGTATCATTTGCATTTATTTTATTGAACTATTAATTATCCATTATAAGTAACCGTGAAGAACATTTACCCAAGACTTCCAAAAGAAAAGTTTGGGCCAAAAAAAACTTTGCCATCCTTTAAAAACATTAATTCTAGACTTGTGCTTTCACTTCCATTGACATGAAAATATCAACTACATCTTTTATATCATTTGTGACACTTATGTACTTGTAACTTGCTTTGATTTGTAAACCACCTTGGATTATTTCGATTGGAATCAAACAGGCATCCAATTAGCTAATGAATGATTTTGCTTAAGATAAAAACTCATAAAAGCCTAACTTTCAAACCTTTTTGAGATACTGCATTTGAACACATAAGAGGACATGCACAGTTTATAAAATCTCACATAGTTCTGCTCTGAAAGTTTGTTTCCGAATGTGCAAAGATTTCCAGTGAAAAGAAAGCTCTTACTTTCTCTATTTCATCAACATAAGAACAAGAAATTTCCATACTGGGTCAGACCAAAGGTCGATCAAGCCCAGCATCCTGTTTCCAACAGAGGGCAAACCAGGCCGCAAGTACCCAAACAACAAGAAGATCCCATACAAATGATGCCAGTAATAGCAGAGGCCATTCCGTAAGTCAGCTTGATTAATAACAGTTAATGGACTTCTCTCCCAAGAACTTATCCAAACCTTTTTTAAACCCAGCTACACTAACTGCAGTAACCACATCCTCTGGCAACAAATTCCAGAGCTTAATTGTGCATTGTACGATTAGTCTTAAATGTGCTACTTGCTAACTTTATTGAGTGCCCCCCAGTCCTTCTATTATCCGTAAGTGTAAATAACCGATTCAAGTCTTCTCATGATTTTAAAGACCTCTAATATATCCTCTCTCAACCATCTCTTCTCTAAGCTGAACAGCCCTAACCTCTTCAGCCTTTCCTCATAGGGTTGCTGTTCCATCCCCTTTAACATTTTGGTTGCTCTTCTCCGTACCTTCTCCATCATAACTATATCTTTTTTGAGATGCAGCAACCAGAATTATATTGAAGGTGCAGTCTCATCAAGGAGCGATGCAGAGGCATTACAACATTTCCATTTTATTAACCATTCCCGTCCTAATAATTCCTAACATTGTTTGCTTTTTTGACTGCTGCAGCACATTCAGCCGACTATTTCAAAGTATTATCCTCTATGATGCCTAGATCTTTTTCCTGGGTGGTAGCTCCTAATATGGAACATGACATCGTGTAACTACGGCAAGGGTTATTTTTCCCTATATGCAACACCTTGCACTTGTCCACATTAAATTTCATCTGCCATTTAGATGCCCAATTTTCCAGTTTCACAAGGTCCACCTGTAATGTATCACAATCCACTTGTGATTTAACTAATCTGAATAATTTTGTATCATCCGCAAATTTGATAACCTCACTCGACGTATTCCTATTCAGATCATTTATAAATATTTTGAAAAGCACCGGTCCAGGTACAGATTCCTGAGTCACTCCACTGTTCATCCTTTTCCACTGAGAAAATTGACCATTTAATACTACTCTGTTTCCTGTCTTTTAACCAGTTTGTAATCTAAGAAAGGACATCGCCTCCTATCCCATGACTTTTTAGTTTTCTTAGAAGCTTCTCATGAGAGACTTTGTCAAATGCCTTCTGAAAATCCAAATACACTATATCTACTGGTTCACCTTTATCCACGTGGTAAATCCATGTTGACTGTGTTCCATTAAACCATGTCTTTCTATATGCTCTATGATTTTGATCTTCAGAATAGTTTCCACTATTTTTCCCAGCACTGAAGTCAGTCTCACTGGTCTATAGTTTCCCGGATCACCCCTGGAGCCCTTTTTACAATGGCCACCCTCCAGTCTTCAGGTACAATGGATGATTTTAATGATAGGTTACAAATTTTAACTAATAGATCAGAAATTTCATTTTTTGATTCCTTCGGTACCCTAGGATGCATACCATCCAGTCCAGGTGACTTGCTACTCTTTAGTTTGCCAATCTTGCCTACTACATATTCCAGATTCACAGTGATTTGGTTCAGTTCATCTGACTCTTCGACCCTTGAAAACCATCTCCAGAACTGGTATCTCCCCAGCATCCTCATTAGTAAACATAGAAGCAAATAATGTATTTAGTCTTTCTGCAATGGTCTTATCTTCCCTAACAGCCCCTTTATCTCCTCAGTCATCTAATGGTCCAACCGACTCCCTCACAGATTTCTTGCATAGGATATATTTAGAAAAGTTTTTATTATGAGTTTTTGCTTCTATGGCCAACTTCATTTCAAATTCTCTCTTCGCCTGTTTTATCAATGTTTATCAATGTTTTACATGTAACCTGACAATGCATATGCAAAATGGCAGATGAAATTTAATGTGGATAAGTGCAAGGTGATGCATATAGAGAAAAATAACCCATGCTATAGTGCACAATGTTAGGTTCCATATTAGGTGCTACAACCCAAGAAAGAGATCTAGGCGTCATAGTCACATTGAAATCGTTGGTTCAGTGTGCTGCGGCAGTCAAAAAAGCAAACAGAATGTTGGGAATTATTAGAAAGGGAATGGTGAATAAAACGGAAAATGTCATAATGCCTCTGTATCGCTCCATGGTGAGACCACACCTTGAATACTGTGTACAATTCTGGTCACCGCATCTCAAAAAAGATATAATTGCGATGGAGAAGGTACAGAGAAGGGCTACCAAAATGATAAGGGGAATGGAAAAGCTCCCCTATGAGGAAAGACTAAAGAGGTTAGGACTTTTCAGCTTGGAGAAGAGACGGCTGAGGGGGGATATGATAGAGGTGTTTAAAATCATGAGAGGTCTAGAACGGGTAGATATGAATCGGTTATTTACTCTTTTGGGTAATAGAAAGACTAGGGGGGCACTCCATGAAGGTAGCATGTGGCACATTTAAAACTGAGAAAGTTCTTTTTTACTCAATGCACAATTAAACTCTGGAATTTGTTGCCAGAGGATGTGGTTAGTGCAGTTAGTATAGCTGTGTTTAAAAAAGGATTGGATAAGTTCTTGGAGGAGAAGTCCATTACCTGCTATTAATTAAGTTGACTTAGAAATTAGCCACTGCTATTACTAGCAAAGGTAACATGGAATAGACTTAGTTTTTGGGTACTTGCCAGGTTCTTATGGCCTGGATTGGCCACTGTTGGAAACAGGATGCTGGGCTTGGTGGACCCTTGGTCTGACCCAGTATGGCATGTTCTTATGTTCTTATTTTCTTCAGATAGATCCTTTTCCAATTTTTGAAGGATGCTTTTTTTTTTTTTTTTAACTAAAATAGACTCTTTCACCTCACCTTTAACCATGCTGTTAATCATTTTGCCTTCCTTCCATATGCGTGGAATATATCTGGACTGCGTCTAGCATTGTATTTTTAAATAATGTCCATGCCTGTTGAACATTTTTAACCTTTGCAGCTGCACCTTTCAGTTTTTTTTCTATTTTCCTGATTTTATCAAAGTTTCCCTTTTGAAAATTTAGTGTTAGAGCTGTAGATTTACTTATTGTCCCCCTTCCAGTTATTAGTTTAAACTTGATCATGTTATGATCACTATTGCCAATTAGCCTCACCAACATTAACTCTCTCATCAAATCCTGCATTCCACTAAGAATTAAATCTAAAATAGCTCCCTCTCTCCTTGGTTCCTGAACCAATCACTCCATGAAGCAGTCATTTATTACATCCAGGAACTTTATGTCTCTACAATTCCTGATATTTCATTTACCCAGCCAATACTGGGGTAACTGAAATCTCCCATTATTACTACACTGCCAAATTGGTTAGCTTCCCTGATTTCTCTTAGCATTTCATCATCTGTCTGACCATTTTGTCCATTACCCAACACACATGGGATTTCTACTCATATAGACTCAACTGAGCATTTAGTCTCTTGTATGATTTTTATCCTGTTGGTCTCTATACTCTCCTGGACATGGGTAGATTTTCAAAGGGTTACGCACGTAAGATACGCTCATAACCCCCGAAAACCTACCCCTGTGTGCGCCGAGCCTATCTTGCATACGCTCAGCGGTGCGCGCAAGCCCCGGAACGCGCATGTCCCGGGGCTTCGAAAAAGGGGTGGTCTGGGGGTGGGGGCAGTTCGGGGGCGTGTCCAGGGGCATGGCGGCAGTCCGGGATGGGGCCGAGTGCTCCGGCACAGCGGCCTGTGTCGGGGCATGGTGCACCCCGGTAGGTTGCCAGCATGCACAAGTTACACCTGCCAGAGGCAGGCGTAACTCTTCGAGATAAGGTGGGGGGGGGGGATTTAGGTAGGGCTGGGGGGTAGGTTAGATAGGGGAAGGAGGGAAAGATGGGGGGAGTAAAAAAAAAGTTCCTTCCAAGGCCGCTCCGATTTCAGAGAGGCCTTGAGGGAACAGGGAAAGCCATCAGGGCTCCCCTTGGGCTCGGCGCGCGCAAGGTGCACAAGTGTGCAGTGCACCCCCTTGCGCGCACTGACCCTAGATTTTATAACATGTGTGCGGCAGCGCGCGCATGTTGTAAAATTGGGTGTACATTTGTGTGCACTGGTTAGCGAGCACAAATGTACCGCATGCGCTTAAATTTTAAAATTGGCCCCAAAGTGCCACACCCCCACCAAGTTGATCCTCCCTATCATTGTGATATAATTTGTACATGATATAACACTGTCCCATTGGTTATCCTCTTTCCACCAGGTCTCAGTGATGCCAATTATGTCAATCTCATTATTTATATTTACTGCCATACACCCTAACTCTCCCATCTTACTACTTAGACTTCTGGCATTGGTATACAGACATTTCAAAGTGTGTTTTTTGTTTGTATTAACAACCTGCTTTTCAGCTGTTAGGGATAATTTGGAAATCTTTACTCAGGTGATTTTTTACATATAGGCACACGGACTACGTTTGCTTTTATTGGAACCTCTCTGTTGGGATGCCCTAACTCTCCTGTTTCATTAGTATCCTTCAAGGATACATTCCTCCGAACCATGCACAGCTGAGTGACTGTCTGCTTTCCCCCTTGTTCTAGTTTAAAAGCTTTTCTATCTCCTTTTTAAAAGTTAGTGCCAGAAGCTTGGTTCTGCTCTGGAGCCCAAAGTCACCCCCTTCCCCAGAAGTTTCCCCAGTTCCTAACAAAACTGAATCCCTCTTCCCTATACCATCATCTCATCCATGCATTAAAACTCTGGAGCTCTGCCTGCCTCTGGGGACCTGCACATGGAACAGGAAGCATTTCAGAGAATGCCACCCTGGAGGTTCTGGATTTCAGCTTTCTACCGAAAATCCTAAATTTGGCTTCCAGAACCTCTCTCCCACATTTTCCTATGTCGTTGGTGCCCACATGTACCACGACAGCCAGCTCCTTCCCATCACTGTCTATAATCCTATCTAGGTAACGCGTGAGGTCTGCCACCTTCGCACCAGGCAGGCAAGTTACCAGGCGATCCTCATGCCCACCAGCCACCCTGCTATCTACATTTCTAATAATTAAAACACCAACTATGATGGCCAGCCTAACCCTTCCCTCCTGGGAAGTAGTCCTGGGAGATTTGTCCTTGGTGTGAGAGGACATCACCTGTAGAGCAGGTCCTTGCTACAAGATCACTTCCTGCTACACCAGGGTGATGCTCCCCAACTGGCAGACCTTTCTCATCCAAGGCAGCACTGGGGCTGCCAGACTGGATTTGGGACTTGGCTATTATATCCCTGAAGGTCTCATCATATACGCGTGCATTTTATGTGAGAAAAGTATAATGGACATGTGCTATCCCTGATTTATACATGGAGACATGTATTTTATAAAGTATATGCTTATACTGTTTTGAAAATACTTGTGCACATATGTCAGTTCATATTTGTATTGTGTATTAATGATAAAAACAGATTAAAACATACTTGTAATCACCAGGTCACTGAAATCTCCACCCAGTTTGGCTCCAGTTCACCTAAACTCTCTAGCCTTCATCCTGAACCCCCCACCAGTTCACCCTGAACCCCCCACCTCCCACCCAAAATCTTCAAAAAATAGACAAATTCAATTTTACTTGCACTAGTCAGTTAGCAGATGTAAAATTGTATGAATAAGTTTGGTGATGTGTATGCGCATTTCTCTTTTAAAATAGCGACTAATGTGTGTACTTCTTGACCCCACTCCAGACGCCCCTGTTTTGCAGCATAAAATGTGCATGTGGAATTGAAAATATATGCGCATACTTTTGACATTCATAAAACAGCATATATAAGAATACATGCTTCTTACGCAAGCATATGCTATAATTTGAAAATTTACTTATTAATGTAAAGTCTTTGGATTGAGAAATCTACAATACTTAGGCAACACCATGTTTAATCCTGGATGGAACTGAGTTGCCTCTGAAATCTGATGTATGAATCTTAGAGGCAATTTTAGACTCTGAAATCACTTTTCAAAGTCTGATCTCTAACAAAGTCAGTGTTTGCTTTGCCCAATTTCATGTGATCTGCAACCTGCATCCCTGTCTTTCCAGGAATAATGTGGCAAAAGTAATTCATAAACTAATTACAAGTCTTTTGGATTATTGTAATTTGCTCTATGCTGATTTTTATTCCAATTTCATAGATTATAATTAGTACACAATAACATAGTCTGTATCTTAATAAATCTTTGCATTCGTGATCATATTTTGCCAGCTCTGAGGTCTTTACATTTGTTGCCCATTTCAAATAGAATACAATTTCAGATACTGTCATTAGTCTTTAAATTCATACAGAACCAAGGTCCTCATTACATTAGAGATTGTTGTAATATATCCCCAGGCATAATCACCATTCTTCTCAAGAAGTGCTGTTAGTGGTTCTTTATAGGAGATGAGATTGGCTGAAACCAAGATGTCTTTCTCTTGCTTGGGGCCTGTTATTTGTAACTCCTTGCCAATTGATTTTTATTTTGCTGGAAACTGAGCTTCCAGCAAGTATGAAAATTAGAACATGTGGGAAAGCCAACAATTCCTCAAAAGCACGTTTGGAAAGAGGTATCTTCAAAGGATTCTAAAATAACAGAGGAGTTAGGGCATTGCAATAGAGAGGTTCCAATAAAAACAAAAGTAGCCCATGAGCCTATAAATAAAAGATTCCAAATTACCTCTGTCAACTAATAAGAGGGTTGGTAATATAAACAAAAAACATACTTTGAAATGTCTCTGTGCTAATATCAGAAGTCTAAAAAGCAAGATGAGAGAGTTAAAATATATAGCACTGAATGAAGTGGTAGACCTAATTGGCATCTCAGAAACCTGGTGAAAGGAGGATAACCAATGGCACAGTGCTGTATCAGGGTACAAATTATATCACTGTTGTGCCCGTCGGTCGCAGATGGCTGCAACCTTTGCTGCTCACCTCTGTTTTCCCTGCACCAGCGATTTTCAAAGCCATGGCGGCCTCAGCCTGTAAACGCCACCTTCCCTGGCGTCCCCGGGACGGCATGGGCGATCCCGTCTACCATCTTGAATTAGAGATTATCTAGGGCATGCGTGCGCGTGCCAGGTCCTCTTATTCATGTCATGGTGGGAACCTCGGGGGCGTCCCCTCTGCATGATGTCACCTGCTAAGTGTATTTATACCATCCAAACTATGTTTCCTACAAGTTAGCAAGGACTTCCTTCATGCTTATTCCACTCCTTTGGAAGCGCTTCACTTCACTACTCTGAACAGGTTCCTAAACTCCTGGACTTAGAACGCCTTAGGTACCTGCTCCTCGGGGGCCTTGTTATGTTCTGGCTATCCATTCCTCGGGGGGCGTTTCTGCCTGGAGAATCCAGTATCCTTGTTTGGGACCTTGCCTGTTCAGCCTTGTGAGTGCTATTCTCACTTCTACCATCTTGCTGATGGAACTGCCGGTGTACTCCGTGCCTTGGGCCACTACCAGGCTCATCCCAGCTATCTTTCTACACTACGGAGTGAGTACCATCATCTACATTGCTCTGCTGACCTTCTGCACCTCTCTAAACTACTACTCACTGATCCTCGGCATACTCCATGCTGCGGGCCACTACCGGATCAACCCTGGGAGGTGTGTCTTCAAGAGAGGAGTTTCCTGGTGGACCCCGCTCTGAGCAGCCTTCCTACTCTGGACTGTGTTTTCTCTCCACGCTGTGGGTACTACCCACGTTTCCAGTATAATAAAGTCTTTTACATCTGTGTCCGTCTCAGCTGAGGCCACGCCTATTGTAGTGAGTCCCCACAGGGCTCCTCCCTGTGGGTGGAATCAGCTCTCACTATGATCCAGGGTCCACAACCATACCAGATTATAACAATCACAATGACAGGGTGGATCAGCTTGGTCCGATGGTGGAGCTTTACTTTAGGGTGGCATAGTTGTCCAACAGGATACAGATCCTGCAGGAGACTAAATGAACAGTAGAATCTTTAAGAGTAGAACTCTTTAAGAGTACAAGAGTGAGGGTATTCTACCATCCACCTGGTCAAAATGAACAGACTATGACATTCTAGCAGAGTTTAGGGAAGCTAACAAATCTGGCAGCACAGTAATAATGGGAGATTTCAATTACCCCAACAGAGACTGGATAAATGTCACATCAGAACATGCTAGGGAGGTAAGGTTTCTAGATGAAATATGACTGCTTCCTGGAACCTATGAGAGGGGGAGCCATTTTAGACCTAATTCTTAGTGGAATGCAGGAATTTGTGCAAGAGGTAAGAGTGGTGTTTAAAAATACCATCTTGGAAGCTCAGTCCAAGAAGTGGAAGGAAGTTCAAATGACTGCTGATATAGTTAAAAGGTAAGGTGACAGAGGGTATTTTAGTCAAAATAATGTTTTCCAAAAATTGGGAAAAGGCTATCTAAAGTAAATAGGGAAAAGCATTGGCAAGTTAGATTTAAAGCATTACCATTGGCAAGTTAGATATAAAACATTGATAAGGCGTGTTAAAAGATAATTTGAAAATAAACTGGCCATAGAGGCAAAATTTCATAACAAAATCTTTGTACAATGATATTTTTTCATGTCATTTTCATTTCAGGTCACTATCTGTCAAATTTCGTTTTTATAATGGTTCGGGAGGTATTTATTTTGGGTTTCCCTAATTTCAGAGTTAGTGTGTATTGTCATGTTAGTGCGCACTACCTAGTTTTCTAAATTTGGAGTTAGTGCTCCCTAATAGGATTTAGGGCGCACTAATTGGATGTTAGCGTGCACTAACTAACTAGAGGTATGGTTCTGCATTCTCATTGGTAAGGAGACAGCCAATGGGAATGCAGAACCATACCTCCAGCTAACGAACTGCTCCCCAATTGACACTTTTTAACTTATTGTTAATATTTTAACATGCAGTAACTGAATGTTAGGGTGCACTAACTTTAGTGTTAGTGCACCCTAACATTCAGTTAGTGCACCCTGTCCTATTAGAGCACACTAACTCTGAAATTAGAAAACTAGGTAGTGCGCACTAAAAGACGTATTGCATACTACATCTAGTTAGTGTGCACCAAAGCCCCGTTAGTGCGAACTAAGGGGTAGATTTTATAATTTTGCGTGAGCGCATACTTTTGTTCGCGCACCAGGCGTGAACAAAAGTACGCTGGATTTTATAAGATACGCATGTAGCTGCGCGTATCTTATAAAATCCGGGGTCGGCGCACGCGAGGGGGTGCACATTTGTGCAACCTGCGTGCGCCGAGCCCGGTGCGCGCTGCCTGTTCCATCCCAGGCCACTCCGAAATCAGAGCGGCCTCGGAGGGAACTTTCTTTCCACCCCCCCCTCCGCACCTTCCCCTCCCTTCCCCTACCTTCCCCCCCCCGGCCCTATCTACCCCCCCTACCCCCCCCCTACCTTTTGTTGGCAGATTTACGCCTGCTGAAAGCAGATGTAAATCTGCGTGCGCCAGCGGGCTGCTGGCGCGCCATCACCCGACCTGGGGGCTGGTCTGGAGGCCTCGACCACGCCCCCTGGCCAGTGCCACTCCCCCCAGTCCTGCCCCGAACCACCCCCTGACCCCGACACGCCCCCTCCCTGCCCCTTTTACGAAACCCCGGGACTTACTTGCGTCCCGGGGCTGTTCGCTCACCAGCGGCCTATGCAAAATAGGCGCGCTGGCATGCAAGGGCCCTGCACGCGTAAATCCGGCCGGATTTACGCGCGCAGGGCATTTAAAATCCAGCCCACAACCTGTAAATAGGAAACTTTAGTTAGTGCGCACTAACGGGACATAGTGCGCACTAACTACATGTTAGTGCATGTACTACTGTTATAATATGTTATAATTGTTTTTTTGGTTACCATGTTATAATGTAAAATAGGGCGGATTCCGCCCTATTCTCTTGGTTATCTGGAAACCGATGTGATATCTCGATTGAATGTCGGTATATAAAAGAAATAAATAATAATAATAAATAAGTCCAGTTAGTGCACACTAACACGAAATACGAAACTTCACGAAATTTCATCCATTTGTTTTTCATTTTGGGGTGCTCCCGAAACACGACAAAATAGACAATTTCATTGCCATTGCCTTTTTCATTGAAAATGAATGCACATTCCTAATCTATGCGGAAGTTGGCTGGATGCACATTCCTAATCTATGAGGAAGTTGGCTGGATGGTTAGAGGATCAAAGAATTAAAGGGACACTTAGGGAAGATAAGGTCATCATGGTAAGACTACATGTATTCTATCCTTCGGTGTTTACTGAAGAGGATGTTGGCAGTATCAGATGAATTGAAAGAGCGAGATAGTCTTCCATCCAGATAGGGCTTCTACCCTGGTAATCTTATGTGGAATTTAAATCTATTGGAAAATAATGAAATCGAGCATGCTGGGGATTGAGCCTCTTGGAGATTGTTGCATCTGTTGGTCTCAGACGGCTTCGACCTCTGTGCCTCACCCTTCTCTTCACTCTCCCTGCTAGCCTTGGGAAGATGGCTACCGCCGCGTCTACATGCTGCTATCTCTCTGGCATCCCCGGAATGGCAAGGCAATCTGCCATGTTTCTCCTGAGGGCTTCCTAGGGTGTGCACGCGTACGCCACCCACTTCTTTATCCAAGTCATGGTGGGAACCTTGGAGGCGGCCCCCTTGAGTGACATCACGCCATCCGGGTATTTAGCCTGCCCTTCGTTTGCTAACAGTGCACACAAATGTACACCCAATTTTACAACATGCGCGCGCTGCCGCACACATGTTATAAAATCTAGGGTCAGTGCGCGCAAGGGGGTGCACTGCACACTTGTGCACCTTGCGCGCGCCGAGCCCAAGGGGAGCCCTGATGGCTTTCCCTGTTCCCTCAAGGCCTCTCTGAAATCGGAGCGGCCTTGGAAGGAACTTTTTTTTTACTCCCCCCATCTTTCCCTCCTTCCCCTATCTAACCTACCCCCCAGCCCTACCTAAATCCCCCCCCCCACCTTATCTCGAAGAGTTACGCCTGCCTCTGGCAGGTGTAACTTGTGCATGCTGGCAACCTACCGGGGTGCACCATGCCCCGACACAGGCCGCTGTGCCGGAGCACTCGGCCCCATCCCGGACTGCCGCCATGCCCCTGGACACGCCCCCGAACTGGTCCAAGAGAGAGAAAGAAATGCAGGAACCAGCACCAAGGCAGACGTAGACAACGAAGAGTGGAACAGGGAACTGCAGGACTCACAAGGATGACACCAGGAGCAAGGCAGGAAGCAGGAACAACAGCAGGAACATTGCAAATGCATAACATACTGGGCAACTAACCACTGCTAAAGAAAGCAAGAACCCTGTTGCAAAGGCCCAGGGTAGTAGTAGTTCTGAGCCTCCCTTTATAGAAGGCAGGATGGGAAAGCCTCATCACTTATCTAAACTGAAAGAACAATGAGGTAAGGAAAAAGTAATGAAACTCAACATAAAAACACCAGTCAAGGTAAAGGAAAGTAGGGACTTTGTTATTTTTCTTTTATGGAGAGAAACCCCCTAGGATGAGATATATTCAAAACTTATGTGTTGAGTGATGTATTAATCGTAAAGAGAATGAACTCTACAAAATATAGCTTAAACAGTTTACCGTGTCTTTTCAATGACCATCATAATAGCCACTTCCAGTCAACAGGCCTTTTCTTTGTATTATATTTAATCCCTGTTCTCAATGTCAATGCAAACTGTGTGTTTCTTGTCATCTTGTTTTCTCATATGTCACACACACAAAATCCTCCTTCTTAAATATCTCTGAAATCTATAGTTTCCTGCCTAAATAAATATAACGGTTGCTTATTTAGGTTTGTTTTAGTACTTTTCAAGCTATGTCAAAAGCGGTTAACTGATGGTTCCGTCCATCTGTCTGTTCTTCTGTCCACTTAAACAGTCATGATCAGGTCCAAACACGGTGGAGTGGTTCATTATAGTCCTCCATGGTACACGATGAAAAATGACCGGAAACTGATAAGGTTCCAGAACATTCATGGCCATGCATGAGGGTTTCACTCCCTTCCTCGTGACTGCTTATAGTGCATCATCGAATGCTGCCAGTTGTTAATGTCAGTGCTAGAAATGGTATTGTAAAAATGCATAAATTTAAAAAAAAATTGGTTACAGAAATTGCCAGAGATGAAGATTTTACTCTGCTGGTGAAGCATTTAGAATTATTCCACTCAGCTTTATTCAAAAATTCCAAGAGTCAGATTTAAGCTTCAGGTAAAAAGATGAGACAAAGTTGCAAAAAGTCTGGAAGGGGGTCTGGTTGCACAGGGCTTTAGATTTCATGCAGCTTTCAGGAAGGTAAAATAAAAGCTAAAAAAGATATCATGCAAACAAAATCTTCCAAACTCATTGCCCATTCTTTTTCAGTTTAGTACTTTTGGATTAAAGTACAACCCTTTTTTGTAGAAGATTTTGATTTACAGTTTTCTTTCCTATGAAATTCCAAAATTAAATAAATGTGCAAAAGATGTACTATTTAAGACTAGCACCAATTAACTTCCAACTTCCTCCTGACCCCCCCAAGCTGGCCAAAAGTTCCTTTTGGGCCGAACGAGCCTTCCGGTGCGAACTCGCCGGGAATCACGTGATGCCGCGTCACTCGACGTGGCGCCGACGTCACATGCTTCTCGCCAAGGATTGCAGAAATGGCGTCCTCACTCCTCGCTCGATCACCAGGGAGTTGTGGTAAGTCTGGGGGGGGGATTAAGGAGGGTGAGGGGGTTTAAATTTTTATTTTGGCTCAACAATCGCGATTTCCAACATATCCAACATAGCTATGTTGGATATGTGGGAAATCCGATCGTTTATGTCACATCACTTATTAAGTTAAAAACAAAATATGCGTAGCGTTTTACATATGCGGTCAATACGAATGCACACCCCTATAAATTAGTAATGAGCAATGCATGGACACCAGCCTTCCTTGTTCTTGTTAAAGTCCAGTGAATAAGCAATAAACTATTTTGTTCATAAAATATGTTTTTAATGAAGGCATGATTTCTAAGTTTTCTTTGAGAGCTGGATCAAGGAGGTGATTGATGTCACACAGTTTTCCAATGACTCAAAGGTTCTTTCATAATTTTCTTTCGATGCAACACTGACCACTTAAAAAAAAATGTGGTTTTTCCATGGGGCTTTCTAGGTCTACCATAGCTGCCTATGGAAAACTTACAGATGGCTTCATTTCAAGTCCAAGAAAAGCTGTGACCTTCAGTGCCTATCCACAGTGAAAATGAAGTTGTTGGTACTGTAGAGAATATATTCTTTATGTAACTTTTGTTTAATTATATAATTTTTTAATGTAGCTGTCTGATCACAAGCTTGTGATAAATTTAAAAAACATGTTTTAATAAGGACAGAATAAAGGAAATTCTTATAATAGGATCCAATTTGGATTAAATACAAATTCAAGGGGGACTGATAATATATGGGCCTGATTCACAAAGGCTTTACTCCCATTCTGTGTCTATGGGAAATCTGCTTAATGAACAGGCCCATAGTTTGGGATGATAAACTATACAATTTATCTAAATGTGTTTTTGTAATAACTGGATTGTAATGTATCTGTCATATACTTAAATTAACAAAAATAACTGTTCTTCATGTTGGGATGAGAACACCCAAGAATTCCAATGGTCAGAATCATTCTTTGTGTAAATAATGTGAACAAATAGGGAAAGCTTACAATTAGTTTTGTTTATGTGCTCGTTACATCCAGGAATGTAACATTTTTGTTTAAGTGATTAAAACCTCTTGGTATGCAAAATTAAGGACAGGAGGAAGGCCTGCCTCCATTTGGCCTCAAGGAGCCACAAAAGACTTCCTCCCTCCCTGGCCAGCCAAGGGAAGGAGAGCCTCTCTCACCTCTCTGCTCCCAGGAGCTGTGGAAAGGCAGGATTCCCTCCCTGAGAAACCAGGAAAGGTCAGCCTGATCCTGAGGGCTTGGGAGAAGGCTTGCCCCTCTCCCTGCCTATCCGGCCTTGAGGAGCCACAGAAAGGTCTCCCTTCCTTCTCGCCTTGTCCCTGATTACACTCCAGTCAGGCAGCCAGCTAAGACTGGTGGATGCATGAACAGCCTGCCAGTGGAGGAGAGAGAGACAGAAGCCAAATTCAAGAAAGCATGCAAGAAGCACAGGGGAATCTCTGACTAAGACTGTGGAGGTGAGAGTTGGTGTGGATGGGCAGATAAGATAAGCCATACAGTTTTTCCTTGATATCATGTTTCTATGTGAATAAAATGCTAAATATCATTTAATGTTATTTCTGAAATGTTTATTGCTACATAGGAGCCTCTTTTGCATGCTAATGTGCTGCAAGGTGGGGGAAAATGGATTCAAACGTTTAGGCTCACTTTATGAAGATTTCCAAAGTTTTGAACTTTCTATTGGGGAAAATCCATTTTCCCACTTCTCCCCTAAGGAAGGAGTCTGATGCTGCATGTTAGCCTCAGACAAGCATCCCCCCCCCCCCATTTTTAATTCTCACCAAAGTAATCTTAGTTCATTCATTGCTGTGATGGCCCTCGGCCAGGGACCACACATCAGGGCTCTTTGTAGAAGCGTGCAGTAACAGGGCTCTAAATGTGAGCACAAGTTCTGTCACCCTTTCATGATTAATGTGACGCCTGCAGAATCCATGGCTCCAGTTTATCTAGAAATCGAAAGATCTGAGCTGGGATTTAATCCCAGGTCCTTCCACATAGCAGCACCCAGCACTGCCACTGTGTCACTGGGCTGGCCCACATAAGCTCATTTTAAACAGCACTTGGACAGCTCAGTTCTTCTTTAGCTTAGCACTGGATGATAAAATCAAAGCAGGATAGCACAGGACAGTTTAACATTATTGCCCGAAGGCCAAATTTTAAAAGCCCGGGGCACTCCAAAACAGGCTGTGTTGGCGCCGAGCGCATTTAAAAACTGCCCGGCCACACGTATATCTCCCGATACGCGCGGAAGTGCCGGGTTCAGTAAAAGGGGCGGACCGGGGTCTGGGGTGGGGTGGGGCCGGCCTGGACAGCGGTCATTAGGCCCTGTCCCGGGGAAGCACGTTCCGGCAGCCGGCCGGTGCGCAGAACTTACTTTATCTCGTAAGGTTATAATATCGGCGCATCTTTTAAAATGTACCGCTGAATGAATAGCATTCACCTGGAAAAAGGAGATTTAAAATGTGTAAGGTGGGCAGTCTGTATTATCTCCTCAGTGCAACAGCAAACAGCAGCCTGTCTTATTATATGAGGCTCTCAGATCAATGGAAAAAAAATCCAAAAAAGTTACATTTTAATTAAACTTTGCAAGAATTCAATGTGCTTTGAAAATCAAACTGACAGTGACTGCAATTTTAAGACGGTCTTCTGTCTTCATTTAATTTCAGAGCCAGTGCTTTAATTGCACTGCCTCTCTGCTTTTATTTGCTAAAAGAAATATAGCATTCAGTGCTTCATGACAGATTTTGCAGGAGGAAAGTTAGCTTTCTACCTCATGAAACTGCCTGTTAATTTATTCTCATGGCTTCTACAATTTAATGTCGTTAAAGTTTGTATTACGTTTGTGGAGATTCTAGGCAGCATTCACTCACATTTTATGGCACTTTATTTTCCCGTGTTCCAGTCATGGAGGTTTCCATCATTAGCAATGAGCTGGGTTTAAGGGATGGTGATCATTTACACCTGCTGCTAAGAAGTAGGTGGGATGCATATAACCATCACTCAGCTCCCTCCAAACTGACCCCTGAGTGCAGTACAGTCATTAGTCCCTGTGAAATGCCTAACCTTTTATAGTCTGAGTAACAAGTGAAAGAGAACCAGAACAGAATAACTCTATTACAGTCTGATTTCGAGCCAAGGAATGCAGGGATCTGATTTAGACTCCTCTGCTTCCAGTTTTCTGTTTATAGTTTTCGTGCATGTGAACTGATGTGTTTGATATGGAGTCCATGTTTCTTGTGTGGCTGCAGTTACGGAGTTAAGGGGAGGCGGCCTGACCACAGTAATGCTAAACAACAAAGAAAAAAAAAAAAAAACAGGAACAAAGAGCACTTTATTATGCAAACATGAAAATGAAAGTGTCTGAGTTCCAAGATGGCACTGGAGGCATGACACGGCTCACCACCGCTCTGTAACTTTGCATTTTCTTTTTCTTGTCAAATAATATTACCACCGATTTTTTGATGGCCAAAAGAAAGGGGGAAATCCTCTGACAGTTCAGCAATCATGAGCTTGCAGGCTGAGCTGAGAGACTCAAGGATTCCCCTCACTGCCAATAATGAAGATGAACTTCCACCCCTGTCCGAAGCAGAGGTGTCTCTCTCAGCCCCAAGAGATGCTTTTGTATATAATTTACTCTTCTGGAAGTCCTGCGATGGAACCGGGGCTCTCTTGTGCAAGCTGTTAAACATTTACCCCACCTTTCTTAGACTAAAGAAAAGGGAAATATATTTGGGAATCAATATTCAAAAGATTTAAATGTCTTAGGGTAGATTTTGAAAAATTATGCGCGCACATGTTATAAAATTCCAGGTTGGCCCGCACAATGGGGGGGGGGGGGGTTAATAATTTTGCAAATTTGTGCAGCGGCACACCCAGGTCCGATTAAGGAGTGGACTGGGAGGGAACTTCCTAACCCCCTACCCTAATCTTCCTTCCTCCTCCCCAATCCTACCCTCCACCTTTCCCTATCCTAGCTACCCCTGTTTTTTTTATTTTATATTTTGCTCCTGCACAGGAGCAGGAGCAAGTTGTGCGCACCAGCACCCTGCTGGAGCACGATCCCCCCGCACAGCAGCAAATGGCCGCTGTACTGGGCGCCTCTAGCCCCGCCCCCACCCTGCCCAGAAAATGCCCCCCCCGGCCTGGCCCTTTCAGGAACGCCGACACATATGGGTGTACGGCCTTTACGCACGTGGCCGGGCCTTTTTGAAAATAGGCTCGGCACGCGCTAGACCCGGCCACGTGCGTAAAGGCTGGATTTTACACATGTGGCATTTTGAAAATCTGTCCTTTAAGATTTCATTTAGAAAATTCACTTATGCAAGTACCCAGTGACAAAATCACCTGTGTGCTCTGAGCTTCCTTTTTCTGCAGGCAGAGTAAAGGGAGGAAAGGATTTGCATACATATGAAAATTTCATTTGTGCATCTATTTTGCTCTCCAGGCCTAATCACATCCCCAGAAATGCATCCTTTTAAAAATGGCTGAAAGTATGCTTGCTGTGAAGTCCTTACATATTTGCTAGCTGTTCTGAGGAGGGCAATTTTCGACAAGACAATTTACTATGTAAATGATTTTAAAAACTGTTCTTTTAATTAAAAAAAAGAAGTATATATGCACTCTTTGAGAGAGATTTTAAAAGCCCAGCTCGTGCATCAATTGGGGAATGCGTGAACAAGTCGGGCTTGTGCATACCGACAAAATTTTAAAAGCCGCCCACAGCATGAGTATCTCCTGCTGCATGTTCATCTCACTCAATTTTAAAAAGAGACATGGCCAAGGAGATGTGTGCATAAATATGCACCCTGGTGCGCACCCAGGTCCTCTGCCATGTAACCAGGGCCGGTGCAAGGGGATTAGGCGCCCTAGGCGAGCCTTCTCCCTTGCGCCACCCCGGTCTCGGCCCCGACTCCTACATCGTTCTCGATCATGCCCACCGACTGTGTGGTTTTCTGGGTCGCGAGCAGGTTGGGCACTGCTTGCGGCCCGCCAAATCTCCACTCCTCTTTACTGCCGCTTGCGGCCCCATATGGTTCGCACCCAGTGGCGTACCAAGGGTCTCCGGTGGGTGCACGCCCTTGAAGTGTACAAAGGAGTGAAACAGAGGAGTTTGCCCCTTTGTGCACCCCCTTCATGGGCACCTGAAGTACTAGCCTGCTGTTCATCTACCATAATAACCTTTCCTATTAACTAAAACCATTCTAACAATGGAGCACGAGCACATAAACCTATCAAACCTATACTTGGACAGGGCATCTACGGTGAACTAAAAGGGCAAATTCAAAAACAGAATAAAAAAAGTAATACAAAACAAATCTTCCCCATGACCAATAACAACTCTCATACAGGGCTAATGCATTTGTGTGCCTCTCTAGCACACCCCCCCCCCCCCTTAATCCTTCTTGTACTAATAGTTAAGGTCACAGAAAATCAGTGGCATCTCTAGACAGAAGAATTTTTTTTTTGGGGGGGGGGGGGGGAGCCAAAATTACATTTCCTCATCACACCCACCTCTATAGCATGGATCCTGCTTTAAAATTGGTTACAAAAAAAAAGTATTAATAAAAAAGTCCAAAGGGTCTTCTGCATAATTTTAAAAAGCTGGCCAATTTCACACTTCTAGTAAAACTAAACTACTATAAAATTATTTGCTAGCCTCATTCAGCTAATTCTATATGGCTGGCTATGAGAGTGAAGTCTGGAATATATAGAAGGGACAGAATGTCAATATAAATCCTGCACCTCCAGTTCTCTAACTCTGTGCATCCACTGAAATTCCCCCAAACAATGGAGCTTGGATGTTTCCCTTACTGCTCATCATACTAAAAGATATTTTCAAATTCTGGTGTCACCTCACAGTAACAGCAGCACAAACACCTTCCACTGCCAGGCACATTATGAACTAACACAAAACCCAGCAAAAAAGACATTCAAAATCTATAATGCAATCCCATCGTAACATAACAGTAATAACTCCAAGGACTCAAACAACAATAACCCTACCTGTGAAAAAGCAAGGATAAATATTACACTGGGTCCTACAATACCAATACACCACCTACTGAGGAAACAAAACAAACCAGATTGCTATAGATCCCTATGCTAGCAGAATCTCTCATCATGGTCACACACACAGAGCAGAGACAGACCCTCACCAAATACAGAATACAAAATAAAGAGCACAAATTAGAAAAAACTGAAATGGAAACCCCAAGAAGCCAGACTCTGTGTATTAACAATGGAAAAACAGAACCACCATTCTTCATAAAACAAATAAAATCAAGAAACATAAAGCATCAGTTATAATAGTAAAACCATAATAAAAGAATATTTTAAAACTACTGATAAATAGAATTTCTATTAATTAAAATCATATACATTTTTTACAATTTCCCAAACACCAATAAAATATTTCAAAACAGCACATATATCAAATAACTTCCAATAATTAAAACTAATAAGGATTTTTAAAAGCCCCTGCTGTCCCCTTCTGTGGGAGCTCTTGATTTCCAGTCACCCTGATATTGTCGAGGATTAGGAGGTTATCCTCTCTCTCTCACACATACTCACATGTCCATTCTCTCTCACACACACAGTCACATACATATACATTCATGCTCTTATATCCACCATAACCTCTCGCTCTCATGGACACTGACACACTCTCAGGCTCTAAGACACTCTCTCCCCCTCCATAACCCCCCACACAAACTCTTACTCCCCTGGATTTTCTCATACACACTCATGCTCTCACATTCACTGGCTCCCTCACAATCACACAAACACACACACCCAGGCAAGCTCCCAGTCATTCTCACACACACACACACACTGACCCCCAGGCAGGATCCTATTCATTTTCACACCACTCCCTCCCCATCCCCCAGGCATGCACACATTCATTCTCACATACACAGACCCCCAGGCAGGCACCCATGCATTCACACACATACACCCCCAGGCAGACTCCCATTCATACACATGCACACACTAAAGGCAGACCCCCCTCTCTTTCTTTTGCCAGCAACCTCGGAACCTCTTTCATTCTTCTGCTGCCACTGTCACTGCCCCATGGCTATTGGAGAGGCACTGATTGCTTCTACTGGCACTGAAGCCCATTCTGCTGCCTCCTCTGTGCAGGCCCCGTGGGTTTTCACTTCCTCCATGCTGATCTCATACATTGTGAGATCCGCATTGAGAAAGTGCTACTCTTGCACATTCCCAAAGATTACATGTGCCAATCACTAAAAAGTAATTTTTTTTTTTTTACCTTTGCTGTCTGATCTTAGTTTTCTAATCAGTTGATCACAGGCTTTTTTTTTTCCACCTTCCCTTTCTTATTTTTTTCTACCTTCCCTTTCTTATTTTTTTGCCAATTCCTTTTATATTTTTTTTCTATTTCTTTTCTCACCATCTTCTTCCCTCAAACACACAGTAAGGTTCTCATTCTCACATGCTTTCTATCTCTCTCTCACACACACACAGGCTCTCACTGTCACATGCTCTCTCTCATACAATCATTCGTACACACAGTCTCTCACTGGCATATGCTGTCTGACTCTCAAACACACAGGCTCTCTCTCACTCCCACAAGCTGTCTTGCTCAAGCATAGGCTCTCACTGTCAATGCTGTCTCTCTCACACACACAGAGGTTCTCACATGCTGTCTCTGCAAACATTTAGGTCCTCACTCCCACACACAGTCTCTCAATTCACTCTCACACAGTCTCTCAACTCATCTCAAACACGCACACATACACACTCTACAGACCCTCAGCCTCTCTCTCACCTCTGGGCCTCCTCTTCATGGGTCGCTACCGGGCCTCTTCCTCTTCTCAGGCCTCTGCGACTTGGGATTCGCGGCAGCCTGCGGCAGCTGCTCCTCTTCTGCACGCACTGATGCTCCTCCTCCTTCCTGCCCGCACGGCTCCAGTAACGTTTTCTTCCGGGGGTCGTGCGGGCAGGAAGGAGGAGGAGCACCTGCAGGCTTGAACATGACCTTTTTCTTCGGGCCGTGGTGACGTGAGCTCCACCATGGCCCTGCCGATCTGCCTGCATGCTATGTGTCGCTGCTCAGCCGCCAGTGGGATGAGGTCCACTGGTGGCCGCATGAGCCTCCCTGCACCCGGGGTCATTGGCTCCCTTCAGGATACCACTGCTCGCGGCGCCCCCTAATACTTGGCACCCTAGGCCCAGGCCTAGTTCACCTAGTGCTTCCGCTGGCCCTGCACGTAACCTTACTTCTGCTATGGAGGAGGTGTAACTGTAAAAACAAAACAGCCATTTTAGAGGGATTTAAAAATGTCTGGGGTAACTGGGTGAGTGCAGACTATTAAACCAGGGAGGTTTGGAGGACCTAGATCAACACTGGGTGAACTGGTGGATGAACTGGTGAAACTTCTAATGGCGTGGACACGGTAGAAAATTGATTTATGCACGTGGGCGTATGCAGACTTAAAATTGTGTGCACATGTGCACAAGGCCAGTCTTTTTTATAATGTGTGCATATGCGCACACATGTTATAAAATGGCCATGTTTCTGGACGTGCACCAGCACACTTGTACCAGTGAGAACCCCGCGCCAGTTTGAAGGTTTCCATCCCTGTGCATATTTTACATCTCCACTGGAGACAACTTAGAGCATACATATGTTTTATCTGCATAACCACCCATGGTTTCTGTAATGTAGGAAAAACCAACAGAAAATTAAAAATAAATAAATTATATATATATATATATATATATATATATATATATATATATATATATATATACCCCAAAATTTAGGCAATATATCACTTTTCTTTGTGCCCAATAATTGCTGTCAAAGAACATTCCCTGTGGAGTGGAATGAAAGCACAAAATATTTTTTCATATGCTTACTTTTATTTGATTTATAGAAAAATATCAAAAACAGGCAATCATATTATATTAACCATTCATAAAATCTGCATTGAATATTATTTCTTCACAAATTATTTAAAAACATTCCCACTCATACTCATACACACTCTATCCATTCATAGCTCAAAATCCTAAACTGAACAATCCTTATTTTGCTTTAGCATAAACTCTCTTTTCTTTACAAGAATCAAAAAATCTCAATACTTCGTTGTGTATCAATCATTAGACATCAATATCTTTCTATGGATCCCACAATCTTTCTGTTAATCCCGACAGGGCCCTCGTTTCACCTTATGGCTTCATCAGGGGAATTAGAATAGATGAGTTGCAAATATTCTTATTGTTTCACTATATTCACGATACGCTGCCAGCTTTCTTGGATTGAGTGTGTATGTTTTTAAAAAATTTGTGAAGAAATAGAAATGTGAACATTCAATGCAGATTTTATGAATGGTTAATATAATATGATTGCCTGTTTTTGATATTTTCTATAAATATAATAAAAGGAAGCGTTTGAAAAACTATTTTGTGTTTTTATTCCACTCCACAGGGAGTGTTCTATGATAGTATACATATATATTTCTGTGCATAAGTGTATAGAGCACAACCTATATCTGCTACACATTTGAACTAATTCAATCGCCCCACCTCGTAATGGGTAAGGAGAGTGATTTCCCCTGCAGTCCTGACACTCTTTCCACCTTGCAGTTTGGCAAAAACACATTGGGGTAGATTTTAAAACTTTGAGCGATCGCGTACTTTTGTTCGCACACCAGGCGCGAACAAAAGTACGCTGGATTTTATAAGATACGCGCATAGCCGCACGTATCTTATAAAATCCTGGATCGGCGCGCGCAAGGCTGACGATTTTGGACAGCCTGCGCGCGCCAAGCCGCACAGCCTGCCTCCGTTCCCCTCCCTTCCCCTACCTAACCCACCCCCCAGCCCTATCTAAAACCCCCCTTACCTTTGTCCCTAAATTTACGCCTGCGAGAAGCAGACGTAAATCTACGCGTGCCAGCGGACTGCTGGCGCGCCGTCATCCGACCCGGGGGCTGGTCCGGAGGCCTGGACCATGCCTCCGGTCCCGCCCCCGAAACGCCACGTCCCGCCCCCGAAATGCTGTGTCATCCGGCCCCGCCCCCGACACGCCCCCTTCAAAAAACCCCGGGACCTACGCGCGTCCCGGGGCTCTGCGTGCGCCGGCGGCCTATGCAAAATAGGCGCGCCGGCGCGCGAGGGCAGGGCTTTTAAAATCCGCCCCATTCTGATTACAGTGCAAAAAGTTACATATGATAACACATTCAAATTACATCATATAAATATAGTTAAGTAAATGAACATATTGCTTTACATAATAAATTCACTTAGAGCTATATTTACTAATGAGCTATGCTTTAGGCATACCAAATCCTCGGGCTCTGAAGACTTTCTCGCCATATCATATATTTTGTACAGCAGGAATAGACTTGTCAGAAAAACAAAAGAAAATTAAGAAATTCACTAATCATGTTGTTCTGATGTGTACATTCCTGCTGTGCTGGATATATGATTTGACTGGTCAAGTTCAAATTATGTCTGTGCTGAACAAGAAACTATTTCATTGTTTATGGATGGATCTCTTATTATTTTGCAATATGAGTATTTCTGTATGTTTGTTTTATTTCAAATCAATGCATTATATCCCTGTAACAAATACACTGACCTTAAGTCACCATTAAACTGATCAAGAATTTTGAGGTTCATAATAGGAATCATGATATAATATTAATAACTCTTTTACCTCCTCTATTGTGTTGTAACAATTAAACCTAAAGAGGAGGTGTGATATTGAGATTTAGGAGGAGTCCTAGGACATCAATTCAAGACTTGCCTCGTCTACTGACATTGTGTGACCTTGCACATGCCATTTTATCTTTCTGTTGCCTGCAGGACCCAGTTAAAAGTGAGATATTTGACTTAATCTGCCTTGCATGGTCAGCACATTAAGGGGCAGATCTTAAAACATACGTGCGGGCATAGATTTGTTCGCGCAACCCGGCGCGAACAAATCTACGCCCGATTTTATAACATGCACGCACTGACGTGCGCATGTTATTAAATCCGGGGTCGGCACATGCAAGGGGATGCACACATGTGCCCTTGCGCGTGCCAAGTCCGAGGGGAGCTCTGATGGCTTTCTCCATTCCCTTCAAGGCCGCTTCGAATTCGGAGCGGCCTTGAAAGGAACTTTTTTTCCGGCTCCCCCCCCCCCCCAGCTTCCCCTCCCTTCCCCTATCTAACCCACCCCCCATCCCTAACTAAATCCCTCCCCTACCTTTAGCGTAACTTGCGCACGCCGTTCGGATGCCAGCACGCCATTCCCCAGCCCAGGGGCTGCTTCAGAGGCCTCTGCCATGCCCCCTGAATGCCCCCGGGCTCGCACCATGCCCACTGCCCCACCCCGGAACACCCCTGAATGCTGCGATGCCCCCAACATAAGAACATAAGAACATAAGAATATCCCATGCTGGGTCAGACCAAGGGTCCATCAAGCCCAGCATCCTGTTTCCAACAGAGGCCAAACCAGGCCACAAGAACCTGGCAATTATCCAAACACTAAGAAGATCCCATGCTACTGATGCAATTAATAGCAGTGGCTATTCCCTAAGTCAACTTGATTAATAGCCATTAATGGACTTCTCCTCCAAGAACTTATCCAAACCTTATTTGAACCCAGTTACACTAACTGCACTAACCACATCCTCTGACAACAAATTCCAGAGCTTTATTGTGCGTTGAGTGAAAAATAATTTTCTCCGATTACTTAAATGTGCTACTTGCTAACTTCATGGAATACCCCTAGTCCTTCTATTATTCGAAAGTGTAAATAACCGAGTCACATCTACTCTTTCAAGATCTCTCATGATCTTAAAGACCTCTATCATATCCCCCCTCAGCCTTCTCTTCTCCATGCTGAACAGCCCTAACCTCTTCAGCCTTTCCTCATAGGGGAGCTGTTCTGTCCCTTTTATCATTTTGGTTGCCCTTCTCTGTACCTTCTCCTTCGCAACTATATCTTTTTTGAGATGCGGCAACCAGAACTGTACACAGTATTCAAGGTGTGGTCTCCCCATGGAGCGATATAGAGGCATTATGACATTTTCCGTTTTATTAACCATTCCCTTCTTAATAATTCCTAACATGCCCGCGACACACCCCCGACACACACCCCCTAGCAAAGCCCCGGGACTTACGCGCTTCCCGGGGCTTTGCGTGCGCCGGCGGCCTATGCAACAAAGGCGCGCTGGCGCGCAAGTCCCCTGTGCGCATAAATCCGGCTGGATTTATGCGTGCAGGGCTTTTAAAATTTACCCCTAAATGCATTACATTTTTTTGGCTTTTTGTTCCCATTTCATTGCCGATATCAATGAGTCAATAAAAGATGTAATTTCCTACTCATAGGGTTAGAACACTTATGAAGTGTTCAAAGCAGCGCATGGTCAAATGTGCACACATTTGTCAGCTTTCACCCAGGAACATGGCTATTTTATAACATATATGCATATATGTGGGCATTTTATAAAATAGCCTGGCCGTGTGCACTCAATTTTAAGTTGACACACGCCTGTACGTGTAAATTCTACTTCTATTGTGTAAGTGGGAGGATTTTAATAGGACCCATGCCAACGCTTTTGCTGGTTTTTCCAGTTCATTCCTAGTTTGCCCAGTTAAGGAATTGTCTTCCAACCTCCCTAGTTTAAATAGCCTTCGCTGGCCCCGTCAGCCCTGACCCTTATAACTGCGCTGATCTGCCTAGATTTTTTGTTTTATTACTTGCACATCATCCATAGCAGAAGTAAAGTTACACAATAGGGAATGCATGTGCATTCTAGTTAAAATCCCGTAATGCCCACGCCTTGCTCAGACCATGCCCGCAGCGACATTTATGTTCTTAACCGGGCGACTTTTAAAATTCGTTTGGTGCGCACGAGCCCGACATATTCGCGTATCCCCTAATTTCAGCACATGTCAGGCTTTTAAGATTCACTTTATAGTCTATAATACTTCTCTTTCTCTAAGAACATCAAATTTTGTTAGCCCTAGAGATATATAATGACCTTTGCACATGTTTAACTTTGAGGCAACAAATCTTGATGTTCACCAGAGAAAAGTCAATATCTGCTTATCGTTATTGTTAAGAGTATTGGAATTTCTGGTTATATGAAATCTGAACCATCTTTCTACTGTGCAAAGCAACAATAAAAGAGAAAGAAAACTATAAAATGTTTCAGTATTTTTCCAAACAAGTTCATGTTGTGATTTTAAGATTAGCATAGGCAAGCAATTAAAAATAAAATGCAAGTCAGCTGGAACCATGTTCCTTTTAGTTTGTATAAGTATCATGCTACCTTTTGTCTTTAAAGGCAAAAATACCTTGATCTCGTCTTACTGTGCTTTAGGGATGAAAGTACTATTTTCAGAATCTGATTTATTAAGGGGAAGGTAGGTTAGTTGATCTTGGAAGGATCAGGCCTTTTGCGGCCTGGATTCAGATTCAGAGACTTGACTCGGTTTCCAATGTTACGGAATACTTGCTGATACGGTGAGGCTATTAGATCAGGTTTTAGACTTTATTAAGTTGATAATCAAACTGCCGGTGTTTGGGCAAACACCACAGGTTCCTTTTACCAATGGTGTTGCAAAAATGTGCAGAACAGCACACAAACCTTTGCCTGCATTTAGGATAGACAATAATCGAAGGCCCAGTTTCTCTGGGTACAAAGCTATTGTACCCATGGATAGGGCTTTAATCACTCTCTCCATCCCAGCTGCACTTTGCGGGAAACTTCCCCATGCTTTGTGGGGTTTAACATTTTTCAGGAGTGATATTAGACCTTATAATCCTGAAAGAGCTGCAAACCTCTTTCATATGATGCTTTTGAAATATTGCATGGTCTTTTTCATGCTTCCTGCAGTGTTGGATACTTAAAGCAACCGAGGATCAGTACTGAAGGGGTCTGAACGCTTCAACCTGACAAAGGACTTCATGTACCAGAATTCCCTGCTTCATGACGGGTTTACTTACAGTCTGCAATACAGCTGTAATTAGGACACTGAGAAACTCTCTGTCAGCACATTGCACATTTTCATTTTTTTGGCTTCGCTGTTCTTATTCTCTGATAAGCTTTCACTGCTGTAACCTAGATTAGAACAATGGATGTATTATGTGATGGGCTGTATTACTGCAGACTCGCGAATTCCTTTCCAGAACTGCAAGTCCCAGCAGCCTCTCCTGCAGAACATGGGAGAAGTTTCACGAAAGTTCCAGGGTGTCTAGGGAGGGGGTCAGTAGCCCCTTCAGCCGGAATATGCTTGCTCAGCAATGCTTAGAACGCATGTGTAAAAGATAAGAACTGTAAAGTGCATAAGAGTCTGCTCCTGGAGGGGAGGGGCATGCAGTTGTACTAAGCCTTTGTCTTAGTTGCATCTTGCTGGCAATAAAAGTCTATCTTTACGGATCAGTTGTCTGGACCTCCTTACTGACTAAAAAGAGACGGTTACATTTGGCGAGCCTCAGCCAGGACGTACCGGAGATGCTATTTTAGCTCTCCAGAAGGTCCGGTAGTTTGGTGGCGGAGCAGTCCCCCAGACACACCTGGTGAGTGGCCACCGCTGAGTTCAGCGATCAGGTTTCTGAGGGGATCGTTCCACAGAAATTCTGCCGAGATCTTTGATGATCCGGGAAGAAGGCTTTCGTGACGATCGGAAGACCCCTGCAGGCGAGTATCATGGAAACAAGGGAATAAGTGAAGAATAGATAAGGAAAATAACCGGTCTATCCCTGGCGGACCGAGGGGGCCTTGATCACACCCCACGCAGTGTGTTAGTAGGAATTACGTTCCGAAGACCACGCGCATAATAAGGAGAAATAATAAGTGAAGTATACGATAGTGGGAATAGGTTTCTTGTTGTGTGAAAGAGAATGAATGGCCTCGCAGTTCTAGGCCGGGCTGACCGCGTCCTAGTCGGGGCGATTGTGACCCTTTTGTGTCTGACGGGTACGGACCCCTTACCTATCCGTCTTCCCTTCCCTCCTTTGTCTGTGATTCTATCCTAATGGGAGGGGGCTATTCAACTCCGCTAAAAGCCATGACGGAGCACTATAGCGAAGTGTTCGATAGACATAAATGTACTAATCCCGGAATGATTCAACAATGTACCCATAGGTGGCCCAGTTTGTGTGTAAATTGGCCTCCGGTAGGAACTTTCGATTTCCAAACGGCCAAAAGGGTCCAGAATATAGTTATACGAGAAGGGAATCCGGGTTGCCCTGAAGATATACCGTACATAACTGCTTGGATTGCAGTCATTGAGAATCCTCCGTCATGGGCAAAGGAGCCGCCCTCGTAATGGTGGCTCAGGCGCACAAAATGGGGAACTGGAAGTCCCCATTATTAATTAAGGATTGTAATGTATGTAACTGCTATCTGTGAATTGCAAGCACATGTACCAGGGATTTTTTAATTGTTTTAAACCCTAATAAGAAGAGATTTTGGTTTACAGATGCTGCACAAGACTACTATACAACAAATTAATGTACAGTGTTAAGTTAAAATACTGATTTGATTACTGGAGAATGCATTTACTGGTGTTGAAGTTTAGAACTTGATGGCAGTTAAGGGTTAACGGCAGAGATAATTACAGGAGAGAGGAGGGAATCGAGCCAGAGGAAAAAAAAAAAAAGACGTTGAGCCAGTGCGTAGTGCATTCAATATGGCTGTGCGTTTCAATGCTGGCGTTGTTAATCAGAAGTTTTTAGTTTTCTCATATCTTCTATCCCAGTGTCCTCCCTATGCTTATCCTTCTCTCGATACATCCACAGGTTAGTCAATTATTCTCTAATACCATGTTAATTATTGTTCTTACTTGTCTCCTATATATTATCTGTTATTTAAAAGTTACATTGGAACGCATGATAAAGTATGAACTCCCTTTTTCTGACGCAGTTTATTTTGAAGCTGTCTCTGGGAAAATTAGAGGAGAAATGATTAAGAATGGGACCTTTGTTAAAGCTTTGTTAAATATGCAGGGCATAGCAAGCGGCAAGATGAGACAGCTGCAGTTCTGACTGTGGGAATTACAGGATGCCGTTTGTAAAAAAAAAAAACAAAAAACACAGAAAACAAAGACTTAATATTAAAAATTTTGATTCAGTGGCAGGCGCAAGATAAGGATTATTGGAAGTTGTGGGCAAGAGAAGGGGCCACTATGCAAGATTAGGAACAAGAGCAAATATGAGTCGGCCCAAATGATAAAGTAGTAGCCCCCACACACACACATATATATATATATATATATTGCAATTATGTTCTTTTACCACTGGTGGGGGCTGGGCTCTGGCTATTACCATATGTTCTTAGTGTTTGCAATGTAATTGATACAAGGCTTCCAAGGGTTTGATCATCACTCCTGCACACCTAAAGCGCCCCCCCTGGATCCTTGCCTGCAGATCCAGGTTGACTTTATTGAATTAACCCAATGCCAAACTTGGCATGAAGGAAGCAATGTTTTGCAGCTTCTCAGCCTCGTCAGAATTGATTTGCCTCCAGGCGCAGGTCACCTATTCAATTTCCAGATGGATTGTGATCTTTTCATCGTATTTTGAGATGTATGGGAACAGGGATCAGGAAGAGAAGAAAAGGGCCCGTCCCTGCAACCAGGAACTTAATAATAGAGACCCAACATCCGAAAGAAGCTGCAGAAGGCCGAAGGCTTTGAGGGCATGAGCCTCAGCCAGTTAAAAGCTATAGCAGACCAGGTATGTGGAAATAGAGAAGTGGAAGAGAAAAGAGAGAAGCAAGTAGAGACATGAAGGAGAAAGTGACTGTTAGCCGCCGCTCTCGAGGACACACGGACGGGAAGGAGCCAAGACAATGGCAGACCGCGAAGAGGAGGGGGAACAAGACCCCCCCTTTGGGAAAGAATCAGTGTGCATACTGCAAAAATGAAGGCCATTGGAAGAGAGACTGTGAAGAATGGCAAAAGAAATACGGGAGCCCTGCAGTGAATACTAACGACAAAAATGGACCTGCACCGACACAAAGGGGCCGAGGAGGAAGGAGATCGGACAACCCCCACTGGCAGATGGCGGGGGAGGCGACAAGGAGCATACAGCCTGAAGAGACCGGGAGGGAAGAATCCCCACTGACCCTCTGGTGGAGATCCACGAGGTAACACAACAAAAATCAGGGGCCTGTTGGACTCAGAGGCCAACGATCTGTCATGACTGCACCAATCGGCCCCCCCGACGAAAGAGACTGTTTCTATAGTGGGTGCCTCAGGTCAGGTACTCACTGCCCCTCTGCAGAAAGAATGAAGTATACAAGTAGGCGGGACCATGGTATCCCTTATCGGATGGAACCTGCTGTGTAAGCCTCAGACCACATTGAGATTTCAACCAACAGGGGAAGTTAAAGCCTCCTTCGGGGACCATCCAGTGATACTCATCTGTCCCCTCCAAGAAGAATGGAGACTACATCTTCCCATAGTCGAACGAACCATCGAACATCGATATGAAAACAACACCCCCCTCAACAAAAACGAAGACAACTGATGGATAGTGTACCCCAAGTATGGTTCGAACAGAACCCGGGAGGAATAGCTATCGACGCTACCCCATATGGATAGAGATGAAACAGAATGCACAGGTGATCAATCAACCTCAATACCCCATTCCATATATGGCCAGACAAGGAATTGCGATACACCTGCAGAGGCTGTATGATTTGGGCATTCTCAGGCAAATCCGATCTGCTTGGAACACCCCTTTGTTGCCCGTAAATAAACCTGGATCTGATGATTATCGACCAGTACAAGACCTACGGAAAGTGAATAGTCAAGTAGAAGATCTAGTAGCCCTCGTGCCAAATCCATATTCAATCTTGGCTCAAGTCTCTCCTGCATCAAAGTGGTACAGTGTCATTGATCTCAAAGATGCCTTCTTCTCCGTCCCGGTGGCGGAGGAATGTCAGAAGATTTTTGCTTTCACATGGGAAAATGCACCTACTGGAATAAAGCAGCAGTACACATGGACTCGTTTGCCTCAAGGGTTTAGGCACTCACCTACGCTGTTCGGTGAGCAACTGGCAAAAGACTTGAAGATGTACCAAGTCATGTATGGGCCAGTAATACAATACGTGGATGATCTTCTGGTGTTTCGAGAGACGTACCTCGAATGTGAAGTATCCACTCTTCAGCTGCTAAAGACGTTGTACTCAAAAGGATATCGTGCAAGTAAAAAGAAAGCGCAAATCTGTGAGTTGGAAGTAGAATATTTAGGCTTCCAAATACGTGGAGGAACCCGTTGTCTGGGAATTTCTCGCACCAGTTCAATACGAGGTCAACCTGTACCCACTTGTAAGAAGGAACTCCGAGCGTTCCTTGGAGCTGCAGGATACTGTAGACTGTGGATTGCTAACTATGCAGTTATGGCCCAACCCCTGTACGACAAGTTGCGGGGTAAGGAATCAGAGTCTCAAACTTTTCAATGGGAAGGACACGAGCTAGCAAGCTTACGTCAATTAAAAGAAGCCTTAATTGAACCACCTGCTTTAGGATTGCCAGATGTAATGAAACCATTCCATCTATTCGTCGATGAAAAGAAAGGAATGGCCATTGGGGTATTGACTCAAACTCTAGGCTCATGGGAGCGACCTGTTGCATATCTCTCAAAAGGAATGGACAATGTTGCAAAAGGATGGCCTGGTTGCCTTCAAAGCATTGCGGCTGCATGCTTACTAATTCCAGAAGCAGTCAAATTAACTTTTCGTCAAACTCTGAACGTAACAACTCCCCACACCATTCAAGGACTGCTAGAGACCCATGGACCAAAATGGATGACTAATTCACGTCTCGTCAAGTATTAAGCCTTACTGTGTGAAACACCTGAAATTCAAATACAAGACAGCAAAAACTTGAACCCGGCCACTCTTATGCCGGCACCTGAACCAGTTGCCCATGATTGTGAAGAAGTCATGACTACAATACATTCCAGTAGACCAGACCTGAGGGATCAACCCTGGCAAGGAGCTTGGACTTTATTAACTGATGGGAGCAGCCAAATCATTCATGAGATACGTTCTGCTGGATATGCTGTTGTATCCGAAGATGAAATCGTTGAGGCTCAACCTCTTCCCCCAGGAACGTCTGCACAAAAAGCTGAACTAATTGCCCTTACTCGAGCTCTGCAGTTGGCAGAAGGAAAACTGTAAATATCTATACAGACTCTAAATATGCCTTTCTTACAATTCAAGTGCATGGAGCATTATAGAGGGAAAACAATTGAACAATGCATCAGAAGTACGTGAATTACTAGACGCAGTTTGGCTACCTCGCAAGGTGGCTGTAATACATTGCAAAGCACACACCAGGAAATCAAACCCTATTGTCAAGGAAATCAGAGAGCAGATGAAGCAGCAAAAAGGGGCAACTCGGGAACCCTTCCAAGCAGTATTAATTGCATCGAATCATCAGGCTTCAGGCAGTCCTGGAGCTCATCACCAATGACTGCTTTCGCTCTTAAACTCTGGGCAAAACAAAATACCAAAATTATGACTGCAGTGTACCAGAATAGATTGGTTTTAGATTATCCTCTGGCCCAGGAAGGAGGGTTTGTGGAACATTTAACCTCTCCAATTGTTGTTTACAGGTAGATGACCAAAACAAGGTTATCCAAGACATCACTGATCGCATGGTCAAGATGGCACACGTCCCTGTCCAGCAGTGGAATAGTGCTTGGGACTGGACCAATGGATTCCGTGGTTGGTTTTCCATGATCGGTGGATTTAAGAGCTTGTTTGTTATCCCAGCCAGTTTAATTCTGTTTTGTCTTTTAGGACCCTGAATTATTCCTTTCTTGCTCAAACCGCCTTCGTCAGGTGATGAAGGACATTGCTGAACGCAAAACAGCCACGCAGCTCCTGTCACTGTACATGTATTCCTCTGAGCCTATAGAACCTGTTTAACCATCCTCATGTTTTATCCTGGGCCATCTTCCCATACATGACAAGTTCGGGCTACAAAGGGGGGTGGAGCCATTAGGGCCCATCCGTCTCAAACCCGTGAAGATACCATCGGACTGTTTGGGAAATTAGGGCCCCCTGAGAACTCAAATTGCTAATTTTTCTTGTTTCTGTTTCTTTCAGCTCCACAGTTGCGTTGTGATGGTGTGATACTTTTCATAAAGAATGATAAGTATCAAAGGGGGGAATGAAGGGGTCTGAACGCTTCAACCTGACAAAGGACTTCATGTACCAGAATTCCCTGCTTCATGACGGGTTTACTTACAGTCTGCAATACAGCTGTAATTAGGACATTGAGAAACTCTCTGTCAGCACATTGCACATTTTCATTTTTTTGGCTTCGCTGTTCTTATTCTCTGATAAGCTTTCACTGCTGTAACCTAGATTAGAACAATGGATGTATTATGTGATGGGCTGTATTACTGCAGACTCGCGAATTCCTTTCCAGAACTGCAAGTCCCAGCAGCCTCTCCTGCAGAACATGGGAGAAGTTTCACGAAAGTTCCAGGGTGTCTAGGGAGGGGGTCAGTAGCCCCTTCAGCCGGAATATGCTTGCTCAGCAATGCTTAGAACGCATGTGTAAAAGATAAGAACTGTAAAGTGCATAAGAGTCTGCTCCTGGAGGGGAGGGGCATGCAGTTGTACTAAGCCTTTGTCTTAGCTGCATCTTGCTGGCAATAAAAGTCTATCTTTACGGATCAGTTGTCTGGACCTCCTTACTGACTAAAAAGAGACGGTTACAGTACCACCCTGCAGGTACAGAATTTCATGGTAGGTGCAGCGCAAAAACAGAAACATCACCATTCCTCAGAAAACAACATCAAGAAATATAAATCATCAATCATAAAATTAAACCATACTGACAAGAAGAATATTTCAAAACAGATGACAAATAGAGCAATATCTAATTATTAAGGAAAATAAGGATAAAGAAACTTTAAACATTTACCAAAAATCAATTAACTACCAGTATTTCAAAACCACAGACATATCAAACTGCACCCAAAAATTAAAACTAATAAGGATAAAAGAAATACACTCCCCTGCCCCATCCACCATCTCCATACCTGGACATTTTTGATTACCAGTCACTCTGAGTGGATTAGTAGAGGGAGGTGGGGGCAGGGGAGAAGGCAACACACAAATGTTCTCCTTTCTCTCTCATATACACACATGTTCTTTCACACACACACACACACACACACACATACACACTCATGCCCCGTCTACCTCTCTTCTTCTCACTCCGCTATTCTATTTCCACCATTGCACTTTCCTCCCCCTCTCTCTCACCTTTCAGTCATTCTCCCCTTTCCCTCTCACCACCCCTGTTACCTCTCACCCTCTTCCCTTCCCTCTGACACCTTCCCACTCAATTCCCTTACTTTCCCTTTCAGTCAATCACCCCTTCACTTCCACTCACTCCCTTCCCATCAATTCCTTTCCTTTCTAGCCCTCTCAGTCACTCCCTCCCATTCAGTCCCTTCCCTCTCAGTCACTCACGCCCATTCACTTCCTTCCCTCTTAGTCACTCACATCTCCCTCCCACTCAAACCTTCTCTTCCCTCCCCTCTCAGTTACTCCCTTCCCTTCCCTTCCTTTTCTTCCCCTCTCAGTCACTTCCCCTCTCTCTCCCACTCATTCCCTTCCACTTCCCTCAGTCACACCACCCTCACCACCTTCACCATTTCCTTTTTTCCCTTCTTCCCCCTCCCATACCTCACTCTCATCAAACTTTTCATTCCCTTATTTATCCCCAATCTCTTATAGTTACAACCCATATGACTCACCTCCTCCTCCCCAGGATGATGTTGTCTTCCTGCGCTGGATGCTGGAAGCCTGCCGGCAGGTCGCCATTGGGCCCACCACAGCACAGGGCCTCTCCTCACTGGCAGGGTTTGGGAGCCCCTTATGCAAACCACCACATGGCAAAAACCATGTGGGTCCTCTCCTTGCTGGCAGGGCATGGGAACCCTGCCAGCGTGCCACCACCAGGGGCCTCCTTTCTCGGACCAAGGTTGAGAAATTTACCAATGCGCCACCACACCGGCCTCTTCTCGCTGGCAGGGGGTGAGGAACCCTGCCAGCGCATCATTAAACGGCACAGTTATGCAGTGGGAACATGTCGCCAAAAGGACTTTGTGCCAACACTCTGACCTGCCTGCCCACGTGCTTGATGTTGTGTATTTTAACATATCAAGGGCAAAAACTTGGCCCTTTGATGACATCGAACACAAATACTGCATTATGTGTAGCTCGCTGATGCTCGGACAGGTCCGAGCATCAGCGAGCTACACATAATGCAGTATTTGCAAGGGGTAGGTGGGCCGGAAGAAAGGTACTGCTGGGCTGGATTTGGCACATGGGCCTTGGTTTACCCACGCCTGCTCTGAAGGTTCCAGAGTGAAGGTACCCCCCCTCCCCCAACCCTCAAACAATTTTTGCATTATGAGCTGTTTAGTTAAGATTTTGTACTTTTGCCATGAATAAGTTCTTTTATAACATTTCTTTTTTTTAAATACAAGTTTCCCTTTTTGAAATTTTCTTAGGACTGTATGGGCCAGTTGATCTGCACAGACGTCAGTGCACATCTCTGTAACCTAATTTCCAATTTGTAATTATCCTTCTTGTGTGAGATATATTTTTTTTGCTAAGTATGACAAAGTAGAGATGTGAATCGTGTCCTCGATCGTCTTAACGATCGATTTCGGCTGGGAGGGGGAGGGAATCGTATTGTTGCCGTTTGGGGGGGTAAAATATCGTGATATATCGTTAAAATATTTAAAACCCGCTAAAACCCACCCCCGACCCTTTAAATTAAATCCCCCACCCTCCCGAACCCCCCCCCCCAAATGACTTAAATTACCTGGTGGTCCAGCGGCGGTCCGGAACGGCAGCGGTCCGGAACGGGCTCCTGCTACTGAATCTTGTTGTCTTCGGCCGGCGCCATTTTCCAAAATGGCGCCGAAAAATGGCGGCGGCCATAGACCAACAGGATTCGACGGCAGGAGGTCCTTCTGGACCCCCGCTGGACTTTTGGCAAGTCTTGTGGGGGTCAGGAGACCCCCCCCCAAGCTGGCCAAAAGTTCCTGGAGGTCCAGCGGGGGTCAGGGAGCGATTTCCCGCCGCGAATCGTTTTCCGTACGGAAAATGGCGCCGGCAGGAGATCGACTGCAGGAGGTCGTTCAGCGAGGGTTCCGGCGCCTCGCTGAACGACCTCCTGCAGTCGATCTCCTGCCGGCGCCATTTTCCGTACGGAAAACGATTCGCGGCGGGAAATCGCTCCCTGACCCCCGCTGGAGGAGGCCCCTCAGGAGCAGAGGGAAATGGCTTCTCCTCCTCATGAGATGCCTCATGAGGAGGAGGTACCAGTTCCCTCTGCTTCAGAGCAGGTTTCTCCAGTGGCGCACCCTCCTCTCCACATGAGCCTGACCCTGCTGCAACATCATGAAGTCAAGGCATCATATTTCGCCTTGACCTGGGCTGCTGGCCTGGTTTTTTTTTTTTTGTTTTTTTTTTTAAATGTGTCTACTGTGGTGGTGGAATATAAATATGTGAAATATAGTGAAATATAAATATGTGAAATATAAATATGTTAAAATAAATTTGTTTACATTGTAAATGTTTGCTTGTTCTTTTTTATATATTATTTTATTAGTCATTTAACTAATAATAATTATTCCAAAATAATATAGTATGGTACTACTAAATTACAAAGAGCAGACATGTACGGATGTATGTCTATTATAATCCAACACATTTCATTGTTTTAGTAGTAGTAACTAGGTTAGTCATACACTTCCATACAACATTCAGTCTGGCTGAATTAGCACAAGTTGTATACTTGTGAGCAGTAGCGCCAACGTCAAGGCTTCAACCGTGGCTACTGACCATTCACACATCTTTCAACCTGGCCAATACAATATTGTGCACTGTGTGCAGTGTGTGCAGCACTCAAGCTACTGCAATGACTCACACGTCAATGCCAAAAATTGCTCCATGACCAAGACAGCCATTTGAAGCAAAAAATGAAATGCTTGTGATACTAAAGTAGGAGTAAGGACTAGGAGAAAGCAGACTCATGAACAAAAAATCCTTCAGAAATGTACAACTTCTGGGTGCTCAGTTTTCTCTTTTTATTACACTCAAGGGTGTCTGTATATATTTGGTTAATCAATATATTGTTACAGTAGTGGATATAACAGTAACAGTTTATATCCAACTAGTAGCTAGTAGTAGTAGCTACTAGTTGGATATAAACTGGATATCCAAGTAGTAGCTAGTACTTGGATATCCAGTAGCTAGTAGTAGCTAGCTAGTAGCTAGCTAGTAGCTAGCTACTACTAGTACAGCCACTAGCTACTTAGTTAGAGTATCAACCTCTCTGTGCACTGTAAGTGCAATTTAATATTGTATTGGCCTGAAATTCTTTCATACTTCATTCACACAATCATGCTGTCGGAGATGGACGCTGAGGCAGAAGAACCCAGCGAGGACTTGCCTGCCTCAGAGGTGGACACTGGGGGAAAGGAGCCTGGGAGTGAGAAGCCTGTGTTGGAGACGCAGCAGGACAGAGTGTTCATGTCTTGTGACTCCCAGACTGGCTTCTCCTGTGGGCCACAAGAGGCAGCAGCGGCAATGTTGTGGCTGCTGCTGCCTCTTGTGACCGGGCGCCCCAGCAAGCGATGCGGGGAGCACAGCTGCATAGAGCCAAGCCTCTCTTCCACCCCTTGACCTTGGATCTCGGCCCTCGACAAGAGGCTCACTCCTCCCAGTCACAGGGAAAGTTCGGATACCCAAGCTGTGGAAAGTTCGTTTTGATAAAAACCAATTGCTCGACTAAGTCTGGAGACAAACGTGCACGGTGTGGACTCACTATGTTCCCTGTCATTGAAAATACTCTTTCACTTTGCACACTTGTTGGCGGGCAGGAAAGAAAGTGCTGTGCTAGTATTGCAAGATCAGGCCACATTGAAGCTTTCTGTGCCCAATATCTCAAGGGATCTGAGTCCATGCTCTGAATTGGCTCAGACAGAAAACTCTTAACATGCAGTTCTGAAACATTCTCCTGCAGGTAGGACTCAGTAGTAGTAACTCTTCTGCCAACAGCTGTTGCAATTGCTTGTGACATGGCAGGCAGTTCATTAAATGTGGAATGACTCATATTTTGATGTGTTATGGAAGGGGTAGGGGAGCAGCTGATCATACTAGTACTTGAGCAGGATGGAGTTGGAGACTGAGAGGATGATACTAATTCTTTTTCATCGTTACCAGTGGAACAGACCCTGTTAGACATTATGTTTTCAACCATTTTAATCAACTTTTTTCTCCAATGTGTAAGAGCATTGTTCTTGAGAGCAATACTGCCTTTCACACGTGGGTCACACATCGTGGCTAACATATAGCAATCCCTTTGCATGAGAGGTTTCAATCTTTTTTCAACTTGCTCTTTTAAGCATTTAACAAGCATTAACACTTCCTTAGAGAAATCTGGATGATGCATAAATTCCTCTAATACCTCCTCCAGATAGTTTATTACAGGGATGACACCACCCAAAGTGGCATTAGCTGAACTCAATGCATCAGTATATACTTTGAAAGGCTTGAGGACATGCACCATGTGTGCAATGTTTGTCCAGTCCTGACATCCAAGAGGATTTTCCAATCCAATTTCAGTTGCCATTGCCAAATCATGAAGAGGTGTCTGCTGTTCAGACAACCTCTCCAACATAAGATAGGTGGAATTCCATCTGGTAGGCACATCCTGAAGAAGGTTGTGCAAAGGTGCGCCAACTGCTATTTGCCTCTTTCTGAGTTGCTTCCCACTTTTTACACTACGATTGAAATGCCCAGCTATTTTGCGACACTTTTCAATCAACCGCTTCAGGAGTTGACTACTACAACTAGTAGTACCACCTTCCTTGCCACTAAGCCCCAAATCATCCCTCACTATCAGATGCAGGGTATGTGCAAAGCATCGGATGCCGTTGAATCTACCATCAGCCAGAGCCTTAATAATATTGGAACCATTGTCAGTAATGAAAAATCCATTTAAGCATTCCATATCACTGCTTCTAAGGAGCCCATTCCATTTTTCCATCATCCCCTGAATTGCGTGTAAGATATTTTCTGAAGTATGTCTCTTGTCTAGCACTTGAGCATGCAGTAAAGCCCAATGGTATCCTGGCGAAACCTTTTTGGAGCTGCTGGTGCTACTGCTGCCACTGCCAATGCTGCTTACAGGTATTAATGCCTCATCCAGCTGCCACCAATGTGCTGTTAGAGACAAATATGCATGCATTGCATTCATACTAGTCCAAACATCAGTGGTGAGATGGATGCTCCTCCCCTTTGCCCTTGCCATCACAATCTGCATTTCAGCACGACATTTTCTGTATAGGGAAGGAAGCACCTGACGGCTAAATGTACTTCTTGAAGGAAGTTTGTAGTAAGGGGCAAAATAATGGAGCATCCGCTTAAATCCCTCATTTTCTACAATCTGCAGTGGCTGATCATCCAAAGCAATCATTAGAGCAATATGTCGTGTACCCACTTTAGATATTGCCTGCTTCCTGCTCTGTGACATTGCAGAAGAACACCACCCCATCTGCTCCATGGTAGCTTGCCGCTGCTGCTGGGGATGAGGAAGAGGAGACTGCTGCTTCTGCAGATGCACACAATCTGTATCTTCTTTAGTACTACTACTACTTTCCTTCTGTGGCTGCTTCCCTGTTGCTTTACTTGAAGCCTGGGCAAGCACGGTGGGACCAGCTTCTTCTGCAAGCAACAGTGCTCTATGTTCTCTTTCAAGGTGATATTTCATGTTGCTGTTAGTAAGATGTCCAATAATTCTTCCACGGCTCACCATCTTTTTACAATGGATACATTGTCCAAATCTCTGGTCAGCCACAACATGATAATGATTCCAAATCTTTGATGTCCTTGTACTGTTCCTTACTCTAGGCTGGATACTTGTCATTTTCATACTAGTAGTAGAAATAGTAGTAGTAGTAGTAGTAGTAGTCACACGTGGATGTTCAAATGGTGTAGGGGACAGGGTACCAGCAATACTGCTGGCACTGGCAGTAGTTGTTTGTTTTGCAATCTGACTAACATTGTCATTGCTTCTGTTCTCCTCCTCCTCCTTCTCCTCAGAATGTTTACTAGCCAAAAACTCCTGATCATCCTCCTCCTCCTCCTCCTCCTCAATATCTGATTCATCATCATCATCCAATACTTTCTGTAGCACCATTCTTTCATCTAATCTTTTCACCTTTCCCTCAAATTTTGCTCGTTCCTTCCCTTGCAACAAGTTTCCTTGCACTTCTACATCCTCTTTCTTCTCAAAAAAATCGCAGTTTTTTCCTAGGGACTGGCAGACAGCTCTTTCCAGTAGCACTATCACTAGCAACACGTTTTTTTCCAGAGGGTACTGGTAGGGGCATTATGATTCTGTGGTCAAAGAAATATATAATAAATATAGTACATTAAACAAGTTAATAAATTAGTTTGGTATTCATTTTTAAAACTTTATTGAGCTAATAGCATTAGCTAGCTAGCTATTGCTAAGGCTACCCCCAGACCACAGGACAAAGAAGGATATAGTGATTATTTATTAGTCAGTGAGTGACACTGACAATTGATAATTTGATATAGTATACTTACTAATATATTATATTGCAATTTATACCATGCATTGGCCAGAGCATCAAACTGCAGCAGACTGAGACTGAAACTAGGCTGCAATACTTCAGTTCACTCATTACATTAGCCTCCTGGCAGGACTGGCTAGGCTTTTCTGCATTGAGGTTAGAGAAGTCCTATTCCTATTTTTTCATATCCTTTTCAGGCCTATTCTGTTCTTTGAACTAAAATAACTTCTCCCTCCCACTTCAAGTCTTACCCACAAATCTCACACACAGGAGCAGAAGCCTCAAGCCAAGCACAAGATACATAATATAGGATATTGGACAGACTATTGGCCAATTATAGGTTTAGTAGTAGAATTGATTTGATAGTAGTGACTCACTGGCTTTAATAGCTAGCCATAGCCAGTGACACTAGGCTAATAGCCAAGCTAGCTATTAGCCTAGTGTCACTGGCTATGGCTAGCTAGCTATAAACACCATTAGTGATAAATCTGGTAGATTACACATACATCTATATAATATTGATAAATATTATATAATTTTATATATTTATAAATCTATTAAAACTCTACTGCTGCAATGTTCAGAAAGCAATCAACGCACCTACCTTAGTACCTTCACCTTGTCCTTTATAAGCAAGCCCTGCTGCTGGACTGGAGTGCTGGTGCCTGCCTATGCCTAGGCTAGGAATGCTGCGAACGAAGAGCTCACTCAAGAAACAGAAAAAAAGAGTAGAGCTCAGCTCAGCTCACTGGTTGTGGCTATTGGCTATTTTGGCTAGTGGTACTTGGCTGCTAGAAGTAGCTATATGCTACTGTGGCTAGTGGCAATGGCTACTGGCTGGCTGCTAGTATCATAGGCTGATACTAGTATCAGCTAGCTAAGCCAGCTAGCAGCTAGTACCCCTTAATAACAATAAAGGCTGTATAATATTAACTATCAAATCAACAGCTGCAGCTAGCTATAAACTGATTGACTGATGTTTTCTCCTCAAACCCACAAAACAAAAGCAACACATAAGCAGAGCACCCCTTATTATATAGCTATTATAGCTACCTATTGACTAAAAGTAGGAGGGAAAATAAACCTATTAATTTAAGTGGCCAATTAAAAAATGATGCAAATGAATATTATGCATAATATATCAAACAAATTCTAGTCACATGATTGATGACATAATCACAATATCCACAGACACACTACTACAGTAGGATTAGAACTTCAAGCTAATAGCTCTATCCCCCATTCCCATTCCCCATCCCCCATATAAAACAATCTGTAAAAAACAGCACCTTGGCTGTTGGTAACCTTGGTAATGAATAAAAAACAAGAAGACACCAATAGGAATACATATTCAACCTTCAATTTAAAAAAAAGTGTCAATTTAGTATCAATTTACATTAGTGCGCACTAACATATATCACTGCGCACTGCCATGTACCTAGCGCGCACTAATAATCCATTAGTGCGCAGTACGGTGAGGCGCCATGTACTGCGCACTACGTCCAGCGACTGCGCGCTAACGGATAGTCCATGCGCACTAACATCCGTTAGTGCGCAGTAATAAAAAACCGACTTTAACCCGAAAATTAGTGGAATTTTGATTCTTTTTCCCAACTTCCCCAACAATGACAAATTAGACAATGTCGTTGGCATTGACTAAATCGTGAAAAACGAATGCACATCTCTAGAAGACAAGGCTGGACAAGTCTGGACTGGAAGACAAGGCAAGGCTAGACGAGGCTGGAGTGAAAGGTAAGACAAGGCAGGACATGGCTGGACTGGAAGATAAGGCATGGCTGGACGAGATTGGACTGGAAAACAAGGCAAAGCCGGACGACTAGACTGGAAGGCAAGGCACTGGATGAGGATGAACTGGAAGGCAAGACAAGGCTGGAGAGACAAAGCAGGAACCAGGAACTTAGGAGAAGTAACACACAATGCACAGGCTGCAGGAGTCCTGTTGCTGAGGTAAATAGTGCATTGGCAGGACCTTTATCTAGAAGCTGTGACATCATCAGAGGGCACACAGCTTTTTCTGCCATGAGCCCTTTAAAGGCATGGACATCGGGTGCATACACACCTAGAGAATGCACTGGAGGTGGCATCCCCGGTGGTGTCCCACTACATGGATGAAGGTAGGCATGGCTGTGCCTTGCTGGTGTCTGGCAGTATCAGGGTGAGTCCAATGGCTCGCGGGACCTTCCTGCAAGCCACAATTCTTAATATGCAGGCTTCTGTAAAATTACCCTCCCTATAGTGAATCCACTTCCTTCCCCTGGTGAATCCACGCTGGACTCAAGGCAGCATGGATTCATGAGGGGAAGGTCATGTCAGACAAATCTGATTGATTTTTTTGATTGGATGACTAGAGAATTGGATTGAGGAAGAGCCTCAACGTGATTTGCCTGGATTTCAACAAAGCTTTTGATTTGGTCCTATATAGGAGGCTCATGAATAAAATGAGAAGCTTGGGAATGGGCGCCAAGGTGGTGGAGTGGATTACAAACTGGTTGACTGACAGGAGACAGTGTGTAATGGTAAATGGAACCCATTCTGGAGAGAATATGATGTTAAGTGGAATGCCACAGGGATTGGTTTAGGGACCAATTCTGTTCCATATCTTTGTAAGCGACATTGTGGAAGGAATAAAAGATAAAGTTTGTCCATTTGTGGATGATACTAAGATCTGCAAGAGTAGGCATGCCTGAAGAAGTAGAGAGAATGAAAAGTGATCTGAAAAAACTTGGTTGAAGACTTGGCAGCTGGGATTCAATGCCGAGACATGCAGAGTCATGCATCTGGAGTGCGGTAATCCAGAAAAGCAGTACGTGAATGGAGGTGAACGGCAAATGTGCACAGGCTGGGAGAGAGCCCTTTGGGTAATAGTTTATGGCTTTCTGAAGGTGGTGAAGCAATGCAACAAGATGACAGCTAAAGCCAGAAAAATGCTGGGCAGTATATAGAGAGAGGAATAACCAGTAAGAAAAAGGAGGTGATAATGTCCTTGTACAGGTCCTTGGTGAGACCTCACCTAGAGTATTGCTTTCAGTTCTGGACCTGATATCTCAAAAAGGATAAAGGCAATATGGAGGCGGTCCAGAGAAGGGCGACAAAAATGGTGTGGGGTCTGTATCAGAAGTCTTATGAGGAGAGGCTGAAGATCTAAATATATATAGCCTGGAAGTGAGGAGGTGCAGGAGAGACATGAATCAGAGCTTCAGATACCGGAAAGGTTTTAATGATGCACGATTTTCAAACTTTTTCCATTGGAATAGAAACCTTAGAACTAGGGGTCATAAAATGAAACTCCAGGGGAAACAACTCTGAACCAACATCAGGAAACACTTCTTCTCAGAGAAGATGGTGGATGCCTAGAATGCCCTTCTGGAAGAGGTGGTGAGGATGAAAACAGTAAATGAATTCAAAAGGGCATGGGATAAACTTTGTGGCTCCCTAAAGACTTGAGTTTGAAAATGAAGAAAGGGGTTCATGGGGGTAACCTGCATAGAGCAATAGTTACTACCCTTAACAGAAGGCACGAGGATTACTACCCTTGATTAATTAGTCTTGATTCTTGTGATGCAACTGCAACATCGCTTTCTACTTTGATGGCAGGGGGAAAAGGGGAATTGGATTCAGATGACAGCCAATGCTGGGCCCCAACTTTTACAGACCAGATACTGATAGTCACACTAGGGACAAATTGCAGGACTGTTTCAATGGACAAGTTCAAATGCAAAGCATGTTCAAGCAGCATTGTCTGAATTATCATCCAGGCTGCTCACCCTATAAAAACGTTGCTAGCAATCATTTTATTTATTTATTTATTTATTTTAAGGCTTTTATATACCGGAGTTCATGCACTTGTGCATACCACTTCGGTTTACACAGAACAAGGAACAGAAAATTACATCAAACAGATTGAACAATTAAACAAATATACAATTACATCCAACAATTGGGTATAAATAACATGGCTAACTTAGTAGGAAATTAGAGTTTGAGGTAAAGGAGAGAAATAGTACCAAGTGGTAACAGAACAATGTTAATAGCTAAATAATAAATATAAATAGTAAATACAAATTCTTATAATAAATACAGGTGTTTACAGATTACAGTCTTCATGAAAAGTTTACGTCTACAGAATAGGGTTAAGTAAATAAGAACTGGCGGTTATTTCTATAGGAGTGAAGACTTCAAAAACTGAGGTTACATCTGGATTAAGAGGTATTGGTGTAGCATGCTCAAATATTTAATGATTTGGAATTGTGAGACCAAGGATAAAAATTAGGAGTTGTTTGATATGATTATAAAAGTGAGAATGATTCAAATTCTGGGATGTGGTTCTGAGCTAGACATTTAAGTGTAGGCTTTTGTAAAGAGCCAGGTCTTGAGTTTCTTTCTGAATGTTCGAGTACACGTTTCGAGGCGAATGTCCGTGGGGAGGGCATTCCAATGAAGGGGGCTGGCAGTCGAGAATGCACGTTTCTTGAGTGAGGACTTGGCTGAAGGTACGTGTAAGGTGCCTAAGTATCTGTTTCTGATTGGTCTTGAAGACTCGTGTAGGCGAAGTGGAAGGCTTAGATCTAGTGACGTTTGTGAATGGATGTTCTTGTGTGTTATAGTTAGCACTTTGAAAATGATTCTGGATCTGATGGGGAGCCAGTGTAAGTGTTTTAGTATGGGTGTTATGTGTTCACTTCTGCTGGTGTTAGTAAGAATCCTTGCGGCGGAGTTCTGCAACATTTGTAGAGGTTTTGTGGTTATGGTTGGAAGGTCTATAAGCAGAGAGTTGCAGTAATCGATCTTGGAAAATAGTATTGTTTGGAGGACTGTTCTGAAGTCCTGAAAATGCAGGAGAGGTTTCAGCTTTTTCAGAATATGTAGTTTATAATAGCATTCTTTCATTGTGTTCTTGACAAATTCTTTGAGGTTCAGCCTTTTGTCTAAGGTGACCCCCAGGTCTCTTACTTGAGTGGAATTGATCATTGGTGGTGAGGTTAGGTTGTTGGTAGGCTGAAGGTTCTCATCTGGAGTGATAAGCAAAAGTTCTGTTTTTGACGTATTAAGTACTAGGTTAAGGCTAGATAGGAGTGAGTTTATGGACTGTAGACAATTGTTCCAGAAGTTGATGGTGCTGGAGATGGAGTCAGTGATTGGCAGCAGAATCTGAACATCGTCTGCGTATATGTTCAATCCATTTTGTAATGGATTGAACAGTTGCTTAGTTTGGATTATAAATATTGCTACCCTTAACATAAGATTTGGGAGTAGCCTACACAGAGCAGCAGTTTCTACCATAAGAAACTTGCTGGCAGACTGGATGGACCATTTGGTTGTTTTCTGCCATCATTATTATGTTATTATGTTACATGTTTAAACACATATAACAAGAAAAGACTTGTGGCTGTCCTTGTCTGGCCGACTATGAAGGTAGAATTGCAAGGACTGTAATACCTTGCTCCTGTAGCCAGCTCTTTCTGGCTGGCTATGCAGCATGCCCAGACAGCTCACTACGTAGATCAGTCTGTAATAACAGAATGAAAATAGTAGTGAGTTCTGACTGGTAGTATTCACATGCTGTAATAACCAGAATACCGAGCAGAAATACAGGCTACACAGGAGATTCAGAGTTCCAGATGTTTGAGCAATAACCATGCCAATATTGCTGGCTATTTATAGTATTTTAGAACTCTGTTAGGTGGGGTGCAGGAGGGAACTAAAAGGTGATCTTATGTGATCACCTACCCAAGATGGTGGCATACCATGGAGGAAAACAACAATGCTTGCTCTAGCAAGAAGAAAGATTTTACAGGTGGCCACTCACCGTGGCTGGCATCTGGGATGTATCCTTAGTCATGTGGACAGAATAATTAGGCACACTGGATGTGCTGCCAGTTGGTCTTTCTTTGTCATCTATGTTACTGTGGCTGGATTTTCAACAAGATATAGCTAATTTAAGTAACAGCTGTTGCCCCCTGCCGTGCCTCGTGAAATCACTCTCCAACTTTGAAAAGTGGAAAAGTCTGTCTCCCGAAGGACTTACTATCCCACAAAATGTGGTGGTGGTCATGGTGGTGTGAGGGGAGGGGGTTGGAACACAACACAAACTACAGATAAAGATACCAACTGCCCATTAAATCCATTTGGCAGGAATTAGAAACCGAGCTTTTTCAGTGGCTGGCCCAATTCTCTGTAACACTATGCCAGAACAGTTAAGAACAATGACAGATACTAAAGCATTTAATAAAGCTTTAAAAACATGGCTGTTCCAACTGGATTGAAATAAATATCTAAAAAAGCAAGCGAGTCAGTACATAACATAAGGACATTGTTCACTGAATGTTATGTTATTATTAAAAATAGAAGTGGGTCAAATGGAAACATGCTGATTGTTTTGTTATGTAAGTTTTTATTTTTGTTCATAAGTGTTGTCTATCTATTTTAACTATGCATGCTAATTTTTAGATTTTGCAAACCGCTGAGATCATGGGAACGCACATTATAGAAATAATTTTTAAATAAATAAATGCATGCATTTCTTATAGAAACATAGAAATGATGTCAGAAGAAGACCAAACGGCCCATCCAGTCTGCCCAGCAAGCTATGCACTTTTTTTTTCTCTCATACTTCTGTTACTCTTGGCTCTTAATAACCTTTTGGTTCTATTTCCCTTCCACCCCCACTATTAATGTAGAGAACAGTGTTGGAACTGCATCCAAGTGAAAATCTACCATAGTTAGGGGTAGTAACCACCGCAATAAGCAAGCTACACCCATGCTTTTGTTTACCCAGACTATGTAACTCAGTCCTTGTTGGTTATTGTCTGTATATAGATCCACCTTTCTACATTCCCCCTGCCATTGAAGCAGAGAGCTATGTTGGTTATGTGTGAAGTATCAGACTTTCTCCCCTGCTGTTGAAGCAGAGAGCTATGTTGGATATGTGTGAAGTATCAGACTTTCTCCCCTAAGAACATAACATAAGAAATTGCCATGCTGGGTCAGACCAAGGGTCCATCAAGCCCAGCATCCTGTTTCCAACAGAAGCCAAACCAGGTCACAAGAACCTGGCAATTACCCAAACACTAAGAAGATCCCATGCTACTGATGCAATTAATAGCAATGGCTATTCCCTAAGTAAAAACTTGATTAATAGCAGTTAATGGACTTCTCCAAGAACTTCTCCAAACCTTTTTTGAACCCAGCTACACTAACTGCACTAACCACATCCTCTGGCAACAAATTCCAGAGCTTAACTGTGCGCTGAGTGAAAAAGAATTTTCTCTGATTAGTCTTAAATGTGCTTCTTGTTAACTTCATGGAATGCCCCCTGGTCCTTCTATTATTTGAAAGTGTAAATAACCGATTCACATCTACTTGTTCAAGTCCTGAAGCAGAGAGCTATGTTGGATATGCGTGAGGTATCAGACTTTCTCCCCTGCCGTTTGAAGCAAAGAGCTATGTTGGATATGCATGAGGTATCAGACTTTCTCCCCTGCTGTTGAAGCAGAGAGCTATGTTGGATATGCATGAGGTATCAGACTTTCTCCCCTACCATTGAAGCAAAGAGAACCAGGAAGTCAAAAGTGGGATTTGAACCCAAGACTCCATCAGGAATCCCAAACACAAATCACAGAGAAGAAGGAGCCTTCAGTTCAGCACCTTAGACCACTCAGCCATCAAGGCACCTCGATGGCTGAGTGCTGGAAAATTTGCCTAACCTGCCCTTATACTATAGAGTACTCTGGTCACCTTATGATACAAGCAATTCTGTTATGATTGAATTGGAAGGATGGGGCATTACTAAAGGACAGTGCAATTTCCTAAAGGTAATTTCCTGGATAAAATAGCCTGAATGAAACATTGTATTCCTCAAATGCAGGTGAAAGTACATGAGGCATCCATAACAAATATACTTTCACCTGCATTAAGGCACTCCTGTGGGCGTGTTTAGGCTCGAGGAGTAAAATATCCTGGATGCAAGGGATTTCCTCTGTATGCAAGCCACTGCTTGGTCGTTTGCCCAAATTGCATCAAAAAGTACTTTAACTGTGGCTGCTATGTTTCAGAGGGAAACTATGTGGGTTGTTTCCTTTTGAAAAATTGTACAAAATACACAGTCAAAGTGCAACTATGTGTGGGCTATTTGAAAATTGTCATTTAAAGTATACAAGCATTTTAAATATCTATCACAAAATAAGTATTTATAGATTTAAATTTTTGAATAATTAAGATATCTTAGTATCTAATGGTACTGTATATATTTGTTTTATTTCTGTACATAGCAATAGTTGTGAAGGGGGGGGCAACAGCTGGAATGAGAAACTAGAAAAAGGATGAGATCAGACCAAAGAAATGAGAAGACTAGGAGAGAAAGAGCCAGAGTGCAAAGAGATGAGGGCCTGTAAGGAGGATGAGAGTCAGGAAGCAAAGATACAGCAAAAGCAAGAGGCATAGTAATGAAGGATTGGGGAATGAGGGGATAGAGATTGGATGGCATATGATTCAGATGAATGAAAATGGAGGGGCGATGGTAAGTTGATAAACAGAGAGTGAGAAGTGATTTGAACAGGAAATAGGTAAAAACCAGAAAATGGAAACATGTTACTGGCAGGTAGAGTGAGATAGGTAAATGAGAGCTAGTCTATGAATGGACAGGGTGTGAGAGCTGAAGGGATGGAATGTGTTACGTTTCATGGCTTGCGTGGCAGTCCCTCAAGCCACTGCATTCACCCCTGATGCTGTGACCAACTGGGTCTCCCATCCGTGACCAGACACCGCCAAGCTCCTCACATGTAGCAGGACGCTGCCACCACCGCTGCCACCACCGCTGCCTGCAGCTGCCCCTCCTTAGGCACACGCATGCACTTTAAAGGCCACATGGCATGAAAGCTCTCTACTGGCGAACACCGATGACATCAGTGGCTCCTCTACTTAAGAACCTGGCCACCACTTCTATGATGCCTCAACAATGGATTTCCTGCAGTGCATGTTGCAGGCATTCCTGTGTGTTTCCAGTCCAGGCTTGCCAGCCTCGTCTTGTCTTCCAGCCCAGTCTCATCAATCCTCATCCAACCTTGCCCAGCCTCATCCATCTTCGTCCAGCTCGCTTTGCCTTCCAGCCTGTCTTCTTTGTGGTCTTCTCCTAGTTTTCCTATGTGTTCACATCTATTCTTAGCTTGGTGCTCTAGATCTCAACCTTTTGCTTGGACATAACCACATTACCTGCCACCTGGATCTGACCCCTCATCTGTGCATGCGTACAATTGTCTGTTGCCTGGATCGGACCCCTTGCTTGAACCCGATTATCCTTGCTTGCTGCCTGCCCTGACATAAGCTCTCTTTTGACTTTCATAAGCCTGCCATCTATCCTGTTTTTGGTGTGTCTCTCTGGACTCTACTACCACCTCTGCTCTAGGGACCTGCCTAAGTCCTGCCAGCCACCAGAATCCAAGGGCTCAACCTGCAGAAGAGGCAGTTGGTAAAGGTGATGCACCAGTCTGTCCCACAACAGGGCATGTTTGCCGCTGCTGGCATAGACCTCAGGAGCTTGCCCTCGAAGCTGCACCAACTACGTCGCAGCTCTAATGGCTCACACACCCCATATTCATTACAGAGGGTTAGAGATGATGGGATAGGCTAAAGAGAATTCAGAAGGGTGATAGAAAGATATCAGACTTGGGGAGCACTGGTGATAGAGAACAGAAGTGAGTTGAAAAGTGAAAAATGTAAGGCAGACCTGAAAGGGTTTCAAGAAACAAGAGACACACAGGATATAAAGAGACAAAAGCTGAAGGCAGAAGAGACAAGATCAGTATAATGAGGAGCAAAATATTAACAAAAGGCAGAGAACGCCATTTTATTTTCATTTAGCTACTGGACTTTGTGACCTTTTAAACTAATGTACAACTTTGTGTAATATTTTTTAATTCAGTATATGCTAGTTGACAACTGTCACTGCTCCACTATGGGTGACTAGCTTCTACACTTAGGGCCAGATGTACTAATAATTTTTCCCATTTTGATACTGATTTATTAAGTTTTATTCCCATAGACACAGAATGGGAAAAGAGTTTATCAAATCAGGTTCTTTGCACCTATGCAAATTATGCTTAGGGCATGAGGCTGTTACTATTTGCAGCATAAATGCATCAAGGGCTGTCTTATGGCATACTTTTTCAGGGGTGGGAGAGGAATCATGTTTTCTCTGAAATTAATTTTTCTTCCCTCTTCTCTCACTCAGTCAACAGCATCCATAATGGTCTGTGGAATGTAGATGCATTCTGGCTGTTATGGCTTAATATATTACTCAAGAAGCAGTGGCTGCAGGGCCATTAGCAGGAAAGAAGGAGAGGCTAGAGGCTAGAGCAATAGACTGAAAACCAGGGAAATCCAATGTGCAAATCCCACTTCCCCCACTGATGCACCTTGGGCAGTCACTTTATCTCCTATAGCCTTAGGAGCTCACTTATAAGCCAATGCAATAATATGCGCTCAGGTTAGTGCACAGGTTAACCTGCGGTTGGGCCCGCGTCCATAACCCCTTATGCAATAAAGGGGATTAGCGCATCCAAAACGGGCGTCCAAACCAGCGCATAGCTAGTACCGTTCATCACATGAAAATACTAAGTTGATGAGGTTATTATCTAGTTCCCCCTTATGTAAAAAATAATGTGCACCCCATGTGTACATTTTAACCCTCAAAAATTATCGCCAGCCCTGGAGCGAGCGTTCAGGATCCCCAAAAGTTTCAGATAAGCAGAAAATACTGCTTTTCTATGGTTCCTCCTATTTAATATCATGATGATATTAAATTGGAGGAGCTACAGAAAGCAGTAACCTGAAAAAAAAAAAGTCTTGCCAGTGGTCAGGTTAGGAAAATGGATGCTCAATTTACGTACATCCATTTTCCTAACCTGCACACAGCTACTTCTCCTGGGCGCCTGATGCCGAGGAGTTGCTAGGGACGCCCAGTTTCCCCTAGCGCCTCCTTTTTAATGCAGCTGCTCATTTGCCTACTGCATCGCATGCCCAGATAAGGCGAATGAGTGCGTATTAGGAAAGTGGGCGATTAATCATGAGTGCCCATTTTTCCCACATGGATATTGCATCGGTCTGTTAGAAGGTAAGATCTTTCAGGCAGAGACTTATTTTACCTGAATCCTAACCCTAAAGGCAAGCTAAAAATGCAATCACTATTTTTTAGCAAGTCACCCACTACAGCTCTCCTAAGCCTTTCCATGTAACTAATTTTAGCAGGTCCCTACCACCCTCAGCCCCCTAGAAAAAAATGTCTTTGTCCATTTTAATATCTTACCATGCACCAAGTCTCGACCCCATTTCACTGAATCTATTGAAAAAAATTCTAGTTTAAGCTTAGTAGTTGGAAAAATACATTAGAAAATATCCCTGGCTCACAAGAAAAAAACACCACCACGTAATGGAACACACACTCATTTTAATCAACCAAGTCAAACCTAACAATAGGACTGGAACCTAAGAGTGCCTGTACAACACAGATGCATAAACATAAGCTACTCTTCAACGCTTGTGATGTGTGTGATAAACTGAGTGTTGTTTACTGCGAGCCTCATTGGCCTAGCTACAGTTATATGGTTAAAAAGATACTTCAATCAGAGATGTAAATTTAGCCATGGCTATAATGTCAACCATTAAGAATAAAATAGTGCTTAGTAGTTTATTTTCTCAGGGGAGTGGTATCTCAGCTGACGAATTCACATGCACTTCATAAATCATTCTGGAAAGCATGAGAGACGAGAAGGGAAAGTCTCTGCTGCTTTAACCTCCCGGGTCTTTATTTAATTTTTAATGAAGACTGGAGGAGATTTTATTGATAACAAAATTAAAGAATTTTCAGCAATTATCCTTGCAGAAAGTCTTCAGAGGTAAAAGCCAGGAATGCTTCAGCTTGGATGGTTTTAGCAGTGTTTCTTATGTTTCCCAGCTGCTTATTGTGGAATTGGAGGAGAGTAGGACAGGAGACTGCAGAAATGCCATGCAAATGAAGCAGATTTTTTATCCCATCCCATAATACAAACATTGCTGACACTGTACGCATCAAGGACACTTTTTTTTTTTTTTTTGTAAGGTGACAAAGCACTTAACCTGGGGCACAAAGCTGTCAACACACTGCAAAAATTTTGCAGGCTCTGTGCCAATTGTGCACTAATCCTTCTGGGATGAAATAACCATACCCTGCACTTGCTTTGCTTAAAGATGTAGCTCCTGAAAGAGCCATTATGTCACATTCACATATTGAACGTGGACGGCTTCCATATCATATGAGGATCGACCTTGAGAGAAGGTCAGAATGCCTGAATTCTGCCCACTCAGATGATGATGAGCTCCCTGACAAAAAAAAAAATGGCCATTTGGATGGCATTAAGTCATTGCAAAAGAACAAAATAATACTTCTAAAATATATATATGATATGTTATTATTAAAATACTCCTAGCTCAAGCCTCTGCCTTCAGCTAAAACATGCAAGAAATATGAAGATAAAACAGAACTCTGGGGCATTCCTGTAGGGAGCTAATTAAATGCCACTGCAGCCAGTATTGGGAAGAGCTGTGTATGCAACCCGAGACCTGGGGAAATGCCAGAAACTGTGCTAGAAACACTGAAAGCAAGCCGCGCAGACCTCCAAGCACTCTGTAAAACCGGAGGAGGTTTAGCCTTGTTGTGAACAGGACCTCGGACTGCCTGGGATCTCCTTGGACACCCCTAAAGCATCAGCACACTCCCAGAAAGGGAAAGGAGGTTTCTCTTTGTCTCTTTAGATTTAACATAGAGATGTCATTTTCTTTAAAAAGCATTTAGAGCTTGATTCATCTTTCCCAGACACAGATGAGCTTTAGTAAATCAAGCCCCTAATATATTTGCCAAAACTTATTTACCAAATGTAAACATTTGCTGGTCAGCTTTCTTACTCCAAAAGAAGACAGGGGTTTTCTGAATAAAAGGAAACATGGATTATTATAATAAACAAATGGTAAAACTTCTCAGCTAAAGGCTTTAGGGGTGGATTTTTAAAGGGTTAGAGCGTAATATATGCACGTAACCCTTTTAAACCTGCTCCTGTGCACGCCGAGCCTATTTTGCATAGGCCCGGCGATCCGGGGGCGGGGCAGGGGTGGAACCCGGGCCTCCAGCACAGTGGCCGTGCCAGGGAATCGCGCGCCGACTCTCAGCCGGCGTGCGCAACCTACGCCTGCCCGGAGGCAGGAGCAACTTATAAAATAAAGGTAGGGGGGTGATTTAAGTAGGCTGGGGGGTGGGTTAGGTAGGGGAAGGGAGGGGAAGGTGGGGGGGCGGAAGGAAAGTTCCCTTTGAGGCCGCTCCGAACGGAGAAAGCCATCGGGGCTCCCCTAGGGCTCGGCTTCCGCAAGGTGCACAGGTGTGCACCCCCTTGCGCGCGCCGACCTTGGATTTTATAACATGCGCATGACTGCACGTGCATGTTATAAAATCAGGCATAGATTTGTGCGCTGGGTTACACGCACAAATCTACGCCCTCGAGTATCTCTTAGAATCCGGCCCTTAGCGTTCAGTGGGGATAGGCCAGCTTACCAAACATTCGAATATTTGGCAAGCTTCAACAATATACAAACAGAAGCATGGAAGAAGCAGCAGCAGCTCACAGGTCTGGGGGCTGTGCTATGAAATTCAGAGTCTGGGGAGGGGGGCTGTGGAAGAAATGTAAGAGGTGCTTCTGTGAGAGAGCAGTGGATGCTTGTGTTCACCTACCAGCAGAGACGGTAGTTTAAGTGATAATGACGCAATTCAAGCATGTGTGGGACAGATGCACAGGGCGATGGGAAGGAGAAAGGATGGAGATGACTGGGGATCCAGTAGGGTTTATGGGGGACACTGTAGGTAGTTGGAAGCGGAGCAGACTGGTTAGGCCAAGAGGTCCTTAAGTACCAAAAGTGACTCCTGGGATCCTAAATAATTGCTCTTTCTATATAATGAAAATGTTGCATTCTTTTGATGTCTATCCTTTTTTTTTTTTTAGCATGTTATGAAAGATTTTTTGATAACATTGGTGTTTTGTGTATATTGGGTGATGTACCATTTTATATAGCAACATAATAACATACTAATGTCGGCAGCAAAAGGCTAAATGGTCCATCCTGTCTGCCCAGCAAGTTTCTTGTGGTAGTAACTGCTGCTCTGTGCTAGTTACACCTTAAGCTTTATATTAAGGGTAATAATATTTAGAATCAAAAACAAGCAACCCATAACAGAATTACTGCTAACAGTTTTATGGGGTTAGCAGCTTTCTTAATAATTTAGATAATAGGGATGTGAATCGTGTCCTCGATCGTCTTAACGATCGATTTCGGCTGGGAGGGGGAGGGAATCGTATTGTTGCCGTTTGGGGGGGTAAAATATCGTGAAAAATCGTGAAAAATCTAAAAATCTAAAAATCGCAAAACCGGCACATTAAAACCCCCTAAAACCCACCCCCGACCCTTTAAATTAAATCCCCCACCCTCCCGAACCCCCCTCAAATGACTTAAATAACCTGCGGGTCCAGCGGCGGTCCTGAACGGCAGCGGTCCGGAACGGGCTCCTGCTCCTCAATCTTGTTGTCTTCAGCCGGCGCCATTTTCCAAAATGGCGGCGAAAAATGGCGGCGGCCATAGACGAACACGATTGGACGGCAGGAGGTCCTTCCGGACCCCCGCTGGACTTTTGGCAAGTCTCGTGGGGGTCAGGAGGCCCCCCACAAGCTGGCCAAAAGTTCCTGGAGGTCCAGCGGGGGTCAGGGAGCGATTTCCCGCCGCGAATCGTTTTCGTACGGAAAATGGCGCCGGCAGGAGATCGACTGCAGGAGGTCGTTCAGCGAGGGTTCCGGCGCCTCGCTGAACAACCTCCTGCAGTCGATCTCCTGCCGGCGCCATTTTCCGTACGAAAACGATTCGCGGCGGGAAATCGCTCCCTGACCCCCGCTGGACCTCCAGGAACTTTTGGCCAGCTTGTGGGGGGCCTCCTGACCCCCACGAGACTTGCCAAAAGTCCAGCGGGGGTCCGGAAGGACCTCCTGCCGTCCAATCGTGTTCGTCTATGGCCGCCGCCATTTTTCGCCGCCATTTTGGAAAATGGCGCCGGCTGAAGACAACAAGATTGAGGAGCAGGAGCCCGTTCCGGACCGCTGCCGTTCCGGACCGCCGCTGGACCCGCAGGTTATTTAACTCATTTGGGGGGGGTTCGGGAGGGTGGGGGATTTAATTTAAAGGGTCGGGGGTGGGTTTTAGGGGGTTTTAGTGTGCCGGCTCACGATTCTAACGATTTATAACGATAAATCGTTAGAATCTCTATTGTATTGTGTTCCATAACGGTTTAAGACGATATTAAAATTATCGGACGATAATTTTAATCGTCCTAAAACGATTCACATCCCTATTAGATAATGCTGCTTGAATGTGCTTTGCTTTTGGACTTGGGCACATAAGCAGTCCTGTGCTTTTTTCCTAATGTCTGTGTATCAATACCCTGAACCATAAAAGTCGGGCTCTAGTGTTGGCTGTCGTCTGAATCCAATTCCCCTCCCCCTCCCCACCACCATCAACGTGGAGAGCGATGTTGCAGTTGTGTCAAAAAAAAAAAAATGCAAAATTGGTTAAGGATGGTAATCCCAATGCCTTTTCTAAGGGTAGTATATGCCACTCCATGCAGATTATTCCCATGCACTCTTTTCTTCATTTCCAACTTCTAGCCTTTAGGAATCCACAGTATTTATCCCATGCCGTTTAATTAATTTACTATTTTTGTCCTCACCACCTCTTCCTTTCAGAAGGAAGACGAAACTAGTGGTAAGGCCTGCAACTAGTTTGACAGTCCTACCAGCTGAGGACTGAAAAACTAGTGTAGGTGATACCATTTTCTTAGATTAAATGAATACTCTTATGATTAGTTTTTGAGGGTTATATTCCCTGCAACAGGTGAATGCAGCTCTCAGAACTGAGTCATAAATGTGTTATGTTAACCTCATATAAAAGTCCCAACTACAGCTTGTTTGAATACTATTTCCACATATCCAATTGAACTAACATTGCAACTATACTACTTTATACAAGCAAAATTTGACACAGGGAGGCTGATATTCAAACTCTACTTAGCTGGATATCCGGATACATTCAACAGTTGTCACTTAACCAGATAGATCATTTATCAGGCTAAGAAATTAGCTGGATAAATCAGGGGTGGGGAATGGGCAGATCAGCACTGCACTACTTATCTGGATAAATAAGCTGGAAAAGTGCCTATATTAAGTTAACTGGATAAGTTAGACCTGCTAAATAAGAGATCTAAATTTAGCTGGATAAGACTTAATCAGCTAAGTATCGGCAAATATGGGGATATTTACACCATAGCCAAGCTGCTGAATATCCCATGCAAATTAGCCAGATAAGTCTTATCCAGCTAACTTACATAGACCTTTAGGTTTGAATGCTGACTACATAATCTTTTCATTCTTGCCATCAAACCTACTCATACATAAAATCAGATATCTTCTTTATATCTTGTGAGTACTGAAATCATGAGTAAACATAGAAGCTTCTCCCTTTGGGGCAATTTTGAGTAGCCTGTGTAGTTGCAAAGTTCATATGCTCTTTTACCTTGTGTAGCTTCCCTGTCAGAATTAACTAGGATGAAATGCGTGCACTAAAAGGAAAGCAACCACATGCTTTACATAAGAACATAAGAGTGCTATTCTGGGTCAGACCAAGTGTCAATCAAGCCCAGCTGTTTCCAACAGTGGCCAATCCAATCCAAGTACCTGGTGGAAAGTATCCAAACATTAGAGAGATCCCATGCTATTAATGTCGGCAACAAGCAGTGGCTATTCCCTACAGATTAATAGCAGTTTATGTACTTCTCCTCCAGGAATATATCCAAACCTTTGTTAAACCCAGCTACACGAATTGCTTTAACCACATTCGCTGGCAGCAACTGCCAGAGCTTAGGCCTGGATTCACCATTCTGCTGAATGGGCTTTCGCACCCAATAACGCCATTGTGAAAGGTGGTGCTATTGAGAGCGCTACTGGTGACGATAACGATGCTTACCTTATCGCTGCAAGCGAAGACATCGCAGTGTCCGTCTCCTAGCTGCCCCGACTCCTCCCCTCGCCGCCCCGACTCCACCCCCGGCAAGCTATCACAGGCGAAAAGGGACTTTTTGTGTACAATAGCCACTTATCGCATGCGATAAACGATAGCAAATGACCCCCTTAATTGTGTGTTGAGTGAAAAAGAATTTTCTCTGATTAATTTTAAATGTGCTACATGCTAACTTCATGGAGTGCCCCCTTGTCCTTGTATTATCTGAAAGATAATAAAGTCAAAATTCTATGACTTTATTAAAATTCAAATCATTACTACACAAATATCGCCAAGCCACCGATAAAGCAAAAAAAGATTTCTATGCTTCCAGAATTCACCAATATCAATTCAACCCTCAAGCACTTTTCCAATATGTCAAAAGCCTTGTTACTGCTCCAGCTCATAACAATCCAAACAACAATGATGTTTCAAAATGTGAGGAACTAGCTACGTTCTTTTATAACAAAATACATTCTATTTTAATGCTCCTTTACTCACCAACCAAGCTACATCAGCCACTCAAGATAAATTTGAAACAAAGCTATCTAATCTTGAGATTACTACTGGTATTGAAATTGAGTCAATTCTAAAGAAAATGAAACCAGCTTTCCACCCCACAGACATCTTACCTACTAAAATTCTTCTTTCAATACGTTCTACAATAGCAAAACCTATTGCTAAGATTCTTAACAAATCCATCACCACAGGCATAGTTCCTTCTATACTTAAACATGCTATCATTACTCCAATGATAAAAAAATCTAACCTAGATTCATCTGATCCAGCAAACTTTCGACCAGTATCGAACCTACCCTTCCTTTCAAAGATCATGGAAAGAGTCATCAACAAACAACTAACTGATTATTTAGATGATCATCAAATACTTTTCCCATCCCAATATGGGTTCAGAAAGTACCACAGCACGGAAACGCTTTTGATATCACTTTCTGAGGTGCTACTAAAAGCTTTAGATGCTGGCAAATCATACCTCATCGCCCTTCTTGATATATCAGCTGCTTTCGACACGGTGAACCACAACACCCTTATTACCCGTCTTTCTGAAATAGGTATCTCGGGATCGGCTTTACTATGGTTTCAGTCATTCCTAAGCAATAGAACATACAGCGTTAGATGTGGATGAAGTGAATCCAAGCCAAGAAATCTCGCTCAAGGAGTCCCCCAAGGATCTTCTCTCTCCTCCACATTGTTCAATGTTTACCTCACACCGCTATGCCGGTTTCTCTCTAAATTGGGTCTTCAACACTTCATCTATGCAGATGATGTTCAAATACTCATACCCATAACCAGCACAATCACAAATGCACTGAGTACCTGGAAGATAGCCTTATTAGAAATTAAAACAATCCTCACAGACAACCAATTGGCTATAAATACCAATAAAACTGAACTTATCATAATTTCACCTCCAAAAAACACAATACTGATCAACTCTGATATTTCTCAAAACAACTACCCTATTTCACAACAAGTACGCAGCCTTGGTATCATCATTGACAGCAATCTCACGTTTAAAAAATTCATCGCGGATACGGTAAAAAACGGTTTCTTTAAGCTACTCACGCTTAAACGTATTAAATCTCTATTACACCAATATGATTTCCGCACAGTATTACGAGCAACTATTTTATCAAAGATTGATTACTGCAATGCTCTGTTACTGGGTCTTCCTAAAGCCACCATTCAACCTTTACAAATGCTGCAAAATGCAGCTGCCCGTATTATCACCGACACAAGCCGCCATGATCACATCACTCCAGCTCTTCAGTCTTTGCACTGGCTACCCATGGCTTACAGGATAATTTATAAATCTATGTCGCTGATACACAAAGCCATTCAAAACAGAGAAATGCATTGGTTCACAGATCAACTACAATTCAAAACGTCTTCCCGCCCGACGAGATTCCAGAATTTAGCTAAATTAAACATCCCTGCACCCAATCTGACTAAACTCTCTAGTACAAAAGAACGATCTTTCATCATTGCTGGATCAACAATATGGAACACCATGCCCTCTGAATTACGCCAGGAACTCTGTCACAAAAAATTTAAACAAAACCTTAAAACCTGGCTATTTAAAAAAGCCTACTATCAATAATCTGAATCCTCAACTACTCTTCCTAACTTCCACAATCTATCATATATTTTTTATATACTATTAATACAAAGTTATATACTGTATTGTATTCAAGTTACCATGTTATATTGTAAAGCGCAATGCTGAATTACTGTTTGTATGTAAACCGAGGTGATGTTATTTACGTACCCCGGTATAGAAAAATCTATAAATAATAATAAATAATAAGAGTAAATAACCATTTCACATTTACCTGTTTCATGATTTTGTAGATCTCTATCATATCCCACCTCAGTCATCTCTTCTCCAAGCAGAACAGTCCTAACCTCTTTAGCCTTTCCTCATAGGGGAGCCATTCCATGCCCTTTATCATTTTGTTTGCTCTTCTCTGTACTTTCTCCAGTGCAACTATATATTTTTTCAGATGTGGCGACTAGACCTGCACACAGTATTCAAGGTGTGGTCTAACCACTGAACAATACAGAGGCATTGTAACATCCTCTATTTTATTTGCCATTTCCTTCCTAATAATTCTTAACATTCTATTTACTTTTTTGATTGCTACAGCACACTGAGCTGACTATTTCAAAGTATTATCAACTATGACGCCCAGATCTTGTTCCTGGATGATAAATCCTAAAACGGAACCTAACATTGTGTAACTACAGCATAGATTATTTTTCCCTATATGCATCACCTTGCACTTGTTCACATTATATCTCATCTGCCTTGTGGACACCCAATCTTCTAGTCTCACAAGGTCCTCCTGCAATTTATCACAATCTGCTTTGCCCCTGTTAGCTGTGTAAGTAGTGTGAAAATCAAATGAACAGGGGTGTTTTTCCTCCCTGACCTAAACACTCCCCTCACCCTCCAACCAAGGCCAGCATTAGAGCCAGGAGCTCCTCCCCCCCCCCCCCCCCCCCCAGGGTGGAAGAGCTCATCTCTCCATGGCCAGGAATTGGTGGGAGCAGTCCTTCTGTAGTGCTGTAGTGGCAGCTCCCCTTCAAATTTCCTGCTGCTGCACCCCAGATGCAGCAGCACCCTGTGTGACTGCACAAATTGCATGTCCCTAATGTTGGGCCTGACACCAGCTAAAAGCATGATTGGTCTGGAAGCCCAAACATACTTTTAGCTGCATTTTAGATTGCAACTCCACACAAGTCAATTTACCCAGATAAATTGCTGTTCACCTGGCTAAATGTGTTAGGCTCGACATTCCACGGGCTAATTCTGCAGACCACAGCTCTCAACTAAACCCCAGTCCAGCGCTGTTATTCAGTACCTGCAGCTGGAACGCTGCCAACTGATACAGCAACAGGCCGCCAGTGTTCATAGCAGAGACACTGCCGGCGATCCCTAACACGGTGCCTCCTCCTTAGGCACGTGCACCCCCTGCCAAAATTTAAAGAGACCATGGTGGGAAATGCCCTGCAGTCCTCCCTGAGGAGGTCACAAGTTTTGGCCTAAAAGGCTCTTGCTCCCTGCAACCTGTGCCTCATCAATAGGTCAGCTTCCTAGGAAGTAGTGCATTGCCACAGCATTCCTAATCCTTGTTCCTGAATCTCTGCTCCTGTTCCTGCATTCCTGGTCTGTGTTCCTGAGTTCATTGTCTTATCCCTGGTTTGTCTTTGCTTCTACATGGTCAATCTTCAGTTCCTTGTCTGCCCTTTGTGGTCAGTTTTACATCCTGTTCATCAGCCTTCTATCTTCTGTATTCCTTGTCTCCTACCTGCCTCTCCTGACCAGCTCCTTCTGGTTGGATCTCTGGTTTTGACTTCGGCTTGCCTTTGAACCTTGACTGAGCTCTGCCTGCCACTGACCTCTGCCTAGACTTGGACCTTGATTGAACCCTGCCTACCATTGACCATTGCCTGAACTTATCCACTAAATGTAGCCTGCCCTGACTGCTGCCTGTCCCTGGTTCCGCCTGTCTTCAGCATGGCCTGGACATTGGCCTGTGACTCAGTGACTTTGATGGATCTTCACCTCTACTGCAGAGGCCTGCGCCAAAGTCCTGCTGGCCCCAGCACATGAGGACTCATCCTAAGGAGAACGAGGGCTGATATAGTTGAAGCTTCAGTTGGGCCTCTGTCGCTGCCAGCTGCGCCAGATGATGGTGAGGACCTGCAGAGCTCCTCCTTGCAAGTTGAATCAACTCCACCATGGTCCAAAGGTCCACGCTCAGAACAGGTTGCCAAGGCCATAGGCCTGGACTTGTCTATGTTAAAGGCCATTCCTGGTTTAGCCCAGAAAATACAGGCCCTACAGACAGTCTTGGAATTTGTAGTCACAGACATGAATCGCCTCGCTGCTTGGTTGGACACTTTATCCGTACCTGTGGCCCCACCCCCACCAGTTGTTGCCCTGGTATCTCCTCCAGAAAACAATCAGCCTATACTCCAACTGCTGGGACCATACCAGTATGCCAGGAATCCCAAACAATGCCAGGGATTTCTTAACCAGTGCTATATGCACTTCGCGCTCTAAGTGCAACACTTCCCCAATGACACAGTAAAGATAACCTTCATACTCTCCCTTCTCGATGGTAAAGCACTCACCTGGACCTCTATGGGAGGGCTCAAACCTGCTCCTCCAGGATCTGCAGCACTTTGTCTCCAACTTTAAGCAAGTTTTTGATGAGCCTGGCTGGCTGCCCACTATGGGCTCTGATCTCCTGCATCTGCGCCAGGGTGCCCAGTCTCTAGAGGACTACACAATCGAATTCCGAACTTTGAACACAGAACTAAATTGTCAGGGAGACAGCCTGCTAGTGATCTTCTTGGAAGGCCTATCACCAAAGATTAACGATGAGCTTGTGACCCAGGAGTTGCTATCTTCCCTGGATGACCTTATTGACCTCATGGGGAAGATTAAGAAGAACATAAGAACATGCCATACTGGGTCAGACCAAGGGTCCATCAAGCCCAGCATCCTGTTTCCAACAGTGGCCAATCCAGGCCACAAGAACCTGGCAAGTACCCAAAAACTAAGTCTATTCCATGTTACCACTGCTAGTAATAGGAGAGGCCCCAAGAGGATCACATAACAAGAAGATACTTGATCAGAATACTATCACTTCTTACCCTGGGTCAGCCAGATTCCCCCATTCCGGTGACTACCACCTGAAGAACCCATGCAATTGGGTCATTGTCATCTTTCCCTCGAGAAAAGGACCAGATGGAGACAATCAGGCCTTTGTCTTTATTGTGCGGCTCCATGTCACCTATTAGCTCAGTGCCTGGAGAGAAGGAATGCTTTTCCATGCCCCGAGTCATCGGGGTGAATAACCTTAGGCTTGATGACATCAAACCCCCAGTTTCTCATGCCCATCACCATGGAACATTCCAGCAGATGCTTCTCCAGCAAAGCCCTGGTAAACTCCTGTTCCAGGAGAAATTTCATCCAGCAAGAGCTTGTTGAGTGCTTATGGATCTCTATGGCCTTGAGGATTTCACCTCGGACACTCTCATGTATATATAGGGAACCCCTTCCAGGATGGGTAACCCAGTCCACAGCTTCCACATACTCTCCTGGACAGTAAGTCCAACTATTTTAGGCCTGCCGTGGCTCCAACATCACCAGCCACAGTTTGACTGGTCCACATTAGAACTCATCCCCTGGGAACATGGATGCACTGAATCTTATATGCCATCTGAAGATCTTAGTCCCTAGTCACCAAGAAAGATGAACAAATATGAATTCTGCATGACCGACTTCAGCAAGTAGAAGACTGGAACTCTACACATACATCTACTTCTATCAGTCGTGATCTTGAAAAGGAGGTAGACATCACCACCCTCGCAGTGGGGTTGGTCCTCCGGCAGGCAATCCCGATGAAATCCAAACCTTCGCTTGCAGATCCACTTTGATCCCTGGAATTACATGCATTAGGGGAGAAAACCAATCGCTTGGTTGCTGAAGCTATCCCCAGAGCCAAGAAACTCGAAGGGGTCCAAAGGATTCCCCATCGACTATATACCCCGCAAACTCAAGACCTCAGGAGGGGGCTTAAGAGGAGGGGTACTGTTACACTTGGCAGTCCGGGGGCTAATCCTGCGGACCACTGCTCTCATCTCTACCTTAGTCTGGCACCCGCAGCTTGAACGCCGCCACCTGATGCGGCAACAAGCTTCCAGTGTTTGCAGAGGAGATGCCACTGGGGATCACTGATGCAACATGTCCTCCTTAGGCATGTGCACCCTCTGCTGAAATTTAAAGGGACCACAGCGGGAAATTCCCCATGGTCCTGTTTAAGTCACAAGTCTTGTCCTTAAAAGGCCCTTGTTCCCTGCAACTGGTTCCTTGGCAATAGGTCATCTTCCCTGGAAGTAGTACTTTGCCACAGTGTTCCTGGTTCCTGAGTCTCCGCTCCTGTTCCAGCATTCCTGGTCAATGTTCCTGAGTTTGTTGTCTTATCCCTGGTTTGTCTTTGCTTCTATGTGGTCAGTCTTCAGTTCCTTAACTCCTCTTCATGGTCAGTCTTCCATCCTGTTCCTCAGCCTTCTGTTTCCCAGCCTCCTGCCTGCCCAGCTCCCTCTGATTGGATCTCTGGTTTTCACTTCAGTTTGCCTCTCAATCTCAACTGAACTCTGCCTACCATTGACCTCTGCGAGGGCCTGGGCCTTGATTAAACTGAACTCCACCTGCCACTGACCATTTCCTGGACCTAGACTCCGCTGAACACCACCTGCCCTGACTGCTGCCTCTCTTCATCATGCCCAGACACTAGCCTGTGACTCAGTGACTTCAATGGATCTTCACCTCTACGGCAGAGACCTTTGCCTAAATCCTGCCAGACAGGGCACCCGAGGGCTTAACTTAAACATGGGCTAGTATAGGTGAAGCTCCAATTGGGCCTCTGCCACAGCCAGCTCCACCAGCCGACAGTGGGGACCTGCCATGCTCCTCCTAGCCAGTTGTGTCAACTCCACCATGGTCGAAGGGTCCATACGCACAACAAAATATCTTTGAAAATTGCCTTCTACATGTGTGAATCAGCATCGAAAGGGAGACAAAGATGGAATCTCCATGTTCCATATATGAATGGCATTTTATGTAAAACTTGTAAACGAGGACCCTTCCTGCAGAGATTCTTGACTAATTTGGTTGCACTATAATTGTCGATGGGTTTCAGTGGGGTCATTGGACCACTGAGAAAGCAGCTGACTTTGTGACATCTGACATGCTCTATTGCTTGCTGCACTTCACAACCAGAATGATAGCGAAAGATCTAAAAGCAAACAAAGGGGGCATTTCCAGTTGCTCACATTTCTGCAAAGTATAGAGATACTTTTATACTTACAGGCCTTGTAGCTAATTTTCTGAAGGAATCCATGAGGGTATTTTTCCCCTTTTGAAAATTGCCATACCAAGCAAGCTATTTCTGTGGGCAGCTGAATGGGGACCCATGCATTTGAAAATGCAATTGTACTTGCACGGTTTAGTCCTATGATATAAATATACCCCAGAGAACAGCTCTTTATAATCAAGCTAAAAGCATGTGCAAACTTTTAGCTGTTGTGAAGAAGACAATTTTCACCTAAGGGAAATTTAGCTGGGTAACTACATAGAGGTTGGCATTGAGTGGGCTGGTGAGTAGAAAAGTTACCTTGGTGATTTTACCCAGCTCTTCAGCGGCATTCAGCTGGATAAGTCTTCCGCTGAATATAGTCACCTAAAATTACCCAAATAATTTTAGGACAGTGATTTTTCTGACATTTATAAAGCTAGTGCTGAAAATCAGCACTAGCCAGAAATATTTTAGCTTTTCCCCCAGAACACCGATTCCCCCGCTTCTTTTTATCCTCCAGGTAATGACTTGACCAAGAAAAAGTTTGCCAGTGAGAGGGATGTTTAATTCAAACTTGGAGTTTCTCTGGCTAACTTTTAAGTTAAAAACCTCTGACGCTGATGTTGATGGGATATTTCTTCAAATGCTAATATGATCTTTATAATAAATAAAGTATACTTAATACACCTACATAATGTGGGATATACTTATTTAAAGTGAACTGTGTTAAGTGTAATAAAATATTAAAGGAGTTAGAGGAAAGTTTCATACATAAATGTAGGTGACCCCGCACCACTACTTTGTGGTATATATAATCATAAACTCTCCTCCTCCTCCTGTGCAATTTTTTTATGTATGTAATAGAAAAATTTTTTGCTTTCTTTTCTTTATGGTATTGTAACCTTAAGACTCTGCCGGGGCGAGAGGGTGGATAAAATTTCAATGCGAACAACGCATAAATGAGGCTTAACAAGCATTAATGCTAGATGAAGTCAATAAGTGAAAAACAGACTTCCCCGTTTGGTGTTGGTATGAGATGTCCATCTGCTGGTATCAGTCCCGAGACGAACTATCCGTGTTTCAGATGTCAAATCTTTCCTCAGGGGTGTGCAAATGAATGCTGGACAACCAACTACTGGGGTCTGAGTCTCTCCACGCCGTAATGTTCAAACAAATTCCATATTCGCCTCTGGTAGATGTTACTCCGTCCTCGCCTCCGGTCGGATAGTCTATAGGTGTGCCGTGACCCCTTTTATATGAGACGCTGGAAGTGAAATTGACCAATGAAATCAAAGAAAGGGCCTGGGCAACCTGTGACGTGACTAAACCGACCTGGTCGGGAACTACCCGACCTGGTCGGAAGCTTCCCAATGCTGAAGAACGCTGATTGGTGTACTGTTGACATACGATTATGACGCGCTGAGTTAGCGTGCTAAACCTGAATGAATGCGAAACATATAAGTGTCTAATACTGCTAATCTGAATAAGTTGAAAAGTCCAGAACTGTGATTGGTCTAGATCAATGAAACTGATGGACTTTATAACAGAGTGTTCCAATTAAGTTCGTCGTTCATGCCCCGGGGAACAGATGAAGAAAGCGTAAAAATCCAGAATGCTTCACGGTTGTTAAGGAGGATACGAACGTGACGTTCGTATCCTCCTTAACAACCGTGAAGCATTCTGGATTTTTACGCTTTCTTCATCTGTTCCCGGGGCAATGAACGACGAACTTAATTGGAACACTCTGTTATAAAGTCCATCAGTTTCATTGATCTAGACCAATCACAGTTCTGGACTTTTCAACTTATTCAGATTAGCAGTATTAGACACTTATATGTTTCGCATTCATTCAGGTTTAGCACGCTAACTCAGCGCGTCATAATTGTATGTCAACAGTACACCAATCAGCGTTCTTCAGCATTGGGAAGCTTCCGACCAGGTCGGGTAGTTCCCGACCAGGTCAGTTTAGTCACGTCACAGGTTGCCCAGGCCCTTTCTTTGATTTCATTGGTCAATTTCACTTCCAGCGTCTCATATAAAAGGGGTCACGGCACACCTATAGACTATCCGACCGGTGGCGAGGAAGGAGTAACATCTACCAGAGGCGAATATTTATTATTTTTTTTATTTATTTAAATTTCTTATATACCGGCATTCGCGATGGGAGTCGCATCATGCCGGTTTACAAATAACAAGGTGTGACAACAGAATAAATACTTAATAACTTAAAAACATTAACATGTGATAGAAGAATAAGGTAGCAGTTACAATAAAACAGGGATAAATGGAATATGGAATGGATAAATGGAATATGGATAAATGGAATGGAATGGATAAATGAATATGGAATGAATATGGAATGAATATGGAATGAAAATGAATATGGAATGAATATGGATAAATGAAAATGGAATGGATAAATGGAATATGGAATTCGTTTGAACATTACGGCGTGGAGAGACTCAGACCCCAGTAGTTGGTTGTCCAGCATTTATTTGCACACCCCTGAGGAAAGATTTGACATCTGAAACATGGATAGTTCGTGTCGGGACTGATACCAGCAGATGGACATCTCATACCAACACCAAACGGGGAAGTCTGTTTTTCACTTATTGACTTCATCTAGCATTAATGCTTGTTAAGCCTCATTTATGCGTTGTTCGCATTGAAATTTTATCCACCCTCTCGCCCCGGCAGAGTCTTAAGGTTACAATACCATAAAGAAAAGAAAGCAAAAAATTTTTCTATTACATACATAAAAAAATTGCACAGGAGGAGGAGGAGAGTTTATGATTATATATACCACAAAGTAGTGGTGCGGGGTCACCTACATTTATGTATGAAACTTTCCTCTATCTCCTTTAATATTTTATTACACTTAACACAGTTCACTTTAAATAAGTATATCCCACATTATGTAGGTGTATTAAGTATACTTTATTTATTATAAAGATCATATTAGCATTTGAAGAAATATCCCATCAACATCAGCGTCAGAGGTTTTTACCTATGATTTTTTGTGTTGTTGTTTATCGCTGAAACAGTGGTGTATCACATTGATATATTTTAACTTTTAAGTTAGCCAAACTCTTTTGGATATCAACCTTTTAGTTACCTGATTAAATCTCTTTGAAAACTGTCCTTAAAAAATGTATATAAAATATAGATAGGTGCAACCCCTTCCTATGTCTTCACTGTGAAGAAGGGCTCCGAGTGGATAAACTCTGTGGATCCATAAAGTCTAGAGGATGTGAATGAAGAGTGGGTGGCTCACAAGAATGATGGCTACTACCTGGTGATAATACCCTTATTCAATAAACATTCACATGGTTAATGCGACTCCAACATTGCTCTAAGCTTCAGCGGCAATGAGGAAATGTGGAAAAAAGGATTTGCATTCACAAAAAAGCGGGGAGTAGCTTGCTTGTTACGGCGGTTGCTACCCCAAACCAAATAAGCTGATACTTCACTTTCAATGCATGATACTTCACTTTCAATGCATATCCAGCATAGCTCTCTGCTTCAACGGCAGGGGAGGAAGTTTGACACTTCACGCATATCCAGCATAGCTCTCTGCTTCAACGGCAGGGGAGCAAGACTGATACTTCACTTTTAATGCATAGCCAGCATGGCTCTCTGCTTCAACGGCAGGGGGGGGAATGAATAAACGTGGATCTATATTCAGGCAACAATCAACAAGGACTGAATTACATAGTCTGGATAAACAGATAAGCATGGGTGTAGCTTGCTTATTGCGGTGGTTAATACCCCTAACTAATTAAGCTATTTCACTTAGATGCAGTTCCAACACTGCTCTCTACATTAATGGCGGGGGTAGAAGGGAAATAGAATAAAAAAGGTTACTAAGAGCCAAGAGAAACATAAGTATGTAAGAGAAAAAGAAAAGTGCAAAAGCTTGCTGGGCAGACTGGATGGGCCGTTTGGTCTTCTTCTGCCGTCATTTATATGTTTCTATGTTTCTATATGTTCCTCATTTGGTGAGAAGATTGCCTTTTAGGCCCTTGGTGTTAGCACCGCCGGCCGCGGCAAGCAGCGACTGAGACCAGGTGTCATGGCCGCCGGTCATGGCAATCCGCGGCTTAGACCGGGCCGGCGGGTGCAAGGGTAAATGTACCTGGGGCTTCGGGAGTCGGTCGGGGCTCCAGCAGGGCAGGCTGCCCTTCTGCCTCTCTCCTGTGGCCGCTGCCGCGTCTGTTCGGGCCGGCTGGCTCCTCGGGGTTGGCTCCGCCTCCATCACTTCTTCTAGGGCCGCGTGCGCAGCTGAAGACTGCTCTTAAAGGGGCCATGACAGGAAACTGTCATGGTCCTCTCAGAAACTTCGCCTCCAAACATCCTGTATTTAAGGCAAGGTCTGGTTCTCAGACCTTGCCTTGGTATCGAGGTTCCTGCCTGAGGTTGCTCCTGTGTTCTCTGTTCCTGGTTCTTTGTCCCGCTCTGCTTCCCTGCTCCGTGGTTTGATTCTTGGCTTCTGACTTCTGGACTGGTGGACGTGTCTTCTCCTGGCTTGATCCTGGTACGGCGTTGGACCCTTCTCCTGGCTAGATCCTGGTACGGCTTTGGACCATTCTCCTGCTTAGACCCTGGACCGGATTTTGACCTCGTCTGTATACCGAACCCCCGGACCGGCTTTGGACTACTCTACGACTCCGTCCTCTGACTGCTTCGACCTGCTGGAGGCGCCAGCTGTCTGGAACCCACGACCTGCAGGAGGTGCCTGCATCCAGATTTTTCTTCAGTCCTCTGAGGAGTCTCCTAAGTCCCAGCGGTCGGATCCCTACAGGCTCCACCTGGGGGGATTGCGTGCTTCCATGGTGAAGTCTTCAATCAACTCCTTCCTGTCCAGCGGCCTCGCCCTTCGACGGTAGTTGTCTACCTCGAGACAGGGGTCCACTTTCATAACCCTTGGGGTGTGTAAAATGGGCTTGGATAAAAAATGTCTCCATGCATTGGATGCTTTTTCAGCTGTGAAATAAAAACACCTTCAATTGTAAATTTATTAGGAGATGAATCTGTTTCTTCCATTTACACAATCACAAGCTATATGCATAAGAATCTCTTGCTTCTCTATTGCAGGATCTCCTAATGGGTAGGGATGTGAATTTGTTTTTTATTTTCATTTTAGTGGACATTAAAACAAAACAAACTTGAAAATAAATGAAACAAATAATAAAAATGAAACAAACCAAAACTAAAAATGAATATTTTCTGGCTGCACATCCTTATCAATGGGTAGGTTCTTGGAGAACCTATGACTCTTAGGATACCCTGGTCCCTGAATTCCAATGGCTGCACTGTTCTGCTACAGTTCAGTCTCTTCTCTTCTTTGCGGCACCCAAGTGATGCCGACTTCTGTACTATAAGAACATAAGAACATAAGAAAATGCCATATTGGGTCAGACCAAGGGTCCATCAAGCCCAGCATCCTGTTTCCAACAGTGGCCAATCCAGGCCATAAGAACCTGGCAAGTACCCAAAAACTAAGTCTATTCCATGTAACCATTGCTAATGGCAGTGGCTATTCTCTAAGTGAACTTAATAGCAGGTAATGGACTTCTCCTCCAAGAACTTATCCAATCCTTTTTTAAACACAGCTATACTAACTGCATGAACCACATTCTCTGGCAACAAATTCCAGAGTTTAATTGTGCGTTGAGTAAAAAAGAACTTTCTCCGATTAGTTTTAAATGTGCCCCATGCTAACTTCATGGAGTGCCCCCTAGTCTTTCTACTATCCGAAAGAGTAAATAACCGATTCACATCTACCCGTTCTAGACCTCTCATGATTTTAAACACCTCTATCATATCCCCCCTCAGTCGTCTCTTCTCCAAGCTGAAAAGTCCTAACCTCTTTAGTGTTTCCTCATAGGGGAGTTGTTCCATTTCCCTTATCATTTTGGTAGCCCTTCTCTGTACCTTCTCCATCGCAATTATATCTTTTTTGAGATGCGGCGACCAGAATTGTACACAGTATTCAAGGTGCGGTCTCACTATCCCAGTGTAGAACCTTGTTAGTACCATGTACCCTGACTGGACACGTCAATACAACAAATCCTTATCATTTGGAAAAATCACAGCAGTCTGAATCCCAATCTAATTTGAACTCCAAGATGGCACACTCTTTCCTCGAGAAAAAATTAAACGAGGAGAGGTATCTTGCACTATCTGGGAAACTTTCATCTCCTCAGTCCTCAATCTTTCACTTCTCCTTAGACATCAACCTTAGGACCTTCAAGAAAAATAGAAATGAAAAGATTTAGATTTACTCCTCCACCCCTTAAACTAGTGAGAGAAGAAAAGATCCTTCAGACCCCTGCCTTTAGATTTGCAGCTACTCCCCTCCAACTCCATGCTGCCTGTGTGCCTCACTATTACTACTCACTCCCTATTCCTGGGAAGCCTAGGGCCCTCTACCCCCTTACAGGCAACCTCCCAAAGGAGTGATCTTACAGATGGGCCATACCATCACCTTCTTACCGAAATGTCTTTGTTAATATGGGGCAAATTAATTTAGTAGGGAATCTAAGAGGTCCTATTTAAATAGATATTGCTTTCTAAAATAAGATTGACAACAAGTAGCCTCTTGATATGGCATGTTAATTTATTTATTTATCACTTATTTATTCTCCTAGAGGTCCATAATCAGACAAAGTCCATCTAGCAAAGTTAATGTTATGAATACCGGCCGCGGCACGCCGCGACCGGGACCTACCGCTGTCCTCAGGGGCCGAACGGAGCATCGATGCTGACGGGGTTGTCAGCAGCAGCTTCTTCAACATGGCCACGGCGTCTTCTCCACGCGGCTTAGCTCCGCCCCCTGACTTGCTGCTAGGGCCGCGCGGGCGGCTCTGGCTCTGATTTAAAGAGATACTCACAGGATGTGAGTTAGCGTCTTCCTGCGGCTTCCTGATTGGCTGGGACTATTTAAGCAAGGTCTGTGCCCTCAGACCTTGCCTTGACTTCTTGGCTCCTGAGTTTGTTTGGTTCCTGGTTCCTGGTCGTCCTTCTGTGTTGATTCCTGGTCCAGCTGACGTCTCTTCTGGTTCCCCGATCCCTGGCTTGGCGACGTACCTTCTCTGGCTCTCGACCCTTGGACTGGCTGGGGACACCTCTGGCTCTCGACCCTTGGACTGGCTGCGGACACCTCTGGCACTCGACTCTTGGACTGGCTGCGGACACCTCTGGCTCTCGACCCTTGGACTGGCTGCGGACACCTCTGGCTCTCGACTCCTGGACTGGCTGCGGACCTCTCTGGCTCACGACTATTGGACTGAACTTCTTTAAGAGATCCTCGGGGTTTGCTCCTCGACCCGCTGGAGGCGCCAGCATCTGGATTACATGACCAGCAGGAGGCGCCTGCATCCAGATCTTCTTCATTTCTACCTGCAACTCCGAGGATCGGCCTCGCCTACCGACGGTGGCCTAATCAGTCATCGTTGGACTAAGGGTCCACTTCACCGAGCATAACAGTAAGTCAAGGCCATGGACCCGGCAGAGGCCTCAGCTTTACGAGCCATTCCCGGCCTGGCTCAGAAAATCATGGAGCAACAGAGTATGCTCGAATCCATGGCCGCCTCCATGGAGCGGCTCAACGCCCGGCTTGATGCGGTGGTGGCCAACCAGCCTGGTGTATCCGCCACAGCTCCACGGGTCACACCTGCTTCACTTCCAGCACCGAGCAGCCTCCGTCCAGTCCTTCCACTTCCAGCACCTCCAAGATACGCCGGAGATCCTCGTCTTTGTCTGGGGTTTTTAGACCAATGCACGATGCATTTCCGACTACAGTCACCATTCTTTCCTGATGACGTTGCCAAGACCACCTACATTCTGTCCCTGTTGGAAGGCAAGGCCCTCACCTGGGCTTCTCCTTTATGGCAACGATCGGATCCAGTGTTGCAGAATTACTCTCAATTTATTGAGCTGTTTCAGACTACCTTCGAAGAACCTGGGAAACAAGCTGCTGCCGCCACTGACCTACTCCATCTACGTCAAGGAGGAAGGTCTCTCACAGATTACATTATTGACTTCCGCACGTTAGCCAATGAACTCCATTGGGAGGAGTGTGTTCTTTGGACCATCTATTTAGAAGGACTTACTGCAAAAATCAAAGATGAGTTGGCCGCCCGAGAACTTCCGGCTTCTTTAAATAGCACCATTGAATTGGCCACGAGGATCGACCGTAGGCTACAAGAAAGAGCACGTGAGGGTGGTAACTGGAGAAGACGGCCTACATTTTCCCAGGCCCCGCCGCCCACCACTATGACTCCTCGAGAAACCCCTACCAGTGAGGGTCCCAGGGACGAACCTATGCAGCTCGGAAGGGGCCCGTTGACTCCGGAGGAACGTTTGAGACGACGTAGATCTGGGCTTTGCTTGTACTGTGGTGGTTCCGGACATCGTCTAGCTACCTGCCCTATTTGTCCGGGAAACTTCAAAGCCTAGGGACTTTGGGGGGCGTTTCCCTGGGCATTTCCTCTCCAAAACCCCCACTCACTCTACCAGTAATTCTTCATATAAACGGACGAGGATTTACCACCTTGGCTCTGGTGGATTCTGGAGCCGAAGGAGATTTCATTCTGCAAAACCTGGTGGATGAACACATCCCAGTCCAACTTTGTCAAACGCCTCTAGTCCTTTCCTCCATTCACGGGGAACCTTTACCCGGCAGGATCACGCATCAAACGGAGCCTATGGACTGTTTCATTGCACCGGACCATTCTGAACAAATCACGTTCTATGTCTTGGAGAGAGCTATCCATCCTGTGGATGGATAGCCACAATCCCCAATTTGATTGGACTTCCTTACGACTAACACAGTGGGGCCCTGAATGTTCCGGGACTTGTTTGAAGGACTCCGGTTCTGCTTCCAATTATATCTGTGCCTCGACTCTGGGGGAATTGCCCCCTCCATATAAACAATTTGCAGATGTATTCTCTAAGAAAGCGGCCGATACCTTGCCTCCTCATCGGACGTTCGACTGCGCAATCAAGTTGGTGCCTGGTTCCACACCACCGCATGGGCGCGTCTATCCTCTGTTGCCAAAACTCGAGCAATGACTGAATATATTCAGGACAACCTGCAAAAAGGATTTATCTGACGATCCACCTCGCCTGCGGGGGCTTGTTTTTTCTTTGTGGAAAAAAAAGACGGGACTTTACGCCCTTGCATCGATTATAGAGGTCTCAATGCTATTACTATTAAGGATCGGTATCCCTTGCCTCTCATTGCGGAATTATTTGACCGTCTACAAGGAGCTCAAATTTTTTCCATACTGGATCTCCGTGGTGCGTACAATTTGGTACGAATACTAGAAGGGGATGAATGGAAGACTGCGTTCAACACCAGAGACGGACATTATGAATATTTGGTAATGCCGTTTGGTTTAACTAATGCTCCTGCAGTTTTTCAAAATTTTATTAATGAAATCTTCAGAGACCTGTTACATACTTGCGTGGTGGTATATCTTGATGATATTTTGATTTTTTCCAAGGACTTATCAACTCATTGTCAACACGTGCTGCAAGTATTACAAAGACTCAGGGACCATCAGTTGTATGCTAAACTGGAGAAATGTATTTTTGAAACTGAGTCTTTGCCGTTCCTGGGTTACATTATTTCTAACCGAGGTTTCCAAATGGACCCTACAAAAATAAAAAGCATACAAGAATGGGCTCAACCAAAGGGGCTAAAAGCTTTGCAGAGATTTCTTGGTTTTGCCAATTACTACTGTCATTTTATCAAGGACTTTTCAAAATTATCTGCACCACTCACTGCACTCACACGTAAAGGAGCTAATATCACTAATTGGCCCACTGCCGCAGAGGAAGCATTTCAGGCTCTTAAGGACTCCTTTTTACGACAGCCCTGTCTTCGCCATCCTGACCCAAGTTGCTCATTTACAGTTGAAGTCGATGCCTCCACCGAGGGAGTAGGAGCAGTTTTAAGCCAGACGGATGCCAAAGGTACGACTCATCCCTGCTCGTATTTTTCAAGAAAATTCTCTTCTGCGGAGCGCAACTATGCTATTGGCGACAAAGAATTACTAGCCATTAAACTTGCATTGGAAGAATGGCGACAATGGCTGGAGGGGGCCCAGCACAGAACCACTATCTTTACAGACCATAAGAATCTGACTTACCTTCAACAAGCCCAACGTCTTAACCCGCGACAAGCTCGCTGGGCACTATTTTTTTCTCGCTTTGATTTTGAACTCCGGTATCGACCTGCAAGCAAGAATATCAAGGCGGACGCGCTATCCCGTTCTTTCATCTGTGAGGATGGAGAGGAAGTCCTGCAGCATATCATCGACCCGGCCCGTATTATTCTTGCGGCTACCTTTTCGGTTCCAATGGGGAAAACCGTGGTTTCCAGCATACTCCGCAACAGGGTACTGAAATGGGGACATGATTCCCAATTTGCTGGACATCCTGGCCGTAAGAGAACACAGGACCTCCTTCAACGATTTTACTGGTGGCTGGGGATGTGCAAAGACATTCGAGCGTACGTAGATTCCTGTCCCATTTGTGCCCAACATAAAAGTCATGTGGGGAAGCCGTGGGGACACCTACAATCTCTACCGGCACCAACCAAACCTTGGACTCATCTCTCCACCGATTTTGTGGTTGATCTACCTGCTTCTGAAGGACACACAGTTATCTGGGTGGTGATTGATCGGTTCTCTAAAATGGCTCATTTTACACCCCTGCCCCGCCCTCCCCTCTGCTCCTCGTTTGGCTCAACTGTTTATGTCTCATATCTTCCGGCTTCATGGCCTACCTCTGCATATTGCCTCCGATCGCAGTTCCCAATTCACCGCTCGATGTTGGCAGAGTCTTTGTGCCAAATTTCATATTACATTGGATTTCACCACCGCCTTCCATCCGCAAGCCAATGGCCAGGTAGAACGTACCAATCGCTCTCAAGCCGTTTCTACGGTCGTATGTCAATGCCCGCCAGGATGACTGGGCCGCCTTGTTGCCGTGGGCGGAGTTTTCACATAACTATCACACCTGCTTCTCCACTGGATCCTCCCCTTTTCAAGTTGTTTTTGGCTATCAACCCGCACCACCGGTGCCTCTGCCCCTGGCGGTGCCCTCTCCGGCGGCTCAGCTCACCGCCTCCCAGTTCAAACGCTTATGGGTACACACTCGCCACATGGTCTGCACAGCTGCACGAAAGGCTAAGAAATTTGCGGACAGGCATCGGAGACCAGCACCTCAATTTCAGCCTGGCGATAAGGTGTGGCTTAGCACCAGAAATATTCGTTTGAGGGTTCCTTCTATGCGGTTGGCCCCTCGGTATATCGGTCCTTTTCCTGTGACTAAGCAAATTGGGCCCGTTACTTACCAGCTACGCTTACCTACTTCTCTTCACATCCACACCTTTCATGTATCCCTGTTGAAACCGTTGCTCCTCAACTGGCCATCTCGGAAGGTTCCTGTGTCTTCACACGTCCAGCTGGAGACCGACGCGACGTATCAAGTCCGGGAGGTCCTCGATGTTCGGAGACGTGGCCGCAGATGGGAGTACCTTCTGGCATGGGAAGGATTTGGGCCGGAGGAGAACTCCTGGGAACCTGCTACTAATATCCTGGACAAGGATCTTCTCAAGGATTTTCACGCCGACCACCCAGAGAAGCCCAGACCTTCTAGGGGGAGGCCTAAAGGAGGGGGTACTGTTATGAATACCGGCCGCGGCACGCCGTGACCGGGACCTACCGCTGTCCCCAGGGGCCGAACGGAGCATCGACGCTGACGGGGTTGTCAGCAGCAGCTTCTCCAACATGGCCGCGGCGTCTTCTCCGCGCGGCTTAGCTCCGCCCCCTGACTTGCTGCTAGGGCCGCGCGGGCGGCTCTGGCTCTGATTTAAAGAGATACTCACAGGATGTGAGTTAGCGTCTTCCTGCGGCTTCCTGATTGGCTGGGACTATTTAAGCAACGTCTGTGCCCTCAGACCTTGCCTTGACTTCTTGGCTCCTGAGTTTGTTTGGTTCCTGGTTCCTGGTCGTCCTTCTGTGTTGATTCCTGGTCCAGCTGACGTCTCTTCTGGTTCCCCAATCCCTGGCTTGGCGACGTACCTTCTCTGGCTCTCGACCCTTGGACTGGCTGCGGACACCTCTGGCTCTCGACCCTTGGACTGGCTGCGGATACCTCTGGCACTCGACTCTTGGACTGGCTGCGGACACCTCTGGCTCTCGATCCTTGGACTGGCTGCGGACCTCTCTGGCTCACGACTATTGGACTGAACTTCTTTAAGAGATCCTCGGGGTTTGCTCCTCGACCCGCTGGAGGCGCCAGCATCTGGATTACACGACCAGCAGGAGGCGCCTGCAGCCAGATCTTCTTCATTTCTACCTGCAACTCCGAGGATCGGCCTCGCCTACCGACGGTGGCCTAATCAGTCATCGTTGGACTAAGGGTCCACTTCACCGAGCATAACAGTTAAATGGATAAATGTATCCTGATAACTTTGGAGGTATATTCAATAGTGAAACCGCACCTCTGAATATAGCTGGCTATCTTAAAGTTAGTTGGCTAACTATAGCCAGCTAACTTTAGGACAGCTTTTTGGCCAGACTAGACAGCCAGCTATGGTAATTCATCTAACTCTGAATATGTCCAATGCCTGTCCCTGACGTAGCAGGATAAGTGGCTTATGTGGCTAAGTGGAGACCACTGAAAATAACTGGATATTCAAAGGGCACCACTTAGAAAAATAAGTTGATACCCTGCTGAATAGCTTTGAATATCAGGCTCTGAACTAATACCATTAAACTTGTTTTTCATGGTTAGCTATGTTATTGTCTAAGCACTTGGGAATTTTATAACAGCACATATATGGCTGAAGCCCACAGAATTTATCCAGGTATTTTGAAATTGAACTTATGTGCATTTAGCCCACTTTGAAAATGTGTGGGTTGCCCTACTATGTGCAGAAAATTGCACCTGCTCCCAAGCCAGTGTAATTTTCTGTGCATATCTTTATTCACACATTTTTGAAAATCAAAAGTATGCATGTAAATGCTTTCCCCACCTTATCTCCACACCCAGGCATATCTCTTGCTGGTGCAGGTAAAAGTACATGTACAATGGAGTTTCACACATACTTTAACATGCATGACTCCCTAATTGATTTGCACAGCGCCATTTATGCACAAACAAGGTTTTATACATGTAAGATGCTTTGCAAATCAATCCCTTAAGGAATTTTCACAGAAAGACTTACAATTTTTGTTGCGTGTCCTGGCCGCGTCCGCTCCGCGGCTGGCCCTGCTCACCTCGCTCTCCTGTCCACGAGCTCCGGGCTCTCCTCCTTCACAGCCGCAGCCAGTTAGCAGTGTCCCCGGCTTCCCCGTTCTCAGTCTCCGATGCAGGCCTCACAGTGGAGCTCCTGTCTAGTTTGCCTGTTCCAGCGTCTCATGTTCCAGTATCCCCTGCTCCTTCGTCTCTCCATTCCTGGTAGTACCCTTCAGACTGATCTCACGGTACTGACATTTTCTTTGCTCCTGACCTCGTCTGACTGCTGCCCGGATCTTGACCTTTGCCTGTTCACTGACCATGTCTGATCGCTCACTGGAACCTGACCTCTGCCTGACCTGACTACTCCAAGATTGACTAAAGGTATTGACCCCTGCTTTGGCTGACCATTCTGGACTGATACTCTGACTTTGATCTTCGCTATCCACTCAGACACTCTATTCTGGCCTCCTATGACCTCGGAACACTCTTGCTTGAACATCGACCGTGTACCCTTGTTCGTGGTGGGCACGCCCCTGTGCTTCCTCTCTGGGAGACCCTGCGAGGCCCACCTAAGACCAGGCAGCCCGGGTAACCAAGGGCTCAACCTGAGGGAACCCCGGGTTGCTATTGGTGAAGCTCCAGCTAGCCTCTGTCTCCTCCTGTGCTCCACCTCCTGGTGGCAAACACTCTCTGGGTCCGACCGGAAGGCCATACCAGTCTTCACCAGGCCAAGGGTCCACCTCCAGTGCAACAGGTTGCCAAGGCCATGGACTCGGCTGAGTCTCCCACCGTGCAGGCCATCCCTGGCCTAGCTGCTCATGTCCGAGAACAACAGCGAACCCTAGACGCTCTGGCTTCATCAGTGGAGAGACTAGTGTCTCAATTACAGGATCTTGTTATGGCCAATTCAGGGGGTCTGGCTCAAACCCTGCCCCTACATGCATCATTGGCACTTTCAGCTCCACCCCATTTCAATGGGGATCTGCGCCTCTACCGAGGCTTCCTCAATCAGTGCTTTATGCAATTTGCACTGCAGCCTGCATTATTCCCAAGTGAGACCACCAAGATTACCTTCATCGTCTCACGCCTTGAAGGGAAAGCTCTGGCATGGGCTTCCCCACTTTGGGAGCATTGTGATGATATCCTCAATCATCTCTCCCACTTCATCTCCATTTTCAAACAGACCTTCAAGGATCCCGGCTGACCGGCGATTGCGGGTCACCATCTTCTTCATCTCCATCAAGGCTCGCACTCGCTCACCGAATTCACGGTAGAATTCAGGACTTTAGCTACAGAACAGGGCTGGGAAGAGAACTGCCTACAGGCAATCTATCTGGATGGCCTATCTCCTGCCCTCAAGGATGAGCTGGCTGCCCATGAGATTCACACATCTCTCGAGGACCTGATTTCCCTGGTCGGTATGATTGACCACTGCTTATGTCAGCGACACCAGGAGGTAAAGTTTCTCCGACCTACTGCTGTATGCCCATCTCATGCTGCAAGCCCCTAGCTGAAGGCCTTACCAGCACCTCCTCCTTCATCAGAGGAACCGATGCAGATCAATTGCAGGCGCTTGTGTCCTGAAGAGCACCTCCGACGAAAGAAACAAGGCCTTTGCCTATACTGTGGTGGTTCCGGACACCTTCTGCAATCCTGCCCCATGTGGACAGGAAACTACAAAGCCTAAGCCCGGCGGGGTCCAGAGCTTGGGTGCTACTGTTACTGGCCCCCAATTACTACTCCCTGTGTCCCTCTTTAGGGAATCTCGCTCTTTTGCCACTACCGCACTTGTGGACACTGGGGCGAGTGGCAACTTTATTCTGGATGACATCGTCACAATTCTCCAGATTCCACTGCAACCTCTGGTCGTGCCTCTCTGCATCGCATCCATCCAGGGAGAGCACCTCCCTGGACACATTCCTCATCACACCGTGGCCATCCACCTCACCATGAGAACCCTCCATGAAGAGGAGATTTCCCTGTTTGTTTTGAAGTGTTCCACGCATCCAGTAGTCTTAGGACTTCCATGCTCCAGGTCCACGCACCTCATTTCGACTGGCAATCCCTGCAGTTAATTCAGTGGGGATCCCAGTGCCAGAACCGCTGCCTGAGACAGGTCTCTCCAGTGGTTACTGTTCTGAACACTGCAACCCTTTCCGGATTACCTGCTCCATATTCTGACTTCAAAGATGTGTTCTCTAAACAAAATGCTGACATCTTGCCTCCACTCAGAAAGTTCAATTGTCCAAATGAGCTCCTTCCAGGCACCACACCTCCCAAGGGCAGAACCTACCCCCTCTCGCTTCCGGAGACCCAAGCGATGTCAGAGTACATTAAGGAGAATCTAGATAAAGGATTCATAAGACCCTCCGACTCCCCGGCAGGAGCCGGATTCTTCTTCGTGAAGAAGAAAGATGGCAGTCTACATCCTTGCATAGACTACCGTGGGCTAAACGCCGTGACTTGCAAGTATTGTTACCCTCTGTCCCTCATCAGCGAACGTTTTGATCATTTACAAGGAGCTCAGATCTTTACAAAATTAGACCTCCGAGGGGAATACAATCTTGTACGAATCCAGCCCGAGGACATCTGGAAGACTGCCTTCAACACGAGGGACAGCCACTATGAGTACATTGTAATGCCTTTCAGACTTTGTAACGCCCCTGTGGTCTTTCAGGTTTGATGAATGAGATCTTCCGGGACCTATTATACTCATTTGTCATGGTATATCTGTACGATATACTGATCTTTTCAAAAGACCTGAAGTCCCACCGCTCACATGTCCGTACAGTCCTCCAACGCCTCAGAGACACTCACCTCTACTCAAAATTGGAGAAGTGCATCTTCGAACAAACACGCCTTCCATTCCTGGGCTACATCATCTTCAATCGTGGTTTCCCCATGGACCCTGAGAAACATCAAGGTATCTGAGATTGGCCTCAGCCAGTAGGCCTCTGAGCCTTATAAAGATTCCTGGTGTTTACAAACTATTACAGGAACTTCATCGCTAACTAATCCATACTAGCTGCTCCACTCATGGCCATGACTAAGAAAGGTAGTAACCTCCAAGTCTGGAGCCCTAAGGCTCAATCTGCTTTCCACACCTTGAAAGAGGCCGTCTGTTCCGGACCATGTCTACGACACCCAGATCCCAACCATCCCTTCGTCGTCGAAGATGACGCCTCCGCCATTGGGGCCGGAGCGGTCCTGAGCTAATATTCTTCCAAGGGGGTCTTAGTACCCTGCTCCTTCTACTCGCACAAGTTTCTGCCACAGAGCAAAACTACACGATTGGGGATCATGAACTCTTAGCTGTGAAATTAGCCCTTCATGGTGCCCCTGGTTAGAAGGAGCGCAGCATAAATTCACGATCTTTACAGATCACAAGAGCCTCGAACACTTAAAAGAGGCCCAGCTCTTAAATCCTACACAGGCTTGCTGGGCATTGTTCTTCGAATGATTCCACTTTGAACTCCGCTACCACCCAGCAGTGAAGAATAAATGAGCGGATGCTCTCTCTTGCTCCCTTGAGCCAGAAGATATGCTCGAGACTCCTAGACAATCATAGACCCAGCATGCATATCCCTCGCAGTTGCTAACATAGTACCAGCCGGGAAGATGGTGGTCTCACGCCAACTCCGGGAGCTCATTCTTCGCTGGGCCCGCGACTCAAAGTTGGCCAGCCATCCTGGCCAGGCTCGGACCCTCGAGATGTTAAGAAGACATTACTGGTGGCCTAGCATGATTAAAGACTCCCTTAGTTATGTGGACTCTTGTCCCATCTGTGCACAGCAAAAACCCTCGACTGGCTGTCCATGGGGACTCCTCCAACCTCTTCCGGCTCCCACCGAACCCTGGTCAAGCATCTCTACTGACTTCATCATCGAGCTGCATTCATCAAAGGGCAATACGATCATTTTGGTTATTATTGACCACTTTTCAAAGATGGCACATTTTGTTCCACTACCCCATCTCCCCTCAGCTCCTGAACTGGCAAAACTCTTCCTAAACAACATATTCTGCCTACATGGGTTACCCAAGGAGATTGTTTCCGATCAAGGGCTACAATTCGCTGCCAAGTATTGGCAGTCACTTTGCAAAAAGTTTGACATTCCCTTAAATCTGTCATCAGCCTACAAACCTCAAGTGAATGGACAAGCCGAGAGGACAAGCCACTCTCTGAAAACGTTCCTGAGATCTTACGTCAATGATCAGCAGGATAACTGGGCCGACCTCTTGCCCTGTGCCGAGTTATCCCACAATTCTCATGTTACCTCTGCTACTGACGCCTCACCCTTCTCTGTGGTCTTTGGACTCCAGCCACGCCTGCCTCTACATGTACCGCTCTCTGTTCCCTCGCCGACAGCCCAGTCTACTGCACAGACAATACGCCAGATATGGAATCAAGAGAAGGAAAGACTGACACAGGCGGCCGAGCGGGCCAAACACTTCATGGACGCTCATCATTGCACCGCACCCAGCCAGAAGGTTTGGCTGAACATTAAACACATCAGACTATGCCTTCCATCACGACTGGCCCCTAGATTCATCGGGCCATTCCCTGTCATCCAGCGCATAGGAGCGTTCACATACCACCACAGCTTCCCGCTTCCATGGGGATCCACAACACGTTTCATGTATCCCTTTTAAAACCGATAATCCTGTCTTGCCTTCCCAAAGGCCTCCTGCACCCACACAGCATGATACTGAGCCCGAGAACACCTTACAAGTGAAGGAGGTTTTGGACGTCAGATGACGGAAGGGTCATTGGGAATACCTCATCTTATGGGAGGACTTCGGACTGAAGGAGAACTCATGGGAGCCCTCCCACCACATCTTTGACAAGGACCTCCTGTCGGAATTCTATCGGGCTCACCCTGACAAGCCCAGGCCGGTAAGGGGGAGACCTAGAAGGGGGTGTACTGTTGCGCGTCCCGGCTGCATCCACTCCGCGGCCGGCCCTGCTTACCTTGCTCTCCCATCCACAAGCTCCAGGCTTTCCTCCTCTGCAGCCGCAGCCAGTTCACGGCATCCCCGGCTCCCCCGCTCTCAGTCTGCAATGCAGGCCTCACAGTGGAGCTCTCGTCAGGGCTCCGCGTCCTCGGCATCCTAGGCCCCGCCCCTAGGCACGCATATGGCCAACCTGCAGCTTTTTAAAGGGCCAAGCGCGGGAAAACCCCGAGAAGCGCACACTGATGACATCACTGAAACTTGATATATAAGGCAGAGCTCAAACCCATGATCCTTGCCTTGGCAAGCAGATCATACACTAGTTATCTAGTTTGCCTGTTCCAGCATCTCCTGTTCCAGCGACTCCTGCTCCTTCGTCTCTCCATTCCTAGTAGTACCCTTTGGACTGATCTCACGGTACTGACCTTTGCTTTGCTCCTGACCTAGTCTGACTGCTGCCCGGATCTTGACCTTTGCTGTCCACTGACTCCGTCTGACCACTGCCTGGAACTTGACGTCTGCCTGACCTGACTACTCCAGGATTGACTAAAGGTATTGACCCCTGCTTCAGCTGACCATTCTGGACTGATACTCTGGCCTTGATCCTCGCTATCCATTCGGACACTCTATTCTGTCCTCCTGTGACCTCGGAACGCTCTTGCTTGAACATCGACCGTGCACCCTTGTTCGTGGTGGGCACGCCCCTGCGCTTCCTCTCTGGGAGACCCTGTGAGGCCCACCTAAGACCAGGCGGCCCGAGTAGCCAAGGGCTCAACCTGAGGGAACCCCAGGTTGCTGTTGGCAAAGCTCCAGCTAGCCTCTGTCTCCTCCTGGGCTCTGCCTCCTGGTGGCAGGCGCTCTTCTGGTCCGACCGGAGGGCCATACCAATCCTGCACCAAGCCAAGGGCCCACCTCCAGCGCAACATTTTAGCATTCTGATTGCTAAAACCAAAGAAATAATTATTACATTGTCGCTCTACGACACAAATAGAGTATGATGCATATTTAACCACCTCTATTTGCACTGTTTAGGCAGAAATTCTCAAAAAAGAATAGTATGTAGAAATATAAAAATTTTCTGAAGATTCAAAGAGCATATCCAATATATTCTAAAGCAGTGTACAATGCATTACTTTGAATAGCATGCTCTAAAGTATTCTTTCTTCTTAGGAATATCTACATGCACAAAACACTTACCATGCTCTAAAACATTTACTTTCAATAGGGAAGTTGTAATTGAACAGATTAATAAACTAGTTGAGGCGTTGTTTGCAAGCAATTTTCACAAAACCATTCTGCACATTGATGACTATAAATAAGATGAAAACTTTTCAACAGGCACGCGGGCTCACATGTCCACGTCTTTGTCAGCTCGCTCCAAGGGATGCGGACATGCATGCATGTTTTAAAATAGCCTGAATGCGCGCACACGTGCAATTGCCTTTACCAATTTTCCTAGTTTGTTTCCAGTTTGCCCAGGTAGGGGATAGGACTTCCAAACTCCCTACTTCCCTGTTAGCCCCAACCCAACCTATTGATCTATTTATCTTTATTTTATTACTTTCATTTTCATTTCATTTAATAAAATTTATTAATCGCCTAACACTAAAAGGCCTAGGCGATATACATAATAAACATACATAATGATAAAAACAAAAACACAAATAACACAATCAAATGTGTAAGGTTTCATAGAAACCATATCAAGTCAAAAATCCAACATTAGAGACTTATCCCTGCACGGAGATTCACTGAGTAACATTCCTTATGGTAGATCTAACAGGGAGATTCAACAAACTCCATGAGTTCACTATTACATGTTAAAGACATTCACATTGTGTTATACAATATTAAATGCACAAGTAAGCAAATGACTCTTAAATGCCATCTTAAATTTTTTAACATCTTCCAACGCACGGATTTCAAAAGGGATGAGGTTCCATTGGACTGGAGCTGCTATAGAAAAGGAAGTTTCTCTAGTATTAGAGTCGTGCCTGACGAACTGAAGGGATCTCCAATAAGTTCAATTGTGAGGATCTTAGAGATCTAGCAGGATTATAGATTCGTAAGAGCGCATTAAACCAGACGGTTGACTCAGAGGCACGCAGTTTGAACACTATCATACCTATATTGAATATTATGCGCTCATGATCAGGTAGCCAATTGAGTCTACATAACACAGGAGAAATCCTATCAAAACGTTTAGAAGAAGAAACAACTCTAGCAGCTGAATTCAAGATAAGTTGGATCGAGTGAATTACAATCTTGGGTAAGCCAATATATAGGCTATTACAGTAATCAATGTGTGGAAATATTATGGCCCGAACAACCATCAAGAAATCTGAATCATACAACAACTGTCGTAAACCTACCAAAAGTCAGTTTAAAGAAACCTGACCTAATAAGTGATCTTATCTGAGGCTTAAATGATAGAGTGGAATCAAGCATAATACACAAGCTCTTGATAGGGTTAAGAAGAGAGAATGAAAAACCATCTATTGTAACAGTATCATGTGAAGGTATGGAATGAGGTCTATGAATTAGAAGCATAGAAGTCTTGCTAGTGTTTAATAACAGTTTATTCTGTTTCAGCCAGCGATTAATAGTATTCATACATAGCGATAGTAAAGCAACTGTAGAAGACGAAGAATTCTGGACTTTTATATAGAACTGAATATCATCTGCGTAGATCTTAAATCCTTCAGAGATGATAGACAACAACTTGGCTATAGGGGCAAGATAAACATTGAACAACATCGCCGAAAGGGCAGAGCCCTGTGGTACTCCTGATTTCATTTGTTGCACAGAGGAGCGTGAATTGTTAAATTTGAAGACTTGAGAGTGATCTGAAAGATAGCTCTCAAACCAAGCAAACACTGTTCCTGAAATGCCACATTCCCACAGACGAAATAACAAGATTTGATGATCGATGGAATCAAAAGCAGAAGTTATATCAAGTGAAACTAAAATAAACTGTTGCCCATTATCAAGATTTTCACATCCTCCATAGCAAAAGTAAAGTTACGTGGCAGAAGACCTACTTTTTGGAGGACTCATCTTAAATCTAGGGGTGTGCATGCAAAAAGTCAATTTGTTTTGTATTTTTCAGTTTGGTTTCCATCCTGTTTCATTTGGTTCAGATTACAAGCTCATTTGGTTCTTTCATATCGGTTGCTGCAGCCATTTCATGTGTTTCCATTAAAGTCATTGGGGGAAGCAAAACACATTGGGGCGGATTTTCAGAGCCCTGCTCGCCTAAATCCGCCCAAAACCGGGCGGATTTAGGCGAGCAGGGCCCTGCGCGCCGGTAAGCCTATTTTACATAGGCCTACAGGCGCGTGCAGAGCCCCGGGACTCGCGTAAGTCTCGGGGTTCTCCGAGGGGGGTGTGTCGGGGGCGTGTCAGGGGCGGGCCCGAACCGCGCGGCGTTTAGGGGGCGTGCCGGGAGCGTTTCAGGGGCGGGCCCGGAGGCGTGGTTACGGCCTGGGGGCGTGGCCGCGCCCTCCGGACCCGCCCCCAGGTCGCGTCCCGGCGCGCAGGAGGCCCGCTGACACGCGGGGATTTACGCCTCCCGGAGGGAGGCGTAAATCCCCCGACAAAGGTAAGGGGGGGCTTAGACAGGGCCGGGTGGGTGGGTTAGGTAGGGGAAGGGAGGGGAAGGTGAGGGGAGGGCAAAAGGAAGTTCCCTCCGAGGCCGCTCCGATTTCGGAGCGGCCTTGGAGGGAACGGGGGTAGGCTGCGCGGCTCGGCGCGCGCCGGCTATACAGAATTGATAGCCTTGCGCGCGCCGATCCAGGATTTTAGTGGATACGCGCGGCTCCGCGCGTATCTACTAAAATCCAGCGTACTTTTGCTTGCGCCTGATGCGCCAGCAAAAGTAGGCCTATTCGCATAGCTTGAAAATCTACCCCATTATTTTTGGCTCTTACAATAGGGTTTTCCATTCAGTTATGAAACCTGCTGGCAGGCATCAGCAGCAAACACAAAAGAACCCCCAAGATGACAAGGGATCCAAGAGTGGCATGAACACCCTACAACACCAAAAGAGGTAGTAAAAGAACATAAGAACATGCCATACTGGGTCAGACCAAGGGTCCATCAAGCCCAGCATCCTGTTTCCAACAGTGGCCAATCCAGGCTACAAGTACCTGGCAAGTACCCAAAAACTAAGTCTATCCCATGCTACTGATGCTAGTAATAGCAGTGGCTATTTTCTAAGTCAATTAATAGCAGGTAATGGACTTCTCCAAGAACTTATCCAAACCTTTTTTAAACCCAGTTACTCTAACTGCATTAACCACATCCCCTAGCAACAAATTCCAGAGTTTAACTGTGCACTGACTGAAAAAGAACGTTCTCCGATTAGTTTTAATTGTGCTACATGCTAACCTCATGGAGTGCCCCCTAGTCCTTCTATTACCTGAGAGAGTATATAACTAATTCACATTTACCCATTCTAAACCTCTCATGATTTTAAACACCTCTATCATATCTCCCCTCAGCTGTCTCTTCTCCAAGCTGAACAGTCCTAAACTCGTTAGTCTTTCCTCATAAAGGAGATGTTCCATCTCCTTTATCATTTTGGTCGCCCTTCTCTGTACCTTCTTCATCACAACTATATCTTTTTTGAGATGCGGCAACCAGAATTGTACACATTATTCAAGGTGTGGTCTCACCATGGAGTGATACAGATACATTATGACATTTTCAGTTTTATTCACCATTCCCTTCCTAATAATTCTTAACATTCTGTTTCCTTTTTTGACTGCGGCAGCATACTGAGTCGACTATTTCAATGTATTATCCACCAGGATGCCTAGATCTCTTTCCTGAGGGTAGCTCCTAATATGCAACTATAGAATGGGTTATTTTTCCCTATATGCATCACCTTGCACTTATCCACATTAAATTTCATCTGCCATTTGGATACCCATTTTTCCAGTCTCACAAGGTCTTCCTGCAATGTATCACAATCCGCTTGTGATTTAACTACTCTGAATAATTTTGTATCATCTGCAAATTTGATTACCTCACTCATCAAATTCCTTTCCAGATCATTTATAAATATATTGAAAAGCACGGGTCCCGGAGGCGAGGTGAGCTGTGTCAACGCTTCGAATTGAGTTTGTTTCCCCTGGAATTATTTTACCTGACGGTGGACACTTGCCTCAAAATTTGGAAACTCTGGCTTCTTGATTGCCGCGGGGGTGAGGACGCAAGTCCGCCCTGAAGCTTGGACCGACTGACCAATTACCAGCTGCCACGTGAATAGGAGGGGCCGGAAGGAAGCCTTAAAACGGCCTTACCATAAAGAACTTATTTGAGGCGAGGTGAGCTGTGTCAACGCTTCGGATTGAGTTTGTTTCCCCTGGAATTATTTTACCTGACGGTGGACACTTGCCTCAAAATTTGGAAACTCTGGCTTCTTGATTGCCGCGGGGGTGAGGACGCAAGTCCGCCCTGAAGCTTGGACCGACTGACCAATTACCAGCTGCCACGTGAATAGGAGGGGCCGGAAGGAAGCCTTAAAACGGCCTTACCATAAAGAACTTATTTGAGGCGAGGTGAGCTGTGTCAACGCTTCGGATTGAGTTTGTTTCCCCTGGAAATCCGATAGGTCTACTGAAATTTCTTTATTTGGATCTCCTAGGTCTTTACTTTGTAATCCAGATTTGTAATCCAGATTTTGAGGCAAGTGTCCACCTAACGGTGGACACTTGCCTCAAAATTTGGAAACTCTGGCTTCTTGATTGCCGCGGGGGTGAGGACGCAAGTCCGCCCTGAAGCTTGGACCGACTGACCAATTACCAGCTGCCACGTCAATAGGAGGGGCCGGAAAGTTTCGCTTAAAATTGATTTCCTACGGCGCGCAGCTGCCGAGGCGCGCGCGGCTCTGACCAGCTCCGACCGGAACCGCCTGGAACTGCCTAACACGTTTGGTCAAAGACGTTGAATAAAAAAGGATTTCGTATAGAACCTTTATATGTCTCGGTAAGTCAAGACATTATAATTATTATTTCTTATTACACACTCCTTGACCTCCACAGAGAAGTGTATTATATATGTAAGTTCCATATTTGTGTTTCCTGACCAAGGCTCTGAGCTGATTCATATTAAGATTAATATATGCCTCATACTAAGAGGAAAGCCAGGATAAGGCCAGCCTCTAGTACCCCAACAGCTCAGTTAGGCCAAAGGACGGTCACAGATTGGATGATTTCTCCATGTAGTACCCCTGTTGAGGGGGCCGCTAAAGAGATCGAATTAGGGCAAATTCAGTCTCTTTTGGCCGAAGATATCTCTTTAAGTCCAGGGGCGCCAGATATTCCAGCTATACCTGGCAATGAAAGGGGGTCACCCCTTAGTTTGCCAGATATCTCTCAAGGAGATCCAGAGAGTGTAGATGAATCTGGTGAAACTATTCTGGTAAAGGAAGGAATATTGAAAAGCAAGATCCCTGTGCTAAAAATGGATCAAAATATAGAACAAGACACTCTTCCTTCTAAAGCACAGAAGTATCATCTGGGTGATGAAAACCAACAAATATTGATTCAGGAAGTGATACCTAAACCAGCAAATGTAACCTTAGAGACTCTATGGACTTATTTGACTAAATTGGATTCTTCTATAAAGAATTTAACAAAGGTGGTAAATGAAACAAACTTGGTTGTTAAAAGTAATGCTGATGTATTGATTGTACAGCAAAAGCAAGTAAATGATATAGAACAACGTTTATTAAAAGTGGAGAAGGTACAAGTCCATCAAATTAAAAATGAAGGGGAATTACAAAGGAAAATTGAAAACATAGAGAATTATTCTCGTATGTTAAATTTGAGGATTATAAATTTTCCCATTACAAGTAAAATGGGCCCAATAGACCTATTTAGATCATATACAAATCAGATATTGAAGATTCCTGAACAGTGTACTCCCACAATAGTTAAAGCTTTTTACATCAATGCTTCTACTTCTGTTAAAATGAATGAGCAAATAAAATCTGGATTACAAAGTAAAGACCTAGGAGATCCAAATAAAGAAATTTCAGTAGACCTATCGGATTTCCTTGAAAAATCCCAGGAAGAGATAGTTATTGAGAAAAGAGGAAATTTGCTGGTTACCTTAGCATTTATTTTGGATAAAGATAACATCTTGAAATATTTTTTTCGAAATAGATCTAAAACTTTTTACGGTTACAAGATCTGGATTTATCCAGATCTTGTAAAAACCACTCAGCTTAGGAGGAAGAAATTTCTCGATTTAAGACATTATGTAATTGAACAAGGTGGTCAATTTTATTGCGCTATCCTTGTAAGTGCGTAATAAAGCTTAAAGGTCAGACATACCACTATATGGATCCAGAACATCTAAAAACACTCCTGGGAGTTAATTAAATGGCGGTGAAAAATAATTTGGAGAAATAACTTACAATTTCATGATGATATATTTTCAATAGAATTGCTCAAGAGGGATATACTTCTCTAATCTACCTTATAAATGGCCTGTGACCGACGGCCCGCAAATGCGCAGTAGAGACCAGCTCTACCGCGCATGTGCGGGCGAGCACGTCGCTCTGAGGCAGCTTCAGAAAGAAAAAAAAATGGCGGCGTCCAGTGGCAGCAGCGGTACCGGCAGCGGGCGGCGACGGCGGTAGCGAGCGGCGGCGGTACCGGCGGCGACGGCGGTAGCGAGCGGCGGCGGTACCGGCGGCGACGGCGGTAGCGAGCGGCGGCGGTAGCGGGCGGCGACGGCGGTAGCGGGCGGTAGCGAGAGAGGGAGGGACGGACTGAGTGGGAGGGAGGGACGGAGAGAGAGAGTGGGAGGGAGTGACTGAGTGAGAGGGAGGGATTGAGTGAGGGGGAGGGACTGAGTGAGAGGGAGGGAGTGGGACTGAGTGAGAGGGAGAGGGGGGACTGAGGGAGGGAGTGGGACTGGGAGAGAGAGGGAGGGAGTGGGACTGAGGGAGAGTGAGTGGGACTGAGTGAGTGAGAGGGAGGGGGGGAGGGAGGGATTGAGTGGGAGGGAGGGACTGAGGGAGGGAGTGGGACTGAGGGAGAGGACGGAGGGAGTGGGGACTGAGTGAGAGTGAGTGGGACTGAGTGAGTGAGAGGGAGGGAGAGAGGGGGGAGTGAGTGAGACTGAGTGGGAGGGAGGGACTGAGTGATAGGAGAGGGAGGGTGGGGAGGAGTGGGTGAGGGAGGGGGTGGTGAAGAGTGAGGGGAGAGAGAAAGAGGGGGAGGTGAGAGACAGAGGGATGTAGCCCGTTTTAACGGGCTTAACGGCTTGTTTTCTTATAAATGATACAGAAAAGTTTTGAGTTGTTACTTGTATAATGTTTCTTTGTTTGTGATGAGAATTCTCTTTTTCTTTTCTGTAATTTCAATACTGCAAGTAATTCTTGTATTGTATTTAAAAAATTGATAAATAAAGAATTTAAAAAAAAAAAAGAAAAGAAAAGCACGGGTCCCAGCACAGATCATTGAGCCACTCCACTGCCCACCCTCCTCCACTGAGAAAATTGTCCTTTTATTCCTACTCTCTGTTTCTTGTCTTTTAACCAGTTAGTAATCCATGAAAGGACATTTCTACCTATCCCATGACTTTTTACCTTTCCTAGAAGCCTCTCATGAAGAACATTGTCAAACGCCTTCTGAAAATCCAAATACACTACATCTACCGGTTCACCTTTATCCACATGTTTATTAACTCCTTCAAAAAAGTGAAGCAGATTTGTGAGGCAAGACTTGCCTTGGGTAAAGCCATGCTGACGTTGTTCCATTAAACCATGTCTTTCTATATGTTCTGTGATTTTGATCTTTAGAATACTTTCCACTATTTTTCCTGGCACTGAAGTCAGGCTAACTGGCCTGTAGTTTCCCAGATCACCCTGGTGCCCTTTTTAAATATTGGGGTTACATTAGCCATCCTCCAGTCTTCAGGTACAATGGATGATTTTAATGATAGATTGCAAATTTTTACTAATAGATCTGAAATTTCATTTGAGTTCCTTAAGAACCCTGTCATATATACCATCCTGTAGGGATGTGCAGAGCAAAAGTTTATGTTCATAAGTCCATAAGTCGAAAGGGGGTCCCATTTGCGGTCAATATGGACATATGGAGAATTCCATAAGTTGAGTCTATGTCCATACGTGCAAATAAAAATTTAAACTTTTGGGTGCAACGAGGGTCCCGGAGCGATCGCGCGGGGAATCACGTGACTCCGCGTCACTCCGATGTGATGCCGACGTCACGTGCTCCTCGCAAAGGAGTTCAGAAATGGCATCCTGACTCCCTGCTGTACCACCAGGGAGTTTTGGTAAGTCTTGGGGGGGGGGGGGGGGGGATTAAGGAGGGTGAGGGGTTTAAATTTTTATTTAGGATCAACAATCGCGATTTTCAACTCATTCAACATAGCTATGTTGAATAAGTTGGAAATCCGATCGTTTTCGCCTCATCACTTTTTTAAGTTAAAAAAAAAAAATAAGTTGCGTTTTACATTTAAGTTCAAAACAAATGCACACCCCTACCATCCTGTCCAGGTGATTTACTACTCTTCAGTTTGTCAATCAGGCCTACCACATCTTCTAGGTGTACCATGATTTAGTTTAGTCTATCTAAATCATTACCCATGAAAATCTTCTCCGGAACGTGTATTCCCCAATATCCTCTTCAGTAAACACTGAAGCAAAGAAATTGTTTAATCTTTCCACGATGGCCTTATCTTCTCTAAGTGCCCCTTTAGCCTCTCGATCATCTAACGGTCCAACTGACTCCCTCACAGGCTTTCTGCTTTGTATATATTTTTTAAAGTTTTTACTATGAGATTTTACCTCTACGGCCAACTTCTTTTCAAATTCTCTCTTAGCCTGTCTTATCAGTATCTTACATTTAACTTGCCAACGCTTATGCTTTATCCTATTTTCTTCTGTTGGATCCTTCTTCCAATTTTTGAATGAAGAACCTTTGGTTAAAATAGCCTCTTTCACCTCACCTTTTAACCATGCTGTTAATCGTTTTGCCTTCCTTCTACCTTTCTTAATGTGCGGAATACATCTGGACTGTGCTTCCAGGGTGGTATTTTTTAATAATGCTCATGCCTCTTATACACGTTTTACCTTTGTAGCTGCTCCTTTCAGTTTTTTCTATTTTTCTCATTTTATCAAAATTTCCCTTTTGAAAGTTTAGCGCTAGAGCTGTGAATTTGTTTACTGTCCCCCTTCCAGTCATTAATTCAAATTTTATCATATTATGCTGTCTTTTTTTTTTTTTGGGGGGGGGGGTTAGTGGGAAAGTGGTACCTGTCTGTAAATTAAATGATGATCTAGGGGTGGGTGGGAGAGGGGTGGGAGTTTTGGGAAATACAAACACACTAACTTCTGCTTATTAGCTGCCTTACTGACTATTTAAAAATAAACATGCTAACTTCTGGTTATTAACTGCCTTACTGACTATTAAAAGCACAAAACACAAACACACTAAATAATATACCCAAATAGTTTACATTCCCCAATACTTTAAAAAATAAAATCCCAAGCAAAACTTACTGATTCCTTTCAGCCACCAGCAAGCCACCACCTCTCCTCTCTGGGCTCCCACTGGATTGTATCAACAGCCCAAACCTACATGAGAGTGGAAAGCAGCTCAAATAGTGGCATAAACATTGCAAAGAACCAAATGGGGGTCAAAACATCACAAAGTGAGGAATTACTACTGCAAGGCACCAAAGGAGGAGCAAAGGGCACCAGTAAGCTTCAACAGCAAGAGGAAATGTGGAAAAAAGGATTTGCACTCACAAAGACGGGAGTAGCTGGCTTGTTACGGCGGTTACTACCCCAAACCAAATATCCAAATTACTACCTCCACCTTCCTCTATTCCTGATGCCTTTCAACTAGCTTGATCACTCCATTCTTATACTTCACTTTCAATGCATATCCAGCATAGTTCTCTGCTTCAACAGCAGGGGAGAAGAAAAACTGTTACTTCACACATCCAGCAGAGCTCTCTGCTTAAACAGCAGGGGAGAAGAAAAACTGATACTTCACGCATATCCAGCATAACTTCAACGGCAGGGGAGAAGAAAAAAGGATTCACACTCACAAAGCGGGGAGTAGCTGGCTTGTTACGGCGGTTACTACCCCAAACCAAATGTGCCTGATACTTCACTTTCGATGCATATCCAGCATAGCTCTCTGCTTCAACGGCAGGGGAGAAGAAAAAAACTGATACCTCACGCATATCCAGCATAGCTCCCTGCTTCAACGGCAGGGGAGAAGATAAACAACCAATAAGGGCTGTATAACATAATCTGGGTAAAAACAAATAAGCATGGGTGTAGCTTGCTTATTGCGGCGGTTACTACCCCTACTACCTCTAACTAATCAAGCTAGATATTTCACTTGGATGCAGCTCCATCACCGCTCTCTACATTAATGGCGGGGGTGGAAGGGAATTAGAACCAAGAGCTAAGAGAAACAGATAAGTATGAGAGAAAAAATGAGGGAAGCTTGCTGGGCAGACTGGATGGGCCATTTGGTCTTCTTCTGCCGTCATTTCTATGTTTCTATGTTTCTATGTAACAGTCATGAACAGCCCAAGGCACCATGAGAGGGGTAAAGCAGTATAAATAATGTCATGAGCAACCCAAGACTCTGTGAGAGGGTCAAAGAAATATGAACAGAGGCATGAACATCCAAAAGCACTGTGAGAGGAGCAAAAAGCACCAACAGTTGCATGAACACCCCAAGACACAAAAAGAGGAGGTAATAGCACCAACATTGGTATGAACAACCCATAGCACCAAGAGAGACAAAGCAGCACAAACAGTGGCATAAATACCTCAAGGCATAGAGTGGGGGGGGGGGGGTATGTGAGCAAGCTCAGTAATATCAATCTCCCAAAACACCAACTAAGGGATAAGGCAGCAAGCACAGTAGCATCAACACTACAAGGCAGAGTCATGGGTATGGCAGCACAGTCATATCAACACCCTAAAACAGAGTTAGAGGTGTGGCAGCAAGCACAATGGCATCAACATCCTAAGATGCTGACTGACAGATATGGCACTAAGAAAGGTGGCATCAGCACTCCAAGGCATAGAGTAGGAGTAGACCAGCAAGCACAGTGACTTCAACACCAAAAGATACTGAGTTAGGGGTAAGCCTGCAAGAAAGGTAGCATCAAGATCATAAATCATAGAGTGAGGATTAAGACAGAAAGAAATCTGGCAACAATACAGTATGATGCGAACGAGCCGGGAATCACGTGACGCCGGCGTCACTCGACGTGCCGCCGACGTCACATGCTTCTCGCCAAGGATTGCAGAAATGGCGTCCTCACTCCTCGCTCGATCACCAGGGAGTTGTGGTAAGTCTGGGGGGGGGATTAAGGAGGGTGAGGGGGTTTAAATTTTTATTTTGGCTCAACAATCGCGATTTCCCACATATCGAACATATCTATGTTCGATATGTGGGAAATCCGATCGTTTATGTCGAATCAATTTTTTAAGTAAAAAAAAAATATGAGTTGCGTTTTACTAATGCGGTCAATCCGAATGCACACCCCTAGTGTTGCGTTCGTGCCTGTTCTCGCCCTCACTCCACCCTCTCTACCTTAGTGGCAACTCCCTTTGGGTCTGACTGACAGATGCTGCCGCGGCTTCTCCTCGCCATTCTTCCTGGAATCCCTGGGCTGGCCTGACGCTGCGGATCCGCCATGTTTCTGATGACGTAAGCGCGCGCGCACGTTCCAGAGTTTGCGCAAACCTCGGGAGCCTCCCCCTGTAGTGACGTCATCCGTCTTTGCTTGCTACTATGAATTGAGTTAGCAAGGGGAATTCTTTCCCCGCTGCTCTGCCTCCACCACCTTACCTAGGGGTTCCCGCTCCTCGGGGGCCCCGCTCTCTCTCTTCTTCATTTCAGATTATTAAGATGGGATCTGGTACTCGCTCCACGAGGGCCTACGTCCCTGAATGCTCAGAAGACTCCTTACTACCTGGAAGCGATCGCAGATGTGAACACAGTGCGTTCTACAGATAGGAACCGGTACTCGCTCCACGAGGGCCCATGTTCCTAAATCCCTTCTCAACTCTCTTCTATATCAGAAGCTATCATATCTTCTATATCAGAAGCTATTATAAACCTATATCTTGTGCATTGCTATTATAGATTGCAGATAGGAACCGGTACTCGCTCCACGAGGGCCTATGTTCCTAAAACCCTCCAGACTCTCTTCTATTCCATAAGCCATCTCATACACAGATATTGTGAGTTCTCATTCTAGACTGCATAAAGGAACCAGCACTCGCCTACGGCTCCTGTTCCTGAATATACTGAAGACTCTCTGTTGCATAGAAGCCATTACAGATATCTACAATTGTGAGTGTATCATCTACTACTGGTTATGTATCCAGCATACCCTGTTTACTCACTACTTATAGTCTCTCTCTACAGCTCAGCAACCCAGAGACAGCAATTCCAGTATCTGAGGGACTTCAGCCCTGCCGGGCACATCAGCTCACTACTGCCACCTCTGGTAGTTCTACTTCCTGTCTAATAAAGAACTATCTGTGTGTCTCCATACTCCAGCCTAGCCGGTGGACCCTCTCGGGATATCCTCCTGGGGACGCTGTCATCTGCCATTGGCCCAGGGATTCACCAATTTACCTCAAGTGTTCATTCCATACACTACTAGAGCGGTATTATACGACTGCCATTCTGTGGGAAGCCAACCCACCACAGATAATTAACTCCGCCTATGGAGTATTATAAATGTTAGCTCTTCCCCTTGGCAGGGTGATCCATAACAGATTGCTAACTCCCTAGCGGACTTATAACAGATTGCTACGCCTAGCAGCAAGGATTGATAACAGATTGTTAACTCCTCCCTCTTCAGGAGATCCATAACTGACTGCTAACTCCTCCCCCTACAGGAGGATCCCGATAACAGATTGCTACTCTGAGCAGCAGATTTATAACAGATTGCCAACTCCTCCCCTCTGGAGGAGCAGATCTACAACAGATTGCTAACTTCATGAATCCAGCTAAAAGTATTGGAGAAGAATTGGAGAAACATTAACTCCAGTGAATCTGGTTAAAAGTATTGGAGAAGAATTGGAGAAACAGTAACTACAGTGAATTCAGCTTTCAAGAAAAGTATTTGGAGAAGCAGTACTCCTGGGGATTCAGCTAAAGGTATTTGATGTCTGTAGCCCATGGACCCGGCTCACCTTTCTGTCTTTCAGGATATTCCGGGCCTGGCTCAATGCCTCTTAGAACAGCAAGAAACCTTGGAGAAACTTACTGCAGCTTTCCACCAACTTCACACACAGAAAGCTCAAGGCACAGCTTCTATACAAGAAGGACTGTTACCAGAGGTAACTTTGAAATCAGCTATTCCACTGGCGGCACCTGTTCGATTCTCCAGAGAACTCCAAAAGACTCGGGGCTTCTTGAACCAGTGCAGCTTACATTTCACTTTACAACCTTCATTGTTTCCCACAGGCCTCTCTAAGACCAGCTACATTCTGTCTTATTTGGATGGAAGAGCCCTATCGTGGGCATCTACCTTGTGGGAATGCAAGGACCCTATCTTGCAGGACATAGAAGGATTTATGGACTTGTTTAAATCCATTTTTGATGACCCTGCTCGTATGTCTGTTGCTGGATTTGCTTTGGTGGACCTGAAGCAAGGCAACAGATCTCTGGCAGAATTTGCCATTAAATTTAAAACTCTTGCAGCGGAACTTCGCTGGGACCCCAGATGTTTGAAGACACTCTTTTGCAGAGGGCCTGGACACCCACTTAAAGGACGAGCTGGCTGCTCGTCAGACACCTGACTCGCTGGAAGAATTGATAGCCTTGGCCACTTGGATTGACTGGCGGCTCCGAGACAAGGTGAAGGAACTCCAGCCTAAGGTGCTACCTGGGTTGAAGTAAACCAGTGCTCCTGCAGTATGAGGGGATACAGCACCTCCTGCTGTGGAGAAGAAGGATCCAAAGGAACCTGGTCACGGTCACTTAACCTCTAAAGAGAGAAGATTTAGGAGGAAGAACGGCCTGTGCATGTACTGTGGTCAGCCAGGCCATGATGTTTCTGCCTGCCCTATTCGTCCGGGAAATGGACAAGCCCGAGTCCCACGGGAGGACTGTTCTTCGGCTATACAGCAATATCTCCTCCACTCTCTCGTCCAGTTTCTGTGATCAATGAACCAGTGATGGTTCAAACCTCTGCCCTGAAGGACTCAGGGGCAAGAGGCAACTTTAATCTCAAACATTTTATGGAAGATCTGAGGAGTCCATTCGGCAAATTTAAAGATCCACTATTGTATCACAATTTGAAGTGGGCCTTGGACGATTGTTTTTACCACCACTTATTTTGAGGTTCTTAACATCACCAGCAGTTTTTCTTTTTTTTTCTGCTGTTTTCATAGCGGTTGCTATGCACGCCATAGGTAGGTGGCGCTCTACATCTTTAATGTCTTCCTGGATTACAATTTTGAGATATCCGCTTCGATCTACCCACTCGGAAGTCATGCTGAAGGACGACAGCACTATTGATTCCAAAGAAGATGATATCTCTAATTACCAGCTTGGCTGTCTGCTGGTGCTACCATCAGTTCCATTGAAAAAGATATCTCTAGCTACCAGCGTTCGCAATTGGTTCTTTCTGAAGTCGTGCCAACTACCTATGGCACTGTCGATTCCAAAGAAGAAGAAGAAGATATCTCTGACTATCAACTTTACATTTGGTTTACTCGGAAGTCGTGCTGGAGGTTTACAGAGCTGTTTGATTCCGGGGATGAAGATATCTCCATTCATCAGCATGATTGTTTTGCTGGTATTGCCATCATTTCTCTTCCAGCATCCTGTGGAAGAGCCAATCAGAAGTGGATTTTGAACAAGTTTCTACATCACCACTTCCACTGAAACAGTGACGTCCACGGCAGCCCTCTCATTGCTGCTGACTTCATTATACGCTCTGCAAGATTCTTCAAAGCTCAACTCCATCTGCTTGGTGAAATATACTCAAGAATTTAGAGATCCTGGATGTTTGTACAGAGGCTGAGTTTTGCCTGAAAGGGCTTCGGGCCCCCATACCATCTTTGGGAGCCTCAGACCTATTGGATAAAGAGATGCTTCATCAGTTAGGGATGTGAATCGTGTTCCATATCGTCTTAACGATAGAAATCGTGTGGCAGGCCAAGAAAATCGTGTTAGGCACGATTTTTTAGTTAAAAAATCGTTAAAAATCGTTTTTTCCGATTAGTGCGCACTAACTCAAGTTAGTGCGCACTAACAGGAGTTACAATTTGACACTTTTCAGGTCAGTTAAGGTCAGTTTAGGAATGAATATGTATTCCTATTGGCTGCCCTCTTATTTATTCATGTTAACAAGGTTCCCACTGACAGTAGATGGGGGATGGGAAATGGAAACAGTTGGTAGCTTGACAAAACAAGTAATGTGATCAGTCAATGTGACTAGAACTTGTGCCCTAACCCTGATACCAGGGGTATTGTGATCTTCCTGCACACAGTGCCCTATCCCTATTAATACCAGGAGTGTTGTGATCTTCCTGCACACAGTGCCCTAACCCTGGCACCAGGGGTGTTGTGATCTTCCTGCACACAGTGCCCTATCCCTATTAATACCAGGAGTGTTGTGATCTTCCTGCACACAGTGCCCTAACCCTGGCACCAGGGGTGTTGTGATCTTCCTGCACACAGTTCCCGATCCCTATTAATACCAGGAGTGTTGTGATCTTCCTGCACACAGTGCCCTAACCCTGACACCAGGGGTGTTGTGATCTTCCTGCACACAGTGCCCTATCCCTATTAATACCAGGAGTGTTGTGATCTTCCTGCACACAGTGCCCTAACCCTGGCACCAGGGGTGTTGTGATCTTCCTGCACACAGTGCCCTATCCCTATTAATACCAGGAGTGTTGTGATCTTCCTGCACACAGTGCCCTAACCCTGACACCAGGGGTGTTGTGATCTTCCTGCACACAGTGCCCTATCCCTATTAATACCAGGAGTGTTGTGATCTTCCTGCACACAGTGCCCTAACCCTGGCACCAGGGGTGTTGTGATCTTCCTGCACACAGTGCCCTATCCCTATTAATACCAGGAGTGTTGTGATCTTCCTGCACACAGTGCCCTAACCCTGACACCAGGGGTGTTGTGATCTTCCTGCACACAGTGCCCTATCCCTATTAATACCAGGAGTGTTGTGATCTTCTTGCACACGGTGCCCTAACCCTGGCACCAGGGGTGTTGTGATCTTCCTGCACACAGTGCCCTATTCCTGATACCGGGGGTGTTGTGATCTTCCTGCACGCAGTGCCCTATTCCTGATACCGGGGGTGTTGTGATCTTCTTGCACACATCCCGGTATCAGGGATAGGGCACTGCACGCAGGAAGATCACAACACCCCTGGTATTAGGGATAGGGCACTGCGTGCAGGAAGATCACAACACTCCTGGTATTAATAGGGATAGGGCACTGCATGCAGGAAGATCACAACACCCCTGGTATCAGGGATAGGGCACTGTGTGCAGGAAGATCACAATACCCCGGAGGAGTGAGGGTCAGGCAGCTCACCCCTGTCTGTGAAGCCAGCCTCTCACTAGTAATGCAGGGAGGGAGCTGTCTCAGACTTCACCATCCTCCCCCCACCCACACACCATTCACTGGCTGGGACATGGGGGAAGTCAGGAGTGAGGGTCAGGCAGCTCCCCCCTGTCTGTGAAGCCAGCCTCTCACTAGTAATGCAGGGAGGGAGCTGTCTCAGACTGGTATCAGGGATAGGGCACTGAGTGCAGGAAGATCACAACACCCCTGGTATCAGGAATAGGGCACAGGTTCTAGTCATATTGACTGATCACATTACTTTTTTTGTCAAGTACCAACAGTTTCCATTTCCCATCCCCCCAACCATCACCTCAGTTGGAACCTTGATAACATAAATAGATAAGAGGGCAGCCAGCCAATAGGAATACATATTCATTCCTAACTGACCTTTACTGACCTGGAAAGTGTCAATAATTTGTATCATTTTCTGTTAGTGTTCCTGAGTTTCCATTTCCATTTCCCATCCCCCCAACCATCACCTCAGTGGGAACCTGGATAACATCAATAGATAAGAGGGCAGCCAGCCAATAGGAACACATATTCATTTCTAACTGACCTTTACTGACCTGGAAAGTGTCAATTTGTATCATTTTCAGTTAGTGCGCACTAACTCGAGTTAGTGCGCACTAACACGATTTAACGATTTTTAACGATAAATCGTTAGAATTTCTATTGTATTGTGTTCTATAACGATTTAAGACGATATTAACATTATCGGACGATAATTTTAATCGTTAAAAAACGATTCACATCCCTATCATCAGTTCCATCTTGCGCATACTTGATACTTAACCTGGTACCCGAAGAGGAGACCGCGCTTGAAGGGGGGGTACTGTTGTGTTCGTGCCTGTTCTCGCCCTTGCTCTACCCTCTCTACCTTAGGGCGACTCCCTTTGGGTCTGACGGACAGATGCTGCCGCGGCTTCTCCTCGCCATTCTTCCTGGAATCCCCGGGCTGTCCTGATGCTGCGGATCCGCCATATTCCTGATGACATAAGGGCGCACGTGCGTGTGCGCTCCAGAGTTTGTACCGGCAAGGGTGCGAACCTCGGGGGCGTCCCCCCGCAGTGACGTCATCCGCTTCCACCTTAAAAGGTCTTTGCTTGCTACTACGAATCGAGTTAGCAAGGGGAATTTTTTCTCCGCTGCTCTGCCTCCACCACCTTACCTAGGAGTACACGCTCCTCGGGGGCCCTGCTCTCTCTTCTTGATTTCAGATTACTAAGACGGGATCCGGTACTTGCTCCAAGAGGGCCTACGTCCCTGAATGCTCCGAAGACTCCTTCCTACCTGGAAGCGATCACAGACGTGAACACAGTGAGTTCTATAGATAGGAACCAGTACTCGCTCCACGAGTGCCTATGTTCCTAATCTCCGAAGACTCCCTTCTGTCTAAGATGTTATTGCAGGTATGGAGATCGTGAGTCATTACTGCAGATTGTAGATAGGAACCGGTACTCGCTCCACGAGGGCCCATGTTCCTAAATCCCTTCTCAACTCTCTTCTATATCAGAAGCTATCATATCTTCTATATCAGAAGCTATTATATACCTATATCTTGTATATTACTATTATAGATTGCAGATAGGAACCGGTACTCGCTCCACGAGGGCCTATGTTCCTAAAACCCTCCAGACTCTCTTCTATTCCATAAGCCATCTTGAACACAGATATTGAGAGTTCCCATTCGAGACTGCATATAGGAACCAGCACTAGCCTACGGCTCCTGTTCCTGAATATACTGAAGACTTTCTGTTGCATAGAAGCCATTACAGATATCTGCAATTGTGAGTGTGAGTGTATCATCTACTACTGGTTATGTATCCAGCATACCCTGTTTACTCACTACTTTTAGTCTCTCTCTACAGCTCAGCAACCCAGAGACCGCAATTCCAGTATCTGAGGGACTTCAGCCCTGCCGGGCACATCAGCTCACTACTGCCATCTTTGGTGGTACTTCCTGTCTAATAAAGAACTATCTGTGTTTGTCTCCATACTCCAGCCTAGCCGGTGGTCCCTCTCAGAATATCCTCCTGGGGGCGCTGTCATCTGCCGTCGGCCCAGGGATTCACCAATTTACCTCGTGTTCATTCCTTACACTACTAGATTGGTATTATATGACTGCCACTCTGTGGGAAGCAACCCACCACAGATCATTAACTCCGCCTACAGAGTATTATAAATGTTAGCTCTTCCCCTTGGCAGGGTGATCCATAACAGATTGCTAACTCCCTGGCGGACTTATAACAGATTGCTATGCCTAGCAGCAAGGATTGATAACAGATTGTTAACTCCTCCTTCTTCAGGAGGAGATCCATAACTGACTGCTAACTCCTCCCCCTACAGGAGGATCCCGATAACAGATTGCTACTCTGAGCAGCAGATTTATAACAGATTGCGAACTCCTCCCCTCTGGAGGAGAAGATCTACAACAAATGGAAGGCTAAGGACATGATATATATGGTTGGAAATTAGGCGCTTTGTTTGTGTGGAGTTAGTTATCTTTTAGGTCGGTAGTCCCAACCATTGAGTATGGCGTTTTGGAGCTTGTTAGGCTGTGTAGTTTTCTATCAGGTTGGTGCATAGGATTAATTTCACGGGGTTGGTTTGCAGAGAATTCTTCCAGTCATTTTGGAAGAATTCTTCCAACCCTTTACCAGCATCATCAACTCATCACTAACACAGGGACATGTACCAGGTGACATTAAACAAGCACTGGTCAAACCCATCCTGAAAAAACCCCAACTAAATCTAACAACTTCAGACCCATATCCATCCTCCCCTTCCTTGCTAAAATTCTAGAAAAAGTAGTAAACAATCAACTAACAGATCACCTAGAGAAATACAATATTCTACATCCCTCCCAATTCGGTTTCCATAAATTCTGCAGCACAGAAACACTATTACGCTCCCTCACCGACTCCATTCTCAAAAGCCTAGACAAAGGACAATCCTTCATTCTAGCCATGCTAGACATCTCAGCAGCCTTTGATACCATTAGTCACAACCTCCTCATTGACTGATTAATGGAAATTGGAATATCAGGCATAGCCCTACAATGGTTCATCTCATACCTAGCGAACAGACAATACAAAGTTAAAATTGGCAAGACTGAATCCAGACCCATCAAACTATCCCAAGGCATCCCACAAGGCTCTTCTCTTTCATCCATGCTTTTCAACATATATATGCTCCCCTATGCAAACTCTTAACTGACCTCCATCTCACCTTCTTCATATATGCCAACGATGTACAAATCCTCATTCCCATCCCAGAATCCATCTCTAAATCCCTACACACCTGGGAAAACCACCTCATGACCATCAAACAACTCCTGAATCAAATGAGCCTCTCCCTCAACACAGACAAAAATGATTTAATAATATTAAACCCAAAACACAAAAACATAATCCCCCTCCCAACATCATCCCTCCATACAAAACCACCCTTATCAACAGAAGTCAGAAACCTAGGTGTCACCATAGATAATGAATTAAACCTAAAGAAATTCATAAATGCAACCACAAAAGACTGCTTCTACAAACTTCACGTGCTCAAAAATCTAAGGCCCCTCCTCCATCAACAGAATTTCAGAACAGTCCTTCAAGCACTCATTCTGTCCAAAATAGACCTTTGCAATTCACTACTCCTAGGACTCCCTGCCACCTCCATAAAGCCTCTACAAATGCTCCAAAATGCAGCTGCCACAATCATCACAAACACCAGAAGGAATGAGCACATCACCCCCATTCTAAAAAACCTCCACTGGCTCCCCATACACTTCAGAATACTCTTCAAATATCTCACCCTAATTCACAAAATCCTATACAATCAATCAATAAACTGGTTCAACACCTCCCTCCATTTTCAACTCCCCCAAAGACCCACAAGATCTGCCAATAAAGACACCTTACCTATAACCTCCCAAAACTCACTAACCTAGCAGCCACACAAGAACGTGCTCTCTCCCTGGCTGGACCTTCCATTTGGAACAAAATGCCCATTGACTTAAGACTTGAACCAAGCACACACAATTTCAAAAAGAAACTTAAAACTTGCCTCTTTGAGCAAGCCTATCCTTGAGCTAGCGTACCAATAACCCACAAGATCTGCCAATAAAGACACCTTACCTATAACCTCCCAAAACTCACTAACCTAGCAGCCACACAAGAACGTGCTCTCTCCCTGGCTGGACCTTCCATTTGGAACAAAATGCCCATTGACTTAAGACTTGAACCAAGCACACACAATTTCAAAAAGAAACTTAAAACTTGCCTCTTTGAGCAAGCCTATCCTTGAGCTAGCGTACCAATAACCCTTATTCTCCCCCCCCCCCCCCGCCCCCCGCTCCCTCCCTGCACCCCTCCTAACATGCTACAAAGCTTATGCTTCCCTCCCAACTCCCAAGCTCCTGCTTATTCAAGAATTGTCGTTACCTGTTCCTCTCAGCCTTTTGTTCTCCTTTTAGTTGCTTTTATGCTCTCCCCCCCTTTTTTTATTATTACACATCTGTTACACATTAATATTCCCATAGTTACTTAAACTGTTCATTGTATTTTCCTTTCATTACCAAACTGTTGATATGTAAACTGAGGTGATGTGAAAACGAACATCGGTGTATAAAAAAACGTTAAATAAATAAATAAATAAATTTTGATTTATAGGATTTGATTCCATAAGGCGATTGGTCTGTTAAATTGAGGTTGTATTCATTCGTTCATTAGAATCCTCTGGGGTGGGATTTACAGGCTTCATAAGTCATTCATTGACTGGAGTTTTGATTGGTTAGAGTCCCCTTTAAAAATGTTTAGGGCATTGTGAGACACGGTGTTGGCATTTATATTTGATGAAGAACTCATTTCTCTACATCCAGTTTTGGCGGAATTGGCAAGAACCACCTAGTGTCTATCTTATTTCCATGGTGGTAAGTGAGTTTGCTCTGTGTATAGTATAGGTATTTTTAGTAGTTGTTTTTCAGTTTATTTTGATGTGTGTATCTTTTGTTTTTTAGGTGCATTTTGGAGTTGTGCTCATTTTGATTCACTTGCAGGAGTACTCAGGATTTACTATTGAATGTTTGAATTATCGAGAGATTTGGCAATAAGCTTGTTTGGCATTGCAGTGGTAATTTGGTAACAGTGAGCTATAATAAGTTGTGTTTAATGGATCATTATGGTAATGTTAATTTTTTTTTTCTATAGTTGATAGTTCTCTCTGATGAAGCCTAGTAGGGCGAAACGAGGGTCCCTTGTCAGAGTTCTTCTAGTGTGAAGGAGTTTTTCTAGTGTGGATATTTCTTCGGCGTAGAGCTCTTGTAGTGTGGGAGTTCTTTTGGTGTGAATACATCTTCAGCATGGAAAACTTTTTGGAGTTCTTTTTTTGTGAAGGAGTAGAGTTCTTCTAGTGTGATGGAGTTATCGTTAAGAGTATTATAATTATTTATTTTATTTAAAAGATTTTATATACCACAAGTTGGGCAGGGACCTGTCCATTTAAACGGTTTACAATAAAAACATACATATTTAAAATGACAATACAATCAATGCACAATATATATCATAAAACTACATTGGCTAGCACGTGAATGCATGGCAGTCAAATTCGACAAATGTTGCCATCAGCGAAATTGTTTGCACTGCGATAAGTATTGGTTAAATGATTTTGTACGCTACGATAAAGAGATGTGTTTTTAAAGCTTTTTTAAATTCTTTATTGTTAGCTATTAAACAAATTTGCTCTGGAATGGCGTTCCAGAGGATCGGGCCTGCAACCGAAAAGGCTCGTTTGCGCGTCAATTCTAAATGAACTAATTTTACTGCTGGTACTTCCAGAATGCATTTATTCATTGAGCGTAGTTGCCTGGTAGGTTTGTAAATTCTTAGAAGTGTGCAAAGCCATACTGATTTGGTGTTATATAGAAGATTATGGTGAGAATTTTATATGTAATGCGATAGGATATTGGTAACCAATATAAGTGTTGTAAAGTTGGAGTGATGTGATCTCTTCATGAAATGTTGTACAATACACAAGCTGTGACATTTTGGACAAGTTGGAGAGGGTGAATAGTGGAGAAAGCATTGCAGTAATCTAGACTTGTTAAAATTAGAGCTTGGGTCACAGAGCGGAAGTCTGATGGCAATAGCAGTGGTTTTAGTTTTACTAGCATGTGAAGTTTAAAAAATGATTTCTTTACAAACATCGATATATTGTTTGTCATACAAAGTCTGGCATCGATAATTGTACCTAGATTTTTTGCAAGTGATTTTATTGTGATTGCTTGTCCTTAAAATGTAAATGTAGCAGGAGGTTGGAATATCGGGCCAGGTACTACTGATAGGAATATTAGTTCTGTTTTTGTAGTGTTCATTTTCAATCTGTTATGAGACAGCCAAGTTTTTACAGATGTTAGGTATAGATAAAGTAGTGAGAAGGTTTTTTTCCATGTATCAGAAAATAGGACAATGAATTGGATATTGTCTGCATATATTTTAAATGACAAGTTCAGACCAGTTAGAAGGTGACACAATGGTAACAAGTAAATATTAGAGATGTGAATCGGAACCGGAATCGGTTCCGATTCCGATTCACATCGTTAATTTTTTTTTGTGCGGCCCCATCGCGGTTTTGTTTATCGGCTGAGCCCGAGCCGATAAACAAAAAAACCCACCCGACCCTTTAAAACTATTCCCTTAGCTTTCCCCACCCTCCCGACCCCCCCCCCCTCAAAAAAAAAAAACCCAAAACTTTTTACAAGTACCTGGTGGTCCAGTGGAAGTCCCGGGAGTGATCGCCCGCTCTTGGGGCCATCGGCTGCCACTAATAAAAATGGCACCGATGGCCCTTTGCCCTTACCATGTGACAGGGTATCCATGCCATTGGCCAGGCCCTGTCACATGATAGGAGTAATGGACGGCCGGTGCCATCTTTAAAAAGGGAACAGTTTTAAAGGGTCAGGGTGGGTTTAGGAATTGTTTTGGTGTGCCATTTCCCGCCCTCCCCCAAAACGATAAGAGAACCCCAGGAACAAAATTGTGGGGTTCTCTTATCGGAAGCCCCCGATTTCTGACGATTTAGATTTTTTGTTTATTGTACTAAATTCTGAAAAAGGACAAATGGCGGGGGACAGAGTAGAAACAGGTATAGGGAGTGCTGAAAATTTGGCTGACATGTTATCTATTTTCTTTTCAAATTGTCTTGCTATGTTGTTACACAATTCATCAGTTATGGTGTGTGATGAATTATATGTTGTCATCGTTAAGTTTTTTACAATGTTGAATAGAACTTTGGGGTTTCCATTAGCAGTTTTAATTTTTGTGGCATAATATATTTTCTTGGCTTTTATAATTTCTTTCTTAAATTGCTATAAATAAGTGTAATATGCTTATTTTCGTGCTGGTACAGGATTTTTCCTCCATCGACATTCTAAGTTACAGAGTTTATGCTTATGTGATCTTAAGGAGTCAGAATACCATAACGCTGTAGTTTTTGAAGGTTTCTTCTAGACTTTTAATGGTGCTAAGTTATCAAAATTTTTTGTTAGAGTATTGTCCCAGTAAGATAGCATTTCTGTAACATCGGAGTGTGGATTCTGATTTATTGTGGGAATTGTAGATTCAATAAAAGTATTACGTTTTAGAATAGTTGTGCTATTTTGTGTTATGTTAGTTTTATCATTTTTTATGAGTTTGTTTTTACCTGTGATTTTTATCAGATAATGGTCTGACCATGGAACAGGTGAAATTTCAGTAAAGTCAATGTTTGATTGATTAAAACAAAATTGATCTAAACTGTTTTCTGGTTTGTGGGCGGGCTCAGTTATTAACGTTAAATTAAGACCTGATAGTGCATCTATTAGGTTTGTCACTGTGGATTGTGTTAGTTGATTATTAAAATGTACATTAAAATCACCAGCGAGTACCGTGTTTGTAAGGTCACATGGTAAGGTTACAATTGTTTCCAAGAAAGTAGATATTTGAGCTGTAAGAATACCAGGAGGACTATATATTAAACATACATTGAGAATATTGGTAGAAATTAAAATAATTTCAATAGAAGTCTCATATTTTGGAATGGTTTTCTTGCAAGGTGATAAAGCTGATTTAACAATGGCTATTAGACCCCTTTGTTGCACTCCTTTGGCGCACGATGCAGCGGCACGCGGCAACTCCGGCATTGCACAAGATCATTAAGCCGACGCCTCCTGATGACATCAGAGGTAGGGCTGGACTAGCCCATGCAGCTTAGGGAAGAGCAGGTGTTAGAGCTCAAACAGCAAAGTTGTCAGCAGCGTTTTAAGTTGAAAATTCTTGCGCTGAAGCTGGGAGCCTGTAAAGATGGTGTCCATAGCAAGAATGGTAAGCAGGAACTAGTGTCGCTGCTGCTGGACCCTTAAACTGATGCCTCTTGATGACTTCGGAGGTAGGGTGGGTATTGAGGGTATTTTTTTAGATATGAGTGTATGTCGGGTGCATGAGTGTGGGTGAGTTCTTTGAGTAGTGTGAGTGATTCTATGTGGGATTTTATGGGATAAGGGTTATTATCATGGTTGGTGTATTGTACATTTTAACACATTTAATACATTGTATATATGATCAATGTATGGTCTTTGTAATGATGATGTATATCATATATGTTTTGTGAGCACCACTATATAATTATTGCAATAAACATTTTTGTAGTATTTTTGTTTTTTGTATATTGTATTTGAATTTGTTATATAGACTCTCTCATCCTATACAAGCATTTTAAATACAACAGATGCCCCCCCCCCCCCCCCCCCCCGGTCAACACTGCCCATCCATCCAGTTGCATCTTTTCAATGGGATAAAAGGGGCAGGATAATAATAATACTTGATTAAGTGGGAATGCAAGAGGTCCCTTCTATTCTATATGCTGGTATACTGTGGGGGCCAGAACCCCAAATTGCCAAAAATTAAATGTTCTTGCTACCTTGTAGAAATGGAGATAGTTGTATGACCTGAGACTATTAACCATGAGTAGATAAGTGTGCTGTTTGACATCCTATTAGTGCTGTACATAGTCATGTAGAAATGTATATACTTATATAGTTTAATAAACCTGTATTTATTTGTGCATACTAGCCAGCCTTATTCACAGTCCCATTTGTTTTCCTGGTGTGAAGGAAGGTATAGTGTAGATGTGCACTCATTCCGTCTGCCACTCACAAGCAGCGCTAGAAGTGTAAGCTTATGTTTATCTGAAGAGGGAGGTTTATCTTAAGGAGCACCAACTTTTCCACCAATTCTGGTGAAAACCAGGAATGATGGAGACTTATGTTCTCCCCTGCCATTCAGAATATCTGTTTACTAGGCATGCTTGTTGGTGGACACAAAAGGAAATGGTGGGCAACTTTGGCAAGATCTGGCCAGACTGAGGCCTTGTAGGTCCATTATGCAGGGAGACTTGTCCATGACTACAAGGTACCATGTGATACAGTTTGTGCAGGGGTCTCATTTTCTACGGGGTTGGGGTATACTGGTCTCTGTTGCCAACCATGTGGCAGTTGAGCTTGTTGTGTGGTAGCCATGGTGGTGGATAAAAGTCGAGGAGGATGTGGTAGCTCTCAGGGTGCTGCGGATGCTGATAATATAGCTTGGGGAGCCCACTCCTCTACTATATCCCCACTGCCTCTCTGCCTCTGGCATATACATTTGTGCACCCTATCCACCAGTTTCTAATTCTAATATACCAGAATGCCAGATTGGAGAGCAATAATCCCTTTCCCTGGTTGGTCATACAGTGGACAGCATATAAGGATCCAGGAGTCCATACACACCAACATTTATGTTGCTAGCCCCTGCTCCTGCCAGTAAACCTGTAACTTCTCCTCCACGATATTGATTATGGAGAGATGGTATGATCAAATTGAACCAGAATTTCTGATAATATTTGATCACCAGTTAGAAAAATAAAATACCAGTTCTTCTAGGTAAATGTAGAACCTCTCCAGTTCAAGAGAGAAGAGAGGGAGGATTACATTTCATTTGAAACTGACTCACCCATCCCTAGTTAAAATCAGTACAAAATCATCATAGAGCGATTCCAACAATGTTCTAACATAGTGCCTGAATCTAGGTTCACCTCAAGCCTTACAAAGTACCTGAGGTTTGAGGGTGTTGTCCCATGAAAAAAAAAAAAATCTTGTACTAAACAAGTGCTAACACATTTCCAATAAGTCAGTGCTGTCACATCCAACTCTTTCATCAGTTACTTTCCAGCTCCTTAGCTATCTAAAGCTGGGTTGTGAACTATGAAATATGGAAAATGCCTCACTGTGCATTAAAACTCACTTTTATGTGAAAAGAGAAAAAGGGTTTTAAAAATTCTGACATTTCTGACAAGAGCTATTTTCCTCAGTATCTATTAGCGTTGCCCTGTTCCTGAACTCTAAGATTCGTAAGTTTGAGAAAGTAACATTTTGGTTCACTGTGACTTCTAAACAGAGATACAGAGATGTCCTATATCATTCTGGACCTTTTACAAGATCTGTTTGGGGAAAAAAATCACTATAGAGCATAGAATCGGTAAAACTATATAGAAAGGAAAATGTTATACGCATAAGGGGGTAATTTTCACAGTCATTCACGTGTGTAAAACACGGTTTTACATGGTTTTACGCATGCTATTGGCATTTTGAATATTACCCCAAGGGTTGAATGTATAAAAGTATGTGCGGAAGTGATTTCACACATAACTTTTATGTATACTGCAAAGGGGCATTCCCGAGAGTGGAGTTGGGGTTGGGGAATCATTAACCCACATATTTTCAAGTTTTGAAAGTAAGCGTATAAATGTTCTCATGGATATTTGCACCTGCTCTCCAGCAGGTGTCAAGGTGTGCGTTTATTCCATGCTAAAGTATGCAGGTCCGTGCTAATTTTCAGAGCGGTCTTCTGTGCCTAAGTCTACTTTAAAATCAGGGCTTCAACCCCAGGCAGGCTGTTACAAAATTACCCTCCCTATGGATAATTTGTTGTTCTAACTTTCAGTTCTTCTTGCTCCTTTATCCATTCATATCAAACACTGGGATCCTGCACATGAGGCTTCATTTGAAACTAGCCAGGGATCTTCCCCTCCTGTTTTTTTATAATCAACCCTTCCCCCAGTATACCTAGTCTGATCATTGCAGTGACAAATGTCAGCCGGGGGCCATGTGTCAAAGATCCTTCTGAAGCCCTGAAATCACTGGCCCTAAAAGCAGCCACTGGGTGCCACCCCTCCTGCAATGCCCACAGCTACTACCTCCAGGGACAGTGAGCAGCACTGACTTAGCCCCGGCAGACCCAGGATTTCAGCCTGGAACCTTCCACGCAACAGTGCGCAGTACCATCACTGAATCAGCAGGATGACCCTAGCGTTTCTTTTCTAAAGACATCATCAAGGACATTTCTAAGTTAGGGTTGATAACTGGCTCCTTATTTTCAGGACAGGTTGATCCAGTCCTGAGTTTACCCCTTTGCATAGATGACCATAATTAAAGCAGGACTACAAGTCCAGGTATGATAATTTGTTAACTGATTGTTGAGCAGAGTGTTTTTAGGGATTTGCACATTGGTAAAGTTTTTTGTTGTTGATATTTTTCCCCATGATGATATTTTTATTATTTTGATATGGGATAATGTCAGAACTGCATCTGCCTATTCCAAAAAAACTGGATCCAATTGGCAACCCTATTCTGTATCTCTACAACATATCTTACAGATATAGAAAAACTGTTTGTATGTCATTTCATATAGCATTGCATGGTAACACATAATAATGACGGCAGAAAAAGACTAAATGGTCCATCTAGTCTGCCCAGCAAGTTATTTAGGATGGGAACTGCCGCTCCATGCAGGTTACTCCCATGCCTTCTGTTAAGGGTAATAATACTACTAGCAACATGTTTATGAGGTGATCAGCCTTGATAATTCAGACAATGCTGCTTGAACATGCTTTGCTTTTGGACTTAGCTGTAGCAGCAGTCCTGCATATCAGTACCCCAGAATGTAAAAGTCAGCTGTCGTCTGTACCCCCCCGCCATTAAAGTGGAGAGCGATGCTGCAATTGCATCAAAATCACAAAAGCTAATTGGTAAGGGTAGTACCTGCTGCTCCATGCAGGTACCCCTATGCACCCTTTCTTTATTTCCATGCTCTAGCCTTCAGGGATCCATTTTATTATGTGAAGATTTCATTTGATCTATTATTCAATAATAATAATGCAGCTATTTTTTTGAACAAGGAAAATTAGGGGTTTTGAACTCACATTCTTCTGTTGCCAAACCAATAGGTTGATTTCCAATTCGCGTTATGGCATTTTTGCATGCATTAAGGTGTTTTTGCATGCGAGAAACACCTTAACGCATGCAAAAAGCACCATAACAAATGCTGTGATGCTAATTTTTTAAAAGGGGAGGGATTGGGGTGGAGTTGGGGGGCTGCCTTCACAAAGTGTGAAGCCATAACGCATGATATCGCACAGTTTTTAACACAGAAAATAAACTACAAACCTTTTTCATTAGCATTAAGCTCTGCAATATAATGTGATATACCCATAGCACAAATTGTGATTTTTGTCTTAAATTCTGTTTTGGGCATTTTTAGGCTGGGGAAGGGCCTGAGATGTGGGGGGAGGGGGAGGGAGGGGGAGGGAGAGAGCCTCTGGAGGTGGCACCATAGTAAGCAGCTATTTATGCTACTATAGGAGGCTCACCTAGTAACTCGAGGTGAGGGTTTTGATGTTACCCAGGTAGAGAGTTCATCAAGCTAGTTTGAAAGAACTTTGTACAAATCTCATCATTGTGTGAGGTTTCCTCACTCCAAAAGACATCAAATCTTCACAAGAGTGCACTATTCTGTTCGTACAGCATGTCAAAGTGGCTCCTAACCCCTACAATACTACCTAAACCTCACCTCAGGTTACTAGGTGGGCCTCCAATAGTAGCAAAAATAGCTATTACAAGGGCCTTATAGATAGTCAGTCTCTCTCTCTCTCTCTCTCTCATTGTGGTATTAGTGCAAAAAGTTTACATGCTTTGTGGTAACACATATGCAAAGCACTAAGATAACACACATTGCAATAAATAGGCTATTACCATAAAACATACACCTCTTCCTATCACATGCAATATTTTGATGAATCTAGCTCCAAATTTGCACAACTGAGTTAAAGAAATTGCCTCTGGTTGAGCAAAACAAAGCTAGTAAGAGATTCCTATTATCTTGGCTGCTATTTCTCCTTTCCTTATTGCTACTGTATATCTTGTGATATATGGCTCAATTCACCCAAAATAGGTTTGGCTACGAGAGGTTGAATATTGGAAAAATAACTGCTGTGATAAAATCAGATATTTGGCATATATATATATATATGTGTGTGTGTGTGTGTGTGAGTGTGTGTGTGTGTGTGTGTTTATAGTGTGAGAAGAGATATAAGTGAAAAAAGGATATTCAGAAAGGACGTAAGAAAATTATTCAGAGTACTTAGGAAGATGAGCTACTATAAATATCTCCACTAATGCTATCACTTCATTCACAGACTTGCCTACAAATAGCATTTTACCAGAAAACATATTCTCCTCTTTATTCACCTATAGGGAGCCCTCAGATCAAAAATATTTCTCTCCCACAGAAGACAGAAGTAACTCTGGAATGGAGCGCAACCACTGACTTGTAGCGCTCATGCTTGTCAAATTTAAAATGCAAAAGATTTTTACAGAATATAAGAATTTTAAATAAAAATAAATACATGATAAATAAAAAGATTCTTTAAAGGGCCAGTCCTGCTCTATAAGGCCAGATTACACTGGGCAACAATGAAAGTGTTACTGACCTAAAAAGGTCCTACTCTGTAGTATCTTGATGTGCTGAACACGAATATGACCATGAAAAGATTTATTGGCTCTCGTTTTGAAGATATTTAATATAGCTCACTTTCTATGTTTAGTCATGTAAATTTATCCAGTAGGACTGTAAATAAGCCTAGAATGATGTAATATTGCATCATATTGCATAATACCATCATGCACACATCATCCAGAGTTTATTACATCATTTTCTGATGCAGTGCAGTTCTTCTGCCATGCTGCTGCTGAGTAAGCTGACATCAGCAGTGTACTATATGAAGCCCAGTCAGAAAGGGTGAGCATTTGAAATATTCATGCTGGCTGACTACTGCTGGACACTCCACGATATGCTACCGAACAGGTGTACAAGAGACAAGCAAAGAAATCTAACACATAGTCTATGACTTCGTTTTTCAAACGGTATTAACCTTAGGTCTCCTACTATTGGCATACAATTCAAGATGTAATTAAATTATTGCATATTACAAAAAAAACTAGAGCCAATTTTGCATTTTGACAGTCACATTCATGTTTAGCACATGGAAATTTATAAGAATTGACTAATTTAATTTCAGAAACATGACTTTTGTGAAGATTTGTTGCCCAGTGAGCTATTGGCATACAGTTCAAGATGTAATTATATTATTGCATATTACAAAAAAACTAGAGCCAATTTTGCATTTTCACATACACAATCGTGTTTAGTACATGGAAATGTATAAGAATTGTCTAATTTCATTTCCGTAACATGACTTTTGTGAAAATTTGTTGCCCAGTGTTACCCATGATTGCCATTTAAAAAGTTTCAAGCTTCCCTCATATCATCTCACTTGCCCTTTCAATAAAAAATGTACTCACCCTTTCTCTACCTCTGTCATATTCATTTAGCTGTATCTCTCAGAACCAAACTTGTACTCTACTCATTTTCTAAGAACATGCCATACTGGGTCAGACCAAGGGTCCATCAAGCCCAGCATCCTGTCTCCAATCCAGGCCATAAACCCCTGGCAAGTTCCCAAAAACAAGGCGGTCATTCAGGGCGGAGTCGGGGTGGAGTCAGCCCCGGAAGAGGAGTCGGGGCAGCACTGGGTGCCGATGCTGCGGACACATCGCTGGCGGCAAAAGGCAAGATTCCTTATCGCCAACAGTTTCGTGCCGAATAACTACATCTTTTGTAGTTATTCGGCGCGAAAGCCGGCAGCGATCACACCGCGGAGGTGCGACTGCTGTCGGCTATCGCAGGACCGCCCTCTGCTTTGCCCACCCTGCCCTCTTTCACAGCCAGATTCTCTAAGGTCTGCGACCTTAGAGAATCCAAACCTAAGTCTATCCCATATTACTGTTTCTAGTAATAGCAGTGGCTATTTTCTAAGTCAACTTAATTAATAGCAGTTAATGGACTTCTCCTCCAAGAACTTATCCTATCCAATCCCTTTTTAAACATAGCTACACTAACAGCACTAACCAATCCCCTGGCAACAAATTCCAAATGCATTGAGTGAAAAAGAACTTTCTCTGATTAGTTTTAAATGTGCCACATGCTAACTTCATGGATAGCCCCACTAGTCCTTCTATTATCCAAAAGAGTAAATAAGCAATTCACATTTACCCATTCTAGACCTCTCATAATTTTAAACACCTCTATCATATCCCTCCTCAGCCGTCCTCTTCTCCAAGCTGAAAAGTCCTAACCTCTTTAGTCTTTCCTCATAGGTAGCTGTTCCATCCCCTTTATCATTTTGGTCGCCCTTCTCTGTACCTTCTCCATCGCAACTATCTTTTTTGAGATACAGGGACCAGAATGAATGCTTTGATCACATATCCACTTCTCATCTACTTAAAAAGATAATATCTGCTGGGCCTAAGGGTCCCCAATACTGACAGGATATCAAAATGTAAGTGCATATAATTCTGTAGCACTGAACAGTTTTATTAACAAGCATAACTCACACAGCATAATCATAGCACTAAGTAGCACTGCTACCTCTATCATACAAGCTACTGATTTTACTCATACCCCTCTTTAAATTTGATGTGCAATACTACCACTTTACAGTTCATCACTTACATCTTTTACATATACATCACAACAGCAGCAAATGGTTTATGCAGATACTGACATCACACACTAGTAATATAATGCATTTAAAATAATTATTTATAGACAAAAGAAATATACTCTCAGCCTCTTTTCAAACTAAAGAGATTATAGAGGGTGAAGGTGTTTGTCCTCATTCTGATGCTGCTGCTGGTGATAATTGACTGTCTGAATAGGGTTTGATTTTGCTATTTGTTTCATTGCACAAGAAAGAAGTATTTTTTTAAAAGCATTTTATTTTTACCAGTTTAAAACACTTTGGAGTTTCCAAGAATACAGATTTAATATAAGTTGTACATTTGAAAAGTCTAAAACCTACACAGTGTGATTATTTGCTCAGTATATGAGTTAGTAAAGCTAAGGAAATCACCCAGGGAAAAAAAATAACATTAACTAGAGTTAATACGTTCCAGCACAGTGGATGGAAAAGACTTGTAATTGTAGCCTATTCACTATAATTAGTTTACATTCTGCTACTCAGAGGGATACAGATTATCTCTGAATCAAGATCTATATTGTAGACGTGTTTGTGCAAGTGAGAAAGAAGAACTGGAAAAAATGACAAAAAAAGAAATCTAGATTTTGGCCTTGCTAAATTTACTGTGGGCATATAAACTAACCATTTTCCTATAGACACAAAATGGGAAACCCCCACTAGTACATTGGGCTCTAGGTCTTCATGCACCAAATATCTGATGCTATTAAGGGAGGTAATTTAATTTTCACTAAGGGGGGTCATTCTCTAACGCTATCGCACGCGAAAAGTCCCTCAGGGCGGAGTCGGCCCCGGAAAAGGAGGAGTTGGGGCGGCACCGGGGCCAACGCACCGAACACATCGCTGGCGGCGAAAGGTAATATTCCTTATCGCCGCCAGTTTCGCGCCAAATAATTACACCTTTTATGATGTAGTTTGGCAACGAAAGCCGGCAGCGATTGCACCGCAGAAGTGCGATCGCTTGCCAGCTATCGCAGGACCGCCCCCGCTTCGCTCCCCCACCCTCCCATTACCGCCAGATTCTCTAAGGTCTGAGACCTTAGAGAATCCAGGCCTAAGCCACTTAGCAGCAAAGTAGAAAGACACTTTTGTATCTGCATAACAGTAGCAAAAATGTTCAATAAAAGCACCTACTGTATCTTAAGGTAACTCACCTTATGCTACCAATGAAAAGGCATGAACTAAATTGAAAATAAATAAATAAAATCAGAAAGCTGGATAGTTTTCTCTTTGAAAAATTCAGTAATCCTTGCAGAGAAAAAAAGTACCCATGTAATGTGCCCATGTTTCTCCAGATTAGGTAGGGAAAACTGGGCTCATATAATTTAATATTCAATATAAGGTGAATTTTAAAAAGCTGGACATGCGCCAAAATCAAAAGATGGGCGCGCATCTTATTCAGCAAAACAGAGGTCAATTTAAAAGTGTTGCTTGCATAAAAATGCTCGCATATGCATGTATGTGGGCCACATACAAGCAAGCAGATTTTAAAAAAGCTGCGAGGTATGCGCAAATATACCGGTGCAAGCATCCAGAATGAGAAGGTGGAAAAGGGGGTGGGGTCACAGGTGGAACATTGGCATTCCAGGGCGGTGCCAATAGTCATATGCATTATTCTGTATTTTGCAAATGGAAAACTGTGGCATGCATCACACTTGTTTTCTGTGCAATTTACTGCTGCTCCGGATGAGAAGTCATTCCGTAGACCTCGATTTTTAGGGCAGGGAAGGATGAGGGATCTGGGTCTACTCAGAGTTGTGCAGATGAAGAACCAGAGGGGTCTGGAAGACCTCTATATTAATTGGTCAAACTGTTGGACTAATTGGAAAAATGGGGTTGACTCTCATGCAAACAATGTTTTAAAATCCGCCTACATACGTGCATAAAAGCCAACAAAGTCCTATGGAAGACGTTGCTCGCAGTCGCTAGCAGAGCTCCAGTAACCTCTTAAAATTAGGAGCATAGTTATCTGTGATTAGTATATTTAAAACAGACGTGGGTAAGTACGTGCACGATTTGAAATTCCAGCATATCTTTGCTTGCCACGCTGATATGTACATGTATGCGCATTTCTTTTAAAATTAGCTTGATAGTACGCACTAAAAATGAAAGAAGTAAAAAAGAACATTTATGATTTTCATTGTTGCTTCATTTAAAAAGTGACATGAAATGATATAGGCTATGTTACTGGCATTGTTTATGTCATTTCAAATGAATGCACATCCTTAATGTACAGCAACCCATCTTCAAGTTTCTCTGCTTTCATTTGGTATATTTAGAACACAAGAACATAGAAATGCCATGCTGGGTCAGACCAAGGGGTCCATCAAGCCCAGCATCACCGCTTCCAACAGAGGCCACACAAGGCCAGAAGAACCTGGCAATCACCCAAACACTAAGAAGATCCCATGCTACTGATGCAATTAATAGCAGTGGCAATTACCTAAGTAAACTTGATTAATAGCCTTAATGGACTTCTCCTCCAAAAACTTATGCATACCTTTTTTGAAACCAGCTACACTAACTGCACTAACCACATCCTCTAGCAACAAATTCCAGAGCTTTATTGTGCGTTGAGTGAAAAATAATTTTCTCCGATGTCTTAAATGGGCTACTTGCTTAACTTCATGGAATGCCCCTAGTCCTTCTATTATTCGAAAGTGTAAATAACTGATTCACATCTACTCGTTCAAGATCTCTCATGATCTTAAAGACCTCTATCATATCCCCCCCCTCAGCCGTCTCTTCTCCAAGCTGAACAGCCCTAACCTCTTCAGCCTTTCCTCATAGGGGAGCTGTTCCATTCCCTTTATCATTTTGGTTGCCCTTCTCTGTACCTTCTCCATCGCAACTATATCTTTTTGAGATGCGGCGACCAGAATTGTACACAGTATTCAAGGTGTGGTCTCACCATGGAGCGATATATAGGGCATTATGACATTTTCCGTTTTATTAACCATTCCCTTCCTAATAATTCCTAACATTTTGTTTGCTTTTTTGACTGCTGCAGCACACTGAGCCAACGTTTTTAAAGTATTATCCACTATGATGCCTAGATCTTTTTCCTGGGTGGGTAGCTCTTAATATGGAAACCTAACATCGTGTAACTACAGCAAGGTTTATTTTTCCCTATATGCACCACCTTGCACTTGTCCACATTAAATTTCATCTGCCATTTGGATGCCCAATCTTCCAGTCTTGCAAGGTCCTCCTGTAATGTATCACAATCCGCTTGTGATTTAACTACTCTGAATAATTTTGTATCATCCGCAAATTTGATAACCTCACTCGTTGTATTCCTTTCCAGATCATTTATATATATATATATATATATATATATATTATTGTTTAGGGGTGATTTCGCTAAGCTAAACATAATGTGGGAGCAGAATCTTGGCAAAAGGTAACTGAAACCAAACATGGCATATTTTGTAAAAACGCTGTTAGGTCAGATTGCAGCAATCTTGCTGTAAGTACTGCAGATATGAAGTGGCCCGGTTCTCCTATGTCTTAATACACACTCTCCATTTGCTGATGTTTTAAAACCCAGTTTTACAAACTGCTAAAATCAAAGCTATGTCTGAGAAAACTGGAAAGATTTTAGGGGAGCAGCTGCCTCTTAAAAGCAAGTCTTATATTGAAAGTCTGATGGGTTTCATTTGAGGCCTAATGTCTTTGGTGGCGTGTCTGGCATTCAGGCCGCATCCCTTCAAATAATGATACATCACGTATCACACACAGATATATGCAACATGACATGAGCTGAGTTCTCCAGCTTAGACACTTAATACAGAAGCTGGCAGATGGAAACACAGTGAATGACTACTCGGCTAAGGCTGTCAATAACTGATAGATATTATATATGGTATGCAAAGGTTTACCAGCTGCCCAGAATGATTTTTTCGCTTTGGGCTTGGCACAGGCTTCGCTATCATTACCCACTGATATCGAGGTTATGACAAGTACTATATCAGAATAAATCAATATTGCCCCAAGTAATTTGTTTTCAGCAAGCCATGCACAGCTATTTATGGTTTATTTACTAGACAATAAAAATAACCTGCCAAGTAAGTGAATCAGTGTAGTGCTGGAATTATAACAAATATTCTAGGAATTGAGTGGTCTGTTTGCCATAATAGTTGTTAGTACTTAATTTTATCACAGCAGCAAGACTAGCAAAGACATTTCCCAGTTAAGGCCTGCACTTTATATAAAAGGCTAAAAAGGCAGACAACTTTGAAATCGGAAAAAGAAGTTTTCTATTCGCCTGTTCTTTCCTCTAATATTGCTGAAGTTTTCAAGTTCCTGCTTCAGGACTCCCATGTTTAATGTCGTTAAGGGTGGAAAGAAACTCTTTAGCACCCTCCCTATCAGCCTCTTAAAGGAAGGCTTGTGTTTAGCTGTCAGAATTGTTCCTTTCCCACCAGAGCACATTAAGTAGCTTCCATAACCATGTGGGGAGCATCTTAACTTCTTTCATAATCCATCCACTGTTGAGCTAAACCCATCCCAAACTATCAGAGCAAAAGAAGCCAGCCATATGGCTCCCCTTGGAAGAGGGACAGCTGTCAATCAAGACTGCTAAGCAGTACATGTGTTTGAGGAACAGAGCTTACTAAATAAAGAACACACAAAGCGTTTTTAATTAATCAGAACTGGAAAGTTAGTTGCTTCTGTCACCTTGTTATTTTTATGGTCTCACAGATAATTTCTAGCAAATATCACTGCTTCACACAAAAGTGCCTCTGCCATTGTATGGAGCTAAGCTTTCAATTCCACTCGTAAACTGTAAAGTAAATAACTTGCTTATAATGTCCTCTTGGGTAGCTGAAGGTGGCCTGCCAGTAGATGTGATGACATTCATAATAAAGGCTGCCCACTGTGCCTCACTGCTTACAGGTCAGAAACATGTCAAGCATCATGTCCTTGTTGCATCTATTAAGGACATGATGAGCTGTCGGTGCCCTTTCCTACAGTCTCTGATTACAAGGTGAGCACTCCTGGCTGAGTGTCTTCTGAAGCAGAGAGCAATCATATTGTTGAGCCTTATTCACAAAGGATTTCTGAGCAGGCACAATACAGGAGAAACCCATTACTGACTAGCACACTCTAGGAATTAATCTTTGGATTTGTTCTAGTTAAATGAGTTTTGATGTCCTCTGGGCGGGTGCTTCATATCTCCTGTGGCTCCTGGAATATGGCAGCCTTCAGAGAGAGAGCAGCAGTGAATGTCATTTGTAGCCTATGCAAGCCATAGTGTGAAAAGATAGAACTTTCATGCATATAGTCAGTAAAAATGTTCTAGTAATAGAAAAAAAAATGATATTCTATTTTAACAGAAATGCTTTTTGTTGTTGTTGTTGTTTTTACAATGATGCCTACTCATTTTTAGAGATTCTTGTGTAAAGAATAGTAAAGAATGCCTTATGGGTAGATTGTGTCTGTCCATCGGTCTTAAATAACAGGCAAAACTATGGTGTGATTTACAAGGGTGGTGTCCCAGTACTAACTGTCAGGTTTCATGTTGGCTGGGTCTATAACACCAGTATTTGGACATTGGTAAGGAAGAGCCTGGGCAAAGAACTGCTGTTTGCCAAAGAAGGTGGGAAATGCCACTGAGTCAGAAATACGGAAACTCTCAATGTTGAGAGCGCATGGGACATAGCAGCGGTGGGATAGACACCCACTGCTGTGACTGGACAGACAAGAATGCCTCTCCCACACCTGTATGCTCTCTGGGACTATGCCTCTTATACTTGTTTATGAATCCTGTTTACACATGCATAAAATAGCAATAGAACGTATAATATGAATGCCTACATGTTATGTTGACAATTTTTGTTTTGCAGTTTAAAGCAGCGTAAAATGGATAAAATCATTTCAAACAGGACAAGAACATTAATTTTAACATTCGCCTTCCATTGCCTATGGAAGCCAATTTGCAAAGGCATTTGCTTGGGCAAATGGGCATTTACCTGGATAAAAATGGCCTGACTCAAAACTGTCTTGCTGATATGTGGCTAAACATAGCCAGGGGACTCCATAGCACATGCCCATTTTAGCCACAGGAAAAGCCTGTGCTCCTGTGGGCATACTTAGGTCAGGGGAGGAGAGAGCAGTGCGTGCGCTTTCAATGTTCGAAGGCGCATGTGCTATTTTGCTCCTATCACCAGCAGCAACCTTTCCACCAACCAGTACAAATAGCAGGTGCAACGTACGTGGACACGTTAAGTGCGTGCAGTTGGCAGCTGTTCATTTTCAAGGAGAAACGACATGGGTGGCTTCCCTTCGAAAATGCATGTAAAGGGCGCATGTTCAAATTACCTGCATAGTTTGCACTAATGCAGTTCCCTGTACGTACCAGGATCAGTCCAGACTGCTGGGTTATGCCTCCCCTCCAGCAGATGGGAGTCAGAGAGAAAACTGAAAGCACCCCCTAGATATATTGGTGTGCCACCTGCGATCCCTCAGTATTTTCTCTGACTCCAGCAGATCGAGAGGCATAACCTTGCGGTCCCTGTTCTCATCCAAATTCTTCTAGGATTTTCAGGTTTTTTTGGTTAGGCTTCCCTGACTAGATCAACTAGTTTTGTTTCCCTCCTTTTCCTTTTTTTTCTTTGGACTGTTCTCAGCGCAGCGTGATAGCGGGGTTATAGGCAGGCCTTGCAGGGCATTGCCCTTGAACTGTTTTTTCCCGGATTGTTGCTGTCCCATTAGGCGCAGGAGGAGAGATTACCGGTGGGCCGGTCACCCCCCCCCCCCCTTACGGTTGTCCGTTTCCAGAGGCTTGCCTCTGAAGGGGGCTGAGTAATCGCAGTTGGTTTCCGTTTTAAAAAAAAAAAAAAGTATTTTTAATTTGGACAAAGAATCTAAGGCCACGTGAGTCCTGCTGGGGGCGGGCGGTGCACTTATTTTTGATTGCCCCAGCCTGCCGCACTTTAGCCTTGGGACCCCGGAGGAAATGGCTGGTTCACCCGGCGAGTTTTCGCTGCCTCGTGGCAGTGTGCTTACCTTGGCGCGCTTTGCTGTGACTTGTGCCCTGCTCGCTGATGCCGTGATCTTCGGCCTGCATGGCCTGTGGAAAGGCGACTCTTCCGAGAGGGTCTCTGCTCCTGATGTCTTCCCGGGGGCGAGGGTCCCTCTCGGGGGCCGAGCGCTGCCCGCAGCATCGCTCCTCTTCGATCTTCGGCATGGCAACGGCGTGAGCTTGGGTCCCGAGTTTCAGGCCCGCCCCCATCGTAGAGGGAGCCGGCGGCCATTTTAAAACACGCGGCTTGCAGAGACAGCTGAGGAAACAGCTTCGGAGGAGGAAGATTCCCCTCCTGCTTCGCCACCGACCCTCAGCCCACAGAGCACATCGGATTTGGGTGCCCCTCGGCCCCCCCTCCTGCCCGACCCACGGTGGAACCTTTTAAAGGGCCAGTTCCCCTTTTCCTCCAAGTTTGTGCTACTGAATGCACAAAGCCTTTTGGAGGCGGAAGCGGGTTGGGAGCCGGAGGGTCCCAGTCGTCCTAAGATCCCTAGGACAGCACTGGCAGCACCGGATCAGGGGTCAGCGGGGATCGTTGCCCCGCCCTCAAGAAGGAGCAGTAGCTCAGGGGGACTTGGATCCTGCCCCAGATATCACGGCAGTGCCAGGGGCAGGGGGCAAGTGCCAGGGGCAGGGGATACAGACGGCCAGGAGTCTCTTGAGGGGGATGATCCTCAAGTCCTTCAGTGGTTTGGGAAAGGACAAGTTAACTTATTTAATATCTCACGTTCTGAAGGAGTTGGACGTATCGGGCCCGCACCAGGAGGCTGACACTTCCACGGGAGATGTGGCAATGGTGGGTCTGCGAGCCCCCCCCACAAGCTTTTCCCTTCCATCCCAAAGTGTTTTCAGATTGTCTCTAAGAATGGGAGGTGCCAGAAGCGTCGTTGCGGGTTAGCAGGGCTATGGACAAGTTGTATCCCCTGCCGGCGGAGTCTTTGGACCTTCTCAAATCTCCCTCGGTGGACTCGGCAGTAGCGGCCGTAGTTAAGCACACTACCATCCTCGTGACGGGGGGGATAGCGTTGAAGGATCTCCAGGACCGAAAGCTGGAGATCGTTTTACGGCGTATCTTTGAGGTTGTGGCCTTAGGGGTACGAGCAGCGGCTTGTAGCAGTTTGGTGCAGAGAGCCACTCTTCGCTGGATTCAACAGCTGCTTACAGCGCAGGATCTCCCGCCGGCCGAAGCGGAGGAAGCCAACCGTGTGGAGGCTGCGGTGGCCTACACAGCGGATGCCTTATATGATTTGTTAAGGACTTCGGCTTGCACTATGGCTTCTGCGGTTTCTGCCAGGCGGCTGCTGTGGCTCCGTCGCTGGGCGGCGGATGCCTCTTCTAAGTCACGTTTAGGCGCCTTCCCCTTCAAGGGCAAGTTGTTATTTGGAGCCGAGCTGGACCAGCTCATCAAGGTCTATAAATTGCCTGAGGATAGGCCCCGGCCATTTCGGTCTTTTGGGAATTCTAGGGGCCGTCTGCGGGGTCAGCGCCGGATCTGACTGGGAAGGAGCGGCTCCTTTCCCCAACGGCAGTAGGCATCATGGTCTCAATCTTAGTCTCCTTCCTTTCGGGGACGTCGGCCTCAGCGGTCGGGATCCTTGCAGGGGTTTACCCCCACCAAGGCTACCCAATGAAGGCGCGCAGACGCATTCCTCCATTCCGCGCGTAGGGGGTCGCTTGTCCCTGTATTGGGAGGAGTGGGTCAAGATCACCTCGGACCAGTGGGTCCTCGACGTCGTACGTCACGGTTACAAGTTGGATTTTGCTCGTCCACTCCAGGATTTTTTTATGACATCCCCATGCGGTCCTCTGGAAAAAGCAGCTGGTGATTGCCCAAACCTTGGACCGATTGCGGGCACTGGGGGGTAGTTCCAGTCCCCCCGGCCGAGCGCAGGATGAGGCGGTATTCCATATACTTCGTAGTTCCAAAGAAGGAGGGCGCGTTCAGGACCGATTTTGGATTTGAAGTGGGGTAAACAAGGCTTTATGTGTCCCTCGTTTCCGCATGGAGACTTTGCGGTCTGTTATTGCGGCCGTCCACAAGGGAGAGTTTTTGGCTTCTTTGGATCTAACCGAGGCGTATCTCCACATCGGAATCCGGGAACCCTGGGGGCCGTTCGGGTTGGCAACGGCCCCCAGGGTTTTTCACCAAGGTGCTGGTGGTCGTCGCAGCTTTTCTGCGCCGTCAAGGAGTACTCTGGTTCATCCCTATCTCGACGATTGGCTCATATGGGCGAAGTCGGAGGCTTTGTGCAAGCGGGCAGTTCGGTTGGTGGTAGAGCAACTTCAAGCGCTGGTCTGGGTTGTCAACTTCGTGAAGAGCAGGCTGAACCCGACCCAAGGGCTCAGCCTGCTTGGGTGCTCGGTTCGATACTCTACTGGGCAAAGTATTTCTACCGCATCAGCGGATGGTCAACCTGATGCAGCAGGTGCGGAACCTCTTGGATCTACCGTTACCCACGGCCTGGGATTATTTGCAAGTCATTGGACTCTGGAGATGGTTGCCGTGGGCATTTGCTCATATGCGGCCTTTACAAAGAGCGCTTCTGTCTCGGTGGGATCCCAGGTCCAAGCTGTACGACATGGAGTTGCCATTGCTGGAACCAGCCCGGTCCAGCCTCGATTGGTGGCTGAACCCGGTCCATCTTCTGCAACGGATGGACTTAGAACCACCATCTGGGATAACAGTGACGACGGATGCCAGTCTCTCCGGTTGGGGGGCTGTGTGTCAGTCACGAGCGCTCCAGGGGATGTGGTCTTCTCGCCAGGCATCTTGGTCCATCAATGGCTGGAGACCAGAGCGGTCCGTCCGGCATTGCGTCAACTCCTCCCGATGGTGAGCGGTCAGGCGGTGCAAGTTCTGTCGGACAACGCAACCACTGTGGCGTACATAAATCGGCAAGGAGGCACGAGAAGTCGTCCGGTCGTGGCAGAGGCATTGTTGTTGATGGCCTGGGCGGAGCGTCATTTGTCCCGCATCGCGGCCACCCATATTGCAGGGGTGGACAACATTCAGGCGGATTATCTCAGTCGGCAGCACCTCGATCCCGGAGAGTGGGAGCTGTCGGCCGCCGCGATGGGTCTCATAACCCAGCGTTGGGGGTTGCCGCATCTAGACTTGATGGTGACTCGGTTAAAGGCAAAGGCGGCGCGATTCTTCAGCCGAAGGCGGGAGCACGGTTCGGAAGGAGTGGACGCGCTAGTGCTTCCGTGGCCTGTTCACGTTCTCCCTCTACGTGTTTCCGCCGTGGCCACCCGGTGGGAAAGGTGTTAAGGTGCATAGAATCCCATCAGGGTCTAGTGATTCTGGTAGCCCCGGAGTGGCCAAGGCGTCCGTGGATCGCGGATCTCGTCAATCTGGCGGTGGACAGGCCTCTGCATCTCAATCATCTCCTGAAACTACTTCACCAGGGTCTGGTTTTTTTCGATCAGGCAGATCGCTTTTGTCTGGCGGCCTGGCTTATGAGAGGCGGCAGTTGAGGAGGAAAGGTTACCCAGAAGCGGTTATTTCTATCCTTCTTAGGGCGCGCAGATCTTCGACTGCCCTTACCTATGCTAGAGTATGGAAAGTCTTTGACTCATGGTGCTGGAACTTAAGGATTTCGCCGCGACAGACTTCCGTAGGCCATATCCTTACTTTTTTGCAGGAGGGGTTGAAGAAAGGGTTGGCCTACAGTTCTCTTAGGGTTCAGGTGGCGGCACTGGGTTGCTTGAAAGGTATGGTTGAGGGTTACTCCCTTGCGTGTCACCCGGACGTGGCACGTTTTTTGCGAGGCGTTAGGAAACTTGCGTCCTCCTCGGCGGCCCTCCTGCCCTTCCTGGAACTTGAACTTAGTCCTCCGTGGTCTCTGTTCGGCCCATTTTGAGCCTCTTAAGAGGGCCTCCGTGAAGGATTTAACTCTTAAAACAGTTTTTCTGGTGGCCATTTCTTCTGCGGGTCGTGTTTCAGAGCTCCAGGCTCTTTCATGTAGGGAGCCGTTTTTGCGTATCTTTGTCGGGAGTGTCCTTGCGTACCGTTCCTTCCTCCTTACCGAAGGTGGTATCGGCCTTTCATGTTATTCAGACGGTGGAATTGCCTTCCTTTTCGGAGGAGGAACTCCGGTCATCTCAAGGTCGGGACTTGAGGCGTCTGGATGTCCGTCGGGTGCTCCTACGATATCTGGAGGTTACTAATGACTTTCGGAGGTCGGATCACCTCTTCGTGTTGTGGCATGGACCCAGGAAGTTCTGTCGGACAACGCGACAGTGGTCGCGTTGTCCGACAGAACTTGCAACCGCCTGACTGCTCACCATCGGGAGGAGTTGACGCAATGCCGGACGGACCGCTCTGGTCTCCAGCCAATTGATGGACCAAGATGCCAGGCCTCCAAGACAACTGTTGCCTGATGGTTGAAGAGTGCAATCGCGTCCACATACATTGTGGTAAGTCGGTTCCAGATGGGCTTAAGGCTCATTCATTGAATTCTCAGGCGACTTCGTGGGCCGAAAACCAGTTTGTTTCTAGCCAGGAAATTTGCAGGGCGGCCACTTGGAAATCCTTGCATACTTTTGCTAGGCATTATCGCTTGGATGTGTGTGGTCCGTCGGAAGAATCCTTCGGGAGCAGTGTGCTTCGCGCGGGACTCTCCGGGTCCCACCCATTTAAGGTGGCTTTTGTACATCCTAGCAGTCTGGACTGATCCTGGTATGTACAGGGAAAGGAAAATTAGTTTCTTACCTGATAATTTTCGTTCCTGTAGTACCAAGGATCAGTCCAGACGCCCGCCCGTTTTCTGGAGAGTCCGCTCATACTTCGGTCTGTGTTACGTATTTTCTATCAGTATCATTTATCCGTTCTCTGTTCTTTACGGTAAGTTGTTCTTCATTTTTGTTTTATTTCAATAGGGAGATAAGATTGTTTAGGTTTTCAGGAAAATGTTACTACTTGATCTGGTCAGTGATTGACAGGCTGTTCTGCGGAGGGGTAATTCTTCCTTCTGCTTTGTTATCGATTATACTGAGGGATCGCAGGTGGCACACCAGTATATCTAGGGGGTGCTTTCAGTTTTCTCTCTGACTCCATCTGCTGGAGGGGAGGCATAACCCAGCAGTCTGGACTGATCCTTGGTACTACAGGAACGAAAATTATCAGGTAAGGAACTAATTTTCCTACTGTTTGCCGCTATGCTAAGGAAATCAAATGCATTAACTACTGATGTGAAAGTACTTCTATCATGCTGGTTTTTATGTTGAAATTCTTTGACCTGTTTTTTTTTTTCCACATTGTAAATGTATTAAAGACACAGCATATGACCGTAGATAAAGCCCGCAAGATATGTATACTCTGTTCATTTCCTCTTATCTTTTGGACTACCTGTTTAGCGCAATCTGTCTTTAGATTTTATAATTTGGTACCAACTATGGATGCTGAAATATGCTTTGGTCAAAAGTGCCACCATATGAATCGGGCGAGCAAGCAGACAAATCCTCAAAAAAGAGCTCCATTAGGGGTGTGCATTCGTTTTCGACATATTGGCAATTCACAACATATATGACCCTATTCGTTGTATTCGTGGGGAAGCGAAACATATCGCGAATCCCCACGAATATAACGTATCATCCGTTTCATCCGTTTGGCAGTGCGTGCTTTTTCTTCACCACCATTTGCAATCGGAGGATGCCATTTGGATGTATCCAGAGCCAAAAACCAGCCCTTTCCTTTGTCATCAGTGACCTCACAGCCCTGAGAGTGGGTCGGACAGGTTGGCATGGATACCGGAATGCAACGTATCACATTAACATTTTGTGAAATGCACTGAATGCACCCAATTGCGCTGTCATTCAGTGCTCAGTGACGATTTTCCTGATGACCCAGCACGTGGCGTGCCATGCACTTTCTTTGCAGGGGTGATCTAGGGAAGTGGTCTCTGCAGAAGGTGGCTGCACTCAGAGCTAGTCTTCATAAATCTGTATTGAATTGCTAGCTAGGCTAGTTACTGAAGAGAAAAAGATATTTCTTTATTTTGCTGCAGCCCCTGTTGTTTAAGCAGTTTATTTAGGTGATCTGAGATGGTCTCTCTGTGCCAGGGAGAGAAGCTGCTAGCAGTGCCATTTTGTTTAATTCACCCTCTGGACTAGGCTGCAAGCAAGCACCATTTGGGTGTTGTGGTTGGGAGAGATATATTCAATTTTAGCTAGTTTGCTAGAATTTCCATTGGAAAATAAATTTCATCGATTTTCCTACTGTGCCAACAATTCCAGCTTTTTTATGTTTGAACATTTTATTAAAGTTTTGCAAAGTATCAAATTACATTTGTCTGGGCGCAGGTTGTTCTGCCACTACCCCCAGCAATACTGACAACAATTACAGCAATGTCTGAACCAGAACATAAACCCCCTAACCCTCCCTCCCCGCCCCCCCCCCCCCCCTCTTCGTTGACTCATGACCGTCCGCCTCTCCGAAGGAATTCCGGTCCACATCGTGTATTTCCATCACGATGTGGAATGGAGAAAAGAATACACTCCTGAGAACGTCGAACCAATCTCAAGGCGTGGTAGTGTCAATTGTTGAGAATACGGCTCCGAGCTTGATGAGGAAGCGATTGCAGGTATGGCTCCCACACGTCTAAGAATTTCTTTGCAAGCGAGGAGGTCCCTTGGCTGAAAAAGACTCCATATGCATCATTGTGTATAAGAGGTTTCTCCACCCATCAGGCCCCGGAGCTTTCAACCGTTTAGCGTGCATAATCCCTCCTCGAATTTCCGAATCAGTAATCGGGGCATTGAGCATCTGTTTGTGTTCTACTGTGAGCTCTGGTAAGGAGAGGGCGTTACAAAACTGCGCACACCGCTCCTCATTCCAATCACCAGCGCTATATAGGCGGGCATAATAGTCCCGAAACAGACTTAAAATAGTCTGAGTCTGGCTTTCCACCTGACCAGACACATTCCTTAAGCCCGCCACATATCTCGCCCCCTTAGAGACTAATTAAATGGGACATCATTTTACCCGCCTTGTTCCCATATCTATACAGCTGAAATTGATAATATAGTATGCTTCGTTTAGCACGAGAATGGAGTACACTATTCAATTTACATTGTATAGAATGATATTGATCTCGAAGGGAGCTTGTATTATTGCGGAGGAGCTGCCTCTTTAGACGTCGCAATTGGTCATTCAGCTGTAGGACTTGGGTATTGAGGAGGCGCCGTCTATGCGCAACATAGGAAATAATATCCCCACGTATCACAGCCTTGGCCGTGTACCAAAAAAGAGAGGGATCCGTCATATGCGCCTGATTTAAGGTGGCATAATCCAACCATTTCTCTGAAAGGTATTGCTGAAATTTAGGATCCTCAGCCAGATAATATGGAAAACGCCAGGACCTATGCCCCACGCATACAGACGCCAACTGCATGTCCACCCATATCGGGGCATGGTCTGAAATGAGAATATTTTCTATACCCGCCTCACTCACCATATGAAAGGCCTGACCACTGAGCAATAGATAATCTATATGGGCAAAGGTCGCGTGTGCTCTAGATAAATGAGTGAATTCTTTAACACCCGGGTTAAGCGCCCTCCAGACATCCACCAGCTGGAATGAAGATTCCAACATCTCAAGTCCCCTTCCCAACCCCGTCTCCCGCCTATTCACTTGCAAAGCATCTACCTGGGGGTCCTTAACGGTGTTAAAATCACCGCCCACGAGAATTACATCCGTGGAATATGGCATCAGATGCCGTACAAGCGTCTGATAAAACTTAGCATTGTATGTATTATGGGCGTAGATATTACACAACACTACTCGCTGCTGATAGACATCTGCAATAACAAGAATGAATCGGCCTTCCGGGTCTTTGATTTCCCGTATAATATGCAGCGGTAGATTTTTATGAAACAATATCGCCACCCCAGCTGACCGGGTTGTCGCCGATGCATAGGCAACCTGTCCCACCCAGTGCCTACGTAGTTTCAAATGTTCACTATCAGTAAGATGTGTTTCCTGTAAGAACCCAATTTGAGCTTCCTTCTTACTCAGATGGGACAGAATTTTGGTACGCTTGATAGGTGAATGGAGTCCACCGACATTCCAGGATATGATACGAGTTAGGTTATTAGAGAGACCTGTGAGAACCAGCCATACAAAGTCGAAAGTACATAACTGTACAAGCCTGAACTCTCCCAGCCGGAGCCCAGGCCCGAATCATAATGACATAGGAAGCATCAGAATAAGCGTAACCTTGTGGATCAGAATGGAACTACAACAGATACCAGTCAACGAAGAACCTCCCCCATCCCCATCCCCCCATCCACCCAACCCCCCTACCCCCTCCCCTTTGTAATCTCCGGCCCGTATACACACCGCACCCATACTTAAGGCTCCCGGGTGTTGCGGTAGAGAAGATCACAAAGCCCCCTCCCTGCATGGGTGGGCCCCCTTCCCCGCCGTCCCCCCCCCCCCCCCCCCCCCAACTCCCGCCAAGCTAAACATTGAAAACAAACTGATACAATACAGGCTGTCAATGTTGTTCAGCAACCTTGATAAGAGCAACAGAAAATTATCACAAAGAGGGTTCAAGCCCGTACTATCAATAGAAATAATACAGTAAAAGGAGAACCCAGCAAAGACACTAAAACAGCTTGGAGGCAAAAGTGATCAGAGCGACACCAGGGTGAGCAGTACATGCATCTGAGTCTCCACCAAGGGACCGCCATGTCTCAAAACAGGGGGGATGTGTAGATCCAAGAGGGTGAACATAACAGCAAGAAACATATTAAACGAGATAAAAAAAACAAACATGAACAGTTAACTGAGTCCCCCAGTCAGTCTGAGTGAAAAAAAACAAAAAAAAACTGCCGCTATAGTCCTTACAATCCGGATTCTTCAGAAAGGGCTCTGCAGGCAAGACCCCCAAGAAAAATATAAGAGGGTAAAAAACAAGGATTAGCCCAACCCCGGCTCCCGCCGCTTCAGCCAGAACCGCAAGGAGTGTTACAAATTGTAAAAAAAAAGAACGCGGTGGCGGGACCGGGAGAACGGGGAAAGGCTTGCCCGGCAAAACCTCTCTTTCTCCTCCCCCCAGTCAAAAAACCGGGATTACCAAAGTCGGGTCTCGTAACGATTAAAAACGAAGATAATTGGGAATAGTAGAAACGCTGAGTTCACTCACGGCACCATGCCTCCCAAAACCTCCACATTGACGTTCCGCTGCCCCTCCACCAGCTCACGTTTTCGCGGAACTGCTCGCAGCCGATGCCTCCACGAATGCCTTCGCTTGTTCGGGGGTCTCCAGCCAGCGAAACCCCTCGGTGGTCACCACCCTCATCCTCGCCGGGTAGAGCAGGGTTGTGCGAAGACCCATGTTGATTAGTTGGGAGCAGTACGGGGCCATGGCCCGTCGGCGCTGAGAGACCCCGGATGAAAAGTCCTGGAATAGTAAGATCTTCTGACCATCCATTACCAAACTGTGACCACCGCGGAGGGCCCGGAGAATTTCAATTTTGTGCGCGTAGTTCAGGAGCTTAGCTATCACAGGTCTCGGGCTCACGTTCTCCGACGATCTTGGCCGAGACGGTGTGCCCGCTCCACACACAGCGGGCCATTTTGAGCAGATAAAGTTAATTGCTCCGAGAGCCATTTTTCTAACACAGCCGGTAAGTCGACATCTTTGAGGGATTCCAGAAAGCCGATCAGATGAATGTTAGAGCGTCTTGATTCTATTTTCGAGGTCCTCCAATCTCTGGGCCTGTTGAGTTACTGAGCTTTGGAGCACGGTGATGTCGTTCCGGGCCGCCACAAGGTCATCATGCGTCTCAGACACTCTCACCTCCAAATCGGTAAAGCGCACTTCATAGCCATGTAGCGACTGCTTTAGTTCAGCTAGCTGCTCGGCTATCGCTTTAAGTTCAGGGCCAATCGCCGCAGTAACCGCCAATTTTATCTGTTCGATATCGGGGCCTACCCCCGCCTGGTCTTGCTGCGGGCGATCTGGCGAAGATGGCGGCTCGGAACCTTTAGTCTTCTCCCGTTCCCGGTCTTTGCGAATCATTCTAGTAGCCATTTACTCACTAGTATAGGTTGCTGAGATTAGTAGTGCCAGTCAAGAAAATTTTGTTATCGCGCCAGAGTTCGCGGCGGGGCCGGGATGGGATTGGATTGGGGATCGGGCCTGGGAGCTAGGAAACCCACATCCGCCTTCCCCGCTGGCTCACGTGATCTCCTTTCCAGCTTTTTTAAACTGAGTTTAATTCTACTCACTCAGTCTCTCTGTGCACTGGGCTTCAGTGGGTTGGCAGCTTAGCAGACTGAACTTTATTATTGGGACAGTCTGTGCAGTGAAATCCCCAGTCTGCCTCTTTTGTGCTTACAAGCAAGCTGTGTGTGTGTGCACACCACACGCATTACATTAGTGCATAGTAAGGCACGGTGATTGTGGGCAGTAGGTAGTTTAGCAGACTGAACTTTATTATTGGGACAGTCTTTGCAGTGAAATCCCCAGTCTGCCTCTTTTGTGCTTACAAGCAAGATGTGTATGTGTGCACACCACACACATTACATTAGTGCATAGCAAGGCACTGTGACAGTGGGCAGCCAGTAGGCACTAGGCAGTGACATTAAATCCATAATGTCAGGGAAAGCTAGATGTAGTCGAGTGATTGGGACTGGCAGAGGAGGCACTTCAAAAGGCACTAGTGCCAGTCCCCCATTAAAGTTAAAAAGGGACCTGTTGTAATCTAAACTCTTTGGAGGGGCAGGCAGTTCCATCCAGAAAAAAATTAAATATGACCATGATGCATCGCCATCGCCACCACCTGTTTCTGACCCTGCAGTTTTGGAGGTGAGGGAAGGGGAGGCTGAGTCATGCCAGACAAAATGTCGATACCCAAAAGCAGCAGGGGGACAGAAGTCTCAACTAAGCGTTGACATTGTAGCGCAGTCACTGTTTGCTTCTGATTCAGATGAAGAATCATCTTGTGTGGGATTCTCATCAGAAACGGAGCTTTAGGAGGATCAGTTAGTCCTGTCTTAGTCTCCACTTCAGTGCAGCAGGGGAGAGATGAAACTGATGATGAGGAAGAGCAGTCAGTGCAGGCACAGAGGGTGACTGAGGCCCCTCGCATTGCTTCTCAGGGTGCACCCACTACTTCAGCTCCTGTGCCAGCATCCATCCCCAAGGCTTTAGAGAAGGGAGGATCATGAAAGACATCTGCGATCTGGAGCCACTTTAAAGTGACGGATGAACCGCATTTTGCTCGGTGTAATTACTGTGGCAGGGCTATTAGCAAAGGCAAGCAAATGGGACATCTATTTAATTTTGGCATGACGCATCATATGAAGAGGCAAAACCCAACAATAGTACTGCCATCTGGGGATGGTGGCAGTGCCAGTCAGGGGACCCCTTCCAAGCAGCATAAAGTGGTTCAAAAGCAGCAGAGTCAGTCCACGCCCTCATCACCTTCTAGCAGTCAGGTGGCAGGCCAGCAACCCCCTGACATGTGGCAGAAGCGACAACCCACCATGGAGGAAATGGGGTGGAGTGCGGTAATGTTATCCCAGGGTAGGAAGCAGGCAGCCTCAAAAGTTGTAACCAGGAACATTGGGGAAATGATTGCCCTTGATGGCCAGCCCTTGCAGTTAGTGGAGAATGTGGGTTTCAAGTGTTTTCTGAAGGTCATGGTTCCAAATTACAAAGTCCCCTCCAGAACCACATTTAGCAGAAAGGTCATCCCCCAACCTGTACAACCAGTGTGGCAGTCACATCCAAGCGCTGCTAGCTAAGGCAGAGGGGAGTGTGCATTTCACCTGCGATATCTGGACCACCATGAATGCTGCACACTGTTACCTCTCCCTGACAGCACACTGGTGGGACTTGGCTGAGGCAGGGGCAGGCAGCAGCTCTATTAGTGAACAAGTATCAGGGTGGAGGTGGGCTTTACTGCACACCCACCTGATGGACCAGGCCCATACCACAGCCAATATTCTAGCATGCATCAGACAGATGCTGGAGGGGTGGCAACTACACCAGTGAGACAGGAATCCTCAGGCAGGGTTCTTTGTCACAGACAATGGTGCAAACATGGTTAAGGCAATAAACAACGGGTGCTTTAAGAACATCCGATGTTTTGCACACACTCTGCACCTGGCTGTGAAGTCAGCTCTGGGGTTTGATTCCATTGACAAAGAGAATGAATACTTGCATAGGTTAATACAGAAGTGCAGGAACATAGCAGCACAGTTCCACAGAAGTATGAAGGCAGGGCAGGTTCTCTGACAAAAGCAGACTGATTTGGAGATGCCTCACAAGCGTCTCATTCAAGACATTGCCACCCAGTGGAATTCCACCTTTATGATACTCGAGAGGTTAGTGGAGCTACAGACACAGTTTCCCTCCATGAACGTTCTGGTACAATGGACATAGGTGTGCAGAATCCCCTAGGGCATCATAAGTGGTTAGTCATGAGTCAGCTGGTAAAAATCATGCAGCCCTTCAAGGTTGTCACGGAGGAGCTGAGTTCCAGAAGTGCCACCTTGGCTGACATCATCCCTATAGTTAATTTCCTGGATGAACATTTGGAGGCCTTTAAACAGGAAGAGGGAATGACAGTTGAGGTGCTGCATTGTCTGGACGTTTTGCAGCAGCAGGTGGAAGAGAGATAGAACAGAACACATACATGCTCGCCACAGTCTGTGATCCCCATGTGAAAGGGAAACTCACCCTACAGTACGATTGTCTTTTATTGGTGAAGGACCTGCTGTTAGCAAAAGTCCGTGAACAGGAGCACCATAGGCAGAGACAGATTAGGCATGAAGCAGAGGTGGAAACAGCGGGCACTTCAGAGAGTTGTGCTGCTAGCCCAAGGAGGAGCAGCACTCTGTCAGCGACAGATATTTATTTATTTATTTCTTGAGTTTTATATACCGTCATTCGGTAGAGCCATCACAACAGTTTACAAAAGTATACATTTTTCTTAGCGGTTGTGTAACAGAAAAGCAATGTGAACGTTATACATTTTCTTAGCAGTTGTGCAACAGTAAAAACAATTTGAACAATATCAGAAATAAGCATATCAAGTCCAGAGAGCATCATTAGGTTGGATGAGGAGGGTATGCAGGTTCAGGGTGAAGAGAATGAAGAGGTTTACAACTGAGAGTTCAGTTGAGAGTTGGGATGATCAGACGTCTGAAGGTCATTGTAGAATTTGCGGAACATTAGTACCTCTTCCTCCACTTCAGGACGCCAAAGGCATGTTGCCCATAAAGATTAATTTGTTGTGCGATGGGCTAGAGAGAAAGCAGGTGGCATGAGTGACTCTCAGCTCATCCAAGCAAAGGAGACACCAGCACAGCTGTCAGTGACACAGTATCTCTCAGAGCCGACAGAGAACATGCAGACAGATTTGCTAACATATAGGGCACACAAGTCCACTGTCTGGCCACACCTAGCCAAAGTGGCTCAGCGATAGGTGTCATGTCCACCAACCAGTATGCCCAGTGAACGTGTCTTTTCAATGACAGGGGATATCATGAGCCCTCACCGCTCTAGGCTGGCACCAGAGTTGATGGAAATGCTAGTGTTTTTGAAAGTAAACCTGCCTTTGCTTGGGTTTCCAAATTTCCCTGTGAATGGCAAGATGAATATAAGCAATTGAAAGCCTTGCATCATCTTAAACTGCCTCCTGTGCTCCAGATAATATAAGCATTGCAGCACATGTACCTGACCTGAAACGCTGTGCCTGTCCATCCACTGTCTAGGCCATACGTCCCTACAAGGGCCAGACTTGAAATGCTGTACCTGACCGTCCACTAGGGGTGTGCATTCGGATTGACCGCATTAGTAAAACGCAACTCATATTTTTTTTTTACTTAAAAAATTGATTCGACATAAACGATCGGATTTCCCACATATCGAACATAGATATGTTCGATATGTGGGAAATCGCGATGGTTGAGCCAAAATAAAAATATAAAACCCCCTCACCCTCCTTAATTCCCCCCCCCCCCCGACTTACCACAACTCCCTGGTGATGGAGCGAGGAGTGAGGACGCCATTTCTGCAATCCTTGGCGAGAAGCATGTGACGTCGGCGGCACGTCGAGTGACGCCGGCGTCACGTGATTCCCGGCAAGTTCGCGCCGGACGGCTCGTTCGGCCCAAAAAGAACTTTTGGCCAGCTTGGGGGGGCCTCCTGACCCCCCTCAAGCTGGCCAAAAGTTCTTTTTGGGCCGAACGAGCCGTCCCGCGCGAACTCGCCGGGAATCACGTGACGTCGCGTCTGAGTGACGCGGCGCCACGTGATTCCCGGCTCGTTCGCGCCGGACGGCTCGTTCGGCCCAAAAAGAACTTTTGGCCAGCTTGGGGGGGTCAGGAGGCCCCCCCAAGCTGGCCAAAAGTTCTTTTTGGGCCGAACGAGCCGTCCGGCGCGAACGAGCCGGGAATCACGTGACGCCGCGTCACTCGACGTGCCACCGACGTCACATGCTTCTCGCCAAGGATTGCAGAAATGACGTCCTCACTCCTCGCTCGATCACCAGGGAGTTGTGGTAAGTCTGGGGGGGGGATTAAGGAGGGTGAGGGGGTTTAAATTTTTTTTTTGCACATATGTACATATACCCAACTCATTGGATTTTTTTTATGTCCATATTGGCCGCAAGTGGGACCCCCTTTCGGACATAAAAAATATGAACATAAAATTTTGCTCTGCACATCCCTACCGTCCACTATCCAGGCCGTACATCCCTACAAGGGCCTGACCTGAAATGCTGTGCCTGTCCGTCCACTGTTCAGGCCGTACATCCCTACAAGGGACTGACCTCAAATGCTTTGCCTGACCGTCCACTGTCCAGGCCGTATGTCCCTACAAGGGCCTGACCTCAAACGTTGTGCCTTACCATCCACTGTCCAGGCCGTACGTCCCTACAAGGGCCTGACCTCAAATGCTTTGCCTGACCGTCCACTGTCCAGTCTGTACGTCCTACAAGGGCCTGACCTCTAACGCTGTGCTTGTCCATCCACATTTGGAATGTAAGAACATAAAAAGCTGACTTAAGATGTTTGGACCTTGCATATTTCATATGCTCAATATTTTTCTTGACCTTGCCAAAAGTAATGTTTCAAGTACTATTGAAAACTGGTGGTAGTTGCACTCTAGTTCATCCTCCTTGTTCCCATTGTTTACAGAGGCACTGTGTAAACCATAAAGTCAACATAGGTTGATATTGTAGATTTTGACTTGAGTAGCGTTTTTCTTATTTCTGAGAGCTATTCATGTTCCTTTGTCATCAGCTGAAGTGCATAAGTACAGTTAATAACTTCTGGGTATTCAAAAATAATCTCCAGCTCAGTTCTTGATTCACAAATGGAAGTCTCTTTGTTCTAAAAGCATCCTCTGCTGAATTATATTTCAGAAATGAAAAAGATGCCCATTTTTTTCTGGCAGTGAACCAGTTCAGGAAGAAGTGACAAGTCAAACCACAACATACATGCACAAAGGAAATCCTCCATTGCTGTACCTGTCCGTCCAGACCTTATGTCCCTAGGTGGGATTGACTCTGTCCTTTATTGCTGTGCCTGTTCGTCAGGCCTTATGTCCATATGTGGGCTTGACCTCTGTCCTCGACTGCTGTGCCTGTTCGTTCAGGCCTTATGTCCCTAAGAGTATTTGACCTGTGTCCTCGAATGCTGTGCCTGTTCATCCAGGCCTCATTTCCCTAGGTGGGATTGACCTTTGTCCTCGACTGCTGTGCCTGTCCATCCATGCCTTATGTCCCTACGTGGGATTGACTCTGTCCTATATTGCTGTGCCTGTTCGTCCAGGCATTATGTCCATATATGGGCTTGACCTCTGCCCTGTATTGCTGTGCCTGTTCGTACAGGTCTTATGTCCCTATGTGGGCTTGAGTTTTGTCCTCGACTACTGTGCCTGTCCATCCAGGCCTTATGTCCCAACAAGGGTTTGACCTCGATTGCTGTGCCTGTCCATCCACTCCTTATCCTACAAGGGTTTGACATCGCTTGCTGTGCCTGTTTGTCCAGGCCTTATGTCCCTATAAGGGTTGGACCACAATTGATGTGCCTGTTCATCTAGCCTTATGTCCCTAGGTGGGATTGACCTCTGTCCTCGACTGCTGTGCCTGTTCTTTTGAAGCTGTGCTGTGTTTTTGACACTCTCACTGTTGCTTTGCACCTCTATTAAAACACTTTTCTTGCCACTCCTGGTACCACCCCCCTTTGCCCTTTTAAAATACCTTAGGCTATTCATGCCACTTTGGTGCCACTTTGCCACAGTCTAAGTACCTTGGAGCTCTTTTGTTGTTCTCATGATTGCTCTCCAGAAGTTTCATCAAAATTGATAAGAAAACCCCAATTCTGCAGCCAAAATAGGCTGCAAATACTTCCCCCATTGACTTTAATGGGAACCGGAAAATGAATGCACGTATCAACATATCGGGGGCGCCATTGAACGAATGCAACGAATTTGCCCACCGACGAATACGAATACCGAATCGGACAAATCCGTACCCTCTGCACATCCCTAAGCTCCATCGGCTAATTCAGGTCTTCCAGCCAGAAACGTTACATGCACAAGTGCACGGCTGGTGAGCTCCTGCAAATCATTTCCATTAGCAAAGGGAGTAACATGACATCCAATGCATGAACACAGCACTTGCGCAGAGTGGGGGTAGGGTGGAGAGCTTTTCTATTCAGCTGAATAGCAGGCAGGAACAAAGGCAGCCACAGGTTAGTCGTGCTGTGTGAAAGGGGGACACTGCTGAGAAGCTACTACCAGAGTTAAATCCCAGGTAGACGTGCTAATGCAGCAGATGCTACCTTACCTCTGGGAAAAACAAAGGCATTTAAATGCCAGAAATGTAACTGCCTTCAGTGAAAATAAGAGGGGGGTGGGGGGGGGGGGGTTCATAATATTATTCTGCTTCACTCTTTAGCATGGAGAAGTTTACCTTCCAAACAAATGGGTATAATTCTCTCAAAGTGGAACCAGTAGAACTGTAATTCACTTCTAGAAAAATGTTTACTCCTTAAAAAAAAGATTCTATTGAGCACTTCTAATTAATCATAAATAACATGTAGGAGTTTCACAAGTTATGAAATTATATCTCGCGTGATAGGTTAGAGGCAAGTGGCAAGGCATGAAAAAATCATGGAGGGGCTCTGCGAGTCCTGTGGCAACTAACCTTTCCGCTCTGCCCCAGGAGAGGGAGATCCTTCACCCTTCAATAGTCACCCTTCCCTCCCTCACTTGCAATGATTCATCTCTCCTAGTGAGCCCAGTCTGACTCATCTGTAAACCAGGCCCATGGAAAGGGAATCTGTGCCACTTCCCATCTCTTGTGCCTGACATCTGTGGGCACACCAGTTCGGCCACCTTTTATACGGTCTTTCTTTTTTAGCAATCATCGCATATTTGCCAAGAAGTATGATTTTGGGGTAAACCTATGTTATGTAATATTTCAGTTCAACCATGTGTCAAAGACCGGGTTGGGTAAACCTTTGGGCCACTTCAGGGGCCCAGTCAGGTTGGGAAGAAGAGAATCAATGGGGGGCTAAGATCGGAACCCCTTGGAGGCCCAACAAGAAGAGACAACATTACTTCTGGCCCACTGATGTCACAGTTAGAAATGACATGATATTCCCTCCATAGGCCAGGACCCCTCTCACTGCCACAAGCACATGGACCTTAGTTTACTCATGTCTGGTCTAGGGCAATGAGAAAGCACTTAAAGATCTTATTCACACATATAGGGTGAGTTCTTTATTAACATACCGGTAGAAATTTATCTTTTGAATAATAGGCAAACACTTCCAAAATGTGAAAATGTTTTGGCTTCTTCAAAACCTAAAAGGTGAATTTTACAAGCGATACTGGGAAATGCATATGCATGTACCGCTTATTCACGCCTGGCCCAATTTCATAAACCTGCCACATATGTGCACAAATATCTTGCATCAGGAATAAAAGGGGTGGAATGGAAGCAGGGCATGGGCATTCCAGGGCTGGGCCAAGAGCTATGTACATATGTAGCGAAGCAAATGCGGCATGCATTCGGTTCATTTCAGCACAAATTTACTTCTGCTTTTGATCAGGAGTAAGTCTGAATAAAAGTATTTATAGCCACATATAAAATGCTTGAGGGGTCTGGGGTAAACTGGGGAGAGTACAGGCTAAATAGCCAGGGGTTGTCTTGATGATCTAGAGATTGACTGGGAAAACTGGTGGACAAACTGGTTAAACTGGGCATTTCCTTCACGCGCACATGTTATAAAATGTCCTCACTCATGTGTGTAAAGGTTACACAATTCCATGCTGTGCATGAAAACGCTTAAAATTAGGAGTGCACATACATGCGCTGACTGTTTTATAACATGAGTGCTTACTTGCGAACAGGATGATAAGATTTTGGCATATGTGGCTGAGTGCTTATTGTAGTAGTATCGGGCCGCCATCCCCGCCTCACTGGTCTCCGGAGTTGGAGCGATGTTCCCCTGGATGGCTTGGGCTGGGTGCCTGCAGTGAGTACCCTCAAGAAACAGCAGTTAGTCTTTTGACCTCCTGCCTTCAAGCAGTGCTAGCCTTTCAGATCAATCCATAACAGTTCAGACTTCTCGGGAACAATGATTGCCGCTTGCAATATACTGTCCCAGAGCAGCTGCCTGACCCCAGTCCCATTTCCCTCTCCTCTTAATCTCGGAGGGAAACTGAGGGAGTGTTGCTGCTCCAACTAGCAGCGGCCTAGTTTGCTTCAGCCTTTAGTCCAAAAGGTAAGCAGAAAAAAAAACCAACAAAAAAATCCCAATCCTGCCAGTAATCAGTTCACTGCACACTTCTCGCAGCTGCACCAGTACTCTATAGGTAATTCTTGTCCCTCTCAGTCCTTTGGGATAAAACCAACAGAGTCCAAATCAAGCACCCCAAAACAAGCTCCCTGTTAAGACCATGTTGGGAGAACACCAGCAGTTTTTTCTTCTTTTTTTATTTTTCCCTCTATAAGTTTCCCCGTAGTAATCCCAACACATTCTCTCCAGTAGGCAAAGTTATTCACCAGACTCTTTAACACACCTGCACTCTCCATCAGCAGTACACTGCTGATGGGGAATTCAACCTCCCTCTCCTCCCACTGAAATCCACTAGGCGGGCAGTCCTCAGTAACTCCCTTTGCATTCTCTGCACCTCCAAAAAGGAAATCTTTATCCTGACTCCCCACCCAGGGACTCACCTCTTCTGGGCTCTTCTAATGTATCCATGAGCTCCATGTTGTCCTGGAACTCCCTGCTTCTTGTAACTCCATAGGTTTCTGGAGCCAGGTCAGCTGCTTCCTGCCCTCCGCCCCCAGTGGACTCTCCTTCTGGTATTTCAGAGCCAGCCCCACCCTTCTCCTGCCACACATCTTTCCAATCAAACTCGGCTTCACCCCTCCTCCCTGGTTCTCCCAGGGCCTTTGGGCTTGGTCCCTCAGCACTAGGGAACCTGTGACTTGTAGTACAGGAGAGCTGTTCCAGGTTCCTAAGCTTCCTCTGTCTCTGCCTAGCTCTGCGCCTTTGCAGCCATGGGGAAATAGGGACAGGCAGACTTCCACCACACCTATATACATGTATGTATGGGCACAATGCACACCTCATTTTAAAGTTTCCCTTCCTATTAACTGAACTTGGACTTGTCCCACAAAACTGTCTACTGGTAGTAACCCAGCAGACTTCAAAAGCCGAGCAAATGTATTTCTCTTCCATTCTTATTCACCCAGTCTCTTGGAGTTATTTTACAAAATTGCTGATATGAATTAGAATATCATTTAATAATTGACCTTGGATTCATATCCCTGTCAGCAAGTAATACGAATATTTAAATGTGGAGGGTAGCTGTCTATGCCCTTCACATGTTGGCCTTTAGTTTCTCTAAACTAATAGCTTTAGACATTTAATAATATATTTTACAGCAAGGTCAGGCTAGCAGGGGGACTTTAATAGACCTATCTTTTACATGTAATCTGTGAACCAAAAAACTGTAATGATGCATGTGAAATGATTTGCTTTATAATTAGTTGTGATTAACTGTTATCAGTCAGGCACATTTTTAAGAAATTTGATGTAAGAGAATGCAAAATAGAGACCGAGATTGGTTTTTCTGTAAGTAAATATTACCTTAACCATAACTTGCATTTTTCTGTCTTAGATGAGTAAAAGCAACTTCGGCAATGATTCTATCCTTTCTTTTCCTTCAGTTTTTATGATCTTTTTACCTATGAAATTCAGTTCTTCAATCTTCCCTGACATGCTCAGGCATTCCAAGAGACATTGGTTTGATACCAAGAACACAGTGGTTTCCCTTTCTAAACACGACAAGAAATAAAGTTTTTATTTAAGGAGAAGAAATCTGTTGGAGATGCAGAGTTGGATGAGAATCTGGACAGCAGCCGCCTGGCCCCATCTCCACTGTTGGTTGGTTGGCTGCAAGGGCAGAAGAAGGCAGACTCGGAGGAGAGAGGCAGAAGCAGTGGGGGTGCACTAGGAGGGCATCAGATGAAACCAGGACACCTCTCCCTGTTTCTGACCAAAGGCTGCAGCAGATTTTTGAAGAACATGCTTATTCACACGAATCATGTGCAGGATTTGAAGATTTAGAGGAAGGTGATATTGAAAGTCCAGTAACTGAGGAGGGTTTAGAAAGTTCTGTTACTGGAATGATATTTATCTGGTGAGTAACTTCAGGTGGATAGCAAAGCCATAAAGGCAGTAAGTGATACTGCTGGGGCAAGAACACCCTTAAAAAAAAAAAAGCAGGCAGTCAAGAGTGTGAGAGAGGTCACTGGCTTTTTAATAGGCCCTCTTTCAAACAGTGGCATGCAGTATCATTCGTAAAATAATACCCTTTAATGTTGGTTTTCACGGGAGGCCAGTGCCAATCTGGGGAACCCCGTCCTCTACTCAAAGTAGCAGCAGTAGGAGAACCATCACAAAAGCTGACCCTCTAGCCCCTTACCCCAGCGAGAAGGTAGGGCAGCAAGCCTCCACCCCATGTCAGCAGTGGGCTATCATGGAGCAGATGGAGCGATGTTCCATATCAGTATCCCAGGGCAAAAGGCAGGCATCATCAAAGGTGGTCACAGACCATCAGGGAAATGATTACCCTCGGTGGCCACTGCAAGATTCACAGGCACAATCACGAAACATATCAGGACTAAGTCGCATGCAAATTCACAATCACTCTTTTCAAGTCCCATTCAGTGGATTCTTCGTCAGGGAGGAGGGGAGGGGGTGGAGGATATCCTCCAGGGCCAAGGCTTCAGATGTATCAGTCACCAAGTGCATTTAAAAGAGCCCAAGGGACATGTGATGTTCAAACATAGTCTTTACTGAAGTACTTCTGACATAGAATACAATTTTTCCTTTGATAAATCCACAATCCATAAATAAATGCTCAGTTAGCAACTGTGTGATCCCTTCTTTCTGTTATGAGGGGGGTCCTCTTTATTGCTTTCTGAAAGGTAAGGCCTCTAACACCTATTCCCACTGGAATTTTAGGACTCTCAGGCGTCTGTCCTCCCTGTAAATAGGAACCTGTGTCATGCTGTTTCTCTGTTTTCTTTACTTTCATCCTTAGGCACCTTCTTGACTCTCATGTGTAGCTGATGGGTGTAGGCTGTGAGTCAGCACCTTCGGGGTGCCACTTCTCCTGCTTCTCCTGAATACCGAATTAGTATGTGGCCTCCTCCTCTCCATGTGGGCACCAGCCTTCTGCAGCTGAGTGAATCAGACAGGAAATACGCTCCCAAACAAATAATACTCCTGGAGGAATTCTGCGCAAAAAGAAATTAAAATTCTGCACACAAAAACTTAAAATTCTTCATAATTTATATTGATCAAAATAACACAATATGCAGAGTCTTTAAATAATTAATGTAAAGTGTAATACAGAAAAAAAGTTATTACTTAAAGATGCAGAATTTTAATTATTTTGAACAAAATTTCACTAGAGGTTAACTGTAACAGTGCCCCTTCCTCTCTCTTTCCCTACTCCCCTGGCCACTTTGCCCTCAGGCCCCAACTCCTCCACCTGCCAGTAACTCTCCCCTCTACCTCTAGGCTCAACCCCTTCCATTCTATCTCCACTCCCAGAGTTTGACCCCTCTCTCAGTACTGCCCCTCATACATCTCTCACATACAGGCTCCCTCTCTCTAGTGCACAAACACACACCCTCATACAGGCTCCCCTCACTTTCTCACACACACACCCCTTCATACAGGGTCCCTCTCTCTTGCACACACATCCCCTGATATAGGGTCCCTCTCTCTCGCACAAACACATCCATTCATACAGGGTCCCTCTCTCTCTTGCATACACATACACACAGGCTCCGTTTCTCTCTCATGCATCCACCCTCACACAGGCTACCTATGTCACTCTCTCTCACACCACCCCTTCACAGAGGCTTTCTCTCACACATACACAATACCTTCACACAGGCTCCCATTTCACAAACAAGCACCCTCACATACACACAATCAATTTTTCACATATACCAGCTCCCAATCTCTCACACATAATACACACACTCCTTCACAATCTCCTCACATAGGCTTCTTCTTTCTGGCATCCACACTTTAGGCACCCTCACACATGTTCTCTCTTACCCCCCTGGCTCGCAGTCTTACACACACACACACCTCTACACACACTCACTCTTTCCGGGGCCTGATCCATTTTGCTGGGGCCTTCATCTTCGCCTCGTGCGGGACGGGCTCCACTCTTGGCATGCCGGGTCCTCCTCTTCTTCGCCAAATTCTGCACAAAAAATGGCAATTCTATGCAGAAAAATGGCAATTCTGTGCAGGAGTGGAATTCTGTGCAAATTCTGCGTTCCTCAGTAGGGCAGAATTCCCCCAGGAGTCAATAAAGGCAAAAGAAGTGTAGAAAAACTTCCTTTCAACTAAGGAGCCAAAATAATCATCTCTAACCTCAAAACGCTACAAACTATGTATTTCTTTATAATTTTTGATTGGTCACACACTCCAGTCATCGTGGCTTTCAGGATCTGGCTGTTCTGAGGACCTGCTGCTTCTCCTCCTCCTCCTCCTCCTCACTGAACTGTGCGCATCCATAAGCAAAGGGGCACAGAAAACTGCTGCTGCATAGTTGATCCCTGGCTCTTCACTGCTGGTCCCTGGGGCTTCACTGCTAAGACCAGCAGAGTCCTGGACGAGAGCTGTGCAAACAAAGAAGAAGACATAAGTACAAAAGCCAAGAGGCACACACACACACACTGTTTGGCATGAGATGTGCAATTTGCATGTCATCAATGTGAGCATCTTATGCCAAATGTTGTGCACAACTGTTGCAGCCTTGCAATTTACAGGTGAGGTGAATTTACCGGCTCTGGCTCACGTGGTGTCCAGCTGCTCAGCCTTGCCCTTGAATACATCTGGTCTCAGCCATTGCACGAGGCACTCCTCCATGGGCATCAGCACAAACCAGACAAGGGGCTTCTCTGCTGGCCTGCCAGATGTACCAGTTGCGGTTTCGCCACTTTTGTCCAACTGTGCCTTTATGTCCCAGTTCCAGTAGGCTACCTGCTCCTGACTGCGTTTCATGCCACTGCACTTTGAGATAGTCTTGGCAATGGCGTGCCAGATCTGGCCCTTGGATTCCCTTGAGGTTTGGTCACCGAAGAGGATGCAATAATTTTCCAGGACCCCAGCAATGATAATCTCATTATCCTCTGGGCTGAACTCCAACACCCTTAGTCAAACACACCGTACTGCCTGGAGCCTGAAGGGGGTGCCACTTCCGCTTCTGGAAAGGTGTCCTCCCTTTTTTGACTCTCGTTCCCACTCTACTCTCCCCTCTGTTCCTCCCCCCTTCTGCACCTGCCCTACCAAATCCCCTCCCCTCTCTGTCTATCCCTAGCCTGTCATCTTCCTTCCACTGGACTCACCTGACTTCCCCCTCCCTCCACCTCCTATCCCGTCCCCCCTCCCTTTCTTTACTCCTGTCCCTGTCCCTATTCCTCCTCCCTCCCCTAGTACTTCTGCCCTCTTTTTCTCTCCTCTACTCCCTCATCCCCCTCCTTTCCTCATGTTTCTCCTCTCTTGACTCTTCTCTCCCCCTGCCTCTCAGGCTCCATCATCTCCACTCCTCAACACCACTCCTTCTCACCTCCTCCCCCTCACCACCATGCCTCACCACTCCTCCACCTCACCACTACACCTCTTCCAAACACAAGAGAGACAGACAAACAGGACAAACTAATAAAAACTTTCACACACAATACAATACAATAGACAATGGGAAAGAGAAACAGATGAGAAACAAGCCACAGGACACCTCACTCAGAACTCACTAAGGGGCCGATGCAATACAGTGTGCTCAGCCGAGCGCACTGTATAATAGGGATGTGAATCGTGTGCCCGATCATTTTAATGATCAGCTTCGGCTGGGAGGGGAGGGAAATCTGATCGTTAGAGATGTGAATTGGGATCGGTTCCGATTCCAATTCACATCACTAATTATTTTTAGTGAGGCCCGCGCCGATAAAAAAAAACCCCACCCGACCCTTTAAAATTACCCCTTAGCCTCCCCCACTCTCCCGACCCCCCCCCCCCCCCCCAAACTTTTTACACATACCTGGTGGTCCAGGGGGGCCGCGGTCAGCGATCTCCCATTCCCAGGCCATCAGCTGCGCTAAAAAAAATGGCGCCGATGGCCCTTTGCCCTTACCATGTGACAGGGCAAAGGTAGCGCCGGCGCCATTTTGAATATTGGCAATACTGCCCGAGTGCAGGAGATCGATCCTGGACCCCCGCTGGACCCCCAGGGACTTTTGGCCAGCTTGGGGGGGGGGGGCCTCCTGACCCCAAGACTTGCCAAAAGTCCAGCGGGGGTCGCCTCTATGACATAGTGAGAGCAAAGGTAGCGCCGGCGCCATTTTGAATACTGGCAATACGGCCCGAGTGCAGGAGGTCGCTCCTGGACCCCCGCTGGACTTTTGCAAGTCTTGTGGGGGTCGCGGCCCCCCTGGACCACCAGGTATGTGTAAAAAGTTTTTTTGGGGGGGTTGGGAGAGTGGGGGAGGCTAAGGGGTAATTTTAAAGGGTCGGGTGGGGGTTTTTTTTATCGGGCCATCGGCGCCATTTATTAGTGGCAGCCAAAATGACGCCGATGGCCCGAGAGCGGGAGATCGCGCCGGGACCCCCCCACTGGACCACCAGGTAATTTAAAACATTTTGGGGGGGTTCGGGAGGGTGGGGGATTTGTTTTAAAGGGTCAGGGTGGGTTTAGGGGTTGTTTTGGTGTGCCGGTTTTCCCACCCTCCCCCGATTTATGATTTTTCACAATAAATTGGGGGAATTTCTATTGTATCGCGACGATTTTTTTAAATCGTCAAAAAACGATTCACATCCCTACTGTATAACCCGCAGTCAGATGCGGGATAAATAGGTGCTAATCCACCCCCTAATGCAATAGGGGGATTAGTGCCTATTTAACATGCATCCGACGCGGAGTGAAGGAAATAGCACTTATCACATGCAAATGCATGCGAATGAGCCTATTACTCATTCACTCCGCTTGCAAAAGATAAATGTGAGAGACGCACATTTATCGCTCAGCTATTAACGCCTGCCTGGAGCAGGCGTTAATAGCTGAGCGCAGGTAAAAAGTACAGAAAAAGCAGAAAAAAACTGCTTTTCTGTACTTTTTTAAAGTAAAAATAAATAAATATATAACTCGGCAGACGGCCAAGTTATGAAGACCAATGCCGGTAAACTCGGCGGCAGTTTTCATTACTGGCAGACAGGCAGATTATGAAAACCGAGGCCGAGTTTACCGGTGTCGGTCTTCATAACCAGCAGCCGCGGCGGGTCGCATTAGCAAGTAGGCGATAAGGTTGCACAAGTGATCCTAGTGCCTCCTTCCTAGCGCAGCCCCCTAATTTACATATTGCATGGTGCCCCCCTTGCGGGCACCATTCGTGCATTAAGAAAGTGGGCACTGAAAAGTCAGCGCCTGCTTTCTGTGAACATTATAGCATTGGCTCCTAAATACCTTCAACCTTTTCACCAACCACCAACTCATCTCCTCTCTTCTCTCCAAACACCTGACACATCTTCAAAGAGGCAGCTGCAGAAAACTGGTATATATTAGAGATGTGAATCGTGTGATCGATCGTCTTAACGATCAATTTTGGCTGGGGGGGGGAGGGAATCGGATCGTCGCGGTTTTTTTTTTTTTTTAAATCATGTAAATCGTAAATCGGGGGAGGGTGGGAAAACCGGCACACTAAAACAATCCTAAAACCCACCCCGACCCTTTAAAATAAATCCCCCACCCTCCCGAACCCCCCCAAAATGTCTTAAATTACCTGGGGTCCAGTGGGGGGGTCCCGGTGTGATCTTCCACTCTCGGGCCGTATGGCCATATTGCCGTATTGCAAAATGGCGCCGGCCATATGGCCGTATGGCTGGCACCATTTTGCAATACGGCAATACGATTCGAGTGCAGGAGGTCGCTCCCGGACCCCCGCTGGACTTTTGGCAAGTCTTGTGTGGGTCAGGAGGCCCCCCCAAGCTGGCCAAAAGTCCCTGGGGGTCCAGCGGGGGTCCGGGAGCGATCTCCTGCGCTCGTGACGTCGGGGGACAGGAACCAACATGGCGCCTGCGCTACCTTTGCCCTATGACAGGGTAAAGGTAGCGCCGGCGCCATTTCTATTAACTCACCCGTGGCCCGAGAGTGGAAGATCACACCGGGACCCCCCCACTGGACTTCAGGTAATTTAAGACATTTTGGGGGGGTTCGGGAGGGTGGGGGATTTATTTTAAAGGGTCGGGGTGGGTTTTAGGGTTGTTTTAGTGTGCTGGTTTTCCCGCCCTCCCCCTTCCCCTTCCCCCGATTTACGATTTTTGACGATAAATCGGGGGAATTCCTATTGTATATCGCCTCTAACGATTTTTGACAATTTAAAATATATCGGACGATATTTTAAATCGTGAAAAAACGATTCACATCCCTAGTATATATAAACCAAAAAATAATGTGCCACGCACAAATCAATGCACATCGCATAAAATGACAGGTGACGCACCAACGTAACACACGTCATAATAACTCAATGTGCCTCTCATAAATTGCCTATGCAATGCGGTATACAGAAAATTAGCCAAACCTCACCCATTTTTTTATCATGGGCGCTATTTCTGCTATATTTATAACATTTTGATGAATCTAGACCTTAGATCTGAATATAATCCACTTTGAAGTGTCTAAAAGTAGAATATAAATAAACTAAATAAAGAAGCACCTCTTGTTAAGGCGGCTAGCATTTTGCATGCTCTGGAAGCCCATGTTGCACATGCAGCAGGGGGCGCTCTAGTTGTATGAAATGTACAGGGTCTGTGCTCACACTCTCTTGTTCCTGTTTTTTTTTTCCTGGCTGTGCAGCTCCCACTTCAATGGGTGCAAGTGCTCATGATAAATGTTGGCTAATATCTGCTGGCTCCACCTATTATTCCATAGCTTCCATATATTGTTAGACAGGCAGACAAAGGCAGTTTTCTGACAGGCATATTTTCAAACCATCAGGCCAGCTCTACCTCAGTCTTAGGCAGTGTTTGGTAGCCCTTTACATACATAAGGACCAATGTACTAAGTGCTTTTTCCCATAGACCCAAAACAGAAAAAATACATTTAAAACATATGGCCCATGGTGTGCTAAACCTGCATCTATTTTATATCCTGAGTTTTTTGGAGAGTGAATCTTCCACTGACAGTTTTTTCGAAATCTGTCAAATTAGCAAATCCTAGGTTTTATCTCTATTATTCAGTAATGCTTTGATCTGGAGCTATTTGTCCTCTTAATTTAAAATTAATCTGTACATCTAGAAATTTACCAGTTGTAAACAGATGCTCTACTCTAAAATACCTGCTGATATCCCTGGGATAAATTTACTTTTTAAAAAATATTCTAGGGAAATCAGTAGGAGAAACATCAGTCTAGTCTAATAGGTGCAATATTTCCCACTACTATTATTTAACAGTTTTTATATACCGATGATCGTTGGGAACATCTCATCGGTTGACAATGAACAAACAGCAGCAACAAGCTTTACAGAGAACATGGAACTGAAAAAGGGGGGGGGGTTAGGGGGGGTAAGGGGAATTGGAGGAATAAATTAAACGATAACTATTAACAAGGCATATAGATGAGAATAAAGCTATTTACAGGAGGGAATAAAATAAGATTTGGGGAGGCATGGAATGGAGGGGGAACAACTGAGAGGTTGATTTATCATGGGGCTAAGACATTGATTACATTGCGTCGCACCAAGAGAAGAGAGTTACTTAAGGGAAAAAAAGCAAAAGGGGGGCTGAACCATAGCAGGGGGGAAGGCGGAGGGAACTTTGTGGTGATGCAGTGAGTGCGTGTGTGTAGTACTCAGCTATTTCCTTATCCTTCTCCACCTAATGCTTCTGTTCTATCATGTTTCTGAGATGGGTAAATAGTCAAATGTCTGGAATACATGGACTTAGAAAAAACATGTTCACAAACTAATTTAACAAACCTGCAAGAACTGCACCAAACTTTTGGAAAAAATTTGATGCAGATTTCTACAAAGTCACATTGGATTTTCAGAGTTACAGAAATGCATTGAACAGTTCTGATGCAGACTTCAGTAATTCAGGAGAATTTGCATCAAATCTTGGTGAATCTGCCAGTATTTTCCCCACATTTTCTAGGGATATTTCCACAAATTGCCCCATCAACCTCAAACAGGGTTAACATTTGCCTGGTTCAACTTCGATCTCAATATACCCATCTTGCAAAAAGTAAATAAATAAATAAAGACTTAGCTGGGTTCGGATCATAAGAACATAGAAAATGCCATACTGGGTCAGACCATGGGGTCCATCAAGCCCAGCATCCTGTTTCCAACAGTGGCCATCCAGGCCATAAGAACCTGGCAAGTACCCAAAAACTAAGTCTATTCCATGTTACCGTTGCTAGTAATAGCGGTGGTTATTATCTAAGTCAACTTAATTAATAGCAGATAATGGACTTCTCCAAGAACTTATCCAATCCTTTTTTAAACACAGCTATACTAACTGCACTAACCACATTCTGGCAACACATTCCAGAGTTTAATTGTGCGTTGAGTGAAAAAGAACTTTCTCTGATTAGTTTTAAATGTGCCCCATGCTAACTTCAAGGAGTGCCCCCTAGTCTTTCTATTATCCGAAAGAGTAAAAAACCGATTCACATCTACCCGTTCTAGATCTCTCATGATTTTAAACACCTCTATCATATCCCTCCTCAGCCGTCTCTTCTCCAAGCTGAAAAGTCCTAACCTCTTTAGTCTTTCCTCATAGGGGAGCTGTTCCATTCCCTTTATCATTTTGGTCATGCTGAACTCTGTCTTGTGGAGGTTTATTCCTGTACATAATTTTCTTTGGCATGACTCCATATTTAGCAGAATTAAGGCTTTAATACAGTCTTATTTCCATGATATCCCATCTCAGGCACATGCATTGTGGGCCTCGTAATAGTAATGTCATCAAGGACTTTCCTGTGGTTTTGCATTTCTGTTGATTGACATGCAAAAACAATTAGGACATGTTCACCCAACCATTTTTGGCCCTGATATTTAAAGTTATACTTAATTGTTAATGACTGACAGGAGCACTAATATATTTTCATCTGGTTTCCTATAGGGAAATTGGTCTTGTTAAATCACTGTGCCTATGTGTTTCCACCCTCTCCTAATAATTTTTGATTGCATCATTCATCCAAATTCTTTTACATTCCTGCTATAGATAATGGAACACCCAGATATCCCGGACTCTCAGAAGTATTTTCAATGACCTTGAAATATAGAATTCTGTTTACATTTGTATTTATCATAAGGAAACAATCTGGCTCAGTAGAAATCTCAGGGGGTTTCAGAATACATTGTGATGTCATCAAGTATTTTGAAAGCTGCCTTGCCATTGGATAATGCATTTGGACACCAGCTGACCATTTCTTGCCTTGCTTCCTATAGGGAAAAACTAACTTTTTCTGATGCATTTATTTTATTTTATTTATTTATTTATTTAATTTTATATACCGGCAACCGTTTGCACATCGTGCCGGTTTACAGATAACTTACAACAATGGATATATAGGCAAAGCCTTTACAAGGAACAGTGTCTAACATGCGCTCAGAAACAGAGCAAGTAACTAGCAAACTTGTGGAGGGAGGGGTAGGGGTGGTCGAGACGGGGGAGGGGGGCGGGGGGAGGGTGAGCACAAGTACAAAGGAGTAATATGTACAAGGGTCGAGAGATTATTGATATATACATAGGTTATATTATTGAACAAATACATAGGTTATATACAAAATTGTATAAGCATGTAGTAAATCAGTATTTGAGGTGAGAAGATGGGTACGGTAGAGCTATGTGTCGTATGTTATGTGCTAGAGGTTAGGTGTGGGGTGTTGTAAGGTCCTTATAGGGTGTGGGAGTAGGTCCAGTGGAGGGGGTGTTAGTACGGGAAGGTGGTAGGGTTAAGGTGTTAGTAGGTAAAGATGATGATTGGGGGTAAGCTTGGAGGAAGAGCCAGGTTTTGAGTTTCTTTTTGAAGGTGGGTGTGGAGGTTTCAATGCGTAGGTCAAGAGGCATGGAGTTCCAGAGGGAAGGGCCTGCGAGGGAGAGGGCTCTGTTGGTGGTGGAGATGAGTCTGGTGGATTTTGTGGAGGGAGGGATAAGGGTTCCACGGAGAGAGGAGCGGGTAGGTCTTGAGGAGGTACGAAGGGTGAAGGGTGGGTTTAGCCAGTTGTAGTGTTCGTTAATTATACTTTTGTGGATGAGGGTAAGTGTTTTGTATAAAATTCGTGAGTGGATAGGAAGCCAGTGGAGGTTAAAGAGGGTGGGAGTGATGTGGTCTTTCTTTTTGGCATTGGTGAGGATGCGTGCAGTAGCGTTTTGAAGGAGTTGTAGAGGCTTGATGTAGGTAGCAGAGAGTCCCAGTAGGAGTGCGTTACAGTAATCAATTTTTGAGAAAATTATAGATTGGAGTACTGTGCGGAAGTCAGAGAAGTAGAGGAGGGGTTTGAGTTTTTTGAGGGTTTGTAGTTTAAAGTAGCAGCTGCTAAGGATGGATTTGATATATGGTTTGAAGGTTAGTTGGTTGTCAAGTATGACACCGAGGTTTCTTGTATCGGAGAAATTATTTCTTATTGCATATTATTATTTCTTATTGCACAGAAATTCACATCAGAAACATATTTACCCATATTGTTATATCCATGTTCAAATTTCTGTAGCAATGAAGGAAGCATGAAATGTTCACACATCCCCTTCTTATGTAGGCACAGCTGTACCTGTGAAAGAGCTAAACATTTTTACGCTATAATTAGTTCTACAACAAATAAACAAATAACATTTTTTCTCATGCACTGGAATAAAACCTCATAGCTCGATGAAGATGTTAAGTTTTCATTTAAAGATTAAGCAATAGAAGATTTAAAATCATTAAAAAGAAAAAAGGAAAATATTTCCTCCCTAGTCTGGTACAAATTGCATTTCTAACTGATCACCAACTGAAAGACGGTTTGGGAAGGCGTTGAAGGAAAGCAAATTTAAATTTCCTGCTTCTTGTGAAGCTGTATATTTTATTTAGTGAGGAGCAGCCTGCTAAGGGACACGGGGGTTAATTTATCAAATACTGTGCAAAGCTGTCATTGCAAATTATTTTACTTGTCAATGCTGAAGCTGATATTTCTCTGGGCTGCTCAAGTTTCTCATGGCCTTGCTTAATGCCTTTAAATGGTGCCATCTGTTTCCTGTGGCAGTTCAGGGTGGATTCTGCAGCATGGGTTAAAAACATGGGTGGTGCATTGTTTTTATTATTCTTGGCATATTGGCATATTTGCATACCTTATTTTATATAAAATAAGGCAAGTGGATAAACTGAAAAACAGGCAAACAGAACAAAAGCTCCACCTAATTGTTATTTAGTGCTAATATATTAATAACTGAGGAAAGAACCTCAGAGTTGACTCATCAAAACGTCTAAGTGCACAGTATTTTGATCATAGGTTGAAAACCTCTAATCTTCCTTATACAGTTAAAACTTTTGGGGTAGATTTTCAAAGGGTTACGCGCGTAACCCTTTAAAACCTATCCCTGCGCGTGACAAGCCTATTTTGCATAGGCTCGGTGGCACGCACAAGCCCCGAGACGCGTGTATGTCCCGGGGCTTTGAAAAAGGGGCGGTCTGGTGCGGAGTCATGGGTGTGGTGCCGATCCAGGGGGCGTGACCGAGGCCTCCGGCACAGCGGCTGTGCCGGAGGTTGGCACGCCGGCATCCGGCCGGCTTGTGCAAGATACACCTGCAAGAGGCAGGCATAAAAAAATAAAATAAGGTAGGGGTGGATTTAGGTAGGGCTGGGGGGGTGGGTTAGATAGGGGATGGGAGGGGAAGGTGGGGGGAGTGAAAGAAAAGTTCCCTCCAAGGCCGCTCCAATTTCAGAGCGGCCTTGGAGGGAACAGGGAAAGCCATCGGGGCTCCCCTAGGCTCGGTGCACCCCCTTGCGCGTGCCGACCCCGGATTTTATAACATTTGTACATGCTGAGTAGCGCGCAAAAAAATGTTCCCCATGCGAGTAGGATTAAAAATCTTCCTCTTTGTTTTTAAATGATTTCTATTTTATTTTTTAATGTTTATACTTCTTCCTTAAGAAATGTGTTCCATATTAGGCAAAACTCTCGCAAAGACAGGTATAGATAGATAAAAGGTAAAAAAAATCCCGCTTGTCTGAAAGAACCAGCTGCTGCTGTAAAGGGAATGGATGATATGAAAGGCAAAGGTGGCCAGGTTTCGTCCGCTGCTTCAGGGCACACTTGATAGATTTAAATGCACAGCAGCTAGATATCACTCTGACTCATAGTCAGTACTTCACTGACTCAAAAATGGAGAACCAAGCTCTCAGTCTTTTCTTATTGTATCCCGACCAAATGTCATGCGTATGGAAAATCCTAGTTTGAAATCTTTCCTATATGAAATCACTTTCTAACCTTTCTTGCATGCCAGGATAAATGATTCTTTCAAAACTTCTTCTCTCCATTTCAGTTCGCTCTTCTACATTTCAATCCTTCTGCTTTCTTCCATTTTTTTCTTCACCCTCTTCTGTATCTCCTCTCTCTTCTCTCTTCCTTTTTCTCCCTTCCTCAAGGATTCTCATTTTGTTCTCCCTGCCTTCATTACTAAGTCTATCCTTTTCTCCTTCCCTTCTGTATTTTTCCTAGGCTCCATTCCCTTCATTAAGCTCACTGTACTCTACCTTCCATTCTATTATCCTTCTTTGCCGGCTCCAGTCTCATTTCCCTTCTATTGACTTTCATCCAACATTCAGTTCACAATTCAACTGCCCTGTTCCTTATTTTTGACCTTATCATTGCTGCTGTCTTCCCTGTCTCTCTCACCACAGTTAGTTCTTTCCTCCCCCATCAGCTATTATCCACAGTTCCATAAACACAAGGAGGTAGATATTCAAAAGCCATTTAGATGGATAACTTAAAGTTATCCATTGAAATGGCAAGTTTTGATATATTCAGCCTCTTATCCCGCTAGAGTTTAGCCAGATATAAAACAGGCATTCTGGGGCATAACTGGGAGGAACTACTTATCTGGCTAACTGAGTACCTGACTCACTAAGGGTTCCATAGGCACAAAATGGTAAAAAAGCCTTAATGAATCTGGGGCTAAGCTGAATAAGTAACAATATTCAAAATTAGCAGGCTAATGTATCTGGCTAACTTTAGACCTGCTTTTGAGCAGGTCTAAAGTTAGATGATTATCTTACCAGGCTAACTTGAATCTTATTCAGGTATATTCAGCGGCACGACCACACCACTGAGTATCCTAGCAAAGTTAGCTGGATATCTTATCCAACTAATTTACTTAGGGGTAGATTTCAAAGATGCATGCGTGTGTCCATGTGCATGCGGTTCCCGGCATGCGCACCACAGATGCAGCGATTTTATAACATGCGCATGTCACCACACCCATGTTATAAAATATTATTCCCAGGCACACATACACACCCAATTTTTATATCAGCATGTGCATGGGTGGGTGGTCGTGACTCATGCGCGCAGGGGAAGATTTTTTAAAGCACATGCAGTGACACGATAGGACCTTTGCCCACTTTCCTATACCCCTACCTATCCTTGCTCCCTATTCCCCTTTCCTCCTCCCTGACCCATAGCCCATCCCCCCCCCAAGTAACCTATGTTTTTTGTTTTGGAAATTATCTGCTCCTCCAAGCAGGAGTAAGTTCTGCACACTGACCTGACTGCCGGAATGTGCTTCCCCAGGAAGAGGGCCCTAATGGCCCCTGTCCCAGTCGGCCCCTGCCCCGCCCAGACCCCACCTCCGGCACGCCTCTTTCACAGAGCCCGACACTTCCGCACGCACCTGGGCCATTTTTAAAATGTGCTTAGCGCACGCACGGCCTAGCCACATGCATATATCCTGGTTTTTTGCACATGCTGGGCTTTTAAAATGTAGCCGTTAGCCTGCTTTCTCTGAATATTAGAAACTGATTCAAAGGGATGGTAACTTTCAAACCGATGCATGGGTGCTTTTTGGCATGAGTGTGTGTCTGCATGTGACCAGACATGCAGCCATTTTATAAATGTGCACATTATAAAACAGCCTGACCGCGCACATATGTGCACCCAATTTTAAGTGGGCTCGCACCTATGTGTGTAAATCCTGCTTGCTGTTGCTGATTGCTGCTTGCTGTTTCTGTGTAGTGCTACCCTTATCTGTCTATTTCTCTAGATATTGATATTGTTGCTTTAAATTGTTGTGTGTTAGTCTATGCAAAAAAAATCATAAAATATACCAAAAAAGAAAAAGGGGGTCTGGTTAAACAGCTACTTGGCAGCTGACTTAGGGGTGGATTTTAAAAGGGTTACGTGCGTAATATATGCGCGTAACCCTTTTAAAAGCCTCCTGCACGTGCCGAGGCTATTTGCACAGGGTCGGCGACGTGCGCAAGCCCCGTGACGAGCATATGTCTCGGGCCTTGAAAAAATGGGTGGGGGGGGGGGGGGCCGGGGTGGACCGGGCGGGGGCGGGGGTGGGGCCGGAGCCTCCATTCACAGCGGCCATTTGCCGCTGTGCCCAGGACCACGGGCCGGCCATCGCCGGCGTGCGCAACCTACGCCTGCCTGGAGGCAGGCGCAACTTAAAAATTAAAGGTAAAGGGAGGATTTAGGTAGGGCTGGCAGGTGGGTTAGGAAGGGAAAGGGAGGGGAAGGTGGGGTGGGCAGAAGGAAAGTTCCCTCCGAGGCCGCTACGATTTCGGAATAGCTTCGGAGGGAACAGAAGAAGGCTGCGCTGCTCGGCGCATGCAAGTTGCACAATTGTGCACCCCCTTGTGCGCGCCGACCCTGTATTTATAACATATGTGCGCAATGCGCACGCATGTTATAAAATCAGACGTAGATTTGTGCGTGCCAGGTTGCGCACACAAATCTACGCCCGTGCGTAGTTTTAAAATCTGGCCCTTAGTGCATTGTAGGAGGTAATCAACTAGTCAGTCTGCTTTGAAATAGAAAGAGACATGCATAAGTCCTACTCCCTGGGCAAGCTAAGGAATACTTTTAATACTTTTAAGTTAATTTATCGTTTTTAGAAGGCTATTTATATTTTGCTGTTTCTGTGTAGTGCTAACCTTTTCTGTCTATTTCTCTATTGATATTGTCGCTTTAAATTGTTGTGTATTAGTCCATGCAAAAAAAATCATAAAATATACCAAAAAAAAGGGGTCTGGTTAAACAGCAAATTGGCAGCTGACTTACGGGCCGATACAGTAAAGCGCGGCCGTGGTTGCGCGGTTTTTAACCTGCTTTGGACACACGTTTTGAGCACGTAAGATAGACGCGCGATTCAGTATCGGCTTTTACGCGTTCTTAGCGCTTGCCGAAAAAGACGGGTATCTATTTCCGCCCGCCGCATGTATATGGTATTTTAATGATCGGATTAGCTATTCTCCCCGATACAGTAACGCGCGCCCAAATTATCGCATCTTTTGGACCAGACAGCGTCATGGACAACATGTATATATTGGCTCTGGAGATCTTTTTCATTCGGTTGAGAAGCAGAATAAGAAATGCTCGGCAAGCGAATTCTAGAAGGCAGATTGGAGAGGCCAACAGGGGAGCCCAGCAGCAAGGAGAACCCAGCCAACCCAGCCAACAGGAGAACCCTGCAGCAAGACTGGAGGAGGTATGTGTTCAACGGTACCATCCATCTCTGGGCGTCTGAGGCTCCGGGGGTCCAGCGGAGACATGGACTCCTCTACGGATCGGAGAGATGGGAGCCACGCCAGGCCTTCCTCCGGTGTCGACTAGGCATCCTGAGGCTCGGGGTGGAGGCTGCGGATGCCTATACTGATGCTGGAGAGATGGGAGCCGCGCCAGGCCTTCCTCCAGATTCTACTAGGTGTCCTGAAGCTCCGGGGGTCCAGTCGAGACACGGACGCCTCTACAGATGCCGGAGAGATGGGAGCCATGCCAGGCCTTCCTCCGGTGTCTACTAGGTGCCCTGAGTTTCTGGGTGGGGGTGGGAGGGCCAGCAGAGACATGGACGCCTCTACGGATGCCGGAGAGATGGTAGTCATGCCAGGCCTTCCGGCGTCTGCTAGGCGTCCTGAGGCTCCCGGGGGGGGGGGCAGCTGACACCTATACAGATGCCTTCCTTCGGCGTCTAGAATTAGACATCCCTGAGGCTGCTGAATGTAGTAAAAGCTTAAATAAGAATGCATAGCTCATTTAAGAATAGTAAAAGCTTAGATAAGAACGCATAGCTCATTTAAGAATACAAACTTGAGAATCCACAGTGTTGCATATCCATGTATGTACTGTTAAACTACTTATATGTCCTGCTAGTAAAACTATGTACACCAGATAATCCACAGTGTAGCATATCCATGTATGTACTGGGAAACATTTTCTATATGTCCTGCTAGTAAATCTATGTACACCCGAGAATCCACAGTGTTGCAAATCCATGTATGTACTGTTAAACGATTTATATGTGTTGATCAGCATTTAATTTGATTTTCTTGTGTTTGCCTCTGTTGTATTCCAAGCAGGCACAGCACTGGGCCATCAGCAGGCCAGGACATTTCATTCTCACACGGACAACTCTCTTTGGCATGTGTGAGCGAGATGTTGTCCGAACCTACCGGTTGAGCTCACGGGCAATCCTGTTCCTCTATGAAGATCTGCGCTTCGATCATGACGCCCTGGCCAATCGCCACCATGCTGTGCCAGGGTTGACAAAACTTCTTGGTGCCTTAAATATTTTTGGTACCGGAAGTTTTCAAAACTCCGTGAGTGTCGTTGCAGGTATGACACAGGCCTCCATTTCACGGCATCTGGCACAGGTGTTGAAGGCCATGATGAAGTGGATGAGGAAGTACATTATCTACATTTAAACAAGCCTTTCATAAAGAGAAGGAAGAATAGAAACCAGGAAGCGCAAGGTACACCCACACACACAACAGTAATCACAAAAGGGTAGATTTTAAAAAATTGCGCGATCGCGTACTTTTGTTTGCGCACCAGGCGCAAACAAAAGTACACTGGATTTTATAAGATACGCGCGTAGCCGCACGTATCTTATAAAATCCGGGGTCAGCGCGCGCAAGGGGGTGCACATTTGTGCAACCTGCGCGCGCCGAGCCCAGCGCGCGCTGCCTGTTCCCTCCGAGGCCGCTCCGATTTCGGAGCGGCCTCGGAGGGAACTTTCCTTCGCCCTCCCCCCACCTTCCCCTCCCTTCCCCTACCTAACCCACCCCCCCGGCCCTATCTAAACCTCCCCCTTACCTTTATTCCACGATTTACACCTGCGAAAAGCAGACGTAAATCTGTGCGCGTCGGCCGGCTGCCCCGCTCCGTGTTCCGGTCCCGGGGGCTGGTCCAGAGGCCGCGACCACGCCCCCGGAATGCCCCCGGGCTGAAACCACGCCCGCGTCGCCGCCCCCCAAAACGCCGCGTCACGCCCCCGAAATGCTGCGTCATTCGGCCATGCCCTGACACGCCCCCTCCCGCCCCTTTTAAAAAAAACTGGGACTTACGCGCGTCCAGGGGCTCTGCGCGCGCCGGCGGCCTATGCAAAATAGGCGCGCCAGCGCGCGAGGGCCCTGCGCGCATAAATCCGCCAGGATTTTCGCACGCAGGGCATTTAAAATCCACCCCTAAGTGTGTAGTTTTTAATAGAGAGCGCATCACTAAAGGATAAGTTACATTAATCGAGTCTTGTACTCAAAACTGCTATAGAATTGACCTGGACATGATGTTTTTCACATTCACAATTAACATTGATTAAAAACTATGTTACCGAACCCTATGGCACCTATGTAAACTGAAAGATTTTAATAGCATTACTTTTATGTGCCTTACTGTAAACCGTTGTGACGGTACCCACCTTAATGACGGTATAGAAAAGATTTAAAATAAAATAAATAAATAAATCCTACGGATCCAGCAGAGCTGCAACAGATCCGCAGTGGATTCATGGGTATTGTGGGGATGCCAAACGTGTTTGGGTGCTATCGACTGCACTCATATTGCATTTAGCCCCAGGTCAGAGGAAGAGAGTTCGTTCCGGAATCGCAAGCACTTCCATTCAATGAATGTTCAAGTCGTTTGCGATGCACACCTGTAGCGAAGTATCCTGGGAGCTGCCATGATGCCTACATTCTCGCACATTCACCTCTGGGGACCCCAATTCCCAGAGGGAAAGTATAGTGAAGGATGGCTACTTGGTAAGTGACAATGGCTACTGTCTGTGATTCTTTCATGTGTGCAGGGATGTTAAGAATGCTAGGTATACAATTATGTTTATGATGTTAGGCGCTGTGAAGTTGTTTTTGATACATTCCAGATTATTCCTCCTATAGGTGATGGCGGCTATAGCTGTAAGCCCTGGTTGCTAACTCCTCTCCAGTACCCACACACAGCGGCAGAAAAACGTTACAATGAGGCTTATGACAGCACCAGAAATGTGATCGAGCGCACTTTTGGAGTTCTGAAGGGACGTTTCCGATGTCTGGATCACTCTGGGGGAGCCCTGCAGTACAGTGCAGAAAAGGTGGTGAGCATAATTGTTGCCTGCTGCATGCTACACAACATTTGTCAGAGATTTGGTGTGGATGTAGAGGTAGCAGAAAACTTGCCACCAGATCCTCCTGTGGAACCAGTAGCTGAAGCGGACAACACTGCACGGGGTCATGAAGTCCGACGAAGGATCATCGAAAGTTATTTCTCTTGTAAGTTCTTAAATGTTAAACATTCATTTTTCCATACTGCTCTTCTTCTGTCTTGTGGCACCACTCCTGTCTCCAGGGTCCCATACTGATGTGGCGCTTTCATTGTAGTACATCGCTCTGCTAAATTTGAGATATTAATCATTTTTATGCCTGTACAGTCTATTTACTCTTGTCTTGTTTTTGTTTTAGGAGCTGTGATCCATCCATCTAACAATCCATCCATCAGAACATTTCCCAGCAAGATGACCCCTCCATCAAAAATCACAACATTATTCATTGTCTTCAGTTTTAATGGTATTTCTTGGAAGTATAAAATCAAAAAACTTTGTCTACCCATTGTAACCTAGTTTTCTTTCTTTCCTCTTGTATGAACATCAAAGCCTTTCCCAGCAACCAAAAAAGTATTCATTGTCTTATGTTTTTAATGGTTTCATTTATATTCCTTGAAGTCTAAAATCAATAAACAGTTTCTACCCATTTAACCTACTTTTCTTTCTTTCCTTGTATGAACATCAAAGCTTTTCCCAGCAATCACAAACTAATTCATTGTCTTCTGTTTTTAATGGTTTCATTTAGATTTCTTGAAGTCTAACATCAATAAACTGTGTCTACCCATTTTATCCAACATTCCTGTCTTTCCTTGTATTTTCTACTCTTGCACGTGCAGCGCCCCTCCAGCGCCAAAGATCCCCCCCCCCCCCACCGTCTCTCCTGCCCCCATCTCTACCTTCATACCAGACATAGGGGATGAGGATGACATCGTCATCGACTATCAACCCGGTCTCTCCCTTCGCTTGCCGAACCCATCCCATCCCTTATCTATATCTAACTATTTCAAAAATAGCTTTTCTGCTATGTTGGGATATTGACCACTTTGATTACTTAACATTAGTTTCGAAATATTAATGAAATTATGGGTGGGATGTGACATTAAATGATACGTTGGTTAAATGTCAAAAAGAACTTTTATTAAAAAATTTAAGATTGGTTAACGGAACGATAAGCTGAGGCAAGATCTCGAAGTGCATCGATCAATTCCGTCATCATTTCTCGAATAAAATTTGCTTGAGAAGCCATCCCTGCATTTAGGTCGGATCGCATCAACCTCATTTCCTGGAGCATGAGTTCATTATGTTGATCCTGCTGCGAGGTGAGTCCACTCAAAAACTGCTCGCTTAGCCCGTCAGTTCCAAAAAGTGCCAGTGCTACTGACGCCGTTTCCAGTAGGGATGTGAATCATTTTTTGACGATTTAAAATATCGTACGATATATTTTAAATCGTCAAAAATCATTAGGGCCACGATACAATACCAATTCCCCCGATTTATCGTCAAAAAATCGTAAATCGGGGGAAGGGGGAGGGCAGGAGATCGACTGCAGGAGATCGACTGCCCTCACTGCTCACGATTTTCACGATACTTTAAACACCAAAATGGCAACAATACGATTCCCTCCCCCTCCCAGCCGAAATCGATCTTTAAGACGATCGAGGACACAATTCACATCTCTAGTTTCCAGTACTGGTGGAGCATCAGCCTGTAGCTGAGATGGTTGTGACTCAAGAAATGGTTCCAGGGGTGCTGAATCCTCATGTGCCAGAGGTACCGATGCCTCATGTGGTTGGCTGACAGAAGACACATCAAACAGGTTCAGTGTTACCACTTCCTCTGTGGACATGTCTTGGCTGGGGGAGTCAGCGCTCGACATCGGGTGTGGGAATGGATTCCTCGCTGGTTACATCACCATCGTCCACTCTATCTGTGAATAAAGATAAAGAGGTTGCAGTTATAGTTTGTAGCCTGCTGTTCTAACCATTAGGCTTCTCATCAACTCCAGGTGTTCTTTACACAAGCCACCTTGAAATTTCATAATCTTTTTTTTGTAACATATCCTGAAAGTTGGCCTAACGGTTTTAAGGTGCAAGAGTTCAATTTCTTTTCCTCAACAGGAATATTTTTATATGTGTTTATGGTCAGAGAGCAGTTGCCGGGAGAATCGCCAAGGAGAGAAGAAGCTATTCCAGAAGCAGGAAATAATTATTCTATAGCCTCTGAAGAGTGCGTAGGACGTTATAGCCGTACAGTCATCATACTCTAAACAAGTGGCTCATGGAAGCATGTGCTGTGTAGCCGGAGGACAAAAGAAAAAAAAATATATATATATACATATATGTATATATATATATATAGTAACCCAATTATTAGGCAATATTGCACTTCCCTTGTGCCTATTTAATACTAACACAGAAAAAACACTCCCTGCGGAGTGGAGTAAAAGCACAATTATTGTATTTCAAATTACTCTTTTATTAGATTTATGAAAGAATATCAAAAACAACAGTTCTCAATGCTTTAGACAATCATGAAATTTACAATAGACCTTCACATTTATGTCTCACCAATTCACATCACTATTACTGTGAATCGGGCTTCAGACGATTGAAAATATCGGACGATATTTCAAAATCGGCAGAAATTGGGGGCTCCCCCAAAATGATAGGAAAACCCTACGATATTGATTGTGGGGGTTCTCTTATCGTTTTCGGGAGGGCGGGAAAAACGGCACACAAAAATAACCCCTAAACCCACCCCGACCCTTTAAAACTAATCCCTTAGCTTCCCCCACCCTCCTGACCCCCCAAAAAACTTTTTACAGGTACCTGGTGGTCCAGTGGGGGTCCCTAGAGCGATCTCCCGCTCCTGGGCCATCGGCTGCCACTAATCAAATGGCGCCGATGGCCCTTTGCCCTTACCATGTGACAGGGTATCCGTGCCATTGGCCGGACCCTGTCACATGGTAGGAGCACTGGATGGCCGGCACCATCTTGTGCTCCTACCATGTGACATGGGCTGACCAATGGCACCGGTAGCCCCTGGGACATAGTAAGGGCAAAGGCTATCGGCGCCATTTTGATTACTGGCAGCCGATGGCCCGAGTGCAGGAGATTGCTCCTGGACCCCCACTGGACCACCAGGGGCTTTTGGCAAATCTTGGGGGACCCTCCTGACCCCCACAAGACTTGCCAAAAGTCCAGCGGGGGTCCGGGAGCGACCTCCTGCACTCAGATTGCTCCAGGGATCCCCACTGGACCACCAGGTACCTGTAAAACGTTTTTGGGGGGGTCGGGAGGGTGGGGGGAAGCTAAGGTATTAGTTTTAAAGGGTCGGGGTGGGTTTTTTGTTTATCGTCTCGGGCGCAGCTGATAAACAAAACCGCGATCGGGCCCGATGAAAAAAACCCACATGTGAATCGGAACCGGAATCCGAACCGATTCCGGTTCCGATTCACATCTCTAACTATTACCTCACTTACATTAAAATCAATACTCATTCATACACATACATACTCAAACATACCCATTCATATTCACAATTGTCAAATCAACACAATCATAAATAATATTAGTGCAAAACACTCTTTCAGTGTGGCTGTGTTGAAGTAAGTAGGAGAGTTATAAATATAAGTTGATATGGCATTCTAGGGTAGGCTGGTTTGGAGGCACCTTGAGTGTGTCACGTAGAAAATAGAGATAGTATCTGACGGCGGTGAAGGCTGTGGCAGTTTGGAGTCCTGTAATGGTGAGGGAAGTATATTGTTCCCTTAGAGAAGAACATTTTTTTTTAAATCAAGAAGAATGATGTTAATATAAAATTGATTATTTACATTTAGTTAAAGACAAGGAATACAAGTTACAGTTTGAGCGATGTTTAATGGGAGAAGTTAAGAGAGCAGTTCACAGATGTATATACAGGTAATATCTTGTAGAAGGACATAAAATATAGCAAAGAAGAATTTTAAATCGATATAATAAAAACAGTAGTTCAAATTTAAAAAAAAATAAATTATTAACCAATATGAATTGTTAAAATATTTTTTTGACATGAATCGTTGTTTCATATTGATGACATAGATGCAGAAATTGTTTGTGCACTACAAGCAGTAGGAGATCTAAGGAAGATCATTGGTGTATCTATCAGATTGGCAAGGACCCATGTGGTTGATGTGATAAACAGAAAATTCATGGTTCAATTATTTCAAATTCCCCTGATGAAGCCGTAAGGTGAAATGAGGGCCCGGTTGGGATTAATCAAAACTATGAGTTTAAAGAATGATTATATGAATGTTGGTATTTAAATAATCTAAAAAGAACACTATGTGATTTCTGTTCGGACTTGTGTTCTAAAATGTGTTTTGTAGTGACTGTTTCATGTGAAAAAAATATGTATGGATTGTTTTGCACTAATAATTGTTTATGATTGTGTTGATTTGAAAATTGTGAATATGAATGGGTATGTTTGAGTACGTATGTGTATGAATGAGTATTGATTTTAATGTAAGTGAAGTAATAGTGATGTGAATTGGTGAGACATAAATGTGAAGGTCTATTGTAAATTTCATGATTGTCTAAAGCACTGGGAACTGTTGTTTTTGATATTCTTTCATAAATCTAATAAGAGTAATTTGAAATACAATAATTGTGCTTTTACTCCACTCTGCAGGGAGTGTTTATTCTGTATATATATATATATATATATATATATATATATATATATATATATATATATATATATTTATTTATTTATTTATTTATTTATATTTATGAATTTCAAAAATCTAACAAGAATTCTTGTAACAGGAAAAGTAAAGAGAGATGTGCCATATTTTCAAAATTTATTAGGATAGTATTACCATAAGTTGGATGACGGTAGGGTAATCATTCCCGCACATCTCAAAAGAACTGTAGGAAAAAAGTGGAAATCAAGAAAAGAAAAAGAGCGATCAAACATCAGTCAACCCCTCATGAGCCATAAAGTTAACATGCAATGCCAACAAGATATATGTAAATGCATACCTTCTCTTACTGCTGTGTCAGCACCGAACTGGGTCTGCATGCCTACCACGACCTCCGGCCTCACAGTTCGGAGAACCAGCTCCTCTACTGGTGTCAGCACTATATGACACAGTGGCCCTCCACTGGTCCTCTTTACCGATGCGTCAATTTTTGAGGCCTTCTCTTTCACCTCTTTTCTGGTGTCGCGCCACCGGTGCTGAACCTGTTTAACGTCCCTGGGCGTGACCGAAAGGGAGCTCACATCCTGTCCAATCTTTTCCCAAATCCTTTTCTTCATGGAGCACGAAACCTTGGACTGGAAAAGAACTTTATATTTCACACACGGCATGGCACAATAATTCCTTTTCTTCATCCGTGAAGCAGATGGCTTTTTGGATGGCTGGCTAGAAGTAGTGCCTTCCTGTTGTTCATGATCAATGGCATGCTCCTCAACCTCAGCAATTGTGTGTTTTCCCGGCATATTAATACCTAAACGGCAAAAAATAAAGGGTGATTAATGAATGGGAAGCCAGCATGACGGAAATTAACAAAAGCTGTATAAATAAAATATACTGGAAACTAGAGAGGCCCATGGACAGCAAGCAAGAGCCTGAAGTGGCTTCCAGTAGTAGTTGCCGATCTCCAGACTCCGCCTCTACCCGTGCAATGCAATGTTTTCCTGGCATCATAATCTGAATTGGAGAAAATAACAAGGGGAAAAGGGTTTTAATGACTGTAATGAAAATTAACAAAAGAATGACATCAAAGGAACAGGGGCACAAGGAGAGCATACAGCGAAGAGTCTAAACCCTGAAAGAAGAGGGGCACATATACAGTGACAGTGAAAATTATGAACATCAAAAACAGAATAACCGGAAAGAAGAGGGGCACATATACAGCTAACAGTCACAGTGAAAATCATGAACATCAAAAACAGAATAACTGAAAGAAGAGGGGCACATATACAGCTAACAGTCACAGTGAAAATCATGAACATCAAAAACAGAATAACTGAAAAGAAGAGGGGCACATATACAGCTAACAGTCACAGTGAAAATCATGAACATCAAAAACAGAATTACCGCAAAGAAGAGGGGCACATATACAGCGAAAGTGAAAATCATGAACATCAAAAACAGAATTACCGGAAAGAAGAGGGGCACATATACAGCAACAGTGAAAATCATAAACATCAAAAACAGAATAACTGTAAAGAAGAGGGGCACATATTCAGCCTACAGTCACAGTGAAAATCATGAACATCAAAAACAGAATTACCGGAAAGAAGAGGGGAACATATATTGCAATCAGGAAAATGAAAAACAGACCTGCCACCATGGATGTCGAGGCCATGGAGGGTGGCGAGAAAAAGGCGGGAACATCCATGTTCGCCGGCCATGTAACCTTCCAACGTCCGTGGCCTGCGGCAGAACCAAAGGGACGCCCAATTCTAGGCTTGAGCCTTGAACGCCCGAGCCTGAGTGCCCAGAAAAGTTGGTAGGAGTAGGGACATGGCGGAACCAAAGGGACACCCAATTCTAGGCTTGAGCCTTGAGCGACCGAGCCTAAGTACCCAGAAAAGTTGGTAGCAGTAGGGACATGGCGTAACCAAATGGACGCTTAATTCTAGGCTTGAGCGTACATGATGGTCTAGCTACCAACCTTTCCGGATGATCATTATGCCACGAAGGTTGGAAGATAGGCTGCCTTGAGCACTAGAAAGTTGGTTGAACATTTGAAAGTAGCTAGCGTAGCCTCAGCGTCCATGAATCCTGGGGGCCTTGCGGTACCTGTTGGAAAGAAAGAAGCGTGCATTGGTATGCCTACCTGCTGAAAGCCTTGCCGATCTCCCGATAGATATCCAATGGAACAGTTGTACACGGTCTGTCCTAGGCCAAAACCAAATACAAAGGGACTTTTTCACTCTGAGATGCGACTTATATACACGTCCATGGTAGGATTATGACGCAGTGATGATGTAACAAAGGGGAAACTCCAATTCAATTGTATTGAAATGTTGGTACAGCTACCCAACTTTCCGGGCGCTCAAGAGTCCATGCACGCAAGAAGCTAGCCAGGCCAGTGACCATGGATGTCCAGGCCATGGACGGTGGTGAGAAAAAGGCATGAATGTCCATGTTCGCCGGCCATGTAACCTTCCAACATCCGTGGCCTGCGGTGGAACCAAAGGGACGCCCAATTCTAGGCTTGAGCCTTGAGCGCCCGAGCCTGAGTGCCCAGAAAAGTTGGTAGCAGTAGGGACATGGCGAAACCAAAGGGATGCCCAATTCTAGGCTTGAGCCTTGAGCGCCTGAGAAATTTGTAGCAGTAGGAACATGGCGGAACCAAAGGGATGCCTAATTCTAGGCTTCAGCTTTGAGCGCCTGAAAAGTTTGCAGCAGTAGGGCCATGGCGGAACCAAAGAGACGCCTAATTCTAGGCTTCAGCCTTGAGCGCCTGAAAAGTTTGTAGCAGTAGGGACATGGCGGAACCAAAGGGATGCCTAATTCTAGGCTTCAGCCTTGAGCGCCGAGAAAAGTTGATAGCAGTAAAGACATGGACCGGTGGCGAGAAAAAAGGCAGGAACGTCCATGTTCGCTAGCCATGTAACCTTCCAACGTCCATGGCCTGCGGCAGAGGGGCTGCAGCCTTGAGCGCCTGAAAAGTTTGTAACAATAGGGACATGGCCGAACCAAAGGGATGCCTAATTCTAGGCTTCAGCTTTGAGCGCCTGAAAGTTTGTAGCAGTAGGGACATGGCGGAACCAAAGGACGCCTAATTCTAGGCTTCAGCCTTGAGTGCCGAGAAAAGTTGGTAGCAGTAGGGACATGGCGGAACCAAAGGGACGCCTAATTCTAGGCTTCAGCTTTGAGCGCCCGAGCCTGAGCACCCAGAAAAGTGGGTAGCAATACGCACATGGCGGAACCAAAGGGACACCTCAACGGTTGCCGGGAGCAGGTGGCAGGGTGCTAGCACGTGTAACGCCACGCCCGGATGGCCATTTTGTTAATGCTTTGCAAGATGCCGAGAGGAAGACTTCCAAATTTTGCAGAGGGTGATGTGAGGCTGCTGGCCTCCCTCATCGTTGAGCAGGAACGGCATATCTACTTCACCCCTGGGTGCCTGCGGGACCAGGACTGGTCCGACAAGGCCTGGCGGACGCTCAGGACCCAATTCAACGCCCAGGCTTCGTACCTGAGGGAGGTAAGTTCGTAGACCTATGTTTCTTGTAATCTTCTAGCACGCAGGAAAAAAACCAAGTAAAATTACATTCACTATTTTGGAGGTTGTTTTGTATTGCTGTGGGTGACAAAAGGAAAACTGACACTTGACTTGTTTGAACCAAGTAAATTACATTTAGCATTTGGGTGGTTGTTTTGTATTGCTGTGGGTGACAAAAGGAAAACAGACACTTCACTTGTTTGACTTGTTTGGTTTGAAATTGTTTTTGCCTCAAAAGCAAACATTTTATTTCAACTTGTGTTTCCTATTTCTAATGTATTCCCGCCAGGTTGAGGCATTGAAAAACCAGGCAAGGCGCATCCGGAGGGAGGAGCCCGAGTACCTGCGGGCCCTGCGGGCCCACCGTATAGCAGAAGGTATGTGCTGTTAGCAATTGTCATGGTTGACATGCAAGCGGCAAGGTCTTTGAATCTCGCCCTACATCCGTGGGCCCCCGCCCCGGCCACGGGGAAGTTCCACACTTACCTCCTCCTGCTTGAAATGCGCCGATCCGGCTGATTCTCCGCTCTCCGCCCACCGCCGCAGGAAGCCACAAGCCAGGCCCTCCGGCACCGACCGATAGTCCGACGACGCCCAAGACGACCCTGTCGCGCCCAGTGACGTCAATCCAACGCGACCGCGCCAAATTTAAAAACGCCGGCTCGAACTCAGTCGCCCTCTTTGCCGCAGACTGCAACGTGGAGAGCAGGTCCCCGGAGCAGATAGGTGCTGGGAGAGAGGCCCGCGCAGCCGGCGCTTGAGCCCATCGGGGTAAGGCCTTTGAATCTCGCCCTACCTCCGTGGGCCCCCGCCCCGGCCACGGGGAAGTTCCACACTTACCTCCTCCTGCTTGAAATCGCGCCGATCCGGCTGATTCTCCGCTCTCCGCCCACCGCCGCAGGAAGCCACAAGCCAGGCCCTCCTATTTCCAATCTTCATCAACCAATCCAGGAGAAGCACGCGAGGTATTTAATCACGGACATCCGAGGCGCCGCGCGCCGAGCGTCGCGCGCCGAAGGAGCGCGACAAAGGGGCCTGCCCCTTCGTGCAGCCCCTGAGAGACCCTGAGCCCTTAACCACCCATTTCTCCCACCTACCTCTCCTAACTACCGGAAGCCAGCCGGACTCTTACTAAAACCCACCAAGCCCTCTAGCGTGCCAGAACAGGACCGTCTACACCACCCAAGTCAACCATCTAACACTCAAGCACCCCATCTGAAACTTCCAATGCATGACGACACAGCCAGAGACAAACGACTGCCCAGGTGACATACTCTGACAACGCACAGGAATACAGCACCCACTCAACCACTCCAGACAAAGACAATCAACCTCACAACTGAAGCCACACTCAAACAATTCTACAGGACTCCAGCATCAAACCAACAACTACTCCACAACTCAACAAATCCATTCAACAACTGCAATCAATCGAATCAAACATCCTATATAACACATACAATTTAAAAGGATCCAGCCTCCAAAATGCATCCAACATTCTCAATCCCAATCATACATCACTACTTCCCACAGAAAAGAAATCTGACTAGACAAGCAAACCTCCACAACCTAAAATCACTCACACCAATACTAATAGCACCAATAACACAACTACTAGGCCTCTCCCTATTCACCCTATCGCTCTTCAATGCGCAATCTATAACGAAAAAGTCGCTAATTCTCAATGACTACCTCACCGACACCAAGCCTGACATTTGCGCAATAACAGAAACATGGCTGAAACCATCAGATACGGCAATCTTAAACCAATTACCGACGCTAACCTACGATATCTTTTCCCTTCCTAGACTGAAAAAAAGGGGAGGAGGAATCCTTCTTGCTACAAAAAAAGACCTCAAATTCTCTCAACATCCGATCCACACCAATAATAAACTGGAGATAGGCTTCTTCACTTCTCACCAACTCCAAATACTTCTAGTCTACGCCCCCCCGGGACTCTTAGAATCTGACGTCTCATCCATCATCGAAATAACAACAACACTCCTCAACCTGTACACCCCAGCAATAATACTCGGAGATTTTAATCTCCACATGGACAACCCTACTCTCTCACCTAGCTGCCAAACTCTTTTACTAGCACTCTCAGCGATGGGCTTCTCCCAAATAGTCAATAACCCGACACACAAAGCAGGCCACACACTAGACCTGATCTTTATCAACAAAGGCATAAAATCGACTTCTCCTGGTCTGATCACTCCCTCATTTCTACATCATTCTCACTGGAAAAATCTACCACCAGTCACACACCTTCTCCATCCTTTACCTACAGGAAACCCTGCAATCCAGAAGACCTTACCATTCAACTAACCAAACACCTTCACGATATAACCCTCACTGATCCTAATATTGCTTTACACTCCTGGAATACGATCACGGAATCAATAGCCAATAAGCTCTGCCCACTTACAACAAAAAAATCTCACCCAGATGCCTCCAAAAAACAACCATGGTTCTCAAACGATCTTAGAAGGATTAAACAAATACTAAGACAAAAGGAATCTAACTGGCGGAAAACTCCAAATCCCAGCACACTCTCAGACTACAAACGCACGCTACAACAATACAAGGCCTACACCTCCAAAGCAAAAGAGACTTTTTCGCCGCCAGAATTCACAACTTAGTCTTTGACGCGAAAGCTTTATTCAACTACGTTTCCACCCTCACCCAAGTACCCTCACCAGAATGCCCTAGTAATCAAGCTCAAGCCAAAGCAGATGAACTCGCTCTCTTCTTTCAAGACAAAATCAAGAATCTGCTTACCCAACTTCCTTCCAATATCACTCCCCTAACTCAAGCGCTAATGCCACACATCAAAAACACCCACCTAGAAATGTTTGAACCTACCTCCTCCTCTGAAATCCAAACCATCCTTAGAAAAATGAAACCATCTTCACACCCAGCGGACCATATACCAACAAAACTTCTCCTCACAATACCAGAAACCATCTCCAAAACATTGGCTGACATAATCAACTGTTCGCTCTCACAAGGTTCCTTCCCAGAAGACCTCAAACAAGCCTCACTCAAACCACTTTTAAAAAAACCCAACCTGGACCTAAAGACCCCAACAATTACCGCCCAATAGCTAATCTACCTATCATAGCCAAGATTATGGAAAAGCTTGTTAACTCCCAACTATCGGACTTCATTGAAGATAACAAACTGCTTTCCGCCTCACAACATGGATTCCGCAAAAATCGCGGCACAGAATCCCTTCTTACATCCCTAACAGACCTCCTCATCCTAGGTACAGACAAAGGACAATCATTTCTGCTGGTCCTTCTAGACCTTTCAGCAGCTTTCGATACCGTAAACCACGCGATCCTCATTAAACAGTTAGCTGCTATAGGAATCTCTGGCTTAGCGCTCTCCTGGTTCAAATCATTTCTAACCAACAGAGGCTACAAGGTAAAAATACAGAACAAAGAATCAGCACGCCACGATTCGACCGTCGGAGTCCCACAAGGTTCCTCCTTATCCCCTACACTATTTAATATTTACCTCCTCCCACTATTGCCAACTCCTCACCAACCTCAACTTAATACACTTTCTCTATGCGGAAGACATCCAGATCCTGATCCCTATCAAAGATCATACTCAAAAACCCTCAAATTCTGGGAATCCTGCCACCTAGAAATTAAAAGCCTCCTCAACAGCCTTAATCTGGTACTAAACTCATCTATAAACTGAAGTCCTACTCATAACACCCGATAACAAACCCACAGCCTGTCTTCCAACCAACCTTCAAACCACTCATGTAAGGGATCTAGGTGTCCTAATCGACAATAAATTGAACTTCAAAGCCCACATCAACAAAACAACCAAAGACTGCTTCTATAAACTGCAAGTCTTAAAAAGGATAAGACCACTCTTCCACGCCAAAGATTTCAGAACCATTCTCCAAGCCCTCATCTTCTCCAAATTAGACTACTGCAACGCGACTCTTCTTGGCCTCCCCTCCTCATATACAAAACCACTCCAAATGGTCCAAAAACGCAGCAGCACGTTTACTAACAAACACCAGAAAAAGAGACCACATCTCTCCAGTCCTTCAAGCCCTCCACTGGTTACCAATCCACTTCAGAGTAATTTACAAATCCATCACATTATTATACAAATCATTCACCAACACACCACAATCGACCTACAAATTCCTCCCCATGTTCACGAATCAACAAGACCGACTAGGGAAGCCTACACAGGATGCCTCCTTGTTCCACCCGTTAAAAACTACTAATCACAGAACCTTGAGAGACCGAGCCCTTTCAACAGCAGGCCCTCCGCTATGGAACTCTATCCCACCAGATCTAAGAAACGAACCGTGCCTCTTAACGTTTAGGAAAAGACTTTAAGACATGGCTTTCAGGCAAGCCTTCCCGAACTCCACCTAACAAGATCCATTCAATGACTCCTTATGCTATGTAGCTGTATATAATGGACTCCATATTTATTTTGTTCTCTTGTATTTATAGAGAACTCCTTATTTACATTGTACACTTGTATATAATTATCCTCCTCTATCTCTTTTATTTCTTATAATCCCAGTTCATGATCCCTTGTAATGGTAAACTGCTTCTCTTCTCCCACGTTTAGTTTATGTTTTTGGTTATATTTCTGCACCCCTGTTGTCTGTAACCGACATGATGAGAACGAGAGTTCTTGAATGCCGGTATAAAAAAACCTTAAATAAATAAATAAATAAAATAAACTAATGCCATGAAGAAATTGAACATTTGTACTGTTCTGGATCTTTGCATGCGCAGCTGTTACAATTTTTCTATTTCTGTTTTCAGAGAGCACCACGGATGAGACATCGAGCGCTGCAGAATCAGCTCCTCCGGAAGAACACAAGGTGAGCCTTTAATAGCATCAGCATAGTTAAAGTATGTGGATGTTTAATTGCCGTTTTGGCACGCCTATCACATGTGCATTTGTAAATGTCATACTCACTGTAATGCTAGAGGTTATGTTCCTGTTTAAAATGTTGCTAAGTTCTCCCTCCTACTGTTCTGGATGTTTGCATGTGTGACAGCAGTAATTCTTTCACTTTTTCTCTTTTCAGACACATCGGCAGAAGAGGAACAGGAGGATGTATCGCCACCCCGCATGTCCCCCCCAACCTATTCAGCCCTTTCTTGTGCCCCGCCCCCGTAAATGAGTCCCCCCAGTTAATGAGCCCCCCCCCCCCCCCCAGTTATTTTGCCACCCCCCTCTCTCCTGCCCCACCTGCCATGGGAGATGAGGAGGACATCATCATTGACGTTGGTCTGCCCTGTCTCTCCTGGGCTTCCAGGGGCGGGACGATGGCCGTAGGCCGGCGCAGCAACTGAGGAAGGGCCCTCAGCCCTTGAGGGGCGCCTGGATGCTGTGCTGCTCCTCCTGGCACAGATGATCCGCGGCCCTGGAGGTCCAGGAGGGAATGGCAGTGCAGGCGGTTAGCATCCTGCACGATCTGCGCCGTGGACCAGGCAGGAGATAATTGAGCTCCTGTGCACAATGGCAGGAGCTCAGTCCCTGCTCTTCATGGCGCGGGTTCACTGGAGGATGGGCACTGCCTGAGGAACATCAATGATGATGATCCTCCTCCTCCCCCATGGCACGGTCCCTCCCCTTTTTTTCCCCTGCCCTCCTATACAAAAATTGTATATAATTTTCAAAACTTTTGTAAATAGATAAAATAGTTAAAAATATATATATTTATTTTTAAGTTAAAAAATTGGTACCAGGTTTCATATCAACAATTTATTAGAGATGTGCTTCGTTTTTTTTCTACCGGGTCGTTTTTCGGTTCGAGTACTTCGTGGTACATTTCGGGGTTTCTTGTTTCGTTTTTCGAAAAACGAAACGGAGGAAACCCGAAAACGGGGCCGAAAAACGAATCAGTAATCGAAGCTTAAAAAAAAACCCACCCCAAGCACTTAAAAACATTTTAAAGCATACATATACAACCCCCCCCCCCCCATCCCGATCCCTCCCCAAGACTTACGAAGATCCCTGGTGGTCCAGCGGGGTCCCGGCTTCTATTTGCCCTCCGTGCCCTCCGTGCCAGTGCAAGCCGCGCGCCTCCGAATAGCCCGAACTACCATGTCACAGGGGCTTTCGGCGCTATTGGTCAGCCCCTGTCACATGGCCATCGGCGCCATCTTGTGCTCCTATCATGTGACAGGAGCTGACCAATGGCGCCGAAAGCCTCTGTGACATAGTATGGGCAACTACTATGCTATTAAAGGCTCACCTTGGTGTTCTTCCGGAGGAGCTGATTCTGCAGCGCTCGATGTCTCATCCGTGGTGCTCTCTGACAGCCCCCTAGATGACTTCAGACGCCGGCAGAATATTTTAGCCGGCGTCTGACTCAGGAAGTTTGCCTTGCAACGAGGTCCCTCTCTGAGACTCTAGTTGCCTTCCTGTTCCAGCTTGCTGTTGGTTCCTGGTTCCTGGTCTTCCTGTGCCTGCTCCAGTTCCTGCTCCAGCTAACCCTTCTTCTGCTGACTTCCTGGTTCCTGACTCCGGTTTGCTTCTGACGCTCCCTGCTCGCTGACGATTTAAACGACCTCATAGACGTGGCTGGCCGGATTGACCGGAGACTTCAGCAATGGGTGAAGGAAGGGCGCCCGCCACGCAGGCCTGTAATGCTTGCCCCAGCACCCCCCAGACCAACGACTTCCACGGGCACGCCAAGAACACCACCCACAGCTTCTCCATCCGACGAGCCTATGCAAATAGGTCGCGCTCCTCTGACTGCAGAGGAGAGAAGGAGACGCCGCACGCTCGGGTTATGCCTTTACTGTGGCGAGAAGGGGCATTTCCTAGCACAGTGTAAAGAACGGTCAGAAAACGCCCGAGCCTAGGAAGTTCCGGGGAGCTACTCCTAGGCTGTGCTGGCTCAGCTCCTCAATGTACAATCCCAGTGACCATTAAATACCCTGGAGGGTATTTTCATACGTTGGCCTTCATAGACTCTGGGGCGGAGGGGAACTTCATCGTAGCCAGACTTAGTGCAACCAATTACGTCTATCTACCGTAAAACGATGCCCTCCTCTACGTGTCACGTCTATTCAAGGCACATGCTTCCCTGGACCATATCGGAGTCCACGACCCCCTTGACACTCCAAACGGGAGTACTCCATTCCGAAGAAATATCCTTTTTAGTGCTGGAAGAAGGCCGTTTCATCCCCTGGTGCTAGGATTACCCTGGCTACAATGTCACTTCCCCAGTAATCAAGTGGGATACCCTCCAACTGGCACAGTGGAGCCCCTTCTGTTTCTCCCATTGCCTCAAAATTCCAAGACCCTATCAAGTAGCCTTGCTCAGCACTTCGGTATACTACTGCCTGCACCTTACAAAGACTTCGCCGAAGTATTCTCCAAGGAAAAGGCGGCGATTCTTCCTCAACACCAGCCTTTCGACTGCGCTATAGGCTTGCTGCCAGGCACCACACCTCCTCGTGGCCGTGTGTATCCACTATCCCTACCAGAGACTCGAGGCAATGTCAGAATACATCACGGAGAACCTTGCCAAAGGATTCATCCACACCTCTCGCTCACCTGCCGGAGCAGGGTTCTTTTTTGTGGGGAAAAAGGATGGCTCACTCCAACCTTGCATAGATTATCGAGGACTAAATGCTATCACTAAAAGAGACCGCTATCCGCTCCCGTTGATCCCAGAGCTCCTTGATAGGCTGCAAGGAGCCAAGTTGTTTACAAAATTCGACCTCAGGGGAGCCTACAATTTAGTACGCATCCGCCCGGGAGATGAATGGAAGACTGCCTTTATCACCTGGGTTGGGCACTATGAATATCTGGTAATGCCCTTTGGGTTGTGTAATGCCCCGGCAGTCTTCCAAAACCTCATGAATGAGGGTCCTGAGGGAATGCTGAATACTACGACATAGTATATCTAGATGACGTGCTAATTTACTCTAAAGACTTGGAATCTCACCGACAGCATGTCAGACAGGTATTACAAGTCTTAAGGATAACCATCTATATGCTAAACTTGAAAAATGCATGTTCGAGTGTGAGTCTCTTGCCCTTCCTGGGTTATATAGTGTCATCCCACCGGGTTCCGGATGGATCCAGAAAAGGTATCGGCAATCACCAAATGGCCTCGTCCCATGGGACTAAAAGCCTTACAGAGATTCCTGGGATTTGCCAACTTCTACAGACATTTTATTCCCCATTATTCACGCAGAGTGGCCCCCCTCACCGCTCTGACCCATAAGGGAACGGACGCTAAAGTGTGGCCTGACGCGGCCATTCAGGGCCTTTGAAGATCTAAAACAAGCCTTCTAGCAGACACTTGCCTACATCACCCAGACCTGCTGCGCCCCTTTGTGGTTGAGGTTGATACCGCTAACCTCATGGTGGGGGCTGTACTCAGTCAGTACTCGCCATCAGGGCGGCTGCTCCCCTGTTCCTATTACTCGAAGAAGTTCTCACCCGCTGAGTGCAATTACAGTATTGGTAACAAGGAGCTCCTAGCCATTAAATTAGCCTTCGAGGAGTGGAGGAGTGGAGGGAGCAGTCCACCCTATAACGGGCTATACTGACCACAAGAACCTCGGATTTCTATCTCAAGCACAGCGGTTGAACCCCAGACAGGTCAGATGGTCGCTCTTTTTCACCAGGTTCAACTTCACCCTCCAGTATTGATCAGCCTCGAAGAATGTTAGAGCCGAAAACATTATCCCGGACCTCGGTTTTCGGATGAGACGAGGATCGTCCCTCAATACATCCTTGACCCTGACCCTAAGATTCGCCTAGCAGCTGTTATGGTCCAGTCCCAAGAAAGGACCGTGGTCCCCAGACGCTTACGAGAAAAGGTATTACATTGGGCTCACGACTCACTAACTGGTGGGCATGCCGGCCGAGAGCGGACATTGGAATTACTAAATCGATACTATTGGTGGCCCAACTTGTGACGAGACGTCCGAACCTACGTAAGTTCCTGCCCCACGTGCGCCAAGCAGAAACCCCAAGGTTGGATCTCCCTGGGGCTATTGCAGCCACTTCCAGTTCCCACAGAGCCCTGGACCCACATAGCCACAGACTTTGTAGTGCACCTACCCACGTCCTATGGGGAAGACAGTGATCTGGGTCACAGTAGAATGCTTCTTCAAGATGGCCCCACTTTGTGCCATTGCCCAAGCTGCCGTCTGCCCCTGAACTGGCACTACTATTCGCCCAACACATCTTCCGTATCCACGGACTTCCTCAGGACATAGTGTCGGTCCTTGTCGGATCGAGGACTGCAGTTTACGGCCCGATACTGGAAGGCCCTATGTAAGTGTTTAAGGTCCAACTCACTACCACCAATTTCACTACCACCAGACCTCCGTCTGAACCATGCCACATTACTTTCAAGGCGAAACTCAAAACTTGGCTATTCCATCAAGTTTTCCCAGAGAGCTAAAAGCAATAAGAACAAACATCCAGCCTTGCCTTGCAGCAATAATGTAATGTTCATCTTGCTTCAGTTACATGTACCAAGTTATTTCCTAAGTTTATTTCAGTTGTTTTTTAAATTAGATTGTACTTTATTATAGTTTATTCGATATGTTCCATGTATGTTCCATGTAAACCGCCTTCCCGGCGATAGTTTTCTCTGTTAATTGTGAACCGGAGTGATATGTATTGTATACAGGAACTTCCGGTATATAAAAACCTAAAAATAAATAAATAAATAAACTCAACTTCTCCACAGCCTTCCATCCTCAGAGGAATGGCCAGTCGGAGCGAATGAATCGCTCTCTGAAAACATTTCTCCGAGCATTCATGAATGAAAAACAAGACAATTGGACAGAGCTCCTTCCTTGGGCTGAGTTTGCTTATAATAATCAAATCCATGCTGCCACAGGACGCTCTCCCTTTCAAATCGTCTACGTGAAGCAACTCAAACCCCCGTTGCCCCTGTCTACGCCAGTTTCTTCACCAGCAGCGCAGTTATCTGCACAACAACTTCAGGGTCTTTGGAAACCATCCAGAACAAACTTACTTCCGCCGCCAGAACTGCTAAAGGATATGTTGACCAGCACCGTCGACCCGCACCAGCATTCCACCCAGGCGACCGTGTCTGGTTCAGCACAAAGAACATCCATCTGAGGCTGCCCTCTAAAAAATTAGCTCCCAAGTTTTGTGGACCATTTCGTGTAGCCGAAAGGATTGGGATGGTTTCCTACCGACTGCGATTGCCATCCACCTTACGAATCCACAATGTTTTCCATGTCTCCCTCCTTAAACCAGTGGTCCTCTCCCACTTTCACCACAAGCCACCAGAGGACACAGCTACACCCACGGCTGAGGACCCTACCTACCAAGTGAGGGAGGTTGTTGATGTACGCTTTTTCAACCGCCGCTGGGAATACCTCTTGGCCTGGGAAGGTTGCGGAGATGAAGACAACACCTGGGAACCTGCCCACAACATCCTAGATAAATCACTCCTCCGACAATTCCATCTAGACCATCCTGGGAAACCTGTCCTTTAAAGAGGGGGGCGTAAGAGGGGGGGGTACTGTTGCGGCCACGACCGCCTCCCCCACGATCGGGGCTGGGGCCACTTACCTCTGCCCCAGACTGCGGAGAGGAACGCCAGGGTCCCGGCCTGGTGGGCCGCATGGCTGCGGTGTCTCCACGTGGAGAACGCCGTCGAGCCCGTGAGTAGCTCCGCCCCCTCGCATTGCCCCGCGCGTGCGCAAGATCAGGCCATTTTAAGGTCCAGCACCCGGAAGTGCTGGACAGCCCCCTAGATGACTTCAGACGCCGGCAGAGTATTTTAGCTGGCGTCTGACTCAGGAAGTTTGCCTTGCAATGAGGTCCCTCTCTGAGACTCGTTGCCGTCCTGTTCCTGCTTGCTGCTGGTTCCTGGACTTCCTGTGCCTGCTCCAGTTCCTGCTCCAGCTGACCCTTCTTCTGCTGTCTTCCTGGTTCCTGACTCCGGTTTGCTTCTGACGCTCCCTGCTCGCTGCCAGCCCCAACCTTGGACCTGCTTCTTACTCTATCTGCTCCAGCTGACCCTTCTGCTGACTTCCTGGTTCCTGACTCCAGCCTGCTTCCGAAGCTCCCTGCTCACTGCCAGCCTCGACCTCGGACCTGTTTCTTACTCCGTCTGCTCCAGCCTCATAAGCCCCAAGGGCCCAGGTCCCTACGGGCCCCTCCTGGGGGGATCCTGGGTCTGGGGTGAAGGCCTCCCAGATCCGCTGGCTGTGACCGCCTAAGTCCCAGCGGTCCAGATCTCTACGGGCTCCTCCTGGGGGGATCTTGGATCTCCAGGGTGAAGCCATCACCAGGCCCGCAGCTGGATTCCGCCTCCCGGTCTGTCCAAAGGAACCCTCCTTTCACCAGGCTGGCCCAAGGGTCCACCGGTTCTCCCAGTCATAATATTGATATTGTTGCTTTAAATTGATGTGTGTTAGTCCATGCAAAAAATATCATAAAATATTAGAGATGTAAATTGGAACCAGAATCGGTTCCGGTTTCGGATTCGTGGACTATAGGGAAATTATTTTTCCGACGGTCCAATCGTTGTTTTGTTTTTTTTATCGGCTACGCCAAGCTGATAACCCCAAAGCACAGCCCAACCCTTTAAAATTAATTCTTTAGTATCCCCCCACCCTCCGGACCCCTCCAACCCCCCCCCCCCCAAAAAAATGTTAAGTACCCTGGTGATCCAGTGGGGGTCCCAGGAGCGTTCTCCCACTCTCGGGCCATCGGCTGCCAGTAAAGAAAATGGTGCCAATGGCCCTTTTGCCCTTAATATGTGACAAGGTATCCATGCCATTGGCCAGCCCCTGTCACATGGTAGGAGCACTGGATGGCCTGCACCATTTTTAAAGATGGTGCCGGCCATCCAGTGCTCCTACTATTTGACAGGGGCCGGCCAATGGCATGGATACCCTATCACATATTAAGGGCAAAGGACCATCAGCGCCATTTTCTTTACTGGCAGCCGACGGCCCGAGAGTGGGAGAACACTCCCGGGACCCCCACTGGACCACCAGGTACTTACAATTTTTTTTGGGGGGTTGGAGGGGTCCAGAGGGTGCGGGGATACTAAAGAACTAATTTTAAAGGGTCGGGATGTGTTTTTGTAAGTGTCCTTTCTTCCCGCCCCCCCCCCCCCCCCCCCCCCCCCATAACGATAAGAGAACCCACAAAATTAATCATGGGGTTTCCTTTCGAGGACCCCCCCCCCGATATCTGATGAGATTGAAAATATTGTCTGATGTTTTCAGTTGGCGGATAAACAATTCAAATCCCTATAAAATATACCAAAATAAAAAGGGGTCTGGTTAAACAGCTATTTGGCAGCTGACTTAGTGCATTGTAGGAGGTAATCAATTCCTAGTCAGTCTGATTTGAAGTAGAAGGAGACAGACAGAAGTCCTACTTCTTGGGGGAGAGCCAGGGAAAAGCTTAAATTAGATAGCCAAATCTGGGGGAGGGTCTGTTCAAAATCAATAGCAGATACAGTGTCCAGTGAACAACCCTGGCCAAGTGTTAACTAACTCCCTCCCACCCCTCTACCCACCCCCAGGTTTGTTTTTCTGATATAGTCTGCCTAAATACATACTTGGCAACAAGATAAATTAGTAATTTGGTACTTCCTTAAATTTATTTGATGGATAAAACCTAACAAAATCTGGGACTATGCAATATAACTTTTGTGGAGCCTTTATTCTCAGGGAAATCATCTGGAAACTTAGGGCTTGCCCTATCTGCTCAGAACTCTTTTCCTCACTCACATAGGGCATTAAGGAACTCAAAAAACAGAATTACAGTGGGCTCTGGTAGAATAAGACCTGTGATGCCGAGACACTCACTGTATCAAGTGGCACAAGTGCAAAAATCCTTCTCTGTATTAGTTATTGAAGAAGCTCTTGCGAAAGAGATTGAAGTGATATCCGAAAAGAAAGAAGAAACCCAATGCATACAGAAATGTCACCCCCCAAATACAAATACAAATGCAAAGGAAAAGGGTGAAGTGGATAACAAAACTCAACTAAATAAGTCACAAAAGGAGTCCAAGAAAAGCAGTAAACTGAACGAGAAAAGCTGGAAAGCTATGAGTACAAATGCTCGTAATTTAGTCAATAAAATCCCAGATCTGCAAGCCCTAATGGTAGAGGCGGACATGGACTTTGTTGCTGTCACTGAGACGTGGTTCACGAAATCTCATGATTGGGATACGGCAATACTGGGCTATAACTTGTTAAGGAAGGACAGAGAACACAGGAAAGGGGGAGGAGTGGCTCTTTATATCAGAAACAATATCCAAGCTTCGGAACTGCAAGGAAGATGGGGCAAAGAAGAAGCACTATGGACCGACCTAAAAAAATGATGGGGCATCCGTTTTTATTGGAGTAGTTTACAGGCCTCCAAATAGAAACATAGAAACATAGAAATGACGGCAGAAGACCAAACGGCCCATCCAGTCTGCCCATCAAGCTATGCACTTTTTTTTTTCCTCTTACTAGTTACGCTTGGCTGTTAGTACCTTTTAGTTTTATTTCCCTTCCACCCCACCATTAATGTAGAGAGCAGTGTTGGAACTGCATCTAATTGAATATGTAGCTTAGTTAGGGGTAGTAACCGCCTCAATAAGCAAGCTACACCCATGCTTTTGTTTACTCGACTATGTAATTTAGTCCTTGTTGGTTGTTGTCTATATATATAGATACTCTTTTCTACATTGCCCATGCCGTTGAAGCAGAGAGCTATGCTGGCTATGCGTTGAAGGTGAAGTAACAGACTTTCTCCCCTGCCGTTGAAGCAGAGAGCTATGCTGGCTATGCATTGAAGGTGAAGTAACAGACTTTCTCCCCTGCCATTGAAGCAGAGAGCTATGCTGGCTATGCATTGAAAGTGAAGTATCAGACTTTCTCCCCTGCCATTGAAGCAGAGAGCTATGCTGGCTATGCGTTGAAAGTGAAATTTCAGACTTTCTCCCCTGCCGTTGAAGCAGAGAGCTATGCTGGCTATGCATTGAAAGTGAAGTAACAGACTTTCTCCCCTGCCGTTAAAGCAGAGAGCTATGCTGGCTATGCTTTGAAAGTGAAGTAACAGACTTTCTCTCCTGCCGTTGAAGCAGAGAGCTATGTTGGCTATGCATTGAAGGTGACGTAACACTTTCTCCCCTGCCGTTGAAGCAGCGAGCTATGCGTTGAAAGCGAAGTATCAGACTTTCTCCCCTGCCGTTGAAGCAGAGAACTATGCTGGATATGCGTTGAAAGTGAAGTATCAGACTTTCTCCCCTGCCGTTGAAGCAGAGAGCTATGCTGGATATGCGTTGAAAGTGAAGTATCAGACTTTCTCCCCTGTCGTTGAAGCAGAGAGCTATGCTGGCTATGCGTTGAAAGTGAAGTATCAGACTTTCTCCCCTGCCGTTGAAGCAGAGAGCTATGCTAGATATGCATTGAAAGTAAAGAATCAGTCTTATTTGGTTTGGGGGTAGTAACCGCCGTAACAAGCAAGCTACACCCTGCTTTTTTGTGAATGCAAATCCTTCTTTTTTTTTCCACATTTCCTCTTACCGTTGAAGATTAGAGCAATGTTGGAGTCGCATTAACCGTGTGTATGTATATTGAATAAGGGTATTATCTTCAGGTAGTAGCCTTCATTCCCGCGAGCCACCCCCTCTTCATTCACGTCCTCTAGACTTGATGGATCCACAGTGTTTATCCCACGCCCCTTTGAAGTCCTTCACAGTTCTGGTCTTCACCACTTCCTCCATATGGAAGAGCTTGACAGAGATCTGGTTGAAGACATCCAAAAGATTGGAAAGAAGGGAGAAGTGGTGATTATTGGAGATTTTAATCTGCCGGATGTAGACTGGAGAATCCCTTCAGTGGAATCTAACAATGGTAGAGAGATAGTGGATGCATTGCTAGGGGCTCTCTTCACACAAATGGTAACGGAACCCATGAGGGAGGGAGCTATACTCTATTTAGTGCTCACCAATGGAGATAATGCCTCTAATGTCCAGGTGGGGGCCCACCTCGGCACCAGTGATCATCAAACAGTATGGTTTCATATCACAAATAGGATACGGAGACGTAACACGAAGACCCAAGTTTTGCAGTTCAAAAACACGAACTTTGATGAAATGGGGAAGTATCTGTAAGAAGAACTAGAAGGATGTCAGAAAAAGAGAGATGTGGAACAACAATGGACCAAAATAAAAGGAGTAATTACCAAGGCAACTAATCTATATGTCAGAAAAGTAAAGAAAAGAAAAGAAAAATGAAACCTATATGGTTCTCAAAGGAGTTGGCTGACAAAATAAAAGCTAAAAAAACAGCATTCAAGAAATATAAAGGATCCCAAAAGGAGGAGCACAAGGAAGAATATCTGATGGAACTGAGGGAGATGCAGAAAGTAATCAAAATAGCAAAAAGTCAAGCAGAAGAAAGGATTGCTAAAGAGGTAAAGCGAGGTGACAAAACATTTTTCAGATACATCAGAGAAATGAGAAAAGTTCCAAGTGGTATAGTGAAATTGAAAGGTGAAAAGGATCAATGTGTGGAGAGAGATGAAGAAATGGCAGAAATATTAAACGAATACTTCAGTTCGGTGTTCACTAAAGAGGACCCTGGAGAAGGACTGTTGCTAGTTAACAAGAAAATGGAGGGGAGTGGAGTAGATGTAACTCCGTTTACAGTGGAGAATGTGTGGGAAGAGCTGTGGAAACTGAAAGTGGACAAAGCCATGGGGGCCTGATGAGGTTCATCTCAGGATAGTGAGGGAGCTCAGAGATGTACTGGCGGGTCCACTGAGTGACCTGTTCAACAGATCCCTAGAAACGGGAGTGGTGCCGAGTGATTAGAGAAGAGTGGTGGTGGTCCCACTTCACAAGAGTGGGAGCAGAGAGGAGGCTGGAAACTACAGGCCGGTTAGCCTCACCTCGTTGGTGGGAAAGGTAATGGAGTCGCTGCTGAAAGAAAGAATAGTGAACTATCTACAGTCGGAAGAATTGCTAGACCAGAGGCAGCATGGATTCACCAGGGGAAGGTCCTGTCAGACAAATCTGATTGACTTTTTTGATTGGGTGACTAGGGAATTAGATAGAGGAAGAGCGCTTGATGTCATCTACTTGGATTTCAGCAAAGCTTTTGATACGGTCCCGCACAGGAGGCTTGTGAATAAAATGAGCTTAGGAGTGGGTTCCAAGATGGTGGCCTGGATTGCAAACTGGTTGACGGACAGAAGACAATGTGTGACAGTAAATGGAACTTACTCTGAAGAGAGAGCGGTGTTAAGCGGAGTGTCACAAGGATCGGTGTTGGGACCGGTCCTGTTCAATATCTTTGTGAGTGACATTGCGGATGGGATAGAAGGTAAAGTTTGTCTTTTTGCGGATGATACTAAGATCTGCAACAGAGTAGACTCGCCGGAAGGAGTGGAGAGAATGAGACGTGACTTAAGGAAGCTGGAAGAATGGTCGAAGATATGGCAGATGAGATTCAATGCCAAGAAGTGCAGAGTTATGCATATGGGGAGTGGAAATCTGAAAGAATTGTATTCGATGGGAGGTGAAGGGCTGATGAGGAGAGAGACCTTGGGATGATAGTGTCTAACGATCTGAAGTCAGCAAAACAATGTGACAAGGCAATAGCTAAAGCCAGAATAATGCTGGGCTGCGTAGATAGAGGAATATCTAGTAAGAGAAAGGAAGTGATGATTCCCTTGTACAGTGCCTTGGTGAGGCCCCAGCTGGAGTACTGTGTTCAGTTCTGGAGACCATATCTCCAAAGGGACAGAGACAGGATGGTAACAGTCCAGAGAAGGGCGACTAAAAAGGTGGATGGTCTTCATAAAATGACTTATGAGGAGAGATTATAGAACCTAAATATGTACACCCTGGAGGAGAGGAGGAGCAGAGGCGATATGATATGATACAGACTTTCAGATACTTGAAAGGTTTTAATGATCGATAGTCGACAACAAACCTTTTACAATGGAAAAAATCAGTAGAACTAGGGGTCATGATTTGAAGCTCCAGGGAGGAAGACTCAGAACCAATGTCAGGAAGTATTTCTTCATGAAGAGGGTGGTGGATGCCTGGAATGCCCTTCCGGAGGAAGTGGTGAAGACTGTGAAAGATTTCAAAGCAGCATGGGATAAACACTGTGGATCCATAAAGGCTAGAGGATGGGAATGAAGAGTAGAGCCATGGGGGTGGCTTGCTGGAATGTTAAATACTATCTGGTGATTACTACCCTTACTAAAAAAAAATCCCTTGCACGGTTAATGCAACCCCAACATTGTTCTCTGCTTCAATGGCAAAGGGAAATGTGGAAAAGAGGATTTGCATTCAGATAACAACCAAAAAGTACTGAACTTCACAATCTGGGTAAACAAATAAGCATGGGGTAGCTTGCTTATTACGGCGGTTACTAGCCTAAACCAATTAAGCCTGATACATCACTTTAAATGCATACACAGCATTGCTCTCTGCTTCTATGGCAGGGGGTAATATGGAAAAGAGGATTAGCATTCAGACAACAACCAACAAGGACTAAGCTTCATAATCTGGATAAACAAATAAGCATGGGGTTAGCTTGCTTATTACGGCGGTTAATACCCTAAACCAATTAAGCCTGATAAATCACTTTGAAAGCATATACAGTGTTGCTATCTGTTTCAATGGTAGGGGGAAGTGAGGAAAACAGGATTTACATTCAGACATCATCCAACAAGGCATCGATCTGTGCAATCTGGATAAACAAGCATCGGGGTAACTTGCTTGATGCGGCGGTTACAACCCTTAACCATAAGCCTTTTGCTCACCTTTGATGCAACTCCAAAATTACTCTTTGCATCAATGACAGGGGATGGCAGGAAATTTGAAACTAACAGTTACCAAAAAGAGCCCTGAAGTTGGTGGTTGGTGAAACAGATAAGTATGGGAAAATAAGTGTGGAAGCTTGCTGAGCACACTGGATGGGCCGATTGGTCTTTTTCTGCCATCATTTCTATGTTTATATGTTTATATAAAGGGACCATATCACCCCAATCCTCCAGCATCTCCACTGGCTTCCCATCAAATATAGGATTCGATTCAAGACTTGCACGATGATTCACAAGGCATTACATAACATCTCCCCACTCAACTTAACTTTCCAGCTTCAACTACACTCTTCTAACAAACCAATCAGAAGGGCATACCAGAATAGAATGATCACCCAACCTGCAAAATCTACCCTTAGGAAACGCGCTCTTTCCACAGCAGGCCCGTCTCTCTGGAACTCACTACCACCGGACCTCCGCCTTGAACCATGCCATACTACTTTCAAAGTGAAACTCAAGACTTGGCTTTTCCATCAAGCTTTCCCAGAGAGCTAAAAGCAAGAAAAACAAACTTCCAGCCTTGTCTCACAGCATTATTGTAATGTTCATATTGCTTCAGTTATATGTTTCAAGTTGTTTTCTAAGTTGATCTTAGTTGTTTCATAATAGATTTTTTGACTATTATCCATTCATTATATTCGATATGTTCCATGTAAACCGCCTCCCCGGCGATAGTTCTTTCTGTTAAATGTGAACCGGAGTGATATGTATTGTATACAGGAACTTCCGGTATATAAAACCAAAAATAAATAAATAAATAAATATATGTTTCCACCACATAAGATAGGAAATTTTAAAAGAGGCATGCGCCCATGCCATTGCCAGTTTCACCAGTTCATCCACCAGTTTGCCCTGTTAACAGCCAGGTCCTCCAAACCTCCCTAGCTTAATAACCTTTAATCCCCCCCATTTACCTGAGACCCCTGAAAAATGGCTTTTTCTGTTGACTTTTTAATTTATACCAGGTAAACCTGTGCACCACTGGACCTGGGCATGTTCCCAGGCACATCAGTATTTACACGCACCACCTCATAATGCCCATTTCCTGCCCCTTTTTGAAAATCTTATAGATGTGTGTGCAGTGGGAGAACTGTATGTATCTGGGTGGCTTTTAAAATTTGGTTGGCGTGCGCCAGCCCGACTTGTGAGTCCATCCCTCAGTTGATGCTCAAACTGAGCTTCTAAAATTCACCTCCAAGCTATAGGTTCTCAACCAGGTGTGCCATAAAAAATGTTTTCACTGGTAAACCAAAGCCATTGGCAACCAAAAGCGGATGGGGGATGGTCAGAGCCACAACTGCCAGAAGCAATCTTGTTTTGTTTATTTCTATCTTTCCCCACCCCCTATGCAATCACCAATGAGCAGGAGGAGTTGGGAAACATCTTACCTACTGCTGATGTCTCCTCTTCTGCCAGCTTTCCCTTCATTCTGAGCTGCATAGGGTCCCATGGTCTCATAAGGCCCACTAAGCCCAACTGCAGAAGGAAGCCAGCAGATAAGGAAGCAACAAGTAAGAAGCGCTGCTTAACTAAGGAGGACTAGAAGGAATCACTCAGGGAGAGAGGGAGGACTGTGAAGGGTTCAGGTTCACCAGTGAAAACATTTTTTTCCGGCACACCTGTTGAGAACCTATGGCTTTGAGGTGAATTTTAGAAGATTATGATGGGAGGAGAGGTGGAAGAGTTGACTGTGCAGAGGGGGAGGGTTGTGAGCGAGAGAGTGATTAATGCTAGGGGATGGTATGAGGAAGCTGGTTGCACCATGATATGTAGTGATGGTCATAAAAGCAAATAGATTTTTCACACAGCACACAATTAAAATGTGAAATTTGTTGTCAGAGGAGGTGGTGAAAGCAGTTAGCATAGCTGGGTTTATAAAAGGTCTAGACAAGTTCCTGGAGGAAAAGGCTATAAACCAGTATTAGCCATGCAGACTTGTGAAAGCCAATATTTATCCCTAGTAATGAGCAAGAAGGAATGGACTTATTCTTTGGGATTCTACCGGTAACCATTTTCATGTTCTGAATGAGAAAAAAGGCTTCATTAGCAAAGATAAGTTAATATCTCACCAGAAAATCCACACAAGAGAAACTGTGTAATAAGAGCTTCACTCAGAAGAATTCCCCTACAAGTCATATGAAAACCACTCAGGAGAGAGACCATTCCTTGATGTTATAAAGGCAGTATATCAACTTTTATTAAACAAAATTATTATTATTATTACATTACCTGTGATCTGGATTGGCCAGAATTTCAGGCAAGATGCATGTTTGGTCTCTCCCAGTATGGCAATTCTTATGTTCCTATGTTTTCATGAGGTAAGAGGGGGTGAATGAAAGTGATTATTCCAGGGGGCATGAGGGGGGGAAGGTAAGGTAATTATGCCAGGGACAAGATGGGGAAGAAAATGATTGATTATTCCAGGAGGGTAAGATAGAGGGAGTTGTGATTATGTCAGGAGGCAAGGCCATCAGAAGCAACAGGGGAGGTGGCCATGCTTACTGGCATAATCATGCAGAGCATCAGGCTGGGAAGAGCCACCACTGCCACTATCAATACAACAGCGGCAGATTCCTATGTGGCCAAGTCATTAGAAAGGGAACGGTAAGGATAGGCAGAATGGGATACTTCCCCATTTCGATATTACAGCCCTGACATTGCAGTGGAGAGGACCATCCCCCCCCCCCCCCCCCCCCCCACACACACACATACACACACACACTCAAACATCTGGGTTGCCACTTAGTCCAGCAATGGTTCTGTCAGAGGGAAGAGATGATGAGGGAAGATGATTATATTAGGGGGTAGAAGGGGCTGAGATCATATGCCATGGGAATGTGGGAAAGTGATTATGCCAAGGGGATGGGGGGAGGTGAATATATCAGGGGATGGGGGAAGGGAAGGAGATGAACTGGAGTGATGAAGTGAACACATCTGATGTGACATGAAAAAGGTTAAGAACTACTGCACTAACCTTTTTCCCCATAGCTACAGGATGGGAGGAAAGCCTTGGGGCCAATTTTTATATGATCTAATTTCCTAAACTGATAGCTGGAAGCTATGATAGAAAATCATATTTGTTCTGATGCATGGCTAATTGTAAAACAGAAATCTTGGATGTAACAATAATTCATTTAGTGTCAGTTGTTTATTATTATTATTCATGTCTTATAGTTGCATCAGTAACACCTAAATAAATTATTTTTTTGAAGGCAGAGGATTGTTTTATGGCTTTTAGGAAGGGTTCTCTATGGGTGATGTTTATGTTCACACTCCAATCATGAGCTCAGAGTGAGCTATTTATTGTGAGGCATCCTAGTCAGTGCAGCATACAAAAGCTAAATTTATTATTATAATAAACCATAAAACCTGAATATAAATAAATAAATTAAGCTAAATAATTTTCTCTTGTATCCATGTTATCTTGAGCAGTGGTTCCCAAACATGTCCTGGAGGATGGTGCCATTTTTAAAGTGATAAAAAAAAACCCAAATAAAATATCAGCACTGTAACAAATCAGTGTTGCTTGGAAAAATCAATAAATCAAGAAGAGACGGCAACATCAAACAGAATTTCACTATGCAACATATACATAAATATGAACTAGGTGGCAAGGAGCTACTAACTTACAGTATAATCCACTTTGTTCCATATTACTGTGCGTAGCCACTATTTTACATATCTTAAGGTGTGAGTTCATTTTTTTGTTTTATATTTCCATCTGGCAAATAAAATTCATAAGAATATGCAAAAGTAGAATACTTAGCTCTCAAATCTTGCCAATCACTCCAAAGGATTACCACCACAAGAAGAAGTTCCAATATCGAGAAACATGCAGTATTCCAGGGGTGGCTAACTCCATTCCTCAAGAGCCACAAACAGCCCTGGTTTTCAGGATATCTACACAACGAGATAAATCTGCATGCACTGCCTTTGTTGAAAGCAAATCTCTCTCATGCACATTCATTGTGGATATCCTGAAAACTTGGCCTGTTTGTTGTTATGAACCCTCCTGTAGTGGTGCTACAGGAGGCTCCTTACCTCTTCCTGGAGGCCGCTCCAAGCCAGAGTCTCGCCTGAGAACTGTCCAGGATTTGCTCCAGGGCCTGGGAGGCCTCGATGTCCTTGGGGCCTGCCTGAGGCTGCTTGTGTTTGCATGGACTTCCTGGTGTGAGCCTCGCCCTTCCCATAGGGACCGGCCCACAGCACTTCTATTTTTAGCTTCCAAGTTTCTACACCTTGTTGAATGTAACTTTACCTTTTTCTCCTCTATTGTTAATCACTTTATTTATTGCTTCAGTTATCCTTGTTATATGTAAACCGATCCGATATGGTTATCACTATGAAGGTCGGTATAAAAAAGTGTTAAATAAATAAATAAATAAATAAATAAATAAATAGTTATAGGGCCAGCTAGGTGTGGGCCTGCTAAACTCCTCCCAGGGAGTTGCCGGTCTGCAGTCAATATGTCTTTGCCTTCCATCAGCATGAGTTCCCTCTGGAGGCTCCCACCTGCCTGAGCCTTGTAAGATTTTCTGTTCTTCGTGGAGCTCCTCGTCTCGTCTGCCTTCGTACCACGTCTTCGTGTCTTCATGTTTTGCCTGAGGTCCCTGACCATGTCCTGATGTTCCGCCATGATCTTCCTCATCCTATTGTGTCTGCCTGCCAGGATGTTCTTCCCTGCGTCTTTGTCATGAGCTCCGGGCCTTCTGACCTGTTGGGCCTAGGAGTGGCCAACAGGTGGGATCCGTCCCTGCGCCCTGGAGCATCTGTTCCCGCCAGCCTTGGGGGAAGCTTCAGATGACACCGGCTTTGTCATTGGAGTTCCTCCTTGCCTGGGTCTGCCCTGCGCTCGTCCCATTCTCAGTAGTGGGACAGGGTGGTCCGTGACCAGCCCATTGGGTCCGCCCGTGAAGGTGGGCTGTGTAGGGCGCCCTGAGAGACAGTGCCAATGTCCTCCTGCCTTATGTTTCGTCTTGTTTGGATCAAGTTCCTCGTCATGCTTGTGATGCCGTTGCATCAGCCCAGTCTTGTCCGAGATGCTGTCGCATCAGTCATAGTCCCGTCTGCGTGTCAAGGCCTCATTCTGCCCTCAACCTCAGGCCAGGCCTGCTGCTCCAATGCCGATCAAGCGGCAGGTCCGAAAGGGCTCGAAACAGTCGGAGGAGCGTTCCCCTACCAACATCACATGTTGTTCGCTCTGGGAGCTTGCAGGCCTGGCAGGGTAAGACAGTGTTCAGCTATGCTGGAGCATGCCGTCAACCCTCGGCTCGTTCCTGGACGCCTCTGGGGTTGAGCTGAGGCCCAAGGGCACACTAAACACCCCGGTTCACAACAGAATGCAAGGCCTTTCGAGGCCACTCTCAACATTTGTGGCTCTTGAGGACCGGAGTTTGCCACCTCTACAATGTTCTTTGTCCCTCTGGTGTAATTAATATTTAGAAATTATCCTATGGCCAAAAATCATCCCAACACAGTCCATGTTTTGGAAAACATTTCTGCCTCAGGGAAATCTAAGTCCGCAACTGATCAGGGACTAAATTCCCATGTAGGGAATTGTGCCACCTAAAATTGTGATTAGAGATATGCCTCTGGAACCATTTTCTGGGACAAACTAGCCCAGGGGTTACAAAGAATCACCTAGGATCTTGCAATTCCTTTGCCTCAAGCAATAGGCTGGGGTGGGGGAGAAACAAGGAGAGAGAACTCACTGGCCTCTTACAGCAGGTCTTCTTCAGCCAGTTTCCATGCACCAAGTTGACGATGACTGGTTCTGTACAGTAGATCAAGGTAATTGACAGATGATGGGGTCTCTCCCCTGTGATAACACTGCCAGAAATGAAGGTTATCTTGAGGCCAGGTTACAGACAGTTTGCAGTTCAGAAAATATACCCATGGTGTGTGTGTGTATATATATATATATATATATATATATCTATATATATATATCTACCTTATAAATGGGCTCTGACCGACGGCCCGCAAATGCGCAGTAGAGAGCAGCTCTACCGCGCATGTGCGGGCGAGCACGTCGGTCAGAGCCGTGCGTGCCCGAAAAAAAAAAAATGGCGGTGGGGCCGCAGGAGCGGCGGCGAAGGTGAAAAGCTGGAGCGGCGGCAGCCGCGAAGCAGGAGGAGCAGGAGCGGGAGGAGAAGTAGCGGCGCCGCGCGCGCGGAAGTGACAGCCCCCCCCCCGATATCTGCCAGCAGGAGCGGGAGGAGAAGTAGCGGCGCCGCGCGCGCGGGAGGGACACACCCCCCCCCCCCGAGATCGGCCGGTTGTGGATGATCAGAGAGGGGAGGGGATTGAGAGAGGGGGAGTGACTGAGGAGAGGGAGGGAAGGTGAGAGAGAGAGAGAGGGAGGTGTGAGAGGGGGAGGGAGGTGAGCGAGAGAGAGGGAGGTGTGAGAGGGGGAGGGAGGTGAGCGAGAGGGAGGGAGGTGTGAGGGGAGGGAGGTGAGAGAGAGGGAGTTGAGAGAGAGGGAGGTGAGAGAGAGGGGGAGGGAGGGGGTGATGAGTGAGAGGTGTGAGAGAGGGGGAGGGAGGTGTGAGAGAGGGAGGTGAGAGAGGGGGAGGGAGGTGTGAGAGAGAGAGGGGGGAGGGGGGTGAGAGGGAGGGAAGGGGAGAGGGAGGGGGAAGGTGAGAGAGAGGGAGGGGGGAGAGAGTGAAGGAGGAGGGAGAATGAGGGGGAGGGAGTGGGAAGGAAACGGACCGAGCCCGTTGTTACGGGCTTAACGGCTAGTATATATATATATACTACCAAAAATACAGAAAAATGCATACTGTTAGAAACATAGAAATGACGGCAGAAGAAGACCAAATGGCCCATCCAGTCTGCCCAGCAAGCTTCACACATTTTTTCTCTCATACTTATCTGTTTCTCTTAGCACTTGGTTCTATTTCCCTTCCACCCCCACCTTTAATGTAGAGAGCAGTGATGGAGCTGCATCCAAGTGAAATATCTAGCTTGATTAGTTAGGGGTAGTAGCCGCCGCAATAAGCAAGCTACACCCATGCTTATTTGTTTTACCCAGACTATGTTATACAGCCCTTATTGGTTGTTTTTCTTCTCCCCTGCCAATAAGCAAGCTTCTCCCCTGCCAATAAGCAAGCTACACCCATGCTTATTTGTTTTACCCAGACTATGTTATACAGCCCTTATTGGTTGTTTTTCTTCTCCCCTGCCGTTGAAGCAGGGAGCTATGTTGGATATGCGTGAAGTATCAGTTTTCTTTTTTTCTCCCCTGCCGTTGAAGCAGAGAGCTATGCTGGATATGCGTGAAGTATCAGTCTTCTCCCATGCTGTTGAAGCAGAGAGCCATGCTGGATATGCATCGAAAGTGAAGTATCAGGCACATTTGGTTTGGGGTAGTAACCGCCGTAACAAGCCAGCTACTCCCCTCTTTGTGAGTGTGAATCCTTTTTTCCACATTTCCTCTTCCTGCTGAAGCTTAGAGCGATGTTGGAGTCACAGTAAGCATGTGTATGTTTATTTAATAAGGGTATTGGCTCCAGGCAGTAGCCATCATTCTGGCGAGTCACCCACTCTTCATTGGCGGCCTCTTGACTTTATGGATCCACAGTGTTTATCCCACGCCCCTTTGAAGTCCTTCACAGTTCTGGTCTTCACCACATCCTCTGGAAGGGCATTCCAGGCATCCACCACCCTCTCCGTGAAGAAATACTTCCTGACATTGGTTCTGAATCTTCCTCCCTGGAGCTTCAAATCGTGACCCCTGGTTCTGCTGATTTTTTTCCTATGGAAAAGGTTTGTCGTTGTCTTTGGATCATTAACACCTTTCAAGTATCTGAAAGTCTGTATCATATCACCTCTGCTCCTCCTTTCCTTCAGGGTGTACATATTTAGATTCTTCAATCTCTCCTCGTACGTCATCCGATGAAGATCCTCCACCTTCCTGGTCGCCCTTCTCTGTACCGCCTCCATCTTGTCTTTGTCTTTTTGAAGATACGGTCTCCAGAACTGAGCACAGTACTCCAGGTGAGGCCTCACCAAGGACCTGTACAAGGGAATAATCACTTCCCTTTTCTTACTCGATATTCCTCTCTCTATGCAGCCCAGCATTCTTCTGGCTTTAGCTATCGCCTTGTCACATTGTTTCGCCGACCAGATCATTAGACACTATCACCCCAAGGTCCCTCTCCTGCTCCGTGCACATCAGCCTTTCCCCCCCCCATCGAATACAGTTCATTCGGATTTCCACTCCCCACATGCATGACTTTGCACTTCTTGGCATTGAATCTCAGCTGCCATATCTTCAACCACTCTTCCAGTTTCCTTAGATCTCGTCTCATTCTCTCCACTCCTTCCGGCGTTTCCACTCTGTTGCAGATCTTAGTGTCATCCGCAAAAAGACAAACCTTACCTTCTATCCCGTCCGCAATGTCGCTCACAAAGATATTGAACAGGACCGGTCCCAACACCGATCCTTGCGGTACACCACTTAAAACCGCTCTCTCTTCAGAGAAGGTTCCATTTACCATCACACATTGTCTTCTGTCCGTAAACCAATTTGCAATCCAGGTCACCACCTCGGCACTCACTCCTAAGCTTCTCGTTTTATTCACCAGTCTCCTGTGCGGAACCGTATCAAAAGCTTTGCTGAAATCCAAGTATATGATATCGAGTGCTCTTCCTCGATCCAATTCCTTGGTTACCCAGTCAAAAAAGTCAATCAGATTTGTCTGACAGGATCTTCCTCTGGTGAATCCATGCTGCCTCTGGTCCATCAATTCTCCCGACTGTAGATAGTTCACTATTCTCTCTTTCAACAGTGACTCCATTACTTTTCCCACCACCGAAGTGAGGCTAACCGGTCTGTAGTTACCAGCCTCCTCTCTGTTCCCACTCTTGTGAAGCGGGACCACCACCGCTCTTCTCCAATCACTCGGCACCACTCCCGTTTCTAGGGATCTATTGAACAGGTCACACAGCGGTCCCGCCAGCACATCTCTGAGCTCCCTTAGTATCCTTGGATGAATCCCATCAGGCCCCATGGCTTTGTCCACTTTCAGATTCTTTAGCTCTTCCCATACATTATCTACTGTAAATGGATTTTCCTCTGTTTCGCTTCCCTCCAGTTTCTTGTTGTGCAGAGATGGTCCTTCTCCAGGGTCTTCTTTAGTGAACACAGAGCTGAAGTATTCGTTTAATATTTCTGCCATTTCTTCGTCTCTCTGCACACATTGATCATTTCCACCTTTCAATTTCACTATACCACTTTGGACTTTTCTCTTTTCGCTGATGTATCTGAAAAATGTTTTGTCACCATATTTTATCTCCTTGGCAATCCTCTCTTCCGCTTGACTTTTTGCCAACTTGATTAATTTCTTAGTCTCCCTCAGTTGAATCAGATATTCTTCTTGTGCTCCTCCCTTTGGGATCTTTTGTATTTCTTGTATGCAGTTCTTTTAGCTTTAATTTTGTCAGCCACCTCCTTTGAGAACCAGATAGGTTTCATTTTTCTTTTGCTTTTCTTTACATTTCTAACATATAGAGCAGTTGCCTTGGCGATTGCTCCTTTTAGATTGGTCCACTGCTGATCCACATCTCTCTCATTTTCCCATCCATTTAGTTCTTCCTCTAGGTACTTCCCCATTTCCTCAAAGTCTGTGTTTTTGAACTGTAAAACTCTGGTTTTTGTGCTTCTTTTCCATATTCTTTTAGTGATATTAAACCATACCGTTTGATGATCACTGGTGCTGAGGTGGGCGCCCACCTTGACATCAGAGACGATATCTCCATTATTGAGCACTAAGTTTTTTGTTTTATTTATTGTTTTTGGTTTTATTGTTTTTGGTTTTATTTTAAGAAATATATTTTAAAATACTATTACTTATTCTTCTCAGGGAAAAAGTATTTGCCTAGGGGTCCATAGGTCAGATACTCCCAAGATCACATCCTCACTTTACTCCTGGCTCTCTCTGAAACACCTGTTGCCTTTTCTCTCAGCTGTCATTGGATAATAATAATAACAACAATATCAACAACAGTATTGATTGTAATAATAATATTTCTCCACTTGCTATCCTGCAGTTTCCAAGTGCAATCCAAGGCCTATTGAAACCAGCCACTGATAGAATACTGAAGTCCTTGAACAATAGAACATGTTGGCATTCCAGTGGCTTAAAAAGGTGCTATATAAAAGTATAAATGATTATTGTTTAGCATTGCTGTACCAAGACAGAAAGAACTTAGAAATGAAAGGCACCTGCTGCTTCATTTTGTATTAGGCAAATGTGCAGGATATTGGTGCACAAGCCATAAAGCACACAAAGAATGAAATAAGCACTTTATTTTTATAACTGCATGTCATTTGTACCTTTGCAGAGATTAAAAAGTACAGTAGGGCTGAAATTTGCATAAGTGTTTTCCGCCATGCCAGCACCTTTAATTAGGGGGAAGACAAGTCAAAATGATCTTGTACCTTTCAAGCCCAGGCATATTCATTATTTTTTACAGGGGAGAAGAATTCAAATTTTGTATGGCCAAGCTGATTAAACAAAACAGCACAATTTACCAAGGGCTTAGGTATTAAAATTTACAGTACATGACAAGGGTTTTCATTTTAAGAAGGCAATCTGCCACTTTCCTGAGATTACATTTCTTATTATAACTACAGGCTCTGAAAAGGTTAATGGATACCTAACAAAGCAGCTCAGGTTCTGTAATTGGATGCAATAATCAGATATGGTGATGGGTTCTTTTGTTAATGAAATTATAATGTAGGTTGGCAATGGGTTAGAAAAACGTCAGAGGCTGGGAGGTCTGAAAGAAGCTGCGGGCCCCTGAGTTCGTGGTTTGCAAATGTAGCATGGCATATTGTTTTATTTCTCGGCTTATGCAGACAGCTGTCAAGTCACGCATAGCACTGTCCCATAACAAATGCTTTTAAGTTGTTTATCTGAAGATATTATTTATTTATCTTTGTAAACTACTAGGAAAGAGACACCATTAGGCACAGATAGATAAGAAAGCCCCCCAAGTTTTATTAGCCGAGGTTTCCTGACAATAACAGAATATAAAGTTGCATTTTCAATCATTTTCCAGTGTAATTATTCCAGTACAAGTAATCAATGCTAGTAATGTCAATGAACACAACCAAAGCTGCACTTCCTCTCACTCACTGACAAAGGACACACAGTATAAATATCATTCTGTGAGTTTAATAGCTTGTATATTCTTTCTCTGGCTTTATAGGTGTAAAAATTGTTTGTTGAAAAAGGTTCTTTATTAATAGTTTCTCCAGTTGTTGACCATTGTTTCCCCTCTTTTCTAGACTACATTTAAAACCTGCCATTCTAAACTTAAATTGCATAAATGCAGGGAATGCAAATCACAAGCCTAATCTCAAATTCTTAGATTCCTATTGCCCCAAATTAATCTCTATGCTAATTATCTGTAATTGTAATTACAGTTTAAAAGGGCTAACCCTTAGTTGACCCCCCCTACACAAACAAACACATACACCCCCTTCCAGATTCTGTAACCATGTATAAATTATAGGCTATGTGACCCCCACCCTTTCCTATAAATCTGTCAGCTCCAGGCTTTTACTTAAAAATAGGAATTCACTCAAAATGTATTAATAAAGTTTACTAAATGTTGTTATCCTAAAGTTGCTACCCCCATCTAAGATTTATATCACCTGAAGTTTAGCTGATTCAGAAGTCTAGCCAGATGAAAGTCTTTAGCAAGCCATGCTACTATGCTGCCAAGACTCTCTGCAATGAGTTGTGCTCCCAGCACTTCCTGTTGTCCATTATGATCTTCTTAGCTTAGACTTGTGTGCAGATGATTTTGCATACAGTTATTGTAAGTGGACTTTAGCTGGTCGTCATCATATCTGGGTCATAAGTGGCTGATATCTAGTGTTAGGTCTCTTCCATTGGTTAGTTCATAGACATCTGATTATTGGCCTTCCAGATATCTCAGTAGGTATGACTGAGCCTTATGACACTCTTCAATGTCAGCAAGTTTTTATCAATTGGCTAGAGTTCATTTCAAATCTGATTGAATGGCAAGGCAGTCCATGTCAGACCTTAATATTAATCATGGCTATTAAGGAAAATATCCACAGTACTTTCCTGAGTTTTATATCTTCAGTTACTTGTTTGGACATCTTCTCATGCTGTGCTGAAATCTTTTATAGGTCTCAGGTCTTGCTCTCTGCTCTACATTGGCAAATCATACCCTGTTATAATAAACTTTTTGTGTGATATCTAAATGCAGCTAAACTCTGACTCATCTTACTGATAAATTCCACCCCTCCCTTTCAGTTTCCTGCTTTTGTTTCTCACTCTTAAGCCATGAAATATGTTTCTATTTTACAGGATACATCTGTAGGCTGACATTAATTGCCTGTCTGAATGAAATGGAGTCAGGTTTTAAGCTTAGAGAGGCAAAATAAAATATATAGAAATAAAAGTATGTATCTTGCAAAGGGTTCTTATAGGTATACTTTACATTCTTATAAACAAAGAATGAAAAGTTCCAGAACCAAGGCATATTTTACACTGAATTTGAATCAAAACCAAAGCATGTTTTCTTTCTCTGTTTTTTTTCTTCTTGTAACCTAGCAGTTTCATTCTTCTCCTTTCTAGTCAATCATAACCTGGGCTGGGAGTTGATGCAGTGCCACTCCCAACTTACTTTAGTCTACTCACTGCAGCAGTCAGAGGCAACATACCAGGGCTTATTCTGGAACTTTGCAATCATTGGTCCTGAATCCAGCCTCTAGGTGTCGCTATTGTGTGCTCACTATGGGGCAGATTTTAAAAGCCCTACGCACGTAAATCCAGCTGGATTTACGCGTGCAGGGGGGGGGTTATGTGCGTCGAGCCTATTTTGCATAGGCCCAGTGATGCGCGCAAGCCCTGGGATGCGCGTATGTCCCGGGGCTTGAAAAAAGGGGCAGGGCGTGGGCGGTCCGGGGTGAGGCAGGGGCATGGCCATAGGCCTTCGTAGGGCTGCTAGGCCGGGGAATCGTGCACCGGCACTTGGCCAGCGTGCAAACTATGCCTGCCAGGAGGCAGGCCCAACTTGTTGAATAAAGGTTGTGGGGGGGTTAGGGTAGGGCTTGGGGGGCGGGTTAGGTAGGGGAAGGGAGGAGAAGGTGGGGGGGGGGGGGGCAGAAGGAAAGTTCCAAAATTGGAGCGGCCTTGGAGGGAACGGGGAAAGCCATCGGGGCTCCCCTAGGGCTCGGCGCGCACAAGATTTGATGACCTTCGGAGTGAGGAAACTCACTCAAAGATGAGATTTGTGCAATGTTCTCTCAACCTAGTTTGATGTTACCCAGGTAGAGGGTCCATCAAGCTAGGTTGAGAGAACATTGCACAAATATAATCTTTGAGTGAGCTTCCTCACGCCAAAGGTCATCAAATTTTCACAAGAGAGCATTGTTCTGTTCGTATATCTCACTTTGAATGTCAAAGTGGCCCCTAACCCCTACACTAATACCTAAACCTCACCTTGAGTTACTAGGTGGGCCTACCTTAGAGATATAAATTTAAATACCTATCTAGTGTGAGTGCATTATGGTTAGGTTCTCTCTCTCTCTCTCTCTCTCAATAGTTAGGCTGGCTCTCTGGGAGCTTCACAACTACTAAATCCAGCATTTGAGAACACATTGCAACATGCAATAAAGCATTAAGGCAACCTATCACACAGCTTAGCTGTATTGAAAAGCTAAAGTTGTGTAATAGGGCTTTGCAAAACAGTAAGCCCACCTCTTTTTCTGATTTGCATTGCGCTATACGTTATGGTGCTATCGCATGTATTAAGGGGGTTTCACATGCGTTAAAGATGCTTAACGCATGCAAAAACGCTATTTGATAAATGACCCTGTTAGTCGAATAAGTAGAAATGTTCAGACTTATCCAGTTAAGTTACATAGATGTTAGATCTGCTCCATAGCAGGTCTAAACATCCAGATAAAACTTATCTGGCTAAATAGTGGCCCCTTTTTTACATGTATAAATTCAAGTGGACTTTGATTTACATGTGTATGTTGAGGTTTTAAAATATAAAATGCTCACATATGTGCTACTTTATGTCAACAAGTGCTAATTTTTATGTGCACAACTTTTGGAAATTCACCTTATGGGAAGGGCAATTTTCAAAGCTCTTTCTGTGGGTAAAACACTGCTTTACCATCAGATATGGGGGTGGGTTTTGGTTTTTTTGGGGGTTTTTTTAATTGCCCACCCTATTCATGGATAAAATTATGAGCCAGTATGTGCATTCCTGAGGGGGACAGAGGCAATCAAATATCTTTACATTTTCAAACATATGCATGCAGCTTTACTCAGAAAAATATTTGCACAAAGAGCAGGTACAAAGTTGTGCAGTCACTTTTTTCTTAGGCCATTTTCAAAAGGAAAAAAGCTTGTCTTTTTAAAACTGGTGCAAATTCCATGAGCAAAAAAAACCAAACAAACCCTGGACTTTGCATTTCAGTGGATGATCTGAAAATTGCCCTCATACTGATTATTCAGATGTGTGCACATTTTCTTCCCTCCTCCCAGCCCTTTTCCATCTATACAACAGGGCAAAGCATGTGAATACTTTTGTACCCATGCCCATGTTAGCACATTTTATTTATTTATTTATTTATTTATTTATTTATAACTTTTTTTTATACCGAAGTTCAGGTAACAGAATTACTTATCACTCCGGTTTACATTATAACAAGTAGAAAACAATGACAACATATGTCTTACAATGAACAAGGGAGTGAACAACTTGGATAATATAACATAACATAACTAGGAACAGTAGCAGTATGCACTATTAGAGCGAAACTAGCGCATGGGGTGGGATTTTCCCATTGAAAATCCACTACAGATGTGCACTAGGTGGCATAATGAAAATTGCTTCCAAAGTCTGTTAGGGGAAAATACTCCTGGCTCAGTATCATGTGGTATGGATACATATGTTCAGTAGAATAAAAGCAGCAATTTTCAAAGCCTTTTACCTGGGTATCGTGACCTTCCTAAAAAAAAAAAAAAAACAAAAAAAACTGCCCTCCTCAGAGAGGCTACAAGTATGTATGAAATAGGAAGGTTTCTAGGGCTGTGTTTAGTTGGTGGGAGGGAGTAAGACAGCACGCATACTTGGAATTTTCAATCATGCATGCACTATTTTAGCCCTCCTTGACACCTCCACAATTAGTAGGTACAGAGTAGGCAGGTTCATTTAGCACATATACATTAGGCTAGGTATTTCAAAGGGAAGCAGCTGCATGATTTCCCTTTAAAAATTAGTTATGAAGTCCTCACGGGGAAAGTGTTTTATGTTCTTTACAGCTATGTGGAGCACTCAAATGAGTATATAAATGAATGGTTTTCTTTTAAATAATTCTGGTTAACTGTATGGAAAGCAAACATGCCCAACCATAAATCTTGTTGCACTGACCAGCCCTCAGTCTGGCAAAGCTGTTATAAAGAGGCTCGGAAACACGGGACCCGGCCCTTACTCCTTGACATGGAATGAACACAATGAATCTACACGGAATGAACACGATGCTGCATTCACTCCATGGGCACCACAATGCCAGCACCGCTGTGGAATGTGGACATGCCTCTGAAGTGGCTTGCAGCAAACTAGGGCCAAAGTCTACAAAAGAAGAGGACATGGCTTTCTGCTTTCACTTTTGCTTAAATTTTACTCATGAGCATGCTGTATCTTTAAATCACAGGGGGGAGGGGGGGAGGGGGGGAGGTTGCAAGTTAATAACTGAAGTTGCAGATGAGAAAGTGGGGGAAGTAGTGGCAGCAATTGGATGGTAGAAAGAAGAGGCCAGAGCACTGTCTGTCCCATTCTTGTAACCTACCTTGCTGCCCCTTCCCATCCTCCCTAGTATGCTTGCATGTTCTCGCAACCAAATCACAGCGCTTATTTGAGCCAGGTGGGCTGGCCTCATGTCAAAAAGGAATTGCTGGGAGGAAAATTCAATGTTATGTCCTGCAGCTTTCCAGGACCCAGAAGTGGCAATGAAACCCAGTGTTGTTCATGTAAAGGTAAATTGTAAAAGCCTGATGCGCATATCAATTAGGGAATACGCGAATATGTCGGGACGGCGCACACTTAGAGGATTTTAAAAGCTGCCCAGGTATATGTGTAAATGCCACTGCGCACAAATGAAAAGCTTTCAAAAAGGGGCGGGGCATGGGCATGGTCTAGGCAGGGAATTGGTGTTCTGGGAATTTTAACCTAAAATTTGCACGTAAATACTTACATGCACTGGTTCATTCCAAGGTCCCCCTGACGCACATGTTTACTTCTCCCTATGGATGACTTGTAAGTTATAAAACAAAGAAATCTAGACATATCAGCGGGGTTCTCAAGGTTGGAGCTAACAACGGAGGAGCCAGCTGTTGCGTTGAAGGTGTACCCTTGGGCTGAGGTGGGGTTGACGTAACCTGTAGATAAGGACCTACGGGTCCCCACCGTCAGCAGGTGGAGTGGGCTGAACGACAGGGGCCACTGGAGCTTCACCTATACCAGCCATCTTTCCCCATGGGTTGAGCCTTTGGGAGCCAGGGCCGGCAGGACTTAGGTGGGCCTCTGTATGTAGTTGCAGTAGGAGTTGGTTCAGCCCAGAGACAGCAGGTTAGAGATGGTACAGTCTTGGTACTTGGTACAAGTCAGACTTGGTAATGTACTGGAAACTCTGGCTCCAATGGAACAAAGGCAGACAGAGGGCACTCGAGCAAAAGCAGGCCGAAGCCTGAAGAAACCACGTCCAGGGAGTTAGCTGAAGAGGTGTCCAAAGGTAGGAGTCAGGGCTGGAGGCAATGTGAAGGCAGTGGCAAGCAAGGCTGAGGTCTGATCACGGAGATAGTCAAGAGCGTAGTCAATCACGGCAGAGGTTTGATCACGGAGATGGTCGAAGGCGTAGTCGGATGAAGCAGAGGTCTGGGTCTGGAGATAGACAATGCTTAGTCGGATGAAGCAGAGGTCTGGGTCTGGAGATAGGCAATGCATAGTCGGATGAAGCAGAGGTCTGGATCTGGAGATAGGCAATGCGTAGTCAGGCGAAGTGGAGGTCTGGGTCTGGAGATAAGCAGTAGCATAGTCAAGCGAAGCAGAAGTCTGGGTCTGGAGATGATCAATGGCAAAGTCAGGCAAAGCAAAGTCAAAGTCCGTGTAGTCAGTCTGATGCATAAGCAGGGTAGGAATGAAGAGACAGGAACCAGGAACACGAGGAACAGGAATGCAGGGATGAACGAATCTCTAGGAAGCAATGAGTACTCAACCAGTGAGGAGACCTGTTGCAAAGGCAATGCTAGGGAGCAGAGCTGAGCTTAAATACTGTAGTTTAGATTGACTTCATCATCCGGGGCCATGGCTAGGTTCCCGCCACAGTCCCAAGAGTCAATGGTGCATGCGTGCGCCTAGGGAGGGGCGTGGCACGAGTAGCAGCGTCTCTCCGAGGGCCACATGGAGATGCCCAACGAGAAGTGGAAGCAGGACCGGGAATGCCGGGGACTGTGGCAGAGCCAGGAGGCACCAGGAGAGGCCCAAGAACGGAGCTGACGGCCCACTGCCACCAGCGAGGAGGAACCAGAGGCTGGAGTTACTGTAGAAAAGTGAGGGGGCCGTGCCGCGGGTCTGCTGTGGACAGCACACATAACATCAGCTAGGGGGGTTTGGAAGTCCGATCCCTTAACTGTGAAAACGGGCAATAGTGTTTGCATGCATCCCTTTTAAAATCTCTCCTCTTAAGCAGTAAAAGTGGCATTTGCATGCACAGGAGCCTGCCCACTTAAACTAGAGCACACAGGTGCACATGGCCAGGCTATTTTATAACATGTGCACATATACGCGTGTATTTTATAAAAAGGCCACGTCCCTGGGTGCAGGCCAACAAACACACACACGTGTCCACACGCTGCTTTAAAAGTTATCATCTTAGATTGGTTCATGTATTATTTCTGACCGCACTAGGAATCTTGGGGACAACATATAGTTGAATAAATAGATCTGAACCAGATCCAATGTACATAAAATCAAAGATGTCAATATCCAATAAATCCTAATATACTTCCTTTCCCATTGATTATATTCAGACAACAAAATATGTTAAATTTGAATGTCACACAAAACCTCTCTACATATAGAGTAGAAAATTATTAAAAATAAAATGCATACTTAAGCCAAGAAAACTAAAGAGCCCTGCTATAGTAGTAATTTTGACTCAACAGTTTCCTCCTTCTCCTTTAGGTTTCTAATTTAATTAAGCTTCAGCAGGGAGTATGGCACCATGAACTTTCATTCAAGCTTACCCATGGTTCCGCCCCCCCCCCCCCCCCCCCTTTGTCTATAACCCCCCTCCAGCATGGCTCATTAATCACAACAACAGTCCTTAGCTCAAGGGCCATATACAATAGCCTGATATGTGTGCGCTGCTAAATCTAGTCAAAAGGTGTTACCACTGAGCGAGTGACTGTTGCTCCTGACCTTTCTGCCCACTCACCCCAACAACCTTGGCCCCAGCAAGTCCAGGGAGCAGCACTTGCCACTGAACCTCTGGCCAGGCCCCAAGTCATTGCTAAGGTGGATGAAATGGAGAGCAAGCATAGTGCATTACTTATTTTACCTGGCAATACAATTTTAACTATCACTGGAGGAAGATGATAAAATGAAACAGCAGCTAAATCTTTTACAGTCCTCCCTCAAAAGAATACCGATAGTAATATCATAAAAGCTGCATATTAAAAATCCCATCTTCTCTTAAAATCATTGTTCATCTACTTATTATATTTCACTTCTACTTTTTGTTATGTTGCCGTGGAAGACTTTTTCAATACCGTTTGACCAGCTTGCAGTAGGCAGGTTTGCAGATCAGGTGCCACTGCTCAAGAAATACAGACTATAAAATTTAAATATAAATTATTTACCATGACCAAAAGTGTTCTCTCATTAAATTTCCAGGAGCAAAAGAATACTTTTCATCTAGGAGGATAATGATAAGATGTGGAAAAGAAAGACCAATAAACTGAATGCAATGGCATTAAACTTAATTTAAGTTTATAAAGGAAATGAATGGGGTAATATCAGAAGCAATTTTTTATGAGGCTGTGTTTAGCAGCTTTATAGGCATTTTATGTACTACTACAACCACTCTACTAGTAGCCATTTCTTTATTGCTAGCAGTCGTACACAGCACCGTAGAAAAACACAGAGACAATCCCTACAATGGGGACCTTATTGACTAGTCAAGACAGAAAACAAAAGACTAGTACCAGGTGAGTTATTAGGTAGAATTAACTGAGAAAAGCTGGAAGAAATCAGGCCTCCTGCCTTCTAACAAAAATCTACACAAGGAAAGTAGAAAGAGTGGGTCCCCATGACAAGTGTGCATTTGTAATGGCAGATTTAACTGCTTTGCAAATTAAATATATTCTTTTCTCTACACCAACCATCTAATGGTAGAACTTAAAAAGCAATATTAGTCCAGCATTTACTGCCAGAGTCACTATGCTGTGCTAAAAATTGGTCACTAAGATACAATTAATTAGTAGTCAATTTTAGCGCAGCTTACATTAAAGCGTTTAATTAGTAGTCAATTTTAGCGCAGCTTACATGATAGCGAATGGGGCCTGTTCATGGGGTACCCCGTATCCCGGAGAGGCCCAGATGTCTCACAAGGTTCCTACCTCAAAAACTGTAAAAACCCAAAAGCAACCCAGAGGTAAAATTCCAACCAGCCAGGGAGTGGCCTGGAAAGGGAAAACCCGCCTGACCCTGGTCAGTCTTCCCAGACAGGGTTTGCCTGGTTCTTCTGACAAAGCCTGAAGAAACCAACCCAGAAAAAACTCCACACTACCTCCTAACTCCAACTCCAGAGCTGCACTGCCTCCAGAGCTCGCTCTTACAAGTTTGTTAACTTTCAGGAGATGGACCATCCCAGCACCCTCAAAGGGAGGGGCTGCATTTCAATGGAAATTTCTCTGTTTCCAACTTAATCTGGACTGCTTTCTGAATATAGGATTACCCAGGGCTTAATGGTGATGCAACATATGTTTTCATCATTTCTAAAAGAAATTAGCTATCTCTTTAAACTTATTTTATTATATCTAAATTGATTAAATAATAGCATTATAGATAGATATAGATCGATAGATAGAAGAGATATATATGTCACCTAGGCATTTAACAAGGTCTAAAGCTCCAGTAACATACTCAGTGAATCAATGGGCCAGATTTAACTTCAAATTACTTCATTTATACTTACATGCTTAGCCTGAAATGGGCTGCTCTTTTATGACCCATGATTTTACATGGACTGGAAAGTAGATTACAGTAACCACTACAAATAGGGTAGGGTAGAAGTATGGGGAAGAAAACACAAGAAAACAAATCACATGCTATTCAGTAGTATTGTATACCGTATTTTTCGCTCCATAAGACACACTTTTTTTCCCCCAAAAGTGGGGGGAAAATGTATGTGCGTCTTATGGAGTGAATATAAAAAAAAAAACCAAACAAAAATCTAACAAACCCCCCCCCCCCCGACTCCCCCAAGACCTGCCGACTTAATGTCCTACAACCCCCCACCCTCCTGACCCCCCCAAGACCTGCCAACTTAATTTCCTACAACCCCCCACCCTCCTGACTCCCCCAAGACCTGCCGACTTAATTTCCTACAACCCCCCCCACCCTCCTGACCTGCCGACTTAATTTCCTACAACCCCCCCCCCTCCTGACCCCCCCCCAAGACCTGCCGACTTAATTTCCTACAACCCCCCACCCTCCTGACCTGCCAAACGTCCCTGGTGGTCCAGCGGGGGTCCAGGAGCGGTCCGGGAACGATCTCCTGGGCGTGCGCTGTCGGCTGCCAGTAAACAAAATGGCGCCGACGGCCCTTTGCCCTCACTATGTCACTGGGACCGACCGCTGCTATTGGTCGGTCTCAGTGACATAGTGAGGGCAAAGGGCTGTCGGCGCCATTTTGATTACTGGCAGCCGACGGCCCAAGCCCAGGACACCGCTCCTGGACCCCCGCTGGACCACCAGGGAAGTTTGGCAGGTCTTGGGGGGGTCAGGAGGGTGGGGGTTGTAGGAAATTAAGTCGGCAGGTCAGGAGGGTGGGGGGTTGTAGGAAATTAAGTCGGCAGGTCTTGGGGGAGTCAGGAGGGTGGGGGGTTGTAGGAAATTAAGTCGGCAGGTCAGGAGGGTGGGGGGTTGTAGGAAATTAAGTCGGCAGGTCTTGGGGGGTCATGAGGGAGGGGGTTAATTTAAAGGGTTGGGATGGGGGTTTTTTTGGGGGGGAGGGGTTCCCAGAGAAAGAAAAGTTTTCTGATCTGGGGAGTGGACCGAAATGGCCCTCCCCAGACCCGAAAACAAAATGGGGAGAAAAAAAAAAGCTATGCACTCCCCTAATTTGCTCCATAAGACGCCCAGACGCAGAGCCGGTTTAGCACAATTTTTTTTTTTTTTTTTCCCCATCTGAATCCTAGGTGCGACTTATGGTCAGGTGCGTCTTATGGAGCGAAAAATACGGTGTCTCAGTCTGTATTATGTATTTTAAAGACTGACCTGTTATTAAAGTCACAATGAGGTCTCCTGGTATTTTAGGATGAAGGCATAATAGTTGTAAATAACTTGTAAAACAGGGTTTCATCATTATGTATTAATCACACAGTGCCTCAGGGATGTCACCATAAGTAAAATAGGGCTCATGGTAGAAGTATCTCAAAAGAGTGGGGCATGTAAAAATATCATCTATGTCTCTTTCCCTCTCCTGCCCTACTATTAAAGCACTATTGTTTACGGAGGAGAAGGCTATACTTAGTAGGGATGTGCATTTATTTTCAAAACAAAATGATAGAAAAAAACATGACATTTTGCATTTTTTCTATTGTTTTAGTGCACACTATTTCTGAATAGTACGTACTGTTTGGAAATATTCCAAAATAATGTGCATTCTTTCCAAAACATAAAAAAAAATTAAGAATATTTAAAACAACAAAAAATCAACCCCCAAATGATACAACATGATACCAATTGATATTTTTTGTCCTGCACATTCCTTATATATGGTCCTCTGATTTGAATCAATGGCTAAATATCTGTCATTTTGACTGCATCATTTTTTCTCATGACGCAAAAAGGATATTCGGGCTGGCCTGCAGGATGATGATTCCATCCCCAGAGATTTAATCCCGTGAATAAATTATATTGCATGTTCCCAAATTAAGCAAATTCAAAGGTTTCAGGAACATGACAGCAGTGGAAAGTCAAGCCTTGGGAGGAAAGAGGGAGGTGAGCGTGGAAAGGGAGACTAAACCATTAAGGGGAGGGTGCAAATAAAGAATGAAAATAGGTGAGGAGATGTCTGCAGACTAATACAAATTAGAATCCAACCAGCTCCACTTATTCACTTGTATTTTAATAGTTTAGATTTACCAGTCTCACACATTAGGCTTTGATAAGTCTCTGCGTTTTTCATTTTTGAATGCTCTTCCTCTATCTTTTCCTTTTTTTCAGTTTTTCTCATTATCAGTTTACTTTCTTGCAGCTGGCTGTAATGGAGACTAGTTTGAAAGCCACAGGCCAACGTCTCAGTGAACTCATATTTACTGTTTTGCACTGTGAAATACTAAAAAATAAACTTGAATCTGGGAACTGTAGTTAGTGCCAGCAGTTCCAAGGTTGGAAAGTAAGCAATTAAGTGGTGCCAAAGTCTGAAAGGGAATTTATAGGAAGAGGTTCAGATGTTCTTTGAACTGTTAAGAAGAACATAGAGAGGGAGGGGAAATTGCTCCTATCCCAAGAAATTGCCAGTTTTAGCATATAAAAAGTGAGAAAAACTAGAGGGCGAGAGTGATTTCTTCCTGGAAGTGATAAAGCAGACGGATCCCTTTGGAAATACAAGCTTGCTATCTATCTGTCTATACACATATTTAGGTATTTTCTTTAGCAGTTGTTATTATCTACAATTAAGTATTCTGTATTATCTGATTATATTATTCTCTGTTCTAACCTATTGCTCATTTAGGGAGGGACTGCAGGAAAATATCAGCACCGGGGGGGGGGGGGGGGGGGGGGGGGGGGGGGGAAGGGTTTCAGAACCAGCCCGCGGGGTATCTGACTTCTTCATGCGCTGTCCCTATAGTACACGTTCCAACAGCTCCCAAAAGCTCAGCCCTTGAGAGGTACATCATGTGACCTGGAGCCTGGCAGAATTGAGCCAAAAAATCTCTAACAGATTTCACATTTTTCCTAAATAACTAAGTAGTAGTTCATCTGGACTCCTGTGCTGCTTTGGGTCAGTGGCTCTCCCCATCCAGACATACTTTGTGTCAGAATATGTTTGTGGGTTTCTGACACAGACACACACACTCGTTCTGGCTCAGACACAGACAACATTTAGTACCATATCAGACACACATACACATTCTATTGCTCTCAGTATGGGCCTGATTTTAAAAAGCATTTACATGCGTAAAACTGTGTTTTACGCATGAAAATGTACTTTACTCAAGTAACTGGACTTTTGAAAATTGCTACAATATATGCCATTGAATTCTCCATAGGATTTACTGCAAAAGTGCACTTTACGCAGATAAATGGCTTTTGAAAATTGCTACAATGGTAGTTACATTTACACATGTAAATTCTTTTGAAAATGACCCCCTATGTGTGTGTGACTGATATGGTACTTCTGCCATCATTTCTATGTTTTCTATGTTACTCGGAGACCCAACATTTGTTACAGGGAGGTAGCAGCAAGAAATTGAATCTACTTTTAGGGTCTGGCCACTGTTGATGGACCTTTGATCCGAGTCAGCATGGCAACTTCTTATTTTCTTATGGCATTAAGTCTATTGTAATGCTTGCTGGGTGTGGGCCTGGACCTCAGAAAATCTTGGGTAAACTGAATTACAATTACAAAACAGTAAACCTCCACACCAAAACAGCACTAATTGCCAGCACGGAAAGAGCTACCATCGATACTATAAAAAGGCAGCACAGACCAGTGGCGTAGCCAGAATTGATTTTTTGGGTGGGCACAAGGTTAACATGGGTGGGCTGTAGGCATGCAGGTCTACTAGTTGTTTTTTTACTGATAAATAATGCCAAATTATGCAGCATAGCATTCACATCTACGCCTAAGTATGAGGTTTACTTAATGATACAAACATAATTCACGGTGATTTGTGGTACTTTAGCCTTCTTATTATTACGATTTTATACACGGCGCCTACCTGTCCATAAATTTTGAGAGAGCGGTTGTGTTGCTTATATTTAAATTGCTAACATCTCAAAATATAGATATATATTTTTACCTTTGTTGTCTGATCTTTGTATTTTTCTAATCAGTTGGTCCTGGTCTCTCTTTCCCATTTTTTCCCTTGTCGCTCATTTCCTAATTCCTTTTCAGTGTCTTTCTTCTATTACTGTCTTCTTCCCTTCCACACACACACACACACACACATACACGCTTTCTCTCACAGACTCCCTCTCACACACTCAAGCTGTCACTCTCATATGCTCTCCCCCCCCCCCACCCCACCACAAGCTCACATTCAAGTTCTCACTTTCTCACCCCTCCCCAGGCTTATATTCTTATGCACACACAGACGCACATCCAGGCACCCATTCTCACCCACACACATAAACCCAGACTCCCATTCTCACCCACAAACCCATGCTCCCAGTCTCACCCACACATATTCAAGCTCCCATTCTCATCCATACATATACACATTTAAGGTACTATTCTCACCCACACATACACACATTCAAGCACCCATTCTTATCCACATAGTCAAGCTTCCATTCTCACCCACCCACACAAACCCAGGCTCTCATTCTCACCCATATATACACACATTCAAGCTCCCATTCACCCACATATTCAAGCTTCCATTCTCACCCACACATACACATATTCAAGCTCCCATTCTCACCCACACACAAACCCAGGCTCCCATTCTCAACCACACATACACACATTCGAGCTCCCATTCACCCACATATTCAAGCTTCCATTCTCACCCACATACACACCCAGGCTCCAGTTTTCACCCACACACACTCCCATTCTCATCCACACATACACATTCAAGCACGTGCACAGCTTCCGCTTTCTCCCCCAGAGCAGGAAGATCAGCTGCCTCTCCTGCTGCCACCGGACTCCTGCTATCTTCGGGCGTAGGGCCGTACTGCCCGCCGAACTTCCTGTCGGGGGGGGGGAGCGGAAGCGCAGCGCACAACGTCCGCTTCCTCCCTCCCTTCCCCCCCCCCCCAAGCAGGAAGATCGGCGGACCATACGGCCCGACGCCCGAAGAAGATAGCAGGAGGCCGGTGGCAGCAGGAGAGGCAGCTGATCTTCCTGCTCTGGGGGAGAAAGCGGAAGCTGTGCGCGGCGCTTCCGCTCCCCCAAACAGGAAGTTCGGCGGGCCGTTTGACCCGAAGATAGCAGGAGAACGGGTGGCAGCAGGAGAGGCAGCTGATCTTCCTGCATTGGGGGGAGGAAGCGGAAGCTGCGTGCGGCGCTTCCGCTCCCCCCCCCGAACAGGAAGACCGGTTGGCCATACGGCCGCAGCAGCGCTGCCCCATGTGTGCTGTGATGGCGCGCGAGGCATGGGTTCTCTTGTTCACTGTCGCGGGGATGGGATCCCGCGACAGCCTTGCAGTTCCGGTGCCAGTTGGGTGGGCCTGGGTCTAAGTTGGGTGGGCACCTGCCCACCCAGGCCCACCCGTGGCTACGCCACTGGCACAGACTCTAAAACATCAATGCACTTCCTACCGGGAAAAGAAAACAAGTCAGGCTGTTATAGATCCCTAAACAGAAGCTACATGCTAGCAGAATATGTCACCTCCTTTACATGTGCAAAACACAAACAGAGCCTCAAATACAGAATAAAAAGATCATAAGAAATGTGCAGACCAAAACTGAACTGGAAACCACAACAAACCAGTGCAACAATGGAAAAATAGAATCATCATCTTTCCTCATAAAAATATCAAACAATAAAATGAAAAAATATAAAATTTCAACCATAATAGTAAAATCATACTAAAAAAAAGAATACATATTTCAAAACATCCAATAATTAGGAACCAATAAAATATTTTAAAATAGCAGACACATTTAATAACATCTAATAATTTAAACTAATAAGATTAAAAATCCCACGCTCTTTATACCTGGGAACTTTTGATTCCTATCACTCAGTCATGGATCACCCAGGTATAGGGGTGCACACAAGCTCTTCTCATATAAACACACTGTCTAACACATGTTCATTCTCAAATATATTCTGTCATATGCACCCTTACAAACATGCTCTTTCATGTTCACACACATGCTCACTGACTCACTTACACATTCACATGTGCTCACTCACTCACATGGACTCACATATGCCCACTGTCACACATGGGCTCAAACACAGGGTCAGTGCTAGGTTTTTTGCTGCCCCCCAGATCCATTCAGTCTCTGTCCCGGCCCATCAAATAAAGCCCAGCTCCCTCCTGCAATCTATATTTTTAAAAACTGACATGCCCCCACCCTCTCATCTCGGTCACATTTGCAGAACACAGAGAGACTCTGACCAAATACGGAATAAAGAGATCAGAAAGTATAAATAGAAACATGCTGAGAAGAACTGAACTGGAACCCACAACAAGCCAGCCTCAACATGCAGAGCAACAATGGAAAAATAGGAACATTACCATTCTTTATAAACCATTAAATAATAAAATCAAGAAATATAAAACATTAATCATAATAGTAAAATCATATTCATAAAGGGCCGGATTTTAATACCTACGCAGGGTGTACATTTGTGCTTGCAACCCGATGCACATAAATGTACGCCCAATTTTATAACATGCGCGTGCAGCTGTGCGCATGTTATAAAATTCGGGGTCGGCGTGCGCAAGGGGGTGCACAATAGTGCACCTTGCGCGCGCCGAGCCCTTGGGGAGCCCTGCTGGCTTTTCCCGTTCCCTCCGAGGCCGCTCAGAAATCGGAGCGGCCTCGAAGGGAACTTTCCTTCAGCCCCCCCACCTTCCCTTCCCTTCTCTTCCATTACCTAACCTGCCCCCAGCCCTACCTAACCCCCCCCCCTTTATTTTATGTTGTGCCAGCCTGTGATCCCGGGCACAGCAGCAAATGGCCGCTGTGCCTGGAGGCTCCGGCCCTGCCCCGCCCATTCCCCGCCCCTTTTTTTCAAGTCCCGGGTCTTACGCGTGTCCCGGGGCTTTACGTGCGCAGCCGGGCCTTTTGAAATAGGCCTGGCGCGCGTAACCCCCCTACGCACGTAAATCCCCGCTCGTAGGGCTTTGAAAATATGCCCCAAAAAGAATAAAAATTTCAAACCAGTTAATGAATAAGAATATCCAAAATTTCCCAAACACCAATAAAATATTTCAAAACATCTGATGAATAAAAAATTCAATAATTAAAAAATGTTCTATTCCCCTCCCAAAATTAAATATTTCAAAAGAGCAGAAACATCAAATTACACCCAATAATTAAAATTAATAAAGATTTAAAAATTTCCTGCTCTCAATAACTGGGATCTTTTGATTTCCAGTCACCCTGAGATCATTGTGGATTGGGGGAGGTGGACTGTACAAATTTTATCTTCCCTCTCACATCCATGCACAGTAACACATTCATTCTCTCACACATTCTCTCTCTCACATACACAGGCTCCTTCTCCTTCACAGATACATTATGTGTGTGTGTGAATGTGTGCCTGTGAGAGCCTATATGTGACACATAGGCTCTCACAGGCACACAAACATTCACAAACACACAAGCACACAGGTTCTCACAGACATACTCACAGGCACGTAGGCTCTCACAGACACACACACACATAGGCTCTCATACAGACACACACAAACACACAGATAGGGTCTCAAACACACACACATATGTGCTCACATATACACATAGGCTGTCACAGAAACAGGCACACATATAGGATCTCTCACAAACACATCTATAGGCTCTAACACAGACCCAGACACACAGAGGATCTCAATCACACACACATACAAGCTCACACATATACATACAGGGCCCCCTATTGTCATCAAGCCATGGTGGGATGAGCTCCACCACGACCCAATGGCCTTCCTGCTTGGGGGAGGGTGAGCAGAAGCTGTGTGCAGAAGCGTGCGCACTCAAAAACACAGGCCTCTCCTTCAGCTGCCGGCTGCTCCTTCAGTATCTCCTCTGGTGGCCCCGCAGCCTCTCCTGCTGCCGCTGGCCCACCGCCCCCCCCCCCCCCCCCAGGTGTGCCACCCTGTGCAAATGAATAGTATGCCCACCCGATCAAGTGTGAGCTGGGCCTGCTCACACTTGCTCAGAATTTACACCGGCTCACTCTCACTCTGCCACTGAATAAGTTAAAAAAATAATGATTTTACTTATTTTTACATTGGCAGTCAGGGGTTATTCAGGCAGGGCCTCAAAAGAATATCATCTGGGTAGGTGCCCTGTTGCTACTCCATCAGGTAGTCATCCCTAAGCCCACAGTGAGGTAGCCCTGGGAGGTTTGTGCATTTCTGTCAAGATCAGGCGAGGCAGGGCAAGGCAGGTGTGAGGGAAGCAGTGGAAGTACTTCCCATTGCCACAGTGGTGGTAGGAGAGGAAAGGAAAGTAGCAAGAGCAGGACCATGGAACCACCTTAACGCTGCTGTCACTGCAAGAATCCAAAACCTAAGTAGAGCAGGGAGCTGAAAAAATACATAAAATTGCTGCGGCGGCCCCCAGTTCAGCAGCTCTGGTCCGACCTCGTTGGCGTCCCACAGCAGAGCAGCCCTTTTCTTCAGCTATAATGACATGGAAGACAGAGGCAGGCTGCGAGAGGAAGCAGCCAGAGTGTTCCCGCCACCGCAGTGCTGCATGGGAGAGGAGCGCAGGGAGACCTATGCTGCGTCTGGGCTGAAAATTAAAAGGCAACCTTGAGCAGAGAAAAGAGTTGCTGTTGGTGGTGTTGGACACAGCGACTCTGCAGGCATGGGGCCACTGTTACCAACACCAAACCACGTGACTGGGCTGACTGACCCACTGGGGCAGCCCAATAGGCCGATTCGCCCCGATAAAGGCCTGGAACCGCAATATATGGACTATGTGTGTGTGAGTATGTGCGGTCTGAACCGAGGACACTGGTTTCCCATCGTATCGTTACATTGCTGTTGTTGGTTCAGAACTCTTGTAGAGCATGCAAATAATGAATCCACCTAGAAGTGAAAATTAACAGACAAGGAATCTCGGCACCACCAGACCAGCTCTTCTGAAAGGGATTACAATCACAATGTTGCTACCACTATGAGCAAAACTTTCAAAGGAATTTGCCAGGGTAAGTACATCTTTATCTAGATAAATTCCCCAGGCTGAAAACTACCCTCCCTCAGCACCGAAAAAAGAGCATGGGAGGCCATTGAGGTAGAGTACACAATAGTCCTTCATTTTGAATGTCAAATGCATACTTTATCACATTAAAGAGGATAACATTAAAAAAAATGTGGGCGGCAGCATATGGCCGCAAACAGATCAACACAGGTATTTTATAATCCGCACATACAACATATGTGTGTTTTATATAATATGTGTATCTCTACCCTGCAATGCATATAGTTAGCTAATGTGCAAATACATGTAATGCTTTGAAACCATATACTGTATATCATTACATTATTTATTATATACTGATGTTTGATCTGAGATATCACATTGGTTTACATTCAGGTACTATAGGTATTTCCCTATCCCCAGAGGGCTTACAATCTAAGTTTGTACCTGAGGCAATGGAGGGTAAAGTGACTTGCCCAAGGTCACAAGGAGTGACAGTGGGACTTGAACCCTAGGCTCCTGGTTTGGGGCCCCACTGCTCTAACTACTAGGCTATTCCTCCTCCCTATGTTTCCTACCTATTTTAAAAATATGCTCACATATATTTTATATACCTTAGTAAAGTAGAACTTACTCGCTTAAGCCCCCATTTACATGCCCAGGTCAGCCAATTTTAAAACATGTGTGCGTAAATGAAATTAACCAGTTTACCAATTACTCCACCAGTTCTCCCAGTTCTTCTCCAGGTCATGGAGACCCTCCTGGTTCTTCAGCCTCAACTCCCCACAGCTCCCCCAGACCTCCCACCTAGTCAGTATCACATAATAAACATGTTTAATATCACTTATGCCAGATAATTTAGCAGGTGCAAAAATACACACCCGAATGCCTTTTAAAATAGAAACTTGTGCACGTAAGTATTGGAATTCCCCTAGACCAGGCCCAGATTTAGGCACAGGCAAAACAGGCAATTATTTTATTTGTATATTCCGCTTTCTCACAGGACAAGCAGGATGGTAGTCCTCACATATGGGTGACATCATCAGGATGGAGCCCAATCACGGAAAACCTGTCAAAGTTTCCAGAACTTTGACTGGCCCCTACTGGGGATGCCCAGCATGGCACTAACCCTGCAGCCAGCAGGGGTCCCCCTTCAGTCTTCTTTTTTCTGCGCAGCAGTAGCCTCACGGTTTAGGAGCTCTGAAGAGATTCCTGACAGGAATTTTCCTCACGGACTTATTTAAAATTATTTTGCCCCACAGGGGTCCCTCCTCTAACTTTTCTCAGGCCGCGGTACTCCGGTAAGTTTTTCACTGTTTTTCGTCGATTACCATCGAGTTTGTCCCTCGCGGCCTACTGGCTGTCGACCGTACTGTGGCTCGATTTTTTCAATGGCCATGGCATCGGTGTTTCGTCAGTGCCCTGACTGTACTCGCACCATGTCTATCACAGACCCTCATGGAGTCTGTGTAATGTGTTTAAGCCATGAGCATGATGTCCTGACTTGCACCAAATGTGCCCTTATGACACCAAAAGGTCGCAAAGCCAGAATGGAGAAGATGGGACTCCTTTTCCGTGCTCACACCTCGACGCCATCCATCGCATCGACGTCATCGGAACCGGCACTGTCGAAGTCGCACCACCATCGACAACCGTCCGGTGACCGCCCGCCATCGATGTCTTCACGGCCATCGACTCCTGTTTCTCCCCCTCAAGATTGAGGGGATTGAAGGGAGAAACATCGCCATCGGCATCATAAGTCTTGGACTGTCGAGGGAGCGAAATCATCAACCTCGCCACCGTCCGAGCCACCATCGAAGAAGCCCCATCCAGGAATGGCACCGACCACTCCTGCGACTGGGACATCAAGGCCACCCTCACCCGATCGGGGTTTGGGAGTCACGATTCCGCATGTAAAGGTGGTCCCTCCGACTGTGCCTCAGCATCCCTCTTCCGTCATGGAGCCGGAGCTGATTGCCCCAGGTCTCCGGGAAGAACTGGACTGGCTGGTCCAGGAGGCCATCGACAAGGCGATACAACGACTCAGGTTCCTCCGGCACCGACACCGGCACCAACAGTGGAACCGGTCACCAACCCGATTCTAGCAGCACTGACACCGCTGCTATCCCGGATGGAGGCGCTCATGACTGCCCTTCCACCGGTGATTCCCGGGTCTCCAATGGCTCCGGTGCGCTCCCCGATGACAGCTTCATCGGGAGGAGAAACACTGTTTCACATTCCTCCTTCGGGGGTATTGCCTCAGCCATCGATGCCATGTCATCCCTCGCCACCGATTCATTCATCGGGAGCGATACGCACATCGGCGCCATCGATGCCTTCGATGCCGGCACCAATGCCCCCCAGGGCGTCCACAGTGCCCTCGGTGATTCCTTCAATTTTTTTGGAGCCTCAGCCGGGCCCTTTGGGTATCCAACCCCCTTCTCGTCCTACAGGTCAGCCTGCTGATCCTTATGACACCTGGGGTGATGATACTTCCTCAGACACCGATGATTTACCTTCACCTCCTTCTCCTACTGAAAGTAGAAAGCGTTCTCCTCCAGAGGACCTCTCTTTCATTAATTTTGTGAAGAAAATATCAGAATTGGTCCCTTTTCAGCTTCAGGTGGAGCAAGATGATAGGCACCAGATGATGGAGCTTCTCCAATTCCTGTATCCCCTAAATTGATCACTTCTATTCCCATTCATCAAGTTCTTCTTGACCTCCTCAAAAAGAACTGGGAAAACACTGGATCCATTGCCCCAGTACACAGAAAGGCTGACACTACTTATCTGGTACAGTCAGCCCCTGGCTTTCAAAAATCTCAGCTTGACCACCACTCAGTTGTGGTAGAATCAGTTCAAAAGAAAGCAAAAAGGACGAAACCACACTTCTCTACCCCTCCGGTCAAGGAATACAAGTTCCTAGACAATATTGGTCGTCAAGTGTTCCAAGGGGCCATGCTCATCTCCAGAATTGCTTCTTACCAGCTGTATATGACCCAATACAATAGGGTCATTTTCAAGCAAATACAGGACTTCTCTGAAACCCTGCCTGACCAATTCCAAGAACATCTTTAAACCTTTGTCAACAAGGGGTATGAGGCAGGAAAGCATGAGATAAGAACAGCTTACGATATCTTCGACACCTTCACTAGAGTGTCTGCAACTGCCATTTCGGCAAGATGCTGGACCTGGCTCAAGTCTTCTGACCTTCGCCCAGAAGTACAAGACAGACTCTCTAACCTGCCCTGTATAGAAGATAATCTATTCGGTGAACAGATTCAGCAAATAGTGGCTGAGTTATAGGACCATCATGAGACCCTCAAACAGCTCTCATCGATACCTTCTGACTTCCCTTCTAGACAGCCCTTCAAGAAGGACTCTAAGAAGTCATTCTTCCGCCCAAGGAAGTACTATCCCCCACCAACAAGGTCCCGAGCTACGAGGCCTTATCAAAAATCTCAGCCTCGCCAGCCCCGGAAGCAAAAGGCACAAGCACCTCCCCAGTCGGGACCTGCTTCAGATTTTTGACTTTCACTTGGAGAGCAGCAGTCTGATCCCTCTGCCAGGCATACCAGTGGGAGGTCGATTATGCCACTTTCATGGAATGTGGCAATCAATCACAATCGACCAATGGGTGCTAGCAATCATTGCCCAGGGTTACCACCTGAACTTTCTTGCTCTTCCACCAGACTCCCCACCTCTACAAGCGTGGAGAGTAACCGACCACTCTGTCCTTCTGGAGCAGGAGGTTTTCTTCTCCAGTTAAGAGCAATAGAACCTGTTCCTCTTTCGCAACAAGGCCTAGGGTTCTATTCCTGGTACTTTTTGATCCCCCAAATATCCAGGGGGCTTCGTCCAATCCTGGACCTATGTGCCCTCAACAAGTACCTCCAGCGGGAAAAGTTCAAGATGGTAACCTTGGGCTCGCTTCTACCTTTTCTACAAAGAGGAGACTGGCTCTGCTCTCTGGACCTCCAGGACATATACACCCACAATGCGATAGCTCCAGCTCATTGCAAGTACCTCAGGTTTTTAGTAGGCCCAAGGCACTATCAATACCGGCTGCTTCCATTCGGCCTAGCATCGGCACCACGAGTCTTTACCAAATGTCTCGTAGTTGTCGCAGCCTTTCTCAGGAAAGAAAGTGTTCACGTCTACCCCTATTTAGACGACTGGTTAATCAGGGCCCCAACCCAGCAAGCTGCTCGATCGTCCCTGGATTTGACCCTACACACTCTAATTTCTCGGTAGCAACCTCTCTCTTCCAGCAATGGGGTTATCCCCAAATAGACCTCTTTGCATCCTCTCAGAACCACAAAGTGGACAATTACTGCTCCCCCATTCGAAGCGAGCGCTCTCAGCCCAGAGATGCATTCTCCTTCTCGTGGACAGCCGGTCTGCTTTATGCATTCCCTCCACTTCCTCTTCTCTTGAAGACTCTCATGAAACTCCGTCAGGACAAGGGAACCATGATCCTGATAGCACCTCACTGGCCACGCCAAGTGTGGTTTCCCATACTCCAGGATCTCTCCATCCGCAGGCACATTCCCTTGGGAACGCACCCGCTTCTGATCACTCAGCACGATGGGAGCCTATGCCATCCCAATCTTCAGGCCTTGTCCCTGACGGCATGGATGTTGAAAGGTTAATCCTTCAACCACTTAACCTTTCAGATTCGGTTTCTCGTGTCCTGCTTGCTTCACAGAAGCCTTCCACAAGAAAGTCTTATTCCTATAAATGGAAAAGGTATACATCATGGTGTTCTTCACAATCCCTTGATCCTTTTTCCTGTCCAATCCCAAGGTTTTTGGACTATCTCTGGCATCTGTCAGAGTCAGGTCTAAAGACCTCTTCCATCAGAATGCATGTCAGTGCGGTAGCCGCCTTCCATAAAGGTGTCGGGGATGTCCCTATATCGGTACAACCCCTAGTAACATGTTTTCTTAAAGGCTTGCTCCATATCAAGCCACCTTTATGTCCTCCGGCCCCTTCTTGGGACCTTAATCTGGTTCTTGGGAGGCTCATGAAACTACCATTCGAACCTCTTCACTCCTGTGACCTAAAATATCTCACATGGAAAGTAATTTTTCTTTTGGCTATAACTTCAGCGCGCAGGGTTAGTGAGTTACAGGCCCTAGTTACCTATCCACCTTACACTAAACTCCTGCAGGACCGGGTGGTACTCCGCACTCACCCTAAGTTTTTGCCTAAGGTAGTTTCGGAGTTTCACATTAATCAATCCATTATACTACCTATCTTCTTTCCCAGGCCCCACTCCAACCCAGGGGAACAGGCGCTGCATACCCTTGACTGTAAACGGGCTCTAGCGTTCTACCTAGACCGTACAGTTCCCCACAGGAAGAGCACTCAGTTATTCATCTCTTTCCATCCTAACAAATTAGGGCAACCTGTGGGTAAGCAAACGCTCTCCTCCTGGTTGGCGGACTGCATATCTTTTTGCTATCAGCAAGCAGGCATTCCTTTCCAAGACCGTGTTAAAGCACACTCTGTGAGGGCCATGGCGACTTCAGTAGCACACCTACGCTCGGTGCTGCTTCCTGACATTTGCAGGGCTGCCACCTGGAGTTCTTTCCACACTTTCGCAGCCCACTATTGTTTGGACAAAGCCGGGAGACAGGATTCCATCTTCGGCCAATCTGTCCTGTGTAACCTATTTCCAACGTGACGTACCAACACCCTTCCGCCTGCCCGGTAGAGTTCAGGATGCCCTCTACCAAATTCCACCCCAGTTGTTGTGCCTATTGCACGCTGTTGGGTACATTTGGTGCATGTTCGGCATCCTTAGCTCGGTACTCACCCATATGTCAGGACTACCATCCTGCTTGTCCTGTGAGAAAGCAAGTGTTGCTTACCTGTAACAGGTGTTCTCACAGGACAGCAGGATGTTAGTCCTCACGAAACCCGGCCACCACCCCACGGTGTTGGGTTCATAACGTTTTGTTTTATTTCTTCGGCACTGCCTGTAGCTATCAAATAAGACTGAAGGGGGACCCCTGCTGGCTGCAGGGTTAGTGCCATGCTGGGCATGCCCAGCAGGGGCCAGTCAAAGTTCTGGAAACTTTGAGAGAAGTTTTCCATGATTGGGCTCCATCCTGATGATGTCACCCATATGTGAGGACTAACATCCTGCTGTCCTGTGAGAACACCTGTTACAGGTAAGCAACACTTGCTTTTCAATCACTTGAAAGCAGTTAACATTCTGATGCTTTAAGTATATGCGTGCAAAAGTAAAAATATGCACATATTTTATATGTGAGTAGAGAATGTTTATGTGCATATATGCTAATTTTTAAACATATGATGTTTTGAAAACTCACTCCATATTTTGTACCTGAGGTCGCTGATGGCCCCATGTTTTGAAAGGGACACTCAGCAGGGTGTTTCCCTTGAAAACTTGTTTGTAGGTACATTAGTGCAACCTCCCCATAAGGTATGAAAATTGCCTCCCCCCAATAAACTTATTTTATGATGTCGTCATGTTTGGAGAGTGGGTTTTTTTTTGTTTTTTTTAATTTTTGAAGGAAATTATCCCTTTGCAACTGTACCCTGCACTGATGGCTCTATATATAGTCTATGAAATAAATCTGAAAATGTTTTCCAGCCTAAATTGAGACAGTGGTGCATCAAAAGATATCTCTTTGTAATTATTCTGAACATCTGCAGTGGCAGATGCAAATGAGTAACAAAAAAAAAAAACCCTCACCATCCTAGAATAATTTACATATGTGCTGTTGTGGAATGATGGGACTGATCTGAGTACCGTAATTGGCTGCCACAGCCTCTGACACAAACCAATATATCAAAATAATGGTAAGGCAGGCCTGATTCTTCAGCAGCTCTCTCGTAGTAGGGATATCACTCACCTTTCTTCCCACTCCCTCTCCAAATTCCCCAGGATAGGCACTATTCTTTGGTTGGGAACTGGGACAATTTAGAATTGTCACTATCTTATTGTATCATCTAATTTAGATCCACAGCTCTAACAAAGTAGGATTTTATTTCAAAAGAGTTTTCACCTTCCCTTCTGCTCTTGCCTTTTTCGTAATATTATTTTCGCCGTCCCTTCATTTCTTATAACTTTCACATACTCTTTACCTTCACACAGCTGGAGTCTCATCTCATTGCTCCTTTTCTCTCTCTGCAGAACCCTACCTACTGGAAGCAACATGCTAAATAGATTGTGCAGAATACAGAGAATAATCATGGAAATTTAATAGGAGAAATATGGTTACCCAAAGAACGGTCACTTATTTTTACCTTTGCTGTACTTAAAGTCATCTTGAGCTGGAAGAAGAAAATAGCCCTACTGGACAGGTAAAATTAATTAAATTCTCTGATCATCCTCTAGGGATTCTAGAAATAGCGACACACAATCTTTTTCCCCCCTCTCCCTGGCTCTTTCTTTGATCACTTTATTGTACATCAGCCACTCTGAACTCTTCTCTCTAAAATTAAAGCAAAGATCACACCACAGAGTCAAATCATTAGGCTTAGTTTTTCACCACTGTCTTTCACATTTTTCTGCCTTTGCAAATGGTATAAAACTAAAACTTTTCAAGTCTTCATATGGTAAAAAACACACACACATGGCCAAACCTATCTGAGGTAAGTGCATCTTTGATTTTCCAAAGATCTTTCTCATCTCAAGATCCACTACTGGGTCTCAACCTGCAGGCTTAGAACTTGCCTTCATCACTATTTCTTTTTGTGATGTTGATTTGAAAAACTAGCAAAAAACTATTCTAAGAAAAGCACATTTCCTATACTTCAGAATGGCCACATCCAGAAGAAAGGGGATGCAGATGCACATTACAGAACTGCATACTATATCATAGGAAGATCTCTGCATCTTAGTGGCAAATTTCATTGTATGGAATGAAAATTGCCATTTTGGGAAAATGTATACAGCTTTGTTGCAGTTTGAACAACGATCATTAAAGTCTTGACGGGAAATAAAATTTGAAGTGTTTGAAAATTACACCAGATAGAGCATATGTCATCACAAAAACTGGTGGTGGATGAAAAGTGAAAATTAGGTCATTTTGTGTGCCACCAAGCAGGCATTTACGGGGTCAAAATTCAAAAGATTTAAGCAGTTAAAATTGGCTTTTAACCGCATAAATCTAACTAGTTAAAAATCTAACTCTCCCCCTCCCCCCAAGCTAGAATCTGTCTGTACAAAATTGCTGTGCGCACAGATTTAGCCAGATGAAAAAAAGGGATGGGCACAGGCATGCAAGGGGCAAGGTTTTCAAATTTAGCTAGTTAACATAATTTTCAGCATTAATTAGCTAAATGTGTCCTCCTAAGGGGCCAATGCAAAAAAAAAGCACGGAAAGCGGGCGCTGAAAAGTCAGTGCCCCTTTCTACGTGCACATGGCACCCTCAATGGGGGCGCCATGCTATATTACAATTAGGGGGTCGCGTTAGCAAAGAGGTGCTAGGGTCGCTTGCGCGACCTTAGCGCCTCCTTGCTAACGTGACTCCACAGTTACCGGCAGTCCGCCGGTTATGAAAACCGACGCCGGGTTTATCGGCGTCGGTTTTCATAATGCAGCCGGCCAGTTATGAAAACCAATGCCGAGCATTTCGGCGTTGGCCTTCAATGCGGCTGGCTGAGTTTTTTTTTTTTTTAACTTTAAAAGAAGTACAGAAAAGCAGTTTTTTGTGCTTTTCTGTACTTCTTTTCAAGCAGACGTTAATAGCTGAGCAATAAATGTGCATCTGAGACGCACATTTATTTTTTTGCATTGCAGTGAATTGTTGCGATTCCGCTTGTGGGAACAAGCCCACAAGCGGCCTCTCACCTTTTTGTGCTCCGACAGCCTGCCTGCCCGACGCCACCTCTCTGCATGGTGGGTCGGGCTGCCACGCTTCCACGCGACCCAGAGGCCGCCACTGTTCCCTCACGGCCTGGAGGCCACCGTTGTTGTCTTCCTGGCGGCAGGAGCCGCCTCCATGGTCTGCGTCACCTTTCCATCCTGCAGCAGGAGGCCACCATCTTCCTTCCTCCGTGGTGGCAGGGAGCCAACGCTGTCGCTGGGCCTGGTCACGGTCTGGTCCTGCTCCAGCTCCTCTTCGCAGTATGGAAGCTGCTCTCCAGGTCCTGCCTTAGGCACGAGGCTGCGCCTCTCTGCAAGATTTAAAGGGCCAGTCCTCCTGGCTCCTCCTGATGACATCACTGAGGGAGTTCCTCTTCAGCCCTATAAAAGGGCCCTATCTTCACTCCAGCTTGGCCTTTGCAAGGAGTCAGTCCTTCTTAGGACTCCTCGAACCCAGCTCCTCTTAGGCATTCTGTTCTCTGTGGGATCCTGTGTCTTCGTCCGGGTCTCTAGATTGGTCTTTGCTGATGTCTCTTCCATTCCTGATGTGTCCAGATGTTCCCATCATCCACCATGTTCCAGATGTCTCCGAGGCTCCGCTTGTTCCGTCCCTGCATGGTCCGCGACCATCCCGGCTGGGGTGTGTAGGGAGCTCAGTGGGACAGTTCCATCCTTCGTGGCCAAGGATTCTCCACGTCCCAGTCAGATTATGATTATGTTCCTGGTTCCAGATTTATCTCCTAATGGCCCGTCCTCACTCCAACTTCGGGATGACCTTCTGATGCATCTTCCATGCTGGGTTGGAAGTTCCATCTTCCTTCGAATGACCTTTCAGGTGCGTCGATCACGCAGGGTTCCCGAGGCTCAGTTCAGGACGTGGCTGCTATGAGTTTTGGCTGGTTACCTCCATCCGTCTGTCCTGACGGCCTTCATCTCTGATGTCCATCTTCCTACTTTGTCTGTACTCACCGCCATCTTGAGTCGATGTCAGTTTGGGGTCCGCTTCGCCTCCAATGTGCTCCGCGACCAGCCAGGAGTGGCTGTGTAGGGCGCGTGGCATGGCAGTACTCCTTCATCATCCTGAACCCCATCTGAAATGTCGTCTGAGTCTTTGAAACCACGTCTGAGTCTTTGTCTGAGCCCGTGTTCTGCCCTCAGCCTCTGTCCGTCCTGTCGCATCTTCCATTCCCTACGGTAGGTCTGAAAGGGCTGTCGAGTGGCCGGAGGGCTACTCCAGAGACCACCATTGCGTTGCTTGGTCTCTCCGATGCATCAGGTTCAGCAGAGGCCCGGGCCACCCATCTCCAGCCTGTCCGCCCTTGCTTGGGCACTCCTCACCTGCCTCAGCGCTTTCTGGAGCTCCTCTGCGAGCACATCGTGGCCCAAGGGTACACTACCTCATCGGCATCCCCTGCAACATGAATGAGTAATAGCCTCATTCACATGCATTTGCATGTGATGAGCGCTATCCCATTCACTCCGCATGGGACGCGCATTAAATAGGCACTAATCCTCCTATTGCATTAGGGGGTGGATTAGCACCTATTTAACCCAAGTCGGACTGCGGGTTATACAGTGCGCTCGGCTGAGCGCACTGTATTGCATCAGTCCCTAAGTGTGGCCGCACAAACAGCTGCCTGAAACCTAACAGCTAAGATTTTGTGCATTACATTTCACTGGATATTCAACAATTGGCTGTGGCTGAATATCCAGACAAAGTGAACTGAAATGAACCAGTTAACTTAATTGATCTGCTTTCTTTGAATACCTATGCCTTAGATAACAGACCAAGAGAGCTCTGATTTTCAAGACATTGAACTGGAATCCATATTGTCATTCTTATGAAGGACTTTAAGCCCAAAGAAAAAATGCAGTAGGTTATTTTGGCTACTTGCCAGATCATGGGGAACTTGCCAGTAAACGTTCTCTTGATCAGGAATTTGTGTTTGGTTTAAGACACTTGTCCACATGGTGACCTTATGAATGTTTCCTTAAATGTTTAAGGATGGCTTTTAAAGGACATTTACTCATGTATTGCATTATAATAAATCATGTGAAGCTTGTTAAAAACAATTCTTCTCCACACTTTTCTTAATAAGGGGACAATGTACTAAGCCGCAAAAGCTGGAATGCTGGAGTCTGCTGTTGCCGGTAGTGGGGTTGACCTAGGCACCCATTATCAGTGGCGCCCACCCACTCCATTGTGAAGTAGCTGCCCATTTATCACAGGCTATTTTCCATTTTAACATGCGAAATTTAGTGCCAACCATTTATTTAAAAAATATGCAAAATTGCTAATAAGCTGAAGAGTCATGCAAATAAGATCATTAACATTGGAACATTAGCTAATTTTGTGCAAAAAAACTAAAACTTTAAATTTTGTGTGAAACATATTTAAGGGGCTTTCTTTGTGAAAAAGTCAGTAATTTTGCACAAACCTTTTTATAAAATTATGGCTTGTAAAGCAATTTGCATACTATTAATATGACCTGCCAATGTACAAAGCTTTTCTTGTCTTACTGGCCCATCTCCACGAAATATTCTGACAGTGTGACAGAGAGGTATATGAGAAGATAAAAATCAGTTTATGATAAGGTAGAATTTTCCATTCATGAAAATCTGAAGAACAAGAGATCATTATGAGGGCAATTTTTAAAGGCTTTTTTTTTTTTTTAATTGCTTTGCTCAGTGCAGGTAAAAGTATGCATGCTTTTTCACAATGCTTGTACTTTTGCCTGTAGAAAAAAAGAGGGTGGGGTCAGGTCAGAGGTTCAGCATCCGTGCTTTGCAAAGCACATGCCGACATAAGTTACCCACCACAGTAGAGAAACTGAAAATTGCCCTAAAAATGAAGGTGAATCTCCAAAGAAATGTGTGGAAATGTATTTCAGTTTGTGAACACCTGGAAGAGATTTCTAGCAGATATGGATGATCGAAAGAGCAGCAGCATTCAAGCATTCATGGGACAGACACAGAGGGTCCTTAGTGGTGGTGGGAGGGAGAGAGAGATGACGTATCAAGTAAAACCAGTGACAGCATGGTAGTAAGGCTTAAATGGACAATCTGGGTGAACCAAGTAGCCCTTAACTGCCCCCATCTATGTTTCTATCTTCCTAAAAGTCAAACTTAGGCCTAGATTTCTCATTCTGCTATAAATAGGGCTGGATTTTAAAAGCCCTACGCGAACCGGACCTATTTTAAAAAGGCCCCGGGATGTGTGTAAGTCCCGAGGCTTGCAAAAAGGGGCGGTCCAGGGGCGGGGGGGGGGGGTGTGCAGGGCGGTCCACGGGCAGATTGAGGGCAGGGTCACAGGCCTGTGACATAGCAGCCATTTGCCGCTGTGTCGAAGGATCGCGTGTTGGCAGGCTGCCGGCGCACGCAACTTGCACCAGCCCAGAGGCAGGCGCAAAAGATAAGACAAAGGTCGGGGGGGGGGGGGGTTTAGAGTAGGGCTAGGGAGGGGAAGGGGTGGGAAGGTCAGGCTAGGGGGAAGAGAACGGGGGAAGGCAGCGCAGTTTGGTGTGCGCAAGGTGAACAATTGCTACGGCCAGAAAAGGTGTCACGGCCAGAAAGGAGCCACAGCCAGAAAAGGTGTGTGTGTGTGGGGGGGGGGGGGGGGGGGGGGGGGGCAATAGTGTGCACCAGGCTGCATTGTGGCGGTCCATTTTCGCCCACTTCGATTGCGGCAGCAGCACACACTATTGCCCCCATAGCACCCCTGCAAAAGACGTAGCTATTTCTGGCGCTAGTGCCGGCGATAATGTGTAAAACGTTATTGCCTGCCCCAACCCCTCCTCTTTCCCTCATTTTAATTTTAACGTCGCAATGCAGTCATTATCACGTGCGTTAAGGCGACATTGCACGCAATAAGGTGCTATCGCACATGATAACAGCCCATCGCATTTTGAAAAATGACCCTGCAGATCATTATGGATGGTATTTGAAAAAAAAAAAAAAGATAGAATATCTTAAATTTGGCAAGATATAGGATACATGGCAACATGGTTTACAGGAGGAAGATCAAGTTATACAAATCTGATTGATTTCTTTGACTGTAGAACTATTATTTCTACATTCTACACCCAATCCAGGTACAATGAGCCTCTGTCCTAGAAACTTTTCATTTTAAGTGGGCCCATGTGACAATGGTTAATACATAATGAATGCAGATAGATTATTTGAATCTGTCTTATGGTTCCCAGTCCATTATTCTAGCTCTGAGTCATGTGCTTTATTAGGAGTGAAAACTGGATGCAGTGTAATTGAGCTTTAGTAAGGTTTTCTAGTAGTCTAAGGATGGACTTTAACATGGTAAAATGGGTTAGGAAATGATTGGAGTCCATTCTGAGAAAAGGGGCAGGGCTGCTATCATTGGGGCGCCTAATGGATCAGGCTTGGACCCAGCTCTGTTCAATATTTTTTTTAATGATATGGCAAAGGAGTTGATAGTAAAGGTTTGTCTTTTTGCAGAAGAGATTCAGATAGAGTAGAAAAACAATGAGAAGTTACCTTAGGAAACCTGAAGGATTGTCAAAAGTTTGGAATTAAGATTTATGCAAAAATATAAAAAGTAATAGAAATGGGACGGAGAAATCCAAGAGATCAATACTTAATGAGATGGGTTTCTGTGCATAATTAAAATGCAATACTATATTAGAATATTTTCCTGTATGTAATAAAAATATTGTCACCAGCAAATCCAAACACATATAGCTGTATGGTACTATTTATTGTTAGCTTTTAAAATTGTATGCCAAGAAGTCTAAACATCCATAGATGGGAATATATTACCATTTCTCAAAAGAGTTTGAAATTTGGCATAAACTGAGTTATTTTGACTGTACTAGTTTCACTGCAGGGTATGATACGATATATCTTTTTGGACTAGCATAGGAATTGTCCAATGATTTACATGAGCTTTCAAGACTACGAAGCTCCTTCTTCAGACGTGACTGCAGGAGTGTCCCTGTTACAATTTTATTTGAGTTACTGGCGCAGTGTGTCATTGTGCCGTGAGTCCTCTTAGAAATGATGTCATTGAAGCCGTCTGATTGCATGTAAAACAAAACTTTATTTATTTATTTATACCCAAATCACATTACATTGTGCCCTTGATGTGACTCCCCATCACTTTTGTTGACGGATCATAACACTGGCGATAAGGAAGCCTATTTTACCGAAGGATTATACCTGTCACAGCATGGAAGATTTAGTGTCATTCAGAAACAGCTTGCAGCCTGCTTTGTGTAAGTTTGGGGAGTTAGGGATAAGGTAGGATGACAGGGCCATCACATGCAGTTTGCATCTTGTAGCAGTTTAATACAAATGGACATAACGCTTTTCTCATTTTGAAATTCAGTGCTTGAGATTGTGAGCTACCACTTGAATCATGAGAAGCGTGCGTGCAGGAGAACCTATTGCATTCTGGTTGTTAAGCAAGGTTATAAAACGGAGCCAACGTTTGTCACATCTTGTCACATTCATGTTTATAAGCTGATGCATCTTCTCAACCTCTAGATCTTCTTTCCTATCAATTCACTGCATTCTCATTTATAGAGTCAAGCAATTTAAACTTATAATCCTGCCTCTGACTTTTGGATTGACTAGGCATAAGGATCCTTTTTAAGTTGTCTCAGTTACATGTTTTCATTCAGCAATCCAGCACTTCATCTGTTTAGTTTATCAGCATGTAAAAAAAAAAAAAGCTCAGTCTAAATAATTAATACAAAATTTAATATGCCACTTATCTTCTGCCTCTCCAGGTCAAAACCAGTTCATATTAGGTTACACCTAAAAGATGAGATCTCAAATATTAAATCACATAGAGACAAATACAGGTTGAAATAAAATTATATATTAGTATTGAAGGTGAACGATTGTAAATAATTCCTCTAAGCCGAGTATATTCCCAAGTCTGACAATTTATCTCACTCTATGTGGCTGTATTATAATTTTCTAAATATAAATAAAATGGTAATATCAAAGTATTGTCCATCCAAGGCAGAATAAACTGGCCTATTTTAATGTAGTCAGTTGGGATTTTTTTTTTTTTTTTTTACCATAGAATAACCAATTCAGAGAGAAAAAGTATGATGCTGCAGATTGTTTTCTTATGAAAGTGTAAGAGATCGTATTTAAGAACAGACTTTGATCTCAGACAGATTCAGGTGTTTGAGCAAAGGAGTAGTTATATGTCGAAGGGCTTGAATCTGAAATGTAGTTGCCATGGAAGCATTTGTGTACCGAGAGGACCAAATGCAAAGGAGTTCATCCAGATAACATTTGAGTTCGCCGGACAATCCCCCTGGTTTAAAGAGCTGGTCCCTATAACCAAATAAATTGTATTTGGTTAAATCATTAAGCCGAGTTGACATAGCCGAATAAATTATCCAAAAACTTCAAAATTCTGTTAGCCAAATAAATTATTTGTCTAAGTCTTGACATGCCTCAGAGCAGATAACTTTAACTTAACTGGCAATATTCAAAATATAGCCAGTTAAGTGGCATGAAAAATTAAATGAAAAGATGTTTTGCAGGCTTGCCAGACCAACCTCACCCTCAAACCCCTAAGAAACTGGGCCAAGGACCCACAACTCCTTCACCCCCAAGACACCCCCCCCCAAAAAAAAAATAAAAAAAAGATTGCACACTGGATATACAGGCTTATTGGTCCAAGGAGACTATCTTGCCCCTTCCCTCTAAATTCAGAATATACTGTAAATGTGACCTGGAGGCCACCTACCCTCTCCCACCGGCAACTACAGCCTCACTCCTCCCACTCCATCTGGCACCCCCTAAAACTCCCAGGCTGCCAGGATCACAGCAGGATTGTATTACTCTCAGTGGCATTCAGTATTCAAATAATATCTGACGTCAATGCTAGTAGCTTACACTACCAAAATTGCTGTTAAACAACACTGGACATCTCATAGTGGTAAAGGCTATGCAATGTAAATCACAATGCAAAAGCAGATTTTATCACTTTGTGGGCTCGAGGATAAACCCACTCACCACCAGATGCCCTACTACAGCTGAGATTGTAAAAAGAAAGAAAAGTCATCAGGAAACCGTGAAAGTGAAGGGAAAAGAAAAAAACCATGATCAGGAGACAAGCCCCCTGACATCAGCGATCTGTTTAAACGACAAACAGCATCAGGTATCACTCGAGGATAAACCCACCCACCACCAGATGCCCTACTGCAGCTGAGATTGTAAAAAGAAAGAACAGTCATCAGGAAACCTTGAAAGTGAAAAGAAAAAAACCACGATCGGGAGACACGCCCCGTGATGTCAGTGATCTGTTTAAATGAACAAACAGCATCAGGCATCGCTCAAGGATAAACCCACCCACCACCAGACACCCTACTACAGCAGAGATTGTAAAAAGAAAGAAAAGTCATCAGGAAACCTTGAAAATGAAGGGAAAAGAAACAATCTGCGATCGGGAGGCACGCCCCCTGACGTCAGCGATTTGTTTAAACAAACAGGCGTCGCTCGAGGATAAACCCACCCACCACCAGATAACCTACTACAGCTGAGATTGTAAAAAGAAAGAAAAGTCATCAGGAAACCTTGAAAGTGAAAGGAAAAGAAAAAAAACCGCGATCGGAGGACACGCCCCCTGATGTCAGCGATCTGTATAAACGAACAAATAGCATCAGGCATCGCACGCCGTGCTTCGTGCTCCAAAGGGGTGCGACAAAGGGGTACTCCCCTTTGTGCACACCTTAGTGCAATCTGTAGTGCTAGCTTTAATAATACACTTAAACAAATATGTTTTGTAAACTAATGTCTCTCTATGTTAACATTCATTTAATCTTGATCTTTATGATAGATTTGATGAATACAAATGATGATATATAAAACGTAATAAATAAATAATTAAACTTTTAATGCTTCCCACATACTCACATCATTACCACACTTACTCCCTGCCCCATAACCACTCTAGACCTCATTCCTCAATAATGTGTTATTTCATCCACCTCTTCCCCCAAAGCATACCCTGGCTTCCCATTCGCACACTATCATCCTCTTACAAATTGGATATAAATTCCATACACTCTACACAAGACCCACACTCTTCCTCCAGACACTACTCATATAATACAACTCCAAGAATTATACCCAGAAGACTTATTTCCATTCCCATTTTCCATGACTCACAGATGGCCACGTTATCAGTCCTCACTCTCCTCCTCCTTAATGCACAGTCCATAACTAAGAAAATCCCCATCCTTAATGACCTCCTGATTGACCAACATCCAGACCTTGTATGCATCACAGAATCTTGGCTCAAGAACTCAGATACCCTCCTCATCAATCAGTTACCAACAAGCAATTATAATATCTTCTGCATACCAAGACCAAGAAAAAAAGGAGACGGCCTGCTGTTTCTAGCAACCAAAAAACTTAAATTCAATATTTTCCCCCATCAACCCTTTACTACCCCTTGAAATTAGCCTCTTCAAGTCTAAAACCCTGCAAATCCTGTTGATATATGCTCCTCCAGGCTATCTCAACAAAGATCCCGGTCCTCTTATCGAAACCATATCAACACCAATCACCCTACCATCATATTAGGAGATTTTAATCTCCACATTGACAAATCTTCCCTCTCACCATCATATGGGCTCCACCTTAACACACTAACTGCTATGGGATTCAAACAATAAACTCCCCCACTCAAAAATAAGGCCACATTCTGGATTTGATATTCATCAACAACAAAGTAACTCTCAACTCACCCCCTTCTACCACCACCGTTCCCTGGTCAGACCACAAGTTAATACAAACCAAATTCCAAGTTGACTACTCATATATCCACACCCACAATGAAAAAAAACTCATTGAATTCATCAAAACATGCCCCAACGAGATCCTATAAAAAACCCTTCTGGAGGCCCTAAAACAATTGGACACATCGGACACCATATCTGCAATTAACTCATGGATTGCAATCAATACGGAAATTGCAAAAATTATTTGCCCAACCATCTAAAAAGAGATAAAAACTTCAGCAAAACATAAAATACCTTGGTATAATCAAGATCTAAAAAACAAAAAACGCCTATTAAGACATGCAGAAAAAGCCTGGAGAAAAAATCCTACAAATTTATTTATTTAGCACTTTTCTATACCGACCTTCATGGTTAAATGACCATATCAGATCGGTTTACATCGAATTGGGAAAAACTGTAACAGAAAACAACTTTTATATATACAGAAGAACCAAAGTTACATTCAACAAGGAGAGTAAACTTGGAAGCTTAAGCAGCTGGAAAGAAAGGCCTAAGAGGGCAGTAAACTAAGAACATAATAACATCGTGGAATCAGGGCTAGTGCTTATTAAGTAGTTAGAAGAGGTGCTAGTGCTTATAAAGTACTTAGAGGAGGTACAAAGTTCCGTTGCTCGTGAAAGAGTTAATCATCTAGTGTGTATCCGAGGGATCTGGGAAGGCTTGGCGGAAAAGCCAAGTCTTAAGTTTTTTCTTAAATGTTAGGAGGCAAGGTTCCAGCCTGAGGTCTGAGGGGATGTTGTTCCAAATGGCTGGGCCTGCTGTTGAGAAAGCTCAGTCTTTGGTCGAAGTGAGGCGCGTGGCTTTGGTTGGAGGGGCTTGTAGAGATCCTTTGTAGACTTCTCTAATCGGTCTGTTGGAAGTATGGAGTTTGAGAGGGATTTGGAGGTCGAGTTGAAGGTGATTATGGATGGATTTGTGTATTAAGGTGAGTGATTTGTGTAGGACTCTGTAGTTAACTGGTAACCAGTGTAAGTTTCGGAGGATGGGAGTAATATGTTCTCCATGGTTGGTGTTGGTCAAGATTCTAGCTGCGGCGTTCTGTATCATCTGTAGCGGCTTGGTAGTTGAGCTGGGGAGGCCTATGAGGAGAGCGCTGCAGTAGTCTATTTTGGCAAATAGCAAGGCTTGTAGAACTGTCCTGAAGTCGTGGAAATATAGGAGAGGTTTGAGTCTTTTTAGAACCTGGAGTCTGTAGAAGCAATCTTTGGTTGTGATGTTGATCATTTTCTTTAGGTTAAGGCGGTTATCGAGTATTACCCCGAGATCTCTTACATGAGTATGAGTGAGATGGGTGTTGTGGTGGGTCTGTGGGAGGGGGTTGTCTTGGTTGGAAGAGATGAGGAGGAGTTATTCTTAGAGGCGTTAAGGACCAAGTTTAAACTGTTGAGAAGGCTGGTGATAGATTGTAGGCAGTTATTCCAGAGCGTGAGTGATTTAGCGATGGATTCTGTTATAGGAATCAGAATCTGCACGTCGTCTGCATAAATGTAGTGAATTAGTTTGAGACTTGTTAACAGTTGGCAAAGGGTGAGGAGGTAGATGTTGAAAAGGGTGGGTGATAGGGAGGATCCTTGAGGTACACCAAGAGAAGAATTTGTAGAAGGTGATTCTTTATTGTTTTGACTTGAACCATGTGTGGACTGATCCGGATATGCCTATGTCTGATAGGCGATTCAGGAGGATGGAGTGGTTGACGGTGTCGAAAGCCGCCGAGATGTCTATGAGGATTAGAAGAAAGGAATGGCCTTTGTCCAATCCCATAATAATATGTTCTGTTAGTGAGATGAGAAGGGTTTCCGTGTTGTGTGATTTGCGGAAACCATATTGGGATGGATATAGGATATTGTGTTCTTCTAAATATTCTGAAAGCTGGGTGTTTACCAATTTCTCTGTTAGTTTGGCTAAGAATGGTAGATTAGAGATGGGGCGGAAATTAGCTAGTTCACTGGGGTCTAAATTGTGTTTCTTAAGGAGGGGTTTAAGAGCCGCGTTTTTTAGACTGTCTGGGTACACACCTTGAGTTAACAGGCAGCTACATGAATAATACAGAAAATCAGCTACATGAATGATACAGAACATTGCTCTACATTTATTCAACTGACATCAACATGGCTAAAAGAAATTACTACTCTAAAAGAATTCATGACTACCAATACAATCCGAAAGTCCTATTTGATTATGTCTTTCAACTGACTCAACCTATTAATAACGCTATCCAAAAAGATATCCTATCAATATCCAGTCAAAAATTCACCCAATACCGTAAAGACAAAACATCGAAGCTAAGTCCAATAAACTTACCTTTCAACCCTGAACTCTCGGCACCTTCATCCTTAATTACTCCAATTTGGTCATAATTTGATACCATCACCTCCTCTGAGGAAGAAACCATCATCCGAAAAATCAACCCAGCGGCCCAACCACTAGATCCCATACCAATAAAAACCCTCAAACTAATCCCAAACTGTCTAGCAAGACCCATCACAAACATTGTAAACCTTTCTCTCGAACAGGGTCTCCTCCCAAACTCCCTTAAATGTGCAGTAGTAAAACCTATTCTAAAAAAGCCTCAACTGGATCCGATAATTTTATCCAATTACCGGCCCATCTCCAACCTACCATTCCTGACCAAAATTATAGAGAAAACAGTTAACCACCAACTTTCAGAATTCCTAGAAAGCCAAAATATACTTCTTCCTGCTCAACATGGTTTCAAGAAAGGTCACAGCACAGAATCACTACTAATTACCCTTATTGATACAATTCTTCGGGGATTTTACAAAGGGACCTATTTTATCCTTATACTTCTTGACATCTCTGCCACATTTGACTCTGTCAACCATAAGATTCTTTTCCACAGGCTAAGAGAAATTGGTCTCAATGGTACCATCCTTCAATGGTTCCAATCATTCCTCTCTAATAGATCTTTCAAGGTAACATACAGAAATAAAACATCTGACCTAATACCCCTACCACAAGGAGTCCCTCAAGGCTCTTCTCTATCACCAGCTCTCTTCAATATTTATATCTCCCATTATGCCACTACCTTAACAAAGTAGGCCTGTCATACTTCCTATACGCCGATGATGTTCAGATTTTACTTCCCATCACAGATAACATCAAAAATACACTTAATCAATGGGAATTATATCTTACTGATATAAATGACATCCTCTCACAAATGGCACTTACAGCAGAACAAAACAGAAATTCTACTTCTTTCCAGCAAAGTGTCAACGCCCCCCACCGATCCTACAATTCTGCTTAAATATAAAATGTCCACAACAGTCAGAGACCTTGGAATCACCCTGGATAAGGAACTGAACTTTAAAATTCATATTAACAAACTAATAAAAGAAGGCTTTTACAAACTGCAAATCCTTAGGAAACTCAAACCTCTGCTACATTCTCCAGACAGTATTATGATCCCTCCTCTTCACCAAATTAGATTACTGCAATTCCCTCCTAATAGGCCTGCCCGCTGCCACCATTAAGCCCCTCCAGCTCCTTCAAAATGCAGCCGCAAGATCTCTAACAAACTGCAGAAAATCAGATCACACCTGTACTCGAACAACTACACTGGCTTCCCATATCATTCAGATCTCAATATAAGATTATCATGTTGATCCACAAAGCAATATATAATGACAATACTACTTGGTTACAAAAACTACTGTACCCAAGCTGGACTTTTGGCAAGTCTTGTGGGGATCAGGAGGGTCCCCCAAGACTTGCCAAAAGTCCCTGGTGATCCAGCAGGGGTCCGGGAGCGATCTCCTGCACTCGGGCCGTCGGCTGCCAGTAATCAAAATGGCACCGATAGCCTTTGCCCTTACTATGTCACAGGGGCTACCGGTGCCATTGGTCAGCTCCTGTCACATGGTAGAAGCACAAGATGACGCCAATGGCCATGTGACAGGGGCTGACCAATGGCACCGGTAGCCCCTGTGACATAGTAGGTCAAAGGCTATCTGCGCCATTTTGAAACCGGCAGCCGAGGGTGTGAGTGCAGGGGATGGCTCCCGGACCCCCCGCTGGACCACCAGGGAGTTTTGGTAAGTCTTGGGGGGGGGGGGGTCAGGAGGGTGGGGGGTTTGTTTAAATTGGCTCCTATAGGCGGCCGAATAATTTGGCAAAGATTCGTTGTATTCATGGGGAATCGCGATATGTTTCGCTTCCCCATGAATACAACGAATAGGGCCCTATACATTGCAGATTCCCAATTCATAGGGAACGAATGCACACCCCTAAAATTTAGTTTGTTTTTGATCTTATAGTTTCTTATAGTTACTTTGTTAAACTGTTACACTGTATTTGTCTTTAAAAGGCTTGCCTTGAGACATTACTGTTATATGTAAACTGGTGTGAAATTCTGAATCGAATATCGGCATAGAAAAATTAAATAAATAAATAAATAAATAAATAAATAGGTGATATTTTATTTTGCTGATTTTACTATTCGCTGCTTCTATGGTGACTTATTTGCCCCAGAATAAGATTAGAGCAATGGAAGAAGAAATACAAAGAAGAAAACAGCTTTCCACAGATGCTATGGACATTAGTCAAATGTTACAGACTTCTATCAAAGCTGGCTTATCTTCTGCCACTCTGCTGGTATCACTGATATTAAAGCCAAATCATGAAGGATTACAAGAATATATTTATGGCACTGGAATTAACTTTTTCTAGGCCACAAGATCTGTATATTCCTCGATCAGACTAAGGCTATTGAATGAAAACAAAAAAAATTTTTTTTTGCAGTGTTCAATGGTTTTATCCATTTTTTATCTGGCATTCATGCAAATGCCTTATCTGTTAGGATTTTCAATTCATATTTTATGATCCAGAGCATTTGTAATGTAGTGTATTGTGGAGTTACTTTGCCTGGGCTTGATTTTCAAAATGATTTACATGCATAAAGTTATGTTTTATGGCTGTCAATGACACTTCAAAGATCAGTGAGGGGGCTGTGTGTGTGAAACCCCATTTCACTGCTTTTACCCAAACAAGAGGCAGTCTGGGGGTTGGAGTCAGGATGGTAAAAGAATTTATGCATTTACTTTTGAATTTTGCACTTATGGGCATAAATGTGCATGCAGAAAATCACACCTACTCCAGAGCAGGCATACATTTCTGCACATATGTATATGCACATACCAAGGCAACCCACAAGCTTTTAAAGCAAACATATTCATAAGTCTGCTTTGAAATTTCAGGCCAAAGTCTGTGGGTACAGTCACCACAGACTTTAGCTCCTTGCAGGTTGGACATAATTTATAAACCAACTCCACACTGGTTGAGCCTTTGTGCATACACTTATAGGGATGTGCATTCATTAGAAACAAAATAGGAAATAATACAATTTCCTATTTTGTTTCAGTTCATTATCAAAATGAAATGATTGAAAGTCCATTGGTTTTCAATTCTGTTTTGAAAACAAAAAAGTTCAATAATTGGACCTAGGTCCAGGCCCGAGACCAGAGCCTTACCTGGAGAATGTCCTAGTGTGATGCTGGGGCAGTGGCCTAGGCCTGGGCCTGATGACAGGGCCTTGACCAAGACCCAAAAAAAGGCCCAGTCCCCCAAATTTTTGCTGGAAAACTTTCCAGCCCCCCACTTACCTTGTCCATTGGGGTTACAATGCCATGATCCCAGTGGGTCCTGACGCCTGGGCCTCGGCCACACCCATTTTTGAGAAGTTCTGAGATGTGTGCGCAGCAGCATGTAAGCGCATATCTGGGCAGCTTTTAAAATCTGCTCAGCGTGTGCAAGCCCAACATATTTGTGCATCCCCTAATTAATGCACACGTCAGGCTTTTAAAATTCACCTTACAGTTTCTAATGTAATAATTTGTTATTAATACCTAAGAATTTTCTCTTAGTTAATAGTACCTGAAGTGCCAACAGTGATATACTGAATACACATCTCCTACTCCACTGTGGACTCAGAGAGGTTGATATTCAGCACACTTATCCATCTGAGTGGCAGCTGATGAATATCTGGCCATGTTTAGTGGCTACCACTTATCTGGTTAAGTAGTGGGAGGAACATGGGCAAATCGGGGAGGAGTTACTTATCCAGTTACTAAGGCTATTCTCGCATTCTGTGTCTATGGGAAAAATGCTTAGTAAATGAGGCCTCTAGCCTGATGCCAATATTCTAACTTATTCACTTAAAGTTAGACCTGCTAAAGAGAAGATCTAAAGTTAGCCGGATAAGAATTATCCAGCTAACTAGAAACAAATTCAGGGATATTCAGCAGCATAGCCGTGCTGCTGAATATCCCATGCGAGTTAGCCAGATAAGTCTTATCTGACTAACTCATATAAACGATTATTTTTTAATATCTACCCTAGATTATTCATCTGACCAGGTGGCCATACTAGCTGGCCTAGTATGTTCTGCTTCAGATTCCAGTAAGTCCAAGGTAGATAACCTGGTAATGTTAGATTCACTAACCATAGTTCCTATCCCATAGTTCCTAGCAGAAATGCAAACATGTGCAAGGGGATTCTGGAGAGACGGGTATAAAAGACTTTTGTACCAGTGAAAAGAATGCATATTTTGGTAGAGAATAAAGTGACTTATGATGTTTAAACAATTTTTGAATATAAGGAAAAGAGATATTATGTATTTGTTTCCTTTTTTGTTCATTATTTCTTCTAATTAGTAATTGCTGTTTATATCTTGTGAAAGACTCTACCTAGATGTATTTTTCTTTTATTTGTACATTTGAAAAGTTATAAATAAAGAATTAAAAAAAAAAAAAGAATACATATTTTACACCCCAGCAAAAGGAGCTTTAGGGCTTGGAGAGATGTCCAATGTCTGCAGCCTCTCCCTCCCTTTTGGATTAGGGGAGGCCTACAAATTCTGCCCCACCTTCTCGATTCCCACCAAAAGTATGTACCCTCATTGCTGCTGCCCAAAATGATTCCACTTGCCCATAATAAAAAAAAATATTTCTACCAGAGCATCCCAAAATTAATAAGGCATTCACCAGTGGAAGATCCTGTCAGACAAATCTGATTGACCTTTTTGACTGGGTAACCAAGGAATTGGATCAAGGAAGAGCACTCGATATCATCTACTTGGATTTCAGCAAAGCTTTTGATACGGTCCCACAAAGGAGACTGGTGAATAAAATAAAAAGCTTAGGAGTGAGTGCCGAGGTGGTGGCCTGGATTGCAAACTGGTTGACGGACAGAAGACAATGTGTGATGGTAAATGGAACTCTCTCTGAAGAGAGAGCGGTTTTAAGCGGTGTACCACAGGGATCGGTGTTGGAACCGGTCCTGTTCAATATCTTTGTGAGCAACATTGCGGATGGGATAGAAGGTAAGGTTTGTCTTTTTGTGGATGACACTAAGATCTGCAACAGAGTAGACACGCCGGAAGGAGTGGAGAGAATGAGACGGGATTTAAGGAAGCTGGAAGAGTGGTCGAAGATATGGCAGCTGAGATTCAATGCCAAGAAGTGCAGAGTCATGCATATGGGGAGTGGAAATCCGAATGAACTGTATCCGATGGGGGGAGAAGGGCTAATGTGCACGGAGCAGGAGAGAGACCTTGGGGTGATAGTGTCTAATGATCTGAAGTCGGCGAAACAATGTGATAAGGCGATAGCTAAAGCCAAAAGAATGCTGGGCTGCATAGAGAGAGGAATATCAAGTAAGAAAAGGGAAGTGATTATCCCCTTGTACAAGTCCTTGGTGAGGCCTCACCTGGAATACTGTGTTCAGTTCTGGAGACCGTATCTCCGAAGGACAGAGACAAGATGGAGGCGGTCCAGAGAAGGGCGACAAAAAAGGTGGAGGGTCTTCATCGAATGACATACGAGGAGAGATTGAAGAATCTAAATATGTACACCCTGGAAGAAAGGAGGAGCAGGGGTGATATGATTCAGACTTTCAGATACTTGAAAGGCTTTAACGATCCAAAGACAACGACAAACCTTTTCCGTCAGAAAAACATCAGCAGAACCAGAGGTCACGAGCTGAGGCTTCAGGGAGGAAGACTAAGAACCAATGTCAGGATTTCTTCACGGAGAGAGTGGAGGATGCCTGGAATGCCCTTCCGGAGGAAGTGGTGAAGACCCGAACTGTGAAGGACTTCAAAGGGGCGTGGCATAAACACTGTGGATCCATCAAGTCTAGAGGATGTGAATGAAGAGGGGGTGGCTCGCATACAGTATGCCGAACAAGCAGCAGCCCTCAAGATAGAAGGGCTCAGAATAAAAGAACAACAGGAAGCCACAGCTGCCGCCACAGCCGCTGCCGAAGTGTGCAGAAAGGCTGAGCTAGAGATCGCCTTAGACCTGTTGCAGTAAAAGGGAGAAGCAGCAGCCCTTGAAGCCCAAATTAAAGGTCTTGTTGTGGGGGGCGGGGAGTTGTCACAGCCACAAAAAAGTAGCGGATGCAGGGATCAATAACCGGGGCCTGCAAGGCCAGGGGTGGGAGGAGGCGGCAGAACACTGCACGGAGCGGCAGTAGCCACAGAGGCATTCACAGAGCGGGATGCCAGTGGTCGGTGTTCCACCTTCACGGAGCAGAAGGCTGGAATGGCATTCACGGAGCGGGATGCCAATGGTATACCACCTTCACGGAGCGGAAGGATGGAGGGCTGCCATCTCAAAAAAAAAAAAAAAGCAGAGGGGTGGGTAAGAGTATGTAAAATTACCGGTGAGGACATAGGCTATAGGTATTGCCAATTATTAGGCTTGTTCAATATTTGTTGATTGTTAATGTGGCTCGCGAGAATGAGCGCTACTACCTGGAGATAATACCCTTGTTCAATGTACATACACACGGTTAATGAGACTCTATCATTGCTCTAGGCTTCAACAGCAAGAGGAAATGTGGAAGAAAAAAAAAAAGGATTTGCATTCACAAAGAGGCGAGGTGTAGCTTGCTTGTTACGGCGGTTACTTCCCCAAAACTAAATGGGCCGATACTTTACTTTCAGTGCATATCCGGCATGGCTCTCTGCTTCAACGGCAGGGGAGAAAGTCTAATACTTCACTTTCAATGCATAGCTCTCTGCTTCAATGGCAGGGGGAATGTGGAAAAGAGGATCTGTATATGGACAACAACCAACAAGGTCTGAATACATAGTCTGGGTGGACAAGGGCGTGGGTGTAGCCTGCTTGTTGCTGCAGTTACTGCCCCTAATTAAGCTATTCACTTGGATGTGGTTCCGGCACTGCTCTCTACATTGGTGGTGGGGTGGAGGGGAAATGGAACTAAGGGGCACTGAAAGCCAGGCATAACAAGTATGAGAGAAAAAAAAAAAAAAGAGTGCATGGCTTGCTGGGCAGACTGGATGGGCCATTTGGTCTTCTTCTGCCGTCATTTCTATATTTCTATGTTTCTATGTTTCATTCAGAGCTCCAAATGGAGAATTTCTCTAGGCCTGCACTATCTTGGAACCCTCCATGTAATAATTTGGTTTAATATATCAGTTTGAGGCCAACCGATGCTCAGATATCTAATTTTAGTGCCCCACAGAAACACTGGCTTATATAGCTTTGCTGCATGAGCTAATGTACTCTGTGCTGGTGCTGGTGGGGACGGGGATCCTGAAAGTCTTTTCTCTTTGTTTATAATACTTTTTCCCATTAGTGGTATGGCAAAATGAAAAATACATTTGAGGCAGACGAAATAGCATATCTTGACACTGTGGCTTAAGTAGATTTCCTATTCAATGAACAGATAAATGAAGCCGCTACAATGTGTTGTAGAAAATGTTGTCTGGACAGCTACTTTATTACTTTGTGATATCTTCTAAAGGAAAATAGCCTAATGCTGGTACCCACTGTCACATCCAGTTGCCAGGAAGAGAGTCATATTCCTGCTATACACTCAGATGCACCCTTTATGCGTTGCTCATTCATTTTAGGAAAACAGATGTAATGGGATATACTGTCTAGAGCTAATCATTTCTTTTCCTGCTAGAGAATTGTAATAAATGAAAGCAAAAGGTGATAGTGCACAAAATGGAAAAACTTTAAAAAAAGTATGTTGATATGCAGCGCCTGTTTCTTTACATGTGAGGATTTTGTACTTTAGTGATTTATCTGCTTTCTCAGTGTTTGCTGCTGAGGGCAGGAATATCTTCTCATAATTCCATGGATTTTGTGCCTTTCTTGGGATTTTTTTCTTGCACTCTACAAACTAACATCTCATATAAGAATTGATTATTTTGCAGTACTTCTTGACATATAGATGGCTTTTCCCCTTCATATAAAATATCAGTATATTTCACAAAACATGCAGAGAAAACTACCTGCAAACACTAGCAACTGCACAGACATGATCTCATCACCTGCATCAGAATACACCCATGGGATCAGTTGCAGAAAAATTCCTGAACAGGATGTGAATCACACGAGTCATAACATTGTAATCTTTCGTGGGATATGGAGAAATAAAATAAATAATGTTTGGTAAAGTTACATACATTTATAGCATAGGCATAGTTAAATACTTTTTGCATGCTTATTCAGGCCTTACACCTTTGGAAATGTTACTTTTAGTTTGCTTATTTGGTGTATGCTAAAAATTGTTTGTGCAAAATGTATATATATTTAATGCAGGACTGTCAGCATTAATAGAAAACTCGGCTTAAATTGCTGAGTTGCTATGATTATATCCAAAGTCAATGGCACTCAGTTTCTTCTTAAGCCAGCTTTTCAACAATAATTTCATATCTCATGGTAATGAACTTTTAAACTCATTCCAGGTTGGAATATAAATGTTTTAACCAAACTAATTGGAGCAGTATTTAACTTATTGCCAATACTCACCTCATTAGATGGGTTTTACAGAAGTAATTAACATTAGCACATGTCTGTCTCCATTTCTACAGCTAGGATCCTGTTATTCATCTGTTACTTTGCAATTATTGCTAATTTTCACTGCTGGTAACCCCCAGAAGATAAAATAAAGTTACATATTGGAACTGTGTAACTACTGTGTGAGTTTCTCTTTTGGAATTGCTAGGTTATTGGGTTCCATGTGGAAGTGACCTTCTGAAGACAGTCTGAAAAGGACTGTGAAGTTCCCTTTGGGAAAAGTAGCTGTATGGTAACAGAAGGGATAAGTTATGTCCTGCAGAGAAACCCACACTCATATCCTCTGAACCTGATCCAGTCCAGCATCTTATGTAACCATTTTGTGAGCCCACAAAGCTGATGCCAGAAAGGAAAACCAATGTCATGGTGCCAGGATTCTTTTATTCTATGTACCTTGAGCAAGGGTTAAAATCTTATTGCTGAATCTCCTTCAGAGGCTGGTCACTGTGCCCCTTCAGTGAGGCCTCAACCCATTAAAAGAGCATAGATGGACCACCTTACTGGTGTATTCTCCATTGACAATGACTTATCCCCCGATTTAAAATTCAAAGAATGGTCAGCCCTGCCAACCTGTATGTAAAAACCTCTGTTGGTAATGAAGATAGAAAAACACACCATTTGTCTTGTAGGAGTTAACCAACATAACATTCCATTGTCCTAGATGTTGCCATTTCCTTCCCACTCTGTTCTGGCTATAGCCACACTGGACAGCCAGGGCAATCTTCAAGCAGGTATGTTGCCATGCTGATAATGGGATGGCTGGGAAGGGTGGGAAGCACAGCCAAGTGTAAGATGGTGCCCTTAATAGCTGCAGCTGCCAGCCCCAGTCCTGAATTCACTCCATGACTTAGTGGCAGGAAGAATCTGCTTCCAGGATTGGGTGCTGTGCAGGAGCCTACTTAATAGCTGACATCAGCCTCACACTGCCCCATCTTCAGAAAACAGCTTGAAGGAGAATGGGCCCCAGTGTGTGAGGTACGCCATGCATGGTCACTTCATGCTCCTGGAAGAAGCCAGTAGCTGATATAGCAGACATGTCCTGGCCTTCTCCCATTCCGATTCCTTCGGATCGGTTATTTTACTGCTTGAATCTCGTTTAATTTCACATATTTGGATGAATAATTTGCTTGATTCTTTCAAGAGACTTACGGCTGTATGGATGAAATCATGTAAAAATGTATTTTGCCCTAGTTTGAGGAGTTTTTAGATGACCACAGGGTGCTTGATGCACATCAGGAAGGGGAACAGAACTATTAGTCTCACAACAGTGCATGAAATTATCACATTAGTGGTCTAGTGGTAGAATACTTTTTCCTTTATGTTTAATGTGTCCTCTATTTCTCCCTATTCTTATTCATTTCTCCAGGACCAAAATTTGTTTCATTAGTTTCATAGGGGGAAAAACCAATTTGTTTATTAGTTTCATTCTTTTTCTGATTTATTTATTTATTTATTTATTTATTTATTTTTTATTTTTATATACCGACATTCGATCTCAATCGAGATATCACACTGGTTTACATTCAGGTACTGTAGGTATTTTTTTATCCCCAGAGGGAATACTTCCCCCATTAAAGTCAATGGGGGAAGTATTTCTAGCCTATTTTTGGCTGCAGAATTGGGGTTTTCTTATCATTTCTGATTAAACATCTGGGGAGCAATCATCAGAATGAGAAAAGAGCTCCAAGGTACTTAGACTGTGGCAAAGTGGCACCAAAGTGGCATGAATAGCCTAAGGTACTTTAAAGGGGCAAAGGGGTACCAGGAATGGCAAGAGTGCTTTAACAGAGATGCAAAGCAGCAGTGAGAATGTAAAAAATACACCACAGCTTCAAAAGAGAGCACCGAAAACAGATGCATGAACCCTCGAAGGCAGCATGACAGGCAAAGTGGCAAGACAAGTGGCATCAACATCCTACAGCACAATGAAAAGGGAACATAGCAAGCAGAAAGACTAGCACCAACACACTGAGGAACCATGATAGTGGCAAGAATACCACAAGGATTTGAGTGAGTCATCTGGTGCATGGCAGCAAGGCAGAGTGGCAGAAAGTTGATAGGGGCAAGACAGGCTGGCAGAGCGGAGGTAGTCTGGTCCCTGTGGTTTTGATAGGGGCAACACAGGATGACAGAGCGGAGGTAGTCAGGTTGCTGTGGTGCTGATAGGGGAAAGACAAGGAGGCAAGTCAAGACGAGGCTCAGCATGCGGCACCACTGTGAACCGGGGCATACTGTCCACCAAACCCATCTTGAAACACGGACCAAGGAGTCTAACACACGTGCTAGGACCTGAAACATGATGAACTATGCCTAGGTGGGGTGGAGCGTTGCTGCTGTAAATAGGGCTGGTGCAAGGGTATTAGGCACCCTAGGCAAACCTTACAGCCTGGCACCCTACCCCCACCTCCCCATACACAATTTTAAATTATGCATTTAACACATATTTTACATGAAAAGTGACATTCTGAGGTAAAATTAATATATACGTTATTGTGATAATTTCATGCACTGTTGTTATGCCAACAAGAAAACTTTGCATCTTGGAATTCATATGGCATCATACCTAATGTGATATATTTCGGCATGGTCCTCCCATATCAACACAGTACTATCTGCCAACACTCAAGGAATAACAACCCTACCTATGAAAAAGAATACCACAAATATTATACCAGAATCTAAAATATCAATACACCTCCTATCAGGAAAACAGAACAGGCCAAGCTAAAGCTACTACAGATCCCTACAGAGAAACCACGTTTTAAAAGAATGCTTCATCTCAGTCTTTGCATGCAGAACATAAACTCTCACTAAATACAGAATAAAGCCACATACAGTATAAATAGAAATGTGCAGACTGTATTGTAAAATGCATCACGCCAGACTCTATACAGTGCAACAATGCAAAAACAAAAATTTCACCATTCCTCATGAAACAATCAATAAAATCAAGATAGATAAACCATTAATCATAACAAAATCATACTAATAAAATAATTTCAAAACAGCTGATGAACAGAATATCCAATAATTAAAGACTCATGCAAATTTTGAAAGCTTTACCAAACACCAATAAAATATTTCAAACAGCAGACACATCACATACTACCCAATAATTAAAATGGTAGTCAATCAAGAAAAATGAACTTAAAAAGCCACTTTTACTTACCCTCTCCTGCAGTTCTCCTAGCAGGCCACACCAGAAGCAGCAGTAGCTGCTGAAGCTGTCCTCACGGTCCTCTTCCTTAGGGACCACAACCAGTCTCTTCTGTCTCTCACACACACACCAGTCACACCCTCAGGACCAGTTTCTGTCTCTCGCACACCAATCATCTCCCCAACCAGTCTCTCTCTCTCACCCTGATCAGTCTTTCTCACATACACACGTCACCTCTCTGGCCAGTCTCTCAATCACAAAATGCTCTCGCTCTCTCTTACTTACACACAGGCTTTCAATCACACACATGCTCTCTCTATGAAGTCCGGCACTTGTAGTGATGTAAGTGTTGGACAGACAAGCACAGCGTAAGGGCTGGATGGGCAGGCTCATCAGTTGAGGTCAGGCCCGGTAAGGGCTGGATGGGCAGGCACATCAGTTGAGGTCAGGCCCTTGTATTGATTTAAGGGCTGGACAGTGTACAGACAGGCACAGCTTTTGAGGTCAGGTCCTTGACGTGACATAAGGGCTGTACTGACAGTCACAGTGTTTGGGATCATGCCCTTGTAGTGATGTAAGGGCTGAACAGACCCGCACAGTGTTTGAGTTCAGGCCCTTTTAGTGACGTAAGGGCTGGACGGGCAGGCACAGCATTTGAGGTCAGGCCCTTGTAGTGACGTAAGTGCTGGATGAGCAGGAACAGCATTTGTGGTCAGGCCCCTGTAGTGACGTAAGTGCTGGACAGTGGACAGACAGGAATAGCATTTGCGGTCAGGCCCTTGTAGAGACATAAGGGCTGGACAGTGGACAGACAGGCACATTATTTGAGGTCAAGCCCTTGAAGTGACGTATTGGCTGGACTGACATTCACAGCATTTGGGTTCAGGCCCTTGTAGTGGCATAAGGCTGGACAGGCAGGCACAGCATGTGAGGTCAGACCCTTGTAAGGGCTGGATGGGAAGGCACAGCGTTTGGTATCAGGTATTTGGTATCAGCGTTTGGTATCAGGTATCAGGCCCTTGTAGTGACTTAAGGGCTGGACGGGCAGGCACATCAGTTGAGGTCAGGCCCTTGTAGTGACATAAGGGCTGTACAGATAGGCATAGCGTTTGGGGTCAGGCCCTTGCAGTGATGTAAGGGTTGGATGGGCAGGCATATCAGTTGAGGTCAGGCCCTTGTAGTGACGTAAGGGCTGCATGAGCAGCACAGCATTTGAGGTCAGACCATTGTAATGACGTAAGGGCTGGACAGTGTACAGACATGCACAGCGGTTGAGGTCAGGTACATGTGCTGATATTATCTGGAGCATATGAAGCAGTTGGAGCTCCTGAAAGGCTGTAAATTGGGGTGAGAGTGGTGAGTGACTGAGAGGGAAGGGATGGAAAAGGTCTCCTCAGGTGCTAAAAATGGTAGTGCTTAATCCTGCTGAATATTGAAATGTCTGCAGCAAATGCTGGGGGTTTTATTGTAATGCTGAGAAGCTCAAAGGGGACCCCCCCCTCCCTACTGGCCCTTGTTGTGCCTGATAACCTATAATGTGGCCCCATCACAAAAAAGTTTTGCCCACCTCTGATCTAATTGAATAGAAAAGGAGGGTTTGTTCCTGTTATTAGTTTTCTTTTTACCCAGTCATACAAATGTTTTGCAGTTGTCAAAATTGCTCCTAGAAGAAGTTATTGGAGCTGTGTTTCTGCAAGTCTTGAGTCAGTAGAGAGTAAATATATTTGGGTCTGAGTCCCAGTAGCAAATACAAGGTTCATATGGTTGACTATAGGCATGGCTGTAGACAGATTGGAGGGCATTAATTGAATGAGCATCCAAGGTGATATCTGCTCTTGCACACTAGGATTATCTTTATTTAGTGATAAAAGCAAATCTTCCAAATAGCAACTTTTATAACATTTGGTTTTCTGAATCTATTTGCTGTCATCAGCACAAAAAGAATCTGGATGAACTAAGTCCTGTTTATTGATAAGTGGATTGATTTAAACTCTATTTAAACCCACGAGATCCTTTGACATTCAAAGGTATGACTTGAAATGTATTTCTCCTAATAAAAGATCTTCATCCTTGGATTATTCCTTTATTTCATCACTGATTAGAACCAGAATTATACCCATGATAACAGATATCTTCTGGCACTCCCTTTGCAACTTTTTTTTAACATTTTCTATAATGACTGTTGAAAACACAATTTTCAAAGAGGTTTTGTGCATAAAAAGGGCTTGTACGCACATATGTTTAATGTACGAGGGATCATGGCATTTTCAAAACAGTCACAGTATGTGTGGACTCTGTTAATATGGGAAGTACGTGTAATCAAAGTATGTGCATTTGGGCATGCCAGGGTGTGATTTGGATATTCCTCTGCTATTTTATATCAAACGTAGACATGAACATCTTCGAATGCTTTTACACCTGCTATTTAACATGCCAAATTCAAGATTTCATTGTCTTTTTGTACATGGTGTTTGGCGTAGTGAGTGGAAAGGACAGCTTGCTAGGAGAAAAGGTAGAGGGTGTGTCGGACTAACTGGGAAATCATTGTCCTTGCCCAAAGCTTTGTTTGCATTTCATGTAACCTTTTTTTTTGTGGGCCCACCCTTTTGTCTAGTCCCAAGTTTGCTTCCATTCTTTGGGGAACATTTCAGTGGATGGCACTGCATTTCTGAGTGTGTGTGTTTGTGTGTCACTGGGGCTAACTGGCACTAACTGAGGGTGTGTGTGAGTGGTGGTGAAGTGACTCTCAACCTATAAAACTATGGATACTCAGGGTGTTCCGTTTGAGGAGGGAGAATCAAGGGAGAGGAGGTGAAATCTGTTAGTACACTGGACCAAGGCAGTTTCTGGATCTGAGGAGTAAGTCTTGTGTAGCTTCAGGTTCAACAAAGAAACCATGGTATTCCTATGCCAGCAATTAGATCAGGACCTGTGCATGTTTCTCCTCTGTTCTGGGGGTCTACATCCCTATAAGGCAAACTGCAGGAAATGAGGCCATGTTCTGCAACCACAACATGCTGGTAGTCTGCAATGTCAAAGGATCATCATGGACATAGAACCTAGGTTCTAGGGTCCTGCCATGATTCTTACATCCTTTCACGATAAGGAATTCATGACCATTTCCAGGATGGTTTCATCACTGGGGGGTTGACTTCTAGGTAGACATGCTGCGTTCACTTCAATGACACAGAAACTAACCTTTACCCTTTTCTATCCTAGGTGGTCTTACGCTTTGCCCCAGCTTCTACCAGGGGACAGCCTCATTGCCTACCAGATTGGGATATCTCATTCATCTCTGCCTTCACCCTCAACTAATGATAGAGGATATCCACTCAAAACCTGGCTCGTGATTTCATTGGCATATCCAGAGATTGCAGCAGATGTCCTCTATAATAGGGCCTACTAACAGACCAGGGCAGTCATTGAAAAAACTTTTGGCCTACTTAAAACATGTTTCTTCTGCCTGGATAGATCAGGCAAATGTCTTCTCTGCAACCAACAAAGGTCTGTGACATCTTTCTAGCTTGTTGCATCCTTCATAACCTGGCAAAAAGCCAAGCCCTGCCTCCTCCAGAGGGACAAGGTACTCAATGATGATGATGAGGAGGAGGAGGCATACAACCTGAGTGAGGAGGAATTGCAGAAGAAACATCACCAGACTCACCAGTAGGCTATAGAGGAAAGGAAAACTCTGATGCAAAGACATTTTCAAAGGTGAAGCTGCATTTATTTACAACTGAAAGTTGATATTTGTGCATTGCATATACATTTTTTGTGGGATGTTCTCTCCTTTTTTGGAGGGGGTTGGGTGCTCAGGAATATTGGAATGCCCAAGCCTGGTGCTTCTCTGCAGGTGTTCGGTCATTACTAACTGTCATTCATGGGAACTCTACAGATTTGACCCAGAGGCTTCCAAGACTCAGAGACTCTGGGTCTTGGGAGAGCACCCAGAATCTCCAGGGGTCTTAGAAGTCTCCATCTCTGCTCACTTGCAGCATCTTTCCTCAGTCTCTGCCGAAGAGAGGTGGGCACTAGGACCAAGTGCGAGGCACGAGGAAGCTCTGCTGCCAATTCTCAGCCTCTCCCTGCTGATTGGTTCTTGATATCACAATGAACCAATCAGCAGTGAGAAGTAGGAAAGCACTGCTAGTCCTGCATGGATCAGAGTAAACAGATGGAGAGATGACAAGAAAAACTGTACATACATTGTGATAGAGTGTGAGATCCAAAGTAGGGGGAAGGGTGAAGGAGGAGAAAACTGTGAGCATGTGTTGAGGGGTCAGAGAGAGAAGAAAACTTGAGAACCTGTGTGTGTGTGTGTATGGTAGGGGGTCAGTGAGAGTAGAGAGCAAGAGAGTGTGCGTGTCTGTGTAGAGTTGGGGGAGCAAGAATGTGAAGGGAGCCAGAATGGAAAGTAATGATGGGAAAAGAGAGGAGCAAACAAAAGGAGAGACAAACATTTGTGGAGGGGGGCGAGTGGGAAGAGACAGCCAGAGAAGTGATCAAGAATTGAGGGATGGAAGGAAAAGTGAAAACAAGTGTATGTGTGGTGGGTGGGAGAGAGAAAGGTAAGAGCGTGGAAGAGAAAGGAGCGACCAAGAGTTGGGATAGATAGGGGAGATCAATATAGGGGAGTGAAAATGCAATAGCAAGGAGGAGAGACAGTTGAACTAAGAGAAGATGAGAGCAAGGGGACAGGAGAGAAAAGGGGGAGGAATGGGGAGGAGGAAGAGAAAGGAGTATAAGGATGAGGAATGGATGGAAATGGAGAAAGAGAATCCTGTGTTGCGTGTCCCGTCGGCGCTAGGCATGCGCCCGGGCCTGCTCACCTTGCTCCTGCACCAGCGGGTCCCGGTCCGGCCTCTCCTGCTGCCGCTGCCAGTACCCGCCTGTCCACGGTGTTCTGCAGTGGCATCTCCTAGGCACTCCACTTCGGGCCTATCTCCACGCCAGGGCGGGCGGCGTCCTCTCAGTGCCAGCCCCGCCCCTAGGCATCCTCTCAGTGCCAGCCCTGCCCTAGGCGCGCACGGACTGCCCAGCCCTTTAAAGGGCCAAGGGCGGGAACCAGCTCCGCTGCGCAGCCCAATGACATTCACCTGACAGCATAAAAGCGAAGCCCTGTTTCCCCAGGACATCGCCTTGGCAATCGGATCAATACCGTGGTGTAGTAAGCTTACCTAATCCTTGTTCCAGTGTTTCCTGTCCAGCGTCTCCTTGTTCCAGCATCTCCCTGTTCCAGCATCTCCCTGTTCCAGTCTCCTACTCAGGTAGTACCTTCTCGGAACTGATCTCTGATACTGACCTCTGCCTGCCTGACATTCTCTTGTCTGCCGCCTGGAACTGATCTCTGCCTGACCATTCTCTTGTCTGCCACCTGGAACTGACCCTCTGCCTGCTGACCATTCTCTTGTCTGCTGCATGGAACTGACCCTCTCTTGATTTGGTATTGACCCCTGCTTTGGCTGACCACTTCTGAACTGATACTCTTGCTCTGACCCTTGCGCTTCATTTGGACACTCTCGTCTGGCCTACTGTGGCTGCCAGACCAACCTGCTTGGAATTCACCCGCGGCCTTCACCTGACTAGACCCGCAGGTGTCGCCTGCCTCACCCGGAGAACCTTCCTGAACTGTTACCTCCCTGAGGTCTCTGGAGCTTCCAGTTCAGGTCTAGTTCATCCTCTCTGCATCAGCCGCGCACCCTTGCTCGTGGTGGGCACATCCCTCCTCTACCTCTCCGGGAGACCATCTGAGGCCCACCTAAGTCCAGGCGGTCCGGGTACCCAAGGGCTCAACCTGCGGAAACCCCGGACTGTTATTGGCGAAGCTCCAGCTAGCCTCTGTCTCCTTGTGTGCTCTGCCTCTGGTGGCAGGCGCTCTCTGGGTCCGACCAGAGGGCCATACCAATCCTGTACCAGGCCAAGGGTCCACCTCCTGTGCAACACCCTGGGTTGGGGGAAGGAATCCAGGGTGATAATACAGGGGATAAGGAATGGAGGAGGGAGTGCTGGAGAAATGGGAGGGAGAATGGTGAAAGCAGAGCAGGTAGGACGAATAGGGAAAAAAAAAGCAGAAAAGGGGTGACAAAAAAAGCAAGAGGAAGTATCTACTACTGAAGGAAAGAGATAAAGAAAGGAGAGAGAGAGAGAGAGAACTGAAATAGAAAAGATAAATGAAGGAGGGACACCAGAGAGAGTCAGAAAACAGGGAATGGAGATAAGGACAGAGAATGAGAACAAAACAGCTAAACCAGAAAATCAAGCCAGAGACACCAAAGATTGGAAGCTATTTTATTATCAGATAGAGAACATAAAAAGAAATAGTTTGGGGGTGGAGGAAGAGGAACTCTGCACAGCCTGCCTAATCCCCACCCCCACCCATCTCAGGGTGAGCAAAACTCAGAAGTTCCCAGGTATGCTAACTGTGCCTTCAAGAACCACAGACAAATAAGGCTGTGGCATGAGGTAATAGCTGCAGGAAGGCATTAGAGTCAATAAAAGCTCCTGAGAGATGGCATTTTGAGTGCTGCACATTTACAGGGGGTGTACAAGATGACAATGATGAACTGAAATGAAAAAGGAAAAAAAAACAGAACTGCAATGTGAGGGAGATACCCGATCGGAAGCCCCCCCCCCCCCCCCTGCCCCGACGTCACCAGGGCAGCTCCGACCGTTGAAAGGTGCCCTGCCTCCGGCGCCCTCGAACTGGCAGCCCACCCACCATCTTTGGGCACCCTGCGGCACTTCTCCATCGCCATGGGAACAGAAGAGAAGAAAGAAATGTCACCTGAAACTGAAAAAGGAAAAAAAACAGTACTGCAATGTGAGGGAGAGACCCGATCGGAAGCCCCCCCCCCCCCCCCCCCCCCCCCCCCCCCCCCCCCCCCCCGCCTGTCACCAGGGGCAGCTCCGACCGTTGAAAGGCGCCCTGCCACCAGGCGCCTCTCGCCTCCCCCTTTGTGCACCCCTTAGTGCAACCTGTAGTTGCAAATGCCAGTTAATATCTTTGCAATTGAATATCTCTCCTTTGTCTAATATACTTCCTGTTATCCCTTTTTTGCTCAATTGTTAAAAATCCTGCATTTTGAGCTTTTTGTAAAACCGTTTGTGATGGCTTTACCGAATGACGGTATATAAAACTCATTAAATAAGTAAATAAGTAAATAAATACATAAATGTTGGCAGAGACAGATGGAGACACCTGTGTCATCAGAGGGGAGGGAACCTTCCTCTGAGGTGATGGAGGCATGGGTGGAGGAAGCATCCTTGGAGATGGGGGAAGCAGGTGGGTAGAGGAGGCATCCTTGGAGGTGCTAGAGCCATGGGGAAGAAAAATGGCACCCATAGGAGGTGGTGAACATGTAGGGACAGTCTTCTACCAGGCTTGGTGGAACTTCGGCAGGTGGAGGCTGCAACCATGATGTTAGCCGTTGAAAATGATGGGGGATGCAGCATCCATGGGTCTTGTGGCTGCCTGGGAGCATTCCATGCTGGCTGTGACTGACAGAGGACCTACTGAAGCATCTCCCTCCAAACTGAAGCAATGGAATGAAACTTCTCTGCAGCACCCCAGCGAACAACCTGCAGCTCCTTTCTTATATCCTGCAGCTCTTTGAGCAGCACTTCCTTTAGGCCCTGTATGCTCTGCCATATGCCTATAAGCAAGTCTGCCACTGTAACCTTTTGGACCAGCCTGCAGCTCTTGGCTGGACTCAAAGGAACCTCTTCATCAGCTCTTGGAGAAAAGCTGGCCTCTTCCCTTTCTGTGCCTTCCCCGTGTTGACATCTTAGGCAAAGACATCTGGAATATGTGCATCACTATAACACTGTATCTCCCTTCCAGGCATGGAGAACTGGAAAATGGGCCCCACTCAACAGCCTCCAGATATTGAACAGCCTTCTAGTCTAGCACACCCTAGGGTGTCTCATTATGCCCTTTAAAAACAAAACAAAACAATAAGCCTGAACAGAAAGGGGCCTGCAGGCAAGTGCTGCCCATGACTGAAGGCCCTATATGCCTTTGTCTGTAAAAAAAAAATATATATATATAAAAAACTAAATAAATTATATATATATATATATGATACTAGTATTATAATATATATCACATAGAACACTAATGAAAAATCTAATACAAGGTATTAAATACGTAAAGGTATATATACATTTTTTTTTATTGTTACAAAAGTCTGCTACTTCTCCTTGTGAAGCCCTACACTCCTTCTTAGCCAGGCAGACCACCTCTCTGAAACCTGAACTTGCATCAAAAAGAAGACACAAAGTTTGAGGTGGAAAAAATCTAGCTTCCCAAGAGTCCATAGTCAAGTACCGTACTTCATTGCCTGGATTGGCTGTGGCTTGGAGGAGAACTCATGAGAGCCGGCCAACAAACTTAAAGCTGCCAAACTGATATGCAAATTTCATGAAATGTTCCCCAGTAAGCCCAAGCCCAGAAGATGGGGGAGGTGGCTTTGGAGAGGAGGGTTCTGTCAAGCTTGGCGGCTCGTGGGATGGCCTCACAAGCTGCCTCTCTTACCCTCAATATCATCACAGGCCCACTACGGCATGGATGCCACTCACTCCAGCTGCTCCTCTAACATGGTAGAGAAGCCACCAAACCGTTACTCCCACTGGCTTCCTCTAAGCATGCACATATGCCTACACATATTATATGGGCTCCATGGTGGGGCATCCACACATCGGAGCTATTTCAGCCCAACCCCCCAGTGCTTCCTTGCTAGAGCAACAGGTCTCCTGGTGCACTTGTGCCCAGGGCTGGTGTAAGGGGATTTGGTGCCCTAGGTGAGCCTTCTCCCTTGTGCCCGCCCCCCCCCCCCCCAGGTCGCACCGCCACCCCCAGTCTCGGCCACGACTCCAACCTAATTCTCGATCACACCCGCCGACTGTGTGGTTTTCTGGGTCGCGAGCAGGTTGGGCACCGCTCGCGGCCCGCCAAATCTCCACTCCTCGTTGCCACCACTTGCGGCCCCATATGGCTCGCACCCAGTGGCGCACCAAGGGTCTCCAGTGCCCGGGAGCCAATGCATTTGTGTGCCTCTCCAGCATCCCCCCTTAATCCTTCTTCTACTAATGCTTAAGGTCACAGAAAAGAAGAAGAAAGAGAGAAAAATTGTTGGGGGGGGAGCCAAAATGACATTTCTTCATCACACCCACCTCTATAGCATGGATCCTGCTTTAAAATTGGTTATTAAAAAAAATGTTAATAAAAAATTCCAAAGGTTCTTCTGCGCAATTTTAAAAAGTTGGCCAATTTCACACTATAAATTATTTGATAGCCTCATTCAACTAATTCTATATGGCTATGAGAGTGAAGTATGGAATATATAGGAAGGGACAGAATGTCAATACAAATCATGCATCTCCAGTTCTGTAACTCTGTGCATCCACTGAAATTCCCCCAAACAATGGAGCTTGGATGTTTCCCTTACAGCTCATCATACTAAAAGATATTTTCAAATTCTGGTGTCACCATCACAGTAACAGCAGCACAAACACCTTCCACTGCCAGGCACATTGTGAACTAAACACAAAACCCCGCAAAAAAGACACTCAAATCTATACTGCAATCCCATCGTAACATAACAGTAATAACACCAAGGACTCAAACAACAATATCCCTACCTGTGAAAAAAGCAAGGGTAAATATTACACTGGGTCCTAGTATACCAATACACCTCCTACTGAGGAACAAAACAAACCCGATTGCTATAGATCCCTATACAGACACTATATGCTAGCAGAATCTCTCATCATGGTCACACACACAGAGCAGAGACAGACCCTCACCAAATATAGAATAAAGCCACATAAAGTATAAATAGAAATGTGCAGACAAAAACTGAACTGTAAAACGCATCACGCCAGACTCTATACAGTGTAACAATGGAAAAACAAAAATTTCACCATTCCTCGTGAAACAAATCAATAAAATCAGGATATATAAATCAATAATCATAATTATAAAATCACACAAATAAAATAATTTCAAAACAGCTGATGAATAGAATATCCAATAATTAAAGACTCATGCAAATTTTGAAAGTTTTACCAAACACCAATAAAATATTTCAAACAGCAGACACATCACATACTACCCAATAATTAAATGGTAGTCAATCAAGAAAAATGAACTTAAAAAGCCACCTTTACTTACCCTCTCCAGCAGTTCTCCTACTCTTTTCCCTTGCAGGCCACACCAGAAGCAGCAAGTAGCTGCTGAAGCTGTCCTCACAGTCCTCTTCCTTAGGGACCACAACCAGTCTCTTCTCACACACAGTCTCTTCTCACACACAGATACACACACACACACACACACCACTCACACCCTTAGGACCAGTTTCTGTCTCTCACACACCAATCATCTCCCCAACGTCTCTCTCTCTCTCACACACACACACACACACACACACAAGCAAACACATACCAGTCATCTCCCTGATCAGTCTCTCTCTCATACATACACATGTCACCTCTCTGGCCAGTCTCTCTCAATCACGCAATGCTCTCGCTTCTCTCTTACTTACACACAGGCTTTCAATCACACACATGCTCTCTCTATTTCACTTACACACAAGCTCTCAATCACGCACATGTTCTTTCTCACTTACAAACAGGCTCAATCACACACACGCCCTCTCACACAGCCAGAAGCCAGCCAAAAACATGCTCCATCTCTCTTGCACACCACAATATTGACACACACAAGCACCCTCCCTGACTCACATATACACTACACACATACAGAAGCACCCTCCCTGTCTCACATATACACCACACACATACAGAAGCACCCTCCCTGTTTCACATACACAAAGCAGCCTCCCTTCTCACATACACATTACACTCTCACAGAAGCACCTTGCAGCATTTTTCACTTTTACTAAAAATGAAAGTGATGCTCCCAACCGTTAAATAAGAAAACCACATTCCTATCAGAAGGCGAAATGACACCCTTCCTTCAGGTTCTGTCCTCTCAAGGGACAGCCACCCACACCGTACTGCTTATCTTGTTTTACGCTTTCAGGCAATAAAGCAAGTGTCTTTCTTCAAACTTTTAGTCATATGATTATTCATGTGGGAGATATGGAACGGAAAGACATCCTTAGTCAACTTCCCTTTTAAATGGGAAGATTCCAGTCTTAGTCATTTAAAAATATACATATGACGTCACTTTTAGTATTTTAATTCTTATTCTTAAAGTTTTTATTTATGTTTTAGCCCCTGAGGCAGCCGTTTTGAGATGGCAAAACTCGGCCAGAGTCGGGCTACCCTTGTGTCTCCACTTCAATAAAGGATTTACTTAAGACTACAGGCATCTATTCTTTTTTTTTCATCCTTGCCTCACTCACTCCTTGCTTTGTCCTCACCTCTTCCTTGCTCCATCCCGTGACTTGTTCCTTGTCTGACCCATTCCTTGCCTTTGCCTTGTATCCTCTGTCTTGTCTTTAGTCTCCATTTTCCCCTTTGGCTTTTCTCCTGGTATTAACCAGGTTCTCATCTCTGCTGTCTGCCGCCTACACCGACCTTTAGTTTGGATCTCGTCTGTTGCGGGTCTTGTCTCTGCTGCCTGCCGCCTACCCTGACCTCTGCCTGGATTTGGACTCTCTCCTCCTGGATAGTCCTAGGGACCCACCTAAAACCTGCTGGCTGCCAGAACCCAAGGGCTCAACCTGTAGGGGAGGCAGCTTGTATAGGTGAAGCTCTAGTTGGTCCCATCCAAGGGCTTCTCTGCCAACTGTTGGTGTGAGCCTAGTGATCTTTCCCACTACACGGTGCAAATCATATCACAGCACCAAGGGTCCACCTTTCCAGCAAGTGTTACGCAGGGATTTATTACTTAATACTCACTCTTGCCCCGCCATGGACCATCTGGTTTGAGTCATCTCTTACTCAAGAAAATCTGATGCTATTCAGCAGATTATTCAACAACATTGGCATGTTTTGGAGCTACATAATGTCATCAATAATAGACCTATTTTTGCCTATTTCAAGGAAGAAACCTATGAGATAGACTGATCCTGACATTGCCGCACATTGATCGTATTGCAAATAATGAACAACATGGTCAATTTGTCTACAGTCACTGATCAGTATGTGAAAACATTTTTGCAATTTAAATGTTTCAACATCTGAGGTTATCCATTACTCATATTGAAAGGATATTTTGATTCTAGCACCTTCAAATGATCATATGCCATGTCAAAAAAAAAATATAAAGGTCAAAAAAAAATGTATAGGCCAAAAAAAATGATCTATTAGGACAAGTATCACTAAAAGTAAAAGCTGCATTTGGACTAAAAAATGGAAGCATCAATAGTTAAAACATTGGCCTGATTTTTCTCACTCCTTTACAGATTTAAACGTTTTAATTATTCAATAATTAGTATTGAATGGGGAAGCAAGATCTCCCTACAACTCCAAAGTGGGAAGCTTTTCTATTAATTTTATATTCATGATCAGGCTCTACAACATACAGTGATGCCTTTAAAATTCATTGCAATTGGTCACATACATGATTCCAGCGGTTTGGCAATAAGTTGATTCTAATTCATACAGGGTCTTAAGGATCTTGACCTGACAGGTAAGACCAACATGTCAGTTGCATGGTATGTCATGTGCAGAATCCACTGCACCCATTAGGTTTCTTGCACTACTCGAAAACCAGTGTTCTAAGATCAGCTGTTCTTTGATAGCATTTAAAAGGCTGACACTCGCAATCAGTCTTGAGCCTTGTTTCAGTTTCCAGAAAATAGAGTTTAGAACTGAAAGGCTGTGGTAAGCTCTGTATGGATAGCATTTCAGTTTAATGACTTAGTATTGCGTATGTATTGTGTATGTTTGAAGATCTACCTCTTAGAGAATAGCCACTGCCATTAGCAATGGTAACATGGAATAGACTTAGTTTTTGGGTACTTGCCAGGTTCTTATGGCCTGGATTGGCCACTGTTGGAAACAGGATGCTGGGCTTGATGGACCCTTGGTCTGACCCAGTATGGAATTTTTCTTATGTTCTTATAGTTAATTCTTTTTTAAGATGAGAGTTACTTAGTTCAATCCCCATTTTGGGTTTCCTTAAAGAATGTGATTTATGATTTGGTATTTTTCTTATAGAGTATGATTGAGAGCAGGAACCAAAGCCATGGTCTTCTTTGATATAAACTGTTCTTTGTAAAGGCTTTGCCTATATAACTTTGCCTATATAACTTTGCCTATATAACTGATATAACTGTTCTTTGTAAAGGCTTTGCCTATATATCCTTGTTTGTAAGTTATCTGTAAACCGGCACGATGTGCAAAACGGTTTGCCGGTATATAAATAAAATAAAATAAATAAATAAATATAGCATACAGAGGTAGTGCCCGTGATACTATAGGTCTTGGTCAGGGAACATAAGAGGATTATACTGTAGGGAACATAGTGGACTACACATGTTTTGAATGAAAAGCTCTTACAATATTGTGCAACAGCTGCATGGCTTATATGGACTTAATATTCACAGGGACCGATGCAATAAATGAGTGCAGACTAACCTCCATTGGCATGTGGAACCTCCAGAGATGTTAGTGTTGACAAGGAGATAAAGGGATTTTTAGATGTAAACTGAGACCCCGAGGAAGATTTCTGGTCGCTTCCTGGGAGGAAAAGCTGGTATATGTAGAGAGAAAGAGAGGTTTTGAATCTAGTCACATCTGCCACCTGTTGAATTACTGGTTGGCCATCATCACTACAGGTAAGACTGATTTTGTGCCCTATTACTTTCATTGACATTATCAGCTTTTGGAAAGAGAGGTGGATGATTAGAACTTGATTCAGACAGCTTCTGTTAAAAAGAGCTTTTACTTTGCACATCTATATAATGCATCTTCTGGAAGGCTTCCTGTTGGAAAGGGCCACTAAACTTCAGCACATTCTTCCTCATTAAGTAATGGTAGTAGTGGTGAGGTAAATAAGATGTATCCCTCTAAAGGCTATATCAGTGTTTGTGGCTTGACTGTACACACATTTCTCGTACTTAGAGAAGGTATGACTAAAGTGTTTACTTCAAGATCTGATGTGTTGTGGCCATGACAGCAAGGACATTCAGTCGACCTAATTCTAGAATGGTGACCCTAATTAACTGGAACTGAACTGAGGTGCTGTAAGAGAAGATGAATGGAGGATAGAAGCTACTGGAAAGAGCTGAATGTTTAGCTCTATGCAGGCCACTGTGTGGTTTTGAGAGAGTGCAATAGGCTGTCCAGAAAGCTGCTTGATTCTGGAATGACATACAAAAAAAAAGAATAAGCCACAGAAAGTGTGGAGTAAAATCCACACATCAAAACCACTATGCAAGCAAGGAGTTTGTGAAGAAAATAAAACTGTTCAATTTAACAAGTTAGGAAAGTGTTCTCAATTTATGACAAGCAATTTATTCAAAACATGAGGAGGAGGGGCTGTATCGGGAGGGACCCAAATACAGAATCTGATACGAATTGGGTATCATTACAGGAATTGGAGATGTGCAGGGATAACAAATTGTTTTGTTTTTTGATTCCTTTTTGGATGGTTTTCTTCTCTACAAATTTTAATTTGTGGAATGTTTGCTTTGTTTCTTCGTTAAAAAATCCTGAATCAAACATTAAACTCCCCCCCCCCCCAAAAAAAAAAATGAAACAAAAAATCAAAACAAAACACCCATCCCAACCCAAGCCTTCCCAACCCATCCCACCCTTCCCAACCCCTCACCTATCCCTCCCATCCGTAAAAATGCCAGGGCCAAGATCCCCTCCAGCCCCATTCACTCAGTCTGGTGTGGATCTACTGGTGAGGCCTAGGCCCAATACTAGAGCCTAAACCAGATGCCCTCCGTTGAGAAGGATGCACCGAAATTAATTTACTCTGGTGTGACTCCAGCAGATGGAGTCTTTAGAAGAAAGAAGAACTAAGAGGACTTCTGAGGCCTGGGCTCTGGATCTTATCTGGACCTTAGGAGGAGGCCCAGGCATCAGGACCCAGCCTCCGTTTGAGATCGCGGTATCAGACCTGAGACTGGGAGCCAGCCTCTGGGCCAAGTTGTGGTATCGGACTTGGGCCCAGACCCTGGCCTAGGCTTCGGCCCAGGCTTCGGGACCCAACTGGGCTACGCTTTGGATACCCGACAGATCAGGTAAGTAATTTTGGGGGGAGTTTCTGGGCCTTTGCTTGGGTCTCAGCCGAGGCCAAGACCCCAGTGTTGTGCTCAGGCCTATGCTGTGGCCCTTGCTTCGGGCCTTGGCCTATGCCCTAGCTGAGGCCTCGGCTTCAGGCCTAGGTGCCAGCATCACGTTCCATCATTGGCTGCAGCCCCTGGTTTGGGCCTCAGCCTATGCCTTAGGTGAGGCTTTGGTCTCTTGCCTAGGCTTTGACCCAATCTGAAGTTTTAAATGAATGAGATTTATTTCATTTGAGAGGGCCCTGAATTAGATTTGTGGCTCCCTAAATGAAATAAATTGCCCCTCATTCATTGCATTTTGAAAATGTGTTTAAAAGTAATGTACATCACTACCAGGAACTTTGATAGAGAAAAGACTAAAGACAGGAGAAAGCCCCAATGCCACAGGGTATCTGATCCAAGTCGGGTTTTGATACAAAGGCTTCTATTGAGACCTGGGGTAAAGGTTGAAGCACTTATTCCATGAAATGTCTGTTCAAAAGGATGATTTAGGAGAAGATGCCATATAACTGCAGGATATGTCAAAGTCAGAGATCCTAGGCAGAGCCGCTTCGATTTTTAGCAAAAGTATTTTGAAAGAACATGTAGATGTCTGCAGTAATGTTAGGGAGCTGCTGGCTTTGATGGCTGCCTCATGCCCAGTAGTTCAACAGGGACAGTGAGATCCTCTTGAGTGTACACTTGATGTGCCAATAAAGCCACCAGCTTCCTGAAGTCACTTTGCATCTCTTTATCCTCTCCCCATCCTCGTGGCAGTGAGCCCTATAGTCACAAGAGCATGGGTCTCTGGATTTAGAGCAGGTACCCCACGAGCCTTTGCAGCCATGGAGTGCTGCCTTGATTTACAGGGAAGCTGACCAGTGAGATGATCATCTCCCTCCCCAGCAATGGATGGACACCCTCAGGACCTGTGTCCTGAAGTCCCAGGAGAAAATGGGAATAAGACCCTATAGGAATAAGGACAGGAAGTGCAATCTGTTCCCCCTGAAGCCCAGGGTTGCTATCGTGGGTGATGGATCTGGCTGTTGTGCTGCTGCAGATGATAATGGTGGCTGTTGGCCACCTGCAGCTGGAACAACAGCTGCATCAGCAGGAGAGGCCAGGTCCTCTTCCTCTTCTTCTTTGCAAAAAGAGAAACAAATGTGTATAAGCAAGCCATCAGTTGGTATATAGAGGGCTGTGATATGCATCATAAAGTATTGTAAGAATGCCTACCGTTTTGTTGCATCTGTCGGTCGCAGATGGCTGCGACCGCTCTGCCTCACCTCTCTTCTACCCTTCTCCTCCTCCCTGGGAAGGATGGCTGCCTCTGATGCTGATTGCGGAAACCCTTGGCGTCTCCAATACAGCATGGGCGTCCCCATCCACCATGCTTCTTTCTGAGGCCTCCTAGGCGCGCTCACACTACCTACACTTTTGAGTACGTTATGGCGGGAACCTTGGGGGCATCTCCACCGCATACCGTCAGTACCTCCGGGTATTTAAACCTCCATTCCGCTATAGCCCAACGAGTTAGCAAGGACTTCAGTTTTGCTACTCTGACCACTTCTAAGCTGCTCACTTGGATTCCTCTCTACCCTCCGGGGTGACTCGCTCCTGCTGAAGCTCTGGGTACCCTCTCCTCGGGGGCCTCTCGCTTCTACCTGCCCTTTGGGGTTCATCTAACTAACCTAAGGACACCCACTCCTTGGGGGTTCTTTCTACTTTCTTTTAGGATTATTCGCCTGTTCAGGGTATCCTGCACCTCGGACCTTGGGTCCCTCTCTCCATTCTTCTACCAAGGAAGTTACCAGCACTGCCTCTGTGAGTATCGCTATGCTCCAGCTCTCCTCTTTCCACCCTTCCACCCTTCAGGTTCGGCTTATCCAGCGCTGCGGAACACTACCTAACCTTGCTACATCCGGGAGAGACCATCTTCTATAGGGACTGCCTGAGCTTACTGTGATATCGCTGGCCTACAATACTCCTTGAAGCAAGATTCAACTTACATCAGCAGTACAATAAAGCTTTCTTTCCTCAGTGTCTGCTTAATTGAGTCTAGCCTATTGTTGTGGTTCCCCACGGGTCTACTTCCCATGGGAGGAGTCATCGCCACTTCGACCAAGAGTCCACAATATGCCACACACCCAATAGATTGCTAACTCCATGGACTTGGCTCAGCTCTTGGCCTTGCAGGCCAATCCTGGCCTAGCCCAGCGGATCACCGAGCAACAAAAGTCTCAGGAAAGCCTAGCTACTGCCTTCAATCAATTACATGCACAACTGAATACTTCAGCACTCCAATGAAAGAATTGCTGTCTCAGGTGGTGACCTTCAAGATCACCATACCATATCCATGCTACCCCGGTTCATGGGCGAAGCACGAATGTGTAGAGGGTTTGTCAACCAATGCAGTATGCATTTTCTTTACAGCCTACCCTCTTTCCCACAGAAGCTTCCAAAGACCACCTATATCCTATCTCTACTTGAAGGAAGATCCTATCCTGAATGACCTATCAGGATTTCTGAAACTTTTTAAGTCTGTCTTCTCGATGACCCGGCTCACCAGAACATCGCTTGGATCTGCTCTGCTTAACATCCAGCAAGGTAATAAGGCCACTTATCGGACTATGTGATCGAATTCAAGACTTTAACAGCCGAACTACACTGGGACACTCGATGTCTATGTGCTATCTTCATGGAGGGCCTCAACTCTCGCTTGAAGGATGAACTGATGGCACGTGATCTGCCTGATACCCTTGATCTCTTATGGAACTGGCTGGGGAATTGATCGCCATAATCGAGAATGAACTCATGAGGGTAAGAGTCCTCGAAAGACGGCCTGGGAGCTAACCGTCCTAAACCTGTGCCAATTGTCTCAAGTCTACCGTCTTGATCCCTTAGAAAGATGTTTTTGCAAATGCATGGGGTTATGCATGTACTGTGGCAAATCAGGCCATGCCGTCCAAACCTGTCCCATTTGTATGGGAAACTGATGGGCCTAGGATCTGCAGGAGGACTTCTCCTAGGCCTCACCGCTCCAACTCCTCCATTATCTTTACCAGTCTCACTACACTGCGGAAGCCTTGAATTTCAGACCCTCGCTCTCATAGACTCCGGAGCCGGTGAAAATTTCATCTTAAAACACTTAAGTAGAACATCTATGGATTCCTACCACACCAATAGCTAAGCCATTGCTATTGTTTTCAATCCATGGGGAACCACTTCCTGAAGAAGTTTCATTAATTACCCAGGCCATTGGCCTGCACACCAGAGCTTTACACTCTGAATCCATTTCCTTCCTCGTATTGGAAAAGGCCATGTACCAGGTGGTACTTGGACTGCCTTGGCTTCAACATCATATGCCACAGTTTTGATTGGGTCCACGCTGGAATTATCCCAGTGGGGACCTGGCTGTCATGGTCGGTGTCTCGCAGACGTCTCACCTCTAATTGCATGCCCACTACCACCATCGTTACCTGGCTTACCTCCACAATACGCCTCCTTCCAGGATGTCTTCTTTAAACAAGCAGCAGATGGATGTACTACTCCTCCGGACAGAGTCTTTGACTGCGCTATAAACCAGAAACCTAATACGGAGCCTCCAAAAGGAAGAGTTTACCCTCTTTCTGCAACTGAGACTAATTTCTGCAACTGAGACTAAGGCCATGTCCGCCTATATGCAAAAGAACCTTCAAAATGATTCATCAGACCTTCCAAATCCCCAGGCTGGTGCAGGATTCTTTTTTGTAGGGAAAAAGGATGGCATCTTACGTCCCTGCATCGACTACAGGGGTCTGAATGAAATTACCATCAAGGACCGGTATCCCATGCCCTTGATTTCTGAACTATTTGACAGACTCCAGGGAGCCAAGATATTTTCTAAACTGGATCTCAAAGGAACTTACAATTTGGTGTGCATTCATGAAGGACACAAATGGAAGACAGCTTTTAACACCCATGATGAACAACATCTTACGGGACTTACTATATCAATGTGTAGTAGTATATCTTGATGATATTCTGATCTTCTCACAAGATCTACAAACACATCAAGAGTACATCAAGAAGGTTCGAAGACGCCTACAGTAATACCACTTATATGCAAAACTAGAGAAGTGCGAGTTCCACAAGGAGTCTGTACCCTACTTGGGCTACATTGTTTCTAAAAATGGGTTCAGATGGACTTTAAGAAATTAGAAAGCATCCGGGACTGGCCCCAACCTACAGGCCTGAAGGCACTGCACCGCTTCTTGGGCTTCACGAACTACTACCGTTCCTTTATTAAGAACTACTCATCATTGACAGTTCCTCTCACAGCTATGACCAGAAAGGGAGCCAATCCTGCCAACTGGTCACCTGAAGCCATATCAGCCTTTCTGACTCTCAAAGAGGCTTTTCACAAGAAGCCATGCCTCCGTCATCCAGACCCGCATCGCCCATTCATCGTTGAGGTTGACGCATCGGACGTTGGCGTGGGGAGCGGTTTTGAGGCAGTACAGCGAATCTAATGTGCTCCATCCCTGCTCCTTCTTCTCAAGGCGATTCTCGCCTTCCAAAATAAATTATGGAATTGGAGACAAAGAGTTATTCGCAATCAAGCTGGCCTTTGAGGAGTGGCGTCCATGGCTGGAAGGCGCACAACACCAGATAGTAGTGTACACCGATCGCAAGAACATGGAGTATCTTAGATATGCTCAATGACTCAATCACATTCAAGCAAGATGGTCACTCTTCTTTATCACATTCAATTTCCTCTTGAAATACCATCCAGGAGAGAAGAACACTTGGGCTGATGCCCGTCACGATCCTTCTCACCTCAGGATGTGCCTGACAAACCCCATCATAACATTGACTCCGGGAGAGGGTTCTTGTAGCCACTCATGTCATACCCACTGGGAAGATGGTTGTGGCTAGAAATCAAAGGAAGAAACTGTCGAAGTGGGCACACAATTCCCGCCTAGCCGGCTATCCTGGATAGAGTCGCACTTTGGCTATGATACAGTGGTATTATTGGTGGCCAACCATGAAAAAGGATGTACAAGCTTATATGGGTTCCTGCGCTGTCTGCGCCAAGCAAAAGCCGCCAGCTGGACGTCCATGGGGTCTGCTACAACCCCTGCCAACGCAAGATAAACCCTGGACACATATAACAACCGATTTTATGGTAGACTTACCACTCTCCAATGGTAACAATACCATTTGGGTCACCTTTGACCATTTCTCCAAGATGGCACATTTTGTAGCTTTACCAGGATTACCTTCTGTTGTGGAGTTAGCGAAACTCTTCATCAAACATATCTTCCGCCTTCATGGAATGCCTAAACATATTGGGGCAGATTTTAAAAGGGTTACGTGCGTAACATGCACGCGTAACCCCTGAAAATCTGCCCTTGCCTGCCGATGCGCGCGCCAAGCCTATCTTGCATAGACTTGGCAGCGCACGTAAGCCCTGGGATGCGCGTATGTCCCAGGGCTTGCAAAAAGGGGGCGTTCTGGGGCCAGGGGCCGTGGGCGGGGCGCCGGCCCCAGGGGCATGCTGGGGGCCAGACCGAGGCCTCCGGCACAGCCGCCATGCCGGGGGAATGGAGAGCCAGCATGCACAAGTTACGCCTGCATGGAGGCAGGTGTACCTTCTACGATAAAGGTTAGGAGGGGGTCTTAGGGCTGGGGGCGGGTTAGATAGGGGAAGGGAGGGGAAGGTGCAGGGGGGGGGCAGAAGGAAAGTCCCCTCCGAGGCCGCTCCGATTTCGGAGCGGCCTCGGAGGGAACGGAGGAAGGCTGCTCAGCTCGGCGTGCGCAAGTTGCACAACTGTGCACCCCCTTGCGCGTGCCGACCCTTTATTCATAACATGCGCGCAGCAGCATGCACATGTTATAAAATCAGGCATAGATTTGTTCGCACTGGGTTGCGCAAACAAATCTACACCCACGCACACCTTTTAAAATCTACCCCATTCTGTCCGACAGAGGAGTACAATTCACTGCCAAATTCTGGAGAGCTTTATGTCAAAAATTTGACATCTCCTTGGGACTTGACCTCCGCTTACCACCCTCAGTCTAATGGTCAGACTGAAAAGAATGAACAGAAACACGTAACAGTTTTCTACAGTCCTATGTTAACTCAAGATAGAGTGACTGGGAAGACTGCTGCCTTTAGCAAAATTAGATATCAATTTGCATCCAGCTACATCTACAGGGTTTTCTCCCTTCCAACTCATCTATGGACGTCAACCACTTCCTCCTCTGCCAATTCCCTTATCAGTGGCTTCTCCTGTGCACAGGCTACTGCAGCAGAGCTGTCTCAGCTTTGGAAGCAAACGAAGGACCTGCTCCTCAAAGCAGGACAGAAAGCAAAAAAGATCTACGATGCACACCATCGAGAGGCACCTCAGTTTCAGCCTGGAGACAAAGTCTGGCTGAGTACCAAGTTCCTCCATCTTAAACTACCTTCAGCACGCTTTGTGCCTCGCTATGTAGGACCTTTTGCAATCCTTCGGGGCTTGGGAAATCTGACGTACAGTCTAAAACTACCTCCATCTATGAGAATACACAATGCCTTTCATGTCTCTCTGTTAAAACCCTTGATGCTCTCAGAGTTCTCCAAGAAGACCCCAGAACCCACAAATCTGGACACAGAGGACGACATTGAATATGCCGTAGATGACATTTTGGATGTCCATAAAGAGGCAAGACATGGGAATACCTCATCTCCTGGGAGGGCTATGGACCAGAAGAAAACTCATGAGAACCTCTGGCCAACATCATGGATAAGGACATGGTACGTCAATTTCATCTCGCACATCCTCGAAAAACCCAGCCCACCAGGAAGAGGTCTTGGAGGGGGCCCTTTGAAGGGGGTACTGTTGCATCTGTCGGTCGCAGACGGCTGCGACCGCTCTGCCTCACCTCTCTTCTACCCTTTTCCTCCTCCCTGGGAAGGATGGCTGCCTCCGGTGCTGATTGCCAAAACCCTCTGCAACTCCGATACAGCATGGGCGTCCCCATCCACCTTGCTTCTTCCTGAGGCCTCCTAGGCGTGTGCACGCGCGCATGCCACCTACATTTTTGAGTACGTCATGGCGGGAATCTTGGGGGCGTCCCCACCGCATGCCGTCAGTACCTCTGGGTATTTAAACCTTCGCTCTGCTATACCACAACGAGTTAGCAAGGACTTCGGTTTTGCTACTCTGACCACTTCTAAGCTGCTCACTTGGATTCCTCTCTACTCTCCGGGGTAACTCGCTCCTGCTGAAGCTCTGGGTACCCGCTCCTCGGGGGCCTCTCGCTTCTACCTGCTCTTCGGGGTTCATCTACCTAACCTAAGGACACCCGCTCCTTGGGGGTTCTTTCTAATTTCTTCCAGGATCCTTCGGTGCTCCTAGGTACTCGCTCCTCGAGGGCCTATCCTGCTCAGGGTATCCTGCACCTCAGACCTCGGGTCCCTCTCTCCATTCTTCTACCAAGGAAGTTACCAGCACTGCCTCTGTGAGTATCGCTACACTCCAGCTCTCCTCTTTCCACCCTTCAGGTTCGGCTTATCCCGCGCTGCTGAACACTACCTAACCTTGCTACATCCGGGTGAGACCATCTACTATAGAGAGTGTCTGAGCTTACTGTGATATCGCTGTACTATCCCTTCCTTGAAGCAAGATTCAACTTACATCAGCAGTACAATAAAGCTTTCTTTCTTCAGTGTCTGCTTAATAGAGTCTAGCCTATTGTTGTGGTTCCCCTCGGGGCTCCTCCCCATGGGAGGAGTCATCGCCACTTCGACCAAGAGTCCACAGTATGGCACAAACCCTACACATTTATGAGAGATGTGATCCCAATTGTGGGACCCCATCTGATCTAAGGGGTTGCAAGATGATATATAGGTTCAAACAGAAATGGAGGTTTCTATACAGCTGCCATTTACAGCATGGTGCCTGCTTAATGACAACTCTGATGATGGCACAGTGACAGGGTGGTATTTTATGGACTGTGCCTTGGATTCCTATGCATCAGCAGTCATGATGCAGCCACAAGGCAAAGGGAGCTTGTTGGAAGGGATACATAAAGAATCTCTGCAATGAACTAAGTTGGAATTTGTGGACTATAAGTATGCTTTTAGTACATAAATAAAATAAAATAACCATATTTAAAGATGATATGCATACCTTTCTTATATAATTGGCCTGTAAGTGCTGTAGAGGTAGTACCTAATGCCTTGGCCGGTCATGACTCAGGGGTTGTTCTTGGGCCAACATTCCACTGGAGGGATGCGTATAGGCTCTGAAGAATGGTAACTTTTGTGCAGGAGGGATACTTCATATTGTCAGCTGTGATAGGCTTTGTTGGCTGGCAGGACAGAAAGACTATGACACCTTGCAGATGGGTGTTATTAAACTTACCTCTGGCCACCTCCTGCCTGCATGCAACTGCTCCAACCATTCCACTTCCCAGGCCTTCTTTTGGAGCTTTTCTTTCTATACAGATGAGAAGTTAGAATAAAATGTGCTTAGATATATAGCCCAAGTTTCAGATTATGCCAGTTAAGCCTTGATCCAGGCTCTTCACTCTCGCTTCTGACACCAAATATATGTTGTGCTATCCCTCCACCTCCAAAGCTTTTCATTGCAAATGATATATTAATACTAAGAGCAGTAGTCTTGGCTACCATTTGCTCAGCACCATATCTCCTGGCATTTCCTTAGTGCCAAAAGGGTTTCGGTGTTGACCTCTGAAACTCCTTGCAGGGCTGTGCTGCTCATAAAACTGTGGCTGTGAGGTTGTACACTGCCCTGTATGCCCATGTGATAGCAACAAATGAAACCTTTACCCTGGCTTCTGCACCTAGTTCATGCAGTTTTACACATGCACCTTGGTTGCACTCGCTTTGGTTTTTTAACATACTTGTTCCTTTGAAGCACTTACCTCCCGGTGGTAGGAAGCTCCGTGTTTAAACTTCTGCTACAGGCCCTGTCAGGCCTGACTTATGGACTAGGTGTTGCGGTGGACCCCCTGGGGGGAACTGCTCATTTCTCATCAACAGGGAAGCCAGACTGGCCATGTCCCTCACGGAGAAGTTTAGCTTCCTCATTGGTAGGGCCATTTTGGAGTGAGCTCACTCCAAGAAAACTGGAAATGTGCACACATGAGAGAAAGAGTATACAGTTTATGTACTTTGTGGGGTGGAGATATACATATTTTAAAACCTGGTCAGATAGATCTGCACATGTTCTAAGATATTTAATCAAATCTGCGTGGACTCATATACATGTGTACAAGGGGCCAATCAGATATGTTTGATAGTTAGGATCCCTATATATAATTATAAAATATATGAATTTTATTCTATGAAATTTATTTACAAAAATGTATAGCCTGCCATATTACCAATTTCTGTTCATGATGGATAACAAACACAAATAAAATAACTTTAATTACAGCTACAGTAAAAATTCCATTATTGTAAAACACATAATAATCACAAATATCTGTCATTAAAAAAATGCTTCTTCAAAGCCTTTCAGTTGTATAAGAAGCGGGAGAGCATTGGAAAGTGAAGGTGCCACTTCAGAAAACTGTCTAACTGATTTTGGCCAAGGTACAGACAATATTAGCTGATCTCCTGAACACAAAGCGCATTGTGGTCTTTATAGTGATATCAGTCTCTTTAGATATGAAGAGCACTTGCCATAAATGACTCGATGTACAAGTAAAACAATTTTAAATTTTACTTGTTGCTAAATAGGGAGCCAATGCAGGCCTCTTAAATTCGGTGATATATGACATTTCATTGAACTCCTTGTTACTAGGCTGGCAGCCACATTCATCAACAATTTCAGAAAGTGCATATGAACGTCCAGCAAACCTACATACAGTGCAACTGATAAAAGCAAAGAATGTACTAGTGATTTAAAATCTTGGATTTCTAAATAAAGCATAAATGACGCATTAAACAAAACTAAAACAATACCTTCCTCACTATTAACAGCAACTGGGTCAAAAACTTCAAAGAGCTATCATTATAAAAACCCAAATTGTGTGCACTCTCAACTGGAGTAATTTCCACACCTTCCAACTTGATATTTGGGGTAACAATATAATTATTCACCTGATCAATAGGGATCAGCTCACGCTTAGCTATATTTAATAGGGGTGTGCATTCATTTTGAACTTAAATGGAAAACGCAACTTATTTTTTTTTTTAACTTAAAAAAATGATGAGGCATAAACGATCGGATTTCCAACGTATTCAACATAGCTATGTTGAATACGTTGGAAATCGCGATTCTTGATCTAAATAAAAATTTAAACCCCTCACCCTCCTTAATCCCCCCCCCCAAGACTTACCAAAACTCCCCAAGCTGGCCAAAAGTTCCGTGAGGGTCCGGGAGCGGACGCGTGGGGAATCACGTGACGTCCGTGTCACTCTGACGTCACGTGGTCCATCGAGGTTCCGCTCCCGGACCCCTCGTTGGACCCAAACGGCACTTTTGGCCAGCTTGGAGGGGCCTCCTGACCCCCCCAAGCTGGCCAAAAGTGCCTTTTGGGCCCAACGAGGGGTCCGGGAGCGAACCCGAGGGGAATCACGTGACGCCGCGTCACTCCGACGTCACGCCAACGTCACGTGATTCCCCTCGGGTTCGCTCCGGGACCCCTCGTTGGGCCCAAAAGGCACTTTTGGCCAGCTTGGGGGGGTCAGGAGGCTCCCCCATGCTTGCCAAAAGTTCCTTTTGGGCCCAACGAGGGGTCCGGGAGCGAACTCGAGGGGAATCGCGTGACGCCGCGTCATGCGATTCCCCTCGGGGTCTAATATGTATTTCTTTACAGACTACTATGACCTCTCCTAGCAAAAAAAAAAAACCAAAAAAAAAAAACCTAGAATAAATGAAATGCAACAGCATTTACAAAGTGTTTAGCTTGATATAATCTTCAGAAGACGCAGAATTTCCAGTCTAGATAATCCAGTGAATTTGCTGGTGATTAACCAGCAAGATTCAGGAAATTGATATTTATGATAAAGCTCATACATTCATGCTGAAGCAGGAGGCCCCCCCAAGCTGGCCAAAAGTGCCTTTTGGGCCCAACGAGGGGTCCGGGAGCGAACCCGAGGGGAATCACGTGACGCCGCGTCACGCCGACATCACGTGATTCCCCTCGGGTTCGCTCCGGGACCCCTCGTTGGGCCCAAAAGGCACTTTTGGCCAGCTTGGGGGGGTCAGGAGGCCCCTCCAAGCTGGTCAAAAGTGCCTTTTGAGCCCAACGAGGGGTCCCGGAGCGAACCCAAGGGGAATCACGTGACGCCGCGTCACTCCGACGTCACGTGATTCCCCTCGGGTTCGCTCCCGGAACCCTCGTTGGGCCCAAAAGGCACTTTTGGCCAGCTTGGGGGGGTCAGGATGCCCCCCCAAGCTGGCCAAAAGTTCCTTTTGAGCCCAACGAGGGGTCCCGGAGCGAACCCGAGGGGAATCACGTGACGCCGACGTCACGTGATTCCCCTCGGGTTCGCTCCCGGAACCCTCGTTGGGCCCAAAAGGCACTTTTGGCCAGCTTGGGGGGGTCAGGAGGCCCCCCCAAGCTGGCCAAAAGTTCCTTTTGGGCCCAACGAGGGGTCCTGGAGCGAACCTGAGAAGAATCACGTGACGCCGCGTCACGCCGACGTCACGTGATTCCCCTCGGGTTCGCTCCCGGACCCCTCGTTGGGCCCAAAAGGCACTTTTTGCCAGCTTGGGGGGGGTCAGGAGGCCCCTCCAAGCTGGCCAAAAGTTCCTTTTGGGCCCAACGAGGGGTCCGGGAGCGAACCCGAGGGGAATCACGTGACGCCGCGTCACTCCGACGTGACGCCGTCACGTGCTCCTTGCAAAGGAGTTCAGGAATGGCGTCCTGACCCCGCTGGACCACCAGGGAGTTTTGGTAAGTCTTGGGGGGGGCGGGATTAAGGCGGGTGAGGGGTTTAAATTTTTATTTGCACATATGGACATAGACTCAACTTATGGAATTCTCCATATGTCCATATTGACCGCAAATGGGACCCCCTTTCGACTTATGGACTTATGAACTTAAACTTTTGGTCTGCACATCCCTAATATTTAATAATAGATCATTTGATTTTAACCAATGATGAATTTCAAAGCTTTCTTAATAATGACAAATCTTTTGATCTGTTTATTCTCTGTAGTGTAAATATTGCATCATGCTTCCCTTTCTCTTGAAAATTAATTCAATAACAGCAAAAGAGTATTCTGAAGTTTGATGAAATATAATGCAAATATACATGTAATTAAAGCAATAAAATAGCAAAATATATTACTATTTTATATAATCATCATTTAGAGCCCAATTTTATAACAACTTGCATAGGCCTGAAGTCCGCATATGCAAGTATCCACAAAAACATATATCACCGATCTACTCTACAACTCAAAATTCCTCTCAAACTTCATGTGTCCTCAAGACCGATCAGATCAACTTACAAAGGATCACTCCATGCCCCACCAAATAAATCCACCACTCATACTTCCATCCTGAAACGATCCTTGTCCACGGCCGGACAGTATTATTGGAATCTTCTTCCCCCGGATCTTCGACAGGAACAATGCCCGCTTTCTTTCAGAAAGAAATTAAAAATGTGGCTGTTCACCCAAGCCTTTCCTTAATGGACACCATACGAACAGCACAGCTATGCAATCCATTCTCTCAGATCCCCTCCCTCCCCCTCCCTCACTCACACCGGCAACTTTATAGATCTAAAGACTAATCCATTGTCTAAGCCTGCTACATTCGTTTATATGTTAAACTCAGTTATTTTAAACTTAGTTATGTTTAACTTATTATACTAATTGTGTGCTTTCGCTCTCTACTCTCACATCCTGTAAACCCCTTGTTCTTTGTAACTTTATTTTCATAGTTAATTGGTTACCCCTTGTTTCAATGTAAACCGGTACGATAAGACACCAGTCTTGAGTATCGGTATATCAAAAGTATTTAAATAAATAAATAAGTACATGTGGATTTCAGCCCTATTTTTCAAAGAGGCCTTATGAAAAGTTTACTTTCAAAATTAGCGGGACCTGAGTTCCTTAGGTGGCACAGATGCATGCATTCGCATCTGCTAGAGAGAAGGTGTAAATATCCACTCATACATGTATGTGTATATTTAAAATATATATATATTCTAAAGCACTCATGTAAATGATTTCCCCACCTCCAACTCCGTCCCTGGGAATGCCTCTTTGCATTTCTACACGTGCTTTTAAGCTTACAACCTCCCCCCGGGGTAATTTCTAAAAAGCCTGTTTGCTGGTGTAAAACCTCTTTTTCTGTGCATACAGGCTTTTGAAAATGAGTTCCTTCAAAGGTAATCTTATAACAACCTTGTCTAACTTAGGCATGACAGCAATGTACAGATTCCGCCAAACGTCAAAGCCAATGTAGGCACATAAATCTGCTTTGAAAATGATCCCAAATAGTAACCTGCACAAAGGTACACCTTATCATTGCAGACTCTAGTGCATGTTAATTGACACATTTACCTTTTACACGCATAAATGGCTTTTAAATTCACCCTGTTAAAGCAAAAAAGGGTTTAGGTTTTTTTTTTTTTTGCTGCAGTAAGAACACTAGATTTTATTTTATTTTTTGTTTATCATAAAACTAATTAAAAGTTGTGAATGCAGAATTTGACATTCTGTTCCACAGTGACATCAGAAGATTCATTGACTTTTTAATTTTAAATCTGAAGATGATAGGCAATCATTGAGGTTGACTAAGAATGAAAATATCTTCTGCAAATGTTCTGCATGAGGAATATTAATCTGACATTTGAAATATAATAATGCTGGTATTCAAGCTGTGCCCCTCACTTTGTGATATTAAGACAAATATTGCAAAGGACCCATGAGGGAATTTAAAGTTGAAGCATGATTCTAATGACGCCTATATGCAATAATGAGTTTATTATGCAGGAAAGAATGCATAGAGCATTGGTATAAACATCGTAAATGAATAGTCAGGGATCATATAAATCATTCAAATATTGTTTCTTTTGTATGTCTTCTTATGTTTGGCTATAGACCTGCATGTGTGTGAAATCTGAGTGCAATGTAAATGCTCATGTATTGTAAATTAATGTACTGTATAGCTAGATGTGTTATAACAAATATATAAAAATCAAAAATAATATTAGGCGACACTTCTTAAAAGTCAATTTATAGTATCATATAGGGATGTGCAGAGCAAAAGTTTAAGTTCATATGTCCATATGTCCAAAGGGGGTCCCATTTGCGGTCAATATGGACATAAACAGAATTCAATGAGTTGAGTATATGTCCATATGTGCAAATAAAAATTTAAACCCCTCACCCTCCTTAATCCCCCCCCCAAGACTTACCACAACTCCCTGGTGGTCCAGCGGGGTCAGGACGCCTGGTGGTCCAGCGGGGTCAGTTCCTTTTGGGCCGAACGAGGGTGCCGGAGGGAACTCGCGGGGAATCACGTGACGCCGTGTCACTCTGACGTGGCGCCGACGTCACGTGATTCCTCGCGGGGTCGCTTCCGGGATCCTTGATCGGCCCAAAAGGAACTTTTGGCCAGCTTGGGGGGGTCAGGAGGCCCCCCCAAGCTGGCCAAAAGTTCCTTTTGGGCCGAACGAGCGTTCCAGCGCGAACCCGCGGGGAATCACGTGACGCCGCGTCACTCCGACGTGGCGCCGACGTCACGTGCTCCTCGCAAAGAATTTCAGAAATGGCGTCCTCACTCCTCGCTGGATCACCAGGGAGTTGTGGTAAGTCTTTGGGGGGGATTAAGGAAGGTGAGGGGTTTAAATTTTTATTTTGGATCAACAATCGCGATTTCCAACTTATTCAACATAGCTATGTTGAATAAGTTGGAAATCCGATCATTTATGTCTCATCACTTTTTTAAGTTAAAAAAAAAAAAATAAGTAGCGTTTTACATTTATGTTCAATACGAATGCACACCCCTAGTATCATATATTGTGCTATATATTGTCAGAAATGGAGTATTAAGTATGACAAATGTGAGCTTTTATAATCATTTACCTTAAACAGGTTCTTTCTTTTTGTATTTTCAAATTTTCTATTAAAATACATTTTGTAATTTGTATCAAAAACTTGTCAAATCATTTCTGGACAATTTTTTTTCATTCACAATATACTTAATAATGCTCAAGAAAATGGCTGGAATGCTGAAAGCAATTTTACAATAATCCTCCAAAACAGTCACTCATGGACCTCTGATTTTTAACTCTGATTGGTGGTATGGACTGTTCATCTCTTTTGTGATTGTTGGTTATAGTCATATATACCATTACTGGTCATGCAGCCCAAATCTGTGCTATATATCTGTCTATTAAATTATATATTCCTGCATCCACGGATGGAATGACAACAGAGATGAGATTTATACTGCTGGTTCAGTATTATCCAATATACTTTATTAGTTGGTTGCAAAAAATGGATAGATAGATAGCTAAAGCTTGACCCAGCAGCAGATGTTTAAAGTGAGTCAACAATGAGTATTGAGGCTGATAGAATGGATGTTAAATTTGGATGATATATAGGCAACCATGAAGCCAGATCAGTCTTGCAGGCTGCAGTATAAGAACTTACTAGCAGCTGTATCTGTCTGGCAGGCTTCATGGTCCTGGTATTGACCAGGTTAATGCGGCAGACTTGTGGTGGTGGTGGTGGTGGAGTACTGTTTGGAAAGGCCATAGGTACCTAAGAGACCAGATGTATGGGCAGTGGCTAGGCTGTTTGGATTATTGCAGGACTTTATGATTAGACATGTCAGGGGTGTACATCAATAAAAGTTTGTTTCATTTTGATTTTCCCTGCTTTCTTTTGTTTTCTTTTGTGGGTTTTTAAAAATTTTTTCGTTTAATGCATACTATTTTTTATATAGTGCAAACCACATCTGTTAGTGTGCACTAACTGAGTATTAATAGTGTGCACTAACTCAAATAGTGCTCAATAAGAGGTGAATTTTAAAAGCCTAATGTATGCATTAATTAGAGGATGTGCAAAAAATGTGGGCTTGAGTGCGCTGAGCAGATCTCCCACAGCGCACACATCTCGAAGGTTTTCAAAAAGTAGCCGCACGTATCTTATAAAATCCGGGGTCGGCGCGCGCAAGGGGGTGCACATTTGTGCAACTTGCGCGCGCCTTCCCTTCCCTTCCCCTACCTAACCCACCCCCCCGGCCCTATCTAGACCCCCCCCTACCTTTATCGGAGAAGTTACTACTGCCTCCGGGCAGTAGTAACTTATGCGCACCGGCGCGGCAGGCCCCGACACAGGCCCCTGTGTTGGGGCACTCGGCCATGCCCCCGGACTGTCCACATGCCCCCCCGGACATGCCCTTATCCCTAACTGCGCCTCCTGGCCACGCCCCCGACCACCCCTTTTTGCAAGCCCCGGGACTCACGCGCGTCCTGGGGCTTGCGCGCGCTGCCGAGCCTATGCAAAATAGGCTTGACGCGCGCAGGGGGGTTTGGGGTAGGTTTTCGGGGGGGTATGCGCGTATCTTATGCGCGTACCCCTTTGAAAATCTACCCCAGTGTGTTCCAACTGAAAAATAAAAACAATGAAATTCCATGAATTTTTTATCGTTTCAGTATAGAAACAATATGAAATGAAATAGGCAATGCTGTTAAAAACAATAGCTCATCCCTAGTGCTAGGTGTTAAGTGAATAGGAAATGTTGCTTGTTGTTCTACCCAGGCGGGTAGAATAAAAGAGAGGAAGATAACAAAAACTGTCTTGGATAATGAATGATGGCTCAGTGGAGGTCTTGCCTTATGGCTGGCAGCTAGATACTGTATATCCTTGGTAGCGTGGGCAAGAATAACTGGGCCAGTGGACCCATAAGAACATAAGAAATTGCCATGCTGGGTCAGACCAAGGGTCCATCAAGTCCAGCATCCTGTTTCCAACAGAGGCCAAAACCAGGCCACAAGAACCTGGCAATTACCCAAACACTAAGAAGAACCCATGCTACTGATGCAATTAATAGCAGTGGCTATTCCCTAAGTAAAACTGATTAATAGCCATTAATGGACCTCCTCCAAGAACTTATCCAAACCTTTTTTGAACTCAGCTATACTTACTGCACTAACCACATCCTCTGGCAACAAATTCCAGAGCTTTATTGTGCGTTGAGTGAAAAATAATTTTCTCCGATTAGTCTTAAATGTGCTACTTGCTAACTTCATGGAATGCCCCCTAGTCCTTCTATTATTCGAAAGTGTAAATAACCGAGTCACATCTACTCGTTCAAGACCTCTCATGATTTTAAACATCTCTATCATATCCTCTCAACCGTCTCTTCTCCAAGCTGAACAGCCCTAACCTCTTCAGCCTTTCCTGATAGGGGAGCTGTTCCATCCCCTTTATCATTTTGGTTGCCCTTCTCTGTACCTTCTCCATCACAACTATATCTTTTTGAGATGCGGCGACCAGAATTGTACACAGTATTCAAGGTGCGGTCTCACCATGGAACGATACAGAGGCATTATGACATTTTCCGTCATAATGCCAGTTGGAGTTGGTATTGTACTGCTATCATATACTATGTTACTATATATAAATGATAAATACAACATGGATCTTGGGTCTCCATCCCTTTAAGGAAGCTCCTGGCTTTCTTAAGCAAAGCAAAGCACAGTCTTCATTCCTTCTTTAGGAATTAGAAATATATATATATGTATAGTTATAAAGCCTTTTCATAACCTTCACTCATTTAGCACCACTGTAGTGTTCCTGACCTTCTTTGATCCTTAAATATCAAGGAACTTGAATATGAAGTCAATTGCTTTGTGTCAACAGTGTTTATACTTACTCTGGCTCACTTTATTGTAACAAGCTTAAATGATTTTGAATACTTTTCTTCCAAGCTGGTTAATAAATAAATCAATGTTTTACTGGCAAAAATCTCTCCTCTAACTTGTTCAAGTAGGCAAACCTTCTGCTTCCTCTAGGACTCCCTTATATAGCCCACAGGATCAGGGACTTATGACAAATGAGAAATGTACTTATGAAGCTCCATATGGACCCTCTTTCCAAGATTCTACCTCAGGGACCGCATGTACACCAAGATGGCAATCTTCAAAGAAATTGAATTTTACCCATGTAAATTGCAGTAGTAGTGTTGCCGGGGGGAGGGGGGGGGAATGACTACATGTATAGCTTTGTATTTTCAAAACCATGCACGTAGTTTGGGTTGGAAGGAAGCATCCATAGAAAAGCAGTAGTGGATTTCTGTGGGTACTTTGATCCTTAAATAATTTTCAAAGTGAAAGTAGAAGCACACTTTTCCTCTGGAAAGAAACTGGTTCAAAGTCCATGAGTATAAAGTTCCCATGGCAAGATGATGCCTGTAGAGCTGTCAGCATGAACATGGCTCCGCTTTGCTTTAATTTCTGAATCTGTTTGCCTATCGTGATGCCACATTCAGCTCAGAAAAGGCGGGCAAAGGAACAAGCTTAACCCGCGGTTCCTCTGGAACCCCCATCTTCGGGCCCAATGGATGCTCACGTCCTGCGGATGGTAAAATCGGATGATTCGTCCTTGGAGAAAGAGGCAGCAATGGTTTCAGCTTCCCCATCTCCGGACCCTGCCCCTTTCCCCAATTGACAGAGACCCTCTGACAACCCCAGCTGCCTTCAGAGTCCGCAATTTCCTATTGGTCGGGGCCTCTGCCACTTCAGAGCATGCCCATACTGAAGCGGGGTCAGAAGATGCTGGAATCTCTGAAGGCACGGCCGTTGGTGGCCCTGTAGAGGGCTTGACCAGTCTTCCTGCTGGAGAGTTTGAGACGTGGGAGGAATGCCTTCAAACCAGTATTCTTACTCAATTGAGAGAGATCTAAGTCCTGATTCTGGTAACGCCTCAAAATATCACTCTAGATAATATTTGGGAAGCTTATAACTAATTTGGAACTCTGTATTTCCCAACAGTTGAATCCTATTATTCAAAGGATAAATTTGGTTGAGAATAAAGTTACTAAATTGGAACAAACCAAAATTAAAATTCAGGAAGATATAGTGAATTTACAGCAAGTTTCTCAACATGTTACCAATGTACAAGAATATTGGATTAAGAAAAATTCTTCTCTACAGCTTAAAATTGCAAATTATCCACCAAGAGGCGAATCTTAGGTTTGGTAACGTGGAAGGGTATCTCTGGATATATTCTTTGTATATTTAATCTTTTTAGTACAATATGCCTCATAAACGTAAAGCCAAGGTGAGAGTATACCCAACAGAACAATCACCTTCGCTACAACAAAGATTTATTCCTGAATATGCTGTTTGAACATCAACTCAGGGCTTGGCAAATCCCATAGGTGGGAATGTGGGAGGAACACAAGTTTCACCAGGGGAAATATCACTAAGTCCACCCCTACCTCGCCAGCTGATTATAGCTTCCCCACAAACTCCTTCGAATGTTGCTGGAGTAGGAGGAGAAATTCTCGCTCCATTACCCCAGCTTGCTGGGAACATTGAGGGTAGTTTGGAGAAAGCTAGGTCTTCAACTCCAGATTTTAAATTAAATCTGGATGAAAGAAACAGCATCCTAGCGGGGATTGGAGAAAAATCAGCTGTAACATTAGATTCTTTGGCAGATCTAATGAAAAGATTGGCAATTAACATTCAAGAACAATCAAGGTTATTACAGCATGTGTCTAATAAACTGGACTCTGTTACTCAAGATCATCAACGGATCCTTTCGGATCAGTGCATACAGATTATTTCTTTGGAAGGGGAAAGAGGTTTAAAAGATCTAACCACTACTATTATTCGTGAAAGATCTGCCACTTTGAGGAAAATAGAGTACTTAGAAAATACAGTAAAACATTTGAATATTAGGTTATTAAATTTCCATAAATTAAGAGAGAAAAATTTATTGACAACTTTTAAAAAATATTTGGAAAAAAATTTAAAAATTTCCTCTGAAAAAATTCCTGTTATAAAGAAAATAATTCAATTACCTTATAAGCAAAATGAAGTAAAAAATACTGAATCTAAGCAACCTATAGATTTCCTGAATTTAACCCAATATTTGGAAGAAACACAGGATGAGATTTTGGATCGGATTACTTTATTAGTAACATTTCAGACCCAACAGGAAATGAATCTGGTTATGCAGGCATATTTTAAAAACATGAGTATTGAATTCTTAGGAGGTAAGGTCAGGGTATACCCCGACCTTGCCAGAAGTACTCAGATTAGATGCAAAGCTTTTCTTTCTTTAAAGCCTAGTGTCATGGCTTTGGGGGCAACTATGGTTGTAAAATACCCATGTAAATGTGTAATAAAACAAAAGGGAAATGTTTTTATTTTATTTGAGGTATCTCAATTGCAAGATTTTCTGAATGCTAGGATGCAGATATCTATTAAAGTTGGAGGTGTAAGTAATTAGTATATTGTTGAAACTTTCATGAATATCCAAATTATTCTACTATAATGTTTTCCAAAAAATGACTTTTTCCTCACTTACAAATCTCATCCTCTTGGAATTGCCTCTATGATGTTTAGTTTTTGAACAAATATGTTTACTTCTGTCTGTAAGTTGTGTAATTAGAATGTATGTTCAAAACTTTAATATTTCATTTTGCAAAGTTGATTCTTACTTTGTAATAGTTTTGAAAAACTAATAAATAAAAAAAGAAAAAGGCAAATTATGGGGTAGATTTTAAAAGCCCTGCACCCATAAATCCTGCCAGATTTACGCGCGCAGGGCACTTGCGCGCCGGCGCGCCTATTTTGCATAGGCCACCGGCATGGGCAAAGCCCCAGTACGTGTGTCTGCGGTCCGGGGCGGTCCGGGGGCGTGGCCGAGTGCCCCGACACAGCGGCCTGTGTCAGGGCCTGGCCAGCCAGCGTGCATAACTCCATCGAACAAGGTGGGGGGGGGGGGGATTTAGGTAGGGCCGGGGGTGTTAGATAGGGGAAGGGAGGGAAAGGTGGGGGAGGCTGCGCCGACCCTGGATTTTAAAAGATACGCGTGGCTACGTGTGTATCTTTTAAAATCCAGCGTACTTTTGTTCACACCGGTTGCGCGAACAAAAGTACGCGTGCGCGTATTTTTTTATAATCTGCCCCTTAGAGAATATAACTCGAAGTAGAAACCTGCATTTCACAAATTTTCCCAAACTCCCTCAGGTGGGAGCCAAAGATATGTTTAAAATATACTTGGTTAGTTCCATGCCATTTGGGAGTCCTACTGCACTTGGAAACGGAATCAGTAGCAGCAGCAGTTTCATTGAAGGACATCCTGCACGAGTTCCGGAAGGGGAGAGGGCTGGTTGGTTGGGAGGGATGGGGGGGGGGGGGGGGAGGGAGTCTGGGGATAATGTGAAAAATAACTGGACAGAGACTTAGAAAATGGTACTATTTGTTATATATAGATATAAAGATTTAAGTTATTTATTTTCCTTCCATCTCATCTTTCCAATTTCCTAAGGGGCGGATTTTAAAAGCCCTGCGCTCGTAAATCCTTCCGGATTTACGAGCGCAGGGCCCTCGCACGCCGGCACGCCTATTTTGCATAGGCCGCCGGCGCGCGTAAAGCCCCGGGACGTGCTTAAGTCCCGGGGCTTTCGAAAAGGGGCGGGAGGGGGCGTGTCCAGGTCGTTCCCAAAACGACGCGGTGTTTTGGGGGCGTGCCGCGGCATTTTGGGGGTGGGCCCGGGGGCGTGGTCGAGGCCTCCGGATCAGCCCCCGGGACCGGAGGACGGAGCGGGGCTGCCAGCTGGCGCGCACAAAGTTACGCCTGCTGAAAGCAGGCGTAACTTTGCCGACAAAGGTGGGGGGGGGTTAGATAGGGCCGGGGGGGGGGGGTGGGTTAGGTAGGGGAAGGGAGGGGAAGGTGGGGGGAGGGCGAAGGAAAGTTCCCTCCGAGGCCGCTCTGAAATCGGAGCGGCCTCGGAGGGAACAGGCAGCGCGCGTTGGGCTCGGCGCGCACAGGTTGCACAAATGTGCACCCCCTTGCGTGCGCTGACCCCGGATTTTATAAGATACGCGCGGCTACGAACAAAAGTACGCGATCGCGTATTTTTTAAAGATCTACCCCTAAGTGATAAATTACCGCTCCAATCTGGTAGTATTGAGGCTGCTCCTCCTGACTCTCTGTTAGTAGGATGATATCTGTCATTAACATATAATCCACAGTTAAGTTTAGCTCTACTATTTTCCTATTTTAGTAATATTATGATTTTATTTTCCTTTTCTTTATAGCTAACTGGTGGATCCTAAATAGTGGACTTAATGGAGATAGTTATAAATCCTAAATGTATTTTACTTATTGTTTATATATTTTTTTCTGTACTATGCTCCTTTGCTTTCTCAAGATTGTAGGTCTTAGAATTTTTTGAAAATTAAAAAAATAAAATAAAAGTTCCCATGAACTTAGCAGCAACATGGGCAGTTTTAAAATTGCCTTCCACAGAACTGACCTCTCAACTAGGATGAATCAACAGTATCGTAATTTCTTTCTGGGGATAGAGTCCAGGCAAATAAGAGTCAAGTCCTTCCCAGGCCTGGTTTCCACTCCTCCAATGATTCAACATACAACTTACAACACCTGCGAACATGAATTTATTTTACTTCTTGGCTTCAAGTAATTTCATCCTATCGCAACATTCTACATTTATCGATTGCTCTATTAAAGCCTAAAAGGTGAATTTTCAAAGGGTTTCCCCACATTAAAATAAACATATACCCACATAAGTAGCATGTACATATGTATAAGCAACTTTATAAACAACAGAAGTATACATATATTTTCAGTTTTGAGCGTACATTTTACTAGGGAAAAAAGGGCGAGGAATTGGAGTGTTCCGGGGCAGGGTTTACAATTATGCACAGTAATTGTTGTTGTTTTTTAAGAGATACTCATGTACACATTACCAAACTTATTTGTACACTTTTATACCTGCCAGTTGCCTCATGCAAGTGAAATTGGACTGCTCTGTTTCCTGCAGTGTTTTGGGTAGGAGGTCTGGGTGAACTGGTGGGTGTTCAAGGTGAAGTGCTAGAGGATCTAGGTGATGTGGAGAAGGACTGGATGAACTATGTAATCTTGGGTGTTTATTCATGCAGTATCATGATAATTTCATGCCTGAAACATAATGGGGTAGATTTTTAAAAACAGCGCAATCGCGTACTTTTGTTTGCGCAGCAGGCGCAAACAAAAGTATGCTGGATTTTATAAGATACGCGCATAGCCGTGCGTATCCTCTAAAATCCTGGATCGGCGCGCGCAAGGCTGCCGATTTTGGGCAGCCGGCGCGCGCCGAGCCGCGCAGCCTGCCTCCGTTCCCTCCGAGGCCGCTCCGAAATCGGAGCGGCCTCGGAGGGAACTTTCTTTCGCCCTCCCCTCACCTTCCCCTCCCTTCCCCTACCTAACCCACCCCCCCGGCCCTATCTAAACCCCCCCCCTTACCTTTGTTCCTAGATTTATGCCTGCGAGAAGCAGACGTAAATCTACGCGCGCCGCCTTCCAACCCGGGGACTGGTCCGGAGGTCTGGACCACGCCCCTGGGCCAGCGCCACGCCCCCGGTCCCGCCCCCGAAATGCAGCGTCATCGGGTCCCGCCCCCGACATGCCCCCTTCGACAAACCCCGGGACCTACGCGCATCCCGGGGCTCTGCGCGCACCGGCGGCCTATAGAAAATAGGCGCGCCGGCGCACAAGGCCCTGCTCGCATAAATCCGGGCGGATTTATGCGAGCAGGGCTTTTAAAATCCGCCCGAATGGGTAGATTTTAAAAGGGCCGTTTGTGCACCCATAAATGCACATATCTTACCATGTGCAAAGATATATGCTATTTTATAAAGTATATGTGTAGGTTTTAAGTATGGGGGTAACTTGTATGGCATGGCAGATGCCACCCCTGATGCTACCATTATGGGGAGACCTGTATGGTGCAGCCGATGCTACCATAAGCTTGCTGGGCAGACTGGATGGACTGTTTGGTCCTTTTCTGCTGTCATTTCTATGTACACATGCCTCCAGCCTTTACATGCATATCTTGAGAGAGAGAGAGAAACACATCTTTATAGGGCTCAGCCTAACACTTAATATATGCAACACTATAAGGGAACACTTTGAATCAGGGTGGGTTGGGATTTGGGGGTGGTGTTACAGAAACATTCAGAGGTATCCACTGCAAAATTCTAACAAGAGGAGTTGATTTGTACAGTTCAGTCTTTTCTAGCTACATTGTACACATCAACTCCTTTTCATTGCTTATAAGGACTACAATTCTCTAATGATGTCAATTTTATAGTGAATACCTTTGAATGTTTCTGTAACACCTCCCCCCCAACCCACTTTCTGAAAATTCAGCCCGATTCAAAGTGCTCCGCTTATAGTGGTGCATATATTGAGTGTCATGCTGAGCTCTATAAAGAGTCTCTCTCTCTCTCTAATGGATGTACTGGACCCAGTGGATTTTCAAAGATTTATTCATAGCATTTTGTAAAAGGTACACTTTTTGGGAATAAGTGGATTATATACATATCATTCTTTAGTTAAGAATTGATTTACCTGGAGTCCACTGGGGCCAGTACATCCATTAGTGTATACTTTTCGGCAATTAGTTCTGACAGAAGTGAGTAATTTTGAAAAAAAGCAACATAAGATACATTTGAATACAAGCAGGGAAGAAAGTAAAGCAATTTCCAAATTGTCCAATAACAATGCAATCATTCTAAAACCAGCTGATAAAGGTGGTAATGTTGTAATGAACGGTAAGGATTATAAATGATAAATATATAAACAGATTAAGGATCAAACTTGTTACAAGTTATTATCATGAGACCCAACAGGTCATTATCAAGAATATTACTACATGGAGCCTAAAACAGGGCTTTGTGAAACAGAAAGAATTTTTATTTCCAAATCCACCATATCCAAGAATTCCAACAATTTACATACTTCCTAAAAACCACAAAAGTTTAAAAGACCTTCCAGGCAGACCGATCATTTCATTGAATGATTCAATTTTAGAACCATTATCACAGTTCATTGAATGTTCTTTTGCATAAGGAAGTGATTAAAGGCAAGTCATATCAGAGACACTTCTAATTTCATCATTATGCTTCAAGACATTCTTGAATATACTCAATAGTGTTTAATAGTAACAATGGATATAAAATAACTTTATACTTTGATTCCACAAGATTCAGTACTTGATGTCATCGAAGAGGTCTTGAATCATTGTCCTGGACCCCATAAAGTACTGACTGAGTTCATCATGTCATTAGCAAGCTTGGAATTAAAGAGAAACTATTTTAATTTGAAGGTGATTTTTACCAACAAATATCTGGAACCGCAATGGGGACCACCATGGCCCCCTCATTGGCCAATATCTTTATGATCAAATTTGAAGGAACATGGACTTATAATTCAACATTTTCAAAAATTGTTATTTTGGAAAATATATATCGATGACATTTTTCTTATTTGGTCAGGAGATGAAGATGAACTTTTAAGTTTTGGACAATGGATTAATACATGTGAAGATGATGGAGGAGAAGTCCATTCCCTGCTATTAATTAAGTTCACTTAGAAAATAGCCACTGCTAATACTAGCTACAGTAACATGGGATAAACTTAGTTTTTGGGTACTTGCCAGGTTCTTATGGCCTGGATTGGCCGCTGTTGGAGACAGAATGTTGGCTTGATGGACATGGTCTGACCCAATATGGCATGTTCTTATCCAGGTTACTGTGCAATATAGACACAGTAGGATCTCATTTTTAGATTTTCAGATATTTAAAAATGAAGGAAAATTGGCCACCACTGAATATCGCAAAATAAATAAATAGAAATACTTTTCTTCATTATGAAAGTGCACATCCAGTACCTCTAAAGAGGAATTTACTGGATTCTCAATTTATGAGGTATAGACTAAATTTCTCAATTGTTCAACAATATAAACACAAATCTGACTGGAAGATTATTTGAGGGAGGGTATCCAAAGAAATGTTATGCTTAGGCTTGTGAACCCTTGGACCGACGGGAGGATGGCATTCCTGAGGAGGTGGATCTGTAGGTTCTCCCGTCGGGTGGCGAGGCAGAGCAGAAGATGTGACCAGCTGACCCTCGGCACTGGAGACTGAGGCGACTATGGAAGCAGACGAAGAGACGTCAAGGAGAGGAACTGTGTCTTCGCCACTGGAAGCCCATGGTCCCCCCAGGAGGAGCCCATAGGGACCCGGAACGCTGGGACTTAGGTGGACCTTTGAGAGGTCAAGGAGACGAGCGGTCGGTGCAAGGGCTAACTGGAGCCCACATTCCCCCCAGGAAGAGCCCATAGGGACCCGGGCCGCTGGGACTTAGGTGGGCCCTTGGAGACGATGGTCCAGAGGAAGTCTGAGGTCAAGTGCCAGAGGGTCGTCGCTTACCAGTCCGAGGTCACACACCAAGGGATCGCCGCTTCCCAGTCCGAAGTCACACACCAGGAATCACCACTTGCCAGTCCGAAGTCACATACCAGGAATCAATGCTTGCCAATCCGAAGTCAGGAACCAGGATACCAGAAGCAAGGGTCCAAAACACAAGATGACTCTCAGAAGCAAGCAGACTCGACTAACCCAAAAGTTACTAAGTCAAGGAATGAGCAGAGGAAGCCTCCTTTAATACTTCCTCTGCTCTGGCTCATTGGGAACAGCTGCAGGTGGTTAAAGGGATCAGGTCCCTTTAATTCTAATAAGGAGGCGCGGCCTTGCACCTAAAGATGGCGGCGGCCATCTTGGATTTTTGGCCCACGGGGGAAGCCGCCCGATGCCGTGAGGAGGGAGCAGGGATGGCTCCCAGGCCCGGCGACCATCACGGACACTAGTGTCGGCATGCGGGGACCCCCAACCTCAGCCTCCCGCGACTCCCCCGATGCTGCCGCAGCGGCCCGCCAGTCCAAGACAGGTAGGGGGATGCGGTCGCGGCCGTCCGTGGCAGTGGAACACAACAATAAATACATCAAGCAAATGTACAAAAGAGCACTGTACAGTGTTCGTGAGGCATTACGGGAAGGAATAAACAGTGAAACAGTGACTTGCGTGACAAGATATTCACCATTATCCATGAAGATAACAAGACATATGTGACAACACTGGAATATTATCCAAATGATATCCGGAATGGAAGAGATTGACTTCAGGATGGCTTATTCAAGCTCAAAAAAACCTGTGAGAAATATTAAGTCTGGCGATATTACCAACAATTAAGGACAACACAAATTCCATTAAAATTCAGACATCGATTTATGGGCATTACAGATGTGGCATTGTATGGCATGTGAACAACTTTGCAAATAAAGGAATTTAAATGCACACATACAGAGAAGGTATACAAATTAAAATACTTCACCACTTGCATGACTACCTACATTGTATATATTCTTGTGTGTCCATGTAATTAATATTATGTGGGGAAAAAACACAGAGAGCTTTAAGAACATAACTGAATGAGCATAGGATATGTATATGCAATCGGAAAGAGAATGCACAGATCTTGCATAAGAACATAAGAACATAAGAAAATGCCATACTGGGTCAGACCAAGGGTCCATCAAGCCCAGCATCCTGTTTCCAACAGTGGCCAATCCAGGCCATAAGAACCTGGCAAGTACCCAAAAACTAAGTCTATTCCATGTAACCATTGCTAATGGCAGTGGCTATTCTCTAAGTGAACTTAATAGCAGGTAATGGACTTCTCCTCCAAGAACTTATCCAATCCTTTTTTAAACACAGCTATACTAATTGCACTAACCACATCCTCTGGCAACAAATTCCAGAGTTTAATTGTGCGTTAAGTAAAAAAGAACTTTCTCCGATTAGTTTTAAATGTGCCCCATGCTAACTTCATGGAGTGCCCCCTAGTCTTTCTATTATCCGAAAGAGTAAATAACCGATTCACATCTACCCGTTCTAGTCCTCTCATGATTTTAAACATCTCTATCATATCCCCCCTCAGCCGTCTCTTCTCCAAGCTGAAAAGTCCTAACCTCTTTAGTCTTTCCTCATAGGGGAGCTGTTCCATTCCCCTTATCATTTTGGTAGCCCTTTTCTGTACCTTCTCCATCGCAATTATATCTTTTTTGAGATGCGGCGACCAGAATTGTACACAGTATTCAAGGTGCGGTCTCACCATGGAGTGATACAGAGGCTTTATGACATTTTCCGTTTTATTCACCATTCCCTTTCTAATAATTCCCAACATTCTGTTTGCTTTTTTGACTTCCGCAGCACACTGAACCGACGATTTCAATGTGTTATCCACTATGACGCCTAGATCTATTTCTTGGGTTGTAGCACCTAATATGGAACCCAACATTGTGTAATTATAGCATGGGTTATTTTTCCCTGTATGCATCACCTTGCACGTATCCACATTAAATTTCATCTGCCATTTGGATGCCCAATTTTCCAGTCTCACAAGGTCTTCCTGCAATTTATCACAATCTGCTTGTGATTTAACTACTCTGAACAATTTTGTGTCATCTGCAAATTTGATTATCTCACTCGTCGTATTTCTTTCCAGATCATTTATAAATATATTGAAAAGTAAGGGTCCCAATACAGATCCCTGAAGCACTCCACTGTCCACTCCCTTCCACTCTCTGTTTCCTGTCTTTTAGCCAGTTTGCAATCCACGAAAGGACATTGCCACCTATCCCATGACTTTTTACTTTTCCTAGAAGCCTCTCATGAGGAACTTTGTCAAACGCCTTCAGAAAATCCAAGTATACTACATCTACTGGTTCACCTTTATCCACATGTTTATTAAGTCCTTCAAAAAGGTGAAGCAGATTTGTGAGGCAAGACTTCCCCTGGGTAAAGCCATGCTGATTTTGTTCCATTAAACCATGTCTTTCTATATGTTCTGTGATTTTGATGTTTAGAACACTTTCCACTATTTTTCCTGGCACTGAAGTCAGGCTAACCGGACTGTAGTTTCCCGGATCGCCCCTGGAGCCCTTTTTAAATATTGGGGTAACATTTGCTATTCTCCAGTCTTCAGGTACAATGGATGATTTTAATGATAGGTTACAAATTTTTACTAATAGGTCTGAAATTTCATTTTTTAGTTCCTTCAGAACTCTGGGGTGTATACCATCCAGTCCAGGTGATTTACTACTCTTCAGTTTGTCAATCAGGCCTACCACATCTTCTAGGTTCACTGTGATAGAGATGTGAATCGTGTCCTCGATCGTCTTAATGATCAATTTCAGCTGGGAGGGGGAGGGAATCGTATCGTCGCCGTTTGGGTGTTTAGAGTATCGTGAAAATCGTTAAAATCGTGAACCGGCACACTAAAACCCCCTAAAGCCCACCCCCGACCCTTTAAATTAAATCCCCACCCTCCCGAACCCCCCCCCCCAAATGCCTTAAATTACCTGGGGGTCCAGCGGCGGTCCGTAGCTAAATCGGGGGAAGGGGGAGGGCAGGAAAACCGGCACACTAAAAAATCCTAAACCCACCCCCCGACCCTTTAAATTAAATCCCCCACCCTCCCGAACCCCCCCCCCAAATGCCTTAAATTACCTGGGGGTCCAGCAGCGGTCCGTAGCTAAATCGGGGGAAGGGGGAGGGCAGGAAAACCAGCACACTAAAACCCCCTAAAACCCACCCCCGACCCTTTAAATTGAATCCCCCACCCTCCCGAACCCCCCCCCCCAAATGCCTTAAATTACCTGGGGGTCCAGCGGCGGTCTGGAACGGCCTCCTGCAATTGAATCGTGTTGTCTTCAGCCGGCGCCATTCTGCGCCGCCATTTTGCAAAATGGTGGCGCAAAATGGCGGCGGCCATAGACCAACACGATTCGACTGCAGGAGGTCGTTCCGGACCCCCGCTGGACTTTTGGCAAGTCTTGTGGGGGTTAGGAGGCCCCCCCAAGCTGGCCAAAAGTCCCTGGGGGTCCAGCGGGGGTCCTGGAGCGATCTCCTGCCGCGAATCGTTTTCCGTACGGAAAATGGCGCCAGCAGGAGATCGACTGCAGGAGGTTGTTCAGGAAAACGATTCGCGGCAGGAGATCGCTCCCGGACCCCCGCTGGACCCCCAGGGAATTTTGGCCAGCTTGGGGGGGCCTCCTGACCCCCACAAGACTTTCCAAAAGTCCAGCAGGGGTTCCGGACCCCGGCTGAACGACCTCCTGCAGTCGATCTCCTGCCGGCGCCATTTTCCGTATGGAAAACGATTCGCGGCAGGAGATCGCTCCCGGACCCCCGCTGGACCCCCAGGGACTTTTGGCCAGCTTGAGGGGGCCTCCTGACCCCCACAAGACTTGCCAAAAGTCCAGCGGGGGTCCGGAACGACCTCCTGCAGTCGAATCGTGTTGGTCTATGGCCGCCGCCATTTTGCGCCGCCATTTTGCAAAATGGCGGCGCAGAATGGCGCCGGCTGAAGACAACACGATTCAATTGCAGGAGGTCGTTCCGGACCGCCGCTGGACCCCCAGGTAATTTAAGGCATTTGGGGGGGGTTCGGGAGGGTGGGGGATTTAATTTAAAGGGTCGGGGTGGGTTTTAGGGGGTTTTAGTGTGCTGGTTTTCCTGCCCTCCCCCTTCCCCCGATTTACGATTTTTTGACGATAAATCGGGGGAATTGGTATTGTATCGTGGCCCTAACAATTTTTGACGATTTAAAATATATCGGACGATATTTTAAATCGTGAAAAAACGATTCACATCCCTACACTGTGATTTGATTCAGTCCATCTGAATCATTACCCATGAAAACCATTCTCCATTACGGGTACCTCCCCAACATCCTCTTCAGTAAACACCAAAGCAAAGAAATCATTTAATCTTTCTGCGATGGCCTATCTTCTCTAAGTGCCCCTTTAACCCCTCGATCATCTAACGGTCCAACTGACTCCCTCACAGGCTTTCTGCTTCAGATATATTTTAAAAAGTTTTTACTGTTTTTGTCTCTACAGCCAACTTCTTTTCAAATTCTCTCTTAGCCTGTCTTATCAATGTCTTATGTTTAACTTGCCAACGTTTATACTTTATCCTATTTTCTTCTGTTGGATCCTTCTTCCAATTTTTGAATGAAGATCTTTTGGCTAAAATAGCTTCTTTCACCTCCCCTTTTAGCCATGCCGGTAATCGTTTTGCCTTCTTTCCACCTTTCTTAATGTGTGAAATACATCTAGACTGTGCTTCTAGAATGGTATTTTTTAACAATGACCACGCCTCTTGGACATTTTTTACTTTTGTAGCTGCTCCTTTCAGTTTTTTTCTAACAATTTTTCTCATTTTATCAAAGTTTCCCTTTTGAAAGTTTAACACGAGAGCCTTGGATTTGCACACTGTTCCTCTTCCAGTCATTAAATCAAATTTGATCACATTATGATCACTATTGCCAAGCGGCCCCACCACTGTTACCTCTCTCACCAAGTCCTGTGCTCCACTGAGAATTAGATCTAAAATTGCTCCCTCTCTCATTGGTTCTTGAACCAATTGCTCCATTGTATTTAAAATAATCATTCGTTTCAAGATCTCAGATGGTTTGTGATCAATCATGTTTTACAACATTCAAGAGGAGGTAACAGGAATACAAATTTGTATATACTGGATCAAAAATGGATCTTCAGATTGCAGACAGAAGAACCATTGACTCTTAATAGCAGTATAGAATGGGGCATATTGATCTGAGATTGCATTTTCTAACCAATCATCACTGATATAAAACCAGGTAATTAATCAGATTGGCAAATTTAAAAACTTCGTGAGAGTATAAAACACGCTAAGAAGAGATGCCATTTTTAAATTCCAGGATAGCCGCAAGGAACACATATGCTGATCTGTTTCAGACTCGGATGATTAAGTGTTAGATTTTTAAAAATGTTAAAACAAGATAGCTTAAGCTGATTATTGTTATTGCTTTTACAGAAAATAATATAAAGCTCTGATGCAGCTGTCAAAGCAAAACATTGGCAATGTTGGCATTTTTTAAATGACATCGGGACTCAAATCTTTCCGGTGCTGGCTTTAACATTGTAGCTAAGACAAGTGTTTCTCTTGTTATATGAAATTAAAGAAAATGAATTGACATGAAAGTTTGCATATAATAGTCTGGAATATGCTGATCACAAGGAAAATACAAGTAATTGAAAATATATTAAAAAATCTAAGGAGGTTTTCAGGACAGGTGACTGGAACTTCTGAGATAAGATTCAGCTGATAGGCACTTCTACTCAGAGCTGAGGTCCTTTCCTCTTACAAAAAAATTAGGTTTTTTTGTATTTTACACAAACCCCAGAGTTCATTCTGCATATAGTGTATAGTTTCTCCTGGTTTCCCTGATTATATTATGTATATTTCCTACAGGCAGTACATGATATCCAACAAAGGCAAGGAAAAAGGAATTGCTTATCACAAGGCACAACAGCTGAAAATGGAAAAACTTTCCAGTTAAGTAAATAATAATGATAGAATACACTGTAACAAAGTAATCCTTTACAAACAACAACAAAAGAAACAGATTTACAGCTCTTATTTTCCTGGGAAACTCTACTTTTGTTGTTGTTATTTATTTATTTTTGTGGTTAAAGCAATCTAAGAAAGATTACCATTTGAACAGCAAAAAAGAAGAAATTTAGTAAATAAAACCGAGTATTTACCAATGCCATACAGACTGCTTACGGCATCAGGTTTGCAACCTTGATTCACTGTACAAGCATCTTTATTGTCTTAATAAAGATCTTTCTAGTATAGTCTTTTTAAAAGCATATAAATTATTTGGGTTGCTTTTTGACTTTTGACAATAATGTTGATTGCTTGCCATAAAATATATGGTGAATATTGTGATCGAGCAGAGCAAAACAAATTCCAAAGGGAAGGGCTATAAACAAGGATGAAACCTTTTCTTACAGGATTATAAATTAAACTTGCCATTAAATCTGATCCAATGCCTTTTTTCCAATGGAGATTGAATAGTCAATGATGACTATAAATGGGAGTAAATTTGTTCCACATGGGAGTCTTGTTTGGGTATAGGACACCATGCAGTACTGTATTTTATGCCTTAGAAAGGAGTCTGCTCTATGAAATGGGAAAAAGAATACCCCAATTTTCACAATCTCCAGAAGGCCACATTTGGAATAGTTTTAGGTTTTCATTAACAGTGGAACTTTTGGTTAGTGAAACAAATAGGAAAACTAATCAGTTTTCAGCACTGATGATTTAGAACCAGAAAAATTGTGATTGCAGGGGTGGCAGGAGGTGAAGAATCAGAACTCTGAAAATCTCTGCAACCCAAATCCTCCTTCTTCTTTGGGCTTCTAGCTCAATAGGAACTGGGCTTTGATGCCATGAACCTTCTTCCTCAACTAGCTGTTGATTTTTTCCCCCTTCTACCTTATGTTTAGTCCAGCTATTGCAGTGACTGTCTTGAGCTGAGGCCATGCAACAGGACTCCTTCCGGAACCTATAATGGTGAAACCTAAATCCAGCCATGAGGTGTCACCCTTAGCCAATGCAATAGAGAGACAAAGATTTACTAAAGACCAGCGGCGGATTCCCGATGAAGACCGGCCCAGGGATTTGCTGCCCAGGCCGGCCCAGGAGATACCACGTGGTCTGCCAAGCGCAGCTCTGTCATGGCCGTACACGGCAGACCACGTGACTAGTGTGACTGGCCCACCGGGGCATGCCTGATCCCCCGATAGGCCAATCCGCCCCTTCTAAAGACCAATCAAGGGCAAAAAACGTGATAAATATTTCCTATATGTATGTAACCCTTTCCATCTGAGGAGCACCACCTCTAAGAACATAAGAACATAAGAAATGCCATACTGGGTCAGACCAAGGGTTCATCAAGCCCAGCATCCTGTTTCCAACAGTGGCCAATCCAGGCCAAAAGAACCTGGCAAGGGCACACAGGGCTATTGTCCTCTTCTACGGGTCCACGCCAATTGTAGTACCCCAGGGGTGAGTCCTTTCTAGGGGAGAAAACAGATGCTTGAGGCCCAGGATGTAAGGTGACTCCCTTCCTTGTGTGTACCTGTGCAGTGTATGGTAAGCAATGGATGAGACAGAAACTACAGGACACAGGTCTGGGTGTTCAAAATTTACTTTTACTGATTTCTTTAAAAGGTAATCTCTGTCCAGGTGGGATAAGTGGATGTACAGTAGAGTGTCCCTTCCTCCTTTGTGTACGTACTAATGCCTCAGGTCACTGAGGATTCTTAACTAAAAGGAAAGCTGCTGGGTCCCCTTCTCTGGAGGGATCCTATCCTGTGAGTGGGAATCCCCTTAAAGGTTGTCACAGTCCTACCTGAGTCTAGCCATCTTCACACCATTACCCAGCCATGTGCCTGTGTCCCCAGAGAGGGAAGATCCTGTGTAGGGTCTTCTCTGCTTCTCTTTTATTTCCTTTGTTGCTTGATTGAATCTCTCTGAAGGAAAGGCTTGCTGATGAGAGCCCCAGCACCCTGCCCAGGATCCTGTCTGAGAGGAGGAGGTGACAAGAATCCTCTGTCTACCAAAAATAGAATAATTCACTAAATTCCAAATATCTCCTGGGGCCCACTGTTTCTGCAATTCCTCGCTGACTCTTGGAGAGAACTAGAGGGTGTAGTAACCTGCCTTCTGGATCCAGAGAGGTAATCTTTTCCCAGAGTACCAGGCTGCAACCCAGGCAAAAATCCTTATGGCATTCCAAATTCTAATAGTCCAATTTATCCTATATAGATACCCACTTTGGCCGGTGTTTCTCAAATGTTTCGGGGGTGATGCTGTAGGTCTTACCAAAATCCCCACTCCACTCGTGCTCCTTTCTCCTCAAACTCTGAACTGAACTCCTCCTGAAATTAGTCCTTGTCCCTCCTTATTAGAGGGGTCTGCCCACTCAGCTGCCTCTAAAGAAGGAGCTGCATAATAGTATTCCCTGGCTGATTGTCAACTATAGGGACTAGATAACATCTAGCGGCCAATCCGTTGGAGTGCCACATATATATAATCTGGTTAGAAGTTCATAGTATCACTTATAAAAAGGTTTTTTTTTTTAATCTAGTAAATGATTTTATCTATGCGATGACTCTGATTTGCCTATAGCCTTTTATGGATAAGAGACAAAGAAATTATTTCCCACATATATTCCATATTCTGATACCAGATTATATATAGAAAATATTTCTCAACCTTTTGCCCTTGATTGGTCTTTAATAGACCTTTGTTTCTTGCTGGTTTTTGCTTATTTTTTGATAGTGATAGAATGAGATTTTTTGTCATAGTGAATAACCCTTAGCCAATTACCATGACTCCCTACCCATACACCCCTGCCTCCCTTTCTGGGGCTGGGTATGCTACCTCTGCCTCATCTTCAGCCCTACCTGATCCATGGAGAGGAAGACCCAAACCAGGGACCTTCTGAATGGCAGAATAGATTACTTACCAACTGAGCCACCAGTCTGGCTCAATAGTGATATTGTAAAGTGTCACTAAAGGCAGAGGAGGAACTAAAAACTCTATTTTGCTCAATGTAATGAAACATCACACATCACAAAAATAATCATAAACCACAAGATCAACATTTAACATTAACGAAACAATAAAATTCCAATAAGAATAGTTCCTGCCAGGATAATAAATATAAATACAGGCAGAATGATGCTACTAAGCTCAAATCATTATTAAACGTAAGGTGAGGGAAAGTATACCTGCTTAAAATGGTTTTCAGTTTCTTCTTAAAATCTGCCAAGTTCAATTCTTTCTTCAGCTCTTGTGGAAACACATTTCACATTAATGGCTCCAGAACAGAAAAGCATGCTTTCTAGTAGCTTGAAGCCCATAAGCTTTAGAAGAAAATAATACAAGTAGGCACTTCGACATAACAATTGCTGATCAGGAGAATATACAAAAATCAGTTTCTATAGATAATCAAGTTAATGCTCTTGCAATACCAGGATTTTGACTTGTACCCTAAAAGCTACTGGAAGCCAGTTAAGTTCTTTCAAAAAATTAGTGCTATGCTCACCAATCTTGCAACCAATAATCAACTTTGCAACCATATTCTGAATCAATTGCAATACACCACAAATGACTTTTGGGGAGCCCAACATATATTGCAGTAGGCCAGCAAGCTGAAAATAGGCCCTTTGAATATGGATCAAAAATCATATCAAGATAAAAAGTATTTAAGATAGCACATAAGACACAGTGATAGAAAGTTGCCTTTAACACTGTATTGACTTGTATTGACTTGAAACACAAACCCTAAATCCTGCACTTTTGGTGTGACTTAATAGCAGTACTTTCTTAATGTTAAGCACTAGTATGTTAGTATACATCCACCTTTCAACCTCCATAATACAATCTGCAATTAGGACAGTAGCAGCTTGAATTGCAGATGCACCTGGACTATACAGTTTTATATATCATCTGCATAAATTTTCCAGTGCATGCTAAATGAAGAAATTACTTCTCCTAAAGGATATAAATAAATATTAAACAAAACTGCCAATAGCATTGATCCTTGAAGGACTCCTTAGTCCTTACATAATATCTTTTGAAGTAGGCCATCCAGCACCAGAGCTAACTTGTTGAGTCTAACCAAAAAAACTTGTTGAGTCTAACCAAAAAAACTGAAAAAGATTTGAACCAATGCAAAACCCAACCCCCCCCCCCCACCCCATCCAATTGATTCTAGTTGGGATAATAGGGTCTTACGGCAGAGCATATCAAATGCTGAGGATACTAGGGATGTGCATTCGTTTTGAACGAATGCGCAATCCACAACATATAGGTCCCTATTCGTTGCATTCGTGGGTCTGCGAAACGTATCGCAATCCCCCACGAATGCAACATATCATACATTTCCATTCTTTTGGTTTGCACCGCGGTGTTTTAGAAATAGAAGGTCATTTGAGAGTGTGGGCGGATTGGCCTATCGGGGTATAGGGCTTCCCCCGGTGGACTGGACTAGCGGATCATGTGGCCTCCTCTGCTCTGGGCCACTGAGGGCGCTGGGTCAAAGAAATGAAGAAAGCAGGCCGGCAGGCCCAAAGAAAAGAAGATGAATGCTGCCAGCTGCTGCCGGAGAAATCAAGACAGGCGCAGTCAGCCACCGACGAGAGCAGGCCGGCGGGGCCAAAGAAAACATGATCGGCGCAGCCTGAGACTAGGCCGAAGAAAAGAAAATGGCTGCCGCCAGCCACCGCTGGAGAAATGAAGACCGGCGCAGCCCAAGACTAGGCCGAAGTAATGAAGATGGCCGCTGCCAGCCGCCGACGGAGACGAGCTGTTCAGCTGGGGGTCTTTGTGTGTATATGTATTTGAGATCGGAAGGATGCTTCTGTGTATGTGTATGTGAGAAAGGAATGGTGCGTGTGTGTGTGTGTGTGTGTGTGTGTGTGTGTGTGTGTGTGTGTGTGTATGTGAGAAAGGAATGGTGCTTCTGTGTGTGTGTGTGTGTGTATGTGTGGTGGGTATGTGAGAAAGGAATGGTGCTTCTGTGTGTGAGACAGGGAAGTTGCTTCATATATGTGAGATAGGGAGGGTGCTTCTGTGTGTGTGTGTGTGTATGTGTGTGTATGTGAGAAAGGAATGGTGCTTCTGTGTGTGTGTATGTGGTATGTATGTGAGAAAGGAATGGTGCTTCTGTGTGTGTGTGTATGTGGTGTGTATGTGAGAAAGGAATGGTGCTTCTGTGTGTGTGTGTATGTGGTGTGTATGTGAGAAAGGAATGGTGCTTCTGTGTGTGAGACAGGGAAGGTGCTTCATATATGTGAGCTAGGGAGGGTGCTTCTGTGTGTGTGTGTGTGTGTGTATGTGAGTGTATGTGTGTGTATGTGAGAAAGGAATGGTGCTTCTGTGTGTGTGTGTGTGTATGAGTGGTGTGTATGTGAGAAAGGAATGTTGCTTCTGTGTGTGTGTATGTGGTATATATGTGAGAAAGGAATGGTGCTTCTGTGTGTGTGTGTATGTGGTGTGTATGTGAGAAAGGAATGGTGCTTCTGTGTGTGAGACAGGGAAGGTGCTTCATATATGTGAGCTAGGGAGGGTGCTTCTGTATGTGTGAGGTGTATATGTGAGTCAGGGAGGTTGCTTGTGTGTGTCAATGTGTGTGTGCGAGAGAGATGGAGCATGTTTTTGGCTGGCTTGTGGCTATGAGAGAGGGCAGGTGTGTGATTGATCCTGTTTGTAAGTGAGATAGAACATGTATGTGATTGAGAGCTTGTGTGTAAGTGAAATAAACGCTGTGCCTGTCTGTCCAACCCTTACGTCACTACAAGGGCCTCACCCCAAATGGTGTGCCTGTCAGTCAAGGGCTTAGATCACTACAAGGGCCTCACAATAACCGCTGTGCCTGCCCGTCCAGCTCTTACGTCACTACAAGAGCCTGACCTCAAACTCTGTGCCTGCCCGTCCAACCATTTACATCACCACAAGGGCCTGACCCCAAACACTGTGCCTGTCAGTCCAGCCCTAATGTTACTTCAAGGGCCTAATGCTGTGCCTGTCTGTCCACTCTCCGGCCCTTATGTTACTACAAGGCCCTGACCTCAAACGCTGTGCCTGCCCATCCAGCCCTTACATCTCTAGAAGGGCCTGACCTCAAACGTGGTGCCTGCCCGTCCAGCCCTTATGTCAATACAAGGGCCTGACCTCAACTGATGTGCCTGCCCATCCAGCCCTTATGTCACTACAAGAGACTGAACTCAAATGCTATGCCTGTCTGTACACTATCCAGCCCTTACGTCACTACAAGGGCCTGACCTCAAACGCTGTGCTTGTCTGTCCAGCCCTTACATCACTACAAGGGCATGACCTCAAACGCTGTTCCTGTCTGTCCAGCCCTTACGTCACTACAAGGGTCTGACCCAAAACACTATGCCTGTCTGTCCAGCACTTATGTCACTAAAAGAGCCTGACCTCAAACGCTGTGCCTGCCCGTCCAGCCCTTACGTCACTACAAGGGCCTGACCTCATCTGATGTGCCTGCTCATCCAGCCCTTATGCCACTGCAAGGGCCTGACCTCGAATGCTGTACCTGTCTGTCCAGCCCTTACGTCACTACAAGGGTCTGACCCAAAACACTATGCCTGTCTGTCCAGCACTTATGTCACTAAAAGAGCCTGACCTCAAACGCTGTGCCTGCCCGTCCAGCCCTTACGTCACTACAAGGGCCTGACCTCATCTGATGTGCCTGCTCATCCAGCCCTTATGCCACTGCAAGGGCCTGACCTCGAATGCTGTACCTGTCTGTCCAGCCCTTACGTCACTGCAAGGGCCTGACCCTAAATTGTGTGCCTGTCAGTCCAGCCCTTTTGTCACTACAAGTGCCTGACCTCAAGCGCTGTGCCTGTCTGTCCACTGTCCAGCCCTTACGTCACTACAAGGGCCTCATCTCAAACGCTTTGCCTGCCCGTCCCCCCCTTAAGTCACTACAAGGGCCTGACCTCAAACGCTGTGCCTGTCTGTCCAGCCCTTACGTCACTACAAGGGCCTGACTCCAACACTATGCCTGTCAGTCCAGCCCTTATGTCACTTCAATGGCCTGACCTCAAATTCTGTGCCTGTCTGTCTACTGCCCAGCCCTTACATCACTACAATGGCCTGTCCTTAAATGCTGTGCCTGCCCATCCAGCTTTTCAGTCACTACAGGGGCCTGACCTCAAACGTGGTGCCTGCCCGTCCGGACCTTATGTCAATACAAGGGCCTGACCTCAACTGATGTACCTGCCCATCCAGCCCTTATGTCACCACAAGAGCCTGAACTCAAATACTATGCCTGTCTGTACACTATCCAGCCCTTACGTCACTACAAGGGCCTAACCTCAAACACTGTGCCTGTCTGTCCAGCCCTTACATCACTACAAGGGCCTGACCTCAAACGCTGTGCCTGCTCATCCAGCACTTACATCACTTTAAGGGCCTGAACCCAAACGCTATGCCTGTCTATCCAGCCATTATGTCACTAAAAGAGTCTTACCTCAAACGCTGTGCCTGCCCGTCCAGCCCTTACGTCACTTCAAGGGCCTGACCTCAACTGCTGTGCCTGCCTGTCCAGCCCTTAAGTCACTACAAGGGCCTGACCTCAAATGCTGTGCCTGCCCGTCCAGCCCTTACGTCACTACAAGGGTCTGACCCAAAAAGCTATGCCTGCCCGTCCAGCCCTTAAATGACAAGGGCCTGACCTCAAACATGTGCCTGCCCGTCCAGCCCTTACGTGACTACAAGAGCCTGACCCAAAATGCTGTGCCTGTCCATCCAGCACTTACGTCACTACAAGAGCCTGACCTCAAATGCTATGCCTGCCTGTCCACTGTCCAGCCCATATGTCACTACAAGGGCCTGACCTCAAATGCTGTGCTTGTCTGTCCACTGTCCAACCCTTATATCACTACAAGGGCCTGACCCCAAACACTGTGCCTGTCTGTCCAGCCCTTCCATCACTATAATACAAATACAAATACAGGATCCAATTCAAGTCTCTAGCGATGATACATAAGGCCTTATACAACATCGCGCCTCTCAACTTAACATTTCAAATTCAACTACACACATCCGTAAAACCTACCAGAAGCGCTTATCAGAACAGACTAATCACACAACCGGCGAAATCCGCTCTAAGGAAACGTGCACTGTCGACAGCGGGCCCTTCACTTTGGAACTCGCTCCCTCCAGACCTGCATCTGGAACCATGCCACATTACATTTAAAAAGAAACTTAAGACTTGGTTATTCAAACTAGCCTTCCCCTAGAACCAAGAACAAAAAAAAAAAAAAAAAAAAAGTCTTTTCACTCCCACAATGATATTTTTTCAGATCTTTTTTAATCTTCATTATTCAATTAGAGATTCACACATTCATGCTGTCTACATACAGTCTACATACACATTCATGTGGACTTACATATCTCCATGTTATTTTTGGATTTATTAACCGCATGTCTATTAATGGTTTAATAGTATTTACTATTTGCCTACTTCTATTAAGTTGTTTCAAAGTAAAAACTTTACTTCGTTTGTTTCAATGTTAAAACTTGTTTACTTCTTTTTGCTCAATGTAAAACTTCGTTGTTTAATACTGTTCTATGTAAACCGCAAAATGTAGCGATTGTTACTGTTATATGTAAACCGGGGTGATATGTATATTATACAGGAACCTCCGGTATATAAATTATTTAAATAAATAAATAAATATAAGGGCCTGACCTCAAACGCTGTGCCTGCCTATCCAGCCCTTACGTCACTATAAGGGCCTGACCTCAAACGCTGGGCCTGCCTGTCCACTGTCCAGCCCTTACGTCACTACAAGGACCTGACCTCGAATGCTGTGCCTGTCTGTCCACTGTCCAGCCCTTATGTCACTACAATGGCCTCTCCTTAAACGCTGTGCCTGCCCGTCCAGCCCTTATGTCACTACAGGGGCCTAACCTCAAACGCTGTGCCTGCCCGTCCAGCCCTTATGTCACTTCCTTACCTCAATCGCTGTGCCTTCCCGTCCAGCCCTTTCGTCACTTCAAGGGCCAGATCCCAAATGCTGTGCCTATCTGTCCAGCCCTTACATCACTACAAGGGCCTGACCCCAAATGCTGTGCCTGTCTGTCCAGCCCTTACGTCACTACATGGGCCTGACCTCAAACGCTGTGCCTGTCTGTCTATCCCTTATGATACTTCAAGGGCCTGACCTCAAAAGCTGTGCCTGTTTGTCCACTGTCCAGCCCTTATGTCACTACAATGGCCTCTCCTTAAATGCTGTGCCTGCCCGTCCAGCCCTTATGTCACTACAAGGGCCTGACCTCAAACACTGCCTCTCTGAGTTTAGTTCTAGTATTTCTAATTTCAGTTTCATGTATTTGTGCATCATTTCTTTACAGAATATTCTTTTTCCTGTTTTGCAACATTTGGAATGTAAGAACAAATAAAGCTGACTTAAGATGTTTGGAGCTTGCATATTTCATATGCTCAATAGTTTTCATGACTTTCATAAATTGGGCCATTTTCCCTAAATCTTTCTTAGATGCCAACATCAATGTTTCTAGTACTATAGAAAACTGGTGGTAGGTGCACTCTAGTTCATCCTCTGTGTTCCCATACTTTACAGAGGTTCTCTGTTGGGTACAAAGTCAACATAGATTGATATTTAGATTTGGGTGGGAGAGGACGTCAGCGCTTCTTTTGGTCCTAACCGCTGAACCCTCGTTGCAAAGGGAACCCTCAGTCTCTGGCAATTCAAACTACTAAACCTTCACAGCGTAGATCCTTAATTAAAACAAACAATTTTCTTTTAGTTTCAGGGCAGAGCAGAGAACTTCCTCTGTCTTGCTCAGGAAGTCATGATCTGTTTGCACATGCTTAAATCCTAACAATTTGTACCATAATAGAGGCAAAATAATAAAGAAACTCCATTACAAGGCTCCTAAATAATCATAGCTAACTACAATTCAATTCACATCAATGCACATATGAATGGATTTTCTTTCTTTACCTTAATTAAAACAAATTTTGGCCTCTTCCATGTCGACTCGCCACACTTTGAAGGCTTGTGCTCCACTGTAGGGGCTAACAACCCATTCTAGGGAGCCATTTCCTGTGCAAGGAAAGAGAACTCTCCCCAGGTGTCGCCAGCCTATCTCTTAATACCCGCCGACCCATGTTGAACCAGAACCGCTGTTCACATGGAAACCTCCTCCACGTTGCCACACTTGCCCAGGCTCGTGATCCACTCTAGCGGCCAACCCATTCTAGGGAGCCCTTTCCTGTGCAAAGGAACGGGAACTCTCCCCAGGTGTCGCCAACCTATCTCTTAGTACCTGCTGACCCATGTTGAACCAGAACCGCTGTTCACATGGAAACCTCCTCCACGTCACCACACTTTGAAGGCTCATACCCTACTCTAAGGGCCAACCCATTCTAGGGAGCCCTTTCCTGTGCAAAGGAAAGGTAACTCTTCCCAGGTGTCGCCTATCTCTTAACACCCGGTAAGCCATGTTGAACCGCTGTTCACATGGAAACCTCCTTTGCCTCAGCCTTCAAAATTCTCGTTTGTCTATATGCTACGTCCACCAGATTTTAAAAGACCAGCGAGAGCTCACTAGATGCCAACAGAACCACCCCACTCTAGGGGCGAACCCATTCTAGGGAGCCCTTTCCTGCACAAAGGAAAGGGAACTCTCCCCGAGGCCAGCCTGTCTTGCCCCTATCAAAATCACAGGGACCTGACTACCTCATCTCTGCCAGCCTGTCTTGCCTCTATCAAAACCACAGCGACCTGACTACCTCAGCTCTGCCAACCTGTCTTGTCCCTATCAAAACCACAGGGACCAGACTACCTCCGCTCTGCCAGCCTGTCTTGCCCCTATCAACTTTCTGTCACTCTGCCTTGCTGCCATACACCAGATGACTCACTCTACTCCTTGTGGTGTTCTTGCCAGTATTATGGTTCATCAGTATGTTGGTGCTAATCTTTCTGCTGCTTTGTCCCTTTATCAGCGCCTTCTGGTTTTTTCTGACACTCTTTCTGCTTGCTATGTTCCCCCTTCATTGTGCTGAAGGATGTTGATGCCACTTGTCTTGCCACTTTGCCTGTCATGCTGCCTTCGAGGGTTCATGCAACTGTTATCAGTGCTCTCTTTTGAAGCTGTGGGGTGTTTTTGACACTCTCGCTGCTGCTTTGCACCTCTGTTAAAGCACTCTTGCCACTCCTGGTACCCCTTTGCCCCTTCACAGTGCCCTAGGCTATTCATACCACTTTTGTGCCACTTTGCCACAGTCTAAGTACCTTGGAGCTCTTTTCTCATTCTGATAATTGGTCCCCAGAAGTTTCATCAGAATTGATAAGAAAACCCCAGTTCTGCAGTCAAAAATAGGCTGCAAATACTTCCCCCATTGACTTTAATGGCAAACGGTCCCAGCGAAATGAAAAACGAATCGAAACACATTTTGTCCTTCTGCTCATCCCTAGTGCCCACCACAAGCAAGGGTGCGTGGCTGATGCAGAAAGGATGGACTAGACCTGAGCTGGAAGCTCCTGAAACCTCAGGGAGGCAACAGTTCAGGAAGGTTCTCCGGGCGAGACAGCGCCTGTGGGTCTAGCCAAGTGGAGGCCGTGGTTGTTTTCCAAGCAGGTAGGTCCAATGGTCACAGTAGGCCAGAAGAGAGTATCCGAGTGAAGCACAAGGGTCAGAGCCAGAGTATCAGTTCAAGAGAGGTCAGCCAAAGCAGGGGTCGGTTCCAGGCGGCAGCAAGAGAATGGTCAGGCAGGCAGTGGTCAGTTCCAGGCAGCAGGCAAGAGAATGATCAGGCAGGCAGTGGTCAGTTCCTGGCAGCAGGCAAGAGAATGGTCAGGCAGACAGTGGTCAGTTCCAGGCAGCAGGCAAGAGAATGGTCAGGCAGGTAGTGGTCAGTTCTGGGTAGCAGTCAAGGGAATGGTCAGGCAGGCCGATGTCAGTACCAAAGGTCAGTCCGGAGAACTACTACCTGAAGGACACGGGAACACAGGAACCACTGGGAACAGGAGACACTGGAATAGAAGACACTGGAACGCAAGGCAAACTAACTACACCAACGGTGTCAAACTAATTGCCAAGGCGAGGTCCTGGGGTCAGGGCCTTGCCTTAAATAGGGAGACTAGGTGATGTCATCGGCAAGCACCCCCACGGGCTGTCCCGCCTTGGGCCCTTTAAATAGATGCACATCGGCCGTGTTTGAACTTAGGGGCGTGGCCAATGACACCGATGACACAGAGCCCCGACAGGAGCTCCGCCGTGAGGCCTGGGAGGAAGATGGTGAATGGGGAGCCCGAGGACGCCGTGAACTGGCTGCGGTCGCAAGTGAGGGGTGCCTGGATCTGGTGGAAGGAAGTGCAAGGTGAGCTGGTTCGGCCGCGGTGCCAATGCGTCCGGGAAGCACAACATTGATAGGCTATGATTCCTTTTAGAGGAACAAGAAAAGATGACATTGAAGCACTTGAGTTTTCAAGACCATGCAGATTCATTCTGCAACATCTCCAGTCTCTTCAGGACCAATATGACTACTAGAACTGCTTTCCTAATGGTGTATATTTCTCTGTCAGCTGGAAATACTGCATATTTCCTCAAAGAGAGCAGTGCCTTCTGGATATATCAGAAAATAGTCCATTGCAATAGTTCTATTGGGATAGTGTATGTAATTACATTTTTGCATTTGCATGGTTATATTTTATGTTTGGGTTATTTTCTGATGGATGAAGGAAAATGTCTTTGAGTTGATTAATTATTACATACCTAGCACATGATTAGTTTGGAATACCAATTACAAAGCTGGTATGAACAATTTTCCATTAAAAATATACATCCTCATGAAAAAAAATTAAATTTAAAAATCAGACCTTAGAGTTCCATAGTAATGAGTTTTATTGAAAAGTTTTAATGCAAAACATCCAAGTTAATGCAATACCTCATGGGCAACTCAATTATTGGTCTTGTAGTGAATACCATTGTCAGCCCATACTGCTGCATGCAGTTCATTTCCAGTTAATACTATCATGCGCTCTGAAAATGACACCCCAAAAACCATTTACAATAATTGTGTCGTGTGATGACTTGAGCATAAAAAAGAAAATCAATGAGGAGCAATTTAATAATCTTAGTATATAAAAAATAGCACATTGAAAATGTAAGCAGCAGTCAAGCTTGGCACCTGTCATATATGGCATAGCTGGATGTGTGAGGTAAACTGATAAGCAAAGTCTGAGGCCTCAATCACTGGCTCATTGACTGAATAGAAGCTGCTGGCATGATACCTCAAGTGTCATAAGAGATGACTAACCAGAAAATAGTTGTGGCATTACTGTACCACTGGTAATGATGAAAACTATGTGCTATAGTAAAAGATTAAGAGCCTGAAATCCTGCTGGTTAGCAGGCTCCTTCACACTCAACTTTGCTACCCATTCAAATGACCCGAGTAGCAATATTGCATGCAAAGGTTTGTTCTCAGAATGACTGAAAAAGATAAATACACTTTGATAAGGTGAAGTTATTTTTTTGGTGAAAAACCAGAGTGCAAAGACAGTTTTATGAAATTCAGAATTAAGGAGCTGTTTTGGCATTGCAACAGTTCACTGTTCATGAACTTTAACTTTCACACACAGTAGACTGCGTGCAAAGGTTTACTACAGAGAATGAGTGTGAGATCGGCAGATCTGAGTCTGAGCAGTTTTCATATGAATATAAAGATACGTTCCCTCTGATGCAGGATTTCCTGAAACAACAGCTGTTGTCCAAGTTGCCTGTTTCAATTCTGATTGATTGTACTGTTCTTGGCAACCTGTTCAATTTGTGGGATTGTATAATTTGCTATATTACCTGTCTACGAAGGTCATGTCACCTTCTATGACATTTTATTTGCATTGTGAGAATTATTTGAAAAAATTATTTATTTTGAATTCATTATGGGTGAATGTTTGAGAGGTCTGGCTACCTCCCAGTTCCTAGAGGAGGTCTAGCACTTGCCCAAGCTTGCTGACACCCATTTCTAAGATCACTTGATTCTTTATCATTTGACTGCTTATACAATAATATTGGTTGTCTGAGACCATGCTTTATTGGTTTTGTGACAACCTTGGGAGGCTTTTTGTTAGCAACATTTGATTTAACAAGCACCAAGTCCAATCCTCCTACCTTTAGTTATTTTAGACATTTTTAATTTATTTTTTTATTCAGATGAACAGAAAACAGTGTTAGCAAATTTAAAACTGAAGAGTGTAAATCTGTTTGTTTTTTTTATGTGCTCCTTAAAATTAAAATGAACAGTATGGAAGACGAGCTATTTTGACTTTAGGAGGAATGACATTAAATTTAATATATTATATCGTCCATATGTTTCCAAATACGCAAACATATAAAATGATGTCATCTATGTTAGGTGTACTGATTAATGCTATCTCTGCTCAGGTAATTACTAGTACTGTTGCGCCGGAGGTGGACCCTTCGGCCAAGATGGGGTTGATGCTACCCGTAGGATGGATTCTACTGGTCCCCACCATCGGCAGGCAGAGAAGGCTGATGGACGGAGACCGGTTGGTGCTCCACCAATACCAGCCCTCGTTCCCCACAGGTTGGGTGCTGGGGCCGGATGGACTTAGGTGGCCTCCGTCAGTGGTCGTCGATGGGTGGATCGAGTTCAGACCAGAGGCAGCAACTAGTGTAGCTATCAGTCTGTACTGGACGAGGCAGAGTCCCGGAGACCCGGGCGCCAATAGAAACACAGTCTGACAGAGGGCGCCCAAGCAAGAGCAGGCTGAAGCCTGAATGAACCACGTCCAGGACAAAATTTCTGAAGAGGTGACTTTAAGCAAGCTGTGATCAGGGCTGGCGGCAATCTGGAAGCAGTGGCAAGTAAGCAGTGGTCTAGATGAGGAGAGAGTCAAAAAGATGGTCAGACGAAGCAGAAGTCCAGTGCTGGAGAGAAGCAACGGCATAGTCAGGCAATGCAGAGTTCCAGGGCTGGGGAGAGGCAACGGAGTAGTCAGGCAATGCACAGGTCCGGGGCTGGAGAGAGGCCATGGAGTAGTCAGGCAATGCAGAGGTCCAAGGCTGGAGAGAGGCAACGGAGTAGTCAGGCAAATCAGAGGTGAAACCAGGTTAGCAATTAAAAGGAGGGAAGGGTTAGGCCAGCCATCATAGTTGGTGATTCAATTATTAAAAATGTAGATAGCAGGGTGGCTGGTGGACGTGAGGACCGCCTGGTAACTTGCCTGCCTGGTGCGAAGGTGGTGGACCTCACGCATCACATAGATAGGATTATAGACAGTGCTGGGGAGGAGCCGGCTGTCACGGTACATGTGGGCACCAACGACATAGGAAAATGTAGGAGAGAGGTTCTGGAAGCCAAATTTAGGATTTTAGGTAGGAAGCTGAAATCCAGAACCTCTAGGGTGGCATTCTCTGAAATGCTTCCTGTTCCATGTGCAGGTCCCCAGACACAGGCAGAGCTCCAGAGTATCATTGCGTGGATGAGACGATGGTGCAGGGAAGAGGGATTCAGCTTTAGAAGGAACTGGGGAAATTTTGGGGAAGGGGGAGACTTTTCCAAAAGGATGGGCTCCACCTTAACCAGAGTGGAACCAAGCTGCTGGCACTAACATTCAAAAACGAGATAGAGCAGCTTTTAAACTAGAACAAGGGGGAAAGCCGACAGTTACTCAGCAGTGCATGGTTCGGAGAAATGTATCCTTGTAGGATACTAATGAAACAGGAGAATCAGGGCATCCCAACAGAGAGGTTCCATTAAAAGCAAACATAGTCCATGTGCCTATATGTAAAAAATCACCGAAGCTAATGATTTCCGAATTATCCCTAACACACTTTGAAATGTCTGTATGCCAATGCAAGAAGTCTAAGAAGTAAGATGGGAGAGTTAGAGTGTATAGCAGCAAATGATGAGATTGACATAATTGGCATGACAGAGGCTTGGTGGAAGGAGGATAACCAATGGGACAGTGCTATATCAGGGTACAAATTATATCGCAATGATAGGGAGGATCAACTTGGTGGGGGTGTGGTACTTTATGTCCGAGAAGGTATAGAGTCCAACAGGTTAAGATCATATAAGAGACTAAATGCTCAATAGAATCTATATGGGTAGAAATCCCATGTGTGTTGGGTAAGAGTATAATGATAGTATACTACCATCCACCTGGATAAAATGGTCAGATAGATGATGAAATGCTTAGAGAAATCAGGGAAGCTAACCAATTTGGCAGTGCAATAATAATGGGAGATTTCAATTACCCCAATATTGACTGGGTAAATGTAACATCAGGACTTGCTAGAGACATAAAGTTCCTGGATGTAATAAATGATTGCCTCAATGAACAATTGGTTCAGGGACCAACAAGAGGGAGCTATTTTAGATTTAATTCTTAATGGAACACAGGATTTGGTGAGAGAGGTAACGGTGGTGGAGCCACTTGGCAACAGTGATCATAACATGATCAAATTTAAACTAATAACTGGAAGGGGGACAATAAGTAAATCTGCAGCTCTAACACTAAACTTTTAAAAGGGAAACTTTGATAAAATGAGGAAAATAGAAAAAAACTGAAAGGTGCTGCTGCAAAGGTTAAACGTGTTCAAAAGGCATGGACATTGTTTAAAAATACAATCCTAGAGGCACAGTCTATATGTATTCCACACATTAAGAAAGGTGGAAGGAAGGCAAAACGATTACCATCATGGATAAAAGGTGAGGTGAAAGAGGCTATTTTAGCCAAAAAAAACATCCTTCAAAAATTGGAAGAAGGATCCATCTGAAGAAAATAGGATAAAACATAAGCATTGTCAAGTTAAGTGTAAAACATTGATAAGACAGGGAAGAGAGAATTTGAATTGAAGTTGGCCATGGAGGCAAAAACTCATAATAAAAACATTTTTAAATATATCCGAAGCAAGAAACCTGAGAGGGAGTTGGTTGGACCATTAGAAGACAGAGGGATTAAAGGGGCTCTTAGGGAAGATAAGGCCATTGCAGAAAGACTAAATTCTTTTCTTCTGTGTTTACTAAAGAGGATGTTGGGGAGATACCAGTTCTGGAGATGGTTTTCAGGGGTGATGAGTCAGACGAACAGAATGAAACCACTGTGAACCTGGAAGATGTAGTAGGCCAGATTGACAAACTAAAGAGTAGCAAATCACCTGGACGAGATGGGATGCATCCTAGGGTACTGAAGGAACTAAAAAATGAAATTTCTGATCTATTAGTTAAAATTTGTAACCTATCATTAAAATCATCCATTGTACCTGAAGACTGGAGGGTGGCCAGTGTAATCCCAATATTTAAAAAAGGCTCCAGGGGTGATCCAGGTAACTATAGACCAGTGAGCCTGACTTCAGTGCCTGGAAAAATAATGGAAACTATTAAGATCAAAATCGTAGAGCATATAGAAAGACATGGTTTAATGGAACACAGTCAACATGGATTTACCCAAGGGAAGTCTTGCCTAAAAAATCTGCTTCATTTTTTTGAAGGGGTTAATAAACATGTGGATAAAGATGAACCAGTAGATGTAGTGTATTTAGATTTTCAGAAGGCGTTTGACAAAGTCCCTCATGAGAGGCTTCTAAGAAAACTAAAAAGTCATGGGATAGGAGGTGATGTCCTTTCGTGGATTACAAACTGGTTAAAAGACAAGAAACAGAGTAGGATTAAATGGTCAATTTTCTCAGTGGAAAAGGGTAAACAGTGGAGTGCCTCAGGGATCTGTACTTGGACAGGTGCTTTTCAATATATATATATAAATGATCTGGAAAGGAATACGATGAATAAGGTTATCAAATTTGCGGATGATACAAAATTATTCAGAGTACTTAAATCACAAGCGGATTGTGATACTCTTATCGCTCACGCCACCAGGAGGGCGGAGTTAGCAATCTGTTACTGACCTTGCTAGGGAATTAGCAATCTGTCATCGCTCACGCCACCAAGAGGGCCGAGTTAGTAATCTGTAACGCTCTCCTCCTCCAGAGGGGAGGAGTTAGCTATCTGTAGTGCTTACCCTGCCAGGCGAGCGAAGATAGTAATCTTTTAGCGAACTGCTGTAGATGTTCCTGTAAGGAAGGAGGTAGCAATCTGTTATGGACCAAATCCCCAGGGAAGAGGAGTTGACTATCTGTTCAATGATGCTCTTCTGAGGAGAGGAGCTAACAATAGGTATATTGTAGATCGCTACAGATATAGCAGTCTATCATGCTTTGGCTACGGAGTAGCAATCTGTTATATATAGGCTGCTGGCAAGTCCATAGAAAGAGAAGGTAGCTATCTATATAATACTTCCGTGAGCGGGGTTAGTGGTCGGTAGTGGTTAGTCCCCACAGGGTGACAGTAGTGTAAGGAATGGCCACTTGGAGGAAATTGTGAATCCCTGGGCCGATGGCAGATGACAGCGCCCCCAGGAGGAGATCCTGAGAGGAACCACCGGTTAGGCTAGAATATGAGATAAACACAATAGTTCTTTATTATGCTGGAAGCTGGGCCATTGGGGTGGCAGTAGTGAGTCGATGTGTTCAGCAGGGCTGAAGTCCTTCTGATACTGGAATATAATCTCTGGGTCGCTGAGCTGTAAAGAGAGACTAGAAGTAGTGAGTAGACAGGGTATACTGGATACAAGATGTTACACTCACAATAATAGATGTCTGCAATAGGGATGTGAATCGTTTTTGAACGATTAAAATTATCGTCAGATAATTTTAAAATCGTCCAAAATCGTTAGAGTGCACGATACAATACAAATGCCCCCGATTTATCGTCAGGGGCATTTGTATTGTATCGTTAAATAGGGCGCGGGAAAACCGGCACACCAAAAAAACCCTAAAACCCACCCCGAACCTTTAAAACAAATCCCCCACCCTCCGGAACCCCCCCAAAATGTTTTAAATTACCTGGGGTCCAGTGGGGGGGTCCCGACGCGATCTCCAGCTCTCTGGCCACGGCTGCGTTGAGAAATGGCGCCAGTGGCCCTTTGCCCTTATCATGTGACAGGGCACGCGTGACGTCGGGAGCCAGGTTCCTGGCTCCCGACGTCACGCGTGCAGGAGATCGCCCCCGGACCCTGACCGTCGCCCGTATGACATAGTGAGGGCAAAGGTACCACCGGTGCCATTTTGAAGATTGGCAATACGGCCCGCATGCAGGAGGTCGCTCCTGGACCCCCGCTGGACTTTTGGCAAGTCTTGTGGGGGTCAGGAGGCCCCCCCAAGCTGGCCAAAAGTCCCTGGGGGTCCAGCGGGGGTCCGGGGGCGATCTCCTGCACACGTGACGTCGGGAGCCAGAAACCGAAATGGCGCCGGCGCTACCTTTGCCCTGTCACATGATAAGGGCAAAGGGCCACCGGCGCCATTTCTCAACGCAGCCATGGCCAGAGAGCTGGAGATCGCGTCGGGACCCCCCCACTGGATCCCAGGTAATTTAAAACATTTTGGGGGGGTTCGGGAGGGTGGGGGATTTGTTTTAAAGGTTCGGGGTGGGTTTTAGGGTTTTTTTGGTGTGCCGGTTTTCCCGCCCTCCCCCGATTTATGATTTTTAACGATTTTAACAAAAAAAAAACACAACGATAAGATTTCCCTCCCCCCCAGCCAAAATCGATCGTTAAGACGATCGATCACACGATTCACACCCCTAGTCTGCAATGGTCTCTATACCACAGAGAGTCTTCAGAATGTTCAGGAACAGGAGCTGTAGGCGAGCACTGGTTCCCACAAACAGTGTGTAATAAGAACTCACAATATCTGTATATGAAATGGCTTCTAGAGTAGAAGAGAGTCTGTAAAAGATTCTAGGAACATGGGCCCTCGTGGAGCGAGTACCGGTTCCTATCTGTGATCTTGCCAATGTAACTCTCGATCTCTGTACCTGCGATAACGTCTGGACGGAAGGGAGTCTTCAGAGCTATAGGAATGTAGGCCCTCATGGAGTGAGTACCGATTCCTATCTGCAATAGAACTCACTGTGTTCACGTCTGCGATTGCTTCCAGGCAATGAGGAGTCTTTTGAGTATTCAGGGACGTAGGCCCTCGAGGAGCGAGTACCGGATCCCGTGTTGGCAATCTGAAATCAAGAAGAGAGAGCAGAGCCCCCGTGGAGCGGGCACTCCTGGTAAGTTTGAAAAGGCCAAGCAGTGGGGACGGCTTCCCCTAGTTGGCTCAGATCGTCGGTGCAAGTATCGTGGACTGCCGAAGCAAGTCCTGTTGGAGTTCCTTGCTAACTCGTTAGAGGTTAGTAAACAAAGACCTATTAAAGTGGAAATGGATGACGTCACTATGGGGGGACACCCCCGAGGTTCGCGCCCTTGCTGGTACAAAGTCTGGAGCGCGCGCCCTTACATCATCAGCAACATGGCGGATCCATAGCGTCAAGCCAGCCTGGGGACACTGGCACCAAGAGGCAGGGAGAAGCCGTGGCTGCATCTGTCCGTCAGAGCCGAAGGGAGCTGCTCCCAAGATAAAGAGGGTGGAGCGAGGGGCGAGAAGAGGCACGGACGCAACAGATACATTACAGGAGTACCTTGCAAGACTGGAAGATTGGGCATACAAATGGCAGATGAAATTTAAATGTGGCAAGTGCAAGGTGTTGCATATAGGGGAAAAATAACCCTTGCTGTAGTTACACAATGTTAGGTTCCATATTAGGAGATACCACCCAGGAAAAAGATCTAGGCATCATAGTGGATACTACTTTAAAATCATTGGCTCAGTGTGCTGTAGCAGTCAAAAAAAGCAAACAGAATGTTAGGAATTATTAGGAAGGGAATGGTTAATAAAACGGAAAATGTCATAATGCCTTTATATCGCTCCATGGTGAGACCGCACCTGGAATACTGTGTACAATTCTGGTCGCTGCATCTCAAAAAAGATATAGTTGCGATGGAGAAGGTACAAAGAAGGGCAACCAAAATGATAAAGGGGATGGAACAGCTCCCCTATGAGGAAAGGCTGAAGAGGTTAGGGCTGTTCAGCTTGGAGAAGAGACGGCTGAGGGGGGATATGATAAAGGTCTTTAAGATCATGAGAGGTCTTGAACAAGTAGATGTGAATCGGTTATTTACACTTTCGAAGAATATAAGGACTAGGGGGCATTCCATGAAGTTAGCAAGTAGCACATTTAAGACTAATTGAAGAAAATTCTTTTTCACTCAATGCACAATAAAGCTCTGGAATTTATTGCCAGAGGATGTGGTTAGTGTAGTTAGTGTTGCTGGGTTCAAAAAAGGTTTGGATAAGTTCTTGGAGGAGAAGTCCATTAACGGCTATTAATCAAATTTACTTAGGGAATAGCCACTGCTATTAATTGCATCAATAGCATGGGATCTTCTTAGTGTTTGGGTAATTGCCAGGTTCTTGTGGCCTGGTTTGGCCTCTGTTGGAAACAGGATGCTGGGCTTGATGAACCCTTGGTCTGACCCAGTATGGCAATTTCTTATGTTCTTATGAAGGAACAGGAACACAGGAACAAGGAATCAGGAACGAAGGCAATCAGGATCGGGAACCAGCAACTGAAGAGGCAACAAGTACTCAACTAGCGAGGGGACCTGTTGCAAAGGCAATTTGAGAGAGCAGAGCCCGTGCTTATATACCTGAACTCTGCCATCATCATCCGGGGCCATGGCCAGGTTCCTGCCGTGGGCCCTATTTAAAGACTAGCTGTGCACTTGTGCACGTCTAGGGAGGGGCACTGCGCTGGTCGGGACGGACACACAGAAAGGCCGACGCGGAGCATCAGGAGCTGCAGCAGAGCCGCATGCACCAGGGGTGGCTCGAGGACGGAGCCGGCGGCCCACATCTGCCAGAGACGAGGAACCAGTGTTAGCAGTGTCTGCCGTGGCAAGCCGAGACCAGGACCGGGTGTAATGGCCACCGGCCGCGACTGACCGCGACTGAGCCCAGACCGATGGGCGCAACAAATATAGCCTACCTGGGTCAGCAGGTATGGTCGAGGATGCCTGCGGTGGCAGGCAGCCCTTTCCTCTTTCTTCTCCCGGCCGCTGCCGTTGCGTAGTTCGGCAGCGTGGCTCCGCAATCATCTGACTCCGCCCCCTCTGCTCTTAGGAGCTGTGCGCGTGGCTAAGAGAGATTCTTAAAGCAGCCATGACAGGAAGTGTCATGGCTCCCCCCTGAAGCTCCTCCCCTGGCTTCCTGTACTTAAGGCAAGGGCTGAACATTCAGTCCTTGCCTTGGTATTGAGGTTCCTGCCTGAGTGTGTTCCTGGGTCCTGGTTCCTGGTTCTTCGTCCCGCTCTTCTCCCCTGCTCCATGGATTGATTCTTGGGTTCTGACCTCTGGACTGGTGGACGTGTCTTCTCCTGGCTTGATCCTGGTACGGCGTTGGACCCTTCTCCTGGCTTGACCCCGGTACGGCTTTGGACCCTTCTCCGGCTTTGACCCTGGACTGGATTCGGACCCCGCTGGTGTATTGATTCTCTGACCGGCTTTGGACTCTTCTACGACTCCGTTCTCGGACTGTTTAGACCTGCTTGAGGCGCCAGCCATCTGGAACCCATGACCTGCAGGAGGTGCCTGCATCCAGACCTTCTACAGTCTTCAGAGGAGTCGCCTAAGTCCCAGCGGCCGGACCCCTACGGGCTCCTCCTGGGGGGGTTGCGTGCTTCCAGGGTGAAGTCTTCTAGCAAGCCTCTTCAGTCCAAGTGGCCTCGCCCTTCGACGGTAGCCATCTACCTCGAAACAAGGGTCCACTTTCATAACAGAATACCAAGGCCATGGACCCGGCAGAGGCCTCGGCTCGGCAAGCCATTCCAGGACTGGCCCAGAAGGTCATGGAACAACAACGAATTCTGGAATCCATGGCTTCATCCCTAGAACGACTATATGCACGTCTGGACTCCATGGCAGCTGCTCAGGCTGCCTCTGCCGCTGTGCCAGCATTGACGTCAAACACCGGCCGAACTACAATTCCGCTACCCATACCTCCACGCTATGCAGGGGATCCTCAGTTGTGTCAAGGATTCATCGATCAGTGCAGCATGCATTTTCAACTTCAAGCCTCTTCGTTCCCAGACAACCTTACTAAGACTACCTACATTCTGTCGCTCTTGGAAGGGAAGGCCCCGGCATGGGCTTCTCCCTATTGGCGACGATCAGACCCAGTCCTACAAGATCTTCAAAAGTTTTTGGAACTTTTCCTCGCAGTTTTCGATGATCCTGGGAAGCAGGTAGTAGCCGGTTCTAAACTTTTGCAACTTCGACAAGGGAACCGAGGTTTCGCAGATTACACCATTGAGTTCAGAACACTGGCTTCGGAATTTCACTGGGAGGAGAATTGTTTGCGTTCCATATACCTGGAGGGTCTGTCGTCGAAGATCAAGGACAAGATGGCAGCTCGTGAACTACCAAGTTCCTTAGACTCTATTATAGACTTAGTAACTCGGATAGACCGTCGCCTGCAAGAAAGAGCTCATGAGGGAGCTAACTCCAGAAGAACCAGCTCATGGAACTCTCCTCGTCCAGTACCGACTGTCTCACAAACTACATCTGCTTCCGGAGAAAATATAGAAGAACCTATGCAACTGGGGCGTGGTCCTCTTTCTCCTGAGGAACGACAAAGATGCCGTCGTGCAGGCCTCTGCATATACTGTGGAGGAATGGGTCACCTCATAGCCTGTTGCTCGATCCGTCCGGGAAACTTCAAAGCCTAGGCTCTGGCGGGGTGGTAACCCTAGGCATTACCTCTCCAGCTCCCCCACTCACTCTTCAGATCTCTTTGGCACTGAAGGACCTCCAATTCTCCACCATGGCCTTAGTAGACTCTGGAGCAGGTGGGAGTTTCATCCTTCAAGATATCGTGGAGAAACTCCATATTCCTCTTCAACTTTGCCCCACGCCATTGATCATATCCTCTATTCATGGAGATCCTCTACCAGGAAAGATAACCCATCAAACTGTTCCTCTGGCGTGTCACATCGCTCCCAAACATTACGAACAAATTTTGTTTTATGTCATCCAGAAAGCCATACATCCTGTGGTATTGGGTATTCCCTGGTTACAACGTCATAACCCTCAGTTTGATTGGACAACCCTGAAACTTCTGCAGTGGGGATCTACTTGTCAAGAGACTTGTCTACGGGGATCCATACCAACCGACAGCCACGTCTGCATCGCATGGCTTGAAGGTCTGCCCGCACAGTATAGTCAATTTGCAGATGTTTTTTCTAAAAAGGCTGCTGATATCTTGCCTCCGCATCGAGAGTTCGACTGTGCCATTAACTTAGTTCCAGGGGCCTCGCCTCCCCGAGTGAAGGTCTATGCATTATCCGCTTCAGAGACTCAGGCGATGACCAGCTATATTCAGGAAAATCTACAAAAGGGGTTCATTCGACGCTCTACTTCGCCAGCCGGAGCTGGTTTCTTCTTTGTAGGGAAAAAGGATGGAACTCTGAGGCCATGTATTGATTTCCGCGGACTCAATGCTATTTATTTATTTATTTATTTAGAAAGTTTTATATACCGACAACCGTTTGCACATTATGTCGGTTTACATGTAACTTACAACCAAAGTAAGTATAGGCAGTGCCTTTACAAAGAACAGTAGAACAGTAAACGCAGTAACAGATAAGTAACAACTAGATTAAATTAGAAATGGGGATTGAGACTAGGAGAGACAAAGGAGGGAGGGAGGGAGGAGGGAGGGAGGGAGGGGGTCACTGTTACCCCTCCACGGTACAAAGGGGAAGGTTATATACAGGATTTGGTAAAAACATTTGTTATGTACAGGGTATATACATGTTATATAACCCTGTATACAACACTCGTGGTAAAGAGGTTATATACAGGGTTATATAATATTCTTTATATACAAAGTAAGGTGAGGAGAGGAGGGCTAGAGGGGGCAAGTGTTAGTGCTGGGTCCTGAGGGGGGAGGGTTGGTAATTGATGATGAAAGGGGGTAGGCTTGGAGGAAGAGCCAGGTTTTAAGTTTCTTTTTGAAGTTAGGTGTGGAGGTTTCGGTGCGTAGGTCAAGAGGCATAGAGTTCTAAAGGGTGGGGCCTGTGAGGGAAAGAGCTCTGTTGGTTGTGGAAATGAGTCTAGTGGATTTTATGGAAGGAGAAATTAGGGTTCCACGGAGTGAGGAACGAGTAGGTCTTGTAGAGGTGCGAGGGAGGAAAGGTGGGTTAAGCCAGTTGTAATGTTCATTGATGATGCTTTTGTGAATGAGGGTTAGGGTTTTGTAAATAATTCGTGAGTGAATGGGAAGCCAATGGAGCTTGATGAGGGTGGGAGTGATGTGTTCTTTCTTATTTATATTAGTGAGGATACGTGCCGTGGCGTTCTGAAGGAGTTGTAAAGGTTTGATGTAGGTAGCGGGGAGGTCAAGGAGGAGAGCATTGCAGTAATCGATCTTTGAAAAGATTATAGATTGGAGTACAGTACGGAAATCAGAGAAATGGAGAAGGGGTTTGAGTTTTTTGAGGGTTTGTAATTTGAAATAACAGCTACTGAGAATAGATTTGATGTAAGGTTTGAAGCTATCACCATCAAAGATCGCTACCCATGGCCTCTTATCGTTGAACTTTTTGATCGTTTCCAGGGGGCCCAGATATTTTCCAAATTAGACCTCCGAGGGGCCTACAATCTAATCAGAATTCGTGAAGGTGATGAATGGAAAACTGCTTTTAATACTAGAGATGGACATTACGAATACCTGGTTATGCCGTTTGGATTAACTAATGCCCCTGCAGTATTCCAACACTTTGTTAATGAAATATTCCGAGACCTACTTTACATCTGTGTTGTGGTCTATTTGGACGACATTCTTATTTTCTCGGCCAATTTGCAAGCACACCGACAACACGTCCTTCAGGTGTTACAGCGGCTAAGGGAGAACAGACTGTATGCTAAGCTTGAAAAATGTATTTTTGAAAAAGAGTCTTTACCCTTCCTGGGTTACATTATATCTAAACAAGGATTTCAAATGGATCTCGCCAAGCTGAAATGCATTAAAGAATGGCCTCAGCCTAATGGACTGCGTGCGCTTCAGTGTTTTCTGGGTTTTGCGAATTATTATCGCAGTTTTATCCAGAATTTTTCTAAATTAGCCGTCCCTCTGACTGCACTGACTCGAAAAGGAGCCAACATCAAGGCATGGCCTGTGGAGGCCGAGGAAGCATTTCAAGCACTTAAAGACTCCTTTCTTCGACAACCATGTCTTCGGCATCCCGACCCCAAGCGCCCATTTATCGTTGAAGTTGATGCATCGGCTGAAGGAGTTGGAGCTGTTCTGAGTCAGACGACTACATCAGGAGCAACACATCCTTGTTCATACTTCTCCAAGAAATTCTCAGCGGCAGAACGTAATTACTCCATTGGAGATAAGGAGCTTCTTGCTATCAAGATGGCACTAGAAGAATGGCGACAGTGGTTGGAGGGAGCTCAACATCGCATAACCATCTTTACTGACCACAAAAATTTAACATATCTGCAACAAGCTCAACGGTTAAACCCGCGTCAAGCCCGTTGGGCCCTCTTTTTCACTCGCTTCGACTTTGAATTACGGTATCGCCCTGCCGACAAGAACGTTAAGGCTGACGCCTTATCTCGATCATTCTCCACAGAGGATATTGAGGATCTTGAACAACACATCATTGATCCGGCTCATATCATCCTGTCCGCTACTTTCACGGTACCACCTGGGAAGACGGTGGTGCCTAAGCGGCTTCACAATAAAGTCTTGGCTTGGGGCCATGATTCCAGATTGGCAGGACACCCCGGACGACTGCGAACACAGGCGCTCTTACAGCAGTATTATTGGTGGCCAGAGATGCATAAAGATATACGAACCTATGTAGATTCATGTCCAGTCTGCGCACAACATAAAGTCCTCACCGGGAAACCTTGGGGCCTGTTACAACCCTTACCCATTCCCACTAGACCATGGACACACATCTCCACAGATTTTATAGTGGAACTTCCTCCATCTGATGGCAACACGGTGATATGGGTAGTGGTAGATTGCTTTTCAAAAATGGCTCATTTTATTCCACTCCCCTCCCTCCCGTCTGCTCCACGACTGGCTCAATTGTTCATGCTGCACATCTTCCGCCTACATGGACTGCCTCAACACATCACCTCGGACCGGGGCCCACAGTTCACGGCTCGATATTGGCTCAATCTCTGCAAGAAATTCCAGATTTCGTTGGATTTTACTATGGCATTCCATCCTCAGGCTAATGGTCAGGCAGAGCGCACTAATCGTACACTAAAACAGTTTCTACATCTTTATGTCAACTCTCGACAAAATGACTGGGCATCACTTCTTTCCTGTGCGGAGTTTTCTCATAATTCGCATGCTGGGACCTCTACGGGAGCATCCCCCTTTCAGATTGTCTTTGGTCATCAACCCTGTCCGCCCTTGCCTGCTCCCCTACCTGTTCCATTGCCAGCAGCTCAGCTAACAGCTACACAACTGAAACAACTTTGGGCTCATACTCAAAAGGTGCTACAGAAAGCAGCCCGCTCCGCTAAGAAATTCGCTGATCCACATCGACGCCAGGCTCCTCAGTTTCATCCCAGGGAGAAGGTGTGGCTCAGCACCAGGCATATCCATCTGAGGGTCCATTCCATGAGACTGGCTCCTCGGTATATTGGACCTTTTCCGGTACTGAGACAATTAGGTCCAGTAACCTACCAATTTCGGTTACCTGCTTCATTGCGCATTCATAATTCATTCCATGTGTCTCTTCTAAAACCATTGATCCTCAGGTGGCCTAGTGGGAAGCCACCCGAGCCTGCGCACCATCAAGCTGTGGATGAGACTATTTATCAAGTGCGTGAGGTGTTGGATGTCCGGAGACGGGGCACCATTTGGGAGTACCTCCTAGCTTGGGAGAGATTTGGCCCTGAGGAGAACTCTTGGGAACCGGCAAAGAATATAATGGACAAATCTTTGCGCAAAGACTTTCATTCAAAACACCCTGGTAAACCCAAACCTTCTAGGGGGAGGCCTAAAGGAGGGGGTACTGTTAGCAGCGTCTGCCGCGGCAAGCCGCGCCCAGGACCGGGTATCATGGCTGCCGGCCGCGGCCGACAGCGACTGAGCCCAGACCGACGGGCGCAACAAATATAGCCTACCCGGGTCAGCGGGTATGGTCGAGGGTGCCTGCGGTGGCAGGCAGCCCTTTCCTCTTTCTTCTCCCAGCTGCTGCCATTGCGGAGTTCGGCAGCGTGGCTCCGCGATCATCTGACTCCACCCCCTCTGCTCTTAGGAGCCACGCGCACGGCTAAGAGAGATTCTTAAAGGAGCCATGACAGGAAGTGTCCTGGCTCCCCCCTGAAGCTCCTCCCCTGGCTTCCTGTACTTAAGGCAAGGGCTGAACATTCAGTCCTTGCCTTGGTATTGAGGTTCCTGCCTGAGTGTGTTCCTGGTTCCTGGTTCTTTGTTCTTCGTCCCGCTCTTCTCCCCTGCTCCGTGGATTGATTCTTGGCTTCTGACCTCTGGATTGGTGGACGTGTCTTCTCCTGGCTTGATCCTGGTACGGCGTTGGACCCTTCTCCTGGCTTGACCCCGGTACGGCTTTGGACCCTTCTCCGGCTTTGACCCTGGACTGGATTCGGACCCCGCTGGTATATTGATTCTCGGACCGGCTTTGGACTCTTCTACGACTCCGTTCTCGGACTGTTTCGACCTGCTGGAGGCGCCAGCCATCTGGATCCCATGACCTGCAGGAGGCGCCTGCATCCAGACCTTCTACAGTCTTCAGAGGAGTCGCCTAAGTCCCAGCGGCCAGACCCCTGCGGGCTCCTCCTGGGGGGGTTGCGTGCTTCCAGGGTTAAGTCTTCTAGCAAGCCTCTTCAGTCCAAGTGGACTTGCCCTTCGACGGTAGTCATCTACCTCGAAACAAGGGTCCACTTTCATAACAACCAGATGCTGGATTACTTTGAAAGAGGTGAGGGGGCCGATCCGTGGTTCTGCCACAGCCGGCGCATGTAACAGATACTAATATTTATATCTCAATTATTTGTAAAGAATTCAAATAATGTCCACCAGTCACCATACCCAGTTTCTATTATTGCAGTTAGACTTCTATAAAAGAATAAGCACTTCTAATATTGCAAGACTGAATTGCACTCTTTCATAAATTTAATATACTCATAGATGTTGATATTCACTTTGTAAAAAGGACTTGTTATTTTAGGTGGCATATGCAAATGGTAATGCTAAACATCCACACTTGTTCTTTAAGTGAAATGTAAATATTGCTCTGTGCAATCTCTCCCCTTTTTCCAGTTCCAAGTTGATTTCCCTGATTTATTGTAACTTTCTCAATTCCTTTATCTGATTCACGATATTTAAAGTTCAAGGTTCTTTTTGAGAACATTGTTTTACGTTATGTTATGTTTTACACACTTTGTTAATTGTAAACCGGGTTGATGTGATGCCTGTCATGAAACTCGGTATAACAAAAACAATAAATAAAATAAAATAATAAATAAAGTTTCCAAGACCTTGCAGGTTCATTTTTCTGTTGCATGGTCTTGTAAGCTGCATGGTCTTGTAAGCTCAGATATTGCAAAATGTTTTGTCTTGGCCTTTGGGAGGGTAATTTTCAAACAGCCTACATTGTTGTAGAGTCTGCATGTATATTGCGCATGTGGGCTTTACAGAGGATTTTCAAAGTGAACTTATGCAGGAAAAATCCTCAAGCAATTTGCAGAGCACACACACAAATTACCTCACACAAAGTTGCACCTACTCCAAGCAGAGAGTAACCTGTGCACAGTAACTTGCATGTGTAGTTTGGAAAATAAAAAAATAATAATGGAGGAAATGTTTAAAGAATTATATGCCTAAACATAGCGTATATGCACGCAAGTTGCATAGACATGCATATGTGATATTTTATAAACCTCATGGGTATGCATTTACGTTTAGTATCACATGTAAATTTTAACAAGGAAAAAAGGAGGCGGTCTATAGGTGTACCTGGGTTGCTATTGTGTAAGAGGTATACATGTGTACATTACCAAACATGAATGAATACTTTTACTATTGCTAATTTACTCATGCAATCAAAATTGGACTTGTCTTTTTGGATGGGAGATGTAGATTAATTGGTGGGAGTTCAGGATGAAGGTGCTAGAGGGTGTTTTTGAACTGGTGAAGGTCTGGGCAAGCTTGTAATTACAAGTACATGTGCAACTAAGCATTTTCAGAACAGTGCATGTAGATACTTTAAAATATACCTGCCTCCATGTTTAATCTTTTGTTATTACATGTTAATAGTTATTTTGCATGTAGAATATGTGTTTCTTTAAATGGGTAGAGAGAATGTTTTCTTTCATTAGAAATATACACACATACTAAAACATATACATATTTACATGCATCCACTTACACACTGTGAACAGTTTTGAAAGCTGGGCCTTCAATAAGGAGGAAGGCCTAGGTTTTGCCTCCCCACCAGCAGATGGAGACAGAAGAAGACTTTGCGGACTCTGTCCTATACCCCTGAGGTGCCAGCTACTGTCTGCCAGTATGATTCAGTACCCAAGCAGAAAAACCAGATACAAAAAACCATAACAATTAAACATAGAAACACCTCCCTCATAGAGCAGAGGATATGAAAACACTACATAAACCGTATTGAACCCGAAAAACGACAAAAATGCAGATAATAAAACTTGCATAGAGAATGACCAGCCACCAGCCGAGCGGACTCTCCATCGTCTTCCTGGGTGGGCATCTGGACTGATCCGTGGTACTACAGGAACGAAAATTAGCAGGTAAGAACCAATTTTCCTTTCCCTGTACGTACCCGGATCAGTCCAGGACAGCTGGGATGTACCAAAGCTATCTTAACCAGGGTGGGACTGAGAGAGTCCCGCTCGGAGCACACTGGCCCCAAAGGAACCGGGCTCTGGAGCCCGGACATCGAGCCGATAATGTCTTGCAAAGGTATTGTTACGCTTGGGCTCCGGTCAGGAGTCGTGAACACCACCCAGCAGGGTGGCTCCAGGTGGAGAGAGACAGGAATGGCTACAAAGAGTGTCTGGTTCCAGGCTGGGTTAGGGCAGGCAGCAAGTAGCAGTGTCTGGGTCGAGGCTGGGTCAGGGCAGGCGGCAAGTAGCAGTGTCTGGGTCCAGGCTGGGTCAGGGCAGGCGGCAAGTAGCAGTGTCTGGGTTCAGGCTGGGTCAGGGCAGGCGGCAAGTAGCAGTGTCTGGGTCTAGGCTGGGTCAGGGCAGGCGGCAAGTAGCAGTGTCTGGGTCTAGGCTGGGTCAGGGCAGGCGGCAAGTAGCAGTGTCTGGGTTCAGGCTGGGTCAGGGCAAGGCAGGTCAGAAGGCCCATAGGCCACACACACACAGAAGGCCCTTAGGCCACACACAGTAAGCAGGGCAAGGCAGGTCAGAAGGCCCGTAGGCCACACACACACAGAAGGCCCGTAGGCCACACACAGTAAGCAGGGCAAGGCAGGTCAGAAGGCCCGTAGGCCACACACACACAGAAGGCCCGTAGGCCACACACCGTAAGCAGGGCAAGGCAGAGAAGGCCCATAGGCCACACACACACACAGAAGGCCCGTAGGCCACACACAGTAAGCAGGGCAAGGCAGGTCAGAAGGCCCGTAGGCCACACACACACAGAAGGCCCGTAGGCCACACACAGTAAGCAGGGCAAGGCAGGTCAGAAGGCCCGTAGGCCACACACACACCGAAGGCCCGTAGGCCACACACCGTAAGCAGGGCAAGGCAGGTCAGAAGGCCCGTAGGCCACACACACACAGAAGGCCTGTAGGCCACACAAGGCAAGGCAAGACAAGGCAAGGAATAAGGCCCGAAGGCCGCACAAGGCAAGGCAAGGAATAAGGCCCGAAGGCCGCGCAAGGCAAGGGAAGGTCCAGGGACCAAATGCACAGCAAGCAAGGAAGGCTAGAGCAGGGAGCCCAGGCGAGCTCGATGCCGAAGCACTGAGGGAACTGTCAGGCAGGGTTATAAGGGACAGCCCAGAACATAGAGAGGAGAAGGGAGATGGACTGGGCCTGTCAGGAGATCCAGCTCTAGAGGGACCCCTGGTGGTGAGGCGGTTGCACAGCAGCCATAGCCGTAACAGTGCCCCCCCCCCCCCCTCAAGGCCTCCCCCTCCTCCTGGATCCCATCTGTGCAGGAGGTAATCAATAATAACGTGAGACCTCTCCGGGGGTGACAGCAAGACCGGTACGGACCCCTCCCGGGGAGGCAGCAAGACCGGTATGGACCCTTCCCGGGGCGGCAGCTGGGCCGGTACGGACCGCTCCAGGGGCGGCAGCTGGGCCGGTACAGGAGGATCAGATAGTTGAGTAACAAAGTCAGTTGGCGGGCCCGGTTCGGACCCCTCCGAGGGCAGCAGCAGGACCGGTTCAGCAGACTCAGATGGCTGAGTCAGGAAGTCTGTCAATAGGACTGGTTTGGACCCCTCCGGGGATGGCAGCAGGCCCGGTTCGGACCCCTCCAAGGACGGCAGCAGGACCGGCTCGAGCCCTTCTGGGGGCGGCAGCAGGACCGGCTCGGACCCCTCCGAGGACGGCAGCAGGACCGGTTCGGCAGGCTCAGATGGCTGAGTCAGAAAGTCTGTCAGTAGGACCGGTTCGGACCCCTCCAGGGGCGGCAGCAGGACCGGTTTGAGCCCCTCCAGGGGCAGCAGCAGGACCGGTTCGAGCCCCTCCAGGGGCGGCAGCAGGACCGGATCAGCAGGCTCAGATGGCTGAGTCAGAAAGTCTGTCAGCAGGACCGGTGCGGACCCCTCCGAGGACGGCACCAGGGCCGGTTCTGACCCCTCCGAGGACGGCAGCAGGGCCGGTTCAGCAGGCTCAGATGGCTGAGTCAGAAAGTCTGTCAGTAGGACCGGTTCGGACCCCTCCAGGGGCGGCAGCAGGACCGGTTCGAGCCCCTCCAGGGGCGGCAGCAGGACCGGATCAGCAGGCTCAGATGGCTGAGTCAAAAAGTCTGTCAGCAGGACCGGTGCGGACTCCTCCGAGGACGGCAGCAGGGCCGGTTCGGACCCCTCCGAGGACGGCAGCAGGGCCGGTTCAGCAGGCTCAGATGGCTGAGTCAGAAAGTCTGTCAGTAGGACCGGTTCGGACCCCTCCAGGGGCGGCAGCAGGACCGGTTCGAGCCCCTCCAGGGGCGGCAGCAGGACCGGATCAGCAGGCTCAGATGGCTGAGTCAAAAAGTCTGTCAGCAGGACCGGTGCGGACCCCTCCGAGGACGGCAGCAGGGCCGGTTCGGACCCCTCCAAGGACGGCAGCAGGGCCGGTTCAGCAGGCTCAGATGGCTGAGTCAGAAAGTCTGTCAGTAGGACCGGTTCGGACCCCTCCAGGGGCGGCAGCAGGACCGGTTCGAGCCCCTCCAGGGGCGGCAGCAGGGCCGGTTCGGACCCCTCCGGGGATGACAGCAGGACCGGTTCAGCAGACTCAGGCTCTTCTCGGGGTAGTGCAGGAGACTCGGACCCCTCTTGGGGCAAAACAGCAGGCCCAGACTCTTCTTGGGGTTGTGCAGCAGGTTCAGATGGCAGAGTAGCAAGGTTAGAAGTAGTGTGCATGGAAGACACAGATTGTACTGCCGTGGGCTTGATACCTCGAGCCAAAGTCTGACGCTCCTGATTTTGTTTCTGGAGGAGTAATTTAGAGAAGGCACAGGCAGTTCTAGGACGTCTAGGGAAGGTGCTCGTTAGTGTCCACTTGGCAGCTGTGGGAAGCAGAGCCCTGCTAGAGTTAATTACTTCCCTCTGCTTCTGTTTCTGGTGCTCTAGCGTGGAAGTTATCGAAGGCTTCTTAACCCGGTGAGTTCTGAGATTTTCAGAGCAAGTTTTTTCCAAAGTGTCCAGAGATGAAGTGCTAGAATGCTTAATCCATAAACTGTTACATGAAATAATGTTAACTGGGCCAGAAGCTGAACGCACGGTAGTAGAGCTGACTGTTCTCCCTAATGAAGCAGCTGGTCCTGTAGCTGAACAACAGGGGCATGGTTTGCCTGGTGGTAATAGGCTGGGAATACATGAACATTTCCACCATCCTGGCTTTGGAGTAGAACAGTTTAAACACTCTTGGTAGACAGAGACATTTCTCTTATTGCAGTTACTGCATGTCCAGTGTTCCTGACCAGCAAGTTGACAGGCTAGGCAGTTCTGATAGCTTGGGTAATTCAAGGTCTGACAGGAATTGCAGGTATAAAACTTTGAAGAAGGAGGCATCTTGTAATAGTGAAAAAGTTGACTCACCGGTTTAGCACACAGACCTATCTCTTCCCCTGGAAATTGGTGGCTTCGGCATACTGTTACGCTTGGGCTCCGGTCAGGAGTCGTGAACACCACCCAGCAGGGTGGCTCCAGGTGGAGAGAGACAGGAATGGCTAGAAACAGTGTCTGGTTCCAGGCTGGGTTAGGGCAGGCAGCAAGTAGCAGTGTCTGGGTCCAGGCTGGGTCAGGGCAGGCGGCAAGTAGCAGTGTCTGGGTCCAGGCTGGGTCAGGGCAGGCGGCAAGTAGCAGTGTCTGGGTCTAGGCTGGGTCAGGGCAGGCGGCAAGTAGCAGTGTCTGAGTCTAGGCTGGGTCAGGGCAGGCGGCAAGTAGCAGTGTCTGGGTTCAGGCTGGGTCAGGGCAAGGCAGGTCAGAAGGCCCGTAGGCCACACACACACAGAAGGCCCTTAGGCCACACACAGTAAGCAGGGCAAGGCAGGTCAGAAGGCCCGTAGGCCACACACAGTAAGCAGGGCAAGGCAGGTCAGAAGGCCCGTAGGCCACACACACACAGAAGGCCCGTAGGCCACACACCGTAAGCAGGGCAAGGCAGAGAAGGCCCGTAGGCCACACACACACACACAGAAGGCCCGTAGGCCACACACAGTAAGCAGGGCAAGGCAGGTCAGAAGGCCCGTAGGCCACACACACACAGAAGGCCCGTAGGCCACACACAGTAAGCAGGGCAAGGCAGGTCAGAAGGCCCATAGGCCACACACACACCGAAGGCCCGTAGGCCACACACCGTAAGCAGGGCAAGGCAGGTCAGAAGGCCCGTAGGCCACACAAACACAGAAGGCCTGTAGGCCACACAAGGCAAGGCAAGACAAGGCAAGGAATAAGGCCCGAAGGCCGCGCAAGGCAAGGGAAGGTCCAGGGACCAAATGCACAGCAAGCAAGGAAGGCTAGAGCAGGGAGCCCAGGCGAGCTCGATGCCGAAGCACTGAGGGAACTGTCAGGCAGGGTTATAAGGGACAGCCCAGAACATAGAGAGGAGAAGGGAGATGGACTGGGCCTGTCAGGAGATCCAGCTCTAGAGGGACCCCTGGTGGTGAGGCGGTTGCACAGCAGCCATAGCCGTAACAGGTATGAGGAGACTGCCAGGTGTCCGCCCTACAAATTTCCTGTGGTGACACCTGCTGACACTCCGCCCAAGACGCCAACTGCGAATGAGTAGAATGAGCCTTAAGTCCAGAAGGAAGTGGACAACCCTGAACCAGGTAAGCAGAGGAAATCGCCTCCTTCAACCATCGGGCAATCGTTGACTTAGATGCCTTCTGCCCTTTTCTGGGCCCACTCCACAGCACGAAGAGGTGGTCCGAAAGGCGAAAACCGTTCGTTACCTCTAAATAGCGTAACAGAGCCCTCTTCACGTCCAACTTCAGCAACTCCTTTGCCTCTGGAGAAGAAGAATCCACCCCCACAAAGGAAGGAAGTTCCACCGACTGGTTCACATGAAAAGAGGACACCACCTTCGGAAGAAAAGAGGGAACGGTTCTCAGGGAGACTCCCGCCTCGGAAATCCGCAAGAAGGGCTCCCTGCACGACAAGGCCTGAAGCTCGGACACCTGTCTAGCGGAAGAAACCACCAGAAAAACCGTCTTCAAGGTCATAATTTTCAACGTCACCCGACACAATGGTTCAAAAGGAGCCGAACAAAGCGCCTTGAGTACCAGGTTCAACCGCCAAGAAGGACAAGGACTCCGGACCGGAGGGCCAAGGTGCTTAACGCCCCGCAAAAAACGAACCACATCCGGGTGAGAGGCAAGAGGCACTCCCTGCACCTTCCCTCGAAAACTGCCCAGAGCCGCCACCTGCACCCGCAGCGAATTGAATGCCAAACCCTTGGCTAGGCCTGCCTGTAAGAAATCCAGAACTTCTGGAATAGATGCCCTGGCGGGCTGTACACAGGTGGTCGATACACCAGGCCTCAAAGACTCCCCATACTCGGACATATGCCATAGACGTAGAAGTCTTGCGGGAACGTAAGAGCGTGGCCACCACCGCATCAGAGTAACCCTTACTCTTCAACCGACGCCTTTCAAAAGCCATGCCGCTAGACAAAAGCGATCTGCCTCTGTGAAACAGACGGGCCCCTGCCGCAGAAGCGTGGGAGACGGATGAAACCTCAGTGGACCGTCCACTGCCAGAACCAAAAGATCCGCGAACCATGGACGCCTTGGCCACTCCGAGGCCACTAGAATCACCTTTCCGGCGTGTCTTTCGATGCGGCGCAGGACTTTGCCCACCAACGGCCATGGGGGAAATACGTACAGGAGAATGCCCCTGGGCCAGGGGAGGACCAGGGCGTCCACCCCCTCTGCCCCCGGTTCCAGCCGACGACTGAAGAACCGGGGGGCCTTGGCGTTGCGGTGAGTCGCCATCAGATCCATAGCCGGTGTGGACCACCGGTCGCACAGACGATGAAAGGCGTCATCGGAGAGCTCCCACTCTCCGGGATCCAGTTGGTGGCGACTGAGGAAATCCGCTTGGACGTTGTCCACACCGGCAATGTGAGACGCCGCTATCCGGTAAAGATGCGCCTCCACCCAGCGGAGCAAAAGCTGTGCCTCCGCCGCCACCAGACGGCTCCTGGTGCCGCCCTGACGATTGATGTATGCTACTGTCGTCGCATTGTCGGAGAGCACCCTCACCGACTTGCCCTCCACCAAAGGTAGGAGGGCCTGAAGCGCAAAGCGAACCGCTCTGGTCTCTAAGCGATTGATCGACCAGGAGACCTCCTGCCTGGTCCACTGACCCTGGACCAACGTATCCCGACAAACCGCTCCCCATCCGGAGAGGCTGGCATCCGTGGTCACTACGGTCCAGCAGGGAGTCTCCAGGTCCATCCCCTGAAGCAAGTTGTGCGGAGAAAGCCACCACTGCAGACTGGAACGCACCGCCCTCGACAGGGGAAGGGCAGTGTCGTAAAGCTGCAAGCGAGGCTTCCAGCGGGACAACAAATCTGAGTGAAGAGGACGCATATGTGCAAATCCCAAGGCACGAGATCGATGGTCAAGGCCATGAAGCCCAGGACCTGCAAATAATCCCAGGCCGTAGGATGAGAGAGAGATTGGAAATCCGTCACCTGTTGTATGAGCTTCCAGACTCTTTCCTCCGTCAGAAAGACCTTCCCTAAGACCGTATCGAAACGAGCCCCTAGGAATACCAAGTTCTGAGAGGGGTTCAGATGGCTCTTCACGGGGTTGACCACCCATCCCAAGGAGCCCAACTTCCGGAGTACCCGTTGTACCGCGTCCCTGCAGAGACTTTCCGACCGCTCGAACTAACCAATCGTCCAGGTACGGATGGACCAAGATCCTCTCCTGTCGCAATGCGGCCGCAACCACCACCATTACCTTGGTGAAGACCCTGGGAGCCATCGCCAGACCGAACGGAAGGGCGCAGAACTGAAAGTGGCGCCCCAAGACCGCAAACTGCAGGTATCTCTGATGGTCCGGATGGATGGGGATGTGGAAGTACACCTCCGACAGGTCCAGAGAAGCTAAGAACTCCCCTTTGTGCACCGACGCGATTACCGAACGAAGCGTTTCCGTCCGAAACCGGGGCACCTTGAGAGCGTGGTTTACGCGCTTCAAATCGAGGATGGGCCGGAAGGACCCGTCCTTTTTTGGAACCACAAAGTAAATGAAGTAACGCCCACGCCGCAGCTGCCCTGTGGGCACCGGAACTATGGCCCCATGATCTTGCAGGCGTTGCAGGGTGACCTGTACGCCACGCGCTTCTGGCTGTACGTGCAAGGGGACACTATGTAGTGGTCCCTGACTGGCCGTGCAAAATCTAAGGCGTAGCCATGCTCTATTATGTCTAGGACCCATTGATCGGACGTCAGTTGGACCCACGCCTCCCGGAAAAGAGACAACCGTCCCCCGATCTTTGGAACGGAAGGGTGGGCCGGCCGCACTTCATTGTGTAGTCTTGGAGCCCCCATGGGCCTGGGGGTCACTGTTTCTGGCTGGGCGATGGCCCCAAAAGGACTGGTTCCAAGAAGACTGTCGGGGCGCGTTCTGACGAAAGGACGATCCAGTGGACCGAGAAGAACAAAAGCGATGATTCCCCCAAGAACGATTCCGCTGAGGAAAAGCACTCTTAGATCGGAATCTATCCTCCGGCAACCGGTGAACCTTGTTCTCCCCCAGAGACTTAATCAGATCGTCCAACTGTTGCCCGAAGAGGAGCTTCCCCTTAAATGGTAAGGAACTCAGCTGCGCTTTTGAAGAGGTATCCGCTGCCCAGTGCCTGAGCCATAGGAGCCTGCAGGCCGAAACCACTGAGACCATCGTCCGGGCAGACGTCCTCAGGAGATCATACAGGGCGTCAGCGCCATACGCAACCGCCGCTTCCAGCCGACTAGCTCGCTCTGCTGCCGCCCCAGACAGGTCGGACTCAGCCTGCCAATCCTGAACCCATCGGAGGCAAGCCCTTTGGGCGAAGCTGGTACACATAGCTGCCCTGACCCCAAGGGCTGACACCTCAAAAATTCTCTTAAGTTGCAGCTCCAGCTTACGATCCTGAAGGTCTTTCAAGGCTGTACCCCCTGTTACCGGAATAGTGGTCCTTTTGGTCACCACAGCAACTGTGGAATCAATCTTGGGAAGCCTGAGGAGCTCCAAAGCGTCCTCCGGGAGCGCGTACAATTTTTCCATCGCTCGGCCGACCTTCAAACCTAACTCCGGATTGTCCCATTCCTTATACAGTAAGTCCGTGACCGACCAGTGAAAGGGAAAGGAACGAGCCGGACCTCGGAGACCCACCATGACGGGGTCCATAGATCCAACCCTGGAATCCTCAGGGGGAAGTTCAATAGCGAACTCCTCTAGAATAACCGGTATCAGCGGCCCTAGCTCATCTCTCCGAAACAGGCGCACCACCTTGGGATCATCGTCGTCAGTCACCTGGACCGCCCCCGGCTTGGCCGGCTGAGGATAAAGCTCAGGATCCTCTTCCTGTCCGTCGCCCGCAGGTGTTGGGGGCGCTGGATTGTCGTCCAATGAGTCCGATTGAGAAGACTCTGTCAGCTTTTCCTGAGAACGGAGAGGACGCTTCGGCTTGGGGGCATCCGCCCCCTCCGACTGCCTGGACTGTTTCCGTGAAGAAGACTCCTGGGGCAATCTGGAGCGCGACCTCCGTCCAGATCTGCGAGCCTTGAAGAACTTGCGCATCATGTCCACAAAGTGGGAGGAGAACGAAGAAGAAGAACCATCTGACTCCAGATCCTCCTCATCTGAGGAAACCCCGGTTGGAGCTATCAGCCCCATGCCCCCACCAGGAGCAGCCGGCCTCGGGGAGAGCGGAGGAGGAGAAGACCCGTCAGCCAGCACATCCAGCGCTGCCTTTTCCTGGTCCTGGAAGGTTGCTAGCAAAGCCTCCGAACCAGCACTGAGCTGGAACGGAGCCGGTGGAGCCGGGTATTTTTCCCTAAAATCAGGCCTCCGGGGCTCCTGACACGATCTGGGGCCTTGCCCAGGCTCTTTTCCAGGTAAATCCCGTGAGGAGCCCTCCCCTCCGGAGAGACAGGCCATGCAGACCCCAGCGCGGGAAATCCGTGCGAGCGCACTGCCACAGGCAGAGCAGGCCGCACCACGCGGCATATCCCCGGGCTCGATTTGTTGGGTACCCGAAAAAAGAACCGCGGCGTTCGGCGAGATTTCCCGGTAAGTAGGCCGCACCACGCGGCAAAGCCCCGGGCTCGATTTTTCGCGTATCCAGAAAAAGAACCGCAGGCGGGAAAGTGGTGGGACCGGGTAAGTAGATTTCCGGGTAAGTAGGTGCGGCCTACTTACCCGGAAATCCGGCGCAATTTCCGGGTAAGTAGGCCGCACCTCGCGGCAAATCCCCGGGCTCGATTTTTCGCATATCCGAAAAAAGAACTGCGGCGTTTGGTGCGATTTCCCGGTCCCCCCGGGCCGAAAAAACGGCAAAAAGCGGCGAAAACGGAGCAAACACTCAGCCGGCAGAGGCCCTAACTCCAGGCAAGTTTGAAAAACCAACTTTGAAAAAATTGTAAATTTTACCTGTACCTGTGAAAACAGCAGGCTGTGCGAGGATGTGTGGCCGAGACCCCCGGCATCACCCCGAGCCACGGCAGAAGTAGGGTCCCCAACCCTCTGCTCTGCCGCCTCTATTACCAGGGGGGATGGTCCCACTAGGACCTGACAACCACCTTTGAGGCTAGACGCTGCACTGCTGGCCTGCAGCCGAAAACTTTTTTTTTTTTTAAATTTAAGGGAACCCTACCAAGATCCATAACAAGAATAAAAAACAGCAGCACTAAGCTAAGAATATCCAAAAAACCAAATCCCTAACTTAGTACCACCGAGAGACACTAGGCTTTGCACCTCCACCATCTGCTGGAGACAGAAGAATACTGGCAGACACTAGGTGGCACCTCAGGGGTATAGGACAGAGTCCGCAAAGTCTTCTTCTGTCTCCATCTGCTGATGGGGAGGCAAAACCCAGCTGTCCTGGACTGATCCGGGTACGTACAGGGAACCCATGTTTCTGTATCTTGGTAGCTGGCTGAGTGTTATGCTGGTGAACTCTTGAAGCAAGGGGAAGTTGACACTACCTGTGGGGAGGAACAAGACTCGCTGGAGCTTCACCACTACCAGCCATGTTCCCCTTAGGTTGAGCCCTCGGGCACCGGGGCCGGCTAGACTTACGTGGGGCCTCTGCAGAGATGGATGTCCAGGAGGAAGAAGAGACACAGAGATGCAGGCTGAGATCCGGCACAGGCAGTGAAATTTGAGATCCAGGCACAGGTATAGGCAGGCAACGTAGCTTGAGGTCAATTCCAGGCAAGGGTCTTGGCAGGCAGCGTAGCTTGTGGTCAAGTTCCAGGCAAAGATCATGGCAGGCGCCATGGCACATGGTCAAGGTCCAGTCCAAGTCAAAGCCAAGATCAGTCCACTGAACGCAGATTAGAGACGAGGAACACGGGAGGAAGTCAGGAACTCAGGAACAGCAATCCACTTCTCAGGAGCCAGGAGACCTATTGCCAAGGAACTGGCTGAAAGCAGGGACTAGCCTTATATAGTTCCTAGGCAGTGATGTCATTGGGGAGGGCCACGGGCACTTTCCCGCCATGGGCCCTTTAAATAAAGAAGAGAGGCACATGTGTGCGCCTAGGAGGATGCCGACTGCAGGAGAAATCGGCAGCGTTCCAGCCGTGAGGAAGAGTGCAGCGCCAGAAGCATTCCAGCTGTGGAGGAGGAATCAGCAGCGTTGGGCAGCTCCCTGAGGCCACCAGGAAGCCCGACCTCCATTGCGCGGTATCAAGTGAGTAAGGCTGGCCGCGGGTTCCTGTGACTGGCAAGCGTAACACTGAGTGAGAGATTGGAATTCAGGGCAGGCACCCATTGCCTTGCCAGAACAGAGAGAGTAGTATTGGGGTGGTGGATATAGGAGAAAAACCCAGAGAAGGATTGCCTGCATGGTTCCCTGGATTGGATCAGTAGCCCCTGCTATCACTGCAAGCATTGGCTTGGAGGTCTTACAAGGTAGGCTATGCTCTGAACTATTTTAAAGTTGTGCATTTCACCCAATACTCTTTCCATGCTGTCAAGTGTCCATAAGAACATAAGAACATGCCATACTGGGTCATACCAAGGGTCCATCAAGCCCAGCATCCTGTTTCCAACAGTAGCCAATCCAGGCCATAAGAACCTGGCAAATACCCAAAACCTAAGTCAATTTCATGTTACCGTTGCTAGTAATAGCAGTGGCTATTTTCTAAGTCAACTTAATTAATAGCAGGTAATGGACTTTTCCTCCAAGAACTTATCCAATCCTTTTCTAAACACAGCTATACTAACTGCACTAACCACATCTTCTGGCAACAAATTCCAGTGTTTAATTGTGCATTGAGTGAAGAAGAACTTTCTCCGATTAGTTTTAAATGTGCAACATGCTAACTTCATGGAGTGCCCCCTAGTCTTTCTATTATCTGAAAGACTAAATAACCGATTCACATCTACCCGTTCTAGACCCCTCATGATTTTAACACCTCTATCATATCCCCCCTCAGCCATCTCTTGTCCAAGCTGAAAAGTCCTAATCTCTTTAGTCTTTCCTCATAGGGGAGCTGTTCCATTCCCCTTATCATTTTGGTCACCCTTCTCCGTACCTTCTCCATCGCAATTATATTTGAGATGCGGTGACCAGAATTGAACACAGTATTCAAGATGGAGTCTCACCATGGAGTGATACAGAGGCATTATGACATTTTCCATTTTATTCACCATTCCCTTCCTAATAATTCCCAACATTCTGTTTGCTTTTTTGACTGCTGCAGCACACTGAACTGATTTCAATGTGTTATCCACTATGACGCCTAGATCTCTTTCTTGGGTGGTAGCACCTAATCTGGAACCTAACATTGTGTAACTATGGCATGGGTTATTTTTCCCTATATGCATCACCTTGCACTTATCCACATTAAATTTCATCTGCCATTTGGATGCCCAGTTTTCCAGTCTCACAAGGTCTTCCTGCAATTTATCACAATCTGCTTGTGATTTAACTACTCTGAACAATTTTGTATCATCTGCAAATTTGATTACCTCACTCGTCGTATTTCTTTCCAGATCATTTATAAATATATTGAAAAGTAAGGGTCCCAATACAGATCCCTGAGCATTCCACTGCCCACTCCCTTCCACTAAGAAAATTACCTACTCTCTGTTTCTTGTCTTTTAGCCAGTTTGTAATCCACGAAAGGACATCGCCACCTATCCCATGTCTTTTTACTTTTCCTAGAAGCCTCTCATGAGGAACTTTATCAAATGCCTTCTGAAAATCCAAGTACACTACATCTACCAGTTCACCTTGATCCACATGTTTATTATCTCCTTCAAAAAAGTAAAGCAGATTTATGAGGCAAGACTTGCCTTGGGTAAAGCCATGCTGACTTTGTTCCATTAAACCATGTCTTTCTATATGTTCTGTGATTTTGATGCTTAGAACACTTTCCACTATTTTTCCTGGCACTGAATTCAGGCTAACCGGTTTGTAGTTTCCCAGATTGCCCCGGAGCCCTTTTTAAATATTGGGGTTACAATAGCTATCCTCCAGTCTTCAGTTACAATGGATGATTTTAATGATAGGTTACAAATGTTTACTAATAGGTCTGAAAATTCATTTTTAAGTTCCTTTAGAACCCTGGGGTGTATACCATCTAGTCCAGGTGATTTACTACTCTTCAGTTTATCAATCAGGCCTACCACATCTTCTAGGTTCACTGTGATTTGGTTCAGTCCATCTGAATCATTACCCATGAAAACCTTCTCCGGAACAGGTATCTCCCCAACATACTCTTTAGTAAACACCGAAGCAAAGAAATCATTTAATCTTTCCGCGATGGCCTTATATTCTCTAAGTGCCCCTTTAACCCCTCGATCATCTAACGGTCCAACTGACTCCCTCACAGGTTTTCTGCTTCGGATATATTTTTTAAAGTTTTTATTGTGAATTTTTGCCTCTACGGCCAACTTCTTTTCAAATTCTCTCTTAGCCTGTCTTATCAATGTCTTACATTTAACTTGCCAATGCTCCTTCTTCCAATTTTTCAATGAAGATCTTTTGGCTAAAATAGCTTCTTTCACCTCCCCTTTTAACCATGCCGGTAATCGTTTTGCCTTCTTGCCACCTTTTTTAATGTGTGGAATATATCTGGACTGTGCTTCTAGGATGGTATTTTTTAACAATGACCACACCTCTTGCACACTTTTTGCATTTGTAGCTGCTCCTTTCAGTTTTTTTCTATTTTTCTCATTTTAGCAAAGTTTCCCTTTTGAGAGTTTAGCACAAGAGCCATGGATTTGCTTACTGTCTCCCTTCCAGTCATTAATTCAAATTTGATCATATTATGATCACTATTGCCAAGCGGCCTCACCACTGTTACCTCTCTCACAAAATCCTGTCCTCCACTAAGAATTAGATCTAAAATTGTTCCCTCTCTTGTCGGTTCCTGGACCAATTGCTCCATAAAATACCTTTTGCACTCCCAAAAAGCCATTCTTGAAGGGATAAATACTGGGAGCTATTAAGTCCATGGCAGCTGCTATAAACCTTTTGCAAAGGCCCAAGGGGGGGGGGTGCGCATTCAGGTTAACCTACCTTGTAAGACCTCCAAGGAGATCAGGAAGTTCATGGACAATCATGACCAGCAGCAGTGCAAGAGGGATTCCATCCAGATATAACAGCCCAAAGCAGAACTCTCAGAAGTGTTGGTTTATCCTATTTTTCAACAGACTGGATAATGGGACAGGATGACAAAATCACATCCATCAATCCTGGTTAACCTCTGCAGCTGGTAAACAACAAGCTGAGCAAGAAATGCAGGGCACTAAGGAAAAGCATAGGCACGGAAGATGTTCCCCTAACTCGGGATTGTCTAGCAGATGTAGCACATCTCTGCATCAAGATCATGCTAGATGATAAAGCTCTAGTGACCTCTGCCATAGTAGCGACAGGTCTTTCCAAGCAAGGAGGCTTGGTCCCTACTATGCCAGGTTTGGCAGAGACAATAAATATAAATTTTTTTTTTATAATTATATCTTTATTGATTTTTCCAAATTAATACAGAAACAAATAATATAATCACACAATTTGGTTCATCCAACAATAATGATTCCACAATTCTTCCTTATTATTTTTCATCAACAGAATAGTTACCCATCAACTTAAATTTAGACAGAGGCTCTAAGAAAAGGAAAAAAAAAGGGAGTTATACTTAAAGGCAACATGCTTTCATTACTTTAACCACAGTTTAAGCTCTGAATATTTTCTATTCACTAGAAAGAGGGGAAGATGTAACTATTCTTCTTTGTTCGGTAAAATTTTTTAACTGATCGGGTAAGAAAAATACATATACGTCTTGTTCTTTTTTTAATACACATTTGCAAGGGAATCTCAGGGTATAAGAAAACCCCATAGAAATCACTTCCTGCCGGAAGGCCAGAAATTCTTTTCTTTTTTGCTGTGTAGCATATGATAGATCTGGAAATATTTTTACCAAGTTTTCACAAAAAGATATGGGGTAAAGAGAAAAATACTTTTTCATAACCTTATTAAGGTCTGAAAGGTTCTGAAAAGTAACAAGTAATACCCCTCTATCTATTATTCTCTCAGAATTTTCTAAGAAATTGGTAAGATTATCTTGAAAAGGTAACTCCAATGTATTCACAGCCATACTTTTCTTAGGCAAGAAATAGCATAAACTTATAGAAGGTAATTCATCTACTGGAAATAGTAAAACTTCTTGAAGAAATTGATGTAGTGTTTCCATTGGAACTTGGCCTACCACCCTAGGAAAATTAAGCATTCTTACATTTAAACGTTTAGAATTATTTTCATAGGTTTCCAGCCTTCTATACATATAATCTCTATCCTTAGCTACAACAGCTTTAAACTCCAAATTCATTTTCTCTTTATCTTCCAGCTTTTGGATTCTTTCCAAGGATTTTTTAACCTCATCACGAATCTCCCTAGTTTCCTGAGAATTATTCCCCGCTATACAATCTATCTTTCTTTCCAACCCTTTCATATTGGCATTCATTGTAGTCATCAAGTCCCACAATAATTCTAGTGTTACCACTTGAGGACGTATTATGGTCTCTATAACCTCACCTCTGGTTGCAGAATTTTCTCATCCAGTTGCAGAAATCTGGGTTGGGCGAGCCTCCAGGACCCCTGTTGCCTCGCCACCAACACCTTCCGCAGCTGATGAGTTCTCCTCAGAGTTCACCAAGATTAACTTGGGCCCTGTGGCGATTATCTACTCTGTTGTATTCCCAGGGGAGGCCTCATTTCCTCTCTGCGTTGGTGGTATTCTTGGATTTGGGCTCAACGATGCCTCCTCTAATATCCCAGTGTTTTCTCCCATATTCACTGGGTCTGCAGAATCCTTGGTCGCCGGTGATTTCAGAGCTGCATTAGTCATATATCGCACTATCTCCTGTTGTATAGGAGATGGGAGGGGTGCCGGGGGATAAATCCTCACCCTCCCCTTCCGTTTAGGAGGCATGTAAACTTGTAATTCCAACTGTAACAGGAGTCGCTTATATGACAAACAAACTGTGTTCTTCTGAACCTCTGCGGGAGCCAAGCTTTAGCGGGGGTTACCCTTCCTGCCCGGCCTGCTCCGGACTAAGCCGGACAAAGCCGCGCGCGCCTAAGGGGCACGCGCAGCTTTGGTGGCGCGCCGGCGGCTGCAGTGCGCCGCTATGCGCCGGTTTTGTAGGCGCACAGGTCCCTCAGCTGACGTCAAAATGGGCGGGGAATCGAGATGTTCTCCTGCGGCTCACCCAGGTGTGTTTCCTCCGCGTTCAGGCTCGACTGCCACCTGAACACCGCAAGGTGCCAGTTTTGTAGGCGCACAGGTCCCTCAGCTGACGTCAAAATGGGCGGGGAATCGAGATGTTCTCCTGCGGCTCACCCAGGTGTGTTTCCTCCGCGTTCAGGCTCGACTGCCACCTGAACACCGCAAGGCGCCGGTTTTGTAGGCGCACAGGTCCCTCAGCTGACGTCAAAATGGGCGGGGAATCGAGATGTTCTCCTGCGGCTCACCCAGGTGTGTTTCCTCCGCGCTCAGGCTCGACTGCCACCTGAACACCGCAAGGCGCCGGTTTTGTAGGCGCACAGGTCACTCAGCTGACGTCAAAATGGGCGGGGAATCGAGATGTTCTCCTGCGGCTCACCCAGGTGTGTTTCCTCCGCGTTCAGGCTCGACTGAATAAATATAAATTTTAAGTCTATAAGAAGGACAAAAGAAGCAGCTTGATCCTCTGCTGGGTGGGTCAGCTACTCCTCCCCATCAGAGATTTTAGTCATTTACTTTGGGAGCGATGATGCTGGCCACACTTCAGACTGACATCTGATTGACAACATTAAGAATGATATCTTACTTTTTATGTCCTGGATGCTTGTGACCTGTATCATGTGGTCAGAGTTTGTCCCTCTGCACTGATGCTGCCTTTCCCACCTCTGGGGCATCTAAATTTAACAAGCAGGTAAGAAATTTTGCATTCCATCATGGCGAGATGTATGTGAGACAGGACTGTACAGACCTATTTTGACCATATGGCATTCATCTGGACTAAATGGGGCAAGACTTTTTCTCCATGCCTTAAAGAAAGTTATTTACTGAGTAGAGGGTATAGAAAACGATATGCAGATACCTGCAGCTTATAGGTATGGGAGGAGGCCCACATAAATCAGTTATGAGCTGCCTGGGTACTGTGGCGAGGGTACTCAAGCCTGAATAGGCAGGCGGGGGGGAAGAGGGAGCTGCTTAGATTTGGGACTACTGAGGTCTGTCTGTGGCCTAAGCTGATCTAGCCCTGGTATCACAGTATATAGGCAACTCCAGTATGGCCATGCAATGGACCAGAGGGCTGGCAGCTTTGCTTATATGAGGCAGGCTTCCCAGGCATATACAGCCAGTACTTCTCCTGAAAAGGACCATGGTCTTACTTGTGTGCATTGGTTGATTGAACTGGATGCTGTTTTCCTGACGACCCTGAGAAAAACTTTGCCCTCGCACCCTCCCCTCGCCTTCTCATATGGCATTGGGGAGGCATTCGGGATTGGGTTATGTTAATTATATTTGAGGGTACATAGGCTAGATTCTTGTTAATAAAGCTGCAGCCATATTTATATTCTACTTGATCCTCCATATTGGCTGTCTTCATTGTATGCGAGTGTTTACATGAAGGATTGGAGCAGCTTACCCCATCCAACTATGCCAGGCTAGCTTTGGTTGCCCTGGTTACAAAATGATATTTAAACTTTTATGATTATAGTCTTTGAACAACAGACACATTTCTAAAAGGTCATCTTTTTTTTTTCTTGAATCTTTTTTGAAACAATTGATCTCTAGTCAGTGATTTGACATGGCTTGAAATATTTTATAAAATACTATAGGATTTAATTATATATTTTTTTTTTGTAGATTTATGGTAATTAGCTTTACAACATTGTGTCTAGGGAATATATTATTCCAATTAACATCTTCTAGCAAATAATTGTAAACACTAATCCTGATTTGTTGCTTTGGTGAAATGAAAACTATGATGTTGATTCCTAAATTCTATACAGCCACATATCATTGTGGTAATCACATACAATCTCCCATTTAATAGCTCCTATAGTCTATTACAATTGAGGGAACCTGCAAATCCTTTTTTACTATGACATTGGATTTTTCCTAGTCTCAAACAATTCTTGTATTTAACGAAAAAGTCTGGTTTGCTCAGCGGTGACTCATCTTATTCATCAGTTCACCTGCAGTCTTAACTAGAAAGTCTAACTGATTATTACATACAATGGGTGAGATTAATAATTAGATTTTCTTAAACACGGGTCTCACAATATGAATGTTTCCATAAATCAGCATGTTAAGTAAACGTTTCTTAAAGTAAAAAACTAATTCTATTACTAATTATTTATAATCCAACCTATGTAGAAATAGATTGTTTAATTGTGAAAGCAGAGGCAGTAGTTAAAGTCCATAATTCGTTCAATTATCACTTTAGAACCTGAAAGACAAATGGACAAATATAATCTAAGCCTGTAAAGCAGTGGGATCAGCACATTTTCCAAATGCTGTGAAAACATTTCTTAGAAAGGGAAGCATATATTCATCTTTAAGCAGACCTGCCTCATCCTGGACACAACATCCTATTTGTCTTCGTCTGTGCAAGGGAAATGTTGAGCTGATTTTGGAGACAATTTTCAAATTTCTTTTACCAGGATAACTAAGCAGTTTCCAAGGTAAAAATTGGTGGCTGAAAACTGCCTTCTTCCTTGTCAGGTAAAAGTATCCATGTATGTACTGCAAAGAACTGGGCTGGTAATCACCACACAGGGATTTGGTTTTGAAATCATTACCCCTGCTTTAGGATGCCAAATTAGTTACTGTAAAGTGGATGCAAAGTCTGTGGTTATGGAAGTACCTATGGTGCTGGTTGGCCCCCAAATTTACATAAGAACATAAGATATGTCATACTGGGTCAGACCAAGAGACTATCAAGCCCAGTACCTTGTCTCCAACAGTGGCCAATCCAAGTCACAAATACCTGACAAGTACCCAAACATTCAATAGATCTCATGCTACTAATGCCAGCAACAAACAGTAGCTATTCCCTATTGATTAACAGCAGTTTATGGACTTCTCCAGGAACTTAGCCAAAACTTTTTTAAACCCAGCTACACTAAGGGCCAGATTTTAAAAGCCCTGCACGCATAAATCTAGCCGAATTTATGTGCACAGGGCACTCGCGCCAGCGCGCCTATTTTGCATAGGCCGCCAGCGCGCGCATAGCCCCGGGACGTGCGAAAGTCCCGGGGCTTTGTAAAAGGGGTGGGAGGGGGCGTGTCCGGGGCTTGTCCGGGGGTCAGGGGGCGGTTCGGGGCTGGACCGGGGGCGTGACGCCGGCCCGGGGGCGTGGTCGAGGCCTCCGGTCCAGCCCCCGGGTCGGGTGATGGCGCGCCAGCAGCCCGCTGGCGCATGCAGATTTACGCCTGGTTTCGGCAGGCGTAAATCTGCCAACAAAGGTAGGGGGGGTTTAGATAGGGCCGGGGGGGTGGGTTAGGTAGGGGAAAGGAAGGGAAGGGAAAGGAAGGGATAGGTGAGGGGAGGCGGAAGGAAAGTTCCCCCAGAGCAGGATGTTCCCCCAGAGCAGGAAGATCAGCTGCCTCTCCTGCTGCCACCGGCCTCCTGCTATCTTCGGGCGTCGGGCCGAACTTCCTGTTTGGGGGGGGGGAGCGGAAGCGCTGCGCACAGCTTCCACTTTCTCCCCCAAAGCAGGAAGATCAGCTGCCTCTCCTGCTGCCACTGGCCTCCTGCTATCTTCGGGTGTCGGGCCGATCTTCCTGCTTGGGGGGGGGGGGGAGGGAGGAAGCGGACGTTGTACGCTGCGCTTCCGCTCCCCCCCCCCCGACAGGAAGTTCGGCCCGACGCCCGAAGATAGCAGGAGGCCGGTGGCAGCAGGAGAGGCAGCTGATCTTCCTGCTCTGGGGGAGAAAGCGGAAGCTGTGCACGTGCTTGAATGTGTATGTGTGGATGAGAATGGGAGTGTGTGTGGGTGAAAACTGGAGCCTGGGTGTGTATGTGGGTGAGAATGGAAGCTTGAATATGTGGGTGAATGGGAGCTCGAATGTGTGTATGTGTGGTTGAGAATGGGAGCCTGGGTTTGTGGGTGGGTGAGAATGGGAGCTTGAATGTGTGTATATATGGGTGAGAATGAGAGCCTGGGTTTGTGTGGGTGGGTGAGAATGGAAGCTTGAATATGTGGATAAGAATGGGTGCTTGAATGTGTGTATGTGTGGGTGAGAATAGGACCTTAAATGTGTATATGTATGGATGAGAATGGGAGCTTGAATATGTGTGGGTGAGACTGGGAGCATGGGTTTGTGGGTGAGAATGGGAGTCTGGGTTTATGTGTGTGGGTGAGAATGGGTGCCTGGATGTGTGTCTGTGTGTGCATAAGAATATAAGCCTGGGGAGGAGTGAGAAAGAGAGAACTTGTATGTGTGTCTGCAGAGAATGTGAGCTTGTGGGGGGGGGGGAGAGCATATGAGAGTGACAGCTTGAGTGTGTGAGAGGGAGTCTGTGAGAGAAAGCGTGTCGTGTATGTGTGTGTGTGTGGAAGGGAAGAAGACAGTAATAGAAGAAAGACACTGAAAAGGAATTAGGAAATGAGCTATAAGGGAAAAATGGGAAAAAGAGACCAGGACCAACTGATTAGAAAAATACAAAGATCAGACAACAAAGGTAAAAATATATATCTATATTTTGAGATGTTAGCAATTTAAATATAAGCAACACAACCGCTCTCTCTCAAAATTTATGGACAGGTAGGAGCCGTGTATAAAATTGTAATAATAAGAAGGCTAAAGTACCACAAATCACCGTGAATTATGTTTGTATCATTAAGTAAACCTCATACTTAGGCGTAGATGTGAATGCTATGCTGCATAATTTGGCATTATTTATCAGTAAAAAAAAACAACTAGTAGACCTGCATGCCTACAGCCCACCCATGTTAACCTTGTGCCCACCCAAAAAATCAATTCTGGCTACGCCACTGCCTTGCGCGCGCCGACCCCGGATTTTATAAGATATGCGCGGCTACGCGCGTGTCTTGTAAAATCCAGCGTACTTTTGTTCGCGCCTGGTGCACGAACAAAAGTACGCGCGCGTAAATTTATAAAATCTACCCCTAATTGCCTTAACCACACCCTCTGGCAATGACTTCCAGAGCTTAATTGTGCATTGAATGAAAAATAATTTTCTCCAATTGTTTTAAATGTGTTACTTGCTAACTTCACAGAGTACCCCATAGTCCTTGTATTATCTGAAAGTGTAAATAACGGATTCACATTTACCCATTCATGTCCTTTTATGATTTTGTAGACCTCTATCATATTCCCCCTCAGCCATCTCTTCTGCAAGCTGAATAGCCCTAATCTAATTAGTGTTTCCTCATAGGGGAGCAGTTCCATACCCTTTATCATTTTGGTCACCCTTTTCTGTACTTTCTCCAGTGCAACTATAACCTTTTTGAGATGCAACAACCAGAATTGCACACAGTATTCAAGGTGCGGTCTCAGTATGGAGCAATACAGTCATTATGACATCCTTCGTTTTATTTGCCATTCCTTTCCTAATAATTCTAACATTCTGTTTGCTTTTTTGACCGCCATAGCACACTGAGCCACGGATTTCAATGTAATATTAACTAGGATGCCCAGATTTGTTTCTTGGGTGGTAATTCCTAATAGGGAACCTAACACGATTTACTACAGCATGGGTTATTTGCACTTATCCACATTAAGGGGTGGATTTTAAGAGCCCTGCTCGCCTAAATCCGCCTAAATCCGGGCAGATTTAGGCGAGCAGGGCCCTGCGCGCCGGTGCGCCTATGTTCAATAGGCCTACCGGCGCGCAGACCCCGGGACTCGCGTAAGTCCCGGGGTTTGGCGAGGGGGGCGTGTCGGGGGCGAGCCCGGTCGGCGCGGCGTTTTGGGGGCGTATCGGCAGTGTTTTGGGGGCGGGCCCGGGGGCGTGGTTACGGCCGGGGCGGTCCGGGGGTGTGGCCGCGCCCTCCGTACCCGCCCCCAGGTCGCGTCCCGGCGCGCTAGCGGCCCGCTGGCGCGCGGGGATTTACGTCTCCCTCCGGGAGGCGTAAATCCCCCGACAAAGGTAAGGGGGGGTTTAGACAGGGCCGGGCGGGTGGGTTAGGTAGGGGAAGGGAGGGGAAGGTGAGGGGAGGGCAAAAGAAAGTTCCCTCCGAGGCCGCTCCGATTTCGGAGCGGCCTCGGAGGGAATGGGGGTAGGCTGCGCGGCTCGGCGCGCGCCGGCTATACAGAATCGATAGCCTTGCGCTCGCCGATCCAGGATTTTAGCGAATACGCGCGGCTACGCTCGTATCTACTAAAATCCCGCGTACTTTTGCTTGCACCTGATGCGCCAGCAAAAGTACGCCAATTCGCGCGGTTTGAAAATCTACCCCTAAATTTCATCTGACATATAAACAACCAATCTTCCAGTCTCACAAGGTTCTCCTCTTGTGATTTAACTACTCTGAATAATTTTGTGTCATCTGCAGATTTGATCCTCACTCGCTATACCCTCTTTCCAGATCATTTATAAATATTTTAAAAAGCACCAGTCCAAGTACAGATCCCACTCCACTGTTTACCTTTTTCCACTGTAAAAACAAACTAATGTTACTCTCTGTTTCCTATCTTTTAACAAGTTTACAAACCACAAAAAAACATTACATCCTATCCATAACTTTTTAGTTTTCTTAGAAGCCTCTCATGAGGGACTTTGTTGAATGCCTTCTGAAAATCCAAATACGCCACATCTACCAATTCACTTTTATCCATATCTTTATTCAGCCCTTCAAAAACTGAAGAATATTTGTGAGGCAGGACTTCCCTTGGGTAAATCCATGCTGGCTGTGTCCCATTAAACCATGTCTATCTATATGATCTGTGATTTTATTCTTTATAGTAATTTCCTCTATTTTTCCTAGCACTGAAGTTAGGCTTACCTCTGGAGCCTTTTTTAAATATCGGGGTTACATTGGCTTCCTTCCAATCTTCAGGTATAACAGATGATTTTAATAATAGGTTACAAATCACTTGTAATGGGTCTGAAATTAATTTTTTTCGTTCTTTCAGAACCCGGGGGGGGGGGGGGGGGTTACCATCTGGTCTAAGTGTATTTCTACATTTCAGTTTGTCAGTCTGGCCTACTACATCTTCCAGGTTTACCATTATTTGGTTCAGTTCATCTAAATCATCACCCTTGAAAACTATCTCCAGAACAGGTATCTCCCCAACATCCTCATCAGTAAACACTGAAGCAAATATTTTGTTTTTCCATGATGGCCTTATCTTCCATAAGTGCCCCTTTAATTCCTCGATCATCTAACAGTCCAACTGACTCCCTCGCACTCTTCCTGCTTCAGATATATTTTAAGAAGTTTTTGTTAGGCGTTTTTGCCTCTATGGCAAACTTCTTTTCAAATATTATCTTAGCCTGTCTTGTAAATGTTTTACATTTAACTTGCTAAAGCTTATGCTTTCTCCTATTTTCTTCTGATGGATCCTTCAGCCAGTTTTTAAAGGAACATCTTTTGGCTAAATTAGCCGGTTTTACCTCTCTTTTTAACCACACCAGAAATTGTTTGGCCTTCCTTCCACCTTACTTAATGCATAGAATACATTTGAACTGTGCTTCTAAGATGGTATTTTTTAACAATGTCCATGCCTGTTGTATACTCTTAACCTTTGTAGCTGCACCTTTCAATTTTTCTAACTATTTTTCTCATTTTATCAATAGTTCCCTTTTAAAAGTTTAGTGCTAGAGCCATAAATTTACTTATTGTCCCCCTTCCAGTCATTTATTCAAATTTAATCATGTTATGATCACTATAGCCAAGTGGCCCCACCTTCATTACCTCTTTAAATAAATTCTGTGCTCCACCAAAAATTAGATCTAAAAGAGCTCCTTCTCTCATCGTTCCTGAACCAATTGTTCCATGAAGCTATCATTTATTCCATCCAGGAACTTTAACTCTCTAGCATGTTCTGATGTTACATTTACCCATTCAATAGTAGGGTAATCGAAATCTCCCATTATTACTGCCCTACATATTTGGTTAGCGTCCCTAATTTCTTTTAGCATTTCTTCATCCGTCATCATTTTGGCCAAGTGGATGGTAGTATATTCCAATCACTATATTCTTCCCCAACACAAAATGGATTTCTACCCATAAAGATTCGATTGTGCATTTAATCTCTTGCAGGATATTTATCTTGCCCCTCCCCCTCAAATTTCTTCTCCCTATCTTTTTGATATAATTTGTACCCTGATATAGCACTATCCCATGATTCTGACATGCTAATTAAGTCTCTCATTTACTGCTATACACGTTAATTCTCCCATCTTACTTCTTAGACTTCTGGCATTAGCATACAGACATTTCAAAGTGTGTTTTTTGTATGTAATAACTACCTGTTTTTCAGTAGACAGGAATAATTTAGAATTTTGTAGCTCAGATGATTCTTTATGATTTAGGTACATGGACTACTTTTGTTTTTATTTGAACTTCTTTGTTGGGATGTCCTAACTCTGCTTCAAGGATACCTCCCTCAGAACCATGAGATGGTGTTGACTTTTCCCTTTCTTCTAGTTTAAAAGCTGCTGTATCTCCTATTTAAAGGTTAGCACCAGCAGCCTGGTTTCACCCTGGTTAAGGTGGAGCCCATCCCTTTGGAAAAGACTCCCCCTTCTCCAAAAGCATCCCTAGTTCCTTATTAAACTGAATTCCTCTTCCTTGCAACATCGTGTCATCCATGCAATTGAGACTCTAGATTTCAGTGAATGCTACTATAGAGGTTTTGGATTTCAGCTTAGAAACATAGAAACATAGAAATGACGGCAGAAGACCAATAGGCCCATCCAGTCTGCCCAGCAAACTTTCACACTTATTTTCTCATACTTATCTGTTACTCCGACTGCTGAGTTCAGGGCCCTTATTGGCAACTTTTTGTATTCTAATTTCTTTCCACCCCCGCCATTGATGCAGAGAGCAGTGTTGGAGCTGCATCAAAGTGAAGTATAAGGCTTAATGTTTGAGGGTATTAACCGTACTATCGAGCAAGTTACCCCGATGTTTGTATATTCATACTGCTCAGATCAATGCCTTTTTATATGTTGTCTGGATGTACATTCTATTTCTTCATTCCCCTCCCGTTGAAGCAGTGAGCTGCGCTTGATATGCTTTCCAAGTGAAGTAACAGGCTTAATTGGTTCGGGGTAGTAACCACTGCAACAAGCAAGCTACTCCCATGCATATTTGTTTACCCAGACTCCCATGCATATTTGTTTACCCAGACTGTGCAATTCAGTCCTTGTTGGTTGTTCTCTGAATGCAAATCCCCTTTTCCACATTTCCTCTTGCCGTTGAAGCATAGAGCAATGTTGGAGTCGCATTAACCGTGTGAACGTTTATTGAGTAAGTGTATTAATCACCAGGTAGTAGCCGTCATTCCTGCAAGCCATTCCCATCCGCCAGGCTTTATGGATCCACAGTGTTTATTCCACGCCCCTTTGAAATCCTTCACAGTTTTGGTCTTCACCACTTCCTCTGGAAGGGCATTCCAGGCATCCACCACCCTCTCCATGAAGAAATATTTCCTGACATTGGTTCTGAGTCTTCCTCCCTGGAGTTCTAAATCGTGACCCTGGTTCTGCTGATTTTTTTCCAACGGAAAAGGTTTGTCGTTGACTTTGGATCATTAAAACCTTTCAAGTATCTGAACGTCTGTATCATATCATCCCTGCTCCTCCTTTCCTCCAGGGTATACATATTTAGATTCTTCAATCTCTCCTCATAAGTCATTCAATGAAGACCATCCACCTTCTTGGTCGCCCTTCTCTGGACTGCCTCCATCCTGTCTCTGTCCCTTCGGAGATACAGTCTCCAGAACTGAGCATAGTACTCCAGGTGAGGCCTCACCAAGGACCTGTACAAGAGGATAATCACTTCCCTTTTTTTACTCGATATTCCTCTATGCAGCCCAGCATTCTTCTGGCTTTAGCTATCGCCTTGTCACATTGTTTCGCCGACTTCAGATCGTTAGACACTATCACCCCAAAGTCTCTCTCCTGCTCCATGCACATCAGCCCTTCACCCCCCATCGAATACATTTCTTTCAGATTTCCACACCCCATATGCATGACTCTGCATTTCTTGGCATTGAATCTCAGCTACCATAACTTCTACCAGTCTTCAGCTTCCTTAAATCCCATTTCATTCTTTCCAATCCTTCCGGTGTGTCCACTCTGTTGCAGATCTTAGTATCATCTGCAAATATACAAACCTTACCTTCTATCCCGTCCGCAATGTCGCTCACAAAGATATTGAAAAGGACTGGTCCCAACACCAACCCTTGCGGCACTCCGCTCATCACCGCTCTCTCTTTAGAGTAAGTTCCATTGACCATCATACATTGTCTTCTGTCCTTCAACCAGTTTGCTATCCAGGCCACCACCTTGGCACTCACACCCAAGCTTCTCAATGTATTCACAAGCCTCCTGTGCAGGACCGTATCAAAAGCACCCACCTGGACATTAGAGACATTATCTCCGTTAGTGAGTACTAAATCAAGTATAGCTTCCTCCCTCATGGGTTCCATTACCATTTGTTTGAACAGAGCCCCATGCAGGGCATCCACTATCTCTCTACTATTGTTAGATTCTGCAGAAGGGATTCTCCAGTCTACATCCGGAATTTAAAGTCTACAACAATCACCACTTCTCCCTTCTTTCCCATCTTTTGGATGTCTTCAACCAGATCTCTGTCAAGCTCTTCCTTTTGATTAGGAGGCCTGTAAACCACTCCAATAAAAATGGATGCCTCATCATCTTTTTTTAGGTCGGCCCATAGTGCTTCTTCTTTGCCCCATCTTCCTTGCAGCTCAGATGCTTGGATATTGTTTCTGACATAAAGAGCCACTCCTCCCCCTTTCCTGTCCTCTGTCCTTCCTTAACAAGTTATAGCCCAGTATTGCCATATCCCAACCATGAGATTCTGTGAACCACGTCTCCGTGACAGCAACAACATCCGAGTCCGCCTCCACCATTAGGGCTTGCAGATCTGGGATTTTATTGCCCAAACTACGAGCATTTGTGCTCATAGCTTTCCAGCTTTTCTCGTTCAGGCTACTGCTTTTCCTGGACTCCTTTTGAGACTTATTTAGTTGAGTTTTGTTATCTACTTCACCCTTTTCCCTTGCATTTGTATTTGAGGGATGACATTCTAATTTCTTACTGCCACCCCCAGCATCTAGTTTAAATGCCTTATGACATAGGATTTGAATTTATCTCTTAGGATCCTTTTTCTTGTCACAGACAGATGTAAGCCATCTTTGACAAAGAGGTTTTTACTGTTCCATACATGGCCCCAGCCCCCAATAAATACAAAACTTTGTTCCTTACACCAGGATTTGAGTCAGACACTGAAGTTATTAATATGACTTAGCCTCTCCTTCCCCTTTCCATGAACAGGTAACACTTCTGAAAAGGCAATGGTTGTCACCATGTGACTAATCTGCTTCGCTAGAGACTGGAAATCTTTCTGTACCGCTTGGATGCTGTTTCTAGTAGAGATGTGATTCATTTATCACGAATTAGGCAATTTCAACAAAATGTCCTAATTTGTCGTGGGTCGGGGGCCCCAAACCCCAAAACTGATTTTCCACGAACTACGAGGAAAATTAGTTTTTCGGGTTAGTACGGGGGGAGGGGCACATTTTATTTTTTAAAATAAAAAACCACCCCAAGCATTAAAATTCACTGTAATACAACACCCCTTCCCCACCATCCCGATCCCTCCCCAAGACTTACTAATAGAGATGTGAATCGGAACTGATATCGGATCCGATTCTGGTTCCGATTCACATCTATAGAGATGTGAATCGGAACTGATATCGGATCCGATTCTGGTTCCGATTCACATCTCTACTTACTAACATCCCTGGTGGTCCAGTGGAGTCCCGCGAGGGATTTCTCCCTCCATGCCATTGGGCTGTCTGGCCTGCCTTGATCAAAATGGCGCCGATAGCCTTTGACCTACTATGTCACAGGGGCTACCGGTGCCATTGGTCAGCTCCTGTCACATGGCCATCGGCGTCATCTTGTGCTCCTACCATGTGACAGGGGCTGACCAATGGCACTGGTAGCCCCTATGACATAGTAAGGGCAAAGGCTATCGGTGCCATTTTGATTACTGGCAGCCAACGGTCCGAGTGCAGGAGGTCGCTCCCGGACCCCCGCTGGACCACCAGGGACTTTTGGCAAGTCTTGAGGGACCCTGCTGACCCCCACAAGACTTGCCAAAAGTCCAGCGGGGGTCCGAGAGCGACCTCCTGCACTCAGACTGTCGGCTGCCAGTAATCAAAATGGTACCGATAGCCTTTGCCCATACTATGTCACAGGGGCCACCGGTGCCATTGGTCAGCCCCTGTCACATGGTAGGAGTACAAGATGGCGCCAATGGCCATGTGACGGGGCTGACCAATGGCACCGGTAGCCCCTGTGACATAGTAGGTCAAAGGCTATTGGCGCCATTTTGATCGAGGCAGGCCAGACAGCCCGATGGCACAGAGGGAGAAATCCCTCGTGGGACCCTGCTGGACCACTAGGGATGTTAGTAAGTCTTGGGGAGGGATCGGGATGGTGGGGGGGGGGGTTGTATTTAATGTATTAAAGTGAATTTTAATGCTTGGGGTGGGGGTTTTTTTTAGCTTCGTTTTCCCGCGTCGTTCTTTGTGCCAGTTTCATTTTTCCCCATTTAGTTTTTATTTGTTTTTCAAAAAAACTAACCGAGGAAAAACAAACTTTACCCCGAAGCGTACGACTCAAAACACGACCCAGTAGAAAAAAAACGAAGCTCATCTCTAGTTTCTAGCAAGATCGTTGGTTCCCAGATGGATGATAATATCAACTTTAGAGTCTTTGCTTTCTTTTTTTGATTGCATTGACTATTTGAATAGCAATTCTGCTGGCCGATGATCCTGGGAGGCTTTTAACTGTAGTGTTTCCCTCGCTGAGAGTTCCCAGATTAGTGCCTCTGATGACAGAGTCACCCTGCACAATGAGATTTTTCCTTTGGTTACTGGTTGTATTATGGAATTTCTGTATACATTGGGTTTCTTCTTTCTTTTCAGATAACACTTCAATCTCTTTCTCAAGAACTTCTTCAGTGTTTAATACAGAGAAGGCATTTTATACTTGTGTCACTTGATACAGTATGTGTCTCCGCACCACAGGTCTAATTCTACCAAAGTCCACTGTAATCCTGTTGTTTTTTGAGTTCCTTAATGCCCTGTGTGTGTGTATGTGTGTGTGTGTGTGTGTGTGGGGGGGGGGGGGGGTAGACTTGTGGGCTGCACAGGTCTTATCCTACCTGAGCCCACTGTAAATCCATTTTTCCCTTGACTTTTGGTTTTTCTGTGGTAATGGGGAATTCCTGAATAATGTAAAGTGGGTGAAACTTTATTGCAGCTAATTCAGCTTTAACCTCAGCCAGGTCCTTTTTCAAGGAAGAGAGTTCTGAACAAATGGGGCAAGCCCTAAGTTTCCAGATGATTTCCCTCAGAATAAAGGCTCCACAACAGTTACATTGGATAGTGCCCATTTTGGTAAATTTATTTGATGGATAGCACCTAAGGATTGACCAATTTACTAATTTATCTTGTTGCAAATTATGTATTTAGACAGACTATATCAGAAAAACAAACCTAGGGGTGGGTGGGCAGAAGGGCAGGGTGGGAGGGAGTTAAACAGTTAACCCTTGGTCAAGGTTCTTCTCAGGACTCTGTATCTGCAATTGAGTTTGAAAAGACCCTCCCCCTGATTGGCTTACTAAGTTAAACTTTTACTTAGCTGGACACAAGAAGCTTTCCTGTCTCCTGGCAGAGCACAGCCCACAAGGATATGATTGACCCCTGCTGTATGAGTCAGCAGCAGCCCCCAAGCTAGTTAGAGCAGGATTCCTTCTGGAATTTTATGTCATTTGCTTTAAATAAACCCTCAGCAAATGTGTGCCCCAGTATTAATATCTAAACAGTGATTATTAGTGACAGCCAAATCCAAATAAAGAAGGTTTCTACCTAAAAGTTTAAATTTGACTTCCAGAACCTCCCTCCCACATTTTCCCATGTCACTGGTGCCCACATGTACCATGACAGCCAGCTCCTCCCCAGCATTGTCTAATATCCTATGTAGGTGACGCATGAGGTCTGCCACCTTCACACCTGGCAGGCATGTTACCAGGTGAGCCTCATGTCCACCAGCCACCCAGCTGTCTACCCTCTTAGTAATCGAATCACCAACTATAACATTCGACCTAACCCGTCCCTCCTGGGCAGTAGCCGTGGGAGATTTGCCCTCAGTGCGAGAGGACAATGCATCACAGGGAACATAAGAACATAAGAAATTGCCATGCTGGGACAGACCAAGGGTCCATCAAACCCAGCATCCTGTTTCCAACAGAGGCCAAAAACCAAGCCACAAGAACCTGGCAATTACCCAAACACTAAGAAAAACCCATGCTACTGATGCAATTAATAGCAGTGGCTATTCCCTAAGTATAATTGATTAATAGCCATTAATGGACTTCTCCTCCAAGAACTTATCCAAACCTTTTTTGAACCCAGCTACACTAACTGCACTAACTACCTTCTCTGGCAACAAATTCCAGAGCTTTATTGTGCGTTGAGTGAAAAAGAATTTTCTCCGATTAGTCTTAAATGTGTTACTTGCTAACTTCATGGAATGCCCCCTAGTCCTTCTATTATTCGAAAGTGTAAATAACCGAGTCACATCTACTCGTTCAAGACCTCTCATGATCTTAAAGACCTCTATCATATCCCCCCTCAGCCGTCTCTTCTCCAAGCTGAACAGCCCTAACCTCTTCAGCCTTTCCTCATAGGGGAGCTGTTCCATCCCCTTTATCATTTTGGTTGCCCTTCTCTGTATCTTCTCCATCGCAACTATATCTTTTTTGAGATGCGGCGACCAGAATTGTACACAGTATTCAAGGTGCGGTCTCACCATGGAGCGATACAGAGGCATTATGACATTTTCCGTTCTATTAACCATTCCCTTCCTAATAATTCCTAACATTCTATTTGCTTTTTTGACTGCTGCAGCACACTGAGCCGACGATTTTAAAGTATTATCCACTATGATGCCTAGATCTTTTTCCTGGGTGGTAGCTCCTAATATGGAACCTAACATCGTGTAACTACAGCAAGGGTTATTTTTCCCTATGTGCAACACCTTGCACTTGTCCACATTAAATTTCATCTGCCATTTGGATGCCCAATCTTCCAGTCTTGCAAGGTCCTCCTGTAATGTATCACAGTCTGCCTGTGATTTAATTACTCTGAATAATTTTGTATCATCCGCAAATTTGATAACCTCACTCGTTGTATTCCTTTCCAGATCATTTATATATATATTGAAAAGCACCGGTCCCAATACAGATCCTTGCTATAGGATTATTTCCTGTTGTACCAGGATGATGCTCTCCTATCAGGAGAATTTCCTCCCCCAAGGAAGCACTAGGGCTGCCAGACTGGAGTTGGGACTTGGCTACTATGTCCCTGAAGGTCTCATCTATATACATCTTCAGGTCTGCCACTTTAGCCTCCAGAGACTGGACTCATTCTCTGAGAGCCAGGATCTCTTTGCACACATACAACCTCTTACCAGTGGGTAAAAAATCATACATGTGACACTCAATGCTGAAGACTGGAAGGTTCCCATCTTGCTACTGGATTGCTGTCTTCATCATAAATTTGTTGAATTCTTAGTTTAAGTTGCTAAGAGAATAGGAATGTGTAAATAAGATTCCTTTTAAATTTATAGTTAGATTCACTATTAATCTGGTAGTGACCTGCAATGGAATAATTAAGGGCTGGGGCAATGCTGTGTTTTAGATAAAAGGCTGATTGATTTTTAATGTGAAAATGTCTCTTACCTATAAATCAAAGGATAAGCTAGGGGTGTGTGGGAGGCAAGAAAAGACAAACACACCCAAACTCAAAGCTATTACCTACTTTTTGGTTTGCTTTTTATAACAAACACACAAACTCTAAGCTATTACCTACATTTTGGCTTGCTTTTATAACAAACACACACACACACTAAAGAATATATCCCAATAGTTTACCTTGGCCCAAAGGTTTTTCAGTTCTAAAATTTCCCAAAGTGATAGTACCTGATAGGGATGTGAATCGTTTTTTGACGATTTAAAACAATCGTCAGATAGATTTTAAATCGTCAAAAATCGTTAAGAGTCCCGATACAATAGAAATTCCCCCGATTTATCGTGATAAATCGTAAATCGGGGGAGGGGGGAGGGCGGGGAAAACCAGCACACCAAAAAAACCCCTAAACCCACCCTGACCCTATAAAACAAATCCCTTACCTTCCCCCACCTTCCCGAACCCCCCCAAAACTTTTTACGAGTACCTGGTGGTCCAGTGGGGGCGCAGGGACCGATCTTCCGCTCTCGGTCCATCGGCGCCATTTTGGCTGCCACTCAAAAATGGCACCAATGGCCTGATAAAAAAAACCCACCCGACCCTTTAAAAATGACCCCTTAGCTTCCCCCACCCTCCCGATCCCCCCAAAACATACCTGGTGGTCTAGTGGTGGTCCCGGGAGTGATCTCCCGTTCTCAGGCCGTCGGCTGCCACTCATGAAGATGGCGCCGATGGCCCTTTGCCCTTACCATATGACAGGGTATCCGTGCCATATGGTAAGGGCAAAGGGCCATCGGCGCCATCTTTATGAGTGGCAGCCGACGGCCTGAGAACGGGAGATCGCTCCCGGGACCACCACTAGACCACCAGGTATGTTTTGGGGGGCTCGGGAGGGTGGGGGAAGCTAAGGGGTCGTTTTTAAAGGGTTGGGTGGGGGTTTTTTTTAACGGGCCATCGGCGCCATTTTTGAGTGGCAGCCAAAATAGCGCCGATGGCCCGAGAGCGGGAGATTGGTCCCCGCTCCCCCACTGGACCACCAGGTAATCGTAAAAAGTTTTGGGGGGGTTCGGGAGGGTGGGGGAAGGTAAGGGGATAATTTTAAAGGGTCGGGCCTCACTACAAAAAAAATAACGATGTGAATCAGAACCAATTCCGATTCACATCACCCACATCACCCATGATCAGATTTTTTTCCCCCTCTAGCCGAACCCGATCGTTAAGACGATCGGGCACACGATTCACATCTCTACTACCTGATCCTCTTCAGCTATCAGCAAGATGATCTTCTTCTCTCAGTATTCCCAAGGTGAAAGCCTGTGGGTAGTTTCCCTTTAAAAATGTATCGCAGATTCATGGGTAAGGATTTGCTCTCTATTGAAAGTGAAATAGAAATTTTCCTATTTTGTTTACTTTCATTTTTTAAACAAAATGAAAGAAAACCAAAAGAAATTTTGTTCATTTTTCACTTTGATTCAAAGCAGCTGCCACCACTATTAAAAAAAAAAAAAAAAAAAAGCCAAAAAAGTGACTGAGTCCTTTTTCTCTTCCAACCCACCAAACCTCTTGCACTTTCCAGCTGTGCTGGTGCCATGACCGGGCCTGCTCACCTGGCACGACTGGCTACCAGCTCCTCTCTCAATCCCAGCTCTGCTCGACCACGGCATCCACGAGCGTCCCCAGGCCCATCAGGGCCTTCCACCTTGCAACGCTCCTCGCGCCTGGTCTCGGCGTCCTCCTCGACGTTGGCCCCACCACCTAGCGTGCACGGGGAACTCTGGCGAACTTAAAGGGCCAAGTGTGGGAAACCCTTGGGTAGTACCTGATTCTGACGTCACCTGAGCCCTGTATAAATGCAGGGTCAGACACTAGCTCATTGCCTTGGCAGTCGGTCGTACACTCCGGTGTTCTCTAGTTTGCCTGTTCCAGTGTCTCCTGTTCCAGTATCTCCTGTGTTTCTTGTTCCAGCATCTCCTGTGTCTCCTGTTCCAGCATCTCCTGTTCCTTCATCTCTCCATTCCTGGTAGTACCCTTTGGACTGATCTCACGGTACTACATTTGCTTGCTCTTGACCTTGTCTGACCGCTGCCTGGAACATGACTTTGCCTGACCTGACTACTCCCAGATTGACTACTGGTACTGACCCCTGCTTCGGCTGAACATTCTGGACTGATACCCTGGCCTTGATTCTCACTATCCTCTCGGACACTCTTTTCTGGCCTCCTGCGACCTCTGGACATTCTTGCTTTGACATCGACCACGCACTATTGTTCATGGTGGGCACTCCCCTGTGTTTCCTCTCTAGGAGATCCTGTGAGTCCCACCTAAGACCAGGCGTCCTGGGTAACCAAGGGCTCAAACTGAGGGAACCCCGGGTTGCTATTGGCGAAGCTCCAGCTAGCCTCTATCTCCTCCTGTGCTCCGCCTCCTGGTGGCAGGCGCTCTCTGGGTATGACTAGAGGGCCGTACCAATCCTGCACCAAGCGAAGGGTCCACCTCCAGCGCAAAAGGTTGCCAAGGCCATGGACTGAGCGGAGTCTCCCGCCTTGCAGGCCATCCCTGGCCTAGCTGCTGATGTCTGAGTACAACAGCGAACCATGGAAGCATTAGCTTAATCTGTGGAGAGACTATGGTCTCAACTGGATGATTCTGTTATGGCCAGCTCAGGGGGTTTTGCTCAAATCATGCCCCATGGGAATCATTGGCCCTCCCGCTCCATCCTGTTTCAATGGGGATCCGTGCCTCTGCCGAGGCTTCATCAACCAATGTTTTATGCAATTCACACTTCAGCCTGCCCTGCTTCCAAGTGAAACCACCACGATCACCTTCATACTCTCATGCCTTGAGGGGAAAGCTTTGGCATGGGCTTCCTCACTTTGAGAGCATTCTGATGACATCCTCCATCACCTCTCCCACTTCATCTCTGTGTTCAAGCGGACCGTCGAAGATCCCGGCCGACAGGCAGTTGCTGGTCATCATCTTCTCCTGCTCCGTCAAGGCTCGCATTTGCTCACCGAATTCACAGTGGAATTTGGAACATTAGCCACAGAACTGGGATGGCAAGAGGACTGCCTATGGGCAATCTATCTAGAGGGCCTGTCTCCAGCTCTCAAGGATGAGCTGGCTGCTCGAGAGATTCCTACATCTCTTGAAGACCTGATTTCCCTAGTTGGCAAGAATGACCATTGCCTAAGACAGTGGTACCAGGAGGTACAAGACCTCCGGCCTTCTGCCTCACACCCAGCTCATGCCATGAGCCCCCAGTTGAAGGCCTTATCGGCACCTCCTCCATCACCACAGGAACCTATGCAAATTAATCGTGGATGCCTGTCTCCTGAAGAACGTCTCCGATGTAAGAAACAAGGCCTTTGCCTTTATTGTAGTGGTTCCGGACACCTTCTGCAGTCCTGACCCATAAAGCCGGGAACTTGCAAAGCCTGAGCCCGGCGGGGGTCCCGAGCTTGGGCGCTACTGTTACTGGCCCCCAATTATTGCTTTCTGTGTCCCTTTCTAGGGAGTCACATTCCTTTGCCCCTACCGCACTCGTGGACACTGAGGCGAGTGGCAATTTTATCCTGGACGACATCGTCACACTTCTCCAGATTCCGCGTCAACCTCTGGAAGTACCTCTCCACATCGCATCAATCCAGGAAGAGCAGCTCCCTCGATGCATTACTCATTGCACCGTGGCCTTCCGCCTCACAGTGGGAACCCTCCATGAAGAGGAAATTTCACTGTACGTTTTGAAGCGTTCCACGCATCCGGTAATTCTAGGACTTCCCTGGCTCCAAGTACATGGACCCCCACTTCGACTGGCAATCCCTGCAGTTAATTCAGTGGGGATCCCAATGCCAGAACCTCTGTCTGCGACAGGTGTCTCCAGCAGTTACCATTCTGAACTCTGTAACCCTGCTCTGTATTCTGCTCCGTATTCTGACTCCATATTCTGCTCCATATTCTGACTTCAAAGATGTGTTCTCCAAACAAAATGCTGACATCCTGCCTCTACTCCGAGAATTCAATTGTCCCATTGAGCTCCTACCAGGTACCACGCCTCCCAAGGGAAGAACCTACCCTCTCTTGCTACCGGAGACCCAAGCAATGTCTGAGTACATTAAAGTGAATCTGGATAAAGGATTCCTAAGACCCTCCGATTCCCCATCAGGAGCCGGATTCTTCTTCATGAAGAAGAAAGATGGCAGTTTACATCCTTGCATTGACTACCGTGGGCTAAACATAAAGAAAAAAAACAGCAACCCCCCTAATCCTGAGCAACTACTGCCCAGTCTCAAATCTTCCCTTAATAGCCAAATTAATAGAAAATACTGTACAGAAACAGCTAGCTGAACACCTAGACAATAATAATATACTTTATTCATCACAACATGGTTTTTGCAAACATTACAGCACTGAGACACTACTACTCTCACTAACAGGTAATATTCTGATAGCGGAAAACATTACATTCTAATAATGCTAGACTTATCATCAGCCTTCGACACAGTAAACCATAAAATACTACTAAAAAGACAAGAAGAAATTGGATTGCATAGCAAAACAATAAACTGGTTCAGTTCATATCTAAACAATAGGTTCTTTCAAGTTCACATCAAAGACGTATTATCAGAAAAATTCAAGCTCGAAACAGGAGTACCGCAAGGATCAGCCTTGTCCGCAACCCTCTTTAACATATACATGCTGCCCTTATGCCATCTACTAGCAGGATTGGGAATCATACATTACATTTATGCAGATGACATTCAACTAATTCTACCAATCAATGACACAATAAAGAAAACGTTAAACATAGCTAACATGTACCTGGATATTATCAAACAGCTGTTAAACCGAATGGAACTTGTTATTAACATTGAAAAAACAGAATTTCTACACTTAGAATGGAAAAATATCGAAATCATTCAAACTCCAATAATACTCAAAAACAACCAGAAAATAGAACTAGCTGAAAAGATACGGAACCTTGGAATAATAATGGACCCAGAAATCAATCTAAAACAGCACATAATCACTAAAAGTAAAAGAAGGCTACGCAAAACTCATGATTCTCAGGAAACTAAAACCCTTACTAACACCTGCAGATTTTAGAACAGTGTTCCAGGCACTAATTTTCTCCAGCACTTACTACTGTAATGCACTTTTACTAGGACTCCTGAATACAATATTAAGACCACTTCAAATACTACAAAACACAACAGCAAGAATACTAACTGGAAAAAAGAAGGAGGGACCATATAACTGAAACTCTAGCAGAATTACAGTGGTTACCTATAGAACACAGAATAAAATACAAAGCCCTCTGTACCATACATAAACTAATACATGATGAAAAGGCAGACTGGCTGAACACAGCACTATGGGTACACGTCCCACACAGAAACTTTCGATCAGCGAACAAAGCACTATTAACTATTCCTTCAGTCAAAACAGCGAGACTAACCCAAGTTAGAGAAAGGGCTTTATCCTTTGCAGGTCCTACACTGTGGAACACAATGGCTCTAGAGAACAGATTACCAAGAGACCTCAAAACCTTTAAGAAAAGTTTAAAAACCTGGCATCTTAAACAAGCCTTTTACAAAGAGACCAGAGAATAGAAAGTATACAGGAATAGGCAGAAGAGCACCAGCACACAGCATTATTCTCAAAATGTGTCTGATAAAAGTTTAATAAGTAAACTTATTAAACTAAACAGCTAACTTAATAGTAATACACAGAGCATGTGAATTTTACCTGTGAATAAGTAACTTACAGGTATACATGGTCAAGACCTACATCACTAAGCAATTGAGTGTTTTTTATGACATAATGTAACCAAACATTTTGGCACCTGTTAGAATGTACTATAGTACACATTCACCTACTTTAATTTATATGCCTGCTTGTAAACCGTTGTGATGGTATATAACTGAACGACGGTATAGAAAATATTTTAAATAAATAAACGCCATGACTCGCAAGGATCGTTACCCTCTGCCACTCATTAGCAAACTATTTGATCGCCTACAAGGAGCCCAGATCTTTACAAAGTTAGATCTTCGATGAGCATACAATCTTGTACGGACCCAGCCAGAGGATATCTGGAAGACCGCCTTCAATATAAGGGACGGCCACTACGAGTATGTAGTAATGCCTTTCTGACTTTGTAACACTCCTGCAGTCTTTCAGAGTTTGATGAAGAGATCTTCCGGGACCTACTATACTCATTTGTCGTGGTATATCTAGACGATATACTGATCTTTTCCAAAGACCGCTCACATGTTCAAACAGTCCTCCAACGCCTCAGAGACAATCGTCTCTATGCAAAATTAGAGATGTGTATCTTCGAACAGACTCGTCTTCCATTTTTGAGCTACATTATCTCCAAACATGGTTTTACCATGGACCCTGAGAAACTCCAAGGAATTCAAGATTGACCCCCAGCCAGTAGGCCTCTGTGCCTTACAAAGATTCCTTGGATTTACAAATTATTACAGGAACTTCATTGCTAACTACTCCACGCTAGCTGCACCACTCACGGCCATGGCTAGGAAAGGTAGTAACCTTCAAGTTTGGAGCCCCAAGGCTCAATCTGCTTTCCACACCTTGAAAGAGGCCTTCTGCACAGGACCCTGTCTACGACACCCAGATCCTAACCACCCTTCGTCGTCGAGGTTGACGCCTCCGCCATTGGAGCAGGAATGGTCCTGAGCCAATATTCCTCCAAGGGGGCCCTAGTACCCTGCTCCTTCTACTTACACAAGTTTTCTCCTGCAGAGCAAAACTACACGATTGGGGACTGTGAACTCTTAGCCGTGAAATTGGTCCTTCAGGAATGGCACCCCTGGTTAGAAGGAGCACAGCATAAGTTCACGATCTTTACAGATCACAAGAACCTCAAACACTTAAAGGAAGCCCAGCTATTGAACCCCAGACAGGCCCGCTGGGTGCTGTTCTTTGAACGTTTTAACTTTGAACTCCGCTACCATCCAGCAGCAAAGAACACCCGAGCGGATGCTCTCTCTCGCTCTCTCGAGCCAGAAGATACACCCAAAACCCCTAGACACATCATTGACCCAGCTTGCATAACCCTCGTAGTTACCAACACGGTACAAGCAGGGAAGATGGTGGTCCCACGCCATCTCCGAGAGTGCGTCATCTGCTGGGCCCATGACTCAAAGTTGGCCGGCCATCCTGGCCAGGCTTGGACCCTTGAGATGTTAAGAAGACATTACTGGTGGCCTAGCATGGTTAAAGACTCCTGCAGTTATGTAGACTCCTTCCCCATCTGTGCATAGCAAAAACCTCCGACTGGCTGCCCTTGGGGACTCCTCCAACCTCTTCTGGCTCCCACCAAACCCTGATCAAGCATCTCTACTTACTTCATCGTCGATCTGCCCCCATCAAAGGGCAACACGATCATTTGGGTTATTATCAACCGCTTTTCAAAAATGGCCCACTTCGTTCCACTACAGAGCCTCCCTTCGGCTCCTGAATTGGCAAAACCCTTCCTTAATAATGTATTCCGCTTACATGAACTACCCAAAGAGATTGTTTCTGATCATGGGCCACAATTCGCTGCCAAGTACTGGAAGTCCCTGTATAAAAAGTTTGATATTACCCTGAATCTAACTTCGGCCTACCACCCTCAAGCGAATGGACAGGCCGAGAGGACTAACCACTCCCTGAAGACTTCTTAAGATCCTATGTCAATGATCAGCAGGATAACTGGTCCGATCTCTTGCCATGGGCCGATTTATCCCACAATACCCACGTCGCCTCTGCCACTGACATCTCTCCTTTCTCCGTAGTATTTGGTCGCCAACCACGCCTGCCTCTACCAGTGCCGTTGTTATAATTAGTGAGGTTTGGGTGGACCCTTGGACACTGTGGCAGCTGACCACAGCCACGGGGGAAGTCCCGTGGGTGTGGTCAGCTCTGGACACACAGGTCAGGCTCAGCTCTAGACAGTTTGAGAAGCCACCAGAGGTTGCAGTAGTGAGTAGAAGATGTAGCCCAGCTGGGCTAGTATTCCCCAGGGCGCTGGAACAGCGGTTCCTCCAGTAGCAGTGCTGTAGTGGAGAGTAGGGATGTGAATCGTTTTACGACGATTAAAATTATCGTCCGATAATTTTAATATCGTCTTAAACCGTTATGAAACACAATACAATAGAGATTCTAACGATTTATCGTTATAAATCGTTAGAATCGTGAGCCGGCACACTAAAACCCGCTAAAACCCACCCCCGACCCTTTAAATTAAATCCCCCACCCTCCCGAACCCCCCCCCCAAATAACTTAAATTACCTGGTGGTCCAGCGGCGGTCCGGAACGGCAGCGGTCCGGAACGGGCTCCTGCTATTGAATCTTGTTGTCTTCAGCTGGCGCCATTTTCCAAAATGGCGCCGAAAAATGGCGGCGGCCATAGACCAACAGGATTCGACGGCAGGAGGTCCTTCCGGACCCCCGCTGGACTTTTGGCAAGTCTTGTGGGGGTCAGGAGGCCCCCCCTAAGCTGGCCAAAAGTTCCTGGAGGTCCAGCGGGGGTCAGGGAGCGATTTCCCGCCGCGAATCGTTTTCCGTACGGAAAATGGCGCCGGCAGGAAATCGACTGCAGGAGGTCGTTCAGCGAGGCGCCGGAACCCTCGCTGAACGACCTCCTGCAGTCGATCTCCTGCCGGCGCCATTTTCCGTACGGAAAACGATTCGCGGCGGGAAATCGCTCCCTGACCCCTGCTGGACCTCCAGGAACTTTTGGCCAGCTTGGGGGGGGGCCTCCTGACCCCCACAAGACTTGCCAAAAGTCCAGCGGGGGTCCGGAAGGACCTCCTGCCGTCGAATCCTGTTGGTCTATGGCCGCCGCCATTTTTCGGCGCCATTTTGGAAAATGGCGCCGGCTGAAGACAACAAGATTCAATAGCAGGAGCCCGTTCCGGACCGCTGCCGTTCCGGACCGCCGCTGGACCACCAGGTAATTTAAGTTATTTGGGGGGGTTCGGGAGGGTGGGGGATTTAATTTAAAGGGTCGGGGGTGGGTTTTAGCGGGTTTTAACGATTTTAGCGGGTTTTAACGATTTTAACGATTTATCACGATATTTTACCCCCCCCAAACGGCAACAATACGATTCCCTCCCCCTCCCAGCCGAAATCGATCGTTAAGACGATCGAGGACACGATTCACATCTCTAGTGGAGAGAACTAAGAGAATGAGTACAATAGAACATTCACAGAGTCCCAAATATGGAGAAGCCCCGAGACAGGGAGAGCTGGCCCTTGGGAAGTGAGTACCAGATCCCTGGGAGCAGAGAGACTCATTGGCAAAGTACTCACACAGTGGGTCCATGTAGGAGATGGCACTGGCGCTGGAATGGAGGCAGGCCCTTGAGGAACAAGTACCTGGCTCCAAGGAGACAGCTCTGAGGAGTGTATGATAGTAGTACTCACTGATGGTGTCTGTAGTGAATTCTTCCAAGTAGAAGAGCAGATAGATGCAGGCAGTGGGTCAGGGAACATGGGCCCTCGAGGAGCGAGTACCGGTTACCTGATAGCGATCTGAAAGAAGCAAAAGAGGCCCCCAAGGAGCGGGTACCCCGTTAGCAGAAAGAGTCCAATGGAAGTTGGAAAGGCAGAGTAGCTGGTACGGAGAGCGAATCCCATCTGTAAGAATTCCCCTTGTTAACTCAATGGCTAGCAATAAACTGTAGGCTTAAATATCCGGGCAGCGTGACATCATCACAGGGGGACACCCCTGAGGAATGCGCCAATGAGGAAATAAGAATGAGGGCCACGTGGCGCGTGCGCCCTAAGGTACCTGTAGAACATGGCGGGAGGCAGCGCCCAAGCCGGTCCGGGGATGCCAGAGAGGACGGCAGGCGGACGCCGCGGCAGCCAGGCATCCATAAAAAACAGGAGGAGCCGCAAAAAAGGAAAGGTAGGCGGAGTGAAGCCGTCGGGAAGTGATGGTCGCAATAGCCACTTTCCATACCCTCGCCTGCAGCTCAGTCTATGGCACAGAAGATCCGCCTTCTCTAGAACCAGGTCAAGGAAAGACTGGGTCAGGCTGCCGAGAGAGCCAAACGCTTCACGGATGCTCATTGTCGCACTGCACCCCTGTTCCGGCCCAGCCAGAAGGTCTGGCTGAGTAGTAAACACATCAGACTACGTCTTCCTTCCCAACATCTGGCTCCCAGATTCATCGGACCATTTCCGATCACCCAACGCATTGGTGCGGTTACCTACCAGCTGCAACTTCCCACCTCCATGGGAATCCACAACACATTCCATGTGTCTCTGTTAAAGCCATTCATCTTGTCCTGGCCCTCTCGAAGACCTCCTGAGCCTACACAACTCGCTGCAGAACCTGAGGACATCCTCCAAGTAAAGGAGGTCCTGGATGTCCGCCGCCATAGAGGCCATTGGGAATACCTCTTGTCATGGGAGGGCTTCGGGCCGGAGGAGAACTCCTGGGAGTCCTCCCACCATATCTAATACAAAGACCTCCTTGCTGAGTTCCACCAGACCCATCCTGAGAAGCCCAGGCCAGTAAGGGGGAAGCCTAGAAGGGGGGCTACTGTTGCGCTTCCCGGCTGCGCTGGTGCCGCGACCAGGCCTGCTCACCTTGCGTGACCATCTACCAGCTCCTCTGTCAATCCCAGCGCTGCTCAACCTCGGCATCCACGAGCGTCCCAAGGCTCATTAGGGCCTTCCACCTCATAACGTTCCTCACGCCGGGGCTCGGCGTCTTCCTCGGCGTCTGCCCCGCCCCCTAGTGCGTGCACGGAACTCTGGTGAACTTAAAGGGCTAAGTGTGGAAAATCCTCGGGCGGCACCCGATTCTGACGTCACCTGAGCCCTGTATAAATGCAGGGCTCAGACACTAGCTCATTGCCTTGGCAATCGGGTCGTACACTCCTGTGTTCTCTAGTTTGCCTGTTCCAGCGTCTCCTGTGTCTCCTGTTCCAGCATCTCCTGTTCCTTCGTCTCTCCATTCCTGGTAGTACCCTTCAGACTGATCTCACGGTACTAACCTTTGCTTGCTCTTGACCTCGTCTGACTGCTGCCTGGAACTAACCTCTGCCTGTCCACTGACCTTGTCTGACCGCTGCCTGGAACTTGACCTTTTCCTGACCTGAATACTCCCAGGTTGACTACAGGTATTGACCCCTGCTTCGGCTGACCATTCTGGACTGATACCCTGGCCTTGATTCTCACTATCCTCTCGGATACTCTCTTCTGGCTTCCTGCGACCTCTGAACATTCTTGCTTGGACATCGATCGGGCACCCTTGTTCATGGTGGGCACTTCCCTGTGCTTCCTCTCTAGGAGATCCTGCAAGGCCCACCTAAGACCAGGCGGTCCGGGTAACCAAGGGCTCAACCTGAAAGAACCCTGGGTTGCTATTGATGAAGCTCCAGCTAGCCACTGTCTCCTCCTGTGCTCTGCCTCCTGGTGGCAGGCGTTCTCTGGGTCCAACCAGATGGCTGTACCAATCCTGCACCAGGCCAAGGGTCCACCTCCAGCGCAACAAAACCCATGTAAATAAAGGACTAACTGGCCCCAGGTCTCCTCCGAAATCCCCCACCTCTCCAATCCAGGACTTACCACATTGGCTGTCTTCCAAGTATAGGAACAATCCCCAAGCAATCCTGCCCTGCTGCTCCGGCTTTTCAAATGGCTACCAGTCAAACCAAGGACAGTTGCCATTATGTTGTATTGCAGAATCTGGAAAAAAGCTGATGGAGTAGGACCTATGTTGGAGGGGTGGGAGGATGAGCAGAAATTTAAGTGAATTTGGTGGTCATAACGAGAAGACCTTTTTTTTTTGTTTTTTTATTTTTCATGAATTTTTTTTTCAAGTTCACACCCCTGTGCATGAGTAGAAAATATACTGCAAGCAAAGTTACTTTATGAATGCTAGTAATGCAGGGACTTTAAAAATTGACCCCTTTACACTTTGAAGGCAATATTCCAGTATCCTCTAAGCAGCTCAGATAACCAGCTAATTTTAGCCAGTTATATTAAGATGAATCTTCAGCTCAACCCAGTCGGCTAGTTTTCAGCTGAAATTATCCTAAATCTAGTGTGCTAAATCATAGCTGGCAAGATTTCAAGTGCTCAAAATCCGTTCCTAATCTCAGCCAGCCAGCGCTGAAATTCAGCATAAGTCAGATATATCCTCTCCCCTTCCCAACTTCTAAATACAAATATCTCCTTATCTCCATTTCCCCAATCTCTTTTGTCTATTAAATAAAGTTCTTTCCCACGGCAATACCCTGATTTCTTTTAAATAAAGCAAATGTTCTATCCCGTGCCAGTGCTCCAGTTTCCACCCTCCCAATCCAAACATGTAATTGGTCAAGAGGTTCCACTCACACTCAAACCCTCCCCTCTCACAGACTCCCCAAAGCCTCCAAAGAGCTGAGCTGGGAAGAGGACAGCTTACCTCCTCCTACCTCAGCTGAATTATAAGTGCTTGTAGCATATCAGCACGTAGTGCTATGCACAGACATTGTTTTGTTTCATTTTAATTTTTATTTCATTTATTGGTTCCTTTTCATTTCTTTAAATTAAAAACAAAAACCTCTCAAACATCAAAAAACTGAAAAAAAAACCCACCACAAAATAAAATGAAAAACAAATGTCAAGTCTGTAGTAGCCCTGACCCACCACTCCCACTATGGGAAATGGTGCTGGCAGTCCTCAGATGATGCCTCTTGTCACTGTTGTTTTTACCATACCAAATGGTTCCAGCCTGAGCTTGTCTGGCTCTATTTTGCACCTAATACATAAACAAAGGCACCAACCTCAGTCTTCTGGTGCTATTTCTAATAGCAGTGGGACAGAAGCTCCTATGCCATGAAGAAATTTTAAGCTACAGGGAAGAAGCTCCAGGGCTTAGCGAAGTCTAGAAGTGTTGGGTAATTTTTGCAACCAGTGACAGCATCCATTTTTTTTCAAAATGAAATGAACGAAAACAAAATACATTTTATTAATTTTTCTTTGATTTCAGTTTAAACGTGAATTGAAATGAAGTACACAATTCTGTTAAAATTTCCCTTTTCATTTCAAACAAATGCATATCCCTATCCAGCACTAAGTGTTCAGTTATTCACTGCATTGTCATTGAAGGAATACATTCCCATTCAGACCTCTCTGATAGGAAAAGAACCACTCATCATCAGGATATACTGATCCATTTCTGGTCTTACCCCACTGTTTCCTTGGGCTTTATATACCTGCTTTTCCTAAGGAATATAGAGCCAGGAAATCTTAATGCAACAGGATGAAACTAGGCCTAGATGGGACTGTTCTGAAAAAAATGAGTTGGCAACCCATTCTCTACTAAACGTTGTGCATCAAAGTGGGTCAGTCTCAGGTAATCCCTTCTAATCATATGCACAACATTTTTGGTATCGCTGAAAACTACTTTGATTACAGCAACAAAATATTCAGTAGTAAACCTATGAAGAAAACATAGGCTAAAACTGACTAGCAAAAAGCTAAATGCTTTTGACTTAAAATGTATGCTTTTTCAAAGTCTTAAACATCAAAATCTTTTTCTCACCAGAAACAATATTTCCTGTAGGCAACAATTTTCTTTTTTTTGGCATTTATTTAAAGCAGAGGCTCAAAAGAACATGAGAAGCTGTCATGGTTTAATCTGTAGTGTTCCCATGCCTGCTGCTCAGTCTTCCCTTCACAAGGAGTCCTCAGTGAGCCTTGCTCCCAGTCTTGCCTGTCACCTCCTCACCGATTGTCCAAGTCCAAGCCTCCCCTCTAACAAAGGCTTCCAGTGAGCTTCGCTCACAGTTCTGCTTCTCAAACCCTCACTAGTCAGACCATGCCTCAGCCTCAGTCCTATTTAACCCAGCCTACTTAATACTTCAGTGCCTCTTCATCAAGTCACCTTGGCTCCCTGACTTGGCCACATTGTATTTGCTATCCTGTCTTACCTTTTGGCCCACTCAGGCATCCTGACTTGCCTTGCAGCTTCTCTTGGTCTCTTGCCTTGCTCTGGGCCACCCAAGCCTCCTTGTCTTGCTCTGTGGCCCCCTAGGCTTTTTTGCCTTGTCTTATGGCTTCCAGTCCTGCTAGGTTCTCCTTACAGCCTTGTGTCCTATTAGACTGTCTAGTTTATTGTTGCCTGTTCTGTCTAGTTCAGACCTGTCCTTGTTCAGTCCTGTCTTGGTTCCTGTCTTTGCTGTGTATCTTGTATCCAGGCCTAGTCTGCATTTTGTCTGTATCAAGTCCCAGCCTGTGTCCAAACTCCCAGCCAGCATGGGTATCCAGCTCCCAGTCTTTTCCATGATGTACAGCCGGAGACAAGCCCTACTGGTCCCTAGAACTCAAGGGTTCAACTTGCAAGGAGGGGTTAGATAGTCAGAAGACAAGCTCCAGACCTGCCCTGAAGCCCTTTATTGTCTCTGTGACAGTGCTTCTAGACTCTAGCTTGCCAGTTCATGACAGAAACCCAGCACGCCAATTACATTTTAAAAACATGTATTAATACACAATAAGATATAGTGGAACTAGAAAAGGTACAGAAAAGGGTGACCAAAATGACAAAGGGGAATGGAATGGCTCCCCTATGAGGAAAGTCTAAACAGGTGAGGACTCTTCAACTTGAAGACAGCTGAGATGGGATATGAGAGGTTTGTAAAATCATGAGTGGACCAGATAAATAGGAAAGAACTATTTACCCTTTCAAATAGAACTAGGAGCAGGGAACGTGCCTGAAACTTACTGGTAGCAGTTTTAAAACAAAAGGGAGAATTTTTCACTTAGCACACAATCAAGCTTTGGAATTTGTTTCCTAAAGATGTCACCAAGGCATCTAGCATAGCTGGCTTTAAAAGGAGTTTGGTCAAGTTCCTGGAAGAAATGTCCATAAACAAATATTAGCCAGGTAGATTTAAGGAAAGCTATTGTTTATCCCTGGAAGTGATCAGTAAGGAATAGATCTGCCAGGTAACTCCTGATGATCATGGTTGGCAAATAGTTGAAGTCAGGATGCTGGGTTGATGGGCTTTTGGTCTTTTGGACTTAGCCAGCATGGCATGACTTATGTTCTTAACATTTGAGATCCATATTCAGTGTGTTTGTCTAAGTGTGGCACTTAGCCAGATAAATGCCAGGGTTTAAAATTCCACCAGGTCTGACCACCCCTAGCATATTTAGATGGTTTCCTATCCAGTCAAAAATTTATCTGGTTATGTCACGGGTGTTCTGAAGACATTCTGTAGTGGAACACCATTTCCAGCTATAAAGGTCATTTATCAAATCACGTTATGGCATTTTCGCATGCATTAATGCGTTTTTGCATGCGAAAAAAACCTTAACACATGCGATAAGCATCATAATGCATGGTGTGATGCAAATTTTTAAGTGGGGAGGGATTGGGAAGGAGTCAGGGGCAGGAATTCCATAAAAGTGGGCTGCACAATTTTAACACTGAAAATAACTATCTTTTTTAATTGGGTTAAGCTGCACAATGTCATGCAATATGCTCCTAACAGGGGGGGGGGGGGGTGGTGGAACAGCGAGAGAAACCTCTGCAGGTGGCATCATAGTAAGCAGCTATTTATGCTTCTATAGGAGGCCCACCTAGTAACGCGAGATGAGATTTATGTAGTAGTGTAGGGGTTAGGGGCCACTTACATGCAGAGTGAGACGTGCGAACAGAACAGTGCACTCTTGTGAAGATTTGATGCCCTTCGGAGTGAGGAAACTCACACAACGATGAGATTTGTACAATGTTCTCTCAACCTAGCTTGATGTTACCCAGGTAGAGAGTCCATCAAGCTAGGTTGACAGAACATTGTACAAATGTTATCGTTGTGTGAGTTTCCTTACTCCGAAGGACATCAAATCTTCACAAAAGTGTACTGTTCTGTTCGTATGCATGTAAAAGTGGCCCCTATGCCCCTACACTACTACCTAAACCTCACCTCGAGTTACTAGGTGGGCCTCCTATAGTAGCATACATAGCTAACTACTAGAAGGGTCTTGTAGATCATCTTTCTCTTTCTCTCTCTCATATGAAATCAGCACTTTGCAGGTAGGAAAATGCAACTATGTAGGAATTACCACAAAGTGTGAATGCACTTTGTGGTGATACCTGTGCTAAGATTACATTACAATAAATAGGCTATTACCATAAAACATCCCCTTTTCCTATTATGAAGCCAAAGAGCGGTCCTAAAGGTAGCTGGATACACTTCTCCAGAATATCCTGGCTAATTTAACCATAGAAGTTTTCCAGCCAGTGAGCAGCTGAATATGGACATTTTTTTGCTTTTCTTATGGAGGGGGCAGGAGGGGAAGGAGATGCAATTAAACCTTTATCACCAACCATTTTTTTTTATATCATATCCGTTCATCCTGTTCCTGCTAGCCTTTGGATAATGTACTTATGTCTTTAGAGCAGAGGTTGCTGTGAATCATATTTTATTGTATTATTGATGCCAATGCACTTCGTGTTCAGTCAGAGAGACCTCAGTCTTTGTTTTTGCTCTGTTCTTGCAGTCTGCTGTGTAAGAAAGAAATTCTGTACCCTAGGTCGTAAAATATTCGTTTTCTTAAACTAAGTGGAACAAATTACTAAATCTATTTATCTCTCATGAAAGAAGGAGTTTGCGTGACAGACATATTTTTTAGCCCTCTTTATTTACTATCACACTCTCATGAGTAATGCCATGATTGGATAATTCTTGTATCTATTCCTGCAAAGAATCCAATGACAGATAGATTTAAAAAAAATATGAAATACCAGGCTGCAAAATCGCAAGGGCTATTAGCACTGATCTGCCTTCATTAGAATAGATTTCCAATATGTAATCTATAACAAGTGAATTTCCTGTTTTAAAGCCAAAGAAATCATGATCTTGATGCCCAATGGGAAATACTAGCATCTAATCACTGAGAAAATCTATATTAATAGTACTAAGAAAATATTTGCTATATATTATATCTCTGTACTGAATAAGCATAGCGCTCAAGCAATTCTATGTAAAATCTTAATAAGCTAAAGTTCCTAACATGGATTAGTGTCTTTAATAGAATCTTAAGGCTAGGGTTAGATATGGAAATTCATTATGGTCAAAGTGTTTGTTACAAAGAAGTAAGAGCAAATCCATTTTCATTAAATAATCTGTGCAGGTCATTGCCAAGTAATGATGAGCTCTTGCCTGAAAGCCTCACTCGAGAACATGCGATGGACTATATGAGACCTTGTTGAGAAAGAAGTGGTCACATTTTCTGTAACTGCAGTTTGCAATCAAAGAGTCTTTATACTTTTCAAGTTCTTTGTGACATGCCGGTTCAATAGACATTCAATTGAATATGCCTGAAGTTTAATATTTTATTTCACTTTCAATCCAGTGCATAATTTATCCTCCATGTTTCCCTAATTCTAATTTTTGAAGTACAATGCAAGAGATTTGTTTGCATAAGATAAATAAATCATGATACCCAGTAGCTAGTCTGGCTATATAGTGAGCAGGTCTAGATCATTTTAATAGCACTTTTCAAATAGTAATAAAGGAAGAAGATACTCATGAAGCAGTAGAGAATGTGTGTGCATGTGAAGTTTTAAAATGATTTTGACATAACACTACACCAAAGGCTGCTAAATAAAATTGCCATTGTGAAAGTAGACAATTGCCTCTCTTCACTGAGGCATTCTCTCTACTCCTGCTTTTTAAATCTATGTCAAAATCGATATATTCTTACCATATGCAGTTCTTCTCTATTCAGTTCTGAAAATAGAACGAATGTACATTTGCAAGGATCCATTGAAATTTGTTAAAAAAAAAAAAGAATTGGTGGTGGAGAAAGCATGCCTGTTGATTTAGAGATATTTCTAAATCACAAAACAAGGACACTGTTTAAATGATAAAAGTTAAGGGACTGGCCCATTTGGAGGATCTTAGTTAGATTTCCAGTTCAGGTCCCTGCCCCCCTCATCAGCCAGAGCTGGGGATGTTGTGAATGCAGAACTCAGAGCTGCAGGGGGTGGGCCCTTTTAGTCACCACACAATGGTGATGCACAGTGACTGAATTTAAGGGTCATGACTGCAGGGTTCCAGAAGGATCCCTAGTTTACAGCCTTCTGCCAAGGACCACTGTTGCAATGACGGTGCCAGAGAAGCTGGAAGGGAATATAACAGGGAAAAATTTCCCCTGCGTAAGATGTGAATAAAGGCTGATGGTTCTGACTGAGCAGGAAGCTCAAAGAAGCAGGAGGATATTATAAAAAAAAATACAAGAAATAAAAGCTGGATGAAATCTTGTCAATTTTAAAATTACCCTAAATTTAAGTATTAATTTAGCTGCTTTTTAATACACGTTATCCACAAATCTGAAGAAACTAAATTGTCAGGTTCCTGCTGACCTCCAGATACTCCCAGATATAGAGCAGGGCTGAGAGTACTCGGACTGGACCTAGGAAAGGCTGGAGACAGGCAGTGCCAGATTAAGGCCATCTGATGCCCCTCAGCCCTTCCATAGCTTTATTAACAAGATATTAAGCCTCAATAAGACATTAAAAATTCATTTCCTAGCATGTAGCAGATGGACTCAGGACCAATGGGTATTGTGTACTCCTGCTAGCAGTTGGAGACGGATCAGATTTCAATCTGACGTCAGCCCCTAGTACATATACACCTGCAGGAAGTGCAGCTCTTCAGTATTTTCCGTCTCCATAGCAGTTAAGGACTATCTGCACGCTCTCAAGCGTTAGACCAAATTTAAAGAAGAAAACCCAAAATTGAAAGAAGAAAACCTACCTGAAGACGAGCCCCGCTCTCCTGCAGTGATACCCTCTGGTCCCTCCCCCAGTCGAGATTCCCGAGGTGATTTCCGTGGTCCCTCGGAGGTGAGCCTCGGTCCGGCGGCCGAATCGCAGCGAGGACCTAGCCCCCGATCCTTCGGACGCGGCTGAGAGGCAGTGGGTGCACCCTCGAGCGTGGCGGTGAAGGTATTTGCCCTCTCCCCCCGCAGCCAGAGACCGCCCGGGACGAAACCGGGAAGCGCCGAAGACAAGGTAAGGTAGAAATCTTCTACTCGAATCCGGTCTCCGAGGGTCGAGGACGAGCACAGGTCACCGACCGGGACCAGTGCCACCGGGTTGATCTGCCCTAGCAGGGCCAAGCCCCGGCATTCCAAGAGTCTGCCCACGTGGAGACTCTCCGTGGGGGTCGCCATATTGCCCGTGTGCTCACCGTCGCCATCTTGGCCTACTCGCCACACCGTTCGCCTCCGAGCGCACATCTCCGAGCCAGGCACACAAAGCACTTGTGCACATAGACTTACGCGCGCATAAACTTTTGCGGGCATAACTTGCACGCACATAGCCGAGTTCATATCTACGGCACTGCCGCGCGCACAACTTACACGCTCAATCTAAGCGCACTGGAGCGCATAAGATTTACGCGCCGACAACCATGGCACCCCCAGGAACAGAAATTAAAGCGCAAGGCCTCTGCCCAGCATGCCACATCAGAGCTGCACAAAGCGAGGAGGCCGACGCCCTATGCACGCAGTGCGAAGAGGCCCTGGGAGATCCAGCTCAGGGCCAGTCCCACCCAGGGCCGAGTTCCAGCTCCACAGGGGGCACCCCGGACCTAGCCAGGGGGACCCCCACACAGACGGGGACCCCCAAGGAACCAGCACCCCTCGGCTTTGATCCAGCTTCCATATCATGGGTGGAGTTTTTCAAGGGGATTCACGCCTTTGTTCAAATGCAAACTGAACCTCTGGCTGTTCAGCCACATGCTCCACTAGAGGACCCACATGCTCCAAGCCCCTCAAGACCTAGGCACAGGCTCCCATTACCCAGAAGCCCCACCTACGAGGACTCGGACACTTCTGAGGAAGAAGCGGAACCCCTAGAAGAAGGGGAGCTCCACCCGGGGACAGAGCCTCACTGAACCATGAGACGCTTCTTCACAAAGGACGAGCTCCCGGCCCTGGTCAATCAATGTCTGACGGAGCTCGCTATCCCGGGCCCAGGTACTTTGGGGGATCCGAAACTGAACCCCCTGCTGGAGGGACTTCGCCAGACTTCTCGACATTTCCCTCTGTTACAAGCAGCACAACAGCTGATTGACCTGGAATGGAATGCTCCGGAGTCCGCATTCAAAGGGGGACAAGCCTTGGCAGCCCCGTACCCCCTGGACCCAGCAACCAAAGATCTTCTTGCATGCCCTAGAGTGGATGCTATGGTCTGCGTGGTCTCTAGGCGCACCACTATCCCAGTGGAGGGAGGAGTTGTGCTCAAAGATGCACATGACCGATGTCTGGAGTCCATCCTCAAACAATCATTTGACATCGCCGCTATGTCTCTACAAATTGCGGCCTGCTGTACCGTGGTGACACGTGCCTGCTTATCATAAACCAGGAACAACACCCCGGGAGAAGACATGGAACCAGCGGTATCATTCCTAGCTGACGCTGCCTCTGACCTAGTGCGCACAGCGGCCAGAGGAGTGTCCTCTGCGGTGGCTGCCAGGAGACAACTCTGGCTCCGAAGCTGGTCGGCCGACGCATCTTCCAAAACGCGCCTCACAAGGATGCCCTTCAAAGGATCCCTCCTGTTCGGCAGCGAACTAGAGAAACTGGCCGACAAATGGGGCGAGTCCCCATTGCCGTGACTGCTGGAAGATAAGACAAAGAGAAATCAGCGTCCCTTCCCCAGGTCCTCCAGGGGCAGAAGTTCGCAGCGCTTCAATCCCTACAGGAACAACTATCAAGCGCCCCGCCCTTCGGGCAGGAACAAGTCCTTTCAGACCAAGTACAACAAGAGGGGAGCCAGCTCGGGTACGGGCCCCAGCCGCACCACACAATGAGATTCAGCCGACCCATCCCAGGGAAGAAGCCATAGGGGGCAGATTAGCCCTATTCTACCGCAGATGGGTCGAGATAACCTCAGACAAGTGGGTCCTAGCCATCATTCGGGAGGGGTACTACCTGGATTTCCTACGAACCCCTCCGGACAAGTACGTGGAGTCCCCCTGCCACTCCCCCGCCAAGAGGGCGGCAGTGGAAGCTACACTGTCCAGGCTACTGGCACTCAAGACCATAACCCCAGTACCTCCACAGGAAATAAATACTGGCCATTATTCAATTTATTTTATCATTCCCAAGAAAGAGGGAACATTCAGGCCCATCCTGGATCTCAAGTCAGTCAACCACCACCTCAGGATCCCTCGCTTCCGCATGGAAACCCTACGATCCGTTATAAGGGCGATACAACCAGGAGAGTTTCTCACATCCCTGGATCTTTCGGAGGCCTATCTGCACATCCCCATTCATCAGGAACATCAGCGCTACCTACGCTTCAAAGTCCTGAACCGTCACTACCAGTTCCGGGCACTACCCTTCGGGTTAGCCACAGCACCCCGGACATTCACCAAAGTAATAGTGGTGGTGGCGGCAACACTGAGGAAGGAAGGAATCCTTGTTCACCCCTACCTGGACGATTGGCTGATCAGAGCAAAGTCACCGGAGGAAAGCCGCCAAGCAACCAGCAGAGTCATAACCCTACTGGAAAGCCTAGGATGGGTAGTCAACACAAACAAAAGTTCCCTACAGCCCTCACAGTCGCTGGAATACCTAGGAGTCCGATTCAACACCAAAGAGGACAAGGTCAGCCTGACCCCCACAAGGAGATCAAAATTGTGGAACCGGCTACAAACCTTGCTGAACGATCCTCGTCCCGCAGCATGGGACTACCTGCAAGTCCTTGGGCTGATGGCATCCACACTGGAAGTTGTGCCATGGGCGCGAGCCCACATGAGGCCCCTACAGCGCTCACTCCTATCACGGTGGAGCCCAAGGTCCCAGAACTACACCGTACATCTACCACTCCCGGGCAGAATTCGGACCCAGCTACAGTGGTGGCTGCAGGCCAGCCACATGAGCCGGGGATCAAAACTATCCTCCCCAACTTGGACTCTACTCACCACAGATGCCAGTCTACGAGGATGGGGAGCACACTGCGAGGAGCTAACCACCCAAGGGCAGTGGAACGCAGAAGAGGTGGGATGGAACATCAACCACCTAGAAGCGCAAGCAGTCAGACTAGCCTGCATGCGGTTCGTCCACAGACTTCGAAACAAAGCGGTCAGAGTAATGTCGGACAATGCCACGACAGTGGCCTATATCAACTGGCAGGGGGGAACCAGAAGCCAACAGGTGTCCCTAGAAATAGACCCCTGATGGCGTGGGCGGAAGCAAACCTCCAGGAGATCTTCGCCGTCCACATCGCCGGGAAAGACAACATCACGGCAGACTTCCTCAGCAGGGAAAGTCTAGACCTAAGAGAATGGAGGCTGTCACCCACAGCCTTCAAGATGATAGTGGATCGGTGGGGGACACCAGACATGGACCTTCTGGCAAACAGATCCAACGCCCAAGTACCCAGATACTTCAGCCGCAGGCGGGAACCGCAGTCCCAAGAGATCGATGCCCTGGTACAGCCCTGGCCCCCGGGGACTCTACTATATGCCTTCCCGCCGTGGCCCCTACTGGGCGCAATCATTCACAAGATACACCTACACAAGGGACTAGTTCTTCTGGTGGCTCCAGACTGGCCAAGAAGACCCTGGTACGCAGACATGAGAAGACTGCTGGCAGGGAACCCACTACCCCTGCCCCCACACAGGGACCTGCTACAACAAGGTCCGATCCTCCACGAGGACCCATCTCAATTCTCTCTTACGGTCTGGCCATTGAGAGGGCTCGCCTGAGAAAGAGCGGGTACTCAGGGGCGGTAATCGACACCCTCCTCCAAGCACGCAAGTTCTCCACATCACTAACGTACATAAGGATCTGGAGAGTATTTGAAGCCTGGTGCGAAGACCACAACATCAAACCATGCTCATTCACAGTTCCCGTGATCCTGGAATTCTTACAGAATGGACTACAGAAGGGCCTGTCCCTCAACTCCATCAAGGTACAGGTGGCTGCCCTGTCATGCTACGGCTCCAAGAGCGAGAGAGACAGCATAGCCTCTCACCCGGACGTGTCACGCTTCCTGAAAGGAGTCAAACACATTCGCCCACCACTAAAGTGACCGGTACCTCTGTGGAATCTCAATCTCGCTTTGGACTTCCTAGGGGGAACCGCCTTCAGACCCCTACGAGGCCTTTCCCTTCGCTTGTTAACCTTGAAGATGGTGTTTTTGCTGGCGTTGTGTTCAGCCCACCGCATATTGGAACTACAAGCACTGTCCTGCCGCGAGCCGTTCCTCAGGCTCACCCCGGGGTCCATCCAACTACGCACGGTCCCCTCCTTCCTCCCCAAAGTGGTCTCACACTTCCACCTTAACCAGACCATCTCGCTACCAACGACGGATGGCCGGAAGAATTCGGAAGAAGCCCGTAGTCTCTGCCACCTCAACATCGGCAGACTCCTATCCAGATACCTGGAAATGTCCGAGCCCGTACGAAAAACGGACCACCTTTTCATCCTTCACAGTGGAAAGAGACAAGGGGAAGCGGCCTCATGGGCAACCATCGCCCGCTGGATCAAGGAAGTCATCAAGGCGGCCTACGTAGAAGCTGGCAAGCCACCACCTCTACAGGTCAAGGCCCATTCTACCAGAGCCCAGGCAGTATCGTGGGCAGAAACTAGAATGCTGTCACCTGCCGAGATCTGCAGGGCGGCGACATGGTCCTCCATCCATACCTTCTCCAGATTCTACCGTCTGGATGTTCAGGCTCGGGAGGACACTGCATTTGCAAGGGCAATACTAAGTGGGTCATGGGCAGCCTCCCGTGACCCGGATCGGAAGTAGCTTTTATACATCCCATTGGTCCTGAGTCCATCTGCTACACGCTAGGAAATGGAGAAATTACTTACCTGATAATTTTGTTTTCCTTAGTGTAGACAGATGGACTCAGCATCCCACCCTTGGCTGCCGTAACACAGGGCTTTCAAAGGTTCAAGGGTAAGTCATGTTTTTCATTTACCTAGGGCATCCATCCTGCCAGGTGTCGACGCTTTCCGGTTGAGTACACTGGCGGCCTCCAGCTATAGTCAATCAACCAGTTCAAGTTAATCAAGTTAATCAAGTTTAACGTTTAACCAAGTTATGAAGTTATCCAAGTTAACCTAATTATTAAGTTAATCAATCAGTCAGTCACACATATATCCACAATGCTTTTCGAGGAGAATACTGAAGAGCTGCACTTCCTGCAAGGGTATATGTACTAAGGACTGACGTCAGATTGAAATCTGATCTGTCGCCAACTGCTAGCAGGAGTACACTATACCCATTGGTCCTGAGTCCATCTGTCTACACTAAGGAAAATGAAATTATCAGGTAAGTAATTTCTCCAGTTTTTCCCAGTCCAGACCCCACAACTATATTAAATATAAACTTTTTTAAAAATTGTATTTATTTAACACTAAATAATAGTAAGCAATATAAGCAAATGTTTTACTTACAACTAGGAAGCAACAGAAAAAATACACATTTTCAACACACTGTGGTGTCCCTCTTCTAGGGTTGCCAACTTTCAATTATAAAAATTCCAAACATTTGGATGTGCTAAGTAAAATTTTAGCCAATAAGTGTCCATCCACTTCCATACATGATTATTATTGTATAGGGCCCCACTGAGAGTTTGGCCTAGTATCCAGATCATGCAGTTCAGCAGGGGTGGGCCAAACCTTTACACACTGAGAGCCACAAAACCAGAATTCATAGAAGCAGGGAGCCTCTATAGAAGTAAGGGGGAATGTCTCCACACCTGAAAGAAAAGGCCAAGCTTCTCTCTCCCACCCATCAGACACACATACATACATACTCACCCTCTCAGACACAAAGACACATATACACCTTCAAACATACAGACTCCCACACACACAGTCACCCTCTCAGACACAGAGTCACACATACTCACTCTCTCAGGACACAAAGACTCACACACATATACTCTCTCAGACACAGATACACATAGTCTATCAGACACAAAGACACATATACACACACACACACACATCCCCTCAAAAACACCACCCCCGAAGACAAACACACACACACAGACACAAACTCACCCTCTTAGACACAAAGACAAACAAGCATTTACCCTCTCAGGACACAATGACTCACATACACATACACACACACAAAAAGACACAAACCCTCTCAGATACAAAGACACATATACATTCACCCTCTCAGACACAGGACACACACATATTCAACTCCTCAGGACACAGAGACTCACACACACACACACACACACACACACGCACACCCTCAAAGACACACACACAAAGATACAAACTCACCCTTCCAGATACAAAGACACACACACACCCTCTCAGGACACAAAGACACACTCACACACACACACACACACACACACACACTCACCCTCTCAGGACACATGCGCACATACCCTTTCAGAAAACAAAGACACACACACATACACACTCACACTCTCAGGACACAGACTCTCACACACACATATTCTGCTGTTGTGCTTCTGCTCATGAACTCAGTAAGTGCCCTCCACCTTAGCACTGCCATATTATTACACTGGCTGGTTCCACAGCCAGTGTATGCAGCTTGCAAGATACCTGTTGGCCACCACTCACAGATGCAGAAGACAAGCAGAAACTCATCAAATTCAGAATAAAGTGACCATAACTATAACTAGAAATGTGCAGACAAAAACTGAACTAGAAACCCTAATAAGCCAGATTGTTATGCAATGCAACAATAGAAAAACAGAAATATATCTCTTCCTCATAAAACATAAAACAATTAAATCAAGTAATATAAAACATCCATCACAATAATAAAATCATATTTTTTTAATAGTTTAATCTATTGTTTGCTTGCATTTCAATATTCAAGCAGCCTTCATGAGATGGTTTTATTATTGATTACTCACTCACAAGGCTGGAACTACTCTCTCCCAAGGTGGTGAAGGCTCCTCCTCCCTTCCATGGCCCCTTCCTGGTAGGGGGAGAACAAAACAAAAAAGCCTATTAGGGAGAGTTGAGAGCACAGGGAATGCTGATCCCAACACATACACTAAAACACATTCCCAGAGATGCCAAGGGTGGTCCATGCCAATGAGTGAGATTGAAGGCCAAAGAGTGAGATTTTTCAGGCAGTTTGTCTAGGGTATAAATCTGGACTATCTTGGACCTTCTGTGAGCTGTTCCCTGTACCATGGAAGGCAGATGGCATTTTCCCTGTCTTAGAACAGTAAACACAGTCAGAGTCTGCAATGCTATTACTATTTGGGGAATATATCGCTGATCTTCCTTCCAGCTTGCAGTCTCCTGCTGGCTCAGTTTCCTCTCTCTGCCTGAGTGTGGCTCCCGATTAGGGCCAGTGCAAGGTATTAGGAATTCTAGGTGAAACATACAGCCGTGAGATCCCCACCACTCATGGCCCTCTCCTCACATAATTAAAAATTATGTATTTCTAACATATTTTACATGAAAAAGACCAAAGCGCTCTTCTGAGGTAAAAATATCACTTAGAATAATATGTATTTACATGCACTGCTGTGGTACCAACTAGAAAAACCATGCAAAAAAGCTGTTATGTTTTGGAATGGATGTGAATCCTGGGCCGAGGTAAGAGATGACTCCGCCCAAAGGGAAGACCCCTGTGGGCCTCACCGTTGGTAGGCGCGGTCTCAGAGGCTTAGGACACAACTGTAAAAGAGACTTTATTATAGAGGAGAAAGAGTAGAACCTGTGGAGAGGGGAACTGCAGTTAAAGAACAGTTCTTGAGCTGAACCCGTGGAGCGGGGACTACAGTTGAGATACAGTTCTTGAGCAAGGGGTATGCCCAGGGTGATACCTCAGATGTAAATATCCGGTAGTGGCCCACGGAGCAGGGTACGCCAGGCAGCCTTCTCAGTAGTGAAGCAATTACCTCAGGTGTGCAGATCCAGTAGTGGCCCGCAGCGTGGGGTATGTCAAGGATGACTGTACAATGTTGGTGATGCTGAGGTAGTCAGAGGTACGGAAGCTCAGAAGGTTTCTGAAGAAGTTGAGGCAGCAATCTGCAGCACAGGATATGGTGAGGCAAATCCTGCTGAAGTGGACGTGGTAGTGGCCCGAGGCACGAGGTACACCGCAGGGAATCCCAGCAAGGCTTGGTAGAGTTGAAGTATGAAGAAAGTACTCACGATACAAGGTTCCAAGGGAAGTTCTGAGAAGTAGAACAGTTCAAAGGCAGGAAGGCCCTCCAAGGAGCAAATAGCCTAGGAACACAGAAGAGCCTCCGAGGAATGAGTACTCAGAGCGTTCACACAGCAAGCCAGGAACTGGAACCGGTAGTCCAAGTGAAGTGGATTCAGCAACGAGGAAATGCCTTGTTAACTCGTCAGTGCATAGGGCCGGTAGCAACGTTCCCGCCATGATGTGTACAAAGCTGGCCCATGTGTGCGTGTGCGCGCCTATGTGACTCCAGAAGCAAAATGGCAGTCGGCAGCACCCATGCCATCCCGGGAACGCCAGGGAGGTTGGCGGTGACTGGCAGAGGCCGCCACTAGTCCCAGATTTGATGGTGCAGCGAAAAAAGAGGTGAGCATGAGAGGTCGCAGCCTTCTGCGACCGATGGGCGCAACAAAAGCAAAAAATGACACTTATGGCATTAAGCCTAACACTGTTGGGTGAGGGCTTGGCTCTCAAAAATTACAACATAGTAAACCTTCCACACTAAAACAGCATTAACTGCCAGCACTCAAACAGTAATAACCCTACTTATGAAAAGGTAAAACTGCAAATATGATAGCAGACCTTAAAACAATAATATACCACCTATCAGAAAACAGAACAAACCAGGTTGCTATATATCCCACATGTTAGCTGAATACTTACCTCAGTCACACATGCAGAACACAGACAGACTGTTATGATCGCAAGATGCTGTTATGGTCAAAGTGGTGGACCCTTGGTTCGACGATGACCGATTAGACCACCGTCGGTAGGCGAGGCTGATCCTCGGGGTTGCAGGTGGGAAAGAAGAAGATCTGGATGCAGGCGCCTCCTGCTGGTCGTGTAATCCAGATGCTGGCGCCTCCAGCAGGTCGAGGAGCAACCCCACGGATCTCTTGAAGAAGTCCAATCCAGAAGTTGTGAGCCAGAGAGATCCGCAGCCAGTTCAGGGGTTGAGAGCCAGAGAAGTCCGCAGCCAGTCCAAGGGTCGAGAGCCAGAGAAGTCCGCAGCCAGTCCAGGGATCGAGAGCCAGAGAAGGAACGCCACCAAGCCAGGGATCAAAGAACCAGAAGGAACGTCCGCCGGACCAGGAAACAACTCGGAAAGACAAACAGGAACCAGGAACAGAACAAACGCAGGAGCCAAGAAGACAAGGCAAGGTCTGGAGGTCCAGACCTTGCTTAAATAGTCCCCAGCCAATAGGGATCCGCAGGAAGGAACCAGCTCACATCCTGTGAGCGTCCCTTTAAATTTAGGACCAGAGCCGCCCGCGCGGCCCTAGCTGAAGTCAGGGGGCGGAGCTAAGCCGCGCGGGGAGAGAGGCAACGGCCATCTTGAATTAGCAGCGAAGGCTGCCGCTGAGGAGCCCCGAAGAGCTGCCTAGTGCCGGCGGTCCGACCGGCCCCCGGGGATGGCGGTAAGTGCCGTTTGCGGCTTGCCACGGCCGGCCATCATAACAGTACCCCCTCCTTTAGGCCTCCCCCTAGAAGGCTTGGGTTTTTCCGGATGGTTGGTGTGAAAAGTCCTGAGAAGATTCTTGTCGAGAATATTAGTAGCGGGCTCCCAGGAGTTCTCCTCAGGTCCAAAACCTTCCCACGCCAAGAGATATTCCCAACGACGGCCACGTCTCCGAACATCGAGAACCTCACGGACTTGATATGTAGGGTCGTCCTCCAGCTGAACGTGCAAAGAGACAGGAGCCTTCCGAGATGGCCAGTGGAGGAGCAGCAGTTTCAACAAAGAGACATGGAAAACGTTGTGAATGCGAAGGGAGGCGGGTAGGCGTAGTCGATAAGTGACAGGACCGATCTGCTTAGTCACTGGAAAAGGTCTGATATACCGGGGAGCCAATCTCATCGAAGGGACCCTCAAACGAATGTTCCTGGTGCTCAACCACACTTTATCCCCCGGATGAAATTGAGGTGCCGGTCTCCGATGTCTATCAGCGAACTTCTTAGCCATAAGAGCCGCCCTACGGAGCATGCGGCGAGTGTGCACCCATAACTGCTGGAACTGAGTGGCAGTAAGTTGAGCTGCCGGCGAGGGTACCGCCAGAGGTAGAGGCACCGGTGGAGTAGGTTGGTAGCCAAACACAACTTGAAACGGGGAGGAGCCGGTTGAGGTACACTTGTGGTAGTTATGGGAAAACTCCGCCCAGGGCAACAACGCCGCCCAGTTATCCTGTCGAGTATTAACATATGAACGCAGAAACTGCTTGAGAGTACGATTAGTCCGTTCTACTTGACCATTGGCTTGCGGATGAAAGGCGGTCGTGAAATCCAAGGAAACTTGAAATTTGGCACAAAGATTCCGCCAATATCGGGCAGTGAACTGGGAACCTCGATCGGAGGAAATGTGGGAAGGCAGTCCATGAAGTCGGAAGATATGTGACATAAAAAGTTGAGCCAAACGAGGAGCAGAGGGAAGGGCGGGCAGGGGCGTAAAATGAGCCATTTTAGAGAAGCGATCAATCACTACCCAAATAACTGTGTGTCCTTCAGAGGCAGGTAAATCAACCACGAAATCAGTGGAGATATGCGTCCAAGGTTTGGTCGGTGCCGGCAAGGGCTGTAGTCGTCCCCACGGCCGTCCCACTGGAGTCTTATGTTGGGCACAAACGGGACAAGAGTCCACGTATGCCCGAATGTCTTTGTACATCCCCGGCCACCAATAGAAGCGCTGAAGGAGGTCTCGTGTCCTCTTGCGTCCAGGATGTCCAGCGAATTGGGAATCATGTCCCCATTTCAATACCCGGTTACGGAGTCGGCTGGGAACCACTGTCTTCCCCATCGGAACCGGAACAGTAGCTGCCAGAATGATACGGGCTGGATCAATGATGGTCTGCAACACCTCTTCCCCATCCTCGCAGACAAAGGACCGGGATAGTGCATCTGCTTTGATATTCTTACTGGCAGGTCGATACCGGAGCTCAAAATCAAAACGGGAAAAAAATAATGCCCAGCGGGCTTGCCGTGGGTTAAGTCGTTGGGCTTGTTGTAGGTAAATCAGATTCTTATGATCAGTGAAGATAGTGATTTTATGCTGGGCCCCCTCCAGCCACTGCCGCCATTCTTCCAATGCGAGTTTAATGGCTAATAATTCTTTGTCGCCAATAGCATAGTTGCGTTCAGCGGGAGAGAACTTCCTTGAAAAATAGGAGCAGGGGTGAGACGTACCCTTGACATCGGTCTGGCTTAATACCGCTCCTACACCTTCGGTGGATGCATCAACTTCAACTGTGAATGCGCGGCTAGGGTCCGGATGGCGAAGACAGGGCTGTCGTAAAAAGGAGTCTTTAAGGGCCTGAAATGCTTCTTCGGCCGCAGTGGGCCAAGTAGTGAGATTCGCTTCTTTATGAGTGAGTGCGGTGAGGGGCGCAGATAATTTGGAAAAGTCCTTAATAAAATGTCGGTAGTAGTTTGCAAAACCAAGGAATCTCTGCAAGGCTTTTAGCCCCTTCGGTTGAGTCCATTCTTGTATACTTTTTAGTTTAGTGGGGTCCATTTGAAAACCGCGTTTAGAAATAATGTATCCCAGGAACGGCAAAGACTCTGTTTCAAAAATACATTTTTCCAGTTTAGCATACAACTGATGGTCCCGGAGTCTTTGTAGTACTTGTAGCACGTGTTGACGATGAGTAAGTAAGTCCTTAGAAAAAATCAAAATATTATCAAGATAAACCACAACGCAAGTATATAACAGATCCCTAAAGATTTCATTAATAAAATTCTGAAAAACTGCAGGTGCATTAGTTAAACCAAACAGCATTACCAAGTACTCATAATGTCCGTCTCTGGTATTGAACGCAGTCTTCCACTCATCCCCTTCTTGAATTCGTACTAAATTGTATGCACCACGTAGATCTAGTTTAGAAAAGACTTGAGCTCCTTGCAGACGATCAAACAATTCAGCAATAAGAGGCAAGGGATACCGATCCTTGATAGTAATAGCATTGAGTCCTCTGTAGTCGATACAAGGGCGTAATGTCCCGTCTTTTTTTTCCACAAAAAAAAAATCCAGCCCCCGCGGGCAACGTGGATCGTCAGATAAATCCTTTTTGCGGATTGTCCCGAATATATTCGGTCATAGCTCGAGTTTCGGCAGCAGACAAGGGGTAGACTCGCCCACGCGGGGGTGTGGAACCAGGAATCAACTTGATAGCACAGTCGAACGCCCGATGAGGCGGCAAGGCATCAGCCGCTTTCTTGGAGAATATATCCGCAAATTGGTTATATGAAGAGGGCAATTCCCCCAAAAGCGAGGCGCAGACATAATTGGAAGCGGGACCGGAGTCCTTCAAACAGGTCCCAGAACATTCGGAACCCCACTGTGTCAGCTGTAAGGAAGTCCAATCAAACTGGGGGTTATGGCGCTGCAGCCAAGGTATGCCCAATACCACAGGATGAATGGCTTTGTCGATGACATAGAAAGTAATTTGTTCAGAATGGTCTGGTGCAATAAAACAATTCAGGGGTTCCGTCTGATGCGTGATTCTGCTGGGTAAAGGTTCCCCGTGGATGGAAGAAATGATTAGAGGTTGCTGACAAAGTCGAACTGGGACGTGGAGCTTATCCACCAGTGCTTGTAAAATGAAATCTCCTCCGGCTCCAGAATCTACTAGCGCCAAGGTGGTGAATTCACGTCCGTTCATATGGAGAGTGACTGGTAGAGTGAGCGGGGGTTGTGGAGAAGACAGGCCCAGGGAAACGCCCCCCAAAGTCCCTAGGCTTTGAAGTTTCCCGGACGAATAGGGCAGTTAGCTAAACGATGTCCAGAACCTCCACAGTACAAGCAAAGCCCCGATCTGCGCCGTCTCAAGCGTTCCTCCGTAGTCAACGGGCCTCTTCCGAGCTGCATGGGTTTGTCCCTGGAACCCTCACTGGGAGGGGTTCCTTGAGGCGGAGTAGTGGCGGGTGGAGTGATCTGGGAGAAAGTAGACCGTCTCCTCCAGTTGCTGCCCTCTCGTGCTCTTTCTTGTAATCTACGGTCGATCCGGGTGGCCAATTCGATGGTGCCATTTAAGGAAGACGGAAGTTCTCGGGCAGCCAGTTCATCTTTCATTTTGGCAGAAAGTCCTTCAAGATATATAGTCCGAAGAACACTCTCTTCCCAATGGAGTTCGTTGGCTAGAGTGCGGAAATCAATGTTGTAATCCGTGAGGGAACGTCCTCCTTGACGGAGGTGCAGTAAATCCGTGGCGGCAGCGGCTTGTTTTCCGGGTTCTTCGAAAGTAGTGCGGAACAGTTCAATAAATTGGGAGTAGTTCTGCAACACCAGGTCAGAACGTTGCCATAAAGGAGAGGCCCACGTGAGGGCTTTGCCTTCCAACAGGGACAGAAAGTATGTAATTTTAGTGGCGTCATCTGGAAGGAAGGGTGATTGTAACCGGAAATGCATTGTACATTGGTCCAAAAATCCCAGGCAGAGACGGGGATCTCCGGCGTATCGTGGTGGTGCTGGAAGTGGAAGTACTGGACGAAGGCTGCTGGACATTGGAAGTGAAGCAAGTGCGACCGGTGGAGCTGCGGTTGATACACTTGGCTGGCTGGCTACCACCGCATCTAGTCGAGCGTTGAGTCGCTCCATGGAGGCGGCCATGGCTTCGAGCATACCCTGTTGCTCCATGATTTTCTGAGCCAGACCGGGAATGGCTCGCAGAGCAGAGGCCTCCGCCGGGTCCATGGCCTTGTCTTACTGTTATGATCGCAAGATGCTGTTATGGTCAAAGTGGTGGACCCTTGGTTCGACGATGACCGATTAGACCACCGTCGGTAGGCGAGGCTGATCCTTGGGGTTGCAGGTGGGAAAGAAGAAGATCTGGATGCAGGCGCCTCCTGCTGGTCGTGTAATCCAGATGCTGGCGCCTCCAGCAGGTCGAGGAGCAACCCCACGGATCTCTTGAAGAAGTCCAATCCAGAAGTCGTGAGCCAGAGAGATCCGCAGCCAGTTCAGGGGTCGAGAGCCAGAGAAGTCCGCAGCCAGTCCAAGGGTCGAGAGCCAGAGAAGTCCGCAGCCAGTCCAGGGATCGAGAACCAGAGAAGGAACGCCGCCAAGCCAGGGATCAAAGAACCAGAAGGAACGTCCGCCGGACCAGGAAACAACTCGGGAAGACAAACAGGAACCAGGAACAGAACAAACGCAGGAGCCAAGAAGACAAGGCAAGGTCTGGAGGTCCAGACCTTGCTTAAATAGTCCCCAGCCAATAGGGATCCGCAGGAAGGAACCAGCTCACATCCTGTGAGCGTCCCTTTAAATTTAGGACCAGAGCTGCCCGCGCGGCCCTAGCTGAAGTCAGGGGGCGGAGCTAAGCCGCGCGGGGAGAGAGACCACGGCCATCTTGAATTAGCAGCGAAGGCTGCCGCTGAGGAGCCCCGAAGAGCTGCCTAGTGCCGGCGATCCGACCGGCCCCCGGGGATGGCGGTAAGTGCCGTTTGTGGCTTGCCACGGCCGGCCATCATAACACCAACCTCACCAAATATAGAATAAGAGGCCATAAAATATAAATAGAAATGTGCAGACAAAAACTCAACTGGAAACCAAAAGCTAAACACTTTATGCAGTATAACAAAACAAACCACAATTCCTCATAGAATAATAAAATAAAAAAATATAAACTGTCATAATTATAAAACCATATGAATCAAAAGAAAAAATATTTCAGTATAGGTGACAGAATAATATCCAATATAAAAACTCATTTTAAACACCAAGAAAATATTTCAAACCACCAAATCATCAAATAACACCCAATAATTAAAACGAATAAGGATTTAAAAAAATACTCCATTCTCCATACTGAGAGCTTTCTTCTCTGTCGTATAAACATGTGGTCACTCACACATACCCACTTTCTCTCTCTCTCTCTCTCTCTCTCTCTCTCACACACACACACACATCCATGCACCCTCTCTCACACACACACATACACACACATACATCCATGCATGCTCTCTCTTTCTCTCTCTCTCTTTCACTCACATACACTACCATGCACTCTCACTCACAAATACTCCCATGCACTCTCTCTCTCTCACTCACATATACTCCTATGCACTCTCTCTTGCATACACACATACCCATGCACTCTGTCTCCCACACACACATACTCATGCACACTCTCTTGTTCTCTTGTACACCACACACACACATTCACTCATAAACACGCTCTCGCTCTTACACACACACCTTTGCACACTCACTCTGTCTTTTACATACATACATGCACACACACACATATACACACCACATACATACACACTCTCTCATACACGAACTCAGGCCAGGTCTCTCCTCTTCTTTGGGCCACTGGCGGAATGGGGTCTCCTGACAGATCTGTGGGCCTCTTATTTTCTTCTGGTTGATGGCATTTTTCTTCTTAGAGCTGCCAGCAGGATGGAGAATGTTCTTTGCTTTGGGCTGATGAGCTTGTGGGGCTTGTCCTTTGCTTCTGAGGGCTCTGCTGGCACTAAGCCTCTTTTTTCATTTTCAGGCTGCTGAAGTCTCTGAGGGGTTTCTTCTTTTCTTCAGGCCAGTGCTAGGTGTCTTTTGTTCTTCGCACCAATGGCGCTGAGGAGCCTCTGTTTTTCTTTGGTTGATGTTGGGCAGTTGAAAAGAAAATTATTACTTACCTGCTAATTTTCGTTCCTGTAGTACCATGGATCAGTCCAGACAGTGGGTTATGTCCCCAATCCAGCAGATGGAGTCAGCACAAGCTTTGAGGGGGCGTATCCATATATACTACTACCCCCTCTGCAGGAGTTCAGTATCGAGTATATCAAAGCCAGAGTAGAAACCCCCGAAGGATCAAATTTGTGGAAACAGATAATGAAAACAATTGTAACCGCAACAAGTAACTGCAAACATCCTACCAACTTGTAGGGAGCTGCGAAAAACAGCGAAAAGAGACGACTGTGAAGACACAGAACACTACGAGCAAGAAGGAGCGCAGAGCTGAGCAGGATCAAGAACCCAAACGCGGTGGGCGTCTGGACTGATCCATGGTACTACAGGAACGAAAATTAGCAGGTAAGTAATAATTTTCTTTTCCCTGTACGTACCTGGATCAGTCCAGACAGTGGGATGTACCCAAGCTTCCCTAAATCGGGTGGGGTCCTGCGAGGCCTGCTCGGAGAACCTGCTCGCCAAAGTGTCCAGAGACCGAAGAAGCGAGGTGCAGACGATAGTGCCTCGAGAACGTGTGTAACGATTTCCAGGTGGCTGCCCTACAAATTTCCTGCGAGGATACCGAGCGAACCTCCGCCCAGGAAGCCGCCTGAGAACGTGTAGAATGCGCTACGATTCCGGGTGGGGGAGTCCGACCCGCCCCAATGTAGGAAGCAGCAATGCCGGCCTTCAGCCATCTGGCAATGGTAGTCTTCGAGGCCTGAGACCCCTTCTTAGGACCGGCCCAGAGTACGAAGAGATGGTCAGAGGTCCGGAACTCATTTGTAGCCTCCAGATAGAGGCGCAGAGTGCGCTTGACATTCAAGAGACAGAGAGACTTCGGCTCTGAGGAAGAGAAGGATGGCAACTCCACCGTCTGGTTCACATGGAATGCAGAAACCACCTTCGGAAGGAAGGAGGGAACGGTGCGAAGCGAAACTCCAGAGTCGGAGAAACGGAGATAGGGCTCTCTACACGACAGAGCCTGCAGCTTCGAGATGCGTCGAGCGGAACAGATGGCCACAAGAAATACAGTCTTGACAGTGAGATCCTTTATCATTGCGCTGCGCAGTGGCTCGAACGGTGGTCCCGACAGGGAGCGAAGCACAAGGTTAAGACTCCAGGAGGGACAAGGGTCCCGTAACGGAGGACGCATATGCTTGACACCCTTGAGAAAACGAGCAATGTCAGGATACTGTAGAAGAGAGCCCCCATCGCTCAACAGCGAACCAAGGGCGGCCACCTGAACCCGTAGTGAATTATAGGCGAGCCCTTTTTCCACCCCCGCCTGTAGAAACTGAAGGATCTGAGGTACAGAAGCCTTAGCGGGTCTCGTGGCCTGGCTGGTACACCACAGCTCGAACACCTTCCAGACTCGAACATAGGCCGCCGACGTCGATGTCTTTCGTGCCCGCAATAGCGTGGATACTACCGCCTCCGGGTAGCCCCGACGCTGGAGGCGGCGCCTCTCAAAAGCCAGGCCGCAAGACAGAAGAGTTCTGCCTGCTCGAAAAATACCGGGCCCTGATGTAGGAGCTGGGGGAGGTGCCCCAGCCTGATTGGCCTGTCGATCACCAGCTGTAGCAGGTCCGCAAACCAGGGTCGCCTGGGCCATTCTGGGGCGACGAAAACCACGGTCCCCTGATGACTTTCTATTCTGCGGAGCATCCTGCCCACCAGGGGCCATGGTGGAAAAGCGTAGAGCAGAAGATGTGGCGGCCACGGGAGGACCAGGGCATCCACTCCCTCCGCGCCGCACTCTCTCCGGCGACTGAAGAAGCGTGGAGCCTTGGCGTTGAGAGCGGACGCCATCAGATCCAAGTGGGGGGCCCCCCACCGATGGACGAGAAGTTGCATCGCTTTGTCGGAGAGAGACCACTCTCCGGGGTCCAGCAGTTGACGACTGAGGAAGTCCGCCTGGACGTTGTCCACACCGGCGATGTGCGAGGCCGCTAGCCGGACGAGATTTCGCTCCGCCCATTGCATCAGCAGCGCCGCCTCGAGCGCGACCTGCGGGCTGCGCGTGCCTCCTTGTCGGTTGATGTAGGCCACGGTGGTAGCGTTGTCCGATAGGATTCTGACTTCCCGGTTCCGAAGAAGCGGGAGGAAATGTCGCAGAGCTAGCCGGACCGCTCTGGTTTCCAGACGGTTGATTGACCACTTCGCCTCCACCGTGGACCACGTCCCCTGCGTGGCGCTTCGATCGCAGACTGCACCCCAGCCTGCTAGACTGGCATCGGTGGTCACCACCACCCAATTTGGCAGATCGAGGGACACACCACGAGCCAGGTTCGGCGGATCCAACCACCAGCCCAGACTGTCCCTGGCATTCTGCGGGAGCGGGAGAATCATCTGGTAGTCCTGCGATACTGGTTTCCAACGGGAGAGGAGCGCCCACTGTAAGGTCCTGAGGTGCGCGAAAGCCCAAGGTACAAGGTCGATGGTGGACCCCATCACTCCCAGGAGTTGCAGGTAGTCCCAGGAGGTGGGCTCTGGTAACGCAGAGAACCGTCGTGTGTGATCCCGCAAGGATTGAGCTTTGTCCTGGCGCAGAAAAACTTTGCCCAGTAGGGTGTCGAAGGTCACCCCCAAAAAAAAAACCCAAGCGTTGCGAGGGCATGAGGGAGCTCTTGGTCGTACTACTCGAGTCACCGCTGAGCGTCCATGATCGAATGACTTCGCCCGGAGGAGCCAATCGTCCAGATAAGGATGAACCAAGATGCCCTCCTTCCGGAGAGCTGCCGCCACGACTACCATGATCTTGGTGAAGGCGCGCGGCGCCGTCGCCAATCCAAACGGGAGAGCCGTGAACTGAAAATGCTGGTCCAGACTTTTGAAACGAAGGAAACGGTGGTGGTCCGGGTGGATGGGAATGTGCAGGTAGGCCTCCGTTAAGTCCAGGGAGGCAAGGAACTCCCCCTGATGCACCGCCGCAATCACTGACCGGAGCGTTTCCATGCAGAACCGAACGACTCGAAGGGATTTGTTGACTTCCTTGAGGTCTAGGATAGGCCGGAAAGAACCGTCCTTCTTTGGTACGACGAAATAGATGGAATAGTGGCCCGAGCCCACCTCTCCGAAGGGCACGGGCGCAATAGCGCCTATCTCCCGGAGTCTGTCCAGAGTCAGCTGCACCGCTTCTCTCTTGAGGTCCGAGCCACAGGGGGAAAAGATGAAACTTCCCTGCGGGGGGCGGACAAATTCCAATGCGTAGCTGTGTTTTATGGTATCCAGGACCCACTGGTCCGAGGTGATCCGTGCCCACTCCGCGTAGAAATACGTTAGTCGGCCCCCAATCCTGGGGACAGGGGAGTGGGCGAGACTGGCATCATTGTGAAGACTTGGTAGAGGGGTTCCCGGTTCCAGGAGTAGTGCGTGCGGGCTGACGCCCGCGAAAGGAGCGCGACCAGGGCTGAGACCTGGGGGCGGATGACCGGGAGCCCACCTGTCTGTATCCCCTGTAGCGCCGTTGCGCTCTGGCTCTGGTCCGAGAAGAAGAAAACGCTCTGGATGGTCGAAACCTATCCTCCGGCAGCCGATGAACAGCGTTCTCCCCCAGGGACTTGATGATCTGGTCCAAATCCTCCCCGAAGAGGAACTTGCCCCTGAAGGGAAGAGAGCCCAGACTCGACTTAGAGGACGTATCAGCCGCCCAATTGCGTAGCCACAGTAGTCGTCGTGCTGCCACTACCAAAACCATGGATCTTGCGAGGACCCGAAAAAGGTCGTACGAGGCGTCCGCCCCATACGCCACTGCGGCTTCTAGCCGATCTGCCTGGGCAGCCTCATCGGACGGCAGGTTCTGAGACGTGAGGAGTTGTTGCACCCAAAGGAGACTAGCCCGCTGGGCAAGCGAACTGCACATCACCGCCCGCATACCCAGAGCGGAGACCTCGAAAACCCGCTTAAGGAAAATTTCCAACTTACGATCCTGTGTGTCCCGCGGCCGCGGCATCGGGATCGCTGTAGGAGAAAAGAAAAAGCCACGGGGGGGGCCACGAGCACAAAAGCGCCGCTGCGGGGGGGCCCGGTCGGCCCGCACTGCCCGCTGTCCGAAAATAGAGGAGGGTGCCGCGGGGGGGGGGCCTTCCCGGCCACACGACCCGCCCCAGACATCTTTCCCTAAATGGCTCAGCAGCCCATGAGGAGCTGTAAAATGGCCGCGGGTGAGGGAGTAAAGAGCGAAGAGGCCGGCTCCACCGGCTTTCGCGGGCACCGGGGGCTGAGCTATGAAGGAAAAAAACTACAAAGGAAAAACAAACTTACCCCTGGCTGCAACGAGAAATAAACAGCAAGGCCGCAGAGAAGAGACAAGGAAGATAAGCCACTCCCCAGAAGTTGAAAGAACTCTGCCTTTTTTTTTTTTTTTAAACTTAATACAAACTTGATACAAACTTGATCCACAGAAAAAGACAACAACAAGCCATAATCAAGCAAGAAAGTGAAGAAAAAGGAAAAGGAGGGGAAGCCTGATTCCCCTACTCGCATCTGCTGGAGTCAGAAGATACTGAACTCCTGCAGAGGGGGTAGTAGTATATATGGATACGCCCCCTCAAAGCTTGTGCTGACTCCATCTGCTGGATTGGGGACATAACCCACTGTCTGGACTGATCCAGGTACCTACAGGGAATGAGTCACCAGACAGACCACAGCATGCCTGCAGTGGCAGATGCAGTAAGAAGCCCCGGGAACAGAAAGCAGGAACATTCAGCCATGCCACCCGCTTCCCCCACCGAGCTTCAACGTGCTCTACAGCCAGGCAAGCCCAGACAGTGCCTTACCACCTCTCCCCTCAACTGGAGGTAAAAATCACAGATAATACACAGTCCAGCTCCAAAAAACCCCCCTCTAAAATCCAGACTCTTTCCAGACATTTTAGCCCTCCATTTGGCATCTGGACAAAAACTCTGTACACTATGGAAGAAATCCATAAAGTTGGCAACACTACCCCCTTCCCTTGGCACCCTATCATGTTCTTATTTTGCTTAATGGTTAATCTAGGGCTGCAGTCAGGCGTTCAGCAGATTGCACACAGGAAGAGTAGTGCGAACTTGAGTAGCAAGCTGCAGTGCTGGGCAAGATCTGGAATTATGAACAGTTCACAATGAAGCAGACTTAACTAGGAAGCTGGCTTTGCAGGCCAGAAGCTGGAATCAGAAACAGATTCACAACGAAGCAGGCTTGAACAAAACGTTGAACTAACAGGCTGGAAGCTGAAGTTGACAGCAGGTGCACAATAAGAGGTTCATTTTAAGAGCTGTACGCAGGTGCACATGTGTGCACATTTTCTGGTGCACGCACATGGACACGGCAATTTTAAAACATTCATGCGTGTATTTTAAAATCAGCTATTCACCATAAATGTGCACATGATTTCACTTTGACACGCGACATTGACACGAGCATGCGTACACAAATGCTACCTTGCTAGCGTAAATGGGGGGGGGGGGGATTTTACCAGACATGCGCGCCAATGCTAGAGCCCATTTTCTCAGTTCATTCCCAGTTTGCCCAGTTAATCACCCACTGTTACTTTGCCTACCATTTACCCTGTTAGGCCAGACTTCCTAAACCTCGCCAAGTAGCCTATTTTTTTTATTATTTTATGACTTTCACGCTGTCCATAGTAAAACGTGCGCCAAGGTCCCCTACCATGTAACTTGGTGCACGAAAATATATAAGCACAGAAATCATGCCTCAGACTCGGGCCACCCATGCCCTGCCCAGACCATGCCCACTCCCCGCCCCTTTTGCCGAAAATTATTTTTGTGCCCGTACCGGGAGATACATGTGTATCCGCGCAGGTTTTAAAATCCACGTGGCGCTCACCGTAATGAGTCACGTACGTATCTCCCAGCTTCGGCACACATACGGCTTTTTTTTTTTTCATTCTTTATTTATAATTTTTTAATTTAGAAATATTGACAACATTTTCTAAATCCACCAGTACAACGGTAGCTTTCAAACCTGCGCATGAGAGCACATACATTGGCCCACGCTTAGGCATGTGGCTATTTTATCACTTGCACATGTATATGCATGCATGTTATAAACTAACCTGGCCTCGTTCATATGTATGCCGAATTTGAAGTGAGTGCTAGCATGGGCACACAAATCCTGCTTCTACCACATAAGTCGGGATTTAAAAAGGGTGTGCACCAACGCCATTTCTAGTTCTACCAGTTCGTTTCCAGTTCGCCCTGTTAAGGGAATTTTTCCAAACACCCCCCCCCCCCCCCTACTCAGCCCTAAACTTTAAAACCCCACCCTCCTCCTGTGCCTTTTGAAAACATTTGAGATATATGCGTATTTGGGCGGCTTTTATAATCCACTCCTGCATGTGCGAGCCCAATTTGTGCGAGCATCCCCTAACTGATGCGCATGCAGGACCTTTAAAATTCACCTTTAAAGCAGGCGTGGGAAAGAAGCTTGATTTTGGGGCCAAGAACTGGTATCAAGAGTCAGTTTCATCTTCCAAAGGTGGTAGGTTCTGAAGCAAAAAGCAGGACAGACTTCGGGTAGCTGCAGACAGCTTCCTGCTTCCCAGCAACCCCTGTTAGCTGTGCCCCAACCAATCCCCATTGTCCAGGGGTGTGGCCACCAGGGATCTCTGAACCAGGCTTCCTTTCCATTTGTTTGAAATACACAGCTGGTCTAGAGGCTAAGATTCTGCTCTTAAACTGCAGTGCCCCCACTGCTTCAAACCTGCTTTGGGGTCTTAGCCTGACACTGGTGATAATTTTCTCTTTTTTTCCACAATGACTCAAAAAAATGTAAGAACAAAGGCTTGAGTAAGAATTGAGTACTGAACTTCAATGACCATTTTATTTATTCACATACTAATAAAAGTTAACTCCTGATGCAGTGAGCTAATAGCATGCAAATGAATAATGATTTAAAAAAATGCATCAAGCTAAAAATATAATCTTAAAAATGAATAATGCATATAAATCTTGATTAATGTACACCAGCTATGGTTATGCTTATAGATAAGGATATGATTTAAGGGTGAAAAGCATACTTTAGGTGCATAATATTTTGCATGCATAAGTCATGGTTATGGCACACAAAATATAGTTAATGATCATAAACCATGGTTTATGCATGCTATAGAGTGAATTTTCAAAGTGGTTTCACATGTAAAAAATGTATATACGCACATATTTGCTCTTTTATAAACCTGAAGAGTACGCACGTACATTTTACTGGGGAAAAAATGGCAGACTAGAAATAGTCCAGAGTGGGATTCAGAAGAACATGTACAAGTTGTTATTTTTCAAAAGGTGTATGTGCATACATTACTGAACTTCACTGAACATTTTTACACCTGATAATAGACTTGTGCAATTGAAATTGGACTTGTATTTGGATGCAGTTTTTGAGTGGGAGATCTGAGTGACTTAGTAGGGGTTCAGGGTGAAGTACTAGAGGGTCTAGGTGAACTGGAGGACTGGCTGAACTGGTGAGAGTATTGACAAATTGGTGAGTCCAAGTACACACTGCCATTACATTTCTGAGGCCAATATTCAGTTGGCTGTTTAGTGGACAAGTTATCTGGCTAAAGTTAGCCGAATAACTTGTCCTGGATATTCAGTGGGAGAAGCTTCCCAATGAATATCCACAATTAAAGTTATCCAAGTAACCATAGCCGCATAACTTTAAACATAACTGGATATTTTTTGAATATCATCAGTTATGTATAAATTTATTCTCCTAGGACAAGCAGGATAGTAGTCCACAGACATATGCGTGACATCATCGGATGGAGCCCAGCATGGAACTTTGATCTCAAACATCTAGAGCTTTCAGCATGCCCTACTGAGCATGTGCAGCTGTAGTCATCACACTGCCACCTACCAAGAGTCCTTCAGTCTCTTTTTTTCCAAGGAGCCGCGTGGTCGCTGAAGCCATGTGCTCACGTTATTCAGCTTTGTTCTTTTCTCATAGTTTTTGTAAGTGATTTGTTTTCTACAGCTGCAGCTGTTTTCTTCCCTTTTCTCTTAAAGGAGTTTTATTCTTCTAGTTTTCCTCTTCTTTCCGACTGTCTTCCGGCTGCATTGTGGGCTTTCTCCTGTGCAGCCTGGCAGAGTCTGTTTCTTAAAAAAAAACAAAAACATAAAAACTGCAGGAGAAGGTTTTTTTTATCTGTGTCCTCCCCTTGCTCTATTTGTTTCTTCTTTTTCCATGGTGCTGGCAGGACTGACTTATGCAGTCTGTCGGTGATCCATGTAGACCGCTGAGCCTGGGGACTCGCCTGAGTTCTACCTAGGCTGGAGTTCCATGGCAGTTCACAGATCAGTCAGCATCGATGGATTCAGATGGTGGAAGGATCAAGGACCAGAGGCATACTGAGGGGGGGGTAAGGGGGGGCGGTCTGCCCCAGATGGCAACAGGGGGAGGGACTCCATTGCCACCAGCAGGAAGGTCCTGCGGCAACACGGAACAGTGATGTGGCGGGGGAAATCCCACCAGCAAAAGCAAGGAACTGCAACAGTGGCAGAGGCCAGCAGCACCATCGGTATTTCCTGGAACCGGCTGCAAAGAACAGGCCCAGGGTTGCCACCAGCACTTCCAGAACCAGCGGCTGAAGAAGAGGACCTGCAGTGCCGCCGCCAGCCGAAGAAGGGAGAGACTGACCCTGTGAGAGTGTGTGTATATGAGGGTGTGTGTGTGTGTGTGAATAAGAGTGTGTAGGGGGGTGTGGGTATTTGTGTGTGAGGGTCTGGATGTGTATAGGAGGGTGTGAATGTGTGTGTGTGTGTTTTTATGTGTATGAGGGAGGGTGTGGGTGTGTATGTATGAGGGTGTGTGTGGGAGTGTGTGTATGAGAGGGTGTGTGTGGGTGTAGGTGTGGGTGTGGGTGTATATGAGAGGATGCCTGTATGTGTATGAGACAGTGAGTGTAAAGAAGAGTGACTCTGTGTGTGTGTGTGTGTGCCTGTGTATATATATATGAGAGGGTGCCTGTATGAGAGGGTACTTGTGTGCGGGGGTGGGATGGTGATGAGAGAGAGAGGAAGCATGTGTGTGTGGGGGGGGGGGAGGGGGGTTGCGTTAGCATGTGAGAGAGTCACAGAGGAAGTGTGCATGTGAGAGAGGTACAGAGAAAGTGTGTGTTTGTGTGTGTGTGTGTATGTATGTCTTTCACACACATACATGCTCCCTCTGTCTCTCACCAAGCATGTATGTGTGTATGAGAGAGAGGGAGCATATTATGTTTGTTTGTGTGTGTGTGTGCATGCATGCCCCCAGAATACAACAATCTTAGGATGACAGATATGGAGAGCGGGAGAGTTTAAAAATCTTTATTAGTTTTAATTATTGGGTGTTTGATGTGTCTGCTGTTTTGAAATATTTTATCAATATTTAGGAAATTATAAAATTATATATTGGGTGGGGAGTGCCAAAGAAGTATCCACCCCAGGTGCCAAATGCCTCTGTCTAGGACAGTGATGGCCAACCTTTTGAGCTCAGTGTGTCAAAATTAATTTAAAAAAACGAGCATAACTCGGGTGGTATGTCACTTCTAGAAAAAGCCATAATTTTGTGATATGTGTAGCTCTAATTAATAACAAAAAGTTATAATTTTAATATATGTACTGTATTTATTAATAAAGCAAAAACAAATAATTGTTTACCTTACCTGCTTAGTGACTTTTTTGTTGCTGAATTTCATTGGCTAAATCTTAAATTAAAACACTCTCTCCCCCCCCCCCCCCCACACACACACACACAAACTCTTACTCCCCTGGATTTTCTCATACACACTCATGCTCTCACACTCACTGGCTCCCTCACACACAAACACACACACCCAGACAGGCTCCCAGTCATTCTCACACACATACACACACACTGAACCCCAGGTAGGCTCCCATTCAATTTCACACCATTCCCGCTCCATCCTCCAGGCAGGCACCAATTCATTCTCATACACACAGACCCCCAGGCAGGCACCCATGCATTTACACACATACACCCCCAGGCAGAGTCCCATTCATATACATGCACACACTAGAGGCAGATCCCCCTCTCTTTTATCTATCTATCTATTTATTTATTTATTTATTGGTTTTTATATACCGCCGTTCATCCTAGGATATCGCGTTGGTTTATAGGAAAACAAAACAAAACGTCAAAGCATTGTACATAGAACAAGGTAGTAATAATTATGAACTAGTATATAAATAACTAAGGGAAGAAGTAACGTTGTACATATAACAAGTTAATAATTATGAATTGATACATAAATAACTAACCGTGAGAATAGCTAAGTAATTTAAACGGCAAAAACTTAAAGTATGGGGAAAGAAGGGGGGAGGGGGGGAGGAAGGGGGGGGGAGGGGGGGAGGAAGAGAGGATTGGACGTGCCGGGGTATTTAGAGATGATGCATCATAGAGGAGGGAGAAAGTGATAGATAATGTTTATTGTGCTTGCAAGGAGGGTAGAATGAGGTGGGAAGGAGCAGGGGGGATCAGGTGTAGGCCTGAGTAAATAACCATGTCTTGAGATTTTTTTTGAAGATTTTTGGGGATTGTTCAAGTCGTAGTTGAGTGGGCATAGAGTTCCATAAGGTAGGGCCAGCTAGTGACAGGGCTTGGGCCTTAATGGATGTATATTTAAAGATTTGGGGTGAAGGGGTTTGCAAGGTAGCCATGTATGGGTTTCTGATCGGCCTGTTAGAAGTATGAAATTGTAAGGAGTTAGAGAACCAGTTCATTTCTGATTTGTGAAGGGTTTTGTGTATGAGGGTTAAAACCTTATATTGAATGCGAAAGTGGATAGGTAGCCAATGTAATCGTTTAAGAATGGGTGTAATATGCTCCTTTGAAGTAGTGTTGGTGAGTATGCGAGCGGCAGTGTTCTGTAGAATTTGTAACGGATTGATGGCATTTTTGGGTAGTCCTAATAGAAGAGCATTACAGTAGTCCAATTTAGAGAATACCATGGCTTGGAGTACGGTGCGGAAGTCAGTGAAATGTAATAGGGGTTTAAGTTTTTTAATTGTGTGGATCTTGAAAAAACATTCTTTCAGTATTGTATTGATATATTTTTTTGAATGTCATGTGGTCGTCTAGTATGACTCCTAGATCACGTAATTGGTGGGAAAATTGGGTGTGGGGTAATGTGATAGGCATTGTCGGCGTAGTATAGGAGGGTGTGGGAAAAGTTATAACCATAAGTTCAGTTTTTGTTGTATTAAGAGATAGTTGTATAGAATTAAGTAGATTGTTGATTGCATTGAGTGTTGGTGCCAGATATCAAGGGCTTTTGGTATGGAATCAGTGACTGGAATTAGAATTTGTACATCATCAGCATACAAATAGTGAGGCATCTTAAGGCTGGACAGGAGCTGGCAGAGAGGTAACAGATAAATATTACATAGCGTGGAAGACAGTGAGGAGCCTTGGGGGACTCCATGAGCAAGGGGTATTTCCTTAGATTCATGGTTGCCTAATTTGACTTTATAATTCCTATTGCTGAGGTATGAAGTGAACCAGTTGTGGGCTGTGCCAGTAATTCCAATCTCATCAAGGCGTTTGAGGAGTATCTGATGGCTTACTGTATCAAATGCAGCCGAAATGTCTAAGATTATTAGCAGATGGGATAGTCCTTTGTCTAAACTTTTGATCAGGTAGTCTGAAAGTGAAATAAGCAAGGTTTCTGTACTGTGTAGTTTCCGAAAACCAAATTGAGATGGGGATAGAATCAGATGCTCATCTAAATATTCACTGAGTTGGCGGTTGATAGTTTTTTCTAAGATTTTTGCAATGAACGGAAGGTTGGAGATGGGGCGGTAATTGCTCAGATCAGTAGGGTCCAGTTTAGGTTTCTTGAGGGAGGGTTTAAGAATCGCTTGTTTTAATGGATTGGGAACCATGCCTGCATCAATGGATGCGTTAATAATCATTGAAATTGGACGGGCTATTAGATCTGGAATGGTGAGGAGAAGTTTCGTGGGAATGGTATCAGAAGGGTGAGTTGATGGTCTAGTTTTTCTGAGCAAAGATTCAATTTCTATGTCAGTAGAGTGTTCAAACTGTGTAAGAATTGCTGTGGGGTTGGTAGATTGGATAGTGTAATTGTTTTGTGGTGTGTGAGGGATGGAAAGAAAACGAGTCATAAGTTTGTTAACTTTCTCATGGAAAAACTTTGCCAATTGTTCACATTTAGTTTTGGCTTGTTCTTCTGGAATGCTATTTGGGGAGAGATTGGTCAGGGAGTTGACATATTCAAATAGAGCCTTAGGGTTGAATTGGTACTGATGAATTTTGGTGGCATAGAAATTCTTTTTGGCCGTATTTATTTCATTATTATAATTGTGTAGGGAAGTTTTGTAGCGCGCAAGTAGGGTAGGGGAAGGGTCATTGTGCCAATTCCTTTCAGCTTTCCTGAGGGCTTGTTTTAGTTCTTTTAGATTAGTTTTGTACCAAGGTTTTTTTGTATTTTTTTGGGAGGATAATTGTTTGGTGATAAGGGGGCAGATGCTGTCTGCAACTGTGCGGGTGTGCTCATTCCAAGAAGCGAGAGCGGTGTCAGCATTTGTAAGGTTGAGATTGTTTAGGGAGTGTGAAAGAGCCATAGTAAGCTCATCTTTGCTGCAGGATTTGCGAAATTGTATTGTGGTGGCTGTAGTAGGAGGGGGGGGGGTGAGGCCTTTCTATTGTATTTGTGGATCTTATGAGATAGTGGTCCGACCAAGGGATGGTAGTGTATGATAGCGATTCATTTACAATATGTTGGTTAGTGAATATAAGGTCGAGTGAATGGCCAGCTTTGTGTGTGGGAAAGTTTATGATTTGGTTGTATCCTAGTGATTTCATGGCTTCTAAAAAGGAAGAACAACTGGGTGTGCGAGGAGTAGCATCAACGTGAAGATTAAAATCCCCTAAGATAATGGCTGGGAAGTCAATGGAGATATTTTTGGCAATATATTCTATTAGTGAAGAAGGGTTGTTGTTGAGTGTTCCAGCTGGGGCGTATATGAGACATATTTGGATGTAAGGAGCCTTAAACAAGCCAATTTCAAGTTTAGGTGGGGGAGAAGTGGCGTGGAGGGCAAGTTTGAGTTGTTTTTTGGCGGCTAGTAGAATGCCTCCACCCTTCTTCTTGGGTCTGGGAATTGATATAATATCGTAGATATTGTTAGGAAGTTGGTTAAGGAGGACATTGTCAGTGTCTTTTAACCAGGTTTCGGTTATGGCACAAATGTCCGGTGTTTCATCTAAGAAGATGTCATTGAGTATAGAAGTTTTTTTGTTAAGGGACTGGGCATTGAAAAGAATGAGTGTTAGCGCAGTAAAGCCAATAATCTGAGTGAGTGGTGGAGATATCATGGTTGTATGTATAGATTTGAGGTATGAGTGGTGGCGAATGGTGTGGTTTGTAGGAGGTCTGTGTTTGTTATATCTAAGTTTGGGAATGTATAACATGTTAAGGACAAAGTTTGAGCAGGAAGGCCTAGGGGGTATAGATAGAAATACAGTGGGTGGTTGAGAGGGGTAAGAGAGTGAGCTATCAAAGGTAGCGGTAGCAGGGGGTGTTAAGAGGGCGAATAGCAATATGAATGTAATGTAGCGTTACTTGATTTACTGAAAGGGTGATGAACGAGATTTTATAGGTATAGATAGACATGACAACTGTAGTATAATATAGTGGAAAATAACTTAAAAGCTCTTGGAAGGGAAGGTCGCACGAAGGGGCGCACAAAGGGGTGGGCCCCTTTGTCGCGCTCCTTCGGCGCGTGACGCTCGGCGCGTGACGCCGAGAAGAGGGCCTCAATTTAAACGCAGGAGCGTCGCAGAATAGTGAGGTCTTACCCCGACGGGCTTCAGCGCCGATTGCGCAGGCCCAGTCTTCTGTTTCCCTGCTCGATCGCGTCTGAAGCCTAGTCAGCGTGCCGAAAGAACGACGCCGAGAAGATGGCATCGAGGGCCCTGCAGGCATCGAGAGCACAACAGGCATCTAGGGCACAGCAGCAGAGTGAATCAAGGGCACACCCCACCACAGCACCGAGGGCACTACAGACAACATGACACCATGGGCACCACAGCACTGAGGGCACTGCGGGCACCATGGCATTGCGGTATCGAGGGCAGCGCAGCCTCGAGTTATCAGCGGCATCAAGTGTGACTTGCGTTGTACTCCGCTCCCTTGATACCCAAGCTGGTGCATCAAAACTCCAGTTCCACTGATGCTGCCAGACAGTCTGCTATTGTCCAAAAAAATTAAACCTTTACTGGAAAATTGATGCAGATGAATAAAATAAGTAGAGATGTGAATCGTGTGCCCGATCGTTTTAACGATCAGGTTCGGATGGAGGGAGAAAAAAATCGGATCGTTAGAGATGTGAATTGGAATCGGTTCCGATTCCAATTCACATCGTTAATTTTTTAGTGAGGCCTGAGCAGATAAAAAAACCCCCACCCCGACTCTTTACAAATGACCCCTTTGCTCTCCCAAAGGGGTCAAAGGCGATCGGAGTCGATCGCCTTTGCCCTCACTTTGTCACAGGGAGCGACCGTCGCTCCCTGTGACATAGTGAGGGCAAAGGCGATCGGCGCCATTGTGAAACCAGTCCAGCACCGGCACGGCACCAAGGGTATGATTGAAGGGATGGCTCCCGGACCCCCCGCTAGACCACCAGGTACATGTAAAAGGTTTTTTGGGAGGTCGGGAGGGTGGGAGAAGCAAAGGGGTAATTTGTAAAGGGTCGGGTGGGGTTTTTTTTTATCGGGCCATCTGTGCCATTTTTATCAGTGGTAGCTAAAATGGTGCCAATGGCCCGAGAGCAGGAGATCGCGCCGGGACCCCCCCCCCCCCCCACTGGACCACCAGGTAATTTAACATTTTGGGGGGGGTTTCGGGAGGGTGGGGAAGGGTAAAGGATTGGTTTTAAAGGGTCGAGGTGGGTTTAGGGGTTGTTTTGGTGTGCCGGTTTTCCCGCCCTCCCCCCAAATAATTCCCGTACTCGATTTAACGATTTTTCACGATAAATCGAGGGAATTCCTATTGTATCAAGTCCCTTACCAATTAATGACGATTTTAAAATTATCAGACGATAATTTAAATCATTAAAAAACATCCCTAAAAATAAGTGTAGAGTGCCCGCTCCACATCAGTGCAAACCATAGAGCAAAAGGAAAGGCAATACACAGTCCAAAAAGTTGCAGTCACTGCAAATCTTTATACATTAAGAGTGTTTTACCTCCACTAGCTCTGAGGTTCTCCTAGGAGAGGGGACCCTCTCTGGGTCTTCCCTTTTTGGTACCTGCATTCTGGTGTGCAGAGCTCTGTAAGCCAGTGACATGAGCTGGAAACACTGCTGAAGAGATGATCTTCCGCAGACTCCTACACAACTTTGAAAATAGGTCTAGTGTGGCAATCCTTACTCTGGCTTTAAACAGAAATCTACTGTACAAATCTTTGAAGAAATGCAAGGGCTAGGTGACTAACTCTCTTTCACTATTCTTTACTTCTCTCCATCTCAGGATCCTTCTTGAACCCCAAGAAATTCCCCTACTCTTGGAAGACCCGAGGGGGTCCACCCTTGAACCACAGAAGGCTGGACAAAAGAATATGAGCCAAAGTGTGCTCATGACATTCCTTAACAAAATGCCTTCCGTTGGGGAGTGTCAGGGGACACCCTACACTCCTCCTTTGACATAAAACATTCATTATCTGTAGAGACCCTGATATATATATAGCAAGAAAAATGTTGGAGACACCCTTACACAGAAAATTAGGGAAACAGCTTTAGTAAATCACTCTAATTGTCGCCTTAGGCTATGGAAGCTAATTGCCTTCTCACCCAAAGCACAGTGTTTTTTATGTTGGCTTTGGGCTGCTTTTGCCTTCACTGAGGAGTATTTGAATCTGACAGCTGAACAGGAAGAGCCCTAGAAATATGAAAGTATTGCTCAGTAGGGATGTACATTTGTTAAAAATGAATGCAAAAAAAAAAAAAATTAGAATTAAGGAGGCCATTATTGGTTTGCTCCAAGGAACAAACAGAAAATAGCCACTGATGAAAATACTTGAATATTTTTCAGTTTTTGTATTAGTTAAAAAAAAAGAAAACAAAAAGGCATCTACTGTCCTCTCCAACCTTTCTCTCACCCCCAAAATGCAAATTGAGGCCTCTACTGCCCTTTCTGACCATCCTGAGCCCACAAAAGAAGATGAGAAACAGCAGAAGCGCCAGCAGTAGCGCCGGTCCCAGATTGCGGTAAGAGGCTACCAGAATCCAGGAGAACAACTACAAATAAAAGTATGGGTGGGTGGGCATAGAAGGGAAAAGACTGAGGTGGGCATTGGGGAGGATCCGGAGCCTGCAAGAAGTGCTTAAAAAATAAAAGAGGAAATAAGAGCAGGGCTTGGGGGAGGGGGAATCCTCGGCCCTAATAATTTTTTTAAACATTAAATGGGGAGGGGTGGCAAGTTCGGCCCCATAGTGCCTTTGCAGCTCGGGTGGAAGGGAGGTGGGAGACAGGTTAGGGCCTGTAGGCCCGCGATGTGAGTTTTATTTTTAAAAACAGGTACATAACTTAACTGGCTATATTCTTTTGAATATAGTTGGTTAAGACTAAAGTTATATGGCTAAATATAGCCGAAAGCAGAGTTGCTTTCCTGTAACAGGTGTTCTCCTAGGACAGCAGGATGTTAGTCCTCACTCAGGGGTGACATCATCAGATGGAGCCCGGAACGGATCTTTGATCTCAAAGATTCTAGAGCTTTCAGCATGCCCTACTGAGCACGTGCAGCTGTAATCATCACTCTTCCCCCTAGGCAGAGTCCCTCAAAGGATTGAATGTATCTGAAGAAGAGTGCCCAGGTTTGGCTGGTAGGCCGAATGGGCAAAAGAAACCTGAACAACATTTGGAAGAACAAGCAGCAAACCACTTCAGGGCCTGGGACATACACTGTGTGCCGAATCATCAGACCTAACTGATCATGTAGGACAGCGTCAAAGATTTCAGGGGATGAAGGGCAGTCCCCGAAATAGATTCATAGCCCAAAACTCTCGAGCAGGGAGATGAGATAAGCTTGAAGCTCACTCACGAACACCTATCAGAACAGATTAATCTATCCTGTCACAGGATCACAAGGAGAGCAGGAAAGCCCTTTGGGCAACCTATAGAAGGAGAAAAACTAAGGCAGTATTGACTAGAGAATGACGAAAATGTGGTGTATCCTTCCCTGCAGGCATTCAGAGATGTACCACAGGCGCCTTAGCTTTACCTCCCCTCCCCCTGACAATCCAATCGGAAGTTGGAAGGAGTGAAGAATACAAGGAGGAAGACCGGTGGACTGCCGGGGAAAGCACAAGTTGCCTGGTTGTCTATCAACCCCAAGTGAACAACTCACTGCCAAAACCAGCAGGGAGTACCCCACTGAGATGGAGCCCTCAGTCTTCTTGAAACAGTGGAAACTGAGAGCAATTGCCCCAGGGGAGAAATCTCAAATGCTCCACAAGGAGATTGGATGCTGGGGAGTCGCATGTGCAAACCCGGGTAGAACATGATTTCATTACCTCCCAAAAACATGAAAGGCATCAGGGCAGACCCAGGGCAATCTCGGAACAGAGTGCCTAGCACCTGGCTGAGGTATCAGTACCCCAGCCATGAGTGCATATACTTCCTCTCCTAAGGGAGCACGTGGCCCAGCAATGGACAACATTGCATGACCCAGGACTCCTCTGTCCATAGACAGGATGATCCTGAAAAAGGGGAAAGAATAGCTGGCACACTGCCATGAGCAGAGGACAGTGCCAGCTGAAGACGGTCCAATGACTGCTGCTGCCCAGCCCCAACCTCCAAGGTGACATGCCGATGCAGAGGATCAGGGCACTGGATCAGAGAAAAAACTTTTCAGGGATAGAGCCCCAGGCATTAGTCCATAAGAAAAAGGAGTTGGACATGGTAGAGGTCGAAAGGCACATTCCTCTGCTGAGAAAGGAGAGGACTCCTGAGCCACTCTGTCGATGTCACTCTCCTCAAGATTTGACCAGAAATGCAGTCCTAGGTCAGTTCTACAGCTGCAGAGTACAACCTGTTGTAACTGCCTGGAGGGAAAAAACCCACACTCATACACAAACGCCCAAGTGGCAGAAGGCAACTGGAAGCCCTCTGCTGCAAAAGCATGCTGGGCAGAACTTATGCAGTGGTAACCCACCCACGGATGATGGCACACCTATGATCCTAAGCACCGTGCTTGTGGGAGAAATCCCACGCTCCAGCAAGGACTGAGAACCACATTCCAGAGTCAGTGGCTACACACTGATCCATGACCAAGCACAGAGTGTGTAATGATGCCTTGCGGACTGATGCGGAGGCCAAGACCATGATGAAAGATGGCAGAACTCTAGTATGGCTGACAACTGCACAGATAGGGAGAATGCCACCTGCCAGCATCTGAGGCACTTGGAAAAGATACCATATGTTTCCCAACAGTGCAAGCTGTGCATCAACATCACAGTAACTCCAGTGAAGCAGAGAGAACAGTGTGACAACGGTGTCCCCAGGACCACTGGTGCTCTAGGTAAGGCATGGTGGAGGGTGGCAGTCTATGGCATTGCCCCCCTCCAGTACCTGAGAATGCTTCGCAAGGCGGGCCCTTGAAACTACGTCAGAACTGGCTTATCTGCGAGCCCCACAGGGAAGAACAGCAGCGAAGTCCCTAGCAATCGCAGGTGCTTATGGAGTACTGCGTACATGTCCTGCGATCTCAGACTGCAGCCGCTGGTGCCCAGAGCGGTGATAGTGCCCATAGAAACCAGCCTGCTTTTGCGCTTACCAATGCAAAGCCACCACCAGGCACCCAATGACTCTGCATCCAGGGCCTTGACAGCGCTAAACCAAACTATAATCAGTTCAATGGTAAACAGCTCCATCTCCGATGCCACAGGTGTCCACGGACTTCGACCACCCGGGGGCCCTGAGGGGGACTCAGCCCGAGGATATTGACCAAAGAAGACCTGAGTGTCTGCAGGGAGAGGCCCTGCAGCCCACCAACAAGTCACTGATGCCAAAAAGAACCAAAGACTACCAGTGCCAATGGCAATTCTTATCGATTCACTTATTCGTCCAGGGGAGTCGATGCTGCAAGCTCGATGAACTCGCAAGTATTACAGCTGATGATGGCCTTGCTAGCATCCATTGACATTGATGGTGTGCACATCCTGGCGGGGCCTCCAATGCTGGGATCATCCGCTGAAGGCACCGGACCACTGCATACAGATGTACCAGCACACTAGGGTGCCTCGAGTAGATAGCTACCCCTGCACTTGATCCGTAAGAGGCCAAAAACGTTTGCCACCCGAGGGCTGCAGGATCATGCGGGGGCTTCAGAGATCCCCAGTGGTCGATGGCCTCAGGGGTGACAAGGGCGCTCAATGGCGAACCCAGTGCCTGATCAGTTGGTAATGAGAGGCATCAGTGGTCCGAAAGCCTCTACAGTGGCCCCACACCTCCTTGGCCTCGAGAGTTTCAATGGTATTGGGGCAGCACCGCATCGCGATGGCATTGAGGTCATGCTGACACTGAGGCTGCACACCTCAGCAACCTATTTGGGGGCCATGGCATCAAGGGTACGCACATCGAGGGCTGCTGCGGCATTGATGCTATGCACCTCGACAGCATCGAGGGCCTGCCACCGACACCCTTGATCCATCAAGATGCATGCATGGCCACCCTTGGGGCTGTCAAGGTCGAAGCGGTGGCAGTGCTAACCAAACACGGGGAAGGTTATATACTCTGGGGGAGAGATTTCAATCTTACTCTTAATAAGGAGTTGGATAATTCATATCATAATATCCAGAAAAAGCACAACCCCGGAAGACAACCTAGAAATATCTTAAATACTATAATGAGGGACTGGCACCTAGAGGATATTTTGTGTCAACGTCACCCATCTTCCAGATCTTACACTTTCTACTCCAAACCGCATAATTCCTACTCTCGCATAGATCTCTTACTAGTGGACACATGCCTGGTCTCTAATGTCATACAGAGTGAAATTGATTCGATCACGTGGTCTGATCATGGCATGGTCTGGGTAGATCTTTATATCCAAGGGGGCTCTAGGGGTCAATCATTTTGATGCTTTAACTCTTCTCTGCTCAAACAAAAAATCTTTGTTCAGAACCTGGTAGACCACTTATGTGAATACTATCAAATTAAAAGAAACATAGACACTACTGAAAGCTGTTTGTAGGAGTGCTCCAAAGCAATAATTAGAGGGCATTGTATAGCTAAAACAGTGGCAGATAAAAAGGAGAGGGAACGTCAGCAACTCTTTCTTATGGGGGAAATTGATACACTCTCTAAGCAGCATTTTCAACTCCAATAGGTTAGAATCTATAAACAACTCTCCGAGGCCAGATTTAAATTAAGCACTATAGATGATAACTTAATCGCCCATAATTTGGAATGAGTTAAACAAAAATATTATGAGGGCGGGTGACAAAGTGGGCAAATTATTGGCACACCAATTAAAAATCTGAATAGCCCAAAGCGTAATTAGCAAAATAAAAGATACCACTGATGAGATCACAACCGATCCCATGAAAATAAGAAAGTGCTTCACAGAATGTTATGCCTCTCTCTATAGCTCTAACACTGTTATTCAAAATACAGACATTTTAGAATATTTGGCTACTTTGGATCTCCTGAAGCTTTCCTCAGAACAGCAACAAACATTAGATCACCCCATCTCCCCCATGGAAGTGACATTAGCGATTAAATTTCTTAAAAATGGCAAATCACCTGGCTTAGATGGGCTCCATGGGGAGTACTATAAAGCACTTGGGGAGAATCTGGTCATGCCTCTAGTGGACTTCTTCAATTCATGCGAGATGGAGGGTCCTTCCATGCCTAATCTAATACCGCAGGCATTACAATCATACCAAAACCTGGTCAGGACCCCACTCTATGCGGATCATATAGGCCAATATCTTTAATCAATCAGGATTTAAAGATTCTAGCTAGAATACTAGCTCTAAGATTAAATCATCATTTACCATTCCTAGTTCACTCAGGCCAGGTAGGCTTTGTACCCCAACGAATGGCAGCAGATAACGTTAGAAAGATTCTTGATTTAATATGGTGAGCAAAGAGAGAGAATATACCAGTAGCGCTCCTCTCTATTGATGCCGAAAAGGCATTTGACATGCTCCACTGGCCTTTCCTATTCTAAACTCTCATCAAGATGAATTTTGGTCCTTTCTTTTTACAATGGCTCTCTCAACTATATAACAAACCGCAAGCAAAAGTCAAGGTAAATGGGGGATATGGGGACAGCTTTGACATAGGCAGAGGGACTCGACAGGGCTGTCCGCTCTCCCCCTCTTGTTTGCTCTGTTCTTAGAACCCTTTGCCACCAGGATTCGACAGTCTGCCACTATAAAGGGGATTCCCTTAGGGGATTATAAATTTAAACTCTCTTCGCAGATGACATCATGTTCACTTTAGCAAATCCTAGTCACGCCTTAAAAGGAGCTGAGTACGAATTGACTCTATTTAGTAATGTATCTGGATTCAAAGTAAACTTTGAAAAATCTGAGCTCCTAAACATCAATCTAGTCACTACAGAAATCAAAAAATAATGGGCCAAAAAGTCACTTAAATACCTAGTCACTTAAATACCTAGGAATTAATCTTAATGCCAATCTACACGAGCTTTTCACTCTCAATTATCTCCCATTATCGAGAGCCGTGGACAAAGACTTTGATCAATGGCATAAGGGCACTTTCTCATGGCTAGGACGCATAGCTATAATAAAAATGAATGTTCTACCTCGGTACTTATATCTGTTCACCACTCTGCCTTTGCTATTACCTGCTGCTTTTCTGAGGAAAACACAAAAGAAAACTTTTTATTTCATCTGGCGTCGCAGACCACCTAGAGTGGCTAGGAGAGTTTTACATCAAAGCAAAAGACAGGGGGGATTGGGAATGCGAGATCTGCAAACCTACTAAGCTGCTGCCCAAATTAAAGCGGTAATTGACATAGCCAAAATACATACCCCTAAGCAATGGGTTATTGCCGCCCAATTGATGACTGGGGAAATGCCACTGGCTGCCCTCCCATGGCAAACATGGCAAACTTGGCTGAATATAAAATGTATCCCTTGGTCATTAAAGGCCACTTTGGTGACTTGGGATAAATGGAAACAGAAAATAGTGGGGAAACACTCCTACTATTACCAAACACACTTGTATCATAACATTGACTTTGCTGTTGGCTATCAATCCGAGATCTTTAAGGTTTGACAAATGGCTGGTATTACTAATATTGGTAATTTGATTAATGGAGGGACGATATTGACATTAGATCAATTAATGAACACGTATGCAATATCCTCCATCAGCTTCCTGGCCTATGCACAGATAAGGCACTTTCTCCAATCGATACTTAAACAACAGAAATTGTGACCCACCCGGTCTCTCTTTGAAAATTTCTGCCGTACATCAGATACGTTGACCAAATGTGTTTCCAAATTATATAATCTGCTCGGAGCTCCCCACAGCTTCGAAGCTAGTCACCTTGCTAAGTGGGAAACCGATCTCGGAGAACCCATTCCCCCTAAATCTTGGGAAATCATCTTTCAGAGAGTAAGAAAATGCTCTATCTCAGCCAGATTATAGGAGAATAGCTATAAATTACTATACCGATGGCATTTAGATCCTGTAAAATTACATAAGATTTTCCCAACCATATCTTCCCTATGTTGGAGAGCTTGTGGAGACAACGGTTCCTTTTTTCATGTATGGTGGGACTGTAACAAAATCATGCCATTCTGGAAATCTCTTGCACAGTGGATAACTCAATTACTCCAGACCTCTCTATCATTGACTCCTATCTCAGCCTTACTCGGTGCTCTGATAGATCATTTAGACCAACACCAACAGAAGTTATGCATGAATATCATGATAGCTTCACGTACCGCAATTGCACAACATTGGAAATCAGCAGTTCTGCCAACTATACAGGAAGTGGAGGCCAAACTGATGGTCCATCGGCGCCTTGATTATTTGACTGCAATACAGAATGATTGGATGGCTTATCATCTTAAAGTATGGCAACCTGTCTATGGATGAGACTATAACAACCTAGACAGAATTTTCCAATGTTGACTCTCTTTTATCTTCCACCACCGGCTTCCTGACGATCTTTGAAATACCTATACTTTCTGCACTGGGGAAATGAGACTTCAATTTTGGAATGCCTTCACGGACATAATTTTATATACTGTTATAAATTCTGTAAGTGTCAACATTAAGAAATTGACGCCTCAAGTGCTACACAATCATCCTTACCTAGCATGATAGGGACAATGCACTCTAGCATTATCATATCGCTCCTTTGGACTGGAATGTCTGTCTTAAGAATTAGTACCGTTGATTAGAAATATATAAGATGTGTGTATTTGGGAAAGGGGGAAGGATTGGGATAGGGAACAAGGACTGGGATATACACCAATGTTTATATCTTGTGGATGTGGAACATGATTTACCAGTTGTATCTTGTTTTATCACTTGTTTGTATTATGATCCTGGTTTTATATTGTATATGAACATGTTAATAACATTTAAATTTAAAAAAAGAATAAAAAAAAAGAATGGAAGTAGGAGTCGAAAAGAAAAAAGAAGAATCATCAAATGCAAGATTTGTTGGCAGAGGAGGTGAAGAGAAAGCCAGAGGCTGATTGGGATCTACTGCACTGCACTGGAGTTAGGAATAAGCAGAGAAGGATGGCCTGATTGGTACTGAAAGAAAGCATGTTAGAGAAAGGGCTTGTTAAGGCTGGGCCACATAGATTTTTTTAAATTTATGTTGGATTGCTGATGTAATGGCTTTCATTTGTTTATAATAAATTAGTGATGTATTGATGAATTATGTTCTTGATATTTTTTTTTTAAAGCTTGTCCTGTAAAATGTGATAGCCAAACTGCAAGTAAACTAAACTAATTCTGCCCCCGGTTACATTTTTTTATATGAAAATATACTGATCTAGGATTATGAGCCTCAAACAGAAATGAAAAAAGAAATTGGGTAAAGGGCAAAGGCCACTAATGGTCCAAATGCTCCCTCTGCAGTCCAACAAATAACTTCCTACATACAGGTGGTCTCTTGGAATAAACTCGGGGACTCTAAAATATGCCTAGATGGTTCATAATTTAGAGCAAGGGAAATGCCCCAAACAGGTCTGGTTTTCAGGATCTACACAATGAGGGGCAGATTTTAAAAGGTACGCGTGCGGCGTACATTTGTGCGCGCAACCCGGCTCACACAAATGTACGCCCGATTTTATAACATGCACGCGCAGCCGTGCGCATGTTATAAAATCGGAGCGGCCTCGGAGGGAACTTTCCTTTCCCTCCCACCTTCCCTTCCCTGCCCCTACCTGTCCCGCCCCCCAGCCTGAAAAAAACAAACAAACCCGTACCTTTATTTCACAAGTCACGCCTGTGCCAGCCAACTGCCGGCGTGTGATCCCCCGGCCCAGCAGCCTTGCAGAGGTCTCTGGCCACGCCCCTGCCCTGCCCCCGGACTGTCCCGCCCATTTTTTCAAGCCCCAGGACTTACACATGTCCCAGGGCTTTACGCGCGCCCCTGGGCCTTTTGAAAATAGGCCTGGCACGCCTAACCCCCCCCCCCCCCCTTACGCTCGTAAATCTTTGAAAATCTGCCCCTGAATATGCAGGTCATATAGTTGCATACTTCATGATATACCTCATGCATATTCAATGTGGAGATCCTGAAAACCTGGCCTGTTGGTGGCGCTCCCATGACCTTGATTTATTTTCAAAGTAATTTACAGAAGCAAATGAGCCGTCTGAAAATTACCCACCCGCTATTCAGCTAAAAGAATGAGCATTGTTTTGAAACCATTAGCCACATTGAGAGAAGGCATTTCCCAGGAGCACATTTAGGCCGGGAGGAATGGAAAAACGCATGCGTGGCTCGCAGTTTCAAACACCATGTATTTTTCAAGCAAACCAGCTACCTGCGCTGAACTCAGCTATATGCGACCATAAGTGCTTTGTACCTGTGGCAATTTTCAAAGTGTAGGTCCTCACGTCCTTTCCCTTCAAAAACTGGTGTGAAGACCGTAGGGTGAAAAGCATGTGTAGCCCTCACTGATGCCCCCAAAATAATAATAATAATAATAATAATAATAATAATAATAAAAAGAGAGCAAAACAAAAGATCAAAAAAATAAAACCCACCATAAAAGATCTTGTAGGGACTGCAATACCTTGAAGATTAATTTTTTTTCCATAAATCAATAATTAAATTGATTGTCGGTGTGTGTTTTATTAATAAAAAAAAAAAAACATCCATAAGGTCCAATTTCATGCAAAAAACCATGACACTGGTTAATTTTCTTTTTTATTGTGGTCTATGATATAGAATCTACTATAATCATTCTTAAACAATAACCAGAGATTTATATTCTTTATGCTTCTTCATATGTATCAAAGCGTGGCTGCCTCATGGAATACAGAACCTCACTTGATACCAAAGGACCTGTGCATATACCCCACACATTTTAATTGGATATGAAGTATTTTATTCATCAGCATTTCCATGCACTTTAAATTGTCTCCTTCCCCATTATATTTCATGGGGAAACAGCCATGAAACAGGTACAAGAAATACTAATTGACCACTAAATGAATAATAAGAGACATGTGAGAATAGTTTGGGATTTCGCTCAGGGACCCATTAGAACAAAATAATGGTCTCAAAGTAGAAAAACTATATGTAAGTGATGCCACTAACCTTTTGAGTAAGTTTAGCAGTCTCACTATAAAACTGCACTAAAATTCATGCAACATTTATTCAACCTGCTAAATACAGATGCCAGAATGTATTGATTATTTTAAGGCAATAAGAAAAATACCTGTTTGACAGTTCTGACTGTAGAGAATGGGAAGATATTTTCAGACTTGCTATGTGATTATACTTCTTTGTTTATTGGAATGGCTGGTATATAGGAAAGAGCGTCTGGAGGTCCTGTTTCAAGTATAAGTGGTTGAAAAACAACAAATATTAAGGAAAATAAGACATTTTATTTATGCACCAAAGTTTAGTGTGCATGCTCCAGCCATTTAGTGTATACACAGTAGAGAATATTATAACCTGAGGTCTAAGAATGCATGCTAAGCAGGCTCCTACAAGTACATAAATAAAGGAATGCCAGATTCATAGATGGTTTTAATGAATGCATGGAAAACAATGTACTATGTTCTTCACCAAGTGCTATTTAAAGTGTGGTCTGTAAGGCCTAAATTTGGGCCTTACAGACTTGGGTCATGAGCCAGGTGCTAACATTTTAGTCTTGGAAGCATGCATGCTACTCAACGGGCTCACCTACCAGCAAGCATTGTGAATTAAAGATGAAGGTCGTGTATAAAAGGTGGCTTTGTGAAAATTTGAAAACTGCAATCCTATTCACCTAGTGAAAAACTAGGCAACTAAAACATTCACCAGCAACACAACTTTCTATAATACTTCAGCTGTAATCATACATTTTTTTATACATATAGTGGGGCAATCAAATATGGTGGCTAGTCAAGATTCTAAATAGTCATCAATTTGTTATAATCATAGTCCCTCCAATTTTAAACTTTTGTTTTACTTTTATATATATATATATATAAGCACACATTAATTACTTCCCTTCACCAATTTCTTCAAATGTACCTGACACAGTGCCATGTTTTGTTAGTCTGCTTCAGGGGTGCGATATCAGTGTGCCAACGATCTGCTGATGAGAGAGGTTGTCCACTTCATTGCCCCAATTTCTTTATCTGTTCTGTTGAGTGCTGTTTATTGTATTGTAATTGTTATTGCAGTTATACACCACTTTGAGTGATCCTTTTAATAAGGAACAGGAAAGTGGCTTATAAATTTTTAAATAAATAAATTACTTTCCTAGAGGTGGTTCGTTAGTCCAAAAACTATTGCAGGCATTCTGAGCCTTGAGCCAGAATAGCAGTCTGGGTAATAAGTAGGGATGTGAATCGTTTTTTGACGATTTAAAATATCGTCCGATATATTTTAAATCGTCAAAAATCGTTAGGGCCACGATACAATACCAATTCCCCCGATTTATCGTTAAAAAATCGTAAATCGGGGGAAGGGGGAGGGCAGGAAAACCGGCACACTAAAACCCCCTAAAACCCACCCCCGACCCTTTAAATTAAATCCCCCACCCTCCTGAACCCCCCCCCCCCATGCTTTAAATTACCTGGGGATCCAGCGGTGGTCCAGAACGGCAGCGGTCCGGAACGGCCCCCTCAATTGAATCCTTTTGTCTTCAGCCGGCGCCATTTTGCAAAATGGCCGCCGCAAAATGGCGTCGGCCATAGACAAAAACGATTCGATGCAGGAGGTCGTTCCGGACCCCCGCTGGACTTTTGGCAAGTCTTGTGGGGGTCAGGAGGCCCCCCCAAGCTGGCCAAAAGTTTCTGGGAGTCCAGCGGGGTTCAGGAAGCGATTTCTTGCCGCGAATCGTTTTCCGTACGGAAAATGGCGCCGGCAGGAGATCGACTGCAGGAGGTCGTTCAGCGGCGAACCCCCGCGGCGAACCCCCGCGGCGAACCCCCGCGGCGAACCCCCGCGAACCCCCGCGGCGAACCCCCACAAACCCCCGCGGCGAACCCCCGCGAACCCCCGCTGAATGACCTCCTGCAGTCGATCTCCTGCCGGCGCCATTTTCCGTACGGAAAACGATTCGCGGCAAGAAATCACTTCCTGAACCCCGCTGGACTCCCAGAAACTTTTGGCCAGCTTGGGGGGGGGCCTCCTGACCCCCACAAGACTTGCCAAAAATCCAGCGGGGGTCCAGAACGACCTCCTGCGTCGAATCGTTTTTGTCTATGGCCGCTGCCATTTTGCGGTGGCCATTTTGCAAAATGGCGCCGGCTGAAGACAAAAGGATTCAATTGAGGGGGCCGTTCCGGACCGCCACCGTTCTGGACCACCGCTGGATCCCCAGGTAATTTAAAGCATTTGGGGGGGGGGGGGGTTCGGGAGGGTGGGGGATTTAATTTAAAGGGTCGGGGGTGGGTTTTAGGGGGTTAGCTCACGATTTTAACGATTTTTCACGATATTTTTAAAACTCAAACGGCAACAATACGATTCCCTCCCCCTCCCAGCAGAAATCGATCGTTAAGACGATCGAGGACACGATTCACATCTCTAGTAATAAGGGCTTCTTTGAGGTCAACAATTTTTTTACTTTGATTGCAGAGATATTTTCAGAAAGCTTTCAGTCATATCTTGAACCATGGGCCTGACTAGCTAAGAGGCTGGAGCTTTGCCTGTTGGACACTGATGACAAATAAGGAAACCTTATACTGAGTTTGCTGGCAGCACCAGTAAACCCTTCCATGAGGAACTAGATTGGATTTGGCACTGGAGAAGGGTTGCTGGGAATGAGGAAGTTGTTCCCAAACTTAAGAGCTATTGAGAGGCTCTGTAACCCAGATATAGTGAGGCCCATGATATCTGAAGTTATAATAGAAGATGATTGATGTGTGAAAATCTAAAAGAGATTAGAACTGAAGATATCTGGAATTGCTATTGTGTTATGTTCATGGACCCTTGGGCTGGTTGGAACAGAAGATGGAGTGCTGTAGAAGTCCACAGCGAATGTCCCAACCAGGAGGCGGTTCGGAAGCTCGGTGCTGGCTGACACTCTGGTCTACGGTGAAGTCCTTTGCGACCAAGGACTAGACCCTCACTGGACGGATGGACGGTGTTGGACCGGAGAGGAAGAAGACTCTTCGCCCTGGAGACCGGCACTCCCCCGGGAGGAGCCCTTAGGAGTCCAGCCACTGGGACTTTAGGAGATTCATCCTGGAAGCCGAAGTCCCCCCAGGAAGAGCCCGTAGGGACACGGCCGCTGGGACTTAGGCGACTTCCTGATGATGCGGGTGGTCCGTATGCAGGCGCCTCCTGCCGGTTGTGGTTCCGGACGGCTGGCGCCTCCAGCAGGTCGTAGGAAATCCAGAAGTCAGTCCAGGAGTTGGAGTCCAAGGATGGTCCGCAGCTAGTCCAAGGGTCAATATCCAGAGAGCGGTCCGCAGCCAGTCCAGGGTCGGAGCCAGAGAGTGATCCAAAGCCAGTCCAGGGGTCAGAGCCAGAGAGCGATCCAAAGCCAGTCCAGGGGTCAAGTCCAGAAGAATCCACAGCAAGGGGAGCAGGCAGAAGCGGGACGAAGACAACCAGGAACGCAGCAAACACAGGACAAGTCCAGGAACCTTGTTGCAAGGCACTGGAGGATCCTAGAAGCAAGATACTTATGGCTGAAGGCGTCTGATGTCATCCTCAGCTGCACAGCTGATTTTCCCGCGCTGGCCCCTTTAAGAAAGGCTCCTCCCCGCACGCGTGCGTCAGGGGGCGGGGCCAGCCACGCCGAGTCGTCGACGTCTCTCCCGAGGAGGGAGAGACGCGCTGAGGGGCCTGCAGGCCCGGGGGAGTTCCGAAACGGCCCGGGACCGGTGGAGGGACCGGGGCACGGCCCGGGACCGCAACATATTGATCTTAAATGTGTTCTAATCCATTGAGTCAGGAGAGCTTGCATTTAAGTTGAATCCTTGTGGTGAAGAGAACATATGTATTTTATTATCCAGGATTTTAAAAAAGTCATAGAACCCAAAAGGGCTGGTATTTTAATATCTTTAGACTCAAAACCTGACACCCCCACCCGCTCTTCTGCTCTCCAGGAAATCCTCACCACTAGCTCCTTAGATCTCCAGGGGACAACCTACCTGTCCTTGGTTCCTCAGGAGGATTCCAATCCTTTCCCCGAATATCTTCAGATCACCTACACAGAGTACCACTGGGCTGCCAACACTAAAGGGTGCTTGTAGTGGGTAGATGGCCAAATAATGTTATTGTGGAAACAAGCTTGGCAGATATCACTCCTTGGTGTCAATGAGATGGATGTGCTGAGGCTGGCCAAGGTATTTTCTGATACCAATCCTTCTCCTTGCAAACTCTCCTGATTAGATGTCATTTGAGGATCTGAAATGGTCAGCCTGGGTGAGTATTGCACATCAACCAGGATGATGCCATTCCCTATTTGCTTGGATTCCATTATAGTTTCCTTCTCTTCCTCCATTGTGGATTTGGTCTGGATTTTTTTTTACCCCTTTCCTGGAAGCCTCTTTCCTTCTTTCACTGCTTCTCCTGGAGTCCAGATGCCCTCCAGCTTCTACCCTCAGCAATGACAACTGTTTCATACGCCAAGTGTTGCGAGCATGGACCCTTGGCCCAAGGTGGTGTTGGTGCTACCTGTGGGGGCCAATGTGGGGGCCAATCTGCCCCTGATTACCTCTGGGTAATCATGGATCATTTTTCTAAAATGGCCCATTTTGTCTTACATCCTGCACTGCTGTCCACTCCCGAGCTGGCCCGCCTCTTCTTCGTCCACATGTTCCGGCTATACAGACTTCCTAAATACATCACATCTGACCGCGGACCCCAGTTCATAGCCCAGTATTGACAGGCTCTTCGTCAGAAGTTTGGAGTGAATCTATGTCTGACCACCGCATATCATCCCCAGGCTAATGGACAAGTGGAATGTACCAACCGCTCTCTGAAGATCTTCCTGAGAGCATATTCCAACAAACAGCAGGATAACTGGTCACAACTCTTGCCATGGGTGGAATTTTCTTACAATTCCCACATTTGTGAGTCCACTAGTGCCTCACCATTCTCTATCGTCAGTGCAACTGTCCATTTCCACTCCAGCCACCCAAGCCACCACTGAGGCTCTACATGCATTGTGGTTTCGCACCTCGAAGATGCTCCAAGAGTCCGCCAACCGCGGTAAGAGGACGGCTGATGCCCATCGCAGGCCTGCACTAGTGTTTCAACCTGGAGATAAAGTGTGGCTAAGCACACACCACTTACGCCTGAAACTACCCTCTCAGCGCCTGGCTCCGAAGTTTATTGGCCTGTTCCTGGTCACGAGAAGCATTGGACCAATAGTGTACCAACTCCATCTCCTGCCTTCCTTAAAGATCCATATTTCACGTATCACTACCCAAACCCTTGATTCTGTCTTTGCCATCATACAAAGCTCCCGAACTTCCTCCACGTACCACAGATCTGGACCCCACCTATCAGGTACATGAAATCCTTGATGTGTGGAAGAGGCTGTAAGTGGGAGTACCTCCTCTCCTGGGAGGGTTGCATCCTCAAAGAAAATTCTTGGGAGCCAGCTGCCAATATCCTGGATAAAGAACTACTGAGGCAGTTTCACACCAGTCACCCCAGCAAGCCCAGACCTCCAGAAGGGGGGCCATAAAGGGGAGGGTACTGTTACAATCACTGGCCGCAGGCTGGCAGCCCCTACCTCCTGGCACCAGGCCTTGACCTCAGCCCCTCTCGCCTCAGCCGGGGCAGGCAGCAGCCGTCACGGTCCTGCCATTCCCGGGCCTTCCAGCTTGGCCAGAGATGGTCCTCTGTCGTCTCCTGCTGCCTCCTATCCTCAAGCGGCCACTGCTGCATGGAGCACACTGCCACCATCTACTTCCTTGGGTCCTGTTCCTAGGTGCATGCGTTCCTGCACCTGTGCCAGTTCTTGTTCCTGCTCCTGCTCCAGATTCCTTGCTCCAGTTTCTGTGTTCCATTTCCTGTTCCTTGCTCCTCGCCCCTTGGACAAACCTCGGCTCCTGACCCGGATTGCTCCTGACCACACCTTCTGCCTCTGACCTCTGGACTGGACCTGACCACTTTGTCTGCCACCTGCCTCTGATCTCTGGACCGGATCCAACCATGTCTTCTGCCACCTGCCTCAGATCTCTGGCCCGGACATGACCATGTCTGCTACTGCTTGCCTCAGACCACCAGCTCCTGCTTATTGCCCGCCTTGTCTGGCCATGCTACACGGGATCATCCACGCAGAGGCCCACCTAAGACCAGCTAGCCCCGGCACCCAAGGGCTCAACCTGCGGGGTAATTGGGCAAGTAGTAGCAAAGCTTATGCTGGCCTCTGCTTCCCATCCGGCCTCGCCTCCTGATGGTGGGGTCCTGTGGGGTCTCCCCCACAGGTAGCACCAACACCACCTTGGCCAAGGGTCTATGCTTCCAACACTTGGCATATGAAACTGTTGTCATTGCTGAGGGTAGAAGCTGGAGGGCATCTGGACTCCAGGAGAAGCAGTGAAAGAAGGAAAGAGGCTTCCAGGAAAGGGGTAAAAAAAAATCCAGACCAAATCCACAATGGAGGAAGAGAAGGAAACTATGATCCAATGGCCATACCACAATCTGGGTAATCATTGAGGTCCCAGGGCACATTGGTAATGATCCATGATTACCCAGAGGTAATCAGGGGCACATTGGTAATGGGTAATGCTTGCAGAAGCCCCCATGGCCATTCCAGTGGGGGCCTTCTGTTGAGCGCATGTGGGGCAGGAGTCCACATAGGTCCATGCATCCTGGTCAATGTTGGGCCACCAGTAAAAATGCTGGAGAAGGCTTAGAGTTTGAGCACGCCCAGGATTCCCAGTGCCTCGGGAGTCATGGGCACAGTATAAAACCCTCACAGAGCCTGCGGGGGACTACCATCTTCCCAACGGGTACTGGGGTGAATGTGAGCAGATGGATGCATGCCAGGTCGATGATGTGTTGTGGCATGTCTGGGATGTCTTCAGGTTCGAAAGAGTGTTAGAGCGGATCTGTGCGCAGATTCTTCTCTCCAGGGCGGTACTTGAGGTCAAAGTTGAACCGTGAGAGGAGGAGCAACCAGCGGGTCTGTCTGGTGTTGAGGAACTGGGCCTGTTTGAGGTGCTCTAGGTTCTTATGGTTGGTATATATAATGAACCGATGTTGAGCTTTCTCAAGCCAGGGTCGCCACCCCTCCAAGGCCAACTTGATGGCAAGTAGCTCGTGGTTGCTTTCCCCCTAGTGGGTCTCAGTGGGAGTGAACTTATGGGAAAAGAATGAACACGGATGAAGTTGGCCCTTGGGAGAGCACTGGCTGAGAATGGCTCCAACCCCAATGGAGGAGGCGTCCACCTCGACGATGAAGGGTCAACTAGGGTCTGGGTATTGCAGGCACAGCTTCTTGAGGAAGGCCTCTTTAAGGACCTTAAATGCCAAAATGGCCAAGGAGTTCCAGTTCTTTCGATCCACCCCCTTCTGTGTAAGTGCAGTAAGAGGTGCTGTGATAAGAGTAGATGGCTATGAACTGGAAATAATAGTTGGAGAACCCCAGGAAGCGCTGGAGCACATGCAAGCTGGAAGGCTGAGGCCAGTCCCAGATGGACTAGAGTTTGTTGGGGGTCCATGGCGAAGCTGTGTTTGGATACTATGTAGCCAAGGAAGGGTACACTTGGCTTCTCGAAAACACATTTGTTTAACTTGTTGTACAGGTGATTGTCACGAACACGCTGGAGGACTTGGCGCATGTCCTGGTGGTGCGTCTGCAGGTCTTTGGAGTAGATAAGAATGTCATCCAGATAAATGAGAACTTTATTGTACAGGAGATCCTGGAAAATGTTGTTTATCATTCGCTGGAAGACCGCCAAGGCATTGCAAAGGCTGAAGGGCATCACAAGGTACTCATAATGCCCATCCCTGGTGTTGAAGGCAGTCTTCCAAAGGGAAAATCCAGACTAAGTTGTAGGCGCCTCTCAATTCCAATTTGGATAAGATGGTGGCGTGTTGCAAGCGGTCAAATACTTCATTTATTAGAGGCAGCAGAAATTTATCCTTTAGAGTGATGGCGTTAAGACCCCTGTAATCAATACAGGGGCGCAAGGAGCCATCTTTCTTAGTTACGAAAAAGAAGCCTGCCCCTGCAGTCGAGGAGGAGGGCCAGATGAAGCCCTTGGCCAGATTTTCTTTAATGTACTCAGTCATCGCCTTGGTTTCAGGAAAAGAGAGCGGGTACACCTGGCCCCTGGGGGGGCGAGGTCCTGGGCAGATGTTCTATGGTGCAGTCGAACTTCTGGAGAGGTGGCAGAACGTTGGCTACCTATTTGGAAAACAAGTCGGAGAAGTCTGCAGAAGGAGCTGGGACACCTGGGATTACCATAGACAATGGAAGAGACAGGAGAGCCTCTACAGGTTTAACTGGTTTTAGACAAGATTCCTGGCAGTGTGGAACCCACTCCAAAAGCTGCAGAGTGGCCCAGTTGAACTGTGGTGAATGAGCTTTTCCTGCCGCGGCCCCTTTAAATCCCCAATGGAGGTGCGCGCCTCGGAGCAGGAGCTAAGGAAGAAGGCGGTGGTGACGTGCTCTGTGTGGCGGAGGTCGTTTGAGGATAGGAGGTGGCAGGAGATGTCCCTGGCTGTGCTGGAAGGCCTGGGAATGGCAGGACCATGACAGCAGCTGCCCTCTGCGGCCAAGGCGAGAGGAGCCAAGGTTGAGGTCCGGCACCAGGGAGTAGGGGCTGCCAGCCTGCAGCTGGTGATTGTTACACCAAGCTTGCTTTTAATCAAGTTTACAGTAAGGGAACTGAGCCATGAAGCAAAGCGAGCTTTGCATGCTCAGTTTAGTGAGAATGGCTCCAATGGAGGAGGTGTCCACCTCGACGATGAAGGGTCAACTAGGGTCTGGGTATTGCAGGCACAGCTTCTTGAGGAAGGCCTCTTTAAGGACCTTAAATGTCGAAATGGCCAAGGAGTTCCAGTTCTTTCGATCCACACCCTTCTGTGTAAGTGCAGTAAGAGGTGCTGCTAATCTGTGTTAGAGGTGTGCATCCATTTTCCATGTATTTGTAATCCGCAACTTATTTTTTGCTATCTGTTAAATACGTGGGGAGGCGAAACGCATTGCGACTCCCCACGTATTAAACAGATTTCTGTTTAATTCGGCCTAAATAAAAATTTAAACCACCCCACCCTCCTGACCCCCCCCCCCCAAGACTTACCAAAACTCCCTGGTGGTCCAGCGGTTGGGTCCGGGAACTCACTCACACCCTCGGTGCTAGTTTCATCATGGTGTCGATAGCCTTTGTCACAGGGGCTACCGGTGCCATTGGTCAGCCCTTGTCACATGGCCATCGGCGCCATCTTGTGCTCCTACCATGTGACAGGGGCTGACCAATGGCACCGGTAGCCCCTGTGACATAGTATGGGCAAAGGCTATCGGCGCCATTTTGAGTCCTGGCGTCAGACAGCAGGTCACTCCGGGACCCCCGTTGGACCCACAGGGACTTTTGGCCAGCTTGGGGGGGCCTCCTGACCCCCACAAGACTTGCCAAAAGTCCAGCGGGGATCTGGGAGCGACCTCCTTGCCGCCATTTTGAGACTCAAAATCGCTGTCTCGCCAATACTCAAAATGGCGCCAATCGCCGTCATAGTGAGGGCAAAGGCGATCGGCGCCATTTTGAGTATTGGGATCGGACGGCCAGCGTGCAAGGAGGTCGCTCCCGGACCCCCACTGGACTTTTGGCAAGTCTTGTGGGGGTCAGGAGGCCCCCCCCCAAGCTGGCCAAAAGTCCCTGTGGGTCCAACGGGGGTACCGGAGCGACCTGCCGTCCGACGCCAGGACTCAAAATGGCGCTGATAGCCTTTGCCCATACTATGTCACAGGGGCTACCGATGCCATTGGTCAGCCCCTGTCACATGGTAGGAGCACAAGATGGCGCCGATGGCCATGTGACAGGGGCTGACCAATGGCACCGGTAGCCCCTGTGACAAAGGCTATCGGCGCCGTGATGAAACTACCACCGAGGGTGTGAGTGAGTTCCCGGACCCCACCACTGGACCACCAGGGAGTTTTGGTAAGTCTTGGGGGGTTGTAGTTAATTTAGTAGTAACGTATTTACAGATCGACAACTTATTGAATTCTCCATACTTCCGCATGTAACGGAATTGACCCCCCACGAATATCTATCGCGTACGCAACGAAAGCTTTTTGCCTGCACATCCCTAATCTGTGTAGCATCTACACATGGTTCCTGATTAGGCTGATACAGAGTGGAGACCCTTTACATTTTGGGTGAGCATGTGTGCTAAAAATATAGCACATCTCTCTTGTGAAGTAACATTTTAGCTTGCAAAAAATGTTTGTGGGCATACACTAAAAAAAACATAAATAGAGTTTGATGTTAGTATATTGACATAGACCCCACAGTCTCCATTATTGTAAGTGCTTTTTTAATGCATTTTTTCAGCTTGTACAGTTTGCTTTGCATCAGATATATGCCTTGGGCAATCATTACATTGTTGCAAATCTGCACAGGTGGTCACTTGTAAATGTGTTTTTTTTTACATGGTATTCTTTTTTGTATCTCCTGAGGCATATTAATTTAAAGGAGGATTATGTTAAATGATAAGAAAGGTAAACAAAGGGGTTGCCCTTGGCTCAAATTCCTGTTTGGAATAAAATCATTTAAATGCAGAGAAGAATAATTGGGCAGATGGAATGGACACATAGGTAGGCTTCTGCCATCATCTATTAGGCTGTTATGTTTAAATGAGGCTTGGCCAGTGAGCTAAAAAGCATGGATTTTGCCCAGGTTTTGTTTTTTTTTTTATTGGCTGCCTTGAAAAAATGTTGCGACCTGACAGCTATGTGAACAAACCAATGGATTGTTAACTTTTGATGTATAATTTCCATGAAAAAGCTAAGAGGAAGAAACGCTGACTTAGACACGTATAAGAACCTGTGAGATTTTTGCAACCAAAAAAAGAAAACGTAACTGGAATCAGACAGAAATGAAGACATCACAACTGCATGAACATACACTTTGCTATAAAAATGAATGCATCGTTTGCCAGCTGCAATCTTACAACTGCTTCCCTCTGAAAATATAGAAAACTGTTTTGCAGTTTTGCAAAGGCAGATGAATTTTCGGTAAAGAGGAACAGCAATAGCTAACGAGGGTATGCACAATCAAAAACACTTTGTCTTAGCCTAACACAAATCTTAGTAATGCAGTAAAGGAGATCATAAGTGTGTTTAATAATATTGCAGCCTGCCGTTCCAGGCAAAGCTACAAAGTAACAGTCCAGCAACAGTATTTATTTTATATTGCCACTTTCAAGAAAGCGGAATCAGCTCCCAGAGAAATTCTCCCAGCTTCTGCTTCCAACGCATAATCCTCTTGCTCTTTCTTTGCTTTCAGATCCTCTGCAGTAAGCATGGACATCTGGACATGGTCCTTCATTCTTTTCTCCTTATCCTTTTGCCATGACAAGCTGCTTGCTCAGTTCCTACAAATGCAGATAGAGTTGAAAAACTTTTATGTAGCAGCCTGGTAGCAGGGAGGCCTTCCCCTTCAGCAGCTCAAACAGATCGGGAACAGGATCTGGGATTCTCACAAGGAAACTAGCATTCTGTGGCCTTAAAACTGCAGGCTCATATTTACTGCCAGCAGAGAACTTGTGAGCCGAATAATAGTGAAGGTGTGCAGGCAAAAGACATTTTTTTTTGTTTCCTATTTTTTCCATTTTTTTTCCATTTTTGTTTCTTTCATGCCCACCAAAAGATTTTTTAGTGCACACTAATTTCCTTTCAGTGTGCACTGTTTCAATTTAGTGTGCACTAAACTGAAATAGTGTGCAGTGCACTCATTTTTTTTGAAAAAAAACCAATGCACATCATTGCACAAACACATTGGGGTAGATTTTAAAAGAAACCCAATGATTTTATAACATGTGAGCGCCAGTGTGCACATGTTATAAAATCGGATGGCCGCACACACGAGGGGGAGGGGGGAATTTTTGCTAACTACATGCGGTGATGCAATCGGGCCTCCCCCAGTTCCCTCCCAGTTCTCTCCAATTAAGGAGGCCGGGCCCATATTAAAATGCGCGCACAAGGCCCAGCTATACACAGTAAACCATGGTTTTTATGCGCATGGGCCTTTTAAAATCCGGTCTTTTATCAGTATTTATGGCCTGATTCTCCAAGATGTTTTCTCAAAGAATTGGGAGAAAAACCTTATTGAATCAGACCCTTAATCTTTTTTTAATTATAGGCAATTAAAACCTAAATGCCAATATGTTGATTCAAGTGGGACTGGCTACCTACACTTATAATTACCAAGAGTAACCAAAAAATGTTAATTCTAACATGACTTATAAAGCAAACAAAAAATCATAATTAAAGAGAGAAAAATAATGGTTTGAGTTTCTTTATTTTTACTGGCAACAATTACTTTTTTCATTAGTATTACTGGTAAAGATGTCATACTTACTCCAAACTTAAAAATAACACACTAGCGTCAGACATAAAACTGCCACTAAGAAGCAACCAGAATGAAATATAGAAGCATTTAAATAGGATGTTTGTCTCCATTAGCCTAAGCCAATGCTATTAAAAAATTATGCAAACCTTGGAAAACTGCTGTAACAATAGCACCTCTCTGAGGTCTAGCTCTTTATGTTCAAAAAATGTACAGGTAAAGACTGTAAGATTCATTTTCTCTTCCTGCTGCAGGACACCAAAGCCCACCTGACCTCTAAAGTTATTCTCATTTCCTCGCATATCCCAGGCTTTTGTGACTTAGATTATTAACGTAGAGTAACAGCAAATTATGACAGATAAGACCCAAATGGTCCATCCAGTCTGTCCAGCAAGGTGTTTAGGATTGTAACTCCTGCTCCATGCAGATTACCCCCATACAGAAATGTTACCCTTAAAGTTACCATGGAGAATCCCATTTTTTAAATTTTCATCCTCTAGCCACTAGGGATCTTCTATGTTTATCCCATGTCCTTTGTATTCTGTTACCATTCTTGTCTTCACCTCCTCTTCCAGGAGTGCATTCCATGCATCCACCACCCTTTCGATTAAGAAAAGCTTCCTGATTCTTGCGCATTATTAATACCTTTCAGGTATTTAAATGTCTATATCATATCTTCCTTGTATCTCCTGTCCTCCGGGATATGCATACTTAGGTCCTTCAGTCTCATAAGTCTTTTGCTACAGACATCACACCATTTCATTTGCCCTTCTCTGGAATGTTTCTAACCTACTTCTATCCATTTTGAAATACAGCCTCCAGAATTGAACAACAATATTCCAGGTATGGCCTCACCAATGACCTGTACAGGGACATTATTACTTCCTTTTTTCTGCTGGTTATGCCTATCTCTGTGTAGCCCAGCATCCCTCTGGCCTTAGTCACTATCTTGTCACTTTGCTTTGCAAGTTTTGGATTGTCAGACTCTATCACCCCAAGATCTCATTCCCAGTCCATGCACATCTTTCTCACGCCTCTTATCACATACAGCTGTTTTGGGTTACTGCACTCTAAATGCATGACTCTGTACTGCTGGCATTGAATCCAGGCTGCCAAACCTTTGAGCACTCCTTGAGCTTTCATAGATCACATCTCATTCTCTCTGTTTCTTCAAGTTTGTCCACTCTGTGGCAGAGCTTAGAGTAATCTGCAAAAAGATAAGCCTTTCCTAACTCCTTCACAATACTTCTCGTAACAACATTGAACAGAACTAGCCCTAGAACTAATCCTTGACGCACCCCACTTATCACCTGTCTGTCCACAAAATGAGTTCAGTTTATTACTACTTGTCTGTCAGTCAACCAATTTGTAATAAATTCTACCACCACTCCCTGGCTTCTCATTTTATTCATGAGCCTCCTATGTAGGACCATATCAAAAGATTTGCTGAAATCCAAGAAAACCACATCACTCATCCTTGATCTACTTCTCTAACCAATCAAAAAACATCAGATTTTTTTGACATGACCTTTCTCTTGTAAAAACATCCCACTGGTTTATAGATAGTTCACTAGGGATTTGCATACATTGTGAATGAAGGCAAAAACCAAAATGAATGAAGCATTTTTGGTTCATAGGAATGATATAAATGAAAGTTTTTGTGTCTATTGGTATTCATTCCATCCAAAAAACAAAATGGACCTTCAGCAGTACTAGGATTTTGGTTTGGTCTCATCCCCAGGGCCTGAACCTAGACCTAGGATATGCCCGGGTCCCAGTTGCTGAAGCCCAAACTTGGGCCTAGGACTTATCCCAGGCCTAAACCTGATACCAGGGCTTGACCCAAGGTCGGTTTCCTGTCACCAAGGCCTGGTCTTGGTCACCAAGGCCCAGGCCTGGGACTAGGCCTAGGCTCAATGCCAGGGCCTGACCAAGTCTGGGACCCAGGTGCCAAGGCCTGGGCCTAGAGCCTGGAAGAGGCCAGGTCCTAATCATTGATACCCAGGCCTAGGTCTGAGTCTGACACCGGGTCCCGGTCACTGGGGCTCAGGCCAAGGGCCTAGGTCAAGGCCAGGATTTGACAAAGTCCAGGTCCCAGTTGCCAAGGCCCAAGCCTGTGCCTAGGCCTAGGCCCGATGCCAGAGCCAGATCTAGGCTAGGCCCAAGGCCTAGGTCAAAGGCCAGGGACCAGGCCTTCCAATGTCTTATTTTCTTAACCTGGTGACTAGAAATGATATCCTCTTCCCAGAAGACTTGCTGCACTCATGTTGCTGAAGTACCTTTCTCCAAGGTGGGCAGTACCACTGTGTTGTACAGCAGTACAACAAAAGGGTGCCATCCGCCCTAGAGGAAGGTGCTGCAGCAATCTCATTTTAGCCTGACCTCCAGGTGGAAAATGTCATTCTCAATTGCTGGATAAAGAAAAGAAGATGTTGTAAGCCTTGTTTGCAGGCCTCACCTGGGTCCAGGCCCAAGCAATGTGACCAAGGCCTAGATATTGGGTGTCGGCTTCAGGCCTAGGCCTGAGCCTTATCAACCTGAACCCAGCCTTGTGCCAAGCCCCAGCATTGGGCCTAGGTTTAGGCCCAGGCCTGGTTGCCAATACTTGGTCTTGGCCAGGCTCTGGCATTGCACCCAGGCCTAGGCCTGGGCCTCTGTTTTCATTGTACAGTGAATTCAACTGGCCTACCCCCTTGATTTCAATCTAAAATGACAAACAAAAAATGTGTTTTTTTCATTACAAAACTAATGAAATGAATTAAGGTACCCACAAAATGAACCAATTAACCAAAATAATTCATATCCCTATAGTTCACTATCCTTCCCTTCAGCAGAGTCTCCATTAATTTTCCCACTATAGTTGTAATACTAAGTGGTCTGCAGTTTTCAGCCTCCTCTGCACTAACACTTTTCTGGAAGACGATTATAACCGCCCTTCTCTAAACCTGTGGTTCGATTCCTGTCTGTAAGGATCAATTGGACAGGTCTTTCAGCAGACCCACTAATACCTCTCTGAGCTCTCTTAAGCCTGGATTTTCTAAGGTCACAGACCTTAGAAAATCCGGTGGTAATAGGGGGCAGGGTGGCAAAGCAGGGGGTGGGCCTGATAAAGCCAGCAGCGATCGCACCTCCGCGGTGCCGGCTTTCGCACTCAATAGCGCCATCGTGAAAGGTGGTGTTATTGGGCGTGTTAGTGGCAGCGAAAAGGGTTCGTACCTTTTTGCCGCCAGCGATCTTTCTGCTGCGTCCGCCCCGGTGCCATCCTGAGTCCTCCTCTTCCGGGGCCGACGCTACCCTGACTCCGCCCCGATTTAGTGATGGCACGCAAAAAGGGACTTTTCGCATGCGATCCCTTTTGAAAATGACACCCTTAGTATCCCTGGATGTAGTCATTATGCTCCATGGCTTTGTTTACTTTCAGTTTGCTAGTTCCAATCTAACACTCTCTTTTGTAAATCTACCCCACACTTATCCATCTAGTAATGGTCCTCATCTAACATCGTCTTTAATGAGCACCGAACTGAAGTATTTGTTTAATATTGCTGCTTTTTCCTAATCTTGTCTCCTTTAAGGCTCACAATATTTATTTTTTATTTATTTATTTCAAATTTTTATATACCGGCATTCGAGACAGCAGTCACATCATGCTGGTTCACATAAAACAGGGGTGCATAGTAAACATAACTATAACAATGGTGCTGAAAAGGCAGTTACATATAACAGGGTGATAAGAACTTGGCTGAGAAGGAAGAGAAAGGACAGGATTAATTCACACAGGTAAACGATAGAAGATATGGTTAATCAAGATATGGTTAATCAAGGTGTAGTTGGAGATTAGTTGACCATGTTGGTGTCTGGGAAAGCTTGTATGAATATCCAGGTCTTTAGTCTTTTTTTGAAGGTTGAGATGCATGGTTCTCAACCTTCTGATGTGGAGCCAGACATGAAATGCGAGTGCCTTTTAGGTCATTTTGGGATAAAACAGCCCTTGTTAAACCATAGTTGAAAGGGAGAGGTTTGGAATCTGGGGATGTATCAAATATTCATTCAGAGTTTCTTAGGTTAGATAATTGGCAAAATTATTTATCATCAGCTGTGGAGCATCTGGTGTAGCAAAATGTATAGCTTTCACTGTGATCAGGTTTCTGTTCTGCTCATGATATGGAAATGATGCTTTTGCTGTTACTGGATCGCACTAGACTATAGACAGATAAGGGCAAGGACACTTTGCTGGTTTAACTTGACCTATCTGCCATGTTTGATACTATTGATCAATCATTAGGGATGTGCTTTCATTTGAAATGACGTAGACAATGTCTATGGTTTCATTCCGTTTTATTAAAATAACAGTAAAAATCATGAAATTTCATTTTTTTTTCTTCTTTCATTTTCGTGTGCCCTATTTTTAAATCGCGGGCACTCTTCACAAATAGTTCATACTCTTCAGAAATTGTGCATACTATTTCCTGAAATTAAGAAAAGCGCCCAATAAAAAGGAATTTGTATGAGACTCTCCCCTCAATGAATCAAAACACAACAAAATGACACTTTTTGGAGTGCAGAGTCCTAGTGATCATAGCCTCCTTTTGATACGAATGCAAAACTTAGGATTCAGAGTTAGTACTACTCTGGTTTATATCTTTGTTAGAAAGTGTGCTATGGAATGGTTCATATTCTTTCAGCCATATTTTGACATATAAAGTGCTGCAATTCTCAGTATTGTCCCCAATACTGTTTAATGTCTGTCTTGCTCAATTAGCAACTTTAATAGAACAGAATGGCATTGCATGCCTTACATTTGCTGATGATATTTCAGTTTGAGGCATATTTTGTGGAGTATCAGTTACTGAGACTTAAAAAATTAAAATCTTAGGGCCTCATTTTCTAAGCATTTTTCCCATAGGCACAGAATGGGAGAAAAGCTTTGTACAGTACCTGATTGTAAGTGCCTGAAAGGTGAAATATAAATCAAATAAATAGTAAATCAGGCCCTTATTTAAATGCAGTAACAGAGTGGTAATGTCAGTGTAAACTTAAATTAAATCCTACCAAATCAGAAGGATTGTGGGTTTCGAGGTCAGATTGGCCTTTAGGGATATTGACATCAGGGTTGAGATGAGGAATTTGAATGTCAGTACTCCATGAAATCCCAGGTTTCTTCTGTGGTACAATCTGTGGTTTGTTGCTTATGCATGATTCACCAGCTTCGTCCATTCTTTAATTTAAAAAGTCTCGCTACTGTTGATAACAAACAGATTCGACTATTGCAATTCCTTATATCTGGGCGTGCCAAAAGTCAGCCTTTAAATGATTGTAGTTATTGCTGAATGGGTAAAAATGATCATATTATTCTGGTATTGTATGTGGTCTTCATGGGCTTTCTATCAAAGCAAGATAACATTTTAAGGTTCCTTCTTTGGTTTATAGATGCCTATATTCCAAGGTTCTAAAGAACCTGGCAGACTGTGTTCAGCCTTATGTACAGTATCTTCTAGAGCACTGCCTTCTTCTTGAAAAGAAGACAGCTTGTGTCACCTGAGGACCAGAATTGCAATGCCTACCCCAACTTAAAAGTTGGCTCTATGAGGAGGTTTTTAAAGTTGTGGATAATGGCTGATCTGGGAATTTTTTATGAAAGATTAAGGGAAGATCAGGGAATGATTCAATGCATAAAGGGAAGATTTGTTTAACTGGATGGGATTGGGAAATTGAGTATAGTGTAAGGGAGTTTAGGTTTATTGTTGCAAATGTATTTTGGGGTATGCTTAGATTATTATTTTATTGAACTCCCCTATGATTTTTTATTAATGAATGGATGATTATCCCAGGCTTTCTTGAATTTTTATACTTTTTAAAAATCTTTATCACCCTCCCTAAGGAGACTGCTTGATGCATCTTCCGTTCTTTCTACAAAGAAATATTTCTTCATGTCACTCCTCAGCCTAGCCCCTTGGAGTGTCATAATGTAACCTTCCTTTGTTGTGCTCGGGGTGGATCCTTGCCCTGGGGCAGGGATGGAATGGCTCCTGAAAGGAAACAGGAGGTAACTGGCCCCAGGGGGCGGAGCACTGAAGGAGACAGAGGCTAGGTAGAGCTTCACCACTGGAAACCCGAGGTCCCCCCAGGAGGAGCCCATAGGGACCCAGTCCGCTTGGACTTAGGTGGGCCTCGCAGGGTCTCCTGGGAGAATGGAAGTCCGGCATGCCCACAGACACAGAAGGAGCGTGGTCGGGTTCGAGCTGGAGCAGGGAGAACCAGACCAGACTTGGTGATGACAAGGCGAGGAACAGAACCAGAATCTGGAGGCGAGGTCAGGCAGGCGAAAGGTCAATGTCCATAGGTCAGTCCAAGGAGTGGTCAACAAAGCAAGGGTCAGATACTGGAGGTCAGACACAGTCAGAGGCAAGCAGAGGTCTAGAGGCAGGCGGCAGACAGGCGAGCAGGTCTGGAACAGGCTAAGGTCTTTGAGGCAGGCGGCAGACAGGCGAACAGGTCTGGAGCAGGCTGAGGTCTTTGAGGCAGGCGGCAGACAGACGAACAGGTATGGAGCAGGCTGAGGTCTTTGAGGCAGGTGGAAGACAGATGAGCAGGTTTGGAACAGGCTGAGGTCTCTGAGGCAGGCGGCAGACAGACAGATGAGTCAGGAACTAGCTGGGGTCGTAGACAGGTGGAGACAGGCAGGTGAGGAACAAGCCGAGGTCAGTACCAGAAGTCAGTCTGAGGGTACTACCTGGGAAGGAAGATAGACGAACACAGGAACAGGCAGGACTCTGGAACGAGGAAGCAGGAACAAGTCAGGAATGGAATTCGAACAGAAGGATCCTGGAACGAGACTAGGAACAAGCAGGAACAAGCGCAGAGACAATCAAGCATACAAGCCGACCCGATTGCCAAGGCAAGGAAGTGAAGTCAGGAACTTCCTTATATTGTAGATCAATCATGGCGCACTGTGGAACCCAGGCCTGCCCTCGGCCCTACAAGTGTTGGGGCAGGCTGCGTGCGTACGTATGGACGTGGCTAGCATGGAGGAAGATGCCAAACCTCGGCATGAGGCCTGGAGCGCAGTGGAAGGTCCGGCGACCGCCGCCACAAGACGCTGGGGTCTAGCTGGGCTAGCAACTACTGCGAGGGAGGTCGTCCTGGGACCCGCTGAGGAACTATGCAGGTGAGCGGTCCCGTGCATGGGACGGCTGCGGGTGGGGTGTGTAACATCCTTGTTTTAGAACTTCATTAGCATTTAAGTTTGCTGCTTGTGCATTATTTATATCTTTGAGGTATTTTAATATTGATGGTCCAAAAAGGTTCTACATCTGCCTCTTAAATTTGGCACTATGGAAAGCAGTTAGTGCTTGTAAAATTATTATGATCTAATGGATTTTATAATTTGCAGGATTTTTGCCTAGCCATTAAATCTGACCCTGATTTTCCCTATCTCATCCCTCTATGACAGGGGTTTACCAATCAGTCCTGAGGGATTGCCATAATAAATATGCATGAGAGGCATTTAAGATCATTAGAATATAAGAATTGGTACCAAGTCCAGTATTCTGTCTCCAACAGTGTCCAATCCAGGCTGTGAGAACCTGGCAGATCCCATGCAGTAGATCTAATGCCTGTTACTCGTTCCTAGGGATAGCAATCACTTTCTTTAGTCTTCCTCCAGGAACTTGTCCAAATCCCTCTTAGATCCCACTATGCTAATCACCTTGATCACATCTTCTGGCAAAGGTTCCACAGCTCGGTACTTTCTATGATTTGTTTTGAACCTGCTGGTTGTTTGTTTCACGAAGGGTCCCCTTGCTTTAGTATTATTCAAAAGGGTGAATGACCATCCTTTGTTTACCCGTTCCAAACCCACACACGATTTTATAAACTTTGATCGTGTACCCTCTCAGCAGTTTCTTTTCCAAGTTTACATTGTCTAATCAGGGTACAAACAGTACTTGTTTGTACCCTGATTAGACAATGTTTATACACTGTTAGACCTGTTTAACCTCGTCTATTTCTTCAACATTTTTGTTGCGTTTAGTTATTATGATGCCCGTTTATATCAATCTTTGTCTGTATCAAGTTGTTATTCTGTAAACCAGAGTGAAGGCAGATTGCTATACTTCGGTATATAAAAGACTTCAAATAAATAAATAAATAAATAAATAAATAAATAAATAAATAAATAAGTTGAGGAGCCCTCACCTGTGGAGCCTCTAATTGCAGGAGAGAGGTTCCATCCACTTTATCATTTTTGTTACCCTCCTGCGCACCTTCTCTAGTTCTGCTGGCGCAACCAGAACTGCACACAATAAAAAAGCAATATTTTCTGTTTATTTGCCATTCCTTTTCAGATCATTCCTAACTTTCAATTTGCTTTTCTGACTGCTGCTGTGTACTGAGCTGAGGATTTCAATGTATTATCCACAAGGACTTAAAAGTCCTTTTCCTGGTTGGTGACCCCTAATGCAGAACTCGTCATGTACCTGTAGTTGGGATTGTTTTTCCCTATGTGCATCACTTTTGCACTTTTCCACATTGCATTTCATTTGCTATTCCATTGCCCAATCTCCTGGTCTCATAAGGTCCTTCTGTAGTTTCTTGCACTGCCTCCATTGTATGTAAATAGATCCCATGCATATTCATTTCGGAAATCCTAAAAACTCAACTGGGCTGTGTAGATTGATTTGTGCACAGAATTTGTCTGAACTTACTTAGATCTAAGAATATACAAACCAAGGGCATCATTTATCAAAGAGCTATATGGCATTTTCGCATGTGAAAGCACCATAATGTTTGGTGCAATGCAAATGAGAAAAAGGGGAGGGTATTGGGGCAGGAATTTTGGCCAAGTGGACTGGGCTCACAGTTTTCAAAACTGTATTGATTGGATTTAATGTGAATTTTAACTACAACTTTTTCATTTGTGTAAAGCCGTGTGATAGGGCTTTATCATGTTCTCTCAACCTAGCTTGATGGATTCTCTAACATCAAGCTAGGTTGAGAGAACATTGCACAAATCTCATCTTTGGGTGAGTTTCCTCACTCCAAAGGTCATCAAATCTTCACAAGAGAGCACTGTTCTGTTCGTACATCTCACTTTGAATGTCAAAGTGGCCTCTAACTCCTACACTAATACCTGAACCTCACCTCGAGTGACTAGATGGGCATCGATATTAAATACCAATCTAGTGTGAGAGCATTATGGCTAGGTTCTCACAAATTGTGATAAACTGTCTATTACAATAAAACACACCCCTTTTCTTATTGCATGCGATATTTAGTGCATTTTGATAAATCCAGGCCCAAGTTCATTAGAGACTACACATTCCATGGACTGGTTATTGGAAATTTATTTTGGCAATATAAGCCTACAATACTATTAAGCATTGCTTTAAATTTTTTGCTTAACATTTTTAAGTAAATTCTTATGGCAAATTCATTTAAATTGCATGTTCCCACTACATTACAAATTGCAATCTGAGAGCCCAGCATAAAAGAATTACCTACCCAGTCTTATATATTTTAGACAGGCATGAAGATGTTTCCAAGCAGTTTATTTCTCTCTGAAACAATTCTAGCTGTTATCCTGTCTGATCTGTGTTCATCAGCATAGCAAGAAAGCAGTCCAGCTGAGGCAACAGGTTCACGATATCTACAGAATCCAGAGATAGCAGGCCCGGAGCCCTTCCAGATGGGCTCTCAGCGAGGCTGAGACAGGTAGGGAGCCAGGAATGGGCAGAAGCAAACATCTTTGGCCCTCCTTTTCAGACTTCCATGGGATTTATGAGGTCCTTCTTGCAAATACATTGATTCCAAAAGTAGAAATGCTGTTGGATGTACCACAGTCCAATGGTAGAGAATTGGCAGTTAAGAAACTGTTTTCTTCTTAGCAGAAGTATTCACTTGTGTTTCACATGAACAGTGTGTGCTGGAAGACACAGGGTTAACCTGGATGGGTCTCTTCATTAGACAAAGTCTGCCAAGGCCACAGAAACTTCAGCAACTGAGCCTGGCTGGACCGGATAATTGTGGTTGTGGAGAATGTCAGCACCACCAGATTAAATCTCTTGCTTGACTCCATTTTGTTTGTTTTAAATAGCACTCAGCCCTTTTCAGGGTGACCTGGAGTAGTCCCTACTTTTGAAGCCTTCCAAGACCGAATTTGGGACTCCTGATCTATGATCTAGTAAGCTTGCATACATCAAGAGCAATGAAACATGACGGGGCTGTTATGGTTTGAGGTGTTTGAGTGGATTCTTGGGTACTGTAGAGATGCCCACGCACACGGGGAGGAGCCCCTTGAGAACCATAGTACTAGGCTAGACTCGAGATGCACAAACACAGAGATTCATCTTTTATTATATTTATTTTATTTATTTAACATTTTTATATACCGACCTTCATGAAAGAAATTCATATCAGATCGGTTTACAAATAACATGAGGGGAATAACAAAGTCAATCATATAACAAGAAATGAAAGTTACATATAACAAGGAGTATTAACCTGGAGGGCTAGAATAGCCGGAGCGATAGAAGGCATAACTGAACAAATTAGATAATACAATAATATGATGAGAAGAGGCGTAAGTGTATAGGCTACACTTATACAGCTGAGGTATACCACCAGAGGTGGCAGTAGTGAGGTGATCCAGAGGTAGCAGTCCAGGGACCCTCTGCAGAGGGGACCCATCTCACAGAGATAGTATAGGGAGATCCGGATGCAGGTTCCCAGTGCAGCAGAACTGTAGATGAAACAGACTGAGAATGTTAGATTACTCACTAAGTTGGTAACTGTATAGATGGAGATCCCAGCAGGCAGACGTAGTTGAGTACAGGCACCGAGCCAGGGAGAGCAGGCCCTCGAGGAGCGAGTACCTGATCCCAGATAGGCACCTGAAAGAAAGCATATGCGTCATGCACGCCCATCCATATGCTTTCATTGGCTTGAGCGCCCAAATTGATGGGTGCTCAAGCCAATGAAAGTACGCTTCACTTCGCTCCGCTCGCGCCGTGACTGGAGAGGGCACAGAACAGTGGGCTTTTACCTGACTTTACAATCTTCAGATGAGGGCTGAGCCAGGAGAACCGGGACCTGCGCGGGGGGGACCGCTGCAAGCTGCTTTCGCTGCCAGCTGCCCCTTCCAGAGGACGGCAGAGAAGGGAAGGCGCTGAAAGCAAGAAAAAGTAAGTTTTCATGGGTTAAAGTTGGGATCCACTTCCTGGTGCCTGTCATTTCAAATGTCATTTGAAATGACATTTGAAATGACAGGTACCAGTGTACCCAGGATACTGTATAGGTGCTGTATTAAGCGCCTATACAGTAAAATGGGTTGCGCGGGCCTAACGCGTCACAGACACTTCTTGGACGCGGCTTGCATTTGCAAGCTATTTAAATACAATATGGAGCGGTAGGTGAGCAGGACTGTGCGTGCGGCAAACGCGGGTGCGCCCGGCACTAACGCAGCCCTTCCTACCGCTCCTTACTGTATCGGCCCGAAAATCGGTATAAAAATTCTTCAAATAAATAAATAAACAAATATTCGCCAAAGGTTCCCAAGAGTTTTCTTCAGGTCCGTAACCCTCCCATGATAGGAGGTATTCCCATACTCTGCCTCTCTTTCTCACATCAAGGATGGCATCTACCTTGTACTCAATGTCTTCTTCTGCATCTATAGGTGTAGGTTCAGGTGTGTTGATGGAAAGCTCGCTAAGGACTAGCGGTTTCAGTAGTGAGACATGGAACACATTATGAATCTTCATCACTGATGGAAGTTTCAGACTCTACATCAGAGTACCCAGTCGTTCGAGGATGGGAAAGGGTCCAACAAAGCAAGGAGCAAAACGAGCTGATGGTAGCTTGAGTCTTAGATGTTTTGTTGACAGCCAGAATTTGTCACCAGGCTGGAATTCAGGAGCCTTGCTGTGGTGAGCATCATAGCCTTTCTTTGCTCTTTGTCCTGCTTTTTGGAGCATCTCTTTAGTCTTCCTCCATAGTAGTTGGATATCTTTGGCAGTAGATTGAGCTGCCGGGGATGACACAAAGAGGAAGTGGTAAGGGTGGTAATGGTAATCGTCCGTAGACCATTTCAAATGGTGTGGATCCGGTTGATGTTGCTGGATGAGAATTGATGTCGAATTCAGCCCAGGGCTTCAGCCCAGTCATTTTGACGTGAACCAACGTAGGCTCGAATGAACTGCTTGAGTGTCCTATTCATTCTCTTGGTTTGCCCATTCGATTGAGGATGGTATGCAGAGGTGAAGTCGAGAGAGATATCAAACTTCTTGCACAAAGCTTTTCAGAACTTTGCTGTAAATTGAGCTCCTGTCAGAGATGATGTGCTTAGGCAAGTTGTGTAGGCGAAAGATGTGGGTGATGAAACGTTTTGCAAGCTCCATGGCTGAGGGCAAGCCAGGGAGCGCCACGAAGTGAGCCATCTTCGAGAAACGATCCACTGTAACCCAGATGGTATTGTTACCTCCAGAGAGTGGTAAGTCTACCACAAAGTCTGTAGCAATGTGAGTCCAGGGCTCATCTGATACTGGCAAGGGATGAAGCAGACCCCAAAGACATCCGGAAAGAGGTTTCTGTCTGGCACAATTGGAACAAGAAGCAACATAGGAGAACGTGTCTTCCTTCATGGTGGGCCACCAGTAGTACTTCTGTAATTTAGCCAGAGTTCTTCGTTGACCAGGGTGTCTAGACAGTTTTGAATTGTGAGCCCATGCTAACAATTTTTTCCTTAGGTTACCGGGTACAATGGTCTTACCCACAGGTACCGGATGTGTAGCTGACAGGATAACTCTTTTCAGGTCGATGATATGCTGAGGTTCATCAGGTACATCCTCAGAGAGAAATGAGTGAGATAGGGCATCTGCTCTGACGTTCTTATCTCCAGGGCGGTATTTCAGCACAAAGTCAAATCTGTTGAAGAACAGGGACCATCTTGCCTGCCTATGGTTTAGGTGCTGAGCGTGATGGAGATACTCCAGATTTTTGTGATCTGTGAAAACAATGATCTGATATTGTGCACCTTCAAGCCAGGGGCGCCACTCTTTGAACGCCATCTTTATTGCCAGTAGTTCTTTATCCCCAATGCCTTAGTTCTTCTCCGCTGGCGAGAAGCGTCAGGAGAAAAAAGAACATGGATGCAAGATCTTAGAATCACTGGACTGGCTTATCACGGCCCCTATGCCTACATCCGAGGCATCGACCTCTACGATGAAGGGCCGGGTCGGATCCGGATGTCGGAGGCATGGCTTACTTGAGAAGGCGTCTTTCAGTTTATGAAATGCTATCACAGCTTCCGTAGACCAATTGGTGACATTGGCACCTTTCTTCGTCATTGCTGTTAGTGGAACAGTAATTCTTGATGAATGTTCTGTAGTAGTTGGTAAATCCCAAAAATCGTCTAAGAGCCTTTAGACCAGTGGGTTGTGTCCATTTTTGAATGCTCTTCAGCTTCTGTGGGTCCATCTGGAAACATTTGTTTGAAACAATGTACCCTAAGAAAGACACTGATTCCTTGTGGAATTCGCATTTAGACAACTTGGCGTATATGCGGTTCTCTCGGAGTCTTAGCAGCACTCTTTTGACATCTTCCAGATGGGTATTCAGGTCCTGGAAAAATATCAAGATGTCGTCTAAGTACGCCATGACACATTTGTAGAGTAGATCATGCAGAATGTAGTTCATCATGTCTTGGAAGACAGCCGGGGCGTTGCACAGGCCAAAAAGCATCACCAGGTATTCAAAGTGCCCATCCCGGGTATTAAAAGCCGTCTTCCATTCATCGCCAGAGCGGATGCGAACTAAGTTATAGACTCCCTTGAGATCAATCTTGGATAATATCTTGGCTCCCTGTAGTCTATCGAATAGCTCTGAGATGAGTGGTAAGGGATAGTGGTCTTTCACAGTGATCTTGTTTAGACCTCTGTAGTCAATGCATGGATGCAATGTTCTGTCCTTCTTCCCCATGAAGAAGAAGCCTGTGCCAGCAGGAGACTTGGAGGGTCTAATGAAGCGTTTCTGAAGATTCTCCTTATGTACTCAGACATAATTTGTTTTCTACTATGGAGAGAGGGTAAACCCTTCCCTTGGGTGGCTCTGTGTTAGCCTTCAAATTGATGGCACAGTCATAGGATGTATATGGAGGTAGTACATCTGTGGCGTCTTTGGAAAATACATCTTGAAAAGATGCATACTGAGGTGGCAACCCAGGCATCAACGGGGTAGTTGGCATGCAGGGTATAGGAGAGACTGCCATAAGACATTTACCATGGCAATATGGACCCCAACGTGAAAGCTCCAGAGTGGCCCAGTTGAATTGAGGCATATGCTTCTGCAGCCACGGTAGCCCCAGTACTAAAGGGTGCATGGCCTTCTCTAGCACAAAGAAGGAAATAGTCTCTGTATGAAGAGCACCGGTACATAATCTCACTGTTCGGTGAGCAGGGTTACTTCGCCCGGTAAGGGTTACCCATGAATAGAATATAGGAGTAGTGGAGACGACATGGTAGTGGTGGGGATCCGCAGGTGTTCCACCAGATGCTTCAAAATGAAATTGCCCCTGCCCCAGAGTCTAAGGCAAGAGTCTGGTATTCTAAAGGTCCGCAGATTAAGGATACAGGAAGAGAGAGTGGAGGAGAGGGTGCAGTTAACCTAGAAGAGTCCTCCCACAGGACTTAGGTCTTTCAGTTTTCCCTTACATATAGGGTATGTTTGTACAGAATGACCAGCTTGACCACAGTACATATATAGTCCCAAACTTTTTCGCGTTCTTCTCTCTTTTGAAGTCAAGTGACTGCGGCCTAATTGCATTGGTTCTTCTTCACCAGCAGCTGGACCTGAGGAAACAGACCTGGGTGTAGACTTAACTCGAGTTTCTCCCTGAAGGGGTCTTCTGGGAGTCTTGGTCTCTTGAACCTTGACACGAAGTCGGCAATCTATCCTTGTTGTCAACTTCATTAGTTCAGCCAAGGTCTCAGGCATCTCACGAGCCGCAAGTTTGTCTTTCAACCGGGAGTTCAGTCCTTCAAAGAAGAGGCTATTCAGGCATTTAGGGTCCCAATGTAATTCTGACGCCAATATCTTGAATTCTATGGCAAAGTCTGGTAAAGGTTTATTACCTTGCTTCAGGTGAACCAACATAGATCCTGCAGTCGTGTACCGGGCAGAGTCATTGAATACTGATCTGAACAGTTCAAGGAACCTGGCAAGATCATGCAGGATAGGGTCATCACACTCCCACAGTGGAGAGGCCCAAGCCAATGCTCTTCTGTCCAGATAAGACAAGATATAGGTGGTCTTGCCATAGGCTTTAAGAATATGGTTAGGTTGCAGGAAAAAGTGCATGCAACATTGATTGATAAATCCTCTACATTTCAAAACTTCCCTTGAGAAGCGTATTGGAGCAGATAAAGGTACAATAGTCTTGACCGTCACTTCTGGCGGTGTAACTTCTTTACCTGTGGTGGTCGGTGTATTCATCTGTGCATGCAACTGGTTAAAAACAGCAGTCAAGTTATCCAGCGAGTTCTGTTGTTCGGAGATTCGCTGGGCCAGGCCTGGAATGGCCTGCAATGCGGTGAGCTGAGCCGAATCTATGGAGTTAGCAATCTGTTATGGTTTGAGGTGTTTGAGTGGATTCTTGGGTACTGTGGAGAGGACCATGTCTATGGGGAGGAACCCCGTGAGGAACCACAGTACTAGGCTAGACTTGAGACGCACAAACACAGAGATTCGTCTTTTATTATACAGCTGAGGTATTCCACCAGAGGTGGCAGTAGTGAGGTGATCCAGAGGTAGCAGTCCAGGGACCCTCGGCAGAGGGGACCCATCTCACAGAGATAGCATAGGGAGATCCGGATGCAGGTTCCCAGTGCAGCAGAGCTGTAGATGAGACAGACTGAGAATGTTAGATTACTCACTAAGGCGGTCATTTATCAAAATGCGATAAGGCGTTTTTGCATTCGAAAAGCCCCGCTAACGCATGCAATAGCACCATATCGTATGGTGCGATGGAAATTCAGAAAATAGGAGGAGTGTGGGCTGGGTTAGCCTGCCTGCAAAGAGCTTTTGCACAGCTGTAATGCTGATTTCAACACCTCTTTGCATTGTGTTAGGCTGTGTGATAAGGTTTCCTTGCCTTTTGTGATGTCTCCTGTAAGGCCTATTTGAGGTGAATTGAAGGGAAGGGGGGGGGGGGAGGGGGAGGGGGGAGGGGGAGGGAGAGAGAGAGAGAGAGAGAGAGAGAGGGAGGGGAGGGAGAGAGAAAGCACCTGACCATATTGTCACCCCCATAGGTAGGTCTTTGTATCCCTATGTTAGGCCCACCTAGTAACTCGAGGTGGGGTTTAGGTATGAGTGTAGGTGGTTAGGGGCCACTTTGACATTCAACGTGACACGTACGAACAGAACAGTGGTCTCTTGTGAAGATTTGATGACCTTCGGAGTGAGGAAACTCACTCCAAGATGAGATTTGGGCAATGTTCTCTCCACCTAGCTTGATGGACTCTCTACCCGGGTAATATCAAGCTAGGTGGAGAGAACATTGCCCAAATCTCATCTTGGAGTGAGTTTCCTCACTCCGAAGGTCATCAAATCTTCACAAGAGACCACTGTTCTGTTCGTACGTGTCACGTTGAATGTCAAAGTGGCCCCTAACCCCCTACACGCATACCTAAACCCCACCTCGAGTTACTAGGTGGGCCTAACATAGGGATACAAATACCTACCTATGGGGATTATATTACGGTCAGGCTTGCTCTCTCTCTCTCTCATATAAAAATGGTCTACCCAGTGGTCATATGCAGGAAGTACAACAGGTCTGACACCTATTGCAAATTCTGATAATGTTATCACAATGTGTACTAATTTAGCTCTTCACATAGGTAATTAGTGCAAATTGCAATAAACTGAATTTTTGCATAAACCACGCCCCTTTTGCAATCGCATGCGGTACTTACCGCATGTTGATAAATCCAGGCCTACATTGGTAGCTGTATAGGTAGAGATCCCAGCAGGCAGAAGTAGTTGAGTACAGACACCGAGCCAGGGAGAGCAGGCCCTCGAGGAGCGAGTACCTGATCCCAGATAGGCACCTGAAAGAAAGCAAAGGGCCCCCGAGGAGCGGGTACCCAGGTTAGAGAAATACCCTGAAGGGCAGAGAGAGCTTCCAGCGGCAGTAAGGAAGTGGCAGAGTAGCTCAAACCAGAGGCTTTCCATCCATTCACGATCCTTGCTAACTCAATGAGCTAGCAAACAAGGGCAGGCTAAATACCCGGATGGCGTGATGCCACTCGAGGGGAACACCCCCGAGGTTCCTGCCATGACGTGGATAAAGACGTGGGTGGTGTGCGCGCGCGCGCACCCTAGGAGGCCCTTATGACAAACATGGCGTGAGGCTCTGCTATTGCCGTTCCGGGGACGCCAGAGAGAGCGGCATGCAGATGCGGCGGTAGCCATCTTCCCAAGGCTAGCAGGGAGAGCAGAGAGAAAGGTGAGGCACAAAGGTTGAAGCCATCTGAGATCGACGGACGCAACAGGGGTGAAGGAGCGGGAGGGGTGGTGCAAGACGATCATGCCGGGGGGGAGGGAGGAGAGCAGGTGGTGCAAAGGTAAATAAGGGTGAGGAGAAGGAGCAAGAGGGTCCCTTTCCAAAGAAACTCCAATCCTCTCAACCTCCTTCTCCCCACCAGTCTGTCTCGCTCTCAGTCCCCCTGAACCCTGTCCGCACCATATATCATGTCTTAGGCTACTTTGTCTCCCCCCTCCCCCCTCCCCACCCCAAACTCCCATTATTTTCCTTGTTGGGGTGTTGTGGACAGAGAATGAGACGGAGAGAGAAAGACACTACCCAAAGCATGAAGGGAGATAGATTATGCGGCCCAGTCTTTTTCCCAAAACACACCCAAGTAACGTCTCTCTATGACTTCTCCCCAGCATTCTTCTCTTCCCTCTTCCAGGCTCTGCCCAACATTCCTCTCCTCCCTCTTCTAAGCTCTGCCTAGCATTTCTCTCTTCCCCTTTCAGGTGCTGCCCTGCATTCTTCTCTCTCCTTCCATGCTCTGTCCAACAATTCTCTCCTCTCCTTCCATGCTGTGCCCAGCATTCCTCTTTCTCCTTCCATGCTGTGCCCAACATTTCTCTCTTCCCCTTCTAGCCTCTGCCCAACATTCCTCCCCTTCCATGCTGTGCCCAGCATTCCTCTCCTCTCCTTCCAGGCTCTGCCCAACATTCCTCTTTATCCTTCCAGGCTCTGCCCAACATTCCTCTCTCTCTCCTTCCAGGCTCTGCCCAGAATTCCTCTTCTCTCCTTCAAGGTTCTGCCCAGCATTCCTCTTCTCTCCTTCCAGGCTCTGCCCAACATTCCTCTCTCTCCTTCCAGGCTCTGCCCAGCATTCGTCTTCTCTCCTTCCAGGCTCTGCCCAGCATTCCTCTTCTCTCCTTCAAGGTTCTGCCCAGCATTCCTCTTCTCTCCTTCCAGGCTCTGCCCAGCATTCGTCTTCTCTCCTTCCAGGCTCTGCCCAGCATTCCTCTCCTCTCCTTCAAGGTTCTGCCCATTCCTCTCTCTCCTTCCAGGCTCTGCCCTGCATTCCTCTCCTCTCCTTCCAGGCTCTGCCCAACATTCCTCTCTCTCCTTTCAGGCTCTGCCCAACATTCCTCTTCTCTCCTTCCAGGCTCTGCCAACATTCCTCTCTCTCTCTCCTTCCAGGCTCTACCCAACATTTGTCTTCTCTCCTTCCAGGCTCTGCCCAGCATTCCTCTCCTCTCCTTCAAGGCTCTGCCCAGCATTCCTCTCTCTCCTTCCAGGCTCTGCCCAACATTCCTCTCTCTCCCCTTCCAGGATCTGCCCAGCCTTTCTCTCTTCCCCTTCCAGGCTCTGCCCAGCTTTCCTCTCTCTCCTTCCAGGCTCTGCCCAGCATTCCTCTCCTCTCTTTCCAGGCTCTGCCCAGCATTCCTCTCCTCTCCTTCCAGGTGCTGCCCAGCTTTCTTCTCCTCTCCTTCTATGCTCTGCCCAACATTCCTCTCTCTCCTTCCAGGCTCTGCCCAGCATTTCTTTCTACCCATTCCCTGTCCCCACTCTGCCCTGATTCCTCTTCCCCCCCTATATGATCTGCCTAGCATTTTTTTTCTCCACCACTTTCTCCTCTCATCATCCACCTCTTTTCCCACTCCCATCATTCCTCTCCTTATGCCCATCTTCAACCTCTTCCATTTCTGACTTATGATTGAATTTGTAAAGAAATCCTTCATCATACCAGCACGATTACTGGTATAGTGCAGATAAGTGCTGTCAGGGGGAATTCTTGGCTCTGGATTTGGTGCAGCTGGGATTCCTCAGTCTGGCTTTTGCAGCAATGAGGAGTCCTGCTCTGGTTCCTATGGCAGCAGGGAGCTCCAGCTCTGGCTTTGGCTTCTGTGGTGGCAGAGAGCAGGTGGGAAGAGAGCTCCTGCTCTGGGCCCTAAAACAGCTGACGGGGAGCTCAGATTCTGAATCTGGCTCGTGCAGCAGCAGTGGACATGTGGATGAGGAGGTCTGGCCTCTACAGCAGTAGGCAGGTGGATAGGGAGCTCTGACTCTGGTTCCTGAAGCAGCAGCAGACAGTGGCAATCCTCCCTCTTCTCATCAATGGATGTAGTAAATTATAGAACATCCGCTTGTAGGCTGGCTGCAGAAAAGGGGAAGAGTCACCATGTGCAGGAGCTGTGAGCTGCATAGGCAGGCAGCACATCTGCCTGTAGCCCCAGAGAGGTAAATGAAGAACAGTTCCCACGGAGCCACAGTTAACACATCAAAGGGCCATATGTGGCTTGCAAAATGCTGGTTGGCCACTTCTGACCTAGCCATTGAAATACCTGTACTCCATAAGAGGATCTTGCTATCCTGCATCCCGAATCCAACTGATAGGTTTTGCTGTTATACCTTCATTTGGATTCTCTTCCCAGGAGCTGTAAGTAAGTATGCCATCCTCACAGACTGACTGGAAATTGAACCAATGTCTCCTGTACAACAGCAAACAGCTCAGCTCAAATATTTAGTATCATAATGCAAAAGAAGTTAATGAATAGCATTTTTATGTTTCCCCAATTGCTGGTAATTTATAACTAAGAGCAAAAATCAATCCAGTGGAAGCACTAAGAGGAGAGGATCACCTTGCTGGTGGCTGAAAGGAATCAGTAAGTTTTGCTTGAGAAATTTTCTTTTTAGTATTGGGGCAAAGTTAACTAATGGGGAATATTATTTAGTGTATTTGTGTGTTTGTGCTTTTAATAGTCAGTAAGGCAGCGAATAAATAGAAGTTAGACTGTTTGTATGTAGATAAAGGTGAACCTGTAGATGTAGTGTATTTGGATTTTCAGAAGGCGTTTGACAAAGTTCCTCATGAGAGGCTTCTAGGAAAATTAAAAAGTCATGGGATAGGTGGCAATGTTCTTTTGTGGATTACAAACTGGCTAAAAGACAGGAAACAGAGAGTAGAATTAAATGGACAATTTTCTCAGTGGAAGGGAGTGGGCAGTTGAGTGCCTCAGGGATCTGTATTGGGACCCTTACTTTTCAATATATTTATAAATGATCTGAAAAGAAATATGTGTGAGGTAATCAAATTTGCAGATGATACAAAATTATTCAGAGTAGTTAAATCACAAGCAGATTTTGATAAATTGCAGGAAGACCTTGTGAGACTGGAAAATTGGGCATCCAAATGGAAGATAAAATTTAATGTGGATAAGTGCAAGGTGATACATATAGGGAAAAATAACCCATGCTATAGTTACACAATGTTAGGTTCCATATTAGTAGCTATCACCCAAGAAAGAGATCTAGGCGTCATAGTGGATAACACATTGAAATCATCGGTTTAGTGTGCTGCAGCAGTCAAAAAAGCAAACAGAATGTTGGGAATTATTAGAAAGGGAATGGTGAATAAAACAGAAAATGTCATAATGCCTCTGTATCGCTCCATGGTGAGACCGCACCTTGAATACTGTGTACAATTCTGGTCACCACATCTCTCTCTCTCTCTCTCTCTCTCTCTCAATTGTGATAAACTCCCTGTTACCATAAAACACACCCCTTCTCCATTCACATGTGATATTTACTGCATTTTGATAAATCCAGGCCAATATTTATTTATTTATTTAGAACTTTTTTTTATACCGACTTTCATGTAAGAATACATATCACATCGGTTTACAGCGAAACATTCAACATCGTCTTACAGTTATATAACTGTAATACCATTACATAGAACAGGAATTACATCAACTGGGGTGGGGTTATAAAATATAAATTGATTAAAATTAAAAATAACTGATTAAAATTAAAAATAACTGATCAACATGTGTAACTGGTAGCAAAAGAAAAATGAAATTGTTTGAATAAAGAGATAATGGTGAAAAGGGAGGGAAAGATGAGGAGTTAGGGTTACAGCAAAAGGGTGAGCTAATGGATAAATTAACAATCTGATAATAATCAGATTATGTCCTGTCAAGGCCTGTAAGGTCCTGTGTATGAGAAAGTTCCTTCATTATGGAAATGCTTGTCTGAAGAGCCATGTTTTGAGCTTTTATTTGAAGGTTAACGGGCAAGGTTCCAGATGAAGATCAGGGGGGAGAGCATTCCATTGCGGTGGACCTGCTGTCGATAAAGCGCACTTCCTTAATGAGGTTTTTGCTGGAGGGGGTAGAGAGTGCCTTTGTAGGCTGATCTTATAGGTCTATAGGACGTGTGGAGTCGAAGAGGGATATTTAAGTCTAGGGGGGTTTGATTGTGCAGGGATTTATGAATCATTGTAAGGACTTTGTGGATAATTCTGAATTTAATGGGGAGCCAATGCAGATTCCGAAGTATGGGGGTAATATGATCTCCTTTGCTGGTGCTGGTCAGTATCCTGGTGGCGGAATTCTGTACCATCTGAAGGGGTCTGGTAGTGTTAGCAGTGAGTCCGAGAACTAGCGAATTGCAGTAGTCGAGTTTTGAGAAGATAATGGATTGAAGAACCGTGTGGAAGTCCTGAAGGTGGAGGAGAGGTCTCAGCCTTTTTAGAGTTTGTAGTTTGAAGAAACAGTCTTTTGTGGTGGTGTTAACAAATTTATGCAGGTTAAGCCTGTTGTCTAAAATAACTCCAAGGTCTCTCACCTGGGAGGTGTCCAACTTTTGGGAATTGATGGATTTGTTGAGTGCCCCGCTTTTGTCATCCTGTGCTATAATAAGGATCTCTGTTTTATTGGTATTGAGAACTAAGTTGAGACTAGTGAGGAGGTGGTTTATAGACTGTAGACAACTGTTCCAGAAGCTAAGGATTTTGGAGAGGGAATCTGTGATTGGGATAAGGATTTGCACATCGTCTGCATAGATAAATTGAGTTATCTTTAAGCTTGCAAGTAGATGGCATAGCGGGAGAAGGTAGATGTTGAAGAGCATTGGGGATAGAAAGGATCCTTGTGGGACTCCCAGAGTGGATCTGACTGGGTGGGATTCTTTGTTATTGATTCTAACCTTGAAGTTCCTGTTGGTTAGGAATGATTTTAACCAGCTGAGAGCCGTACCCGAAATGCCTATGTTTGAAAGACGATCTATGAGCATTGAATGGTTCAAAGTGTCGAAAGCCGCAGAAATATCTAGAAGAGCGAGAAGATATGGTTGTTTATTGTCAAGGCCCAGGAGAATGGAGTCTGTGAGCGATATTAATAGTGATTCCGTGTTTAAGGATTTGCAGAATCCGAATTGGGCAGGTGCAAGGATCTTATGTTCCTCAAGGTATTCTGTGAGTTGGTTATTGACAATTTTTTCCATGAGTTTTGCAATGAGTGGAAGGTTGGCTATTGGGCAAACGTTAGAGGGATCAGCTGGGTTCAAGTTAGGTTTTTTTAATAATGGTTTGAGGATGGCAAGTTTTAGAGAGTCTGGTACTAATCCTTGAGATAAGGAGCAATTGATAATTTCTGCCAGAAACTTAGCAATGGTTTTAGGGATTGAGTTGAGAAGTTTAGAAGGTATAGGGTCTGCTGGATGAGAGGAAGGTTTCATTTTCTTGAGCAAGGATTCTATCTCAAGAGATGAGGTGGGTTCGAAAGATTCAAATATTGTTGACTGAAGATTGGTGGGGGAGTAAGGAGGAGGTGGTTGGGGATTGGATGCAATAAGAGGGGCTAGAAGGTTGGTGATTTTTTTCTCAAAGTAGGAGGCAAGTTCTATCGATTTGAGTAAAGTTTGGTCATCGGGGATAGCAGGAGGGGAAGGTTTGATGAGCTCGGAGACATAAGAGAACAGGGCCTGTGGGTCAAAGATGAAATGATGGATTTTTTGGGTGAAGAAATCTCTCTTGGTGTGGAGGATGGAGTTCCTGTACGAGTGCATGAGGGATTTGTAGGCAGCCAAAGTCATTGTGGAGGGTTCTTTGCGCCATTTGTGTTCTCTTCTTCTTAGTTCATGTTTGAGATTCTTCAGTTCTGGGGTAAACCAGGGTTTCCTGTTGTCAGGAGAGGGGTTAAGAACTTTAGTAGTTAAGGGGCATGATTGTTGGGCTACATTGTTGGTGATGTTTAGCCAAGAGGCAATGGCTGAATCGGCGTCTGAGAGATCAAGGTGGACTAGTTCACTGGAGAGCTGGGTGCTAAGGTTGTCCATTTTGCAGGGTTTCCTGAATTGAATTGTGGTTTTGGGGAAAGGGTAATCTTTAGGTCGGTTGTGATCATCCAGTGGTCCGACCAAGGAACTGGGGAGCATGAAGGCATGGAGGAAAGGGTAAGGCCTTCATTTATGAAGATTAGATCCAAGGTGTGACCAGCTTTGTGCGTGGGACTGTTTATGATTTGTGTGAAGCCCATGTATCTGAGGGAGGATAGCAAAGTTTCACAGTTGGGAGATAGGGGAGTAGAATCCACGTGTAAATTGAAGTCTCCCATGATGATAGCTGGGGCATCAGTATTGATGTGTTTAGCTAAGCGTTCAATTAGGGGGGGAAGGGTCTGAGTCTAGTAGCCTGGGGGGGTGTAGATTAGACATACTTAAAGATATTTTGATTTAAAAACAGCGAATTTGAGTTTAGAAGCTGGATTTGAGAGTTGGGGAGATAATCTAAGTTCTTTTTTTGCTGCTAAAAGTAGACCGCCACCTCTTTTCTTAAGTCTAGGGATTGAGAATATATCATAGAGCTGTGTAGGTAGTTGGTTGGTTAGAGGTATGTCAGTGGGTTTCAGTTAAGTTTCTGTAATTGCACAAATGTCGAGTTTGATGTCCAAAAGATAGTCATTGAGGATATGGGGGTTTTTTTGTAAGCGATTAGGCATTGCACAGAGTTAGCGAGAAAAGTGAGAGTCTGCGGAATTGAGTAATGGGTGATATCATGATGGGAATCAGCCTCTTCTGATGGATGGTGGAGAAGGTAGTAGGTTTTGTCAGGTTTTTGAAGAGATTTCTGATAATGGGAATGGGGAAGGAGCGCATTTTAAGTTATAGGGAAGAGGGGTAGTGGGTAGGAAGGGAGCTGGAGGTAGGATAAGTTGGTGGACTGGAGAAGTGGAGCGTAGGCCTGAATTGAGAGCGTTGGTTGAAATGAGAAGAGGGTGTTTTGTGGCACTCTGAAGCTGCACTATGGTGCTGTACGAAGGGGCGCACAAAGGGGCAGGCCCCTTTGTCGTGCGCCTTTGTCGCGCAGCGCCTGGAGAAGACTGGGATTTAGTTGTTTGGTTTTTTTTAATTTTTGTTTTTACATAGTACAAAAGGATTAGCATTTTACCTGATATCATCTCCATATAATTTGTATGGGGTTTTTTATATAGTAGATTTTTTTTACTTCTTATAAACCAAAGGCCATAGTAAGGTGCAAATATTGTACTTTCCATTTATTGCTTCTTTCAGTGCAGAAATATATAATTACTGCGACCTAAGATGTGCTTCAAAATAAGCAGCATGGATTTTCCACCTGTGCTTCATTCTAAGAGCTTGCCTAATGTATGTAAATTGCATTGAACATTTGCTTCCTGAAGTAGTCAGACAGGCCAGTGAGATTTATCTGCCCATGTAATTAAAGGTTAGACTGTATATTCTGATTGGCATAACTAGCTTGGATTAAAAACGTTTGTTTGCCTTTTGTTTATTAAATGTATACCAGTTTACTAAATCCTGTACATGCAAATTGACATGTTCTTTCCAGGATCAGCACCAATCTGGTGCAAAACAGTCCTTTTCATTGCATTAGCAAAGTTGATAAGGCAGCATACCGCTATTTTTGTCAATTGAAATGGAAAACATTATTCAAATTTGTATTTGATTGCATGAGAGGGAGGGGGAATAATTCCCACAAATTTATTTTGAGAGCCCCGTAGAAGAGCCAAGGTGGTCTTAGCCACAAAGCACCTTGTTGGGTGTTTACGTTCTTGAAGTTAATTATATACATTATTAATGACAAGCAAAAAAAAAAAAATGTTCCCATCGCTACAGCACTGTTCTGTCATTTGATGTTTATTTAATCAGATTCTTAATGTGCTCAGTTTTCTGCATGGAGTAATTTTTCAGTGACTACAAACCATGCATAATTGTTGGAACTTCTAAGTTTCAGCTATTGCCTCTTTTCCCAGTTTATTTTTTATATCCATTCATAACAGTACATGTGCATGTAATTCCAAGTGCTTTTCCAAGGTATGTGCAAAACAAAATGTCCAGGGGGTTTTATGAAATGTATTCTTGTGCACATGGATGTGTTATTATGTTAAAGGTCCAAGGAAATCTTAATTTTCTCAAGGCATCTTCCAGATCTTGTCATTGTTACTAAATGGGTTACAGAATGGCATTAAAAAAATGATAAGCCACGTGAGGCATGTGGGGAAACAGAGGTCTTGAGAGCAGTTTTCTCAAAGCCTTGTAATTTAAATAAAACCACAATATACATTTTATTTAATTATTTATTTTGTGGTGGCCATTCCGAAAAATGGTCTTGGCATTTCATCTTCTTCAGCTTAGCAATTCTTTGCCCTACTGGTGGTTAAGTCTAACTTTCCTCGATGAGGCAGCTCAGTTTCAAGTATCAGTTCACAAAAAGACCTGTGAAATGTCAGAGGTTTATTAGAGAACTAACCCAATTTTTCAGTAGGCTTAAGTACCTTGTCAAAGATAAATAAAGTATTATGAAATAATAAACATAAAGGATCTGTCCAGAAAACTTTGCTTTCTTTGTGGGTCTGAGAAATCACATTTAGAAGAAATGATATTCTATGTAGGTCAGTGTTTGTACATTAATTAGCATGGTGCCTAGAGGTGATCTATTAAAATGTTTCAAATATATTTTTCTTTCTCTCAGGCACTCCCAGACATATAACAATATATACACAGGGACCCACAGAGCAGCAAATACAGGGTCAAAAGAATAAGCCTAGTTTGTAATGTGCCTTCCAGAACTGTTTGACCTTCCTGATTTCTGCACATAAAATCCTAATTCTCCATAGACCTACCCGTATGAAAACCAATTTGTCACTTTTACAGATGCTGCAAACACTACAGTTCACTGGAAAGTTAACACTGCCTTTGTAAATCTCACAATGTGGGCTCTGTTTTCGACCCACAGACATACATGTGTATATTTCCCCACTGGATCTTTTCTATGGTAGGACAAATAGGTTAACAGCATTCCATTCATCAAAAGGAGCATCAAAGTGAGCCCATTTCAGCAGCAAGTTATGGTATTTCTTCCCTAGACCGGTGGATCTGAATCACCTCGTAGAATTTCTGTTATTAGGTTTTAATGGGTGAAATTTATTCTCTACTCTTCCTTTTTGCAACTAGGACCCTAACGTCCTTCCCTGAACAATTCATGGAGCATCACTTTTTCAAGGATGCACACATGAAATATGGTGTATAGCAGGCTTTCCACAGTAAAACTTCTAGACATAACATAGAGAATATTAGGCAAGACAAAATGATGATATGAGATGCAGTATGGCTAATTACTGCACTATTGGATGGTTGCAGCCCTAGCAAAATAGACCAAGATTGGAACAAGCAAAGTCTTGTTACAGTATCCGATTATACAGCTAGAAATGTACACTGTAGCACAGAGCTTTCCAAAGTGTGTGTCGCGACACTTTACTGTGTCGCCTGAGGTGTGCTGGTGTGTCGCGCAAGCCCGGTGCATGTGACACACTGGCAAGTGCAGGGACCGGGAACCCATGGCTCTGAGCCAGATATGCTGCATCTGGCTCGCAGACAAGTATCGCCACACTTTCCCGCTGACCCAGCTGCTCCCCAGTCCTCCTCCGCCCGGGCGGAACGCGGCAGGACAGCTGGAGTCAGCGGCACCGGCGTGCTCTCTTCTTCCCGCCCCCCCCCCCGGAAGAGGAAGTGGAGAGTATCGGGTGAGTGCGCGGCAAGAAGAGGCCACACTAGTGCGCTCGGCATCGGCCCGAAGAAAAGAAGACTGCAGCGCGGCTCGGAGGAAAATGTTCAACCGCGGCCGATGGGACTCCGCCTCCGCGAGGGCTGAAAATGAAGAGGTTAGCGTTGGGAGGAGGCTGCTGCTGCTGCCGCGAGTTCCCGGGGTGGGGGAGAGAGAGAGTGAATGAGCGAGCATTCACTCTCTCTCTCCCCCACCCCCACCCCGGGAACTCGCGGCAGCAGCAGCAGCCTCCTCCCAACGCTAACCTCTTCATTTTCAGCCCTCGCGGAGGCGGAGTCCCATCGGCCGCGGTTGAACATTTTCCTCCGAGCCGCGCTGCAGTCTTCTTTTCTTCGGGCCGATGCCGAGCGCACTAGCGTGGCCTCTTCTTGCCGCGCACTCACCCGATACTCTCCACTTCCTCTTCCGGGCCACGGGGCCCTGTGTGTGTGTATGAGAGAGTGAGAGATTGCATGTATGTGAATGATTGAGAGCCTGTACATGTGAAAGAGAGTATGTCTGTGATTGAGAGCCTGCCTGTGAGAGAGAGAGCATGAATGTAAGTTTACCATTGGGAACCTGTATGTGTAAGTTTGTGATTGAAAACCTGTTTGTGTGAAAGAGTATGTGTGTATGATTGAGATCCTTTGTGTGTGAGAGAAATCATGTGTATGTATGATTAAGAGCCTGTGTGTATAAGTAAGAGAGAGATCATGTGTGTCTGTGTGTGATTGAGAGCTGGTTTAGGTGATGGAGCATGTGAGTATGTGATTGAGAGCCTGTGTTTAAATGAGAGAGAGAGACCATGTGTGTCTGTGTGTGATTGAGAGCTGATTTAGGTGAGGGAGCTTGTGAGTATGTGATTGAGAGCCTGTGTGTAAATGAGAGAAAGAGAGGACATGTTTGTAAGCATGTGAATGAGAGTCTGTGTGTGAGAGAAAAAGACAGCATGTATGTGTGTGATTGAAAGCCTGTGTGTCTGTAAGCGTGAAAAGATAGACAGCATGTGTGTAAATGTGTAATTAAGAGCCTATATAAGTGAGAGAGAAAAAACATGTGTATATGTGAGTACTGAGAGCATGTGTGTATAGGTGTGTCATTGAGAGCCAGTGTGAGAGAGAGCGCTGGTATGTGACTGAGAGAGGAGAAAATTCCAAGCAAACCACCCCTCCTCCTGCTAATTCAGAACAATCTCAGGACACCTGGATATCAAACGTTCCCAGGTATGCTGAGCAAAAAAATGTTTGTATCCTTATTATTTTTCATTACTGGGTCTTTGTGTCTGCTATTTTGAAATATTTTGTTGGTATCTGGAAATGTTTTATATGAGTTTTTAATTATTGGATATTCCACTCATCAGCTGTTTCGAAATATGTTCTTTTTGTTAGTACAGTTTTACTGCTGATGATTTTATATTTCTTGATTTGTTTTATAAGGATGGGTGATGTTTCTTTTTTCCTTTGTTACACTGCATACAACCTCTGGTTTGCTAGTAGACTGAATTACTGTGTCCCGAAATTATGTTTGTCTAAAAAGTGTGTCACCAACATGAAAAGTTTGGAAAGCTCTGCTGTAGCAGAATATAAGCCTACATAAAAATATTTAACAAGAAAACAGGCATGCCTAATGCACTGGTAAAGGAAAACACACTTAAAAACTATGTTAAATATAGAGTAGGGGATAATAGTTCAAGAGAGACTAATTTTTCTCACTGAAATGTTATTATGGCTATTGTGGACAAATTGTATTAGTAACTATAAATTATATACCACCATACTGAGCACACTGATGCAGTCACATAAATAATTATTATTGTCACTAATTGTAATTACATTTTACACAAATGATAATTGAATACTTGTACATTCATGCTTCCTGTGCACAGTGTTTCACCAGAAATTATTCGTTCTTTTCTATGTGTAGTAACTTATTTAGCTGCTTACTCCTTTTATTCTCAAATATGTCTCTTCTCTCTTATGCTCCCTATGCTGTTCTCTGTCCTTAACCTTTATTGGTAAATCCTCTGCCACTTCTATATTTGTTCCTTGCTAGAGATACATTCCTTACAAAATGTAATTCTAAATCTAAAATCTAAATCTGAGCTATAGATTTTACACAACACAAAATTGTGTGATTAAAGCCCGTTAGAAAGGGTAAATTTATCATGTCCTCGTCTGCTTGGCTTAAAGATTCTAAGAAAATAAAAGAATGCAGAGGATAAACAGGGATGTGCATTCGTTTGCAACGTATTGGCAATCCTCAACGTATACGTCCCTATTTGTTGTATTCATGGGTTCGTGAAACGCATCGCGATCCCCCACGAATACAACATATCATATTAGCTTCATTCTTTTGGCTCGCAGTGATTTCTTAGCTGCTGTTTGAAATAGGAGATAGCAAAAACCAGCCCTTTCCTGTGAGTCATAAGTGACCTCACAGCCCTGTCATAGAGTGGGTCAGACAAGTTGGCAAGGAGACCAGAATGCAACCTATCAAAGCTAAGCAATGTAAGCATTTTTCTAATGTGCTCAATCGCCGCTCTCACTCAGTGCCCTGTGACGCTAATCCTGATGATACAGCAATATTTATATATTAAGCAGGTGGCGTGCCACACACTTTCTTGGCGGGAGGGTCTGGGGAGGTGGCTGCACTCAGAGCTAGTCTGGGTGTCTGAAATCTGTATTGAATTGCTAGCTACTTTGATAGAATTTTCCATTGAAAAACATATTTGTTCGATTCGGCGGCAGTGCTGCCGCCAGCCAGCTAGCGTAGCCAATGCCATGCTTTTTTTGACCACTTTTTTTTATTGATCTGAGATGGTCTCTCTGTGCCACTGAAAGAAACTGCTAGCAGTGGCATTTTTCTGCTTATTTTACCCCTTGGGGTCGGTTGCAAGCAGGAATTGGGTGTTGTGGGTGGGAGATATATTAAATTGCTAGCTACTTTGATAGAATTTTTCATTGAAAAATATATTTCTTCCTTTTTGCTGCTGTGCCAAGCAAACCATCCTTTTTATTTAAGTGCAGTTTTCTTTATTGAACTTAGGCTGTCTCTTTGTGCTCATTTAAGCCAAGAAGACACGCAGTGCACTCACTGGGCATCGGTGCACTGGGAAGTTTTGCAGACTCACATATATATTATTGGGACAGCAGTGCTCTCTGAAGCCAAATCCCCAGTGAGCCTCTTTTGTACTTACAAGCTTGGGGTGTGCACACAGCAGTCCCAGTTTTAGTGTACATCCAGGCCCAGCCTCGTGGGCCTGGGGGCACTTTTGCAGACTCACGTATATCGGGACAGGGGTGCTCTCTGAAGCCAAATCCCCAGTGGGCCTGTTTTGTACTTACAAGGTTGGGGTGTGCACACATACAGCGTTCCCAGTTTTAGTGTACATCCAGGCCCAGCCTCGTGGGCCTGGGGGCACTTTTGCAGACTCACGTATATCGGGACAGGGGTGCTCTCTGAAGCCAAATCCCCAGTGGGCCTGTTTTGTACTTACAAGGTTGGGGTGTGCACACATACAGCGTTCCCAGTTTTAGTGTACATCCAGGCCCAGCCTCGAGGCCCTAGGGGCACTTTTGCAGACTCACGTATATATTATTGGGACAGCAGTGCTCTCTGAAGCCAAAACCCCAGTGCACCTCTTTTGTACTTACAAGCTTGGGGTGGCACATATTCAGCGTTCCTAGTTTTAGTGTACATCCAGGCCCAGCCTCGAGGCCCTAGGGGCACTTTTGCAGACTCACGTATATATTATTGGGACAGCAGTGCTCTCTGAAGCCAAATCCCCAGTGGGCCTCTTTTGTACTTACAAGCTTGGGGTGTGCACACATACAGCGGTCCCAGTTTTAGTGTACATCCAGGCACAGCCTTGTGGGCCTGAGGGCACTTTTGCAGACCCACGTATATTGGGACAGGGGTGCTCTCTGAAGCCAAATCCCCAGTGGGCCTCTATTGTACTTATCACTTGGGGGATGAACACATACAGCGTTCCCAGTTTTAATGTATATCCAGGCCCAGCCTCATGGGTCTGGGGGCACTTTTGCAGAATCATATATATTTATTTATTTATTTTTAACTTTTATATACCGATGTTCCTGTATAGGATACATATCGCACCAGTTTACATATAAACTGAACAGTCGCCGTGAGGCAGATACAAAGAACATGAATTATAATGAACAAGAGGCAACAAAGAACATTTGGTACAATAGAAATATACTGAGGAGTAATATAAAACATAGGGCTATATAGGAGGAAACCTCAAAATAAACTTAGGGGAACACCATTATAACGGGAAATACTGGAGTAGCTGATGGGTAACTGGTAGAGCTGAATCAGCTGGCGGGCAGTTACAGTGGGAGGATTATCTCACTACGAAGGCCTGGCTGAATAGCCATGTTTTCAGCTTCTTTTTAAAAACCAGGGGGCAGGGTTCTTGGCAGAGGTCCGGAGGGAGGGAGTTCCAAAGGGGGACACCAGCTGTGGACAGGACACGCTTCCTTAATGAAGTTTTAGCAGCAGGGGTGTAAAGAGTGTCTTTGTATGCTCTTCTGATCAGTCTATTTGAGATGTGTATATTTAATTGGGACAGCAGTGCTCTCTGAACCCAAATCACCAGTGAGACTCTTTTGTACTTACAAGCTTTGGGTGTGCACACATACAGCCTTCCCAGTTTTAGTGTACATCCAGGCCCAGCCTCGTTGGCCTGGGGGCACTTTTGCAGACTCACATATATATTATTGGGACAGCGGTGCTCTCTGAAGCGAAATCCCCAGTGGGCCTCTTTTGTACTTACAAGCTTGGGGTGTGCACACATACAGTGGTCCCAGTTTTAGTGTACATCCAGGCCCAGCCTTGTGGGCCTGGGGGCACTTTTGTAAACTCATGTATATTGGGACAGCGGTGCTCTCTGAAGCCAAATCCCCAGTGGGCCTCTATTGTACTTACACGCTTGTGGTGTGCACACATAACAGCGTTCCCAGTTTTAGTGTACATCCAGGCCTAGCCTCGTGGGCTTGGAGGCACTTTTGCAGACTCACGTATATATTATTGGGACAGCGGTGCTCTCTGAATCCAATACATCCTCCGTGACATCCTTGAAGGGCTGCAGACTTTTTACCAGCTGACTCATGACTAACCAATCTGCAGCCCTTCAAGGATGTCACGGAGGAGCTGAGTTCCAGAAGTGCCACCTTGGCTGACATCATCCCTTTAGTTAATTTTCTGGAGGAAAATTTGGAGGGTTTTAAACAGGAAGAGGGAATGACGGCTGAGGTGCTGCATTGACTGGACATTTTGCTGCAGCAGGTGCAAGAGAGATTAGGGCCTTTAACAGAAGAGCACACATACATGCTCGCCACAGTCTGTGATCCCCGTGTGAAAGGGAAACTTGCCCTACAGTCCAATTCTCTCTCATTTGTGTAGGAACTGCTGTTAGCAAAAGTCCGTGATCAGGAGCGCCATAGGCAGAGACAGATTAGGCATGAAGCAGAGGAGGAAACAGTGGCGGGCACTTCAGAGAGTTATGCTAACCCAAGCATGAGCAGCACTCTGTCAGCGACAGCTAGTACCTGCTCCTCCTCCACTTCAGTACGCCAAAGGCATGTTACCCATAAAGATTCATCTTTTGTGCTAAGGCTAGAGAGAAAGCAGCTGGCATGAGTGACTCTCAGCCCACCCAAGCAAAGGAGACACCAATACAACTGTCAGTGACACGTATCTCTCAGAGCCCACAGAGGACATGCAGACAGATCCACTGGTATATTGGGCACACAGGTCCACTGTCTGGTCACACCTAGCCAAAGTGGCTCAGTGATATCTGGCATGTCCACCAACCAGTGTGCCCAGTGAACATGTATTTTTAATTACAGGGGATATCATGAGCCCTCACCGCTCATAGCTGACACCAGAGTTGATGGAAATGCTAGTGTTTTTGAAAATAAACCTGCCTTTGCTTGGGTTTCCAAATTTTCCCTGTGAATGGCAAGATGAATAAAAGCAATTGAAAGCCTTGCAGCAGCTCCAACTGCCTCCTATGCTCCAGATAATATCAGCACATGTACCTGACCTGAAACGCTGTGCCTGTCCGTCCACTGTCCAATCCGGATGTCTCTACAAGGGCCTGATCTCAAACGCTTCGCCTGTCTGAGTTTAGATCTAGTATTTCTAATTTCAGTTTAATGTATTTGTGCATCACTTCTTTCTAGAATATTCTTTTTCCTGTTTTGCAACATTTTGAATGTAAGAACATAAAAAGCTGACTTAAGATGTTTGGAGCTTGCATATTTCATATGCTCAATAGTTTTTGTGACCTTCATAATATGGGCCATGTTCCCAAAATCTTTCTTAGGTGCCAACAGTAATGTTTCTAGTACTATAGCAAACTGGTGATAGTTGCACTCTAGTTCATCCTCTGTCTTCCCATAGTTTACAGAGGCACTGTGTAAAGTACAAAGACAAAATAGGTTAAAATTGTAGATTTGGGCTTGAGTAGTGGTTTTCTTATTTCTGAGAGCTCTTCATGTTCCTTTGTCATCAGCTGAAGTGCAGAAGTACAGTTAATAGCTTCTCAGTATTCACAAATAATCTCCAGATCAGTTCTTGCTTCACAAAGGGCAGTCTCTGTTGTCTAAAAGCATCCTCTGTTGAATCAGGTACAAAACTTAGATTGTAAGCTCTCTGGGGATAGAGAAATACCTACAGTACCTGAATGTAAACCTATGTGATATCTCAGATCGAATGTCCGTATATAAAAATAATAAATAAATAAATATTTTCAGAAATGAAAAAGATGCCATTTTCTTCTGGCAGTGAACCAGTTCAAGAAGAAGTGACAGATCAAACCACAACATACCTGCACAAAGGAAATCCTCTAATGCTGTGCCTGTCCATCCAGGCCTTATGCCATTACAAGGGCTTGACTCCTATCCTCTAATGCTGTACTTGTGCATCCAGGCCTTACTTCCATACAAGGGCTTGACCTCAAATGCTGTGCCTTTCCGTCCGGGCTTTACACCCCTACGAGGGCGTGACCTCTATCCTCGAATGCTGTGCCTGCTGCCTGTCCATCCAGGCTTTATGTCCCTACGAGGGCTTGACCTCTATCCTCGAATGCTGTGCCTGCTGCCTGTCCATCCAGGCTTTATGTCTCTACGAGGGCTTGACATCTATCCTCGAATGCTGTCCCTGTCCGTCCAGGCATTACGTCCCTACGAGGGCTTGACCTCAATCCTCGAATGGTGTGCCTGCTGCCTGTCTGTCCAGGATTTACGTACCTATGAGGGCTTGACTTCTATCCTCGAATGCTGTGCCTGCTGCCTGTCCATCCAGACTTTATGTCTCTACGAGGGCTTGACATCTATCCTCGAATGCTGTCCCTGTCCGTCCAGGTATTACGTCCCTACGAGGGCTTGACCTCTATCCTTGAATGCTGCACCTGCTGCCTGTCTGTGCAGGCTTTACACCCCTATGGGGGCTTGACCTCTATCCTCGAATGCTGTGCCTGCTACCAGTCCATCCAGGCTTTATGCTCGTACAAGGGCTTGACCTCTATCCTCAAATGCTGCCTCTCCATCCAGGCTTTATGTCCCTACGAGGGCTTGACTTCTATCCTCGAATGCTGTGCCTGCTGCTTGTCCATCCAGGCTTTACACCCCTACGAGGGCTTGACCTCTATCCTTGAATGCTGTGCCTGCTGCCTGTCTGTCCAGGCTTTATGCACCTACGAGGGCTTGACCTCTATCCTCAAATGCTGTGCCTGCTGCCTGTCTGTCTAGGATTTATGTCCCTACAAGGGCTTGACTTCTATCCTTGAATGCTGTGCCTGTCCATCCAGGATTTATGCCCCTTCAAGGGCTTGACCTCTATCCTTGAATGCTGCGCATGCTGCCTGTCTGTCCAGGATTTACACTCTTACGAGGGCTTGACCTCTATCCTCGAATGCTGTGCCTGCTACCAGTCCATCCAGGCTTTATGTCCCTATGAGGGCTTGCCTTCTGTCCTCAAATGCTGTGCCTGCCTGTCCATCCAGGTCTTATGTCCCTACGAGGGCTTGACCTCTATCCTCGATCACTGTGCCTGCCTGTCTGTCCAGGCTTTACATCCCTACGAGGGGTTCACCTCGAATGTTGTGTCTGTCCTTCCAGGCCATATGTCCATAAAAGGGCTTGACCATGAATGCTGTGTCTGTCCGTTCAGGATTTACGTCTCTATGAGGATTTGATCTCAAATTCTGTGCCTGTCATTCCAGGGCTTATGTCCCTAAAAGGGCTTGACCTCGAATGCTGTGCCTGTCTGCCAGACCTTATGTCCCTAAAAGGGTTAGCCTCTATCCTCAAATGCTGTGCCTGCTGCCTGTCCATCCAGGCTTTATGTCCCTATGAGGGCTTGACTTCTATCCTCGAAAGCTGTGCCTGTCCATCCAGGCTTTACACTCCTACAAGGGCTTGACCTCTATCCTCAAATGCTGTGCCTGCTGCCTGTCTTTCTAGGCTTTACACCCCTATGAGGGCTTGCCCTCTATCCTTAAATGCTGTGCCTGCTGCCTGTCCATCCAGGCTTTACAACCCTACGAGGGCTTGACCTTGAGTGCTGTGCCTGCCTGTCCATCCAGGCTTTATGTCTCTACAAGGGTTTGACCTCTAACGCTGTGCCTGTCCAGCCAGGCTTTACATCCCTACGAGGGCTTAACCTCTATCCATGAATGTTGTGCCTGCTGCCTGTCTGACCTAGGCTTTACACCCCTATGAGGGCTTGACCTCTATCCTCGAATGTTGTGCCTGCTGCCTATCCATCCAGGCTTTATGTTTATTTATTTAAAAACTTTTCTATACCATTGCTAAGTTATATACCATCGCAACGGTTTACAAATAGGCACATAGACTAAGGTAAGTAAATGTAGGTTATCGTACATTCTAACAGGTGCCAATAAAGTTTGGTTACAATTTCATAAATAAAATCATTATTTGAATATTGTTGGTCTAGTCCAGGTATATTATGAGGGATTGACTTCTATTCTCGAATGCTGTGCCTGCCTGTCCGTCCAAGTCTTATGTCCCTAAGAGGGCTTGAGCTCTATACTCAAATGCTGTGCCTGCTGCCTGTCTGTCCAGACTTTATGTCCCTACAAGGGCTTGACTTCTATCCTCGAATGCTGTGCCTGTCCATCCAGGCTTTATGCCCCTACAAGGGCTTGACCACTATCCTTGAATGCTTAGCATGCTGCCTGTCTGTTCAGGCTTTACACCCCTATGAGGGCTTGACCTCTATCCTCGAATGCTGTGCCTGCTACCAGCCCATCTAGGCTTTACGCCCATACAAGGGCTTGACCTCTATCTTCAAATGCTGTGCCTGCTGCCTGTCTATCCAGGCTTTATGTCCCTATGAGGGCTTGACTTCTGTCCTCAAATGCTGTGCCTGCCTGTCCATCCAGGTCTTATGTCCCTACGAGGTATTTGTTGGATTCGTGGACCCTTGGGCCGATTGGAGCCAGAAGAGGAGCTGCTGTAGGTGTTTGCAGCAGCGACCCCGACCGGGAGGCGGAGCTGACAGACTAGTGGCTGGCAGAAGGTGGAACTCTGGGAGCCCTATGCGACCAAGAGCTCTGGCGAGGAAGGAGGTGATGAAGGCGCTGGCACTGCGTCGAGAGAACCTTCGCCCTGGAAGCCGATCCTCCCCCGAGAGGAGCTCGTAGGAGTTCGGCCGCTGGGACTTAGGAGATTCACCCTGGAAGCCGGAGTCCCCCCAGGAGGAGCCCGTAGGGACCCGGCCGCTGGGACTTAGGAGGGCCCACGGGGGCCTGGTCAGCTGAAGTCCAAGGTTGAGTGCCGAAGGGTCGTTGCTCGCCAGTCCAGAGTCAGGAACCGATGGATCGCCGTCAGCCAGTCCGAGGTCAGGAGCCAGAGAAACAACGTAAGCCGGTCCGGGGTCAGAAGCCAGGGGGTCAACGTAAGCCGGTCCGAGGTCAGAAGCCAGAGAATACCAAATACCAGTCCGGGGTCAGGAGCCAAGAAGAAACGTATGCCAATCCGAGTCAGAAGCCAAGTGGAGGACAAGACAGCACGAACGCAGCAACTGGAGACAGGAGCAAGCCTGGGAACCTCGTTGCAAGGCCCTGAGGAGAGGGACTGCAGGGCTTAAGTAGCCCTGCAGCGTCTGACGTCACTTGGAGGAGGAAGACAGGTTTCCCGCGCCTGGCCCTTTAAATCTCGGGCCGAGACGCGCGCATGCCCCTAGGGGGCGGAGCCAGCCGTGGCGAGACGCCGGCTGCTCCGGCGGCGCAGGGGCCGCGCGGTGGGAGCGGGGGCAGGCCCGGGCGCCGCGTGGGGACGCCGAAAGCGTGGCGGCAAGAGCCCCCGGAGGCCCGAGGAGGGCCGGGAAGACCCGGAAGCCCGCGGCGGTAAGTGGAGCGGCCGGGGTCGACCCGGAGCTGCAACAGTACCCCCTCCCTTACGCCCCCTCCCGGGGGGCCGTGGTTTGTCCGGATGCTGGAGGTGGAAGATCCGAAGAAGGTCCTTATCCAGGATGTGGGAAGAAGGCTCCCACGAATTCTCCTCCGGACCGTATCCCTCCCAAGACAGTAGGTACTCCCAGCGGTGGCGACGGCGCCGGACATCCAGGACCTCCTTTACCGTGTAGATGACATCTGGATCCGAGGAAACGTTGGAGGGCACTGGCGGAGCAGCCCAAAATCGAGAGAGCACCAACGGTTTGAGGAGAGACACGTGGAAGACGTCATGGATCCTAAGCGAGGAGGGCAGCCGCAACCTATAGGATACCGCCCCTACTCGTTCGTCCACCGGGAAGAGTCCGATGTAATGAGGCGCTAATCTCATGGAGGGAGTCCGCAATTGAATGTGCTTAGTACTTAGCCATACCCTCGTCCCAGGTAAGAATACTGGAGCGGGCCGTCGAGACCGATCTGCGTACGCCTTGCAGCGAGCCGCAGTCCTGCGCAGTTTCTCCTGAGTGGCATTCCAAAGGTGATGAAGCTGGCTAGCTGTTAGTTGCGCTGCGGGGGAGGCGACTTGCACCGGTACTGGTAGTGGAGGTCTTGGGATCCTCCCATAAACTAGCCGAAAGGGGGACTGAAGCGTAGCGGAGTGCTTATGGCGATTGTACGAAAATTCCGCCCAGGGAAGGAGAGAGACCCAGTCGTCCTGGAGCTCACCTACAAAAGCTCGGAGGAAGGTTTTCAAAGACCGGTTGGTCCATTCCACTTGGCCGTTTCCCTGGGTATGAAATGCCATGGTAAAGTCCAACTGTATTCCAAACTTTTTGCATAATGCCCTCCAGTACTTGGCCGTAAATTGAGGGCCGCGATCCGAAGCGATATGCGAGGGTAGTCCATGTAAACGGAAAATATGCTGGACAAATAGGCCAGCCAGCTTGGGAAGAGGGATGAAATGTGCCATCTTAGAAAAGCGGTCAACAGTGACCCAAATTACAGTCTTCCCCTCGGAGGGAGGTAACTCCACCACAAAGTCTGTGGATAGGTGAGACCATGGCTCTGTGGGGATAGGGAGCGGCTGGAGTAGCCCCCACGGGCGCCCCGGTGGCGGTTTTTGCTGAGCGCATGTGGGTCAGGACTGAATGTAGTGCCGGACGTCCTCCTTCACTTGTGGCCACCAATAAAACTCAGTGAGTAATTCAAGGGTTCGAGAAACCCCAGGATGGCCAGCCGTCAGGGAGTCGTGTGCCCATGCCAGAACCTTCCTCCGGGAACGAACTGGAACCACCGTCTTCCCTTCGGGTCCTAAGTCTGTGGCTGCCAGTAGGACTTTGGCTGGATCCAATATGTACTGAGGGGTCTCTGTAGCATCATCAACCTCTGTGGTGCGGGAGAGAGCATCCGCCCGGACATTCTTGGCTGCGGGTCGGTAGTGAAGCGAGAAGTCGAACCGACTGAAAAAGAGGGACCAGCGGGCCTGTCGAGGATTGAGTCTCTGAGCATGGGACAAGTACTGCAGATTCTTATGGTCGGTATATACTACGATCGGATGTTGGGCTCCCTCCAACCACTGACGCCACTCCTCGAATGCTAACTTTATGGCCAACAGCTCCTTGTCGCCAATCCCGTAATTCTTTTCTGCAGGTGAAAACTTACGGGAGAAGTATGAGCAAGGCCAGGTCTTGCCGGTCAGAGAGGTTTGGAGCAACACTGCCCCTACCGCGACATCGGAAGCATCTACCTCTACTATAAATTGGCGTTGAGGGTCAGGGTGCCGGAGACAAGTGTCTTGTAGAAAAGCCTCCTTGAGATCCTGGAAGGCCTGCGTAGCAGCGGGAGACCAGTTTCGTGCGTCCGCACCCTTCCGTGTGAGGGCCGTCAAAGGAGCTACCAGGCTGGAGTAATGTGGGATAAATTGGCGGTAGAAATTAGCGAATCCTAAGAACCGCTGAAGCGCTTTCACTCCCGATGGTTGCGGCCAGCCTTTGATGGCACTCACCTTGTCCGGATCCATTCGGAAGCCCGTAGAAGATACAATATATCCTAAAAAGGGTAGTGACTCTTGTTCGAACTGGCACTTCTCTAGTTTAGCGTACAAGTGGTTCTCCCTTAACTTCAGAAGGACTTGCCGCACGTGTTACCGATGTGTCTTGAGATCCTGGGAATATATCAATACGTCATCCAGGTATACGATAACGAAAGTGTACAAGAAGTCGCGGAGGACCTCGTTCATAAGATTTTGGAATACCGCTGGGGCGTTACAGAGCCCAAACGGCATAACAAGGTACTCGTAATGGCCGTCCCTGGTGTTAAACGCGGTTTTCCACTCATCCCCGGGGCGTATACGAACGAGATTGTAAGCACCTCTGAGGTCCAATTTGGTGAAGACACGAGCCCCTTGGAGGCGGTCCAGAAGTTCTGGAATCAGGGGCAACGGGTAACGGTCTCGGCGGGTGATTTGATTCAAGCCCCGATAATCAATACAGGGGCGGAGAGAGCCGTCTTTCTTTCCTACGAAGAAGAACCCGGCCCCAGCCGGGGATTTAGATGGTCTGATGAAACCCCGGTCCAAGTTTTCCTTAATATAGGCTGACATAGCTTGGGTCTCCGGCAGAGACAGAGGGTAGACTCTCCCACGGGGCGGTGTGGCTCCTGGTAGTAAATTAATTGCGCAATCAAAGGGTCGATGCTCCGGGAGCAACTCTGCCTTTTCCTTGGAGAAGACGTCCTGGAAGGCATGGTACTGTGGAGGGACCGTTAACGGAGCTGTGCAGAGTGAGATGGGTTGCAGTGGATGTGCGGGAAGGCAATGACGGCGGCACGCCGGACTCCAGGAGGTAATCTGAAGGGACCTCCAATCAATCACCGGGGAGTGTTCCCTAAGCCAGGGTAGACCCAGGATGACTGGGTGGATGGATTTTTCAAGAATAAGAAACGAGATCTCCTCCTGGTGGAGGACTCCAACCTGGAGCTTCAGAGGACTGGTGCGAGTGGAAATTATACCAGGAAGTGGGTTCCCTTGAATGGAAGAAACCCGCACAGGCGGTTCCTGCGGACGGACCTCGAGCTGTAGCTGCTGTACCAGCTCCTGGAGGACGAAATTCCCCCCGGACCCAGAGTCGAGTAAGGCTAGGGTTCAAAGTCTCCCTCCGGAAGGCAAAGTCATACCGGAACGGTACGGGGGAGCTGGGAGAAATGTTACCTAGAGTCAACTCCCCGCTGAGCTCTAGGTTCGGGCGTTTCCCGGACGCTCGGTACAACGGGCCAGAAAATGCCCCTGACCCCCGCAGTAAAGACACAGTCCTAGGGTACGGCGGCGTCTGCGCTCCTCGGAAGATAGAGGGCCGCGGCCCAACTGCATGGGTTCCTCTGTAGATGGAGTTGTGGCTGCAGGGGGTGAAGGCCGAGCTCGAGGCGGAGTGGTACGACGGGCGGAGGGCCCCTGGGCGGGCCTTCGCTCTCGGAACCGGCGCTGGATACGCCGGTCCACGCGTCCAGCCAATTCGATGAGTTCCTGTAAATCGTCCGGAAGATCTCGGGCTGCAAGTTCATCCTGGAGCCGAGGAGACAGACCCTCCAGAAAGATCCCATGCAAGCTGTCCTCGCCCCAAGCCAGCTCGGTGGCCAGGGTCTGGAATTCCATTGCAAATTCTTCTAGGGGGCGATTACCTTGCTTCAGCTGGAGGATCTCTGAGGCGGCTGTGGAGGCCTGGGATGGTTCGTCAAAGATCCTCCCGAATGCTTTGACAAATTGCACGAGGTTATTTAAGCGGGAATCTTGGCGCTCCCAAAGAGAGGAAGCCCAAGTCAAAGGTTTCCCATCCAGCAGAGAAATAATGTATGTTGTCTTTGCCCGGTCTGTGGTGAACTGCGCAGGCAGGAGGTCAAAACGAATGTAACAGTGATTAAGGAATCCCCGACATGCCTTCGGATTCCCCGAGTACCTAGGAGGCGCTGGCATCTGTACCGGAACGGAGGAACTCGAGTGGGTCTGAGACGTGGATGCTGCGGGGTGAGCTGCAGAAGTCCCTTCTACACGATCCGCCAGGCGTTGGACGGCAGACATCAATGTATCCAGGCAGGATTGCTGTTGCTGCAGCTTCTGGGCAATGCCCGGAATGGCCTTTAGGCCGGCAAGGTCCGCCGGGTCCATGGCCTTGCAATCTGTTGGATTCGTGGACCCTTGGGCCGATCGGAGCCAGAAGAGGAGCTGCTGTAGGTGTTTGCAGCAGCGACCCCGACCGGGAGGCGGAGCTGACAGACTAGTGGCTGGCAGAAGGTGGAACTCTGGGAGCCCTATGCGACCAAGAGCTCTGGCGAGGAAGGAGGTGATGAAGGCGCTGGCACTGCGTCGAGAGAACCTTCGCCCTGGAAGCCGATCCTCCCCCGAGAGGAGCTCGTAGGAGTTCGGCCACTGGGACTTAGGAGATTCACCCTGGAAGCCGGAGTCCCCCCAGGAGGAGCCCGTAGGGACCCGGCCGCTGGGACTTAGGAGGGCCCACGGAGGCCTGGTCAGCTGAAGTCCAAGGTTGAGTGCCGAAGGGTCGTTGCTCGCCAGTCCAGAGTCAGGAACCGATGGATCGCCGTCAGCCAGTCCGAGGTCAGGAGCCAGAGAAACAACGTAAGCCGGTCCGGGGTCAGAAGCCAGGGGGTCAACGTAAGCCGGTCCGAGGTCAGAAGCCAGAGAATACCAAATACCAGTCCGGGGTCAGGAGCCAAGAAGAAACGTATGCCAATCCGAGTCAGAAGCCAAGTGGAGGACAAGACAGCACGAACGCAGCAACTGGAGACAGGAGCAAGCCTGGGAACCTCGTTGCAAGGCCCTGAGGAGAGGGACTGCAGGGCTTAAGTAGCCCTGCAGCGTCTGACGTCACTTGGAGGAGGAAGACAGGTTTCCCGCGCCTGGCCCTTTAAATCTCGGGCCGAGACGCGCGCGTGCCCCTAGGGGGCGGAGCCAGCCGCGGCGAGACGCCGGCTGCTCTGGCGGCGCAGGGGCTGCGCGGTGGGAGCGGGGGCAGGCCCGGGCGCCGCGTGGGGACGCCGCGTGGGGACGCCGAAAGCGTGGCGGCAAGAGCCCCCGGAGGCCCGAGGAGGGCCGGGAAGACCCGGAAGCCCGCGGCGGTAAGTGGAGCGGCCGGGGTCGACCCGGAGCCACAACAGTATTGACCTCTATCCTCGAACACTGTGCCTGCCTATGTCCAGGCTTTACGTCCCTACAAGGGTTTGACCTTGAATGCTGTGCCTGTCCATCCAGGCCTTATGTCCGTAAAAGGGCTTGACCACGAATGCTGTGCCTATCCATCCAGGCTTTACGTCTCTATGAGGATTTGACCTCAAATGCTGTGCCTGTGCATCCAGGCCTTATGTCCCTAAAAGGGTTGGCCTCTATCCTTGAATGCTGTGCCTGCTGCCTGTCTCTCCAGGCTTTATGTCCCTACGAGGGCTTGACTTCTATCCTCAAAAGCTGTGCCTGTCCATCCAGGATTTATACCCCTACGAGGGCTTGACCTCTATCCTCGAATGCTTTGCCTGCTGCCTGTCTTTCTAGGCTTTACACCCCTATGAGGGCTTGACCTCTATTCTTGAATGCTGTGCCTGCTGCCTGTCCATCCAGGCTTTATACCCCTATGAGGGCTTGACCTCTATCCTTGAGTGCTCTGCCTGCCTGTCCATCCAGGTCTTATGTCCCTATGAGGGTTTGACCTCTATCCTCAAATGCTGTGCCTGCCTGCCCATCCAGGCTTTATGACTCTACAAGGGTTTGACCACTAACGCTGTGCCTGTCCAGCCAGGCTTTACATCCCTACGAGGGCTTAACCTCTATCCATGAATGCTGTGCCTGCTGCCTGTCTGTCCAGGCTTTACACCCCTACAAGGGCTTGACCTCTATCCTCGAATGTTGTGCCTGCTGCCTATCCATCCAGGCTTTATGTTTATTTATTTATTTATTTATTTATTTATCTATTTATGTATTTATCTATTTATTTATTAAAAAACTTTTCTATACTGTTGCTAAGTTATATAGCATCGCAACAGTTTAGAAATAGGCACATAGACTAAGGTAAGTAAATGTAGTTTATCGTACATTCTAATAGGTGCCAATAAAGTTCGGTTTCAATTTCATAAATAAAATCATTATTTGAGTATTGTTGGTCAAGTCCAGGTATATTACGAGGGCTTGACTTCTATTCTCGAATGCTGTGCCTGTCTGTCCGTCAAGGTCTTATGTCCCTAAGAGTGCTTGACCTCTAATGCTATGCCTGTCCGTCCAGGATTTATGTCTCTACAAGGGTTTGACCTCGAATGCTGTGCCTGTCCATCCAGGCTTTACATCTCTACAAGGGTTTGACCTTGAATGCTGTGCCTCTCCATCCAGGCCTTATGTCCCTAAAACGGCTTGACCTCTAATGCTGTGCCTGTCCATCCAGGCCTTACGTCCCTACAAGGGCTTGACCTCTAACGCTGTGCCTGTCCGTTCACATTTTGAATGTAAGAACATAAAAAGCTGACTTAAGATTTTTGGAGCTTGCATATTTCACATGCTCAATAGTTTTCATGACATTCATAATATGGGCCATATTCCAGAAATCTTTCTTATGTGCCAACAGTAATGTTTCTAGTAATATAGAAAACTGGTGGTAGTTGCACTCTAGTTCATCCTCTGTCTTCCCATAGTTTACAGAGGCACTGTGTAAACTACAAAGTCAACATAGGTTGATATTGTAGATTTTGGCGGAGATGACGTCAGCGCTTCTTTTGGTCCTAACGGCTGAACCCTCGATGCAATGGGAACCCCCTCAGTCTTTGGCAATTCAAAATACTAATCCTTCACAGCATGGATCCTTAATTAAAACAAACATGCTTTGAAGTTTCGTGCTCCACTCTAGGGGCCAACCCATTCCGGGGAGCCCTTTCCTGCTCAAAGGAAAGGGAACTTTCCACGGGTAGGGTAGCCGGCCAGCCTGTCTCTTAGTACCTGTTGACCCATGTTGAACCGCTGTTCACATGGCACCCTCCTTCGCCTCAGCCTTGAAAATTCTCGTTTGTATATCTGCTAACTCCACCAGATTTTAAAACACCAGTGAGAGCTCACTAGATGCCAAAGGAAACAACCCACCCTAGGGGCAAACCCATTCTAGAGAGCCCTTTCCTGTGCAAAGGAAAGGGAACTCTCCCCAGGGCCAGCCTGTCTTGTCCCTATCAAAACCACAGTGACCTGACTACCTCATCTCTGCCAGCCTGTCTTACCCCTATTAAAACCACAGGGACTAGACTACCTTCGATCTGCCAGCCTCTCTTGCCTCTATCAGCTTTCTGCCATCTGCCTTGCTGCCATACACCAGATGACTCAATCAACTCTTTTTGGTGTTCTTGCCACTATCATAGTTCCTCAGTGTGTTGGTGCTAGTCTTTCTGCTTTCTATGCTCCCCCTTCATTGTGCTATAGGATGTTGATGCCACTTGTCTTGCCACTTTGCCTGTCGTGCTGCCTTCAAGGGTTCATGCATCTGTTATCGGTGCTCTCTTTTGAAGCTGTGGTGTGTTTTTGACACTCTCACTGCTGCTTTGCACCTCTGTTAAAGCACTCTTGCCACTCCTGGTACCCCTTTGCCCCTTTAAAGTGCCTTAAGCTATTCATGCCACTTTGGTGCCACTTTGCCACAGTCTAAGTATCTTGGAACTATTTTCTCATTCTGATGATTGCTCCCCAGAAGTTTCATAAGAATTGATAAGAAAACTTCAATTCTGCAGCCAAAAATAGGCTGCAAATACTTCCCCCATTGATTTTAATAGGAAATCGGAAAATGAATAAAACTAATCAACGGATTGGTTTTCCCCCTATAAAATTAATGTAACAGATTTGGGTCCCGTTGACATGAATATCGAATTGAAACACATTTTTTGCTTTTGCACATCCCTAATAAACAGTCTGAAATTCTGCCCTCCCAGGAAGTTCAGATGTTGACAAATTTAAAAAATCAAGGCAGAGGGACTGCAAAACTTGGGCAATAACACACGGCCAGATGCACACAGAGAGGGTAATTCTGTAACCTTGCCACATGCATAAGATGCACTAATTTTCAAAGTGCAGATAAGTTTGCATACAGAAACGTGCCCTCCTGAACTCTGCAGTGCGTGACTTGTGCATGTGAATTCATGCACTCATTTTATAAAATCAAAAGCATGAGCAGAAAGAAATTCAAACTCTACCACATCAGATTTCTCTCCCCCATCTTTTCCTCCACCTCTCTTCCCCATCATGGTTTATCTCCAATTACTCACCTAACTTCAGGTACCTATTTTCCCATTCGGGTTACTCCCTCTATCTCTCAGGTATCTATAGCTCACGGGTGAGCACACAATGCCATTATGCCATACTGGGTCAGACCAAAGGTAGCCAAAACAGTATTTTATAAAATAAAAATGTTACGGCCTTTAAAGTTATTTCTTCTTACAGATGATTTTCAATTGGTATTACAGTCTCTGATATTTGGCCACATTGATTATTGCAATAGCTTGTTAATTGGGCTGACTGCCCAAATAATTTGTTTTGCAAGTGACACAGAATGCTGCTGCCCGTCCTTTAATGGGTATTCCATTATCCCAGCATATCTCCCCAGTATTGAGGGACCTCCACTGCCTACTGCTGCAATGGAGGACAAAAGTTAAATATTGATAATAATGCATAGATTGTTGCATGAAAGTTTTACATGTTCACTGAAGTCTAAGTGACAGGATTATATGCCGCAGTGCTGAATGCGTTCACAAGAAACACACTTATTCTGTGTACCTCCATTAAAGCATTACAAGCTTAGGGCCACCCATGAAAGCATTTTCTTATATAAGTCCCACCCTGTGGCATACACTCTCTGCTGAGCTGTGTCAGGAAGCTTATATAAACATTTTTAGAAAAAAATTGAAAGCACTATTTTTTAATGAGGCATATGGTTAGGTGCAGGTTGCTATTATTTTGTGTAATTTATTGATAGTGGGCCAGATTTTCAAAGGGTTACGTGCGCCGAGCCTATTTGGGCAGATTTTAAAAGCCCTACGCATAGGGCTGGCGATGCGCGCAAGCACGTATGGTCCGGGGCTTGAAAAAAGGGGCAGGGTGGGGGCGGTCTGCGGCGGGGCGGGGCCAGAGGCCTCCGTAGGGTCTTTAGGCTGGGGGCAGGCGCAACTTGCATAACAAAGGTGTGTGTAGGGGTTTATTTAGGGCTGGGGGGCGGGTTAGGTAGGTGAAGGGAGGGGACGGTGGGGGGGGGGGGGTGTGGAAGGAAAGTTCCCTCCGAGGCCGCTCCAATTTTGGAGCGGCCTCGGAGGGAACAGGGAAAGCCATCAAGGCTCTCCTAGGGCTTGGCGTGCGCAAGGTGCACAAGAATGCACCCACTTGCGTGCACCGACCCCGGATTTTTTAACATCCTTCAGTTTAAACCATAAGGGGTCATCTGCATAATATAGAGCCATTTGGGCAAAATTATCATTTTGAATAATTGGGCGCGACCCATGAGGGATAGTGGCAATGATTGCCATCGCAACAGCGTAGTGATTGTATATTGCAGCAATGGTTTAAAATTGGCCTGATAAATTTTTTGAATGTTTAGCGGGATTTTGATTCCTAGATATTTGAGTTCTGGATTCATTTCAAAGGAAATGGTCCCAGCCAATCATTTTGTACTGTACTGGTCACATCCATGGCTTCAGATTTCTCTTTATTAATTTTTAACCCAGCGAACCTTCCAAACTGATGTTGAAGTGCTAATACAGTGGGCAGGGAAACTAAGGGATCCATTAAGAAAACCAACACGTCGTCTGCAAATGCCGCCACCTTAAAAATTTGGCTCGGTCCCCCAAACCCCTTCACCATCGGAGATGATTCGAGGCGGTGTAAAAGTGGATCGATTGAGAGGATATAAAGTAGTGGTGAGAGGGGGGAACCCTGTCGTACCCCTCGTTGTATACAGACATCCCCTGATACAAAGCCATTAGAAACAATACGGGATTTGGGACAATGATATAGTAGTAATATGTATTGCAAAAGGTTATTGGGGATTCCAAATCTACTTAGAACCTTAAACATGTATGACCAAGAAACCCTGTCAAATGCTTTCTAAGAGTCAAACCCAATGGCTAAGGCTGGAATATTTTGAGTCTGACATATGGCATAAGCAGATATAAGTTTTACAATGTTGGCATTGGGCTTTTGCCCTTTAACAAACCCTACCTGGACCAGGGAGATCAGAGATGGAAAGACTATATTTAGCCGCTCCACTAAGACTTTAGATAATAGCTTTAAATCACAATGCAATAACGAGATTGGTCTAAAAGATGCTGGGAGTAGGGGGTCTTTACCGGGTTTTGATAGAATGGTAATGTAAGCTAAATTAAAATTCTTTGGGAATGAGTGTCACTCCAGACCATCAATATAAAACTTAGTCGGTGGGTTTAATAATTGGGGACTCAGGATCTTGTAAAAATCATAAGAGAAACCGTCCGGACCTGGTGATTACCCGCCGTGAGTGGAGTTTATCGCCTGTAATACCTCACTGGACTGGATGGGTCTATTGAGAAAAGCTTTGTGATTCCAAAAGTTTTGGGGTATTGAGGCCATTAAAGAAATCGCTTCTTCTCCTTCTGTTGGATCTGGGTCTTTAGAGTAAAGTTCTGCATAAAAACTGCACAATATTTCACTGATATCTCATTGCTGTGTGGTGATAGTGCCTTGTTTCATTCGCATCTGAAGAATGTGAGATTTCTGCCTCGCCGACCTAACAAGGTTTGCCATTAACCTGCCAGGCTTGTTTCCATGTTTATATAGATGTAGTTGAGCTCTGATATGCAATAAGGTGTTTAACCAGCTTAAAGCTTGATAAAATACCATTTTGTTGGCTGGAGTGAGCATTTTGTTAAGGGTATTTTTTGCATTTTTTAGTTCCCTTCCAATTGTAAAATCTCTTTATTTAGATGTCTAGTGCGCGCAACCAAGTACGCAATAATTTTCCCCCTTAGTATGGCCTTCCCTGTCTCCCAGAGCAGTTGTGGCTCCCCTATATGTTGGTGGTTGTTAATCAAAAAGGAAGTCCATTTATCCTTAAGGAAGGTATGAAAGGGGACATCCTCCCTGAGATATGATGGGAATTGCCACCTCGGTGGTGGTTGATTACCTGACCGCAATTGTAATAGCAAGGTAACTGGCATATGATCTGATATTACTAAATTTTCTATTGTTGCTGTTTGAACACGCTGGAACAGGTTTTTGGCTACCAATATATAGTCTATACATGATAAAGAATGATGGGACCTTGAGACATGCGTGTAGTCTCTGTCCTCGGGGTGTAGGAGGCGCCAAATATCTACTAATTTTGCTGATGACAGAGAAATGAAATTCTTCTCTTCTGAGCCTGTTTAGGTCTCTTTAGGGATGGGTTACTCAAAGAGCTAGTATCTAGTACTAGGGATGTGAATCGGTACCGGACTCGTTTCTGGTATCGATTTCGGGTAAAAACGTCGGGAAATCTTCGTTCCCGTGATTCTTACCCATTTTAATCGGCTGTGTCGTGCCAAAAAAAACCAAAACACCCCGACCCTTTAAATTTAATCCTTTTGCATCCCCCACCCAAAATTTTTAAAGTACCTGGTGGTCCAGCGAGGTCACGGGAACGATCTCCTGCGCTTGGGCCGTCGGCTGCCACTAATCAAAATGGCACCGATGGCCCTTTGCCCTTAGCATGTGACAGGGTATCCTGTATCAGGGTATCCTATTGGCCGGCCCCTGTCACATGGTAGGAGCACTGGATGGCCCTACCAGGGCACCCTGGGAGTGAGTGTGTATTATATTTAATAGGTGGTCAAAGAAAGGGTGAGAGTAAACATTCGGTGCATAAACATTGCAGATTGTGACTAATGCACCATCCCATTCCCCTGTGATTAAGACATATCTCCCTGCTGGGTCTACTATGCTGGATTTGATTTGAAAATGAACAGCTTTATTAATCAATATCGCAACTCCGGCCTTCCTATTTGTGAATGCTGCATAGATACATTGGCCCACCTAATCTCGTTGAAGTTTCTGACTTTCTATAGAATTTAAGTGGGTTTCCTGTAAGCATGCTATTCCTGTCTTTAATCTCTTAAGGTGTGTTAGCACCTTTTTTCTTTTAATCGGGGATCCCAGACCATTGACATTTCAGGTAGTGAGTTTATTCATGGTGTGAAGTGAAAATAGAATTGTCTTGAAGAATGAACAGTAATCATGAGATTTGAGGGCCCCCAGCCTAACCCCCCATCTCTACCAAGCCATAACCATCAGTGCTCTCTGCCTTTAGAAAGTAGAAATTGTTCCGTTGTGTTAGGTGTATCTCCTGGAGATCAGAAAATTGCATTAATAAAGAACCGGCATCAATAAAAACATGACTGACATCACTATTAGAAACGACTCGCAAATCACTCCCAATCAGGACCCTCCCCCCCAAATGCGATCCTGCAGTAACCTGTGCCCATCCCAATCCCTCATAGCTTTCTCTTCCCACCCCACCCAGAAATCCTCCCCTCTCCCCCTCTTTCTCCCCCTCCCCTTCCTTCCCAACTTCCCTGATCCCCCGTTCCATTGTAGCCTCAAAAAGAGAATAGAGGCAAGGAGATCCAATTTGATGTGTCCAGGGTTCCACTCCAAGTTAGGCAGTGAATAATCCAGGAGGATCCTGCGTCCAAATGCTTAGAAATTTCAAACTCTTGGATGTGTTGTGACTGCCTCTGCTTTCCAAGACTGTGAGGCTCCATGCAGGCTTCAGTGGCATAGCCTCTATAGAGGCGATCAGTTATAGTGCTGGATCACAAAGGTCTGGCATGCCTTTATAAGAAAAGGGCCAGTTTCGCCACGGCCACAGGTTTGTCACGGATTAATATTGTCCAAACTAACTACGAACAATCGTACGTACAGTCTGCGATAGTCCAGGTCAGGGGGCTCACGCTGGGTGAAAGTTGCATATCGCTAAAGCAATCTGTACTCCCTACCATGAATACTGATATATTATATTGCAGTTCTTCCTTGTACTCAAGTCTTTCCTATAAGCTGTGGAAGTTTGTAGCATGCTATTACAGCCGTGGCGCCACCTCAAAGCAAACACTCAATCCTGGTCATCTTGTTTCGCTTCTAAAATTTTGGTATCCACCATTATATGGCCGGCAATTGCCGTGGCCTGCACCCTTTATGCATTCGGTAACAATAAAAATAAGAGGAGGGAGCCGAGTAATAGAATCGCTAACGAGAGAGAATGCAAAATTGTAAATGTGACGTCCCCCAAACCATATCCAAGAATCTGAGTTTTATTTAATAACAGTTAACCATAGGCTCGAACAGCAGCAACGTGGAATAACAACTGGTATACCCGCCACCCAACCTCTGATTCATTAGTTCAGATTATCCAGAAAAGACTGCACAGCAGCTGGCGTCTCAAAGACATATGCTTTTTCAGCATGCCAGGTCCGTAATCGGGCTGGGAAGAGCAATGAAAACTTTATTCTGCAGTTATGTAGGGTTGAACATATTTACGAGAATCCCCAACGAGATTCTGAGACCGCTGCCGAAAAGTCTTGAAATATTCTGATAGTATTCCCTTGAAATAGTAGTTCTACTTTAGATCTGGAAGCCCTCCATATTTCAGACTTATGCACTGAATTAAGGATTTTTGCGATAACCAGCCGCGGGCGGGTACTGGTGTCCCTCTTGACCCCGAGTCGGTGAGCACGCTCTACTACAAGCTTTCCCTGCAAGTGCAGGAGTGCTAGCATTGCAGGGATCCATTCTTCTAAGACAGAGCAGAGAGATTTCTCTTCTACACCTTCCGGGAATCCCAGAAAACAAAGGTGATCCCTTCGTGCTCTATTTTTAAGCTCATTGATTTTGTTTTGAAGGGCCTGCAGCTTTTTATCGCTGTTGGCCATTCTGCGCTCCATAGTTGTCGCATCATCCTCTAATGTGGAGATCCAATTGTCAGCTTGTTCTATGCGGGGGTGCAATTCATTTAAAGTCTCTTTTACTTCCCCTAACTGTGATGTGATTTGATTCAGCTTATTGTCAAGGGCTTCACGAATCGCCTCTATATCGTCAATTGTGAGTGCTGAAGGAGAAGGAGGAGACTCACCGTCACCAACGGCCACTATCTTAGGATCAGTAGCTTTAGGTTTTTCTTTCTCCTGTTTTCCTCCTAGTTGCATCGTCGGTGTTATTTTGTTCATATAGTTGACGATTGACATAAGCGCTGCCCACATATATGACTGGTGCCCCGATGGAGTGTTTAGCATGATGTGATGGATCACGATGTGTGGAGTGGGTCCTGGAGCTGGTGAGAGACACGTCTTCCCAGCTCACCACATCACGTGATCTCTCATCTACTTTTTAAAAAAGTAATTATTTCAGATTTAGGTCACTGGTACTTGCTTTATCCAACACCTCTTTTTCACACTTCTAAGGCTGGATGCCTCTTTGAGTGTAAGCATACAGACTTGTATGATACCAGTTTAATTAGTCTTGATTGTGATACTAACTGTGAAGTTTTAGGAAATACATTTTAACAGAAGGGGTAGAAGATGGCTACCAATGATTATCAGAAGAGATGGTAAGGATAAGAATGGTAACTGAATTCAAAAGTGCATAGGATAAACAAAGAGGATCCCTAGTGGCTAGAGAAAGGAAAATAATATAACAAATGGTCATTTTGCACGATCTTAGGTTCCATATTAGGAGCTACCACCCAGGAAAAAGATCTAGGCGTCATAGTGGATAATACTTTAAAATCGTCGGCTCAGTGTGCTGCAGCAGTCAAAAAAGCAAACAGAATGTTAGGAATTATTAGGAAGGGAATGGTTAATAAAATGGAAAATGTCATGCCTCTATATCGCTCCATGGTGAGACACCACCTTGAATACTGTGTACAATTCTGGTCGCCACATCTCAAAAAAGATATAGTTGTGATGGAGAAGGTACAGAGAAGGGCAACCAAAATGATAAAGGGGATGGAACAGCTCCCCTATGAGGAAGGGCTGAAGAGGTTAGGGCTGTTCAGCTTGGAGAAGAGACGGCTGAGGGGGGATATGATAGAGGTCTTTAAGATCATGAGAGGTGTTGAACGAGTAGATGTGACTCGGTTATTTACACTTTCCAGTAATAGAAGGACTAGGGGGCATTCCATGAAATTAGCAAGTAGCACATTTAAGACTAATCGGAGAAAATTCTTTTTCACTCAATGCACAATAAAGCTCTGGAATTTGTTGCCAGAGGATGTGGTTAGTGCAGTTAGTGTAGCTGGGTTCAAAAAAGGTTTGGGTAAGTTCTTGGAGGAGAAGTCCATTAACGGCTATTGATCTATTAATCTATAAATCTATTAATCTATTAAAAATAGAGAAATTATGGAGAAAAAACAAAACAACCACACTACTAAACGCACATAGAACACAACTAGCCGAATACAAAAAAACTCATCCATAAATCAAAAAAAGACTTGTACACCAAAAAAATAACCAAATACCAACAAAACCCTAAGATGCTCGTCAACATAGTAAAAAGCCTAATAAAATCATCTTTCGACGATCAATCACTTTCAACATCAAAGATCAATAGCAATGACTTTGCAGACTTCTTTAATGAAAAAATCAAAATCCTCATAAAGAACAACCTAAAAAATGACTCACAAGACCAGGAACTACTGAACATTCAAACAAAAACCTGGTCCAACTTTGAAACAGCATCTTCCTTAGAAATCCAAATGATCATTAAAAAAATGAACCCAGCTAAACACCCTATTGACGCCATACCCATTACAACAATAAAAAATTTTGAACCACTAATAACCAAGACATTAACTAAAATTGTAAACCTTTCCCTCATAGAAAGAAACTATCCAGAATGCCTAAAATTGGCAATCATCAAATCCATACTAAAAAAGAATACTCTAGATCCAGAAAACCCACTGAACTACAGACCCATATTAAAGCTCCCATTCATTGCCAAAATCATTGAGAAAGTTGTCCACACGCGGCTCACTTACCATCTAGATGAAAACATCCTCCTACCCGCTCAATTTGGCTTCAGAAAGCAACTGAGCACTGAAACCCTACTACTTGCAATGAATGACTTCGTACTCAAAGGTTTTGAAAAAGGCCAAAGTTACCTTCTAATCCTGCTTGACCTATCAGCAGCCTTTGATACAGTAAATCACGCTATATTGATTAATCGTCTATCTGAAATAGGAGCTAACAAAACAATCCTTCAATGGTTCTCCTTGTACCTGTCACAAAGATCCTACCAAGTTCCCCAAGGATCCGCTCTTTCAGCGACGCTCTTTAACATCTATCTGCTCTCATTATGCCACTTCCTTTCAAATCTGAATCTAACCCACTTCATCTATGCTGATGATATTCAAATATTAATCCCAATAAAAAAATCACTAGAAGAAACATACAAATTAACAGCCAATTACCTAAACAGCATAAAGGAAATACTAGCCAACCTAAAACTCATTCTCATCTTCGACAAGACTGAATTAATATTACTAAACAGAAAGAACAACTCTCCTCAAATACCACCGCTCAACCTCATGAACAAAAATTCGATCATATCTCCAATCAACCATGCCCGAAACCTCGGAGTAATAATTGACAGAGAACTTTCAATCAAAAACCATATATCAACAAAAATCAAAGACGGTTATCATAAACTACTTACACTCCGTCATCTAAAACCTTTTCTCTCCAACAATGACTTCAGATCAGTCCTCCAATTACTAATTTTCTCCAACATAGACTACTGCAACTCTCTTCTTCTCAACTTACCTCTAAACACCATTCGCCCACTCCAGATCCTGTAGAACGCAGCTGCAAGAATCCTCGCAGGAGCAAAAAAGCATGACCACATCACCCCAACACTTATTTCACTTTATTGGCTACCTATAAGATACAGGATTGAATACAAAGTACTATCCATACTACATAAAATTATATATGAAGAACAAGAAAATTGGCTAAGCCCCTACATACAACTAAATATCCCAAGCAGAAACCTTAGATCAGCAAATAAGGGACTCCTAAAAACACCACCAATGCACTCAAATCAACTCACCTCAACCCAAAAAAGAGCAATCTCCCTTGGTAGCCCAAAACTTTGGAACTCCCTACCGACTAAGCTCAGAACTCAAGAAAAGGTAAAAACCTTCAAAAAGGAGTTAAAAACGTGGTTGTTCAACAAAGCATACCAACTCACCCAATGAACAACAAAACATCATCGCCCTCCAATCCAACCTCATGAATAAATAAATGAAATTCATCACATCTAGGTTTTCATAAATAAGAAATGAAACAAAAAACTGAACTAAATCCTTACATGTTATCCCCTATGCTTAATAACAGTTTGTATTTTGCATCCCTTGTTTAACCCCCCTTATCCCTGTAACCTTATTTTGTAAACCGTTATGATGGCGTTATTTTGACGTTTCCGAATGACGGTATATAAAACTCATTAAATAAATAAAATAAAATAAAAATAATAAATTTTACTTAGGGAATAGCCACTGCTATTAATTGCTTTAGTAGCACGGGATCTTCTTAGTGTTTGGGTAATTGCCAGGTTCTTGTGGCCTGATTTGGCATCTCTTGGAAACAGGATGCTGGGCTCGATGGACCCTTGGTCTGACCCAGCATAACAATTTCTTATGTTCTTATGAGCTACAACCCTAAGTAAAAGGCATTGGGTAACTTGCACAGAGCAGTAGTTACAACTTTAAACTCCTTGCTGGGTGAACTGGATGGATCTTTTTGATCTTCACGTGTTGTCATTTACTATGTTACTATGCTACTATGATTTAAGCACTGTGGTGTGTTATAGGGATGTGAATCGTTTTTCAACGATTAAAATTATCGTCCGATAATGTTAATATCGTCTTAAATCGTTATAGAACACGATACAATAGAAATTCTAACGATTTATCGTTAAAAATCGTTAAATCGTGTTAGTGCGCACTAACGGGAGTTAGTGCGCACTAACTCCCAGTTAGTGCGCATTAATGGGAGTTAGTGCGCACTAACTGAAAATGATACAAATAAACACTTTCCAGGTCACTGAAGGTCAGTTAGGAATGAATATGTGTTCCTATTGGCTGGCTGCCCTCTTATCTATTGATGTTACCAAGGTTACCACTGAGGTGATGGTTGGGGGGATGGGAAATGGAACTGGAAACTCACGAACACCAACAGAAAATGAAACAAAGTGTTCACACTTCCCAGGTCAGTAAAGGTCACTTAGGAATGAATATGTATTCCTATTGGCTGGCTGTGCTCTTATCTATTGATGTTACCAAGGTTAACACTGAGGTAATGGTTGGGGGGATGTGAAATGGAAACAGTTGGAAGCTTGACAAAAAAAGTAATGTGATGATCAGCACTCATGTGACTAGAACTTGTTTGTTTATTATTTTTGTTAGCAGGCACCTGAAATGCTAGTGCATGTTGAATTTGCCAATCACTGTGCATTTTAGAAAGGTGGTCCTGGCTGGAACTGTACACAGTTCAAATATATGTAATTGATTGTTGGTAAGTGTATTTTTTAAGTAGCCACACTGGCACCAGTATGTTTACTTTTCCTCCTACTTAACTCACTAGCTCAGCTTTGTAAGAAGGGCTTCTCTGCTTGTGTGTTGCTTTTGTTTGGTGTGAGGAGAGCAGAAACATCAGATCTTTATTCAATCTACTACAGTCATCTCTTACAGTGCCCTATCCCTATTAATACCAGGAGTGTAGTGATCTTCCTGCACACACAGTGCCATAACCCTTGCACCAGGGGTGTTGTGATCTTCCTGCACACACAGTGCCCTAACCCTGGCACCAGGGGTGTTGTGATTTTCCTGCACACAGTGCCCTAACCCTGGCACCAGGGGTGTTGTGATCTTCCTGCACACAGTGCCCTAACCCTATTAATACCAGGACTGTTGTGATCTTCCTGCACACAGTGCCCTAACCCTGGCACAACGGGTGTTGTGATTTTCCTGCACACAGTGCCCTAACCCTGGCACCAGGGGTGTTGTGATCTTCCTGCAGACACAGTGCCCTAACTCTGGCACCAGGGGTGTTGTGATCTTCCTGCACACACAGTGCCCTAACCCTGGCACCAGGGGTGTTGTGATTTTCCTGCACACAGTGCCCTAACCCTGGCACCAGGGGTGTTGTGATCTTCCTGCACACAGTGCCCTAACCCTATTAATACCAGGACTGTTGTGATCTTCCTGCACACAGTGCCCTAACCCTGGCACCAGGGGTGTTGTGATTTTCCTGCACACAGTGCCCTAACCCTGGCACCAGGGGTGTTGTGATCTTCCTGCACACAGTGCCCTATCCCTATTAATACCAGGGGTGTTGTGATCTTCCTGCACACAGTGCCCTATCCCTATTAATACCAGGAGTGTTGTGATCTTCCTGCACACACAGTGCCCTAACCCTGGCACCAGGGATGTTGTTGTTTCGATTCAATTCGATCCTAGACGCGCAGCAAACGCTATTTGAATTTAAACTGCTTTTGATCACAATTGAGGAATTCCTGATTAATGGATGATTATACATCTGTTTTTATTGGAGAATATATCTCTAAAATTCGTTAGAGACATCTACAAAAGCCCCTGAAGCAGCCTTCACAGGCGAAACTCAGGCCTAGAGTCGGGCAACTAATAAAGCACCTTTGAAGGACCTCCGGTCTCCTCCTTCTTTTGTTCCTCACTATCCCTATTAATACCAGGAGTGTTGTGATCTTCCTGCACACACAGTGCCCTAACCCTGGCACCAGGGGTGTTGTGATTTTCCTGCACACAGTGCCCTAACCCTGGCACCAGGGGTGTTGTGATCTTCCTGCACACAGTGCCCTATCCCTATTAATACCAGGAGTGTTGTGATCTTCCTGCACACACAGTGCCCTAAACCTGCCACCAGGGGTGTTGTGATTTTCCTGCACACAGTGCCCTAACCCTGGCACCAGGGGTGTTGTGATCTTCCTGCACACAGTGCCCTAACCCTGATACCAGTCTAAGACAGCTCCCTCCCTGCATTACTAGTGAGAGGCTGGCTTCACAGACAGGGGAGAGATGCCTGACCCTCACTCCTGACTTCCCCCATGTCCCAGCTAGTGAATGGTGTGTGTGGGTGAGGGGGGGGAGGATGGTGAAGTCTGAGGCAGCTCCCTCCCTGCATTACTAGTGATAGGCTGGCTTCACAGACAGGGGGGAGCTGCCTGACCCTCACTTCCCCCATGTCCCAGCTAGTGAATGGTGTGTGGGTGAGGGGGGGAGGATGGTGAAGTCTGAGACAGCTCCCTCCCTGCATTACTAGTGAGAGCCTGGCTTCACAGACAGGGGGGAGCTGCCTGACCCTCACTCCTGACTTCCCCCATGTCCCAGCTAGTGAATGGTGTATGGGTGAGGGGGGGGGGGGAGGATGGTGAAGTCTGAGACAGCTCCCTCCCTGCATTACTAGTGAGAGGCTGACTTCACAGACAGGGGGGAGCTGCCTGACCCTCACTCCTGAATTCCCCCATGTCCCAGCTAGTGAATGGTGTGTGGGTGAGGGGGGGGGGGGAGGATGGTGAAGTCTGAGACAGCTCCCTCCCTGCATTACTAGTGAGAGGCTGGCTTCACAGACAGGGGGGAGCTGCCTGACCCTCACTCCTGACTTCCCCCTTGTCCCAGCTAGTGAATGGTGTGTGGGTGAGGGGGGGGGGGGGGAGGATGGTGAAGTCTGAGACAGCTCCCTCTCTGCATTACTAGTGAGAGGCTGGCTTCACAGACAGGGGGGAGCTGCCTGACCCTCACTCCTGACTTCCCCCATGTCCCAGCTAGTGAATGGTGTGTGGGTGAGGGGGGGGGGGAGGATGGTGAAGTCTGAGACAGCTCCCTCCCTGCATTACTAGTGAGAGGCTGGCTTCACAGACAGGGGGGAGCTGCCTGTCCCTCACTCCTGACTTCCCCCATGTCCCAGCTAGTGAATGGTGTGTGGGTGAGGGGGGGGGGGGGGGGAGGATGGTGAAGTCTGAGACAGCTCCCTCCCTGCATTACTAGTGAGAGGCTGGCTTCACAGACAGGGGGGAGCTGCCTGACCCTCACTCCTGACTAGGGATGTGAATCGTTTTAGGACGATTAAAATTATCGTCCGATAATTTTAATATCGTCTTAAACCGTTATGGAACACAATACAATAGAGATTCTAACGATTTATCGTTATAAATCGTTAGAATCGTGAGCCGGCACACTAAAACCCCCTAAAACCCACCCCCGACCCTTTAAATTAAATCCCCCACCCTCCCGAACCCCCCCCCCCAATGACTTAAATAACCTGCGGGTCCAGCGGCGGTCCGGAACGGCAGCGGTCCGGAACGGGCTCCTGCTACTGAATCTTGTTGTCTTCAGCCGGCGCCATTTTCCAAAATGGCGCCGAAAAATGGCGGCGGCCATAGACGAACACGATTGGACGGCAGGAGGTCCTTCCGGACCCCGCTGGACTTTTGGCAAGTCTTGTGGGGGTCAGGAGGCCCCCCCTAGCTGGCCAAAAGTTCCTGGAGGTCCAGCGGGGGTCAGGGAGCGATTTCCCGCCGCGAATCGTTTTCGTACGGAAAATGGAGCCGGCAGGAGATCGACTGCAGGAGGTCGTTCAGCGAGGGTTCCGGCGCCTCGCTGAACGACCTCCTGCAGTCGATCTCCTGCTGGCGCCATTTTCCGTACGAAAACGATTTGCGGCGGGAAATCGCTCCCTGACCCCCGCTGGACCTCCAGGAACTTTTGGCCAGCTAGGGGGGGGCCTCCTGACCCCCACAAGACTTGCCAAAAGTCCAGCGGGGGTCCGGAAGGACCTCCTGCCGTCCAATCGTGTTCGTCTATGGCCGCCGCCATTTTTCGGCGCCATTTTGGAAAATGGCGCCGGCTGAAGACAACAAGATTCAGTAGCAGGAGCCCGTTCCGGTCCGCTGCCGTTCCGGACCGCCGCTGGACCCGCAGGTTATTTAAGTCATTGGGGGGGGGGGTTTGGGAGAGTGGGGGATTTAATTTAAAGGGTCGGGGGTGGGTTTTAGGGGGTTTTAATGTGCCGGTTTTGCGATTTTACGTTTTTTTGATTTTTCACGATTTTTCACGATTTTTCACGATATTTTACCCCCCCCAAACGGCAACAATACGATTCCCTCCCCCTCTCAGCCGAAATCGATCGTTAAGACGATCGAGGACACGATTCACATCCCTACTCCTGACTTCCCCCATGTCCCAGCTAGTGAATGGTGTGTGGGTGAGGGGGGGGGGGAGAGGATGGTGAAGTCTGAGACAGCTCCCTCCCTGCAGTACTAGTGAGAGGCTGGCTTCACAGACAGGGGGGAGCTGCCTGACCCTCACTCCTGACTTCCCCCATGTCCCAGCTAGTGAATGGTGTGTGGGAGAGGGGGGGGGGAGGATGGTGAAGTCTGAGACAGCTCCCTCCCTGCATTACTAGTGAGAGGCTGGCTTCACAGACAGGGGGGAGCTGCCTGACCCTCACTCCTGACTTCCCCCTTGTCCCAGCTAGTGAATGGTGTGTGGGTGAGGGGGGGGGGGGGGAGGATGGTGAAGTCTGAGACAGCTCCCTCCCTGCATTACTTGTGAGAGGCTGGCTTCACAGACAGGGGGGAGCTGCCTGACCCTCACTCCTGACTTCCCCCATGTCCGAGCTAGTGAATGGTGTGTGGGTGAGGGGGGGGGGGGAGGATGGTGAAGTCTGAGACAGCTCCCTCCCTGCATTACTAGTGAGAGGCTGGCTTCACAGACAGGGGGGAGCTGCCTGACCCTCACTCCTGACTTCCCCCATGTCCCAACTAGTGAATGGTGTGTGGGTGAGGGGGCGGGGGGGAGGATGGTGAAGTCTGAGACAGCTCCCTCCCTGCATTACTAGTGAGAGGCTGGCTTCACAGACAGGGGGGAGCTGCCTGACCCTCACTCCTGACTTCCCCCATGTCCCAGCTAGTGAATGGTGTGTGGGTGAGGGGGGGGGGGGGAGGATGGTGAAGTCTGAGACAGCTCCCTCCCTGCATTACTAGTGAGAGGCTGGCTTCACAGACAGGGGGGAGCTGCCTGACCCTCACTCCTGACTTCCCCCTTGTCCCAGCTAGTGAATGGTGTGTGGGTGAGGGGGGGGGGGGAGGATGGTGAAGTCTGAGACAGCTCCCTCCCTGCATTACTAGTGAGAGGCTGGCTTCACAGAAGGGGGTAGCTGCCTGACCCTCACTCCTGACTTCCCCCATGTCCCAGCTAGTGAATGGTGTGTGGGTGAGGGGGGGGGGGGGGAGGATGGTGAAGTCTGAGACAGCTCCCTCCCTGCATTACTAGTGAGAGGCTGGCTTCACAGACAGGGGGGAGCTGCCTGACCCTCACTCCTGACTTCCCCCATGTCCCAGCTAGTGAATGGTGTGTGGGTGAGGAAGGGGGGGGGGGAGGATGGTGAAGTCTGAGACAGCTCCCTCCCTGCATTACTAGTGAGAGGCTGGCTTCACAGACAGGGGGGAGCTGCCTGACCCTCACTCCTGACTTCCCCCTTGTCCCAGCTAGTGAATGGTGTGTGGGTGAGGGGGCGGGGGGAGGATGGTGAAGTCTGAGACAGCTCCCTCCCTGCATTACTAGTAAGAGGCTGGCTTCACAGACAGGGGGGAGCTGCCTGACCCTCACTCCTGACTTCCCCCATGTCCCAGCTAGTGAATGGTGTGTGGGTGAGGGGGGGGGGAGGATGGTGAAGTCTGAGACAGCTCCCTCCCTGCATTACTAGTGAGAGGCTGGCTTCACAGACAGGGGAGAGCTGCCTGACCCTCACGCCTGACTTCCCCCATGTCCCAGCTAGTGAATGGTGTGTGGGTGAGGGGGGGGGGGGGGAGGATGGTGAAGTCTGAGACAGCTCCCTCCCTGCATTACTAGTGAGAGGCTGGCTTCACAGACAGGGGGGAGCTGCCTGACCCTCACTCCTGACTTCCCCCATGTCCCAGCTAGTGAATGGTGTGTGGGTGAGGGGGGGGGGGAGGATGGTGAAGTCTGAGACAGCTCCCTCCCTGCATTACTAGTGAGAGGCTGGCTTCACAGACAGGGGGGAGCTGCCTGACCCTCACTCCTGACTTCCCCCATGTCCCAGCTAGTGAATGGTGTGTGGGTGAGGGGAGGGGAGGATGGTGAAGTCTGAGACAGCTCCCTCCCTGCATTACTAGTGAGAGGCTGGCTTCACAGACAGGGGGGAGCTGCCTGACCCTCACTCCTCCGGGGTATTGTGATCTTCCTGCACACAGTGCCCTATCCCTGATACCAGGGGTGTTGTGATCTTCCTGCATGCAGTGCCCTATCCCTATTAATACCAGGAGTGTTGTGATCTTCCTGCACGCAGTGCCCTATCCCTAATACCAGGGGTGTTGTGATCTTCCTGCACACAGTGCCCTATTCCTGATACCAGGAGTGTTGTGATTTTCCTGCATGCAGTGCCCTATCCCTGATACCGGGATGTGTGCAAGAAGATCCCAACACCCCCGGTATCAGGAATAGGGCACTGTGTGCAGGAATATCACAACACCCCTGGTATTAGGGATAGGGCACTGTGTGCAGGAAGATCACAACACTCCTGGTATTAATAGGGATAGGGCACTGTGTACATGAAGATCACAACACCCCTGGTGCCAGGGATAGGGCACTGTGTGCAGGAAGATCACAACACCCCTGGTGTCAGGGTTAGGGCACTGTGTGCAGGAAGATCACAACACTCCTGGTATTAATAGGGATAGGGCACTGTGTGCAGGAAGATCACAACACCCCTGGTGCCAGGGTTAGGGCACTGTGTGCAGGAAGATCACAACACTCCTGGTATTAATAGGGATAGGGCACTGTGTGCAGGAAGATCACAACACCCCTGGTGCCAGGGTTAGGGCACTGTGTGCAGGAAGATCACAACACTCCTGGTATTAATAGGGATAGGGCACTGTGTGCAGGAAGATCACAATACCCCTGCTATCAGGGTTAGGGCACAAGTTCTAGTCATATTGACTGATCACATTACTTGTTTTGTCAAGCTACCAACTGTTTCCATTTCCCATCCCCCATATACTGTCAGTGGGAAGCTTGGTAACATGAATAAATAAGAGGGCAGCCAATAGGAATACATATTCATTCCTAAACTGACCTTAACTGACCTGAAAAGTGTCAAATTGTATCATTTTTAGTTAGTGCGCACTAACTCCCAGTTAGTGTGCACTAACTCCCGTTAGTGCGCACTAACTCGAGTTAGTGCGCACTAATCGGAAAAAACGATTTTTTAACTAAAAAATTGTGCCTAACACGATTTTCTTGCCCTGCCACACGATTTCTATCGTTAAGACGATATGGAAAACGATTCACATCTCTAGTGTGTTATGCCATCAAACATTTTTTAAATCATCTTGCCACGGACTGAGGTCTTAAACTGCATAGACTGCTCATTAAAGGATTTTAATGTACAGTCATGTAACAGCATTTGACATACAACATGCTTTTTTTCTCAGATGAAATAATTATTTTAAAAGATTTGGTTATTTTCAGCCACAGTAACTTTGGAGCCAATGTACTAAAGTGCATTATCATCAACCATTAAAATACTTAAACAATGTGAATGAGATGTGAATAAGGCACCCAATACTGCAGACTACAGTGTACATACACATGTGAAAGGTATTGAAAAAAAAACCTTTTGTTTCCCTCAAGTTGAGTTAAGTTTATTTTTTTTAATGAATGCATTGGTGAAGCATTTTGTGTGTGTACTTTTTCACTTAGATAATGATCTATTTAACATAGATTTTCATCGTATTAACTCATTAGCATAAATTTCACCTTAACACTATCTCAAACTAATTTGCATGTGATAACAGCAGTGCTAACATGTATAAACTTGCTTTCGTGAATTAACAGCATGGTTACACACTTTTACTGCCTGTGGTAGCATTTAACTCACATTAACACTTGCGCACATTAATACTTGTGATAGCTTTAGTGTATGCTTCCCTTTGTATCATCAATGTCACTTGGTCAACATGGCTAGACAATATTCCTGGTAGCCGGAAATCATATTATCTTTGTCACTTATTGTATTTTCCAGTACACCACAATGATCAGTACAGTTTGTTGTTTCCTAGCATATCTTAAATAACAGAATTGCAGTTATCTGGATAATGCAACATAAATCAGAGATAATGGATGTGGTTCTATAGATTGCCAAGCTCTAAATTGATTATAGAGTTTTGAAGAACTCATAAACTGCAAGACTAGAGGTTAAGTGGTTTATAATAGCACTAGTACTCAGCAATTGATTTACCCTATACATTGGTAATCCATCTATATGGATCTATTATTTTTAGCCAATAGGGAGAAGCCATGAAAATATGGGCACACATAAAAGAGATTGTAATTTCTTCTCCAGGGTACCATAAGAAATACAATGAGGTTAACCATGACATTTCAATAAGTGAATAATGATTAGTAACCTATAATATCAAATTACCAGCATTATGTGTATGGCCATTAAACATTTGCTGTTATCTCAACAATGATAGTTTTGGCACATATTCAGATCATTTTTATTTTTTTTTAGAAATGAGCCAATTTTGGGTTTTAAAATAAAGATGTGTGAGAATGTTTGGGGCTGAATGACAAAAATAAATGAAGAATTCACCTCTTGTGAATCTTTGCAATAAATGCCCCTCTTCACCTAAGTTATTCCTCCTCACACTCAAAGAAGCACACTTGTAAAGCGAGACCCTGTACAGTCAAAAACTGAACTGTAATGACAGGGAGAGAGAAAAGCTAAAGGGAGACAACCTGGAGTAATTTATTGTGTGGATCTGTGCATTTACATCTGAGATTAGCTTCTTATTACACATGATGAGGCCTCTAATGTATTACCAAGTGAATGTATAATGAAGGATGTGGTGAATAAGTCACTGCTTTATTATCGCATCAGTCTAGGGCACCAAGGGACATAACCAACAATGTAAAGGGGGGATAAATATACATACAGTATATATACAGAAAAAGATGTGTGTGTGTGTACACATACACACACACATATTTATAAACCTTTGAAATAATATGAGGTTCTCCCTCCCTCATATTTTCACTGCTCATGTGGATACATGTTTTTACTTTCAAATCTATAGGAAAAATCTATGAAGCGAGGCATTGACCTTCCACTCATTTTTACTAATAAGGATAGCGATCGAAAATAGAGTTCCATGATTAGATTTTAATGATAGTCAAAGATATGGGATTAAAACAAGTATGTCCCTAATCCAGACAGGGATTCAGTAAAATGTCCTTAATCTAATCTACCCCATCCCCCAACTCCTGTTATACCATAATGTTTCCTGCTAAGTTGGCTTCCAGTGACTGGTTAATATTTCTGTGGCATTCCTAGGTTTATTCATGTTCATAATTGCCAAGTGCAAGCTCCCCTATACCCAGGATGTAATGCATTGCAACCTGTTTGCAGAAAACTGGATACTAGTTTAACTGCTTCCCCACCCCTCCCCCACATAGGTATCCACAATCCCTTGCATCTCATGATGTTTTAGCACAATGCAGAGGATATAAATAACTTGTTACCCATATATGGTTGTTGTATCATAACACAATTTTATTGGTATGATTCCCTCCTGCCCCCGCTTGCTGTGTTAGCTTTTATGAGTACTGATAAGTAAGTGAACCCAAGGGATGAATGCATTTATATGTAACCCTTATTATAAGTTCACCTCCAATAAAGATCAAAGCTTCAAAATGCAAGTTTTTTATTCTTTGTATATCAGGAAGATTAGTATAACTAAGTATGCCTAGTAAGTATGACCCTCATATAGAGATCGATTTTTAAAATGAGCGCACAAGCGCCCATACATGTGCACATCAGCACACGTGTCTGGAATTTGAAATTGTGCATGCACTTGGGCGCATATGTTTTAAAATCCACCAACTGTGCATAGGTATGCTCCTAATTTCAAGAGGTTCTTCAATCAAAGCTAGCGCATGTTGTTAAGCGCACTCTACGCTTATGGCCAGGGATACAAGAACACTTAGACTCAGTAGAAAGTATAATTTCTTTGTATTAATCAGTATAAGTATTCCTGGGAGATGCTGGGTAATGGATGCCTTTTCTTTGACAAACTGACCAGCTTCTCCCTGTATACAGGAAGTGACCCTTCTTTTATAGATAACATTCAATACTGAAAAAGGATAGAAGGTTCTAGAGATTTGCGTGACTGCCCAAAGAATCATTTACATATGTTGTCATGTCAACTGCATGATAAGATCATCCCTAGCTACCCCTGATTAGTTTTCCCAGGAGGTGTGGCCCATTTACCATGGCTTTCAAGATAGTCCTTTGTTCTGTTAAGATCTTACTGGTCAAGATAATTAACACATCTGTAGCTGTGTTGATAAAACTGAGAATAATGCCTGAAGCTCCCGCTGTTGCTTTCTTCTTTGTGACCCTATGAATAGGCCTCACCTTTCTGGTGCCAGCTTGTCTGCCTTTATAGATATCCAGGGAAATTCTGCAAGTCATGCTCAGAAAGTCACTTAGAGTTCATTCAGCCAAAGCAGGCTAAGAAAACCCGAGGATTCTGGGGGTTTTCCTTTCTCCATGTTGGTTTTCTGTTCAGGCATACTTCTCATTGTATGCCTTTCATAGGACCTTGTCAGATTTTACATACACATCAGCGAATTTTAAAACATGCTCACACGAGGCACATTCCCAGTTTTGCAATTAGTCTACCAGTCTGTGCAGTTAATAGCAAGGTATTGCAGACCTCTCTCGTTCTTCATCTTATATACCCCCTAAACTTGAGATCTACCTACTTGCACCTCATCAGGAGCAGCAGTAAAGTTGCATGAATATCTAGCGTACGCTTCCTGCAGTTTTCGGTTTATAAATTAGGAATTACGCATGTAAGTCTTGGCCTGGCCCCAGAATACGCATGCCCCACCCCTTTTCTGCCATTTAATTCATTACGTGTGCACATTTACATATTCATGTATTTTGTGGCTTTTTAAAATCTGCGTTGTTCACGCGCAGCCCACATACCCATGGACGTGGGCATTTTTTGTGCGAACAATGCTTTTAAAACTGACTAGATTGTCAGACGCTGACTTTGCTTCTTATCTGAGTGTAAAACTGTCTCTGAGCGACTACATCCTTTGATATAATCATCGCATACAGAGTTGTGCCTTTCGCCGTTTTTTTTGGTTGAAACATTTTCTTACATGCAAATAAAAACACATCTTTGAGTGAGTGTCTTCTTAGCAAACTGCTTACCCGACACTGCTTCAGTGTTTTGCCATTTAAAATTACATCCACCGTGCTTGTCAGTGTCTCAGCATATCAAGTCCTGCTGAGACGATGACAAGCAGTGTCAGGTAAGCAGTTTGCTAAGAAGACAAATACTCAATGTGTTTTTATTTGCATATAAGAAAACGTTTCAACCAAAAAAATGGCGAAAGGCACAAGTTTGTATGATCGATGATTATATCAAAGGACGCAGTCGCTCAAAGACTGTTTACACTCAGAGAAAGAGTGATGTGCAATCGTTTTTTGATGACTAGGAAATTCGTACGATATTTCCTAAATCATCATGGATCGGGAAACCAATAAAACAATTGCACTTTCCCCAAATTTTTGTAAAAAATCGTTTTTCGGCTTAGTGCGCACTAATGGGAGTTAGCACACACTAACTCCCGTTAGTACGCTCTAACTCCCGTTACCGCACACTAACAAAAAAAACGTTAGTTTTTTTACTTTTTGTTACTTTTTGTTAGTTTTTGTTAGTGCGCACTAAGCCGAAAAATGATTTTTCATGAAAAAAAAATGCCGATCCGCGGAAATACGAAAATTTCCAGTGGTCACACGAACCCGAAAGCGGAAACGATCGGGCACCCAATGCACATCTCTAGAAGTCAGCGACTCACTTAGTGAGGGTCATACTGAGACATACTTAATTATACTACACTTCCTGGTATATAAAGAATAAGATACTTGCATTTTGGAGCTTTGATCAGTACTTGATGGTGAATTTATAGTAAGGGTTAGTGTTAACTTTTATGGAAAACACACCTATATATTTTTCTTCTATTTTTTTAAATATTTAAACATATCTACCTATTCTCAAGTGAATTGTACTGGCAATATTGTGCACGTCCCATTGCTAATGAATGCTGTAATATTTATTTATTTATTTAGCACTTTTCTATACCGACATTCATGAATAGACATATCACATCGGTTTACATCGAACCAAGGTTAAACATATTATTATTACATCGAACAAGGGATACATCGAACAAGGATAACATCAAACAAGGGATATGCCGGAACACTATAATACGAGGTTGGCATCCATCACTAAAAGCATAACTGTGAGAACTAATAACAGCTGATAGCAAGGAAACAATGTATGTGGTCAGTTAGATTACCCGGTCAGTAAATATATACAGACCAGAGGCGCCTTATGGCCTGATGCTGAGGGGGTTTAAAAGGGGAGATCGATTAGAACAAGAAGCTTAGAGTCATCTTAAATTTAAATAATTTTATCAGAAAAAGTTCATTCATTGCACATTTCTCCATTAAGTAGTGTTTGGGTAATTGCCAGGTTCTTGTGGCCTGGTTTGGCCTCTGTTGGAAACAGGATGCTGCAGTTGATGGACCCTTGGTCTGACCCAGCATGGCAATTTCTAATGTTCTTAGTAACCTAACTATATAACATAACTCATCTGAAAAGAAAATGGAATAAGATGTTCTTTTTTTTTCCAATAATTATCTGCGTACACATTTGTTTTGTCATAATTTTCACAATATATGCTGTGACAAACAGTGTGGTTCTACTTGCATTTTACTATTTATCATGCTTACATTATAGTTTCTGACACATTTGTTTGCTGGCAGTTTTAAGTTACAGTGTCTGACACACCTAACTTGGTTAAATGAACCACAGTATCGGGAGGCAGAAAATTCGCAAGCAAAGATCAGTTCATGCACATGCCTAAAGCAAGCCTGAAAGGCATAAGCATGAATCATTTACCAAGTATGAGCCAAAAGAAACATATCCAAGAATGATGGATTAAACATGACAGCATTTACTGTTCCATGTTTCCTGCCCTTTCAAAGTATTATTAACAACTACAACACCATGGCTGGTGAAATAGAAAATGGTTATTTTGTTTGATAACAAAACACATTTCTATGCTGCTTATACTTGCATGACAATTGAATAGAAGCTGCTGGACAATTGTGAACACCACAGATCGACTTTATTTTACAGAAAAACAATGAATGGCTCTGAGGGTAATTATCCAAGGCAGTTTTGCTTTTTAAATTGGTATTACCTGCAGAAATTGTTATAAAATTGCTCACCCAGTATGTGGCTAAACATATGGGCCTAGGTCCTGTGTGCGTGTAAGTTTACCAGGACTGAACAGAGGCATTCCCGAGCGTGGGGGAAGGATTTACACCTATGCGCATACTTCTGCATTTTAAAAAATGTATGCATCAAATTTCCATGAAAAACCTTCTGTGCACATTTTAGCAGGTATAATCGTGTACGGGCAGTTTTGGTGGGGTGAATGTCAAAGCAAATTTAACACACATAAATTCACTTTGAAAACTGATGGACAATGTTTTTGATGTTGATCCTTATGTAGAGGGTGGATCAAGCTAGGTAGAGAGTACATTTGTTCAAATCAACTCCTCTTTTACCTTTCAATGCTCCAAATGACAGAAAATCTTCACTGATGTCAACTTTGCTGTTCGTACCTCTGACTGTGTTTGTAAAACTGCCCCCCAAAATTTATCCCACCTCCCTAAAACTCACTCTGAGTTAATAGTGGCCCCTCTTACAGTGGTATAAATACTAAATTTAGGATTGGTCTCTCTCTCTCTCTCACTCACTCTCCCTCTCCCTCCCTCCCCCCTCTCCCTTGCCTGAACCGCCATTTGCGACACAAACCTTTTCGGTCAGTAACGCATCTGCGGTGGATCAATCAGCATGCGATGTTAAAAATAATGCGGATGCATTACCTATGCGATGTGGGAGCAGGGAATTTAGCCTTTCCAAACCCCCTTGTTATCGTGGGCGCTATTTTCGCTATATTTATAGCATTTTGATGAATCTAGCTCTAAGTGAGTAGGTATTTACCTTGGTAAGATGATTTTTCTGAAAAATTGATCTATTCAAATATGACTATGATTGTGCTGAGCTTCCATAGTGTGTGTGCCTTTAGCTGCATATAAAGGAGGCATTCCTGTGGTCATGATTAGGTAAGGGAGGAAGATAGTGCTTGCATATGACATTTCCAAAATATGCACCCATGCTATTTTGTCCTCACTCATCCACTTACACAAATTATTTTTATTGTTTTTTAAAATATATTTTGCTTTTATTGGGACTTTGATTCATTAATAGTTTGAGGTATTTATTTTGCCTATGCATTTTATTAAAGTATTTTGTGAGATTATAAAGACACAATCAATAACAATGACATTTAACAGTATAACAAGCTGATTGCCTCACATTCCATCTAGAGCCTAACTTCTTTTGTTTCCTGCCTGCCACTGGATCTTGTGTACTGCTACACCCCCTCCTGCCTTGGATCACTGTTGTCCCCACCCACTGACAACATCACCTGCATGGGGCCATAAGCACAATGAGTGTGCCGTAACATCCAGCTGATTTCCTTGCATTCCATCTGTGGCCTGACTACTTCTATTTCTTGCCTGCTACTGGAGCTTGTGTGCCACTACATTCCATCATGCCTCAGATCACTGCTGTCCCCACCCCCTGACATCATCATCTGCATGGGGCCATAAGGACGGTAAGGGCACCGAAGGGGAGTGTACTAGGGATGTGCAAAGCCCGAACCTTTTGGTTTGGACTTTGTTTTCAGCCCAGTGTGGGAAATATCGTATTTCCCGTGGTTTGGGCCTTTGAAATTTGGGGAGACCTGTGCGCCCTAATGAGGAGTTAGCATGCACTAACTCCCATTAGGGCGCACTAACCCGAGATTTGCCCTAATTTGGGGAGTTAGTGCGCCCTAATGAGGAGTTAGCATGCACTAACTCCCATTAGGGTGCACTAACCCAAAAACAAATTTTTCCCGAAATTTCGGGAAAAATTTGTTTGGGTTTCAGGGTCCCCAAACCAGGACGAATTAGGCAATTTCATTGAAATGTCCTAATTCATCCTGAACGAATACACATCCCTAGGGTGTACCTTATTATGCATATGAAGGAGCACATACAAAGGAACTCTTCCCTTTATGTGCCCCTTTGTGTTCATCGAAGGCCTACATTTGCTTGTCCAGATCCTAAGCTTTATTTTATTATAATTGTCTATAGTGTGCTCGCTTGCTATGGAAGGAATTAGTAATGTTATTGTTGTGGTATCGGGAAGAGGCCATTATAACAACATAGTTCAGAAAATTGTCATGGTTATGGAATGGTTGACATAGCCTAGTATGCGAACTTATTAGGTCCACATCAGTATCTGGCAGACACGCCCTACTAGGACTGAGCTGGAGCATCACCTATACCAGCCCCTTCCCTGCAGGTTGAGCCCTTGGGTTCCAGGGGCCAGCAGGACGTAGGCAAGTGTCCCTGAAAGGTGGGGACATTGAGAGAGAGAGTCCAGACACAGGCATAAGTCAGGGCTGTAAGTAACCAGGTCCATAGCAGAGGTCAGTACCAGGCAGCATGCAAGAGCATGATTCGGGTCCATATTAGAAGTCAGTACCTGGCAGCAGGTAAGAGCATGGTCTGGGTCTATAACAGAAGTCAGTACCAGGCAAGCAGAAGACAAGGAAAGGACAGACTAGGGGAAGCAAGACACAGAGGATCAGATAAGCAAGAGGCAAAGCAGGACAACCAGGGAGGCAAGGAGATAAGGCAGGGCAAGTCAGCAAGGAGACACAGAGCAAGGCAGGAGAAGGTACAAGGCAAGGCAAGCAAGGAGATGAGACAAAAGCAACAATAGTGCTCCTCCCCCCAACTCAGCGCAGGTCAAATCAGCGAGAAAGCAATAAAGGAGGGATCCCCCTTGGCATTTAACCCTTTTTGCTATTTGAAATGGTAGAGAAGGGGGGATTCAGGGTCAGGATTCCTAGAGCGCTAATGATATTTCTAGGAAGCTGGCAGGAACCCTACCACCTGCCTCCCAACCCTCCCCAGCATTTGCCCCCTGAGGGAGTGGGTGAATGGTGTGGCTCTGAGCGTGACTCTCAGGGCCAGTGCAAGGGTACTAGGTGCCCCAGGCGAACCTTATAGCCTTGCGCCCAACCCCACTTCCCCCGGCTCTCCCCATACACAATTAAAATGTATGCATTTATAATAGATTTTACAATCTATTATACAATCAGGGGACCTATTGCTGAAGCACTGGGCTGGAGTGTGGCTGTAGTTTAAATAGCCAGTTGAACTGATATCATCAGAGGTGCACTGGCATGACTTTCCTGCCACAGGGCCTTTAAAGAAAGAGGTGAGTGTGAGCCTACATTGAGGCATGTTGGGCCCATCGGTCATGGCAGTGTCCCAGCTACTCAGAGATCTTTTGTCGGCATCTGGCAACTTTGCTGTTGGTCACGGGACCTTTCCACGACCAGCTAGAATCTTACAGAAAGGCACATATAGAATTAATTTCATTTATTTAAAATTTATATTTTGCACATTACAAGAATGGCTCATGGTAGATTACATGAGAAGTGCATACATAATAAAAAATAAACATATTAATAAGGAAGCCCAGGTCTAACTTAATTCCTTAGGCTACTTCCAACTCCCTCCCAATTCTTGCCATGTAGTTTACTAGTATATTTAATTAATGCCCATTCTATTAGGAAAACCATTGAAGTATATCATGACTTATTGTTAGAGGACCACCCTGACATTCTCTGCATCACCAAATCATGACTATTAGAGACAAGGCGATAGCAAAAGCCAGAAGAATGCTGGGCTGCATAGAGAGAGGAATATCGAGTAAGAAAAGGGAAGTGATTATCCCCTTGTACAGGTCCTTGGTGTGGCCTCACCTGGAGTACTGTGTTCAGTTCTGAAGACCGTATCTACAAGGAGACAGAGACAAGATGGAAGCGGTACAGAGAAGGGCGACCAGAAAGGTGGAGGGTCTTCATCGAATGACTTATGAGGAGAGATTGAAGAATCTAAATATGTACACCCTGGAAGAAAGGAGGAGCAGGGGTGATATGATTCAAACTTTCAGATACTTGAAAGGTTTTAACGATCCAAAGACAACGACAAACCTTTTCCGTCAGAAAAAAATCAGCAGACCCAGGGGTCACGAGCTGAAGCTCCAGGGAGGAAGACTCAGAACCAATGTCAGGAAGTATTTCTTCACGGAGAGGGTGGTGGATGCCTGGAATGCCCTTCTGGAGGAAGTGGAGAAGACCAGAACTGTGAAGGACTTCAAAGGGGCGTGGGATAAACACTGTGGATCCATCAAGTCTAGAGGATGTGAATGAAGAGGGGGTGGCTCGCGGGAATGAAGGCTACTACCTGGAGATAACACCCTTATTCAATATACATACACACGGTTAATGCGACTCCAACATTGCTTCAACGGTAAGAGGAAATGTGGAAAAAAAAAAGGATTTGCATTCACAAAAAAGTGGGGTGTAGCTTGCTTGTTATGGCGGTTACTACCCCCAAACCAAATAAGCCTGATACTTTAATTTCAATGCATATCTAGCATAGATCTCTGCTTCAACCGCAGGGGAGAAAGTCTGATACTTCACTTTCAACGCATAGCCAGCATAGCTCTCTGTTTAAACGGCAGGGGAGAAAGTCTCATACTTCACTTTCAACGCATAGCCAGCATAGCTCTCTGCTTCAACGGCAGGGGAGAAAGTCTGATACTTCACTTTCAACGCATAGCCAGCATAGCTCTCTGCTTCAACGGCAGGGGAGAAAGTCTGTTACTTCACTTTCAACGCATAGCCAGCATAGCTCTCTGCTTCAACGGCAGGGGAGAAAGTCTGTTACTTCACTTTCAACGCATAGCCAGCATAGCTCTCTGCTTCAACGGCAGGGGAGAAAGTCTGATACTTCGCTTTCAACGCATATCCAGCATAGCTGTCTGCTTCAACGGCAGGGGCAATGTAGAGAAGAGGATCTATATATAGACAACAACCAACAATGACTGAATTACATAGTCGAGTGAACAGGAGCATGGGTGTAGCTTGCTTATTGAGTCGGTTACTACCCCTAACTAAGCTACATATTCAGTTAGATGCAGTTCCAATGCTGCTCTCTATATTAGTGGTGGGGTGGAGGGGAAATAAAACTAAAAGGTACTGGCAGCCAAGCGTAACAAGTAAGAGGAAAAAAAGAGAGGAGTGCATAGCTTGCTGGGCAGACTGGATGGGCCGTTTGGTCTTCTTCTGCCATCATTTCTATGTTTCTATATGTTTCTATGTAGAGATGTGCATTTGTTTTAAATGAAATAGATAATTGTAACACAATTGTCTATTTTGTCACTTTTTGAGAGCACCATGAAATTAAAAAAAAAAAAAAGATGAAATTTCATAAAAATTAGTATTTCATATTAGTGCACACTAGCTATAGATAGTGCACTCTAACTGAAAATGTTAGTAATCAGTTAAAAGTGTCTATTGGGGGAGCAGTTTGTTAGCTAGAGTTTGGTTATGCATTCCCATAGTTACTTGTTTGTGTTACCAAGGTTGCAAGGTGATATTTGTGGAGGAATGGCAAGTGCCCGGTAACAAACATAAACAAACAATTGATATAATAAATATTTAATACCATTAAGTTCTAGTCAGCAAATGCAAAAGCATGCAATGCAAATGCATATTTTGAATTTGCCAATCCCTTGGTATTTTAAGAAAGGGGTCCTGGCATTTTGGTACATGCATACTTTTAATTCCCCTAGTGTCTGTTTTTGTATTTGGGTTGGGGGGGGGGGGTAACTGGTGAGAGGGGAGGTGACTGGGGTGAATGTATGGGGTGATGGGTGGGAGAAAGTCTGGTTGGGATGGTGACTGGTAAGAGGGGGAGTGACTGGGGTGGCTATATGGGGTGACGGGAGAGAGACTGATTGGAGTGGTGCGTGCTGATAGGGGGTGAATGGGGTAACTGGATGGAGTGACAGATAGGAGAGATACTGGCTGGGGTTATGACTGGTGAGAGAGAGGCAGCTTGATATGTGAAGCATGACTGGTGAGAGGGAGAGTGACTGGGCTGACTGAATGGGCGTTATGTGGGAAAGAGAGGCAGCCTGGTGTGTGTGGGGAGGGTGACTGGTGTAACTGTATGGGGTGACAGGTTACTCTCCATACACACCAGGCTGCCTCTATCTCTCCAGTCACCACCACAACCAGACTTTCTCCCGCCTCTCACACCATACATTCACCCCAGTCACTTTCCCTACACCAGCCCCCCCAAACACACAGTCTCATACCAAGGGAATTCAAAGTACGCATATCCCAAAATGCCAGGGCACCTTTCCTAACATACAAAAGGATTACATCACTTGTTTGTTTGTTTACACTTGTTATGTCCACAAACACCACCTTGCAATCTTAGCAACACAAACAAATACTGGTAACTAAGGAGGCTGCCGATGGAATGCAGAACCATACCTCCAGCTAACAAATTCCTTCCAAATTGACACTTTTTAACTGATTACTAACATTTTCAGTTAGTGCTCACTAACTATAATTACAGGTAGATTTTAAAAGGGTTACGCTCATAAGTTATGCGCGTAACCCTTTCAAAACCCCCATGCGCGCGCCGAGCCTATTTTGCATAGGCTCAGCGGCGCACGCAAGTCCCGGGACACGCATAAGTCCCGGGGCTTTCCTGGGGGGCGTGTCGGGGTGTGTCGGGGCGTGTCGCGGCGGCATGTCATCCGGGGGCCTTCCAGGGTGTGGCCATGGGCATGGTTCCGGCCCGGGGGCATTTTGGGGGCGTGGCCAAGGCATCCAAAATTGCTCCTGGGCCGGGGAATCGCGCGGCAGCTGCTGGCCAGCACGCACGAGTTACACCTGCCTGGGGCAGGCGTAACTTTCGCAATAAAGGTACGGGGGGTGTAGATAGGGCTGGGGGGGTGGGTTAGGGAGGGGAAGGTGGGGGAGGCCATAGGGAATGGGCAGCGCACGTAGGGCTCGGCGCGCGCAAGGTGCACAAATGTGCACCCCCTTGCGCGCGCCGACCCCAGATTTTATAAGATACACGCGGCTACGCACGTATCTTATAAAATCCGGCATACTTTTGTTTGTGACTGGTGCACGAACAAAAGTACGCGCGGGCGCAGTTTTATAAAATCTACCCCATAGTGCGCACTAACATCCGGTTAGTGTGCACTAAGTCCCGTTAGTGTGTACTATCTCCAAAATTAGGAAACCCAAAATAAGCACACCCTGCACTTTTTTAAAATGAAATCGAACAGAAATCGACCCGAAATGAAAACAATGTAAAAAAAAAAAATCAATGCACATCCCTATTAGGGACTGACAGTGTGCTTGCTTATCTCTCAACTGTGTCCCTTTGGTTACGTCTTTTTTTCACATCCTCATACTATAAAACAACCAATAAGGGCTAATAACATAGTCTGGGTAAAACAAATAAGCATGGGTGCAGCTTGCTTATTGCGGCGGCTACTACCCCTAACGAATCAAGCTAGATATTTCACTTGGATGCAGCTCCATCACTGCTCTCTACATTAAAGGAGGGGGTGGAAGGGAAATAGAACCAAGAGCTAAGAGAAACAGATAAGTATGAGAGAAAATATGTGTGAAGCTTGCTGGGCAGACTAGATGGGCCATTTGGTCTTCTTCTGCCGTCATTTCTATGTTTCTATATGTTTCTATGTATAAAAGTAGGGGGAGGACTGTTAATTGTATATAAGTCCTCGTTAGATTTAACCATCACCCTCACAATTATTACTGATCCACATGAAGTTTTATTTGCCTGTAACAAACATTTGGATATTTTCCTTTTTTACTGACCTTCTGGGCAATTAAACTACAATTATTCTATCACTGAGACATTAATGGAACTCAAGTTGGAACTCAATAATGTTGTAGTACTAGGGAACTTCAATGTGCATATTGACACAACACCTCTTTCTTCAGCCTGTAAATGCTTTCTATCTGCTGTGATTGCTTTGGACTGAAGCAAATGGTTCGTAAGCCCACACACTGATTAAGACACATTTTGGACTTATTTGTGAATGGAAACATAATTGATATCAATTCATTTGACATCTCAAGTACAGAAAATTCTTGGAGTGACCATTTCCCCTATTAAGTTCAATATTTTGCCACCACCTTGTTTTCACAATCAGTCTGACTTAATCACCAGGATCTTTAAATGTGGGTACATTGATCCTAATAAATTGTGCTTTGAATGGCTGCCCTAATTTGCTTCTATATATATGGCAATGATCATGGGCGGCTCAAGACAAAATACTGCCTGAGGCGAAGACAGAAATAGTGCTCCTCCCCTGACTCAGCGCAGGTCAAATCAGCGAGAAAGTAATAAAGGAGGTATCCCCCTTTGCATTTAACCCTTTTTGCTATTTGAAATGCTAGAGAAAGGGGGATGCAAGGTCAGGATTCCGAGAGTGCTAATGATATTTCTAGGAAGCTGGCAGGAACCCTACCACCTGCCTCCCAACCCTCCCCAGCATTTGCCCCCTGAGGGAGTGGGTGAATGAGTGTGACTCTCAGGGCCAGTGCAAGGGTACTAGGTGCCCCAGGCAAAACTTATAGCCTTGCGCCCAACCCCACTTCCCCCTGCTCTCCCCATACACAATTAAATGTATGCATTTATAATAGATTTTACATGAAAAAGGACAAAGTACAGTCTTCTGAGGTAAAAATAATTACAACATATATATTATTTTTGCATGCACTTTTGTGGTGCCAACCAGAAAACGCTACAAAAAATAAAAATAAAAAAGACACTTGGAACCCATAAGGTATTAGGCCTATTGTGAAATCCATTAAGAGCAAGCTTGGCTCTCAGAAAGCCATGAGTAAACTGAATTACAAATTATAATATGGTAAACCTCCCATACCAAAACAGATCTAACTGCCAGCACTCACAGTAACAATCCTACCTAAGAAAAAGCAATACTGCAAATATTCCACCAGGCCCTAAAACACCACCTCCTATTAGGAAAACAGAACAAGCCAGGCTGCTATAGATTCTAATACATAAACTACACAGAATACCTTAGCTCAGTCACAATTGCAGAACACAAACAGAACCTCACCAAATACAGTATATAGAGCCCATAAAGCACAAATTGAAATATACAGACAAAAACTCTGGGACCAACTCTGGGAGTACCCAGACCAGCTCTGGGAGTACCCAGGCTTTTTCTAGGACTGCTAGTTAGTACTGTACCAGCAGACTGCTAAACAGACTCAACTGCTAAATAATTCAGTCACTGAAATCTGCCAGACAGACCCAACTAGGTAAGTACCTGTGTTTCTGCTGTCTAATTATTACTGTACTTGCATCCTGCCCAATAGATTCAGCTGCTATTTTTTTTTCTCTAGCTCTTCTCTGTATTTATCCTGTGATGGGCCTCCAAACTTAGGCTCTATCTCACCAGAATGTGGCCTGGAGGTCTGGGTGGAGGAGTTCACTTATCTTCTTCCTGGGGTTTTGCAAATACATGTGGAGTTTCTGAAAGGCTGACTGAGAAAATGGACTGATGCTGACAAGTACCTGTTAATAGCCACTAGATGAAAGGGCACATGACAAAAGATTATGATGTAAGTTAATTAATGGGAAGTTTATGAATAGAAGTTCTGCTGAGTTTTAATGGTGTGTCTCCTTTAAGATATCTGGGGGAAAGGGTGCTCTAGGGGGAATAGGGTGGGGATTGGAGAGACTCACCGGGAGTGTGGGGTGCTCAGAGTACTCCGCAGGACTCTTCCCACAGGGAAACAACCAAGAAAACTGACCTGGGTCTTGGAGCTACAGGGGTTGCCAGATGTCCCATTGATGGTGGAAGACCTGGGAGATGAGGAGGTCTCTGAGGAATGAGGGCTGGAGATACCAGGAAAATCCCTGAAGAAGACATCAGGAGTTGATACAAGAAAGACACAGAGATACATGAAGGGATGAGAAGAGTTACTTTACATACAATGAGTGAGTAACATAGTTACTGCCATTGATGTGAAGAGTAAAAAGATTATGAGTAACATTGTTTATTTATGAGGAGAACTTTTGAGTATTTCTCTCAGAAAAAAGGAAGAAGTATATAGAGGAAAGACAAGCATTTGGTTAATGTTTATGGAGTTGTTGCTAACACTGCAGCCTTAATTATTTATTTATTTAAAAAATGTTATATACTGCACCCTTCAAACAATATTGATCGGGGTGGTTTAAAATATGACATTCACAGTGTTACTTAATAAAACAAATTAGGACATTTAAAACAAAAAGCAAAAAATAAAATAAATTGGAGAGGAGACGGCTGAGGGGGGATATGATAGAAGTCTTTAAGATAATGAGAGGTCTTGAACGAGTAGATGTGACTTGGTTATTTACACTTTTGAATAATAGAAGGACTAGGGGGCATTCCATGAAGTTAGCAAGTAACACATTTAAGACTAATCGGAGAAAATTCTTTTTCACTCAATGCACAATAAAGCTCTGGAATTTGTTGCCAGAGGAGGTGGTTAGTGTAGTTAGTGTAGCTGGGTTCAAAAAAGGTTTGGATAAGTTCTTGGAGGAGAAGTCCATTAATGGCTATTAATCAATTATACTTAGGGAATAGCCACTGCTATTAATTGCATCAGTAGCATGGGTTCTTCTTAGTGTTTGGGTAATTGCCAGGTTCTTGTGGCCTGGTTTTGGCCTCTGTTGGAAACAGGATGCTGGGCTTGATGGACCCTTGGTCTGACCCAGTATGGCAATTTCTTATGTTCTTATGTTCTTATGAAACTATGACAAGCCAGACTTTGTATGCAGTGCAACAATAGAAAAACAGAAAAATTTCCATTCCTCATAAAACAAACAATACAATCAAGAAACATAAAACATCAATCATAATAAAAACACACAAAAAAGAATATTTCAAAACAGATGACAAATAGAACATTCAGTTATTAAACTCATTAAAACTTTCCACAAACTCACTAAAATATTTATAAAAGAGCAGACACATAAAAAAACACGCAACAATTAAAACTAGTAAGGATAAAAGAAAATCATCACTCTCCATACCTTGGAACTTTTGCTTTCCAGTAATTCTGAGATTGTTATGGATTAGTGGGAGGAGAGGTGCTAACACGTTCATTCTCTCTCACACACATAAACATACACTTGCACTCACTCACATGTTCACACATACAATTTTATCCCCTTCTAATGCAAAAGCTGCAGCCTTCATCTTCCTTGTCCTGCTCTCCCATTACACTTCCTTTCCTTCCCCTCCTTCCTTCTCTCTTCCCCTTTGCATTCTCTCGCCTCACACCTCCTCTTCCTCTCTCTCACCCCCTTTCCTCCCCCATATTTCCTCCCTTTCCCTCTGTCTCCCCATACCTAATCCCTTCCCTTACTCCTCTCTTCCTTCCCCTCCCTCTCCCTTATTTCACATCTCCTCCATTCCCCTCCATCTCCCCTACACCTCCTCCCTTTCCTCTCCTCACACACCCTTCCTCCCTTAGACCTATTTCCCTCTTCCCTCCCTTCTCTTCACACCTGCTGCCTCCCCCACCCCTCCTCATTCATACCTTCTCCCTTCCCCTCCCAACCGCATTCCTTTCTCCTCCTGCTCACCACTCCCACCCTCTCATCCCCTTCTTAGTGAGACAGGAAGGGAAAGGAAGCAGAGCTGTGTAAAGGGTGGGGAAAGAGGATGAGTGAGAATTTCCCTTTCAGTCAGCTTAGCCCCCACCACTTACCCTCTCTCTCTCCCCAAAAGCATAGCACTGCACCTTTCTTTCCTTCTGGGAACCCTGTGGGCAGGCCACCAAGAATTCAACTGCCACTGTATACAGCGCAAAATTACATTCCTCATAAAACATTGAAAAATACAATCAAGAAATATAAATCATGAATCATAATAGTAAAACCATGCTAATAAAAAGAATAAATATTTCTAAACATCTGATGACTAGAACATCCAATATAATTTAAAAATGATATAAATTTCCCAAACACCAATACAATATTCCCAAACAGCACAAACTAACACCACCCAACAATTAAAACTAATAAGGATTTTAAAAATCTCTCCATACCTAGGATGTTTTCATTTCCAGTCACTCTGAGATTGTTGTTGGATTAGGGGAGCGATAGGTGGTGGCACATACATACTTTATTCTCTCTTACACATATATGTTTAATCTCTCACGCACTTCTCATACACACTCTCATACTCACACACGGCACTTCTCTATCACATACACAAGTTCTGTCTCATTCCTGCACACATCAACTCATGTGTGTGACATACTCATATGTGTGTATGTGTGACACAGGCTCCCACACATACACATGCATTGACATATGTTCATTCTTTCACACTCACAGACAGGCTCTTGCCAACGCATGCACACTAACATGCTCTAAGGTCTTCCACATATTTTTGGGCCACATTGGGATGGGGACTGCAGCAGGATAGACGATACTGGTGCTGACCAGAGCGACTGCTGAGCTCGCCCTACCCAAAGGCCAACTCTGCTCACTCACCAGTCAATGACACCCTTCCCTCCCCATATATCATTCTTTCACTCTCACCAGTCACTGTCACCCCTCTCCCCCAGATTGGTCTCTCTTGCTCTCACATGACACTGCCTCCTCCTCCCCTCAGATCAATCTCTCTTCCTTTCACCAGTCACTGTCTCCTCCTCCGCCCAGATCAGTCTCTTTCTCTTACCATTCTCCCCCTTCTCTCCAGATTAGTCGCTCTCGCTCTCACCAGTCACTGTCACCCTCTTCCCCCTACCAGTCTCTCTTCAGTCACTTGTCATCTTGTGCCCCCATACCAGTCTCTGACTTCTCAGTCATTTTCCCTCCACTCCCTGCCCTATGTCCTTCTCTCTCTCTGGAGCTATCCAGAAGCAGGGAGGAGCTGGATTGCCATTTGGTCAAATTCAGATGTTATCAGGCTCCACTGGGAATTTATCACCAGCTCTCCCCTGTGCTGCTACTGAACAGGGGGGCCTGCAGATCAAAGCTGTACTTATACCAGGCTCTAGGGGTGTGCATTCGGATTGACCGCATTAGTAAAACGCAACTCATATTTTTTTTTTACTTAAAAAATTGATTCGACATAAACGATCGGATTTCCCACATATCGAACATAGATATGTTCGATATGTGGGAAATCGCGATTGTTGAGCCAAAATAAAAATATAAACCCCCTCACCCTCCTTAATCCCCCCCCCCCCCCGACTTACCACAACTCCCTGGTGATGGAGCGAGGAGTGAGGACGCCATTTCTGCAATCCTTGGCGAGAAGCATGTGACGTCGGCGGCACGTCGAGTGACGCCGGCGTCACGTGATTCCCGGCTCGTTCGCGCCGGACGGCTCGTTCGGCCCAAAAAGAACTTTTGGCCAGCTTGGGGGGGCCTCCTGACCCCCCCAAGCTGGCCAAAAGTTCTTTTTGGGCCGAACGAGCCGTCCGGCGCGAACGAGCCGGGAATCACGTGGCGCCGCGTCACTCAGACGCGACGTCACGTGATTCCCGGCAAGTTCGCGCCGGACGGCTCGTTCGGCGCGAACAAGCCGGGAATCACGTGACGCCGACGTCACGTGATTCCCGGCAAGTTCGCGCCGGACGGCTCGTTCGGCCCAAAAAGAACTTTTGGCCAGCTTGAGGGGGTCAGGAGGCCCCCCCAAGCTGGCCAAAAGTTCTTTTTGGGCCGAACGAGCCGTCCGGCGCGAACTTGCCGGGAATCACGTGACGTCGCGTCTGAGTGACGCGGCGCCACGTGATTCCCGGCTCATTCGCGCCGGACGGCTCGTTCGGCCCAAAAAGAACTTTTGGCCAGCTTGGGGGGGTCAGGAGGCCCCCCCAAGCTGGCCAAAAGTTCTTTTTGGGCCGAACGAGCCGTCCGGCGCGAACGAGCCGGGAATCACGTGACGCCGCGTCACTCGACGTGCCACCGACGTCACATGCTTCTCGCCAAGGATTGCAGAAATGACGTCCTCACTCCTCGCTCGATCACCAGGGAGTTGTGGTAAGTCTGGGGGGGGGATTAAGGAGGGTGAGGGGGTTTAATTTTTTTTTTGCACATATGTACATATACCCAACTCATTGGATTTTTTTTATGTCCATATTGGCCGCAAGTGGGACCCCCTTTCGGACATAAAAAATATGAACATAAAATTTTGCTCTGCACATCCCTACCAGGCTCTGCCAGCCCTCTGTTTGAAAGGCCATGGCCCCACCTCCCTCCCTGTGCTCTTCCTTTTCTTTAGGCCCCCACCAAGCCATGCACTGAAAAATAGAGGGAACATCAATGTGGAAACCACAGTTCAGCTAACCAATTATATGCACGTGCTGCTCACCAACTTTTTTAAACAATGCAGCTGTCACCTTAACTAGTTTTTTCACTTACATCCCACGGGCAGGCACTAGGGCAGCACATTAGCACACAGTATATGCTGCAAACAGCAACAGCACAATTTGAGCAGGGTAAGATGAATTAGCAAGGCAAGGGGATACCAATCGCACCTTCACTTCAGCCCTGCTGCATGCTTAATGAAGCGGTACACTACGAAGCAGAATAAAGTGGTGAGCTTGCATGCCACACTGATGTGGGACGCTCATGCTGCACCTCTGTTTTGAAACCTGTGCTGTCCTGATAACGTGAGGCACTGAGGAAGTCGCTGCAGGGGCAGGTTTTTTTTTTTTTTGGAGGGGGTGATTTTTTGCCACCTCAAAATGAAGTGGCTGCCTCACTGTGCCTCATTATAGAACCACCCCTGACAATCATATATTAGATGCAGTAGGTATTTGAAATGATTCTCTTCTCAGTTCAACTGATACAATTGCTCCACAATGTTCAGTCCTTGTAAGGAGATCCACCTGAGCTACTTGGTACACCCTTGATTTGACCATTTTTAAATCAAATTTACGCAGAAAGGAGCATGCATGGTGCAGATCTCACTCCATTTCCAGCCTACATGTTTACAATGATTTGCTAGAGGATGGGAATAAATAAAGCTTAACCGGCACGGAGCAGCAGTTACTACCCTTAACAGAAACATGGGGGTAGCCTGCATGGAACAGCAGTTATTACCTTGGGAAGCTTGCTGGGCAGACTAAATGGACCATTTTGGTCTTTTTTCTGCCGTCATTACTATGTTACTATGCTAGTAGGATTTAAAAATGCAGTAGTAACAGCATAAAATATTTTCATTACTAAAGCTATCTAGTCCTCTGGGAATTCTTCATGTAAGTTGTTTTGGATAGTTTCAAAACTAACTGATAATTTAAGTGCTGCTACTTCCAACATACAACATTCTCTATGCCCAATTATTCCTGACTCCTTTCCTTCTTTTTTTTATCAAAAACGTTGCTGGCCTTTCTATTTCTATTTTGCTTCCAGGTGATCTGCAGAAGACTGAGGATCCTAGCAAGCCTCTTACATTTTTAGTAAATAGGTCATTGAGATCTGGCCTGTCTGTATTCCCTCTTACAAAAAGGGAGCAGATCCCACAGAACTGGCCAGTTCTGTCCAATTTCTTGTATACCTCTTTTAGCAAAGGTAATAGAAGAAAATCTAGATCTGTATGGGGTTCTCAACCAATTTCAATTCGGTTTTACATCCAAACATATTAGTAAATATTTAATAAGATCTAGTTTGCATATCATAAGCCGAGGTTTCAATGTAAGTGCCAATTTTATCATGACCCTCTTTGATATCTCAGCAGCATTCAATACTTTAGACCACAATATCCTGTTCTCTAGATTGACACAGATTGGATTGTCTGGGAAAGTCCTGGCTTGATCTGAGTCGTATCTTTTGGACAGGACTCAACAAGTGAGATATGGATTGAAAATCTTCAGAGGTGTCATTTGAAGATGGGTGTGACTCAGGTGTCCTCCCTGTTTGCTTTTTTTGTTTCATGTTTATTTACAACCTATATGACATCTTTTTTCAGGTTTAGGGTTATATTATTGTCTCTATGCGGATGACATCTCAAGTCTTTTTTTTCTAATTCATCCAATATCAAGACCACTTTTAGTTTTATCTCCATCTGCCTCACTGCTATTAAGGCTTCGTTAGGCCACAATCGGTTGGTATCTTTGGCCGGTCATCCCGTTCAGTTGTCGACCTGATTGATGCTGAGTCTGCACCCTCCATGTGGCAGGAACACCATCACTGTGGCTCCCTCTGGACATGGCACGCCATTCTCTAGGCATGTGCGTGCACCTCAGTATGCCTCTAATAAGCCCCATTGTGGGAAACTGCCAGCATTGCTCAGTAATGACATCAGCATGGGCTGGGGATTTAAACCCCAACTGCATTCCAAGACGCTGCTTCAGCAACAGGTTTTCCTGCTCTGCAGTGCATGTGGCTTCATTCTTTTGCCTTGTTCATGCCTTTGCCTTGTCTTATTGTACCCTGGTCCTTGGCTTGTCCATTCTTCTACCTTGTTCATTCCTCGCCTGTCTCCCTTGTCTTGTCTGGTCCATCCTGCCCTGTCTTGTCCCTTGGTGTCCTGTTTATCTTGGCCTGATTCTCTGGTTCTGACCTTTGCTGTGGATTCTAACTTTGCCCCTGCTTGCTGCCTGCCCTGACCCTTGTCTTGGACCCAGACACCATGTTCTTGCTGTCTGTCTCGACCCGTGGCCTGGACATGGACACTGTCTTCTCACTGTCTGCCTTGACCCTTTGACTGGACCCAGATATACTCTGTATACTGCTTGACCTGATCACTATCCATAGATGGACACTCTCTCTCTTACCATTCCTTGAGGGCATTTTCCCTGGAACCCAAAGGCTCAACCCACGGGGAAAGGGGCTTGTACAGGTGAAGCTCCTGCTCCAGTCCCAGCAAGGGCGTCTCTGCCAGCTGTCAGCATGGGCCTAGTGGGTTCATCTATTGGGTAGAGTCAATCATGCCACAGTATAAGGGCTCACAACCATGACACCAGTTATCTCTGAGCTTATCAAAAACAGAGATTATCAGATTAAGTAGTACCGCTTGCTCTTCTTTTCCAACGTCTTTCACTTTGAAAAATGTCACCATTCTAATTGTAAGTGAAGTGAGGAATCTGGGTATGAATATGGACTCAGAGCTTTCTTTCAAACCCCATGTTAAGGCTACAGTTCAAAAATTCTTCTTCGCAAACTGAAATCCTACCTTGATTCGGACAACTTCTGCACGGTCATGCAAACATTGGTCATAACCAACCTTGACTATTGTAACTCCATTTATATGGGGTTACCTAAATTCATACTAAAAACCCTTCAGGTTGTGCAGCCACAATCCTCACTGGTACAACTAAATATGATAACATCACTCCTGTCCTGTATTCTTTGCATTGGTTACCAATTGAATGAAGAGTTCAATTCAAAATCTTACTAATGATCCACAAAACTAGTTCAGAAGCACCAGTATGATTTAGTTCGTTGTTAAAAGTCTATCGTCCATTTGATTAATTATTTCAGTTTGTTTGATATTTTAATTTATTTCAGTTGCCAAGTTAATTCATTAATTTTGTTATGTAGTTTAATTTGTTTCCATTAAAGTCAATAAGGAAAGCAATGCATTGGGGTTTTCTATCCAAGTTTAATGAAACTTGCATGTAGGCATCAGCAGCAGAGGCAACAGCCCTCCAAAACGCTATGATGTTGATTTTAAAAGCATTGCTGAAACACAAATGCCTACATAGGCACATATATGGGCCAAGCATGAGCAATGCGGATTTTAAAAAGCTGCAAGCTCATTTTGGCAACTTCAGATCCGGCTGCCAAGGCGCGTAGAGGAGAACTCGCCTCGGCCTTGGAGGAGGGATCTCTGAACCCCTTGGACGTGCATTTGCCACCGGCAGCATGGGGTGACTCGCAGCAGCTCATCGTGATGCGCCCCGAAGTGGTCCCTCAGGTTGTGGACGACGAGGGAATGGCCTCGATATATCCCCCCATGCCGAGAGCTCATGTAATCTGCACCGGTGGCTTGGACCCTCCTTCACTGGATAAGAATCCCAATGAGAGGGCTGGAAGTGAGCAGAAGGAGATCGGATCTCAAGCCTTGGAGGGAGTTCTATTTCTGATTCAGAAACCTCGGGTGGTCACATTGGAATTGTTGTGGGACCTTGTTTCCATGATGGACAAAGTTATCTCAGAGTGTTAAAAACATAAGAACATGGGGGCAGAGTCCAAGATGGCGGCTTGGTGAGAAGTGTGAGAAGGACGCTCCTTTTGAAATTATATTTCTTTGTAAAACAAGTTACAAATGCCGCACACTAAACGGAAGGCATGGCTCCGTGAGAGCCAGGCCTCAGTGGAGACACCTGAATCAAGACAGAGTGTTATTACTACCTTCTTCTCCTCGACGCCGAACCAGCCGGGAGCGAGTGCCGCGTTGGAGAGGGACGTGGAGCGAGAGTCCCTCTCTATGGCAGAAGAGATCTCGCTGAGTCCCGGAGCGCCTGAGACGCCGTCCCCACCCCAGTGAAATGGTGAGAAGCGAGAGATAACATCGAAAAGTTCGCCGACGAGCCACAAGCCGGAGGGAGGCTTGAATATGGCTGCAACAGGAGGAACTGCTCAGCTAGGAGGTTATATACCACCGTTGCTGAGAGACATCGACCCCGACACACCAACGCTGGAAACTGAAAGGGACACTGAGACTGGTGCTGCAGAAAGGGGTGAGTCAGTACAAGTATTAAAACCCTTTCTTGTAAAACCTGCGGTGATTACGATGGAAGCTCTGTGGGAAGCTATAGCTGCCATCGAAGCAGCCTTTGTGAACTTATCAAAAGTATGTATTGGAGTAAATTTACGAAGTATAGAGAACCAGAAAAGATTGGATGTTCAGGATGATAAACTTCGTGAGATGGGAGAGAAAATGAAAGCTGTTGAAAGTGAATGTCATCATGTATATCAACAAGAGACTATACTAAGAAAAAAAGTTGAAAATATTGAAAATAATTTCTGTAGCTTGAATTTAAGTGTTCTTAACTTCCCAGTCATTCCCCAGATGCCTCCAGTTGATCTAAAGAAATATCTAACAGACATATTGAATATGCCCTCAGAAGCTTTGCCTTTAATTTTAAAAGCTTATTTCCTTCCTCAAAAGAAACGGGAAGATGGCCAGGAGGAGGGTGAACCCCAGTCACAGATGAATATTACAGATCTCTTAGAACTATCAACTGAGGATACAATTTCAGTGAGGGCAACTTTATTTGTGTCGTTTGCGTTTATAACAGAAAAGAGTACAGCAGCCGACGGCCCGGGAGCGGGAGGACGGCCCGGAGCAGGAGATCACTCCCGGGACCCCCACTGGACCACCAGGTACCTGTAAAAAGTTTTTTGGGGGGGGGGGGTCAGGAGGGTGGGGGAAGCTAAGGGGTTAGTTTTAAAGGGTCGGGATGGGTTTTTTGTTTATCGGCTCGGGCGCAGCCGATAAACAAAACCGCGATCGGGCCCAATGCAAAAAAACCCACATGGGAATCGGAACCAAAATCCAAACCGATTCCGGTTCCGATTCACATCTCTAGTTTCTAATATGAGTTCCAAAACCTTGAACATAATTGGTACTTGCACTTTAGCCACATCTAATATAATCAATATTTGAGGCAATCGCAGTATTTTAGCCACAGTTGGATGGGGGGAATCTTGTGCTGTGTAACAGGTGATATGGGACCTGATGTAACCTTTCCATTTTAAAAGGCTTGTCAAAATGTATGTCCAGTTTCTTAGGAATCAGTATCTCCAAAACTGAATTGTATCTTTGCCTTCCACATGCTTCTGGGAATCCCTATGCCCAGAGGTTGTTAATCAATTGAGATTAGAGAGATCCTGTATATCTCTCTGCAGGGAGCTAATTACCATTGTATTAAAGTGGGTTTGCAAAGACGTTCATGGCAATTTGTCCAGTCAGTTTGTGAAATGTTATCCACAAAGGTGAGAAACTTCATAGCAAAATCAGAAATATATAGCTTGATATCCTGCATTCCATCATAAGCTTGTACCATGGCTTTAAGACATCAAAACTCTTCCATAACAGAGCTTGTCCGCTGTCTTTCCCAGGCACCATTTTCACAGAAGATGTTGGTTCTCTTATGGGCCACTGCTACCACATAACCTGACTCTAGTTTGCCAGTTTTGAATGCAGACATCTCAGAACAACATCTTAAATGGTCAGAGTCATAACTAGGGATAGGAAAAAGGGGAAGATGCCCAGGGGGCAAAGGCCTATGAAAAACCAGGAGTGCTCTCTCTTCCTTTCATCCAGGCTGGGAGGGAAAAGCAAGTTTGCTTACCGTAAATGGTGTTTCCGTAGATAGCAGGATGAATTAGCCATGCTGTCATGGGAACTGTCCATCAGGGCCCAGGAGGCGGAGCTTCAGTAGTAGAATACAGAGCTTTGCTCTGTGTGGCTGCACATGCCTTCCCACACAGCAGAAGATATTCTCCTCAGTCTGTGATTAAGTAGAAGTTGGTTGACTGACTATCTAGGGAGGTGGGTGGGTCAGCATGGGTAATTCATCCTGCTATCTACGGAAACACCGTTTATGGTAAGCAAACTTGCTTTTTCCCGTTGATAGCGGGGATGAATTAGTCATGCTGTCATGAGTCCCAAGCTCCCTATCACGCTGAACACTACATCACACACAGTAGGAGTCATGGTTTCGACTGTTATTCCATGTCTCTTTGTCTACCTATTTTTTTTTTTTTTTGCGTTGGTGGATAGTGTAGTCTAGGATTAATCAACGATAGAGTGTAGGACGGCTCTGCCTACTTTTGCATCATCTCCAGCTTGTTGATCTAAACAATAATGAGACATAAATGTGTGTAAGGATGACCATGTTGCTGCTTTACAAATGTCAATAGGTTGTACATGACGGAGATGCGCTATAGAGGTTGCCATCGCTCGTACTTGATGTGCGTTCAGAGTAGATGTCAGGATTAATTTCCGTTTTTGGTAACAGAATTGGATACACTGGAAATAGTCCTTTTTGCCACCGGAATTGCTAGTGCATTCGGATTAAACGAGATGAATAATTGTGATGCTCTGGATGTCGAGTGTTTTCTAGACTTGTAATATGCCAACGCTCTTTTACAGTCTAGTGTATGCAGTAATCTTTCTCGGTCATTCTGATGTGGTTTAGGAAAAAAGATCGGTAACTCTATGGATTGATTTAAATGGAATTGAAATACCACCTTTGGTAGAAAAGATGGATGAGTTCAGAGGATCACCTTGTTATGGTGAAATTCTAAGTATGGGCTGTAATGCACCAATGCCTGAAGTTCGCTGACTCTGTGTGAGGACGATACTGCGACCAGAAAAAAAACTTTCCATGTGAGATACTTTATGTGAGCGGATTCAGTTGGTTCGAATGGAGGTAATATGAGTTGTTCCAGGACGATGTTTAGGTCCCATGATATTGGTGGTTTGGAAATTGGTGGTCATAAGCGTATGAGACCTCTGAGAAATCTGGAAACTATCGGATGTAACGATATGGATTGCCCTTTGTGCGGTCTATGATACACTGATATAACACTGAGATGTACTCAAATGGATGATGTAGCCAGCCCCGCTGTATAAAGGTATGGAGATAGTTCAGTAAAGTTTCCGCAGAGCAATCTATGGGTTGGAACCCATTAGCTAAACACCAGCTGGCATATCTTTTCCACTTAAAACTGTAACTACTTGTCGTGGAAGGTTTTCTGGATTGTAAAAGTATTTCCTGGGCAGTGATTGATATGCCCTGCTCACTTAATAGGAGCCGTTCAACCTCCATGCTGTTAAGTGAAGGGACGCTTGCATCAGATGTAGTAAAGTCCCTGCTTCTTGTGATAGAAGGTCTACTTGAGTCGGCAGTGTGAATGGTTCTTCTATGGAAAGATTCCGAAGGTAAGTGTACCATGGTTGTCTGGGCCAAGCTGTTGCTATTAGAATTATATGTGCTGCGTCCTGTATGCACTTTTGTATGGTTTTTGTGATGAGTGGAATTGGGGAAAATGCGTACATGAGAGGGTCCGTCCACGGAATCAGAAACACGTCCTGCGCCACTCTGCGATTGCTGCTCCATACAGAGAAGAAATGAGGAACTTTCGCGTTGTGTTCTGTAGCGAACATCTCTATTGAGGGCACTCCCCATCTCCTGAATATGGTTAATGCCACTTGTTGATTCAACTCCCATTCGTGAGGGTAGAAGATTCGACATAGTCTGTCCGCTCGAGTGTTGACCACTCCAGGTAGATAGGTTGCTTGTATCTGTATACAGTGTCGATGTGCATGCTCCAGAATCTAAATCATTTCCCTGCACAGTATCCAGGAACCGGACCCTCCTTGTTTGTTTATATAGGACATGGCTACCTGATTGTCGGTATAGACCATAATTCTTCGACCTTGAAGATGAGGAAGGAATGTACAAATCACATTCTTGATTGCTCGTAACTCCAGTAAGTTGATTTGCAGGTGTTGTTCTTGGGTGGACCATAAACCCTGAGTCTTCAAATGGTCCAAATGTGCCCCCCACCCTTTGTGAGATGCATCGGCGGATAAGACTGCATTGTGTTGAGGAGGGTTGAACAAAGCTCCCTTTGTCAGTGTTTGTCTCTTCAACCACAAGACCAAATCCTTTGTCATCTCTGTGGTAAGGGATATCTTGGTTGCAAGAGGCTGCAAATGTTTTTTCCACTGTCTCTTTAATCCCCATTATAATCGGCGTATGTGCAATCTTGTGTTGGGGACTGTATAGATGGCTGCTGCTATATGTCCCAAGACAGTGAGAACCTGTCATGCTGTAAGATGTGAGGTTAAGTGGAGAGATCGTATCACACGACGCATCTCCAACGTCCTTTCATGTGGTAGAAACACCCTTGTCTTTATGGTATCTAATCGTGCTCCAATGAATTGAAGAACCTGTGTTGGTTCGAGAATGGATTTTGGATAATTGACTATTATTCCCAGCGGTCCAAGCACTGGATCATCTGATGTAGTTGTTGTCGGAGTGTCTCGGGTTGTGATGCTACTAACAGCCAATCATCCAGATATGGGAAGATATGGATGCTTGGTCTCCGTACATGTGCCACCACTACTGCCATGCATTTTGTATAGACCCTGGAGGCCACTGAGAGACCAAATGGGAGGACTCTGTATTGATAATGTTTGCCCTGAAATTGGAAGGACAGGTAGTGCCACGAAGAGGGGTTGATTGGTATGTGCATATACGCATCCTTCAAATCTATGGAACACATCCAGTCCTTGGGTTGCAGAAGTGGTAGAATATTCTTTAATGATACCATCTTGAACTTTGTGTAAGTGTTTGTTGAGCTCCCAGAGATCTAAAATTGGTTGGTGACCTCCCATTTTCTTTGGAATTAGGAAGTATGGTGAATAAAAAAACCCTGTGTCGAGCATGTGGTGGAATTGTGAATTGCTCATTGTTTCTGAAGGGATAGTAGTTCCTTCTGTAGTAGGGGTTGTTGTGGATGGTTTACCTTGCGAGTAGGATGAGGGAGCTGAGGCTTTGTAGCGAATTGTAGTTGGTATCCTTTTTCCACTACTTCCAGAACCCACTGGTCAGTTGTTATGTTCTTCCATTCTAATAGGTGGGCTGAAATTCTGCCCAGCGGATGTAGATGTAGTAGTGGTGGCTGTATCTTTAAAAAGAGGATTGAGTCTTCGCTGAAGATGTGGTTTGTTGACTCTGTGGGCGTTGTCCTCGTGGGTGACCCCTGCATTGTTGTGATTGATTTTGTTGTTGTTGTTGACCACGTTGTGGTTGTTTATAACTTTGAGGTTGATATGATTAGTATTGTCACATCGGTCTATGTTGATACGATTGTTTGTGTAGGGGATTATAGTATTTTCTCTGTGCAGAGAATGTTGATGGTTGAATCAGGGATTGGACAGCTACTGCTTGTTCTTTTAAATTGGCTACAGTCTCTTGAAATTTATCCCCAAAGATATTATCAGCTTTGCAAGGTAGATTTGCAAGCTTCGAGTGGAGATCCTCACGAATGGCACTTGAGTGAAGCCATGCGAGCCTTCTCACTGCTTTAGCCAATGCTGAGATTCGGGATGAAGTTTCAAAAGATTCATAAATTGTACATAGAAGGTGCCTAATACCTTCTTCCATATCACTAATCGGGTGGTTAGACTCGGTAATAAGATGTTCTGAGCAAGGTACATTGTTCTTCATCTGCTGCAGACACTCAAACAAATATTGAACAATATAAAATTGAATTTGTTGAATGTGGGCAGACAACATTGCTCTACTGGCTGCTACTAATCAAAATGGCGCCGATGGCCCTTTGCCCTTACCATGTGACAGGGTATCCGTGCCATTGACCGGACCCTGTCACATGGTAGGAGCACTGGATGGCCGGCGCCATCTTGTGCTCCTATCATGTGACAGGGGCTGACCAATGGCACCGGTAGCCCCTGTGACATAGTAAGGGCAAAGACTATCGGCGCCATTTTGAATACTGGCAGCCGACGGTCCGAGTGCAGGAGGTCGCTCCCGGACCCCTGCTAGACTTTTGGCAAGTCTTGTGGGGGTCAGAAGGGTCCCCCAAGGCTTGCCAAAAGCCCCTGGTGGTCCAGCATAGATTTGTTCGTGCTGGGTTGCGCGAACAAATCTGCACCCACACGCAGGTTTTTAATTCTGCCCCAATGTGTTCAAATTTCTTCAGATCATTCCTTATATTAGCGCTGAAGTACTGTATGTATGGCATATAAAAATTGAGGCTATTAAGTATGAAAAATTAATCGTGTGAAAACACATTGCAATATGGAAACATGTTGATGTTTTCACTGGTATTATGTGAGTCCTTACCCTAACTTCTTTGCTTTATGTTTCTCAGTATATTTCTTATAATGCAATAAAACATGAACTTGAACTAAAAGTATATGTTGAAATGGTGACAACTGTGTAAATTAGAAGAAACAGAGATCCAGTGCATGCGACAGGGAAGCAATACACATAAATAGATATATACAGTTTTAGAGTTTATAGTCTGCTGCGGTTCATGATGTAATTATGAATTATGTTCTTATTAGCATAGAAAGGAAAAGTTTAATGAACTGCAGAGTGGTGTTTTTATGAAATAATCTCTTGCCAGTGACTAATCATTAAACCAGGGGGAGTTTCCTTTGAAATATACCAAAAATAATGAAGACCTCAGGGAATAGTCTCTTTAGCAGGGGATATCAATGATAACTGAAGAGGGATCTGCTATATTTTAATAGTTCAGATAGCCACTGATTCCCAAGAACAGATTTTTTTTTGTTATTTAATAATCACTGCAGGTTTATTCAGGGAATAGCAGATTTATTATGATTAGGATAACCAGCTGGCTATAAAAAAAATATGAAAGTCCTGTGAAATCAAAAGTCAATATCATGCTCCCTTTACTATTTTAAATGCATTTATAATTTCCTTCATTAAGCACTAGTAATAACCCAGTAGTGGCCAATGCCACACATTATGTCATAGTTATGGTACTTGATTGTTATTTTTTTATATAATGATAAAGTTTCAGGGAGTTCTAGTTTAATTTTGATTAGGCATGAATTATACACATGCTAGATAATTAAAGTGATGAAACACATCTTGAGACATTAGAATACTGTAGTTGGGGCTCAGTTAATTTCCAAGATATTTTAAAACATCATTGGGCAAATTTTCATAGGGCCCGGTACTTGTGCACATAAAAATCTGGAGTTAAGTGTGTGGACGGGTCCTGTGCGCACTGCGCATTTTCAAAAGGGCCTGGCCACGTGCGTAAGTCCCAAAATGCACACAAGTGCCAGGCCCTGAAAAAGGGGCAGGACAGGGGCGTGGTCTGAGAGGGAAGGGGCGGGTCGGAGGCCGGCCAGGACAGTGACCATTAGCCACTGTTCTGGATAAGTGCGCATTGGCAGCTGGCTGGCGTGCATAACTTACTTCTGCTCCAATGGAGCAGTAAGTAAAAAAAATGGGGATAGTTAGAGTTAGGTTAGCGGTCGTGGAGGAGAGGGAAGAGGTAGGAAGGGTAGGGTTAGGTATAGGAAAGTTCTCTCCCAGTCTGCTCCTTAATTGGAGCGGACTGGGGAAGACCCGATTGCATCGCCTTGCGTAGTTTGCTAAAATTCACCCCCACTGTGCACGCCATCTGCACATGCGCGCGCGGATTTTATAACAGCATGCGCCGGTGCACACATGTTATAAAATTGGCACATCCATGTGCGTGCCCTGGGAACCACGTGCACATGGAAGCATATGTGTTTCTTTTAAAATCGACCCCCTTGCTTATTCCATATGTGGAAGTATTTGTAGGGCTGAAACTCAAAAGAAAATGAAGTTACACTTTCCAAAAATATGACATTCTCTGAACCATGTTTTAAAAATCAAATCAATTGGAGAGGGGGAGAGAGAGCGAGAGAGACTGGCCATAATGTCATGGCCCATAGGTAGGTATTTGTATCCCTATGGTAGGCCCACCTAGTTACTCGAGGTGGGGATTAGGTACGAGTGTAGGGGGTTAGGGGCCGCTTTGACATTCTACGTGACACCTCTCTCTCGCTCTCTCTCTCTCAGCCTAATGCAATCCAAAGAGGTGTAATTAAAATCAGTGTTATGGCTGTGTGCAGACCCAGCCCCTAACTCCTCCTATTTTCTGAATTTGCATCGCACCATACGATATGGTGCGATCGCATGCGTTAAACACGTTATCACATTTTGATAAATGACCCCCTTAGTTGGAATTTTCTTGAGTGATTTTCTTGTCTTAAGACCCGGAAGTATTACAAAACTCTGTGGCTTGCTTGATACTTCGAAGTTTACCTTGGAAACATGCTACTTCCTTGTTGTACAGTTCACACTGGCTTCCAGTGTGTCAAAGGATCAAATTTAAGATCCTAGATTTTAGTTTTGAAGTCCATCAAGTTGCCTGGGCCTTCCTTTTTATTTAAATTGTTCATTTTTATACTCCTCCTCAGCAGCTGAGATCAGTTGTTAAGTATTCCCACTTGTCTCTGACACATTCTCTTCCATTATCAGTGAAAGGTCCTATCCTGTATTACTCTCTTTCTGATGCTATGTGCATGATAGAACATTTTGTTATTTTTCGTAAGCAGCATGGATGTTCCAAGAATCTTTTACTTGTTAGGTATTATTGTAGCCTTGTACTTAATGGTTCTGTAGACTGTTTTCATATTGATGTTTATTTCATCATCATTATTATTATTTTTATTTATATTTGATTTTATTTGTAAACTATCTTATTTTGATTGTTGTTTTTAGTTAACTGCTGTATTGTAATCCACATAGAAGAGCTGGTTTTGTTAGGTAGAAAATAAGTCTTTTAAAATAAATAAATAAATGTCTCCCTGTGTTTCCTAGTCAGATGCTAATAATGCCATGCCTCCTCATGTTGGACTGAAAGCTCTGGCCTATTATCTGTTCCTCTGAGTAAGTAAAGGTATAAAACATTGGAAGGTGAAGGCAGAAAATAATTAAGAAGAGGCATGGGATACTTCTAAAGGTAATGCTCTTGTCATCAGGGCTGCGGTTGGTAACATGGACATTGGTACATGAGGAGGTAGCAGGCTAGAGCCCAATTGCTGTGGAAAACAGGGCACTGTATGGTGATACCTCTTTCTCCTAACCCTACAGGATGCCCAGGGTGGGGGGGAAATGAGTCCACAGAGGAAGGGTTGTTTAAATTTTAAAAGAAGCTGGGTGTGGCAGTGCATTATTGGTCACTTGTATTTGAGCACCATGGGGTTTAGGGAGGGACATCAGCTGATCTCTCTCCTTTTGCTTTCCCCATGACTCAATGAGACTACCTTTTTTCCCATCCTAGATATTGGGTATGTGATTTGTGTGTTTATTGTTATGTTTGTAAATGTCACAATAGGAATATTTGAACATTATAAGATAGGTTAGCCATGCCAATTGGCAGTTTGTATAAGGGAAATTAAATTGGATAGAAGGCAGTGATATCACTGCGAATGCCCAGCTGGTAGGGCAAAGAAACTCTGGGAAACATTTTGCTACATGGACATGACTGGCTAGCCTTGCCAGAATTAGGCATCCAAACTAATAATAAGGCAGGTGTTCAAGTTGTACTTGCAGTACAAGTTTTCTTATTGTACAGCTGGCTTTATTTAAGGAGATCTACATATACTTGTGTATAAATTGAAAAATTAAACCTAGAAAATAGTTCCTAAAAATCTCTGTTGCCTTATCCATGGGTCAATCCACATTAGTTATTCTGATGACTGATTGAATCATTCATTCTCTTCCCAAGCAAGGGCCTGATCAGCACACTTAGAACCATGTGGTTCAAAGCATAGCACTGGGATCCGGTGGGGGAGGAAGAGGGAGGACACGCCTGAGCAGTCACAAGTCTGGTGTTGTTCCAATAGCAGCGAACGGGTGAGTTAAGAAACTGGGAAGGGGCGTGAGCGAATGATTCAATCAGTCATCATAAGGCGCCTAGGGATGTGCATTCATTTTCAATGAATGTGCAATCCGCAATGCATAAGTCCCTGTTCGTTTGATTCGTGGGTTCGTGAAACCCATGGCGATCCCCCACGAATGAAACATATATTAGTTTCATTCTTTTGGTTCACAGTGATTTCTTAGCGGCCGTTTGAAATAGAAGGCCATGTGGGAGTATCCATAGCAAAGACCAGCCCTTTCCTGTGAGTCATAAGTGACCTCACAGCTCTGTCATAGAGTGGGTCAGACAGGTTGGCAAGGAGACGAGAATGCAACCTATCAGAGCTAAGCATTTTTCTAATGCAGCCAATCGCCGCTCTCACTCAGTGCTCTGTGATGCTGCCACACTCTTTCTTTTCAGTTGTTGTACGGGGAGGTAGCTTTACTCAGAGCTAGTCTGAGGGTCTCAAATCTGTATTCAATTGCTAGCTACTTTGATAGAATTTTCCTTTGAAAAAGATATTTGTTCGTTTTTGCTGCTGTGCCAGCCAGGCTTTTTTATGAAAGACTCTCTCTGTCTCTCCCACTGAGACAAGCTGCCAGCAGTGGCATTTTTCTGTGGATTTTTTGGAGTTAAAATTTTGTTGTGTGCACATACGGCAACCTCAGTTGTAGTGTACATCAAGGCACTGCACTGTGCATCTGTGGGTAGTTTTCCAGACTCATATTGGTACAGCAGTGTTCTTTTAATCCAAATCCGCTGTAGGCATCTTTTGGAGTTAAAATGTGTTGTGTGCACATACAGCAGTCTCAGTTTTAGTGCACATCAAGCACTGCACTCTGCATCTGTGGGTAAGAACATAAGAATATAAGAACATAAGAACATGCCATACTGAGTCAGACCAAGGGTCCATCAAGCCCAGCATCCTGTTTCCAACAGTGGCCAATCCAGGCCCTAAGAACCTGGCAAGTACCTGAAAACTAAGTCTATTCCATGTTTACTGTTGCTAGTAATAGCAGTGGCTGTTTTCTAAGTCAACTTAATAGCAGGTAATCGACTTCTCCTCCAAGAACTTATCCAATCCTTTTTTTTTTTTTTTAATTTTTTATTTATGCTGATTTTAACAATCTTACATAGAAGAAAATAAACAGTTAGTTACAGATTTTCCATACTGTTATAACAATAATAACTTAGGTATATATCTCTACTCTGCAGTAAGAAATGTAAGAGGTAATGCTCCAGGATTGAGAAAGAAATTTGAGCGGTTTAAGGAAAACAGGAATACCTTTTACAATTGAAAAAGGAAAAGACAAACCTAGATATTTTTTTTTTCTGCTTCGTTCCTGTTGCTAATTTTCATGGGGGGGAAGATTCAAGAAACTTTTTTAACTGTGTTATCTCAAAATAAACATATTTTTGACCATTTCTCCAAACTTCACACCTACATGGATATTTTACAATCATTTTCCCACCTTTACTTTCCACGTCTGTTCTTAATTCTAGGAATTTTTTTCTCCTTAATTTAGTTGTTCTGGAAAGATCTGGGTAAACCCAGATCTTTCCACCGTGGAAAAGTTCTGTTCTCTTCTTCATAAACAATCTGAATATAGCATCCCTATATGATGCAAAAACAAAACTAACATGTAAGGTAGTTCTATCCTCAATTTTTGATTCTAACGTCATTTCTAACACTTCTGATAAATTTAATGACAATCCCTCCTCTTTCGTTCCCTCAGCTATATTACTCTTAATATCCACATAGTATATTTTAGATATAGTAGGCATTGATTTCTCAGGCCATTTCAATATACATGATAAATATTCCTTAAACATGTCCAAGGGTGAGACTAGATTGAGCTTAGGAAAATTAAGTACTCTTAAGTTTAAGTACTTTTGTTGAATCTCAATCATCTCTAATCTCTTGTTGTGTAATATCTCTGTTTTTGTAAACCTTTGATGACAGGTTTCAAGCGCATTCAATCTTAGTTCCACTCCTTGTTTTTCCTTGTTCATTTTTTCTAATGAAAATTCCAAATTTTTTGTTTGCAGATTTGCATCTGTAGTTTGTTGTGTTAGTTTTATTATTGCAGTTTCGAGACAGACAATAGCAGACCATAGGGAATCAAGTGTTTTTTCGTTTGGTTTATGTGGTAAAACTTTCAAATCTATTCCTGTTCCTGATTCTTCTTTCCCCTTATTAGCCAGGACCTCTCCATTGCCTTCACTTAAAGATAAGGAGACTTTTGATAATTCCAAAGAATTTACTTGTGGCGGTGGAGGGGTACACGGAGCTCCGGGGCTCAAAGATGTTTCGGTCAGTAGATTAAGCACCCGCTCAGTGCTTTGATCTACAATGACCACCTCCTCCGGCTCTATTCTAGGAGTGGATGAAAAGAATGCTGGTATCTGAGATTGATATGGCTCAGATAGAGAGGGTGTTGTTGCCTCTCTTATCTTTGCCTTTCTTTTTGTATGCGGCATTTTATTAAGAATTATATAGTGATACCAGATATTACTTTTCTCCAAGTCTTCTCCAATTTAAAACTCTGACCTGGGCGGGTTGGGAGCAGGGAGAAAATATAAAGTGATTACTCACTTTACTTGTGTCCAATGAAGCCCAAAAATTCCCTGGTAGCGACACGCGCCAGGACGGCGACAAGCGCCGAGGGAGACTGGCTTTTAAGCTCCAGCCCCAGCTGTAAACGTCGACGTGCTGTTCAGTGGGCGTCACCCTTCAGGAACCAGGAAGCAAACAGTCTTTACCTTCTCCAGGAAAGTTCAAGCACAGACGAGAGGAAATTGTTACAAAGAAACTTTTTTCCCCTGCTCCTTCTCCCATCCAATCCTTTTTTAAACACAGCTATACTAACTGCACTACCCACATCCTCTGGCAACAAATTCCAGAGTTTAATTGTACGTTGAGTGAAAAAGAACTTTCTCCGATTAGTTTTAAATGTGCCACATGCTAACTTCATGTAATGTCCCCTAGTCTTTCTATTATCTGAAAGAGTAAATAACCGATTCACATCTACCCATTCTAGACCTCTCATGATTTTAAACACCTGTATCATATCCCCCCTCAGCCGTCTCTTCTCCAAGCTGAAAAGTCCTAACCTCTTTAGTCTTTCCTCATAGGGGAGCTGTTCCATTCCCCTTATCATTTTGGTCGCCCTTCTCTGTACCTTCTCTATCACAGATATATCTTTTTTGAGATGCGGAAACCAGAATTGTACACAGTATTCAAGGTGCGGTCTCACCATGGAGCGATACAGAGGCATTATAACATTTTCCATTTTATTCACCATTCCCTTTCTAATAATTCCTAACATTATGTTTGCTTTTTTGACTCCTGCACCACACTGAACCAACAATTTCAATGTGTTATCCAGTATGACGCCTAGATCTCATTCTTGGGTGGTAGCACCTAATATGGAACCTAACATTGTGTAACTATAGCATGGGTTATTTTTCCCTATATGCATTACCTTGCACTTATCCACGTTAAATTTCGTCTGCCATTTGGATGCCCAATTTTCCAGTCTCCCAAGGTCTTCCTGCAATTTATCACAATCTGCTTGTGATTTAACTACTCTGAACAATTTTGTATCCTCTGCAAATTTGATTACCTCACATATATTGGTACAGCAGTGTTCTTTTAATCCAAATCCCCAATAGGCATCTTTTCGAGTTTAAATTGTTTTGTGTGCACATACAGCAGTCTCAGTTGTAGTGTACATAAAGGCACTGCACTGTGCATCTGTGGGTAGTTTTCCAGACTCACATATATTGGTACAGCAGTGTTCTTTTAATCCAAAACCCTAGTAGGCATCTTTTGGAGTTAAAAGTTTGTTGTGTGCACATACAGCAGTCTCAGTTGTAGTGTACACTACAGCAAGGCACTGAACTGTGCATCTGTGTGTAGGTTTCCAGACTTACATATATTGGTAGAGAGGTGTTCATTCACCAATAAAGAAATAATTCTTTTAATTGAAATCCCTAATAGGCAGTGACATTAAATCCATGATGTCAGGGAAATAACATAAGAACATAAGAAATTGCCATGCTGGGTCAGACCAAGGGTCCATCAAGCCCAGCATCCTGTTTCTAACAGAGGCCAAACCAAGCCACAAGAACCTGGCAATTACCCAAACACTAAGAAGATCCCATGCTACTGATGCAATTAATAGCAGTTGTTATTCCCTAAGTAAACTTGATTAATAGCTGTTAATTGACTTCTCCTCCAAGAACTTATCCAAACCTTTTTGAACCCAGCTACACTAACTGCATTATCCACATCCTCTGGCAACAAATTCCAGAACTTTATTGTGCGTTGAGTGAAAAAGAATGTTCTCCGATTAGTCTTAAATGTGCTACTTGCTAACTTCATGGAATGCCCCCTAGTCCTTCTATTATTCAAAATCGTAAATAACCGAGTCACATCTACTCGATCAAGACCTTTCATGATCTTAAAGACCTCTATCATATCCCCCCTCAGCCGTCTCTTCTCCAAGCTGAACAGCCCTAACCTCTTCAGCCTTTCCTCATAGGGGAGCTGTTCCATCCCCTTTATCATTTTGGTTGCCCTTCTCTGTAGCTTCTCCATTGCAACTATATCTTTTTTGAGATGCGGCAACCAGAATTGTACACAGTATTCAAGGTGCGGTCTCACCATGGAGCGATATAGAGGCACTATGACATTTTCCTTTCTATTAACCATTCCCTTCTTAATAATTCCTAACATTCTGTTTGCTTTTTTGACTGCTGCAGCACATGGAGCCAACAATTTTAAAGTATTATCCACTATGATTCCTAGATCTTTTTCCTGGGTGGTAGCTCCTAATATGGAACCTAACATCGTGTAACTACAGCAAGGGTTATTTTTCCCTATATGCAACACCTTGCGCTTGTCCACATTAAATTTCATCTACCATTTGTATGCCCAATCTTCCAGTCTTGCAAGGTCCTCCTGTAATGTATCACAGTCTGCTTGTGATTTAACTACTCTGAATAATTTTGTATCATCTGCAAATTTGATAACCTCACTCGTCGTTTTCCTTTCCAGATCATTTATATATATATATTGAAAAGCACCGGTCCAAGTACAGATCCCTGAGGCACTCCACTGTTTACCCTTTTCCACTCAGAAAATTGCCATTTAATCCTACTTTCTGTTTCCTGTCTTTTAACCAGTTTGTAATTCACAAAAGGACATCGCCTCCTATCCCATGACTTTTTATTTTTCATAGAAGCCTCTCATGTGGGACTTTGTCAAACGCCTTCTGAAAATTCAAATACACTACATCTACCGGTTCACCTTTATCCATATGTTTATTAACTCCTTCAAAAAAATGAAGCATATTTATTAGGCAAGACTTCCCTTGGGTAAATCCAGGTTGACTGTGTTCCATTAAATCATGTCTTTCTATATGCTCTACGATTTTGATCTTGAGAATAGTTTTCACTATTTTTCCCGGCACTGAAGTCAGGCTAACTGATCTATAGTTACCCGGATCGCCCCTCGAGCCTTTTTTAAATATTGGGGTTACACTAGCCACCCTCCAGTCTTCAGGTACAATGGATGATTTTAATGACTCAGATGCACAAACACAGAGAATATATCTTTATTATATAGCTTGTATGGTTCATCAGAGGTGGCAGTAGAGAGTGGATTAGATAGCAACAGTCTGTGATCCTCGACGGAGGAGACCCATCCCACAATGGTGGTATAAGGCCCCGATGCAGATATCCAGTGAGGCGCTGTAGGAGACAGACTGGCAGATGTTATTATACACTCCCTTGTAGCTGAGTAGATAGAGTTCCCAATAAGCAGTAGAGAGAGGATAGGTAGCAACATCTGTGATCCTCGGCAGAGTCCCGTTCCACAATGGTGGTGTAGGGCCCGATTCAGATAGACAATGAGGAGCTGTAGATGAACAGTGTGGGAGAAGTAGTACTCATTCTCTGTAGCTGATAGGTAGTGTTCCAGTAGGAGGAAGAATTGGTAGCAGGCACCAGGATAGATACAAAGACCCTCGAGGAGCGAGTACCTGGATTCAGGATAGGCACCTGGAAATAAGCAAAGGGCCCCCGAGGAGCAGGTACCCAAGTTAGTAGAACCCCGGAGGGTGTAGATAGCTTCCAGCAGCAGGAGAAGTGGCAGAGCAGCTTCAGACCGGAACAAATCCAATCCATTGCTAACTCGACGAGAGTCAGCAAATGGGCAACCTTTTGTAGTCGGAAGCAGTGATGTCACTCGAGGGGGACACCTCCAAGGTTCATGCCAACACTGCTATAAGACGTGAGGCATGCACGCGCGTGCACCCTAGGAGGCCTCAGGACAACATGGTGGGACTCCGCGTTAAAGCCGCTCCGGGGACGCCGGAGGGTGGGAAAGGAGATGCCTCGGACGCCATTCTCCTGAGGCTGGTGGGGAAGGCTGAAATAGAGATGAGGCATGTCAGGCGAAGCCGTCTGAGACCGGACGCAACACATGGCCTCTGCAAGCTGATGTGAATGTGGACCCCTGAACCGAGATGAGCAAAGCCTACCTGAGAGGAGACTTCCCAGGCTCTCGTCATCGGGGAGGCAGATCTCAGTGTAGTTCGGCAGAGTCCAATTCACAGTCTAAGGGTTGAGGCAGGTAGCGAACAGCAGAGTCCAATAACAATCCAGGGGTCAGGGCAGGCAGCAAGCAACAGAGTCCAGTAGCAATCCAGGGATCAGGGCAGGCAGTGAGTAACAGAGTCCAATAACAATCCAGGGGTCAAAGCAGGAACCAAGACGAGGAGAAATCACGCAGCCAACAGCTTCAGGAGACCTAGGTTTAAATAGTCCCTGCTGGGTAACGTCAGGGAGGAATCTCGGGAAACATTTCCCGCTGTGGGTCCTTTAAGAGCTGGCGTGGGGCACACGTGTGCACCTAGGTTGCATCGTCTGGGCAGATTTGGAGGTGTGCTGACCGGCCAGGAGGATCGTGGCAGCATCTCCTCGTCACCGCGAGAGAGGGTGGCTTGGTTCTGGGGTTCGGCCAGGTAAGCGAGGTCGGCTGTGTGTGGCTGCGGCTGGCGAACATAACAATATCATATTAGGTTTTTGGGAGTAATATGTTATATACTGTACTGTACTGAAGTGTTTATGAATGTTTATTCTGTAATCCACATTGATCAATTTGTAACTGAATTTAGCGAATGTAAGTATATTGAATAAATAAATAATATACCTGGTAATAATCAAAACACCTGTGGGTAAAAATTATTTACGCAGTTTGCACCAGTGTGGGCAGTTTCTTGCCCTCCCCATTATGTTCTGTTCTTGTATACAGTGCTCTCCATGAAGAAATTGCTTGGCTCATAACTTGACAGTATGTCTGACATCACTTTTCTTGGTGCTGTTTCAAGAAATGTTATTTTAACTATTAAAACAAGCATCAATCAGTTCCAAAGGACAACAGATTTACTAATTAGGCAATAGGAACTGCTGAAGCTGGTCAATATGGAGTGGATTTGCAAAGTGATCTAGACAACTAAGGAATAACTTAGCCTGTTAGATCAAAAGCTTTGAAGATTCTCTGATTTTGAGCAGCTAAATGGCTAAATTTACTTATTGAAAATCTGGGATGTTCAGCAGACAGAGTTAGGCTGGGGGAGAGGGCAGTTAGGTGATTAACTGTAATTTTCAATGCTAGCCACCTAAGTGTGTTATGCTCAGGCTTGTGAACCCTTGTCCGACGGGAGGATGGTATATCTTTCGGAAGATCCGTAGGTTCTCTCGTCGGGTGGCGAGGCAGAGTGGAAGACAGGACCAGCTGACCCTCGGCACTGGAGACTGAGACGACTGCGGAGACGGATGAAGAGACGAGAAGAGGAGCTGTGTCTTCACCACTGGAAATCTGTGGTCCCCCCAGGAGGAGCCCGTAGGGAACCAGACCACTGGGGCTTAGTCGGAGGGTCATCGCTCAGCAGTCCGAGGTCACACACCGAGGGATCAACACTTGCCAGTCCGAAGTCACACACCAGAGAATCACCGCTTGCCAATCCGAAGTCGTACACCAGAGAATCACCGTAAGCCAATCCAAAGTCAGGAACCGGGAACACCAAGACGAACCAGGAACAGGATCCAAAGCTCAAGGAACTCACCGAAGCAAGCAGACTAGACAGCGCAGGAGGACGTTGCCAAATGTTACACTGGTACATGGATCCAAGGCCGGTGACCACTTACCTGAGTAGTTGAACTTCTTGGAACCGGAGAATCAAAGAGTAGCATTGGGTAGGACACCCCTGGTAGTCCAGTGGCAGGCAGCAGGTAACGCAATCCAGTAACAGTCCAGGTAAGGGCAGGCAGCAAGCAACAGAAACCAAGGCAACTTATCCAAAGGCAGGCAGCAGGCAGAGTAATCCAGTAACAGTCCAGGGCAGGGCAGGCAGCAAGCAACAGAAACCAAGGCAACTTATCCAAAGGCAGGCAGCAGACAGAATAATCCAAAAAGCAGTCCGGGTCAAGCAGGCAGCAAGCAGCAGGAAACACAGCAAAGAAACTCCCCAACACACTTGTGGCCGAAGCAACACAGAAGAGAAGAAGCTCCTTTAAATAGGGCAAGTTTCCCACGCTGCCCAGCACTTCAGCCGGCGTCTGACGTCAAAAGGGGGCGTGGCCAAGGTCCCGATTCGCACGGAGCCGCACCGTGGGGAACACCAGCGACAGGGGGAAACGCCGATGCCATCAGGAGAGTTCCGGCAGGTAACAGTACCCCCCTGCAAGGCCCTCCTCTCTTGTCCCTAGGTCTGGGCTTGAGAGGAAAGCGTTGATGGAATTTTTTAAGCAAACGAGGTGCCTGTACATTATGAGCAGGTTCCCAAGAGTTCTCTTCAGGTCCAAAGTTCTTCCAAGAAATTAAATATTGTAGTTGTCCCCTACATCTTCTGGAATCCAGGATGTCCTCCACTTCAAATTGGTTATCATTCTGAATTAAGTGTATATTAGGCCTCCTCTTTCTGGAAGGCCAAGACATAATTGCAGGTTTGAGTAGACACGTGGAAGGTGTTGTGAATACGCAAGGAGGATGGTAAAGATAGTCTATAAGTGACAGCATTAACCTGCTTCTCAATAGGGAAAGGACCAATAAAGCGAGGAGCAAATTTTAATGATGGCATGCGTAATCGAAGATTGTGAGTGCTCAACCACACGAGATCTCCTGCCTGGAGTCGAGGAGCAGGACATCTCGTCTTATCTGCTTGGATCTTCATTCTAGTGGCATTCTTTAATAGTAAGGCTCGTGTCTCTTCCCATAACTTGGTCATAGAGGCGATGGTTGTGTTAACAGCCGGACAAATTGAAGAAGTAGCAATAGGTAACAGGAGTCGTAGGTGTCTACCAAAGACTACAAAAAAGGGAGACCTCCCCCTGGCCTGGTTCAAATGATTATGACATATTTCTGCCCAGACCAACAAGGGAGCCCAGTTAACTTGTCGTTGATTGACATAAGATCGAAGAAAGGCCTTCAGGGATTGATTCGTCCGTTCCGTGAGTCCATTGGTTTGGGGGTGGTAGGCTGAGGAATATTCAAGTTTGATTTTTAGAAGTTTGCACAGTTCTTTCCAAAATCGAGCTGGAAATTGCACCCCTCTATCCGAAACAATACTGAGAGGTAACCCATGAAGATGGAAAATGTGTTGAAGAAATAGGTGAGCTCTCTGATGCAGAAGGTAAACCTGGCAGTGGAATAAAATGAGTCATTCTGGAAAAATGGTCCACCACCACCCAAATGACAGTGTTATTGTCCGAAGTCGGAAGATCAGTGATGAAATCGGTGGCAATGTGAGTCCATGGTTTAGTGGGGACAGGTAATGGTTGTAAAAGACCAAAGGGTTTTCGTCGAGGAGTCTTCTGAGCTGCGCATTCCGAGCAGGAATACACATAGGCCTTAATATCTTTTTCCCACCGGGGCCACCAGTAATGTCTGGAAACCAGCTCCTTGGTACGTGAAATTCCCACATGCCCTGGTAGTTGAGCGTCATGCGCCCAACGAAGAACTTTTAATCTCAATTGTTTAGGAACCACTGTTTTCCCAATGGGAACCGTGAAGGTGGCAGCCAGCTGTATCTGTGCAGGATCTATTATGTATCGAGGGGGTCAAGTATATCTTTACGATCAAAGCTTCTCGAGAGGGCGTCCGCCCGCAGATTCTTCTGAGCAGTTCGGAAATGCAGAACAAAATTAAACGTCCTAAAAAAAAGTGCCCAGCGGGCTTGTCGAGGATTTAATCATTGAGCCTTCGCCAGGTATTCTAGATTTTTATGGTCCGTGTAAACAGTCTCAGTATATCGAGAGCCTTCTAACAGATGATGCCATTCTTCAAAGGCCAACTTAATTGCTAAAAGTTCCCGATCTCCGATGGTATAATTTCTTTCCGCAGATGAAAACTTTCTTGAAAAAAAAGCGCACGTCACCAGATTTTCCTCGTCTGCCGTTTGTAGTAAGATCGCATCCACTCCTACTGCAGAGGCATCCACTTCTAGGATAAAGGGTTTGGAGGAGTCGGGGCGCTTGAGACATGTGTCCTTGGTGAATTCCTTTTTTAATTGAAGAAAGGTATTGATGGCCTCCTCCGACCAATTCTGAATAGGCGCTCCTCTTCTAGTGAGAGCAGTAAGAGGGGCCACTAAAGATGAAAAATTCGGAATGAATTGTCTATAATAATTGGAAAAGCCCAGAAATCTTTGTAAGGCTTTCAAGCCTATGGGTTGTGGCCAATTCAAAATGGCTTTAAGTTTACTCGGGTCCATGGATAATCCTTTGTTGGAGATGATATATCCCAGGAATGGTAACTGATCTTTATGAAACACAAATTTTACTAATTTGGCAAACAGTTTATTTTCTCTGAGACGCTGCAGGACCTGTTGCACGTGCTGCTGATGCTGTTTCAGGTTGTTGGAAAAAATTAAAATATCATCCAGATAAATAATGACATGAGAATAGAGGATGTCACGAAAGATGTCATTGATCATGGCTTGAAATACGGCAGGGGCATTACAAAGACCAAACGGCATTACCCTGTATTCGTAATGTCCATCATGGGTGTTGAACGCCGTTTTCCATTCATCTCCCTCTCGTATTCGAATCAAGTTGTAGGCTCCTCTTAAATCCAATTTGGTGAAGATTTGAGCTCCTTTAATCCAATCAAATAGTTCTGAAATAATAGGAATAGGATATCTATTTTTCTTGGTGATGTTGTTAAGTCCTCGGTAGTCAATACAGGGTCTTAAAGACCCATCCTTCTTTTTAACAAAAAAAACCTCCGCTCCAGCTGGTGACGTGGAAGGTCTGATGAAACCTCGTGCTAGGTTCTCCTCGATATAATGTTTCAGGGCTGCCGATTCGGATTCTGATAGGGTATAAATCCTACCCCTGGGAGGAATCTTCCCGGGGAGAAGGTCAATTGCACAATCGTACTTTCGATGAGGTGGTAAGGACTCGGCTTGTTGTTGACTGAAAACGTCTGCGAAATCTTCATAAGGGGTGGGAATACTGGAAGATAACTGCGTAGTTTGGATTCGACAATTCTGAACTTGTTTTAGACAATTTTGAAAGCAGAATGGACTCCAACTGATAAGTTGTAAAGAGGCCCAATCCAGTCGAGGTTGATATGTCCTTAACCATGGCAGACCCAAGATTATTTGGTTGACAAAGGATGGAAGAACATACAGCTGAATGCTCTCTTGATGAAGAACTCCTGAATTCAGTAAAATGGGTTTGGTAATGTGAGATATCCGAATTCCCACGGGCTGTCCAGATACCGAAGTGACTGAGAGGGAAATAGGTAATGGTTCCACAGGAATATGATGGCTTTTCACCAGACCTTCTTCAATGAAATTGCCGGCTGCCTCTGAATCAATGAAGGCCTGAAGTTGAATCGGTTTGTCCTTAATAATAATGGTTACTGGAATTAGTAGTTGAGGAGAGGGAATGGTGGGACCCAGGGAGGCCTCTCCTACCCGACCTAGGTCCGAGAGTTTCCCGATTTGTTGGGACAGTTGCTAACGAAATGGCCTGAACCAGCACAATACATGCAGAGATTTCTCAATCTTCGCCGTTGACATCCTCAGGAGTTAATTGAAATCTGTCAATTTTCATGGGTTCCTCAACGTTCCCGGATGCTTCAGTCGGTCATGGAAAGACAATGGGTTGCTGAAAGGTGGGAGCCAGCCGAAAGGTCCTTCAAGTGGCAGTCCGTTCCCGTGCCCTTTCTTGAAATCTTAGGTCCAGTCGAATGGCTAACCGGATGAGTTCCTCTAAAGACTCCGAGGGATCCCTGCCAGCCAATTTGTCCTTTATAATCTCGGCCAGCCCTTGTTGAAATATGGCGGTGAGACTATCCTCACCCCATGCGAGTTCTGCTGCCAAGGTTCGGAACTGAATGGCGTATTCCCCCACTGAACGGGAACCTTGTTTGATTTGCAGTAAGTCATTGGCTGCCGAGGTAGAACGCCCTGGTTTATCAAAGATGAGTCGGAATTCTTTCAGGAACCGATCCAAATAGTTAAGAATAGGATTGTCTCTCTCCCACAAAGATGAAGCCCACGCTAGGGCTGGGCCCTCCAGTAATGATAAAATAAATGTAGTCTTAGTCTTATCTGATGGAAACGAAGATGGCTGCAGTGAAAAGTGCATTCGACAGTGATTAATAAAGCCCCTGCACAACGCTGAAGTTCCATTAAATCGTGGCGGAGGAGATAATCGGATAGGGTTAGAAGGAGCAGTGGTATTCGTTACTGGGGCTGCAGGAGCATGAGCCAGTGCATCCATACGGGTGACTAAGTGATCGAGTACCCCCGTTACTTGATTGAGGACCCCTTGTTGCTGCTGAATCCAGGAGGCCAAACCTGGGATGGCCTGCAGAGCGGTCAGGTCGACTGGTCCCATGGCTTCGGCCAACTGTTACACTGGTACGTGGAACCAAGGCCGGTGACCGCTTACCTTGAGTAGTTGAACTTCTTGGAACCAGAGGCTCAAAGAGTAGCATTGGGTAGGACACCCCTGGTAGTCCAGTGGCAGGCAGCAGGTAACGCAATCCAGTAACAGTCCAGGTCAGGGCAGGCAGCAAGCAACAGAAACCAAGGCAACTTATCCAAAGGCAGGCAGCAGGCAGAATATTCCAAAAAGCAGTCCGGGTCAAGCAGTCAGCAAGCAGCAGGAAACACAGCAAAGAAACTCCCCAACACACTTGTGGCCGAAGCAACACGGAAGAGAAGAAGCTCCCTTAAATAGGGCAGGTTTCCCGTGCTGCCCAGCACTTCCGCCGGCGTCTGACATCAAAAGGGGGCGTGGTCAAGGTCCCGATTCGTGCGGAGCCATGCCGCAGGGAATGCCAACGTCAGAGGGAAACGCCGATGCCATCGGGAGAGTTCCGGCAGGTAACACCAAATCACTGGATGAGCAGAGGAAGGCTCCCTTTATACTTCCCCTGCTCTGGTTGATCAAGAAGAGGTGAAGCTTGTTAAAGGGATCAGGTCCCTTTAAATCTGTAGAGGGGGCGTGGCCTTGCGCCTAGGGATGGCAGCGGCCATCTTGGATTTGCCCACGGAAGAGAGATGCAGATGGACGTCGCGAGGGGGGAGCAGGAACGGCTCCCCCTGCAGCGAGCCGCACCAAAGGCCATGCCGGAGCAAGGCCAGAGTCAGTGCCCTCCCCTTGGGCTCCCGCGGCGGGGAAGCGCCGCGGGCAAGCTAGGGGGCCGCGGTCATGGTCCACCACGGCCGTGGAACACAACAAGTGGCCTGGTCAAATCTAGAAGCTGCACTAGCAGACCTAAATCTGGTTAGCCAGGGCTGATAAAACATCTCCCTTTCCCTTTCCCTTTCCCTCCTCCCACAAGCTCAAATAGAAAATATACTGTGGATCTGATGGTCCTTTCATCACTCTTCTTCACCTGAATAAAAGATATGCCAATGGGCAGACAGACCTGTCATCCTATGCCACTGCCTACCTGCCTGAATAAAGAACTTGATGGGGGACCAACCTCCCTTCCATCCCTCCTTCCACCCACTCGATTTGAAAAAAGGTTTTCCTTGTGATATTGGTGTAATTTGAATTTGTATGTAAAACAAAGAGGTCCATATTCAGTTATGGGCAGTACAGGAAAGTTAAGCAGGTAAACTTATCTGGCTAACTTGAACCAAATATTCAAAAATGCAGCTGTGACATTGACGATACGTTGATAAATCAATAACTTTGACTGCTTTGCGACGTGTCTAGACTTTACGGCATAACATCTCTATAACGCTGAATATTGTGTATTCCGGCTAAGATAGGTCCCACCCAGAATCCCTCTGACTTATCTGGCTAAGGCCTGGATATATCAAAATGCACTAAATATCACATGCGATAGGAAAAGGGGTGTGTTTTATGGTAATGGGCAGTTTATGAAGTGCTATTAGCACAAATTGCAATACCTTTTTCACACTTTGCGATAAGTACCAGAATTGTTGTATTTCCTACATACAACCACTGGGGGGACCATGTTTAGTCCTGGAGAACCAGCCTAGCTATCAGGGCTATGGGGGGGGGGGGGGGAGGGAGAGAGAGAGAGAGAGAGAAGGAACCTAGCCATAATGCCCCCCAACACTAGTGAGGAAACTCACCCAAAGATGAGATTTGTGCAATGTTCTCTCAACCTAGCTTGATGGACTCGCTACCTGGGTAATATCAAGCTAGGTTGAGAGAACATTGCACAAATCTCATTTTTGGATGAGTTTCCTCACTCCGAAGGTCAGCAAATCTTCACAAGAGAGCACTGTTCTGTTACGTCTCACTTTGAATGTCAAAGTGGCCCCTAACCCCTACACTAATACCTAAACCTCACCTCGAGTGACTAGATGGGCCTCTCATAGAGATATAAATATCTATCTAGTGTGAGGGTATTATGGTTAGTCTCTCTCTCTCTCTCTCTCAGCTAGGCTGGCTCTCCAGGAGCTTAAAAACAGCACAATAAACCCTTAAAAACAGCACAATAAAACCCTATTGTTTTCCTAGAACCCTCATGAGAGGCTTCAAGGAAAAGTAAAAAGTCATGGGATAGGTGGCGATGTCCTTTCGTAGATTGCAAACTGGCTAAAAGACAGGAAACAGAGAGTACGATTAAATGGGCAATTTTCTCAGTGGAAGGGAGTGGACAGTAGAGTGCCTCAGGGATCTGTATTGGGACCCTTACTTTTCAATATATTTATAAATGATCTGGAAAGAAATACGAAGTGTGAGATAATCAAATTTGCAGATGACACAAAATTGTTCAGAGTAGTTAAATCACAAGCAGATTGTGATAAATTGCAGGAAGACCTTGTGAGACTGGAAAATTGGGCATCCAAATGGCAGATGAAATTTAATGTGGATAAGTGCAAGGTGATGCATATAGGGAAAAATAACCCAGGCTATAATTACACAATGTTGGGTTCCATATTAGGTGCTACAACCCAAGAAAGAGATCTAGGTGTCATAGTGGATAACACATTGAAATCATCGGTACAGTGTGCTGCGGCAGTCAAAAAAGCAAACAGAATATTGGGAATTATTAGAAAGGGAATAGTGAATAAAACGGAAAATGTCATAAGGCCTCTGTATCGCTCCATGGTGAGACCGCACCTTGAATACTGTGTACAATTCTGGTCGCTGCATCTCAAAAAAGATATAATTGCGATGCAGAAGGTACAGAGAAGGGCTACCAAAATGATAAGGGGAATGGAACAGCTCCCCTAAGAGGAAAGGCTAAAGAGGTTAGGACTTTTCAGCTTGGAGAAGAGACGACTGAGGGAGGATATGTTAGAGGTGTTTAAAATCATGAGAGGTCTAGAACGGGTAGATGTGAATCGGTTATTTTCTCTTTCGGATAGTAGAAAGACTAGGGGGCACTCCATGAAGTTAGCATAGGGCACATTTAAAACTAATCGGAGAAAATTCTCTTTTACTCAACGCACAATTAAACTCTGGAATTTGTTGCCAGAGGATGTGGTTAGTGCAGTTAGTATAGCTGTGTTTAAAAAAGGATTGGATAAGTTCTTGGAGGAGAAGTCCATTACCTGCTATTAAGTTCACTTAGAGAATAGCCACTGCCATTAGCAATGGTAACATGGAATAGACTTAGTTTTTGGGTAATTGCCAGGTTCTTATGGCCTGGATTGGCCACTGTTGGAAACAGGATGCTGGGCTTGATGGACCCTTGGTCTGACCCAGTATGGCATTTTCTTATGTTCTTATGTTCTTATTGCACAGCTTTACACAAAGGAAAAAGGTATAGTTAAAATACACATTAAAGTCATGCAATACAGCTGCACAAAATTATGAACTCAATCACACTCCTCACTTTTTTCTGATTTGCATCACACCATGCCAGATAAACATATCCGGCTAACTAGCAGGGTATATTTAGTGGTGAGGTTGTGCCACTGAATATAACCGGCTGTCAAAGTTAGCAGGATATGTCTAACTGGATAATTTTAGGACAGCCCTACAGCCCGAGCAGAGCTTACCACATAGGTTATGCTGCTAATGCTGCTCCACCTGGAAATGCCACCCGCCTGCCCCCAGAATTCCCCCAACTTATGCGGCTAAATTCTAGCCACTCAAATTTATTTCTTGTCCTGTAACAGACAATTTCCATGGCTGCTAGACAGATAACTTTTCAATTATCTGTCTAAATGGCTTTTGAATATCAACATCTATAATTCTCATAGCTGCTTTTTATTCAACACAAATTTTGTTTTCACTCCTTCAGGAGTTATCAGTAGAGATGTGAATCGTGTGATTGATCGTCTTAACGATCGATTTCGGCTGGGGGTGGTTGGGAATCGGATCGTCGCAGTTTTGTTTTTATAAATATCGTGTAAATCGTAAATCGGGGGAGGGCGGGAAAACCGGCACACTAAAACATCCCTAAAACCCACCCCAACCCTTTAAAATAAATCCCCCACCCTCCCGAACCCCCCCAAAATGTCTTAAATTACCTGGGGTCCAGTGGGGGGGGGTCCCGTTGTGATCTTCCACTCTTGGGCCACGAGTGCGTTGATAGAAAATGGCGCCGGCGCTACCTTTGCCCTGTCATATGACAGGGCAAAGGTAGCGCCGGCGCCATTTTGGTTCCTGTCCCCGACGTCACGAGCGTAGAAGATCGCTCCCGGACCCCCGCTGGACCCCCAGGGACTTTTGGCCAGCTTGGGGGGGCCTCCTGACCCCCATAAGACTTGCCAAAAGTCCAGCGGGGGTCTGGGAACGACCTCCTGCACTCGAATCGTGTTGCCGTATGGCCATATTGCAAAATGTTCCTTCAATTAAAACTTTCTGCAGTCCACCTCCTCATCCTCCTCCCCTTCCCTGACCTAGCACCTTCTAAAACCCTTCTGATTGTCAGAATTGAGTTACATTCATACCACTCTCAGTGGCTTCCAGTGTTGCTATGGTATCAACACTGGAAACTTAAGTTAACAGCATTCTGATAGCTATGCAGGCAGCTTACACTTCCAGCAATGTTGAATTTTATGTGCGTAAAACTAAGACATGATAGCATCTACATGCTCCTTCCAGCTGAGCACTAAATTGAACATGTGCAGTCCTCTTTTCCTCCTGGCTCAGGTTTCTTGCTGCAAAATAAAAATAAGCCTGACACATGGGGCTCATTGTCAGTACTGAGGGCAGAAGCAGGAGAGCACATGGAACCCAGAAGAGGAAATGAAAGAAGACTTCCGGAAAAGGAGAAGCTAAACCAAACTTATGTGCCTCAGAAGCCTGCTAAAAAGTCAGAGAATGTAGAGGAGATAATGTAGGAAGAAAGAATAGATCATTTGGATGCAATGGCATCATCCTGGAGGCTGGACCACATGCACCCAGAATAACCAAACCATGCCTCCACACAACATCCATCCTGGAGAGTCTGCAAGGAGGAGGAGTGGCACCAGAAAATGTGGGAGGGAAATCTGCCAGTTCTGACTCTAAAGGGAACAGGCCTCTGATGTCCCATGCAGGTGATTTGAAAAAATATGAGAGGTTGAGTCATCCTGGAGAATCAAGGAGTGGGTAGTATGGGCCGTACAGGAGTATGGGCGGTACAGGAGAATTGGGGAGTGGGGTTGGTGCAGGCTCTGATTGGAGCTTCAACAGTGAGATGACAGTCTGGGTTTCCTTAAAACTTTCTGAAAAGAGTTCTGCCCAGATTGTTGTTCTGAGAAGACTCAGAATGCCTACAATAATCCTTGGGCTGACAAACCAGATGAAGTATAGCAATGATAATCATAATCATGACATTCTATGCCAGGGTGGCCAATTCCACTCCTCTAGAGCCACAAATAGGCCAGGTTTTCAAGATATCCACAATGAATATGCATGAAGTAGATATACATACAATAGAGGCAGTGCATGCAAATCTATCTTATGCATATTCATTGTGGATATCCTGAAAACTTGGCCTGTTTGTGGCTCTCAAGGACCAGAGTTGGCCACCTTGTTCTATATGAATTTATGAATTGACTCTTTATTAGAGAAAGTAATACCATTGTACCTTATACAATTTGAAGTATAGAACAATGCTGGTAAATCACTTGTCATATGTTAATTTTTTGTTTGAAAGACGTTTTCATTGTGTCACAAAATATGGCTTTATGTAGATAGATCTAAAATGCATTATTAATATATTTTTCTTTTCCTAAAACACATGTGGGAAGATTTATTATAGCACAGTGGCCTATGGGTAAGCTTTTACAGTGTTATCTTTTGCTCATGACCTTCATCTTCTAGCTAAAATGCTTGCTGGTAGCGAAGCCCTTTAAACCACGTACATGCTAATATCTGGTCCAATGGAGCTGTAAAAGCATACTACGTGATTTCGGCATGCCCACTAAAACCTAATTAACATCTGATGATTTTTCATTAGCCTGTGCATACCTGCTAATTTAGCATCATCTGGGCTCAGTTTAGCGTTAAAAGGTGAATTTTAAAAGCCCAATGTGTGCCAAAATTAGGGGTTATGCAATATGTCGGGCTGGTGCCCACCATGCAGATTTTAAAATCTGGCTACATACGCGCCTACTTACCGCTTCGTGCATAAATGAAAAGATTTTTAAAAGGGGCTTGGCATGGTCTGGGCAGGGCATGGGCATTTTGGGATTGTAACCTAAAATTTGTGCATACATACTTTTGCGCACTGGCACATGTTGGGGATCCCTTCTACGTAACTTCATTTCTGCTATGGATGACTTGTAAGTAGTAAAATAAAATATTCTAGGTACATCAGTGGAGTTTTAAAGGTCGGGGTTAACAGGAGGGAAGGGAGGCTATTAAAATAGAGGGGGGGGGGGTAGTTGGAAGTACTATCACTTAACTGGGCAAACTGGGAACAAACTGGGAAAACAGCTAATGATGTCGGCCCACGTGTCTTTTAAAATCATCCCACATACAGTAGAAACGGGATTTGTGCATTCAGGTGCACATCCACTTAAAATTGAGCATATATAATGTTGCAGTTCTGGCTGCGAGCACCGCGGCCAGGCCCTTACCTCCAGGCTCCCGGACCTGCTCCTGCTTCCAGAGGCCTGGTTTGCGGCCTGTTTAGCGGCGTCCCCGCTGGGACTGTGCCGCTGCGAGGTCTCCCTTGGATGCCCGGCTCCTAGGCGCGCGCACGCACCACTTGGGCGCTTTTCTAGGCCGTTTCCCGCCAGTGGAGACCCCGCCCAACTCCTGACGTCAGACGCCGCAGCCTTCATAAGCCGGCCGCGGCCATCCAGTCTTTGCCTTGCAACAGGTTAGCCTCCCGGTTTCCTGTTGCGCTGTGCCCCGGAGTGACTCGCTTTGCTTCGTCGCTCCATTCCTGCTACAGTACCTGCCTGGTTCCTGCCTGCCAGCTACAGTTCCTGCCTGGTTCCAGTACCCGAATCCTGTGACAGTCTCTGCCTGGTTCCAGTACCCGAATCCTGCTACAGTTCCTGCCTGGTTCCAGAACCCGAGCCCAGTTACAGTATTGCTACTGTCCTAGTCTGGTTCCAGTTACCTGTCCTGATCCACAACCCGCCTAAGTCCCAGCGGCCGGCCCCGTACGGGCTCCTCCCGGGGGGGCTTCAGCTTCTAAGGGTGAAGCCACCTAAGTCCCAGCGGTTGGGCTCTATGGGCTCCTCCCGGGGGAGTACCAGTTTCCAGGGTGAAGAGCATCTACGTCCTGCCTGAACATCTGCCTCCCGGCTTGCTATTCATTAGAGACATTGACTACCTTTCCCAGTCTCCAGCAGGTTGGCCCAAGGGTCCACTAAACAGAGACTCCCACAACAGATTGCAAGGCCATGGACTCGGCGGATGCGCCTGTTCCCTTGGACCTGCCGGGGTTGGCCCAGCAGCTGCAGTATCAACAACAGTACCTTGAGGTCCTTACCAGTTCGGTAGGGGAGTTGTCGGCCCGGTTGGATGCCAGGGCCTCGTCTGCCCCAGAACTAGCACTCGAGGTCCAAGACTCATCAGTGACCCAGCTGCCCGCACCCTCTCATTAAGCTGGGGATTTAAGGACCTGCCGTGGCTTTTGAACCAATGTTTTATACGGTTCTCCCTGTTGCCCCGGCAGTTTCCCTCGGATGCGGTGAAAGTGGCATATATCCTGTCCTTGCTTGATGGGAAGGCCTTAATCTGGGCCTCTCCCCTCTGGGAAAACAATGATTCTTCACTAACGCACTTACAACAGTTCATCACGAACTTTCGCCAGGCCTTTGATGAGCCCGCCCAAGTAGCCACAGCTATGTCTGACCTGCTGCAACTTCGTCAGGGAGCTCATTCCTTGGAAGATTATGCAATGGAATTTCGGACTTTAGCCCAAGAAGTAGGTTGTCAAGATGGTAGTCTTAAGGCCATCTTCCTGGAAGGCCTCTCCGGATGCTTAAAGGATGAAATTGCTGCTCGAGACCTGCCGGAGGACCTCAACACCTTGATTGAGATGGCTGCCTGCATTGACCGCCGCCTACAACAACGGGCTAAGGAGCAACACTCCTCTCGCCATAGTCAGGCTCGTGGGCCGAGACCTGTGCCCTCGCCCAAGATTTCTCCTCCAGACGCTCCCACCTGCGAGCCTATGCAGCTGGGATGGGCCCCGCTTTCTGCTGAAGAAAGGCAATGTCGCCGTTCGTTGAAGTTGTGCTTGTATTGTGGCCAGAAGGGCCACTTCATGGCGCGCTGCCAGGAGCGTGCGGAAAACGCCAAAGCCTAGGAGGTCAGGAGGAGCTCCTCCTAGGTTGTGCTACAGCTCCTCAATGTACTGTCCCTGTTACCTTGGGATATCCCGGAGGCTCCTTTGAGACGATGGCATTCCTGGATTCCGGAGCCGGAGGTAATTTCATCCTGCAGGACTTAGTCTCCCAGTTGCGTATCCCTACGCATAGATGGGAGGTCCCGTTACGAATTACCTCTATCCAGGGAACACTTCTTCCAGGACCTGTCCAGATGTCCACAGCACCCATTATGGTCCGCACCAGGGCGATCCATTCAGAGGAGATAGCCTTCCTTGTGTTGGAGAAGGCTGTCCACCTTGTGGTGCTAGGGTTGCCGTGGTTACAGAAACACTCACCCACAATTCAATGGGATACGCTACAGATTGTCAAATGGAGTCCTTTTTGCCTATCTAATTGTATGAAAGTGCCTAAGACACCTGCACTTCCCTTGATGCATGCGGCCGTGGGTCCTCCTGCACCTTATGAGGACTTTACGGATGTATTCTCCAAGACCAAGGCGGAGATCCTTCCACAGCATCGTCCGTATGACTGTGCTATAGACTTGCTACCTGGTACTATGCCCCCCCGAGGAAGGGTTTATCCCTTGTCCATACCTGAGACCCGGGCCATGTCCGAGTACATTGCGGAGAATCTGGCCAAGGGCTTATCTGCCCGTGCAAGTCGCCTGCAGGGGCAGGTTTCTTTTTTGTCAGCAAGAAAGACGGCTCACTGAGGCCGTGCATAGACTATCGAGGCCTAAATTCTATTACCAAGCGAGACCGCTACCCGCTCCCGTTAATCCCGGAGCTCCTTGATCGGCTTCAAGGAGTGAAGATTTTCACAAAGTTGGACTTGCGTGGAGCATACAATTTAGTCAGATTCCGTCCCGGAGATGAGTGGAAAACCGCGTTTAATACCTGAGATGGACATTACGAGTACCTCGTAATGCCTTTCGGCTTATATAATGCCCCGGCGGTGTTTCCAGCACCTGATGAATGAGGTGTTGCGGGACCTTCTGAACACCTGTGTAATTGGTTACCCTTGACGATGTGTTAATCTACTCCCGGATCTGTCATCACACCGTCAGCATTCTGTCAAGTGCTCCGGATACTTAGGGAGCATGGTCTGTACGCGAAGCTGGAAAAATGTAGCTTTGAGAAGACGTCCCTGCCATTCCTAGGCTACATAGTCTCTGCAGCTGGCTTTCGAATGGATCCCTGAGAAAGTGGTGGCTATTGGCCCCGGCCAAGGGGTCTTAAGCGTTGCAATGCTTCCTCAGCTTTTTCCAATTTCTACCATCACTTTATTCCCAATTACTCCCGTATTGTGGGTCTGTTAACTGCCCTCACCTGAAAGGGGGCTAACGCGGTGCATTGGCCTGCTTCTGCCTGTCAAGCCTTTGAGGCCCTTAAAGAAGCCTTCTTGTTAGACACCTGCCTTCGCCATCCGGATCCCAGCCGGCCCTTCGTGGTGGAAGTTGATGCCTCCAACGTGGCCATGGGGGCCGTCCTGAGTCAGTACTCTGATTCTGGACAGCTGTTGCCCTGTTCATATTTCTCAAGGAAATTCTCCCTGGCAGAGAGCAACTACTGTGTTGGTGACAAAGAGTTGCTAGCCGTGAAACTTGCCCTGGAGGAATGGAGACAGTGGTTGGAAGGAGCCAACCATCTGGTTACGATTTACACCGATCACAAAAACCTAGCATATTTGAAGCAAGCCCAACGCCTGAATCCAAGACAAGCCCGGTGGTTGCTGTTTTTTGACCGGTTTGACTTTATGTTACGCTACCGACCCGGCTCGAAGAACGTTCGAGCTGACGCGCTCTCACACTCCTCTGAGGTCAAAGAGACTCCTGATACACCCCAATATATCTTGGACCCTGAGAAAGTAAGTCTTGCTGTAACCTCAGTGTCCTCCCAAGGGAAGACTGTCGTTCCACGTCACTCCCAGAGAGCAGTTCTCGCTTGGGCCCATGACTCCCTCACTGGGGACCATGCTGGTTTTAAAGGGACTTTAGACTTGTTAAACCGTTTCTACTGGTGGCCAATGGTGAGACAAGACATTCAAGCTTTTGTGGGCTCATGCCCTACCCTTGATGTTCAAAAGCCGCACATCGGGAAGCCCAGGGGCCTGTTGCGGCCATTGCCCATCCCGGTGGAACCTTGGACACACATCTCCACCGATTTCGTCGTGGACCTTCCTGCCTCAGGAGGTAATTCGGTCATTTGAGTAACCGAGTAACCTTCTGCACCTGACCTGGCCGGCCTGTTCACCCAACATATCTTTAGACTTCACGGTCTCCTGCTGGATATAGTCTCCAATCGAGGACCACAGTTTACAGCTTGTTATTGGAAAGCCTTATGCAAACGCTTCAATATGCAACTTAGTCTTTCGTCAGCGTTCCATCCTCAAAGTAATAGGCAAACGGAACAAACCAATCGAACCTTGAAGACTTTTCTTTGTGCCTTCATGAACGAACGACAAGATAATTGGGTTAAGCTACTCCCATGGGTGGAGTTCTCGTATAATAATCACCCACATGCTGCTACTGGAAGTTCGCCGTTCCTCATTGTTTATGGGAAGCAACTTTGTCCGCCCGTACCTTCGCCTGAACCTAGTGCACGCCCGGCAGTGCAACTCTCAGCTCGCCAGCTTCGTTCCTTGTGGATCTCTACTCAGGAAAAGATCCGTAAAGCCGCCCTGTCTGCCAAGAAGTGGACAGATAAGCATCGTCAGCCAGCACCCATCTTCCTCGCAGGAGACTGTGTCTGGCTTAGCACCAGAAATCTACAGCTACGTATTCCGTCTAGAAGACTAGCTCCAAAATTCTGTGGGCCTTTTCGAGTCGCCGAATGAGTGGGAGCAATCTCATACCGTCTGCGCCTTTCCTCCTCCATGCACATACATGACGTGTTCCATGTGTCATTGCTGAAGCCTCTTGTGTTATCCAGGTACCACTCCCGGGCTCCTGAACCATCGGATCCTTCAGTACCGGACGAGGTCACGTATCAAGTGCGTGAAGTTTTGGATGTCCGGTTTCATCAACGCTGATGGGAATACTTGCTTGCCTGGGAGAGTTGCGGACCCGAGGATAATTCTTGGGAACCAGCCCGTAACATCCTCGACAAGGACTTATTACAACAGTTCCATCTGGACCACCCAAGTAAACCCGGGCCGGCTAAGAGGGGGCGTAAGAGGGGAGGTACTGTTGCGGTTCTGGCCGCGAGCACCGCGGCCAGGCCCTTACCTCTGGGCTCCCGGACCTGCTCCCGCCTCCAGAGGCCTGGTTTGCGGCCTGTTTGGCAGCGTCCCCGCTGGGGCTGCGCTGCTGCAAAGTCTCCCTTCGACGCCCGGCTCCTAGGTGCGCGCGTGCGCCACTTGTGCGCTTTTCTAGGCCGTTTCCCCCCAGTGGTGACTCCGCCCAACTCCTGACGTCAGATGCTGCGGCCTTCATAAGCCGGCCGCGGCCATCCAGTCTTTGCCTTGCAACGGGTTAGCCTCCCGGTTTCCTGTTGCGCTGTGCTCCGGAGTGACTCGCTTTGCTTCGTCGCTCCATTCCTGCTACAGTACCTGCCTGGTTCCTGCCTGCCTGCCAGCTACAGTTCCTGCCTGGTTCCAGTACCCGAATCCTGCTACAGTTCTTGCCTGGTTCCAGTACCCAAATCCTGCTACAGTTCCTGCCTGGTTCCAGAACCCAAGCCCAGTTACAGTATTGATACTGTCCTAGTCTGGTTCCAGTTACCTGTCCTGATCCACAACCCGCCTAAGTCCCAGCGGCCAGGCCCCTACGGGCTCCTCCCGAGGGGGCTTCAGCTTCCAAGGGTGAAGCCACCTAAGTCCCAGCGGTTGAGCTCCAGCTTCCAGCTTCCAGGGTAAAGAGCATCTACGTCCTGCCTGAACATCTGCCTCCCGGCCTGCTATTCATTAGAGACATTGACCACCTTTCCCAGTCTCCAGCAGGTCGGCCCAAGGGTCCACTAAACAGAGACTCCCACAACATATAATGCATGTATGTTATAAAATGTCTGTGTCCCCAGGACTGGGCCAACAAACATGTGCACATGTGAGCCTGTGCACCACATTGAAAGTTACTGTCCCTGTACATATGTCTCTTTTTATGCGAAAATGTAATTTGTTCTACTGTATAAGAAGTTATAAATATGATCCTCATACTCTTAACATAGGATTTCTGTTGTGAGAGAAAGGGGCTTTATTAAACATTATCTATTATCTTCATGCAGTAAAAGCAAACAACAGAAAATATGAAAATCATATTTCAATCCTTTAAATTCTTAGTTGTTTAATAATATGTGTGGACTGTTTCATTGGATTTTTTTTTAAAGAACAGATGTATATTTGCATAATGTGAAGATTTAGTTAGAATTATGAAAAGAAAATCACATTTTTGTTTTACAATGCTTCTAATATATGTATGGATTACATAAAGCAATCCAAAACAAGCATATAATTTACATGTTATTCTTAACTTGTTATTTTCACTTAGAGGTCCCAGATGCATTTATGAATGCTCAGAATTATATCTAATTTCCCAATGCTAATACAGTATGCCTTCTCCCTTGCATATCTCAAATATTCCTCTCACATCTTTTAGAAAGGAATCCGCACTGTTTAAAATATTGTTCTTTGCAGGTCCTCAACCAAAAGCCCCCACTTTCCTCTGTAAGATCTTTCAGGAGTAATTATATAACTAAATGCAGACAACTCAAACTATTTTGTATTATGATGTTAATATACTGATGGATAAATGCTGCATTGTAAATGACTGATAAGGCCGCTTTGTTTTTACAATGTGTCTCTGGTCAATAGAAGACCAGAATGGCATCACATGCAGCCTATTTCTGAGTGCCTTGTCATGATGAACCCAAGTGAGACAAAATGTTCTGCATGTGTAGCCATCCGAAAATTACTGCTTCCAGATTCCAAATGTAATGATGTCTGCCTGTTACAAATTATCGGGTTACCACCAAGGACCTACAATGGATATTTGCTAGGGATAGGAGAACCCTTTCTGGCCTGTTTATGAATCCAGCTTCAGGTGTGAAAGTACTTTTATTCAGAGTTTCTCTGTTTTCGCTTTCATTCTGGCTCTGTTTTTTAAATTTTCTTGAGGCAGAGATAGTTCAAAGTTAAATAAAGATTTACATTCATATTATTCATTTTTTGAAAGATAGATAGATAGATAGATATAGATATATAAATATATACCCATGACTTGCTAAATTATTCAAGCCCCTAAAAAAGTCAGCAGATTTGTTTGGCTTGCAAATTACACGGTATGTATGTTGCAAACCAGTATGCTCTTAAAGTAAATTTTCAAAGTCACAATTCATTATTCCTCTTCATTTTTTGTAAAATAAAATTAAAAACTGAAAAATGCTGTTTGCACAAGTATTTAATCCCTTCAGATCAGGACTTGTTAGAACCACCTTTCAAGGCAATAACAGTTTTAAGTCTGTTGGGGTAAGTTTCTAGCAGCTTTGCACACTGGGAGTGATTTTTGCCCATTCTTCCTCATAGGTTTGCTCCAGGTTATTCAGTTTGGTTGGATGATGCTTATGGATTGCATTTTCAAATAAGGCCACAGATTCTTCATTGAATTGAGACCTGGACTTTGACTTGGCCACTGTAGAACATTCACCTTTTTGTTGTTCTACCACTCCTTTGTTGTTTGGCCTTGTACTTGGCTCTGCTAAAAGATTAATTTTATCCCAAGTTTTAGTTTTTTAGCAGACTGGAGCAAGTTGTCTTGCAGTATCTCCTTGTATGTTGCACCACCTAGCTCTCCTGTCTAGCTGCCAACCCTCCAGCATCTGTCTTTTGGCTGATAGAGTATTTGCAGAGGTATGGGACTCATCCATTGACCGAGTGTGCAGCAATGCCCACCGTCACAAAAGCAGAAAATCAGGACAAGTAACAGGCTGAGGGTAGCTCAGCGATGTGGGAAATTGTTTCTAGATAAAGCAGCCCTTACTATTTTCCTGGAAAAGCACCCCACAATCATGAGAGAAACCATGTATCAATTGTGATAATAACCTTTACATTTGGCAAACTCATTCTACAAGGCAATCTAAATTCCACCCTGCACCACTCTTTGTGCCACTCAACCTTGCTTCCACTTGGAGTTTCCTTTATCTGTGTGCCTTCCTGTCATACCCCAGAGTTAACACCTTGCCAGTCTGGAGAACCTGCTTTGCACCTCTCATGATGCTCTGAAACCTTGAAACTCCTCTTTGAGCTGCTTGGTCCCTTTAGCAATCCCTGCCTTGGAGGTTTTCCTGCCATCTTTTCTGCTTTTTTCCTCCTTTATATTGACTTAGGTTGCTTATTCCATTCTTGGTGCCAGTTTGCCACTTGGAATGCCATCAAGGGTTCATAGCACTATTGCTGGTAAGTGGTAACCTCTTTTAGAGCTTTGGGGTGTTCCTGCCATATTTCAACTCTTCTTAGTTTGTTATACTGTGGTGTTTTGTCTCCAGCACCAAGAAGACAGAGGTTTCACTACAGGGTACGGCAGCATCTGTTCGTTTGATTAGTCTTCTTTTCCTCAAACACTCAGCCTGGTTCTCCCACATCGTTGAGAATGATTATACTGGGGTGGATTTTTTTTGCCCAATAAAGCCCTTATTCCAAAGGAGAAAATACTGGCACAAGCAAAAGATGCTCATTCTGAGTGTGATAAGCATCAGTCACCTTCCTAACCAATCTATTTTTCTCTCACACACATCAGTCACCTCCATAAACAATCTCTTTCTCACATACACCAGTTACCTCCCTCACCAATCTCTCTTTCTCTCATATACAGCAGCCATCTCCCTGACCAATCTCTCTTGTCTCATACACACCAGTCATCTCCCTAACCAATGTCTCTTTGTCTCATACACACCAGTTTCTGCACACATCAGTCACTTCCCTGACCAATCTCTTGCTCTGACATATACAATGGTCATCTAACAGTGTGCACTAACCATAAAATTAGGGGGGAAAAAATCCCTACAAACCATTTTAAAAATTAGATCAAGCAAAAAACAACATGAAACCAAAATACAAAATAAAAAAGACTGCACACCCCTAGTGCCTGCCAGACAGACCCAGCTGCAAATACGATTCCATCTTCACAGTCTGATCAAATGTCTGTATGCTTGTTGTCCTCCCTTTAATCCTAAAATGCTCTTGTTTTTTATATCATGCATTCTGCACATATGTAAATAAAACAAGGGATAGTAACTTAAACTGGTGCAAATTGGTACATGTGCATCAGCGCGCGCCCCATGGACGTAGCAATTTTATAAATGTGTGCACATATGCGTGCATGTTATAAAATACATTGTGGGGGCATACCCATATACACCCAAATTTTAAATGGGTTGTGCACCTAGGCACATAAATCTCATTCTACCTGTAAGTCAGGGTATTTTCAAACAGGCACATGTCCACACCATTGCCAGTTTCACCAGTTTGTCCACCAATTCACCCAGTTATGAGCTAGGTCCTCCATACCCCTCCCCCCCCCCCCCCCCCACCCCCCCGGTCTAATAGCCTGCACATTCCCCAGTTACCCCAGACCTTTTAAACTACTCTGAAATGGCAAATTTTTTTGGTAAGTTACACCTGCTCCATAGCAAAAGTAAACTTAGACAGCACTGGAGGCACAAGCACATCTTTTGGCCCTGCCCTAGAATGCCCATGCCTGGCCCAGATCATACCCTGCCCCTTTTTGAAAATAGGGTGAGCACATATAAGCCCAACTTGTGTGTGCAACCCCGAATTGATTGGTGCGCCGGGTTTTTAAAATTCACCTTTAAGCTTTCATGAAACACAGTTTTATTTCTCAAGAAAGTTTTGAAAGAATGAGCCTCTGTTTGAAGGTCAAATGATGCATTCAAAGAAGGTGCTCACAACAGCATGCTTGCAATCTATGTATTAGCATTGTTGTAGCTAGATGATTTGATCGATGCAGCCCACCAGTCTTGTCAAACTGAATTGATTTGATCTTGTTATGCCAGCTTTGTGGTATTATTCTAACAATATGATTGTGAGAATTTACTACTTGCTGCAGTGTTATCACATGTTGTCATCCCTTAAGGGATTCCTCTAATTGATTTGTCAATAGCATCTCAGCATACCTTAAGTCGTCTTTGACAAATAATGCATGTAAAGATAGACGGTAGGCACTGCATTTCAACAGTGACTTTGTATGTGTCTCCTGGGAAAGCATTTTCACCTGACAATTTATGGTTCTCCAATTCTCTGATCTCATTTTGGAACTCAGATCTTATAAGTGGAATTCTATTCCGATGACATCAAATGGCATTAGCATTCTCCAATGAGAGATAGATAGGTTTATTCAATTGCCATTTGCTAGGGCTTCGTGACTCCATGCACTCTTTGCATCTGCTCATTCTCCTGCCATTGCTATATATTAAATTAATGTCTTTGCATTTAAGCACATTATCTAGCAGCCCTGCCTTTTGGGGATGTTTCCTGAAAAAAAAGTTTTGTACTGCAATTTGCATATATTAGCATTCTGCTACTCATTTTCTAAAGCATTTGCTTTTGTCTTCCAAATCACATCCTTTGAAATCAAGGTTTCAATTGTTGATTACTTGAGTACTTTAATTTATTGCTGCATCTCTGCATGCTCCATTTTGCAAGTATTATTCGTTTCTTAAGGGCAGTGAAATCCAATGGTATTCTACAACTGAAAACTAATGAGTAGAAAACAATGCTGCATACTAAGGACACTTTAGATACCTTATGAGGGGTGTTAGATGAATAGAGAGACTTCCATATGAAAATGACACAAATATGGTATTGTATTTAATTGTAATTTCTTCTCGCTGTTGTGTAATGATGTTGATTTCTTAAAAATATTGTCCTTGTTATTAAATTATAAAATTAATAAACATGAAATACAATAAATTTAAAAAACTGTTGTACCATACAGGATTTATATAATTGAGACTAGATATAGTAAGTGGAAACATGCTGGATGCCAAAATATATTTAATAAATTGTACACATTTATTTTTAAACACATTTTGTTAAAATTTGCCATTTCAGTTCAAATGAAACACTTCCCTATCGACTAGCTTTGCTGTGCATTTCTTATTCATTTATTCTGTATGTAAGAGATACTCCATTAGAGCGGTGTTATTCAGGTGATGTCTTTTTTTGGTATTTTATGTAACTATGTATGTTTTATTTTGAAAATCTCCATGATCTTCGTAATGTGCAGTAAATAAATAAATAAGCAGCTTCCTACAGTATATGGGAAGATGAATTTTACAAAAATAGCACTGGATATAAAATGTAGCAATATGCAGGGCCAGAGAATACTTTTTTTGGTTGGGGGTAGTAAACCAACTAACCTCTGCCTCCTCCCCTTAAGAAAAAGATAAAGGCTTGGTAGCCCCAACATAATGCTCCCTCCCCCACAAAAGCACAGTAAGGCTTTCTATCCCACCTCTTATGCTACTTTTCCATCCATGTCTCTTCCCAACCTCTGTCCAGCACCAGTGTCTTGTTTGCCCCCTCTCTGAGGTCATGTGGTAGAAGGCAGTGTCTTGTTGTGAACTGGTAATGCGTTAGAAGATAGGAAACATTGGATAGAACTAAATGGTCAGTTTTCCAAATGGTGGCAGGTGATTAGTGGAGTACCCAAGGGATCGGTACTGGGATCTGTGCTGTTTAATATATTCATAAATGATTTAGAAAAGGGAAGGACGAGCCAGGTGATCAGATTTGTAGAGAACATGAAATTATTCAAAGTTGTTAAAAAAAAACCAAAAAAAACCAACCAGCAGATGTTTCCAAGAAACTGTAAAAGGATACTGTGATACTAGGAGAGGGTGCAACTGAATAGAAGATGAAATTTAATGTGGAACATTGCAAAGTGATTCACGTAGAGAAAATTAATCTCAATTACTGGTAAACAATGCTGGATTCCATATCGGGAGTCAATGTCTAGGAAAAGGACCTTGGAGTCCTTTTGAACAATGCATTGAAATCCACAGCTCTGTGTGCAGCAGCAGTCAAGAAGCAAATAGAATTTTAGGAAAGACTTGAAAAGGAATGGGTATTAAAAAATATATTGTATCAAGCCATGGTGAGATTATATACCTTGTGTGCAGTTCCAGTTGCCCAATCTCAAGGCATAGCAGAACTAGAAAAATTACAGAGGAGGACACAAAAATGCTACAGAGGATGGAGCATCTGTCCTGTGATGAAAGACTATACCGGGCAGGGCTCTTCAGCTTGGAAAAGAGACGACTCGGAGGCGCAGGTTAGAAGTTTATAAAGTCATGAGTAGGGCAGAAGAGTTATTTATCCTTTAAAATGATACTAAAACAAGGGAACACTCCATGAAACTAATAACCAGCAGATGTAAAACAAATTGTAAAACGGACTTTTACACTCAGCGAACAATTGAGTTGCATAATTTGTTGCCAGAGGACATGGTCAAGGTGACTAGCATAGCAGGGTTTAAAAGAGGTTTGGACAAGTTCCTGGAGGAAAAGTCCATGAAATATTACTAGCCAGGTAGATTAGAGAAAGCTATTGCTGTCTATGGGAGTGAGTAACAAGATGAGATCTTCCTGCTACTTGGACAGGCGACTGTCAGAGACAAGAGCCTAATGGACCTTTTGTCTAATCCAGCATGGCATTTCATATGTTCTTATCATTTATTTGTGATGTATGTCAATGTTTCTGCAAGTTCTTTAGAAAAACACATATACAGATATCGGACACATGAAAGCACGCACAGAAAAATAGTTGAATTAGTGCAAGTTTGAAACGTTGTAAAACACATCTCCCTCCCCATTCCACACACATTGGAAGGACTTTAACCTTAAATACTAAAACATTCACACGGTTCATTTCGTTTATTTGACTCAGTGATTCAGATCATTCAGTTTGGGGGCAAAAAAAATAAATTTGAATTTTCACATCATTTGGAAGGAGAGAAGTGCAGAGGTCACCGCAAGCAGTCCAGGGATTGACTTCCACAGCCCCAGCTTCCAGAGGCCCCGCACCCTTTGCAGTGGGGAGGACCGGAAGACTCATCTGCATACTGCACCCAGCATCCTCCAGGAGAGGAGTGCAGAGATCACCGCAAGCGATCCAGGGATTGACTTCCACAGCCCCAGCTTCCAGAGGCCCCACACCCTTTGCAGTAGAGGAGGACTGGAAGCGTGCGCCGTTAACCCTTCAATTAACTGAGTAAAGATTAATTTAACGGTGGTTAAAGAGGATTGGTAAGTATAGCTTTCAGAAATTTTAGGACTTATAAAAGTTTAGTGAAAGGTGAAACTGAGGGATATATTCTTTAGAGTTTGTGTGTGTCTGAGGTAATAAGCAAGCCAGAGATAGTTAATTCTAGTATCTATTTTTCTCACCCACTCAACCCTTGATTTTTAGGCATGAGGCACTTTCTCATTAAAAATCAATCAGGGTCTTATCTAAATCATACCATTGTACCAGCCCTTATTGAAAGTTTAATCATCCCCTTGTAGGACATTAGCTGATTAATTAGTAATTTCACCTGTAAATTTAAATTACTCTCATTCCAACTCCCTTAGTATCCTAAACTTAACTAAGAACTCAGTAAAACTAAGATGAAGGCAGCAGTCCAGCAGCAAGAGGGGGGCTTTCCAGTCTTTTGAACTGAGTGTCACATGTATGATTTTTTTACCCACTGGTATGTGTGCACTCGGTGCAAAGAGCTCCTAGCTCTCAGGGAACAAGTTTGATCTCTGGAGACTTGGAGGAGCTGAGGCAGACAGAGAGGTACATTGATGAGACCTTCAGGGACATAGTAGCCAAATCCCAAATCCAGTCTGGCAGCCCCAGTGCTGCCTTGGATCAGAAAGGTCTCCCAGTAGGAGAACATCACCCTGGTGTAGCAGTAAGTGATCCTGTAGAGGACCTCCTCTCCAGGAGATGTATTGTCATCTCACACTGAAGACAAGTCTCCCAGGGCTACTGCCCAGGAAGGAAGGGTTAGGCCACCCATCATAGTTGGGGATTCAATTATTAGAAATGTAGATAGCAGAGTGGCTGGTGGATGTGAGGGACTGCCTGGTAACTTGCCTGCCTGGTGCGCAGGTGGCAGACCTCACGTGTCACCTAGATAGGATTATAGACAGTGCTGGGGAGGAGCCGGCTGTCGTGGTACATGTGGGCACCAACGACATAGGAAAATGTGGGACAAAGGTTCTGGAAGCCAAATTTAGGATTTTAAGTAGGAAGCTGAAATCCAGAACCTCCAGGGTGGCATTCTCTGAAATGCTTCCTGTTCCACGTGCAGGTCCCCAGAGGCAGGCAGAGCTCCAGAGTTTCAATGTGTTGATGAGACAATTGTGCAGGGAAGAGGGATTCAGTTTTGTAAGGAACTGGGGAACCTTTTGGGGAAGGGGGAGACTTTTCCGAAAGGATGGGCTTCACCTTAACCAGAGTGAAACCAAGCTGCTGGCACTAACTTTCAAAAAGGAGATAGAGCAGCTTTTAAACTAGAACAAGGGGAAAAGCTGACAGTCACTCAACAGTGCATGGTTCAGAGAAATGTATCCTTGAAGGATACTAATGAAACAGGAGAGTTAGGGCATCCCAAAAGAAAGGTTCCAATAAAAGCAAACGTAGTCCATGTGCCTATACGTAAAAAATCACCGAAGCTAACGATTTCCAAATGATCCCTAACAACTGAAAAACAGGTTGTTAATACAAACAAAAAAAACACTTTGACATGTCTGTATGCCAATGCCAGAAGTCTAAGAAGTAAGATGGGAGAGTTAGGGTGTATAGCAGCAAATGATGAGAATGACATAATTGGCATCACAGAGACTTGGTGGAAGGAGGATAACCAATGGCACAGTGCTATATCAGGGTACAAATTATATCGCAATGATACAGAGGATCAATTTGGTGGGGGTGCGGCACTTTATGTCCGGGAGGGTATAGTGTCCAACAGGATAAAGGTCATACAAGAGACTAAATGCTCAGTAGAATCTATATGGGTAGAAATCCCATGGGTAAGAGTATAGTGATAGGATTATACTACTGTCCACCTGGACAAAATGGTAAGTCAGATGATTAAATGCTAAGAGAAATCAGGGAAGCTAACCAATTTGGCAGTGCAATAATAATGGGAGATTTCAATTACCCCAATATTGACTGGGTAAATGTAACATCAGGACTTGCTAGAGACATAAAGTTCCTGTATGTAATAAATGACTGCTTCAAGGAGCAATTGGTTCAGGAACCAACAAGAGAGGGAGCTAGTTTAGATTTAATTCTTAGTGGAACACAGGATTTGGTGAGAGAGGTAACGGTGGTGGGGCCACTTGGCAACAGTGATCATAACATGATTAAATTTAAACTAATAACTGGAAGGGGGACAATAAATAAATCTGAGGCTCTAACACTAAATTTTAAAAAGGGAAACTTTGATAAAATGAGGAAAATAGAAAAAAATTGAAAGGTGCAGCTGCAAAGGTTAAAAGTGTTCAACAGGCATGGACATTGTTTAAAAATGAAATCCTAGAGGCGCAGTCCATATGTATTGCACACATTATGAAAGGTGGAAGGAAGGCAAAATGATTACCGTCACGGTTAAAAGGTGAGGTGAAAAAGGCTATTTTAACAAAAAAAAAAAAAAATCCTTCAAAAATTGGAAGAAGTATCCATCTGAAGAAAATAGGATAAAACATAAGCATTGTCAAGTGTAAAACATTGATAAGACAGGCGAAGAGAGAATTTGAAATGAAGTTGGCCACAGAAGCAAAAACTCATAATAAAAATTATATCCGAAGCAAGAAACCTGTGAGGGAGTCGGCTGGATCATTAGATGAATGCAATTAATTAAATTAGGGAAGATAAGGCCATTGCAGAAAGACTAAATGAATTCTTTGCTTCCGTGTTTAATAATACCAGTTCCATAGATGGTTTTCAGGGGTGATGAGTCAGACGAACTGAATGAAATCACTGTGAACCTGGAAGATGTAGTAGGCCAGATTGACAAACTATAGAGTAGCAAATCACCTGGACCAGATGGTATGCATCCTAGGGTACTGAAGGAACTAAAAAATGAAATTTCTGATCTATTAGTTAAAATTTGTAACCTATCATTAAAATCATCCATTGTACCTGAAGACTGGAGGGTGGCCAATGTAACCCCAATATTTAAAAAAGGCTCCAGGGGTGAACCAGGTAACTATAGACCAGTGAGCCTGACTTCAGTGCCGGGAAAAATAGTGGAAACTATTCTCAAGATCAAAATATTAACTCTGTTAAACATTGAAACTTTGTAAACCGTTGTGATGGCGAAACCGAATGATGGTATATAAAACTCGATAAATAAAATAAATAAATAAAATCGTAGAACATATTGAAAGACATGGTTTAATGGAACACAGTCAACATGGATTTATCCAAGGGAAGTCTTGCTTAACAAATCTGCTTCATTATTTTGAAGGGGTTAATAAACATTTGGATAAAGGTGAACCAGTAGATGTAGTGTATTTGAATTTTCAGAAGGCGTTTGACAAAGTCCCTCATGAGAGGCTTCTAAGAAAACTAAAAAGTCATTGAATAGGAGGCGATGTCCTTTCGTGGATTACAAACTGGTTAAAAGACAGGAAACAGAGAGTAGGATTAAATGGTCAATTTTCTCAGTGGAAAAGGATAAACTGTGTAGTGTCTCAGGGATCTGTACTTGGACCGGTGCTTTTCAATGTATATATAAATGATCTGGAAAGGAATACGATGAGTGAGGTTATCAAATTTACGGATGATACAAAATTATTCAAAGTACTTAAATCACAAGCGAATTGTGATACATTATAGGAGGACCTTGCAAGACTGGAAGACTGGGCATCCAAATGGCAGATGAAATTTAACATGGACAAGTGCAAGGTGTTGCATATAGGGAAAAATAACCTTTGCTGTAGTTACACGATGTTAGGTTCCATATTAGGAGCTACCACCCAGGAAAAATATCTAGGCATCATCGTGGATAATACTTTAAAATTGTCAGCTCAGTATGCTGCAGCAGTCAAAAAAGCTAACAGAATGTTAGGAATTATTAGGAAGGGAATGGTTAATAAAACGGAAAATGTCATAATGCCTCTATTTCGCTCCATGGTGAGACCGCACCTTGAATTCTGTGTACAATTCTGGTTGCCGCATTTCAAAAAAGATATTGTTGCGATGTAGAAGATACAGAGAAGGGCAACTAAAATGACAAAGGGGATGGAACAGCTCCCCTATGAGGAAAGGCTGAAGAGGTTAGGGCTGTTCAGCTTGGAGAAGAGGCGGCTGAGGGGGGATATGATAGAGGTCTTTAAGATCATGAGAGGTCTTGAATGAGTAGATGTGAATCGGTTATTTACACTTTCGAATAATAGAAGGATTAGGGGGCATTCCATGAAGTTAACAAGTAGCACATTTAAGACTAATCAGAGAAAATTCTTTTTCACTCAATGCACAATAAAGCTCTGAAATTTGTTCTCAGAGGATTTGGTTAGTGCAGTTAGTGTAGCTGGGTTCAAAAATGGTTTGGAGAAGTTCTTGGAGGAGAAGTCCATTAACTACTATTAATCAAGTTTCCTTAGGGAATAGCCACTGCTATCAATTGCATCAGTAGCATGGGATCTTCTTAGTGTTTGAGTAATTACCAGGTTCTTGTGGCCTGGTTAGTCCTCTGTTGGAAACAGGATGCTGGGCTTGATGGACCCTTGGTCTGACCCAGCATAGCAATTTCTTATGTTCTTATGTTCTTATAACGGGCTGAAACATGCGGGCTTATTATCCAGGATCACTGAAACTTACAGGAAAGCATTAGCAAGAGAGAGGAAAACCCTCCAAAATTCCAAGGGAAAGGCAAAGCGCCACCAAGGTTGGAATGAATGAGCCGAAGGCACCATGACAGTTCAAAGGAGAGCCAAGCAGAGGTATCAGCTCCCAAAGGCACTGTGAGAGGAGCAAAACAGCACCAACAGTGGCAAGAATACCACAAGGCTCCAACAGGCAAAGTCACCCACAATGGTGTCACGAAGACCCCAAAGTAACAAAGACTCTCAAAGGACACCAGTAACAGTAATATGAATATCCCAAGGTACGAAAAGAAGGGTAAACAGTACCAAAGCAAAGCAGTACTGTGATATAACCCTACCACTCTCTTTCTCTCTCTCACCCCTTCTCATTCAGACCCAACCACACTATTTATCATCTCCTCTCTCTGCTATGCCCAATTTCACCCTTGCTCTCTTGGTCTGCCTCCCCCCTCCCCCATGCTAATCAATAGGCTGCTTTGCCTCTCTACCCTTCCCTCCCCCATAGCCTAAGCCTGTCTCTCCCCAGCCCCCAGCACTCTAATATCTTCCCCATCTTCTTTACCCAAGGCCCAACACTACAGCCTATAACCATTTCAACTTTGAAATTTTGACTGCCACAGGCTCTGTCCTGCCCAACAAAGTCAGTTCTGCTGTTTTCTTCTTTCTTCCTTTCTGCATGAGCAATACCACCTCCTCCTTTTGGTTCATGTAGACCAATTCAGCCACCCCCACCTCCTTTTTCCAGCCAGCAAAGGATTGTTTCCTCCTTCTTCTGTCTTGTGCTACTAAGGAATTAGTTGGTGGGAGCAGGAGCTTGCCATCCATGAATTGAACTTTCCAATCTTGCATACCTCCAGATAGGCTTCAGCATAATCCCATGGGTATGTATAACCCTGATTGAGAGCTACATCTTCATCTGAAACAAATGCCAGCACATCAGTAAGACATTATGGGGTAGATTTTAAAACATACGTCCATGTGCACGTGGTTCCTGGCATATGGGTGCACCAATTTTATAACATGTATGCGCCAGCACATGCATGTTATAAAATCCATTATAAAATCCACACATGCATTGTGGGCGATGTGCGCAGGGGTGTGTGTGTGTGTGTGTGTGTGTGAATTTTTGCAAAGTCCACACGGCAACACAATCGGGCTTTCCCCAGTTCCCTTCCAATCCGCTCCAATTAAGGAGCAAACTGGGAGGGAACTTCCCTAACCCTGAGCCTGACCTTCCTTCCCCTTCCTTTCTCCTCCGTAACCACTAAAGCTAACCTATCTTGCCTGAATTTTTGTATTTTATTACTTGCTGCTCTTTGGGAGCAGAAGTAATTTACGTGTGCCGGCCAGCCTCTGTCCCACCTCAACCTGCCCCTCCCTGCCCAGAACATGCCCCCCCGGCCCGCCCCTATCTCAAGGCCTGGCACTTGTGCGCATATCACCACTTATGTGCATGGCTGGGCCCTTTTGAAAATGCGCGCAGTGCGGGCAGGGCCCAGTCACACGCATAAGTGGTGATTTTTACGCATGTGGCCGATTTAAACTTCAGCCGAATGTCTCCAGTCTCAGCCTTATCTATATTTCTTAGATAGCTTTAAAACCAGAGGAAAGAAGGAAATGGGAACTGCATTATATTTATCTATGAGCTTAACCAATTATAATAATTATAATAGTAAAATAAGGAAAAACTAAGATATCAGATTTTTAACTCATTCTGGATCTATAAATGCTTCTTTCATTTATACTTTTCAGTCTAATATGAAACAAAGAACAGAAAAACATAGAAATGAGGGCAGAAAAAGACCAAATGATCCGCCCAGTCTGCCCAGCAAGCCCATGCCAGTATCTGCCGCACCATGCAGGTTACCCTCATGCTTATCAGTTTCCCAGACCATAAAGTCAGGGCCCTCGGATATTGTCCAAATCCAGTTTTCCATAACCCCTGTCATGGAGACAGAGAGTAATGAAGGAGCCACATCAGAAATATCAGGCTTAATGATTAAGGGTAGTAAAAGCCACATCAGTAAGTTACCCCCATGTTTTTGGTCCCCAAACCATAAAATTTGGGGCCCTCGTTGGTTGTTGTCTGAATCCATTTCCCCTTTTCCCACTGCCATTGAAGTAGGGAACAATGATGGAGTTGTACTAAGACTTGATACTGTTATTTGTTAAGGGTAGCAACTGCCACACCAGCAAGTTACCCCCATGCATTCTTTTTTTTTTATAATTCCAACCTCTAGCCTTTAGGAATCCACAGTATTTATCCCATGCCCCTTTTGAATTCCTTGACTGTTTTTGTTTTCATCACCTCTTCCAGAAGGGCATTCTAGGCATCCACCACCCTCTCCGTGAAGAAATATTTCCTGACATTGGTTCTGAGTCATCCTCTCTGGAGTTTCATTTCATGACCTCTAGTTCTATTGATTTCTTTCCAACAGAATAGGTTTGACGATTGTGCATCGTTAAAACCTTTCAGATATCTGAAAGAAAAAGTGGCCTATGTGATCTGAAAAACTCATGTACTACAGCGTTTGGTTTTTCTGCTGTCTAATAAATAGAGATGAGCTTCGTTTTTCTGGCTTGGGTCGGGTTTCAGTTCGGGCGCTTCGTGGGAAAACTTGTTTTCCCACGAATCGTTTTTTGCCAAAAACGAAACTGGAACCCGAACCTGAAACTGGAAAAACGAATTTAAAAAAAACCCACACGAATCGGGGAAAAAAACCCACCCCAACCCTTACATTTTACTTTCTTACACCCCCCCCCCCCCACCATCCCGATCCCTTCCCAAGACTTACTAAAAGTCCCTGGTAGTCTAGCGGGATCCCGCGAGCGATCTCTCCCTCCATGCCGTTAGGCTGTCGGGCCTGCTATGACTCAAAATGGTGTAGATAGCCTTGCCCTTACGATGTCACAGGGGCTACCGGTGCCATTGGTCAGCCCCTGTCACATGGTAGGAACATGTGACAGGTGAGCTGACCAATGGCACCGGTAGCCCCTGTGACATCGTAAGGGCAAGGCTATCGGCACCATTTTGAGTCATAGCAGGCCAGACAGCATGGAGGGAGAGATCGCTTGTGGGACCCCACTGGACCACCAGGTACTTTTAGTAAGTCTTGGGGAGGGATCAGGATGGTGGGGGGGTGTAAGAAAGTAAACTTTAAGGGTTGGGGTGGGTTTTTTTGGTTTTTTTTAATAAATGTGCCCCTCCCCCTGCACTATCCCGAAAAACAAATTTTTCCTGAAGCTCGGGAAAAATCTGTTTCGTGGTTCAGGTCCCCTCGAACCACAACGAATTAGGCAATTTCGTTGAAATTGCCTAATTTGTAATAAACGAATGCACATCTCTACTAATAAATGGTATCACAATCTGCTTTCTATTATGACTAGATGCTTCTTATTTCTATAGTACGTATAAAAGCTGACTCATTGCACAGGGAGGGGAATTTTCAAAAACTTTTGCAAGGTGAAACATTTTTTTTCTAAAATTATCTACCAGGTATGTGGGTAAACTTACATGTGTATGTCATGTTTGCTTGGACTGAGAGGAAGCATTCCTGGGAGCAGAATTGGAGAGGGGTTTGCACTTGGATTTTTAAAAATATGCATGGAAATTTTCACAGAAAATTTGTGCAAACATTTTCTGCAGGTAGATTTGGTGGGATAATTTTCAAAGCAGATTTCTAAGCACAAATATATTTTAAGCCCTCTGGGGACAGGAAAATACCCTCACTACCTGAATATAATGGGGCAGATTTTAAAAGCCCTACGCGTGCCTATTTTCAAAAGGCCCGGCGGCGTGCGTAAAGCCCTGGGACACGTGTAAGTCCTGGGGCTTGAAAAAATGGGTGATCCGGGCTGGGGCGCCGTGGCCAGAGGCCTCTGCAAGGCCGCTGGGCCAGGGGATCGCTCGCCGGCAGTTGGCCAGCGAGCGTGACTTGTGAAATAAAGGTACAGGGGGGGCTTCGGGCTGGGGGGCCGGACAGCTAGGGGAAGGGAGGGGAAGGTGGGGGAGGGAAGGGGAAAGCCAGCTGGTCTTCCCAAGGGCTCGGCGCGTGCAAGGTGCACTAGTGTGCACCCCCTTGTGTGCGCCGACCCCTGATTTTATAACATGCGCGCACAGCCATGCGCATTTTAGAAAATCTGGCGTACATTTTAAAATCTGCCCCAATCTGTTTTGAAGTGGCTGCCCAGTCATGAAAGATGGATAAAAGGTGCATATTTGCCTGCCAGCTTATCATGAAGTTACTGAATTACTCCCTAATAATGAAATCACTGAAACTAACAGGACATTTGTTACGCATGCCAGCTGTGGCAAACCCGCGGCCTGGTCCCCTCACCTCTCAGATGAATCCAGTGCCTGGTTCCTTATCCCTGGTGGCAGTGGGCTGCCAGCTCTGTTCTCAGGCTGCCCCGGTGCCTTCAGCTCAGCTGCAGATCCCTGTGCTCCGCGTCGGGCCTCTCCACGTGGCCCACGGAGAGACGTCGCCACTCAACGCCGCGCCCCTCCATAGGTGCACATGCTTCATTGAGTCTTAACTAGGGCCCACGGCAGGATGATGTCAGTGGAGCTCCGGTACTTAAGGGCGGGCTCCGCTCCTAAGGATTGTCTTTGCAACAGGTCTCCACGCTGGTTGTGTACTCGTTGCCTCCTGGTGATTCTCCTTTGTTCCTGGTTCCTGATCCTGGCTGACTCCTGTTCCTGATTTCCTTGTTCCTGTGTTTCTAATTCCTAACCTACTCTTGGATTGCCTTCTCGGATTATGACCTCTGCTTTTCCTGACCATGCCGTTGACTCTCTCCAAGCCCGGACCTCTGCTTTGCCTGACCACGCCGTTGACTGTCTCCAAGCCTGGACCTCTGCTTTGCGTGACCATGCTGTTGACTCCAAGCCCGGACCTCTGCTTTGCTTGTCCACACCATTGACTTCTCCAAGCCCGGACTTCCGCTTTGCCTGACCACGCCGTTGACTCTCTCCAAGCTCAGACCTCTGCTTTGCCTGACCATGCCATTGACTCTCTCCAAGCCCAGACCTCTGCATTGCCTGACTACTCTATTGCCTCTCTCCAAGCCCGGACCTCTGAATTGCCTGACTATGCTCTTGACTCTCTCCTCGTCCAGACCTCAGTCTTGCTTGCCACTGCAGATTACTGCCGGCCCTGACCCCAGCTTGCCCTACGATGCCTCTTCAGTCTACGTCCTGGACTTGGCCTATTCAGGTTTTGGCCTGTTCTTGCTCGGGCACCCCCTGTCTGACTTTGGTTCTATTGGCGCCCGGGACTCTGCCTCATCCAGTACAGACTACTTCTCTTCACTGTTGCTGCCTCTGGGCTGACCTCTCGAACTTTCCATCGACGATGACATACGGAGGCCCACCTAAGTCCAGCCGGCCCTGATATCCAAAGGCTCAACCCGTGGGAAAGGAGGGCTGGTATTGGTGAAGCACCAGCCAGTCTCCATCCTTCAGCCCACTCCACCTGCCAACGATGGGGACCCATAGGATCCCTCCTTTCGGTAGCATCAACCCTACCTTGGCCCAAGGGTCCATCTCCGGCGCAACATCATTTTTTAGAGCTATTATTTTTATTTCTAATGGGGAGTGGGCCCCCAAATTTTTCAAACTTATTATCATGCATGCAATGCGCAGGTCAAATTAAGGGGCAGAAAGTCACCATTCAGCAGAGGAGCTATGACGTGGCAGGAGTAAGTTAGGATCTACTCTCTTCCTCCTCTTGCTACTTCCTCATTCCTGAGAGAAGAAGAATAGGTATAGGGAGGCAGAGGCGGTCTTGCACATTGAAGGGGAAGGGTTAGAGACTTCCACAGATGAGAGAGGACTAAAGGGATCTTGAGTGTCGAGGAGACCGAGGCCTTTTGTGTGTCATAGGGTGCTTGCCTTTGGGAAGGGATGGGGTGTCTTATGTGTTGAAGGGTGCTTAACTCAAAAGGATTTAGGGGACTTCTGAATGTTGAGAGGGTAGGAGGATTCCAGGGGGTGGGAAGAATATGTGTATTTGGGGCTTAGCCCCGGACACTACTTCCCCCACAATAACACATATTAGATGTAACATAAGTTAGTAGATAGGCTCCAGAAAGTTTTATAGATATGACCTCAAAATACATTTAAGTAATTTCCAGGTTTTTTAACTTGTTTTTGAAAGCTTAACCTATCTGTTTGGTTATAATTCGTTGAATTGTGCTGCTATTTGTATTCAGTAAAACCCATTCGACTCAGCTGTATATTTTCAGTGTGTTTTCTTGTTCAAATTCAACATTTCATGCATGTTGACCTTTTCAAGAAAGCCTTTTTCACTGTGAGTTGTGGGTGGATTAGCAAGGTAAACACATTCAATGCTTTCTATTCAATGAGTTCGGATTTAGAAAGTCATTGTCAATAGGTTAATCCTTCTGTACAGACAGTCTCTTTATCTAAGAGACATCTTATACAAATAATGGTCTTAGTTTTACCAAATGCTAATTTTAGTCTTTCTATCAACTGTCAAAGCATAAATCTCAGGGGAGATATTAAACATTGGTTGTTTGTATTTCATATTTATGGGTATGTCAGGCCAATTTTAAAAAGAGCTTCAGGTTATATACATTCAAGCGTAGGGTATACCTAGATAAAGGCCTAATTTTAAAACTATGAGCATTTTTTGGCATGAACAGCATAAATGTTTTCAGTTTCTTATGTATAACACACAAAAGCAGTCTATGAGGGAGAAAAGCAAAGGGAAACACGTTATTCCATAAGATGTCAGTTGAGCAAAGTACATGTTTTATTTTATCCTGACAAAGTTTCAAGCAAACCAAGAAGAGAACATGGAGCAGTCCATATTCAAAGCCTAGCTGGCTAGGTAAGTTAGCTTGCTAAACTTACCCAGATAACTTTTGAGTTAGCCAGATAAGTTTATCCAGCTAAATTTAGATCTGCTCAATAGCAGGTCTAATTTAGCTGGATAAATCTCAATATCGCTACTTATCCGGCTAACCTCTAGATTCATCAAAATGCTATAATATTGCATGTGGTAAGAGAAAGGGGTGTGTTTAGAATTACTGCACCATAGTGCTTTGTTTAGGAAGTACCACAGTAAATATTTTGGAGAGAGAGAGAGAGAGAGAGAGAATCTATTAGGGCTGCAAAGTAGTCAAGTATTTATATGCCTATATAAGTCAAGTATTTATATGCCTATATAAATCAGAAAAAAATCAGCAGAACCAGAGGTCACGAGCTGAGGCTCCAGGGAGGAAGACTAAGAACCAATATCAGGAAGTATTTCTTCACGGAAAGGGTGGTGGATGCCTGGAATGCCCTTCCGGAGGAAGTGGTGAAGTCTAAAACTGTGAATGACTTCAAAGGGGCATGGGATAAACACTGTGGATCCATCAAGTCTAGAGGGCGTGAATAAAGTGGAGACATTCAAACACTGCACGGAGCGGCAGTAGCCACAGCGGCATTCAAACACTGCACGGAGCGGCAGTAGCCACAGAGGCGTTCACGGAGCGGGATGCCAGTGGCCAGTAGTTGGTGTTCCACCTTCATGGAGCGGAAGGATGGAGGGCTGCTATTTCCAAAAAAAAAATAAAACAAAAAATAAAAACAGGGGTGGGTAAGAGTATGGGGCAAGGGGGTGGCCTGCTTGTTGCAGCGGTTGCTACCCCCAATTGAGCTGGATGTCACTTGGATGCAGATTCAAAGCTGCTCTCTAAATTGGGTGGAGGGGAATTAGGGCTGGAGGGTACTGGAAGCCAATAGTAACAGGTGGGAGAGAGAAAAAGGGAAAAAAATGGATTAAGCGCGTAGCTTGCTGGGCAGACTCGATGGGCCATTTGGTCTTCTTCTGCCGTCATTTCTATGTTTCTATGTTTCTATAGGAGGGCCAGCTAATAGCTCGAGGTGAGGTGGTGGTGGTGGTTTACGGTTTAGGGGCCAGTTTTACATGCAGACAAAGATGTACGAACAGAACAGTACACCTCAGTGATTTGATATTATTTGGAGTGAGGAAAGTCTCACAAAGATGACATTTCTACTATGTTCTCTTGCCCTACCTTGATAGACTCTATAACAGGGTACCATCAAGTAGGTGAGATAACATAGTAGAAATCTCAAGTTTGAGAGACTTTCCACACTCCACATTATGTCAAATCTTCACCGAGGTGTACTGTGCTCTTCGTATGTCTCAGTCTGCATGTAAAACTGGATCCTAAACCCTAAACCACCACCAACACCTCACCTCAAGCTATTAGCTGGCCTTCCAATAGGCATTATAAATAGTTGAAAACAGGGACAGCCTCCCCAGAGGTTCTCTCTCTCTCTCAAACCCAGAAATAGCTGAAAAGCAATTTGCAATCTTTTACACAAATTGCGTTATGGCTGTTTTGGGCTAAACACCAGGCAAAAAGGTGTAGTTATTTCCAGCATTAAAAACATGCAGTAGCATGCATTATGTTATCTCACAATGAAATATTGCTCCTCATTTTTGTTAATCCCATCCCTTCAAAATATTTGCATTTGCAACGTGCAATAATGGGATTACCACATGCGTTATCATGTGCGTTAATGCCATAATGCATTTTGATGAATGAACATAGGAACATAAAAACATAAGAAATTGTCATGCTAGGTCAGACCAAGGGTCCATCAAGCCCAGCATCCTGTTTCCACCAGAGGACAAACCAGGCCAGAAGAACCTGGCAATTACCCAAACTCTAAGAAGATCCCATGCTACTGATGCAATTAATAGCAGTGGGTATTCCCTAAGAAAACTTGATTAATAGCAGTTAATGGACTTCTCCTCCAAGAACTTATCCAACCCTTTTTTGAACCCATCTACACTAACTGCACTAACCACATCCTCTGACAAGTTCCAGAGCTTAATTGTGCATTGAGTGAAAAAGAATTTTCTCCAATTAGTCTTAAATGTGTTACTTGCTAACTTCATGGAATGCCCCCTAGTCCTTCTATTATTTGAAAGTGTAAATAACTGATTCACATCCTCTCGTTGAAGACCTCTCATGATCTTACAGACCTCTATCATATCCCACTCAGCCATCTCTTCTCCAAGCTGAACAGCCCTAACTTCTTCAGCCTTTCCTCATAGGGGAGCTGTTCCATCCCCTTTATCATTTTGGTTGCCCTTCTCTGTACCTTCTCCTATGTTGCGTCGGAGGTAGACCCTTGGGCCAAGGTGGGGTTGACACAACCCATAGGTGAGGACCTATGGGTCCCCACTGTTGGCAGGTGGAATGGGCTGAAGGTAGAGGCCGCTGGAGCTTCACCTATACCAGCCCTCATTCCCCACGGGTTGAGCCTTTGGATGCCGGGGCTGGAAAGACTTAAGTGGGCCTCGAGGTAGATTAGTGAGAGAAGTTGGTTCAGCACAGTCGATAGATGGCATAGTCCTACCCTGGACTGGGCACAGTATTGGAAAGGTGCCAATGGAATGGAGAGTAGCTGGAGGCACTTGAGCAAAGATAGGCCGAAGCCTGATAAGTCCACATCCAGGAAGTAGGCTAGGAAAAGTGTCAATGACAGGCTTGGATCAGGACCGGCAGCAAGCGGAAGTCGTGGCAAGCAATGTAGGATTCTCAATATGGAGGAGTCTATAGCGTAGTCAATCAAGGCAACGGTCTGATCATGGAGAAATCAGGCGTAGTCAGGCGTAGCAGAGGTCTAGGTCTGGAGATAGGCAATAGAGTGGTCGGGCATAGTGGAGGTCTGGGTCTGGAGATAGGCAGTAGAGTAGTCAAGCATAGCAGAGGTCCGGATCTGGAGATAGGGAGTAGTCAGGCATAGCAGAGGTCCAGGTCTGGAGATATGCAGAAGAGTAGTCAGGCGTAGCAGAGGTCTGGGTCTGGAGATATGCAGAAGAGTAGTCAGGTGTAGTAGAGGTCTGGGTCTGGAGATAGGCTGAAGCGTAGTCGAACAAAGCAAAGTCAAAATCCATAGAGTCAGTCCAATACATAGACAAGGCAGGAACGATGAAGACAGGAACCGGGAACAACGAAGGTCAGGAACACGGAATAGAGAGGATTCTCTATCAGCAGCGAGTACTCAAAGTACAAGGAGACCTGTTGCAAAGGCAATGCTATGGAGCGAGGCCTGAGCTTAAATACACTGGAGAGTCTGACATCATCATCTAGGGCCGCAGCCAAGTTCCCGCCACGGGCCCTTCAAAAGAATTAGCGATGTGCACGTGCCTAGGGAGGGGCGCAGCACTAGTGGTGGCATCTCTCCATGGACTATGCAGAGAGGCCCGACGAGCACTGGTATCTTGCCTGACAACACTGGGAACCATGGCAGAGCCGGAGCACCAGGGGCGACCCAAGGTTGGAGACGGCAGCCCACCGCCACTAGCGAGGAGGAATCAGGAGCTGGAGTTCGTGTAATAAGGTGAGGGGGGCCGCGCCACGGGTCTTCCGCGTACGGCATGTGTAACAGACCTCCTCTTGGAGGTCGGAATTTGCCCAGATGGGCACAATGGTAATTCAAGAGGAGAGTTTTGTCCAGGATGTTCTGAGCTGGTTCCCACGAATTCTCTTTGGGTCCGTAACCCTCCCAGGAAAGGAGGTATTCCCACCGGTGGCCCCTATGGCAGATGTCTAGGACTTCATGGACCTTGTACGTCATATCAGTTTCTGCCACCAATGGAGGTGGCTCGGGGGCTTTCCGGGCAGGCCAGGATAAGATACATGGAATGTGTTATATATTCCCAGCGTAGGAGGCAGCTGAAGCTGGTATGTAACAGGTCCAATGTGTCGGGTAACAGAGAAGGGACCAATATATCTAGAAGCGAATCTCTGAGACGGAATTTGAAGTCGGGTATACCAAGTACATAACCAGACTTTCTGGCCAGAGAGGAATTCAGGAGTCGAACGTCGTCGACTGACAGCAGTTCTCTTGGTCCGAGAAGTGGCCTGACTCAAGCGGAGATTTGTCTGCTCCCATAACGTTTTAAGGGCATCCGCAGTAGCCTGTTCCACAGGGGACGGCACTGATAGAGGTATGGGCAGTGGTGGTTGTGGTTGTTTCCCATAGACTACTGAGAATTGTGATGTTCCAGTAGCAGTGGCGATATGAGAGTTGTGAGAAAACTCTGCCCAGGAAAGGAGGTCTGACCAATTATCTTGTCGGTCATTGATATAAGCGCGCAGGAAGGCCTTCAAGGAGTGATTCATTCGCCCAGCTTGCCCATTGGCTTGGGGGTGATAGGCAGTCATTAAGCTGATGTTAATACCAAATTTTCAGCAGAGGGAGCGCCAGTACCTGGCAACAAATTGAGGACCTCAATCAGAAACAATGTGCTTGGGTAAGCCATGCAGTCTAAAAATATGATGGAAGAATAAGCATGCTTGCTCTGGAGCAGATGGTAGGCCCAGAAGTGGGATGAAATGGGCCAATTTTGAAAATCGGTCTATGGTGACTCTATGGTACAAAAACTTAGATTGTAAGCCCTCTGGGGATAGGGAAATACCTACAGTACCTGAATGTAAACCGGTGTGATATCTCAATTGAGATGAATGTCGGTATATAAAAATAATAAATAAATAAATAAATAAATATTATGGTGTGATGCTTTGAAGAAGGCAGATCCACGATGAAATCCATAGACAAGTTGGTCCATGGTTCTTCGGGTGCTGGAAGTGGTTATAAAAGACCCCAAGGTTGACCGACCGGGGGTTTTTGCTGTGCACAGATGTTACAGGAATTGACGTATGCTTTCACGTCAGAGGGCCAACAGAAGAACTGCTGGAGCAGTGCCAAATTTCGTGCTCGTCCTGGATGACCAGAGAATTTGGAATCATGTGCCCAGAGGAGAACTCTTCCTTGGAGTCTTCGGGGCACAACTGTCTTTCCTGCAGGAACTGGATGAGTGGGAGATAAACAAATACAAGCCAGGTCTATTATATGAGTAGGTTCTTCCGGAATGTCCTCGGGCTTGAAGGATCATGATAAGGCATCAGCCCAGAGGTTTTTATCGGCTGTGCGATAGTGGAGTTCGAAATCGAATCTGAAGAAAAACAAGGTCCATCGGGCTTGACGAGCGTTGAGGCGTTGTGCTTGACACAAATGTTCCAGATTCTTATGATCGGTGAACACAGTAAATTTGTGTTGGGCGCCCTCTAGACATGGGCACCACTCTTCAAGAGCCAATTTTATGGCGAGCAGCTCATGATCCCCGATATTGTAATTTTGCTCCGCAGATGAAAATTTGCGGGAATAAAAAGAATAGGGAATTACAATTCCAGAGGTGGTATTTTGACTCAGGACTGCCCCAGCCCCAATGGCGGAGGCATCAACTTCAACCAGGAATGGACGGTTTGGGTCGGGATGATGCAGACAGGACCCCTTCTGGAAGGCTTCCTTCAGGCGATGGAAGGCTGCGATGGCCTCAGGAGACCAATTTCATGTGTCTTGACCCTTACGAGTCAAGGCTGTCAACAGGGTAGCCAGGGTTGAATAGTGTGGGATGAAGTGATGATAGTAGTTGAGGAATCCCAAGAAGCGCTGGAGCTCCCTGAGGACCACCAGCGGTGGCCAATCCCAGATTCCCTTTAGTTTGGCTGGATCCATGGAGAAGCCTTGCTGAGAGATTATATAACCAAGAAAAGGTAGGCTGGATTTCTCGAACAGGCATTTGTCCAATTTCACAAACAGATGGTTTTCACAAAGGCACTGGAGAACAGTTTGAATATCAGTGCGATGAGTGTCTAGGTCTTTGGAAAAGACGAGGATGTCATCCAGGTATACCACGACTTTGGTGTACAGTAGATCTCTGAAGATTTCGTTCATCATTCGTTGGAATACAGCAGGCACATTACAGAAGCCAAAAGGCATCACCAAGTATTCGTAGTGCCAATCCCGGGTGTTAAAGGCAGTTTTCCAAATGTCATCAAGACAGATTCTTACCAGGTTATACGCCCCGCGTAAGTCCAGCTTCATAAATATGAAGGCACACTGGAGGCGATCAAACAATTCGGAAATTAATAGCAAGGGATATTTATCCTTATGGGTGATGGCGTTGAGGCTGCGATAGTCAATTCATGGCCTAAGTGACCCGCCTTTCTTTCTTTCTTTCTTTCTTTTCTTTCTTTTCTTTAATATTTTTGTTATACCAACTTTCATGACTAGAATCACATCAACCCGGTTTACAATTAACAATGTGTGTAAGGTAGAGAGTAACATAGTAATCAATATTCCCAATTCAAACTTCAAATACAGTAAACAATATTATGGATGTGAAAAAGTTACAATAAAACAGGGAAAATTAACTAGGATCTGGAAAGGGGGAGAAACTGGAACAAAGAAATATTTACAATATTTAAAATATTTATTTATTTATTTAGTTAGTTATTTGTCGAGTTTTATATACCGTCGTTCGGTTTCGCCATCACAACGGTTTACAAAGTTTTGATGTTTAACAGAGTTTTCAAAAGGTTCGTTCAAATGGTTGTTAACATAGATATAATTTTACATAGATATTATTTTCTTACATTGGTTCAACAATTTTATTTAGTGACAATGTGAGGGGGTGGTGATTTAGAGTCATTGGGTGAGTTGGTAGGCTTTCGTAAACATCCAGGTTTTTAGATCTTTTTTGAAAGTTTTTAAATTTTCTTGTGTTCAGAGTTCGGTTGGGAGGGTGTTCCAGGGTTTAGGGCTTCCTAGTGAAATTGCTCTCTTTTGAGCTGAGGTGTGTTGTTTAGAGTGAGCAGGTGGAATCTTTAGTAGTCCTTTATTTGCTGATCTGAGGTTTCTGTTTGGAGAATGCAGTTTTATGGATGAGCTTAGCCAGTCTATTTGTTTTTCGTATATTATTTTGTGTAGTATGGAAAGAATTTTGTATTCAATCCTAAATTTTATTGGGAGCCAGTGAAGTGATATAAGTGTAGGAGTAATGTGATAATGTTTTTTCGATCCAGTGAGTATTCTTGCAGTTGCGTTTTGTAGGATTTGGAGTGGTCGGATGGTGTTAAGGGGTAAGTTGAATAGTAGGGAGTTGCAGTAGTCCAGGTTGGAGAAGATGAGTAGTTGAAGGACTGATCTGATGTCATCGAGGGAGAGGAAAGGTTTTAATTGACGTAGTGTTAGAAGTTTGTGATATCCATCTTTGATTTTAGTTGTGATATGGTTCTTGAAGGTAAGTTCCTTGTCAATTATGACTCCAAGGTTGCATGCATGATTGACTGGAGAGATAGCCACTTTTTGGTTCATTAGGTTGAGTGGTGGTAGTTGAGGAGCGTTGTTCTTTCTATCCAGGATGATTATTTCAGTCTTATCAAAGTTTAGTGTGAGTTTCATGTTGGTTAGTAGTTGCTTTATTTTGTTTAGGTAAGTGGCTGTATTTTGTAGGTTTCTTCCAATGAGTTGTTTATTGGGATTAATATTTGAATGTCATCTGCGTATATGAAGTAGGTCAGATTAAGATTTGAGAGGAGGTGGCATATCGGAAGCAGATAAATGTTGAAGAGTGTCGCTGATAGGGCAGAGCCTTGGGGGACTCTGGTGTCTACGTTTATTTTTTTTTGAAAGGGTGTCTTTGATCCATACTTGGTAGGTTCTTTGAGATAGATATGATGTGAACCATTGTAGGTTTTTTTCTTTTGCACCAATTTCTGATAGTCATTCAATCATGATAGAGTGGTTTACCGTGTCAAAGACTGCTGATAGGTCGAGTAGAACTAGAAGGTAGCTTTGGCCTTTTTCAAAACCTTTGAGTACGGTATCGTTTAATGATAGTAGTAGTGTTTCCGTGTTCAGTTGTTTCCTGAATCCAAATTGTGTGGGTAATAGGATGTTGTTTTATTCAAGGTGGTCGCTGAGACGGGAGTGGATGATTTTCTCAATGATTTTGTCAATGAAGGGTAGGTTTGATATGGGTCGGTAGTTCAGTGGGTTTTCTGGATCAAGGTTGTTCTTTTTCAGTATGGGTTTGAAAATTGCTGATTTTAGGCATTCTGGGTAGCTTCCTTCTGTGAAGGATAGGAATATGATGTCAGTTAGTGTTTTAGTTATTGATGGTTCAATATTTTTGATCATTGTTATGGGAATGGAATGAAAGGGTGTTTAGCTGGGTTCATTTTTTTTATGATCGTTTGGATTTCCAGTGAAGATGCTGTCTCAAAGCTAGGCCAACTTAATGTTTGAAAGTTTTGTATTTTCTCGACTTGTGAGTTGTTGTTGAGGTTGTGATCACTCCCGGACCCCCGCTGGACCACCAGGGGCTTTTGGCAAGTTTTGGGGGACCCTCCTGACCCCCACAAGACTTGCCAAAAGTCCAGCGGGGGTCCAGGGAGCGACCTCCTGCACTTGGACCGTCGGCTACCAGTATTCAAAATGGCGCTGATAGCCTTTGCCCTTACTATATCACAGGGGCTACTGGTGCCATTGGTCAGCCCCTGTCACATGGTAGGAGCACAAGATGGCGCTGGCCATCCAGTGCTCTCTCCATGTGACAGGGGCCGGCCAATGGCACAGATACCCTGTCACATGGTAAGGGCAAAGGGCCATCAGCGCCATTTTGATTAGTTGCAGCCGACGGCCTGGGAGCGGGAGATCACTCCAGGGACCCCCACTGGACCACCAGGTACCTGTAAAACATTTTTTGGGGGGTCAGGAGGGTGGGGGAAGCTAAGGGATTAGTTTTAAAGGGTCAGGGTGGGTTTAGGGGTTATTTTTGTGTGCCGTTTTTCCCGCCCTCCCCCAAAATGATAAGAGAACCCCCACGATCAATATTGTGGGGTTTTCCTATCGTTTTGGGGGAGCTCCCGATTTCTGACTATTCTGAAAATATCATCCGACATTTTCAATTGTCTGAAACCCGATTCACATCCCTAGTGTTTGGGTACTTGCCAGGTTCTTGTGACCTGGTTTGGTCTCTGTTAGAAACAGGATGCTGGTCTTGATGGACCTTTGGTTTGTCCCAGCATGGCAATTTCTTATGTTATGTTCTTATGTTATTTTGGGTTGGGTGGATTTCTCCAACACTAGTAACTCAAGTTCTTCGGTGTACAAAGCTCCAGTGCATAACTGGACAGGTTCCATAGTCAAGGAGATTTGGCCGGGTAATGGCTCTCCGTAGATGGAAGCTATACATATTGACATTTCAAGCGAGTGGGTCTTTATGCCCAAAAGTTGAACCAGGTCCTTGAGAATAAAATTCCCTTCTGCTCCGGAGTCAACTAGAGCAAGAACCAAAAAGGACCGGGAATCCCAGATCAGGGTAATGGGTACAGATAACTGAGGGGCTGGAGAATTTGCACCCAAGTTCAGGACCCCTACTGAACTCGGGCCAAGGAGTTTCCCGGATGGATAGGACAAGTCTGTAGATGGTGGCCAGGTGCTCTGCAATATAGACACAGACCTGTTTGTCTCTGCCGGAGGTGTTCTTCCAGTGTCAGCCGCCCATGATCCAACTGCATAGGCTCTTCCATCTTGACCACCCTGGGGGTCACTGCTGAGAGCAGGGTTGGAAATACGTGGTGAACGGGAACGAACCCGCGAAGGCTTCTTGGGCATCCGACTCTACCGGTGGCACTCTTGAAGACAATGGTCAATTCAGCCTGCCAAGTCTATAAGGTCCTCCAGAGAGGAAGGGAGCTCCCGTGCAGCCAGCTCATCTTTCAGCTGCGGGGAGAGTCCATCCAGGTAGATATCTCGGAGGCAGTCTTCCTACCAAGCGAGCTCAGTAGCCAAAGTTCTAAACTCAATGGTATAGTCGAAAAGACTTCTTTGACCTTGACGGAGATGTAGTAAACTGGTGCTTGCCACGGCATGTTGCCCAGGATCATCAAAGGTCCATCTGAATACAGCCACAAACTGAGCCAGTTCTTTCAACAAGAAATCCGAGCATTCCCACAGGGGGGAAGCCCAAACCAGCACTTTTCCTTCAAGGCAGGATAAGATGAAGGTGACTTTTGTCAACTCATCCTGGAAGATGGAAGGCTGTAGAGTGAATTGCATATAACATTGGTTAATAAACCCTCTACAGAGTCTGGGGTTGCCATTGAAGCGTGGAGGCGCTGGTAGTGCCAACAAGGCTCGAGGCATCGATGGAGATGGCTGTGGATGAGGAGGAGCTGGAAGAGGAACCGGATTATTAGTAAGGGCATCAAGCCGGGCGTGAAGACAATACATGGAGGAGGCCAGTGCCTCAAGAAACTGCTGCTGTTCTTGTACCTTGGAGGCCATGCCTGGGATAGCCTTGAGGGCACGTGGCTCCACAGAGTCCATGGCCTTTGCAACCTGTTACATCGGAGGTGGACCCTTGGGCTGAGTTGGGGTTGACGCAACTCAGCTCCAACAGGTCCCCACCACCGGCAGATGGAGTGGGCTGATGGTAGAGGCCGCTAGAGCTTCACCTATACCAGTCCTTGTTCCCTGCAGGTTGAGCCTTTGGGTGGCAGGGCCGACAGGACGTAGGTGGGCCTCGAGGTAAATTAGTGAGAGAAGTTGGTTCAGCCCAGAGACAGCAGTCAATAGATGGCGTAGTCCTACCCTGGACTGGGTTCGGTACTGGAACTCGGGCACCAATGGAACAGAGAGTAGCTGGAGGCACTCGAGCAAAGATAGGCCAAAGCCTGATAAATCCACATCCAGGGAGTAGGCTAGGAGAGGTGTCAATGACAGGCTTGGATCAGGGCCGGCGGCAAGCAGAGGTCATGGCAAGCAATGTAGAATTCTGATCACGGAGAAGTCAGGCATAGTTAGGCATAGCAGAGGTCTGGGTCTGGAGATAGGCAATAGAATGGTCGGGCGTAGCAGAGGTCTGGGTCTGGAGATAGGCAGTAGAGTCATTGGGCGTAGCGGAGGTCTGGGTCTGTAGATAGGCAGTAGAGTAGTCAAGTGTAGCAGAGGTCCGGGTCTGGAGATAGACAGTAGAGTAGTCAGGCGTAGCGGGGTTCCGGGTCTAGAGATAGGCAGTAGAGTAGTCAGGCGTAGTGGAGGTCCGGCAGTCCAACACATAGACAAGGCAGGAACAATGAAGACCAGAACCGGGAACAATGACGGTCAGGAACACAGAATAGAGAGGATTCTCTATCAGCAACGAGTACGAGGAGTACGAAGAGACCTATTGCAAAGGCAATACTATGGAGTGAGGCCTGAGCTTAAATACACTGGAGATCTGATGTCATCATACGGGACCGTGGCCAAGTTCCCGCCGCGGGCCCTTAAAAAAGATTAGCAATGAGCATGCCCCTAGGGAAGGGCGCGGTGCTGGTGGCGGCGTCTCTCCACGGACCATGCGGAGAGGCCCGATGAGTACTGGTATCTTTTTTTTTTTTTTTGTGTTTAAATTTTTTTATTGAACCAACATAATTGCAGACAATATCCACGTTGATGACAGGACTATACATAAGCATGATACAGAATCATACCATCATTGATGAAAAGAAAGGGAACAAATAATGAAAGCAGACATAAATCTTACATGTTATAGTCAGGCATCACAATTTTCCTTGTTTTACTAAGAAGAAGAAAAAGGAAAAAAGAAGAAGAAGAGAAGAGGAAGAAGTAGGATAAAGAGCGAGAGGAAAAAAGAGAAAGGGAAAGTAGTGAAAGAGAGAAGAGGGAGACAGAAAGGACTATAGAAAAGAGAGGCTGACCGGCTCATACCATCTTTAATAGTATAGTAAAGTATGCACTTTAGGGCACAACATATCAAAAGAAAAACCATTCATTCAATCGATTCAATATAATCATTAAGAGGTCTCCACACCCTGCACCAGGATGCCATTCGATTATACTTGATCACAGCTGACTGCTCATACTTACTATATAAACAAACCGTATTCCACCATAAATGTTCAGAGAGTCTGTCACTATGCTTCCAATTAGATAGAATATTGTGAAGCGCCACAGTGAGAAGGAAGTCAAGAAGTTTTCCCGAAGGGGCTGGTAAATCAAGAGAAGGCTCTGCGCCCCGGAGAATTATCATCGAGTAAGTTATAGGCTGAGATAGGTTCAAAATTAAGGAGATAGTGCGCCATACCTGAAGCCAGAATGTATTAACCATCGGACAATAAAAAAGCATATGCGACAAAGTACTGTTAGCCGCTAGACACGACCAACAACAATGAGAGGATAATAATCCGGCTCGATGCAATTTCCAGGGAGTCCAAACAGCACGGCGGGTAACAAAAAACGCTGTTTGCGTTAAACTAGAGGATAAAGAAATACGGTTTGCAGTCTTCCAAACATATGACCATTGAACATTAAGATTATCAGATAGGAAATCTCCTTTCCATACATCGTACAAACCTTGGAGAGAGCCAGCCGGAGAGTCATATTCTTGTAAGACCTTATATATCCGAGACGCTAAATGTCCCCTCGTACCAAATTCAGAATATATAGCTAGTGCAGGGGGAGGGAGTGCAGTAGGCAGTGCATCAGGAGGGATATCACAAATAGCATGTCTAAGTTGTAACCAAGCATAATATTGTGTGTGCGATATATGGAATCTACGTTGTAATACAGCAAAAGGAAGAGGAACTGCGTCTTGGAGTATGGAGCTAAGATACCAAATCTGTAAAGCTTGCCATGATGCCCACCTAATGGGACGATTTGTGATTGTAAGGTTGGGATTGCTCCAGATAACAGGAACGGAGCCATGGACTGGATGCCGGATAAGGAATTTTGTCTAAAATTTGAAACGCCTGATGCAGAGCCCGTATGATGGGATTCGGCTGGGATTTAACCAAGGACGGAGCCGCAAAATAGAATTCCGCTGGATATGGGTGCATTAAGAAGGTCTCTAAGGAAAGCCAACTTGGTTCATCCAATGGTGAGGTGTGATTCGCAAAGAAATGATACCCTTGTTGGAGCATGTAGGCCTGATTACGGATATCTGGAAATTAACACCTCCGTCTTTTAGTGGCTTTTTGAGTTTAAACAACGCTATTCTGGGAGCCTTGTTTTTCCACAAAAAACGAGATAAAAGGCGATCAACCTGAACATAAAAATCAGAGGAAAAAAAGATGGGCAGCATGGCAAGCAAATATGTTATTTTTGGGACCAATACCATCTTTATGGTATCTAAACGCCCCCACCACGATAGATGTAATGGAGACCAACGAATCGTAGTCTCTTTAATTTGAGTTAAGATACGAGCTTCACAGTTGCTAATGGTGATGTGTATGTCAGTAGAAAAATAAACACCCAAATATTTGAGTTCCCTAGATAGCTTCGTAATAGGAAGGGAGGAATAATCAGTAGTTAGCCCCAATGTATTTAGAGGTAGCATCTCTGTTTTATGCCAATTCACCTTATAACCAGATACCAATGAGTATTCAGATATTAAACGAAAAAGGGAGGGAATAGAAGAATCCGGATTAGCAAGAAACAGTAGGATATCATCAGCATAAGCAGATAATTTATATTGCTCATCCCCTACATGGAGACCTTCAATTTTGGGAGACTAATCGCTAAGAGTAACGGTTCCAAAGCCAGGTTAAATAAGAGAGGAGAGAGTGGGCAGCCTTGCCTAGTACCCCTGTGGAGATGGAATCGAGGAGATTTTCTATTATTAATATACAGATAAGCAGATGGGGAGTGGTATAAAAAACGAATCCAGGAGATGAAGGTTGGACCAAAGCCAAACCATTCTAAAGCAGAAAAAAGAAAAGACCACTCTACTCGATCAAAAGCCTTTTCAGCGTCTAAGGCGACTGCCACTACAGGTTTAGATAGGCCTGACGCATGGGATTGTAAATGTAAGAAGAGCCGGGTATTATTAGCAATCAGTTTTTAATGAAACCCGTTTGTCCAGGATGAATAAGACTGGTTAATACATGAGATACTCTGGTTGCCAAAATTTTAGTGAAAATCTTATAATCAGTATTCAATAATGATATTGGTCTATAATTGGCCACTTCTCTCTCGTCTCTTCCTGGCTTTGGAAGCACCACTATGCATGCATCTGAGAAGTTATGGGAAACATTAATGTTATCAAGCAAAGAAGAAAAGTAACTGTGAAGATGGGGTGTAATGTCCTTCTTGAAAGCTTGAAAGAAATCTGTAGTAAACCCATCAGGGCCGGGAGCCTTGCCACAGGACAGGGATCCAATAGCCATCTCAATTTCAGTAGCCGTAAAGGGAGCATCCAGAATAGACGCTTGATCCGTAGATAAGGATGGATGTGAAATTGCAGAGAGAAAACGCTCAGTGTCAACCGTAGAAGCCTCTGTTTCCGATTGATATAGATGGTCATAGAAATCACTGAAGGAGCGCAGAATGTCGGCATCTTTTGTAAGCACTGTCTTATCAGGAGACATAATATTAGCAATACATTTTTTGTCCTCTTTCTTTTTTAAATAATTAGCAAGTAATTTTCCACATTTATTGTTATCAGCATAATAGTTAGCTTTTGAGCGAAACATTCCTAGTTTCACTTGAGCACTTAAGTGGAGATTATATTTGTACCGGGCTTTCAGAAGAGCAGTGAGCGAGGAAGACGACGGATAAGCAATATGTAGCTGTTCCAGGCGAGTGACATCCTTTTGCAACTGTTGGAGAGTGGCTGCATTTTCCTTTTTAACACGTATGGAATAGCTGATTATCTCCCCACGGATGGTAGCCTTAAAAGCTTCCCATATATTCGATTGTGAAACTTGAAAAAATTCTTTGATTTTCTCTTTAAGAGAGGCTTGAAAAGACGCATCCACTAGCAGTGCCGAATTAAAGCGCCATTGACGATCGATTGCCTGAGGCTGGGTTAGCTCAACTTGAAGTTGAATGGCTGCATGATCCGATACTATAATCGGGCATATATTGGCAGAGTGAATCTGAGGTAAAAGAGATTTAGACACCAAAAAAAAGTCAATCCTAGAGTATGAAGAATGTGGAAATGAAAAGAAGGTATAGTCTTTGGTGGTAGGGTGAAGTAATCTCCACGGGTCTGCTAGGCCACATGAGTCCATTAGATGCTGCAGCTGTTTGCTGGATTTTGAGATCTTTGGGCGGTGTGTAGTCTTCCTATCCAGAAAGGGATCTAAGGGTTGGTTGAAATCTCCGCCAATCACTAGGTAGGAAGAATTTAGTGCTAAACAAGCAGAGAAAGCTGATTGGAAAAAGGTGGGATCATCCGAATTTGGAGCATACAAGTTTAACATAGTGTATGTAGCCTGGGCGATCATAACCTGTAATAATATCCATCTGCCATCTGGGTCAAATGATTGATGAATAATTTGGGCGTTTAAACTTTTGTGAAGTAGTATCGCAACCCCACGTTTCTTCTGGAATGCCGGCGCAAAGAGAACATGACCCACCCACTGCTGTTTTAATTTTGCAGATTCCACCGAGTTAAGATGTGTCTCCTGTAAATAGGCAACGTCAGTTTTCAGAGACTGTAAATAGGTCAAAATCTTCTTCCTTTTTATTGGGTGTGAAAACCCCCCGACATTCAGGGAGGTAACTTGAAAAAACTTGTCAGTAGTAGCCAAAAGTTCCTGGGGGTCCAGCGGGGGTCCAGGAGCGATCTCCTGCCGCGAATCGTTTTCCGTACGGAAAATGGCGCCGGCAGGAGATCGACTGCAGGAGGTCGTTCAGCGAGGGTTCCGGACCCCCGCTGAATGACCTCCTGCAGTCGATCTCCTGCCGGCGCCTCGTTTTCCGTACGGAAAACGATTCGCGGCAGGAGATCGCTCCTGGACCCCCGCTGGACCCCCAGGAACTTTTGGCCAGCTTGGGGGAGCCTCCTGACCCCCACAAGACTTGCCAAAAATCCAGCGGGGGTCCGGAACAACCTCCTGCGTCGAATCGTTTTGGTCTATGGCCGCCGCCATTTTGCAAAATGGCGCCGGCTGAAGACTACACGATTTAGTGTGCCGGTTTCCTGCTCTCCCCCTTCCCCCGATTTAGCTACGGACCACCGCTACGGACCCCCAGGTAATTTAAGGCATTTGGGGGGGGGATCGGGAGGGTGGGGGATTTAATTTAAAGGGTCGGGGTGGGTTTTAGGGGGTTTTAGTGTGCTGTGTTTTAGTGTGCCGCTGGACCCCCAGGTAATTTAAGGCATTGGGGGGGGGGGTTCGGGAGGGTGGGGGATTTAATTTAAAGGGTCGGGGGTGGGTTTTACGGGTGTTTTAGTGTGCCAGCTCACGATTTTAACGATTTTCACGATACTTTACACACCCAAACGGCAACAATACGATTCCCTCCCCCTCCCAGCCGAAATCGATTGTTAAGACGATCGAGGACACGATTCACATCTCTAGCCATCACCATAAGTCACTCCAGACACGAGGTAGGCTATGTAACATAGCACTTGAGACCCCACTTAACAAAGTGAGAGGAGACCAGAAAGAGACACCGCGATCCACTTACTTCATAGAACTAGAGTCGGAGACCCCATGACAAGGACGATGATGGATCAACGATGCTAAAATCAGGTATTCATACCATCTGAGTTCTCCAAAGTGAGAAGAAATTCTGCCAATCACTCCGGTTGTTGAAAAAGCTGCGTGCAATTATGATATGTGACCTTCATCTGTGCCGGGTACATTAAGCCGAACTGTGCGCCTAGCGAGCGCAATTTAGGGCGGTGTGCCAAAAAAGCTTTGCGTTTGTCCGCTGTAGCCTTGGCAAAATCAGGAACAAAGATGACATTTTGACCTTGATATTGGATAGGCGCACAAGATTTTGCCACCGTGAGAATCTCCACAACCTGAGTATACCTTAATATTTTAAGGATAATGGGTCTTGGATATTTGGAGTTCCGTTGAGGCCTAGCAGGCAATCGATGGGCCCTCTCGATTTCGAAGAGAGAAGTAAATTTAACTTGCAAACAGCTCGGAATCATCTGCGTGAGAAAATAAATTATATCAGTTCCTTCAGCCCCCTCCGGGACTCCTAGAATACGTATATTATTTCTTCTGTTCCGATTCGAGAGATCTTCGATTTCATTATGCAGCTGCGCCATTTCTTCATTTAATTTAGGAATGGCCGTCGTGGTAAGTAAAAGCGATGACGTCTGAGATTCAACGTCCTCCAACCTCCGTTGAAAAACTGCATTTTGTTGTGCGATTGACTGTAGCTCAGATTGGATCGCTGTTGTAGCGTCAATGTTATGCTGTATGAGATCCTTTACTTGTTTTAATTCTATTAAAACGAGATCTGCCGACGCCATATTCTTTGCAGCCGAGGCCTTTTCTGGTGTCGGTGGGTCCTGCTTTGCCTGTTTGGATCCAGCAGCAGCTGCAAACGCCGCTTCTATTTTGTTCGATTTAGTGGTAGCCATCATTAGATTAGTAGTCCTCAGTACCGGAGCGGATTCAGACAGAAAATAAGTGAGTTTAATCGACCCAGGAATCGCAGTCTGGAGGAGCTAAGAGTTCAGGCAGCCATCTTAGACTCTGCGCAAGAGCGCCCCCAGAGTACTGGTACCTTGACTGGCAACACTGGGGACCATGGCAGAGCCGGAAGCACCAGGGCGACCCAAGGTCAGAGCCGGCGGCCCACCGCCGCTAGCGAGGAGGAACCAGGATATGGAATCCATGTAAGAAGGTGATGGGGACGCGCCACGGGTGTGCCGCAGACAGCACGTGTAACACCCTGTAAGTTAGCTGGATAAGTAGCTCCTCCCAGTTATGTCCCTGGCCCGCCCACTACTTTGCCAGCTAACTACTTAGCTGGATAAGTAGTTATCTGGCTAACAGGTCGATACAGTTATGCCGCGTTAGAAAGAGTGCGGCAGTGCCAGGCGCACCCTCGTTCCCCGCACGCACAGTTCTCTTCACCTACCGCTCGATACTCTCTTCAAATTGCATGCAAATGCATGCTGCGTCTGCGAAGCGTTAGGCGAAGGTTAGGCCCGCGTAACCCATTTTACTGTATAGAGCGCCTATACAGTATCCTGGGTGCGCGGGCCTAACGCTTCACGGCCACGCTGGTATCTGTCATTTCAAATGTCATTTCAAATGACATTTGAAATGACAGGTACCAGGAAGTGGACAGTTATGTTCTCCGATGCTCGGCAAACTTTCCCCCAGCCCCCGCTCACCTGCCCTGGCCGCGTCCGGTCTCCGGTGCAGCCCCAGTCCTGTCCCCTCCTCCCGAAGCAAAAAAAAAACGAAAAAGTAGCAAGAGAGCGAGGGGAGAGACGGGCAATCCTAGGCTCGGGCCTGCTAGTCCCTTCTCCTCTCCTCCCGAAGCAGGGCGCAAAAAGCAGCCTTGCTCCGGGAGGAGGGGGGGGCAGTTTAAAGCGACGAAGCGCTTTAAACTGCCCCCCTCCGGACATCGGCGACGACCACGGCTCCAGGCTCCAGCTGTCAGACAGACGCATCCCACGTGGGAAAGCGGCCCCTATGCGTGCAATTGGCTGCTCAAGATGTGACGTCACGACGTTTGGCGTCACGGCATGTGACGTCACGTCTTGAGCAGCCAATTGCACGCATAGGGGCCGCTTTTCCATGTGCGATGCGTCTGTCTGACAGCTGGAGGCAGGAGTCGCGGTCGTCGCCTATGTCCGGAGGGGGGGGGGCTGCAAAAGTAAGTCGCTTCGTCGCTTTAAACTGCCCCCCCTCCTCCCGGAGCAAGGCTGCTTTTCGCACCCTGCTTCGGGAGGAGAGGAGAAGGGACTGGCAGGCCCGAGCGTAGGATTGCCCGTCTCTTCCCTCGCTCTCTTGCTACTTTTTTTTCGGGGGGTTTTTTTTTTTTTTTGCTTCGGGAGGAGGGGACAGGACTGGGGCTGCACCGGAGACCGGATGCAGCCAGGGCAGGTGAGCGGGGGCTGGGGGAAAGTTTGCCATCTACCCTTACCCCTGCCTCTAACGCTGGGGCAAGGGTAGGCGGTAAGTTAGTAGGGTAAACGCGCGGCAAAATGGCAGGGTAAAAAAGCGATAGTCGGGGCGCACGTTACTGTATGGGAGGGAATAGCTAATTCGCTCGTTTACATTTAATATACATGCCGCGGGCAGAAGGGGTCACCCGGGGATTTTAAGAGGCGGTAGGGATGAGTTAAAGGGGATAGTGTATCGCGGGAAGGGCTAACGCGGCCGGAAAGTGAGTAGAAGGCGAGTTAGGAGCAGGGTAACCGCGGTTGCACTTTACTGTATCGATCTGTTTGTGGGGGCCACTGAATTCAAGAAGTTATTCAAACGCCACCACTTAGCTGGATAAGTTAGAACTTTTCTGTCTAAGTGGCACTGAATATCTACCTCCCTTTTATTTGTGGTAGTGCTTGCAGTGCAGGAATAATCTGTGATGTAGGAGTCTATGGCCACTAGCATTAATGCCAGTGTTAAATGTGAATTTATATGAGAATCAGCTGATGCTCATGTACAAAGTACATTGATGTGTACTATTTGCATATATCTTAGCATTAATGCCATTTCCCCCTCAGTTAGGAGTATCTGTGTGGAAGAACGCCCTCTCCCCTGTTTTTACCTCCCCTTCACTTTCTGGATCAGAATAAGATCAGCTAAATTTGAAGTTACTTCTGATCAGGTAAAAGCTTCATACAATCTATGTTTTTCTTAACATAGTGTGGAGAGGAGGAATAGCCTTGTGGTTAGAGCAGTGATCTTAGAATGAGGAAAACCAGCATTCAAATACTCATAGTGGAATTCCTTGTGACCTTGAGCAAGTCATTTCCCTTCTGTGAATCTGGTCCAAATTAAAAGTCAATGCAATAAGACAGGTGTTAAAATGGATGTCCATTTTTCCTAATATAGCCACATCCCCTGGGCAGCCAATACGATATGTAAATGAGGGGCTGCATAAAAAAGATACCCTAAGGAAGAATTGTGCTTCCCTAGCCCTCAAATGCCTCGTGCCCAAAATTGCAATGGGTGCTGAATACAAGCATCTGTTTCTATCCTACTTCTGGCAAATGTTACTGAAGTTGCTGAAATTTCAGACCTATTAGTTAAAATTTGTAATCTATCATTAAAATCATCCATTGTACCTGAAGACTGGAGGATAGCAAATGTAACCCCAAAATTTTAAAAGGGCTCCAGGTGCGATTCAAGAAACTACAGACCTGTTAGCCTGACTTCAATGCCAGGAAAAATAAGTGTTCTAAAGATCAAAATCACAGAGCATATAGAAAGACATGGTTTAATGGAACAAAGTCAGCATGGCTTTACCCAAGGCAAGTCTTGCCTCACAAATCTGCTTCATTTTTTTGAAGGGGTTAATAAACATGTAGATAAAGTTGAACAGGTAGATGTAGTGTATTTGGATTTTCAGAAGGCATTTGACAAAGTTCCTGATGAGAGAATTCTAAGAAAACTAAAAAGTCATGGGATAAGAGGCAATGTCCTTTCGTTGATTACAATCTGGTTAAAAGACAGGAAACAGAGAGTAGGATTAAATGGACAATTTTCTCAGTGGAAAAGGGTAAACACGGGACTGCCTCAAGGATCTGTACTAGAACCCGTGCTTTTCAATATATTTATATATGATCTGGAAAGGAATACAACTAGTGAGGTAATCAAATCTGCAGATGATACAAAATTATTCAGAGTAGTTAAATCACAAGCAGATTGTGATAAGTTGCAGGACCTTGTGAGACTGGAAAACTGGGCATACAAATGGCAGATGAAATTTAATGTGGATAAGTGCAAGGTGATGCATATAGGGAAAAATAACCCATGCTGTAGTTACAAGATGTTAGGCTCCATATTAGGAGCTAACACCCAGGAAAAAGATTTGGGTGTCATAGTAGATAATACATTGAAATCATTGGCTCACTGTGCTGCGGCAGTCAAAAAGCAAACAGAATGTTAGGAATTATTAGGAAGGGAATGGCATATAAAATGGAAAATGTCATATTGCCTCTTTATCGCTCCATGGTGAGACCACACCTTGAGTACTGTATATAATTCTAGTCACCGCATCTCAAGAAAGATATAGTTGTGATAGAGAAGATACAGAAAAGGGCAACCAAAATGATAACGGGGATGGAACAGCTCCCCTATGAGGTAAGTAAAGAGATGAGGGCTGTTCAGCTTGGAGAAGAGATGGCTGAGGGGGGATATGATAGAGGTCTACAAAATCATGAGAAGTCTAGAATGATTAAATGTGCATCAGTTATTTACTCTTTTGGATAATAGAAGGACTAGGGGGCACTCCATGAAGTTAGCATGTAGCACATTTAAAACTAAACGGAGAAAATTCTTTTTCACTCAATGCACAATTAAACTCTGGAATTTGTTGCCAGGGGATGTGGTTAGTGCAGTTAGTGTAGCTGGGTTTAAGTAAGGTTTGGATGAGTTCTTGGAGGGGAAGTCCATTACCTGCTATTAATCAAGTTGACATAGCAAATAGCTACTGCTATTACTAGTATTAGTAAGAACATATGAACATGCCATACTGGGTCAGACCAAGGGTCCATCAAGCCCAGCATCCTGTTTCCAACAGTAGCCAATCCATGCCATAAGAACCTGGCAAGTACCCCAAAACTAAGTCTATTCCATGTTACCGTTGCTAGTAATAGCAGTGGTTATTATCTAAGTCAACTTAATTAATAGCAGGTAATGGACTTCTTCTCCAAGAACTTATCCAATCCTTTTTTAAACACAACAAACTCTGGCAACAAATTCCAGAGTTTAATTGTGCATTGAGTGAAAAAGAACTTTCTCTGATTAGTTTTAAATGTGCCACATGCTAACTTCATGGCGTGCCCCCTAGTCTTTCTATTATCCGAAAGAGTAAAAAAATGATTCACATCTACCCATTCTAGACCTCTCATGATTTTAAACACCTCTATCATATCTCTATCTCTATCATATCATATCATATCTCAACCTTCTCTTCTCCAAGCTGAAAAGTCCTAACCTCTTTAGTCTTTCCTCATAGGGGAGCTGTTCCATTCCCCTTATCATTTTGGTAGCCCTTCTCTGTACCTTCTCCATCGCAATTATATCTTTTTTGAGATGCGGGAACCAGAATTTTACACAGTAAAAACACATTCCCTGTTCTGAGCTTGGAAAAGCAAGCCCACAGCCTGTCCCTGGCTGGGTTTGAACCACCAACCTTTCAGCTAACAGCTAAACTCACTAACCAATTTCACCACAGAGACAGCTTGATAAACCTGAGGCACAAGGAATATACTTGTTTTTTTGAGTACTTAACAGGTACTTGTAGCCTGGATTGGCCACTGTTGGAAACAGGATGCTGGGCTTAGTGGACCCTTGGTCTGACCCAGTATGGCAATTTTTTATGTACATTGTGCATTCAGAATTTTTTTTGTTTTAAATGAAGCCCATATACCTTTCTTTGTAAACACTGCAAGCAGTACATTTAAGTGTGAGAATGATACTAACTAGGAGCACCCACAGAGGACTATATTTTTAAATTTCTCATGAGCCCTAGACTTGTGGATTGACTTAACAGCATGTCCAGGGTTGGAATTAAATTTGCCATGTTAAAAAGTGTGCATTGAGTGCCCAATGATATTTGGGCATGCGTTTTGGATATACTAATCTCTTTATTGCATCTGGTGCTTGTCTAGTGCATCCAAAACGTGCGTCCAACAGCATGTAAACCTAGGCACTAGGCTGGGTGCACTAATGGGTAAATTTTAAAAAGAACGCATGTGTACCCATAAATGCGCATATTGCAGCGTGAGCAAAAATGTGCCTCATTTTATAAAGTATGCACGTAGAATTTAAAATACTGTTGCCACGCATACTTCTACCACATTTACACACGTATCTTGCACGAAAGCGAGTCTGACTATATATATATGTACCACTCTAGAGGGGCACTATGAGTGATGAAAAGTCTAACAAGAAGAGTTGATTTGTACACTGGAGTGCTAGCTGCATTGTACAAATCTATTCCTTTTCATCACTTGTAAGGGCTATAATGTAAGTTTTACTATGAATACCTCTAACACCCCCCCCCCCAACCCACCTCCCGAAAACCCACCCCAATTCATAGTGCCCTCTAGAGTGGTACCTATATAGAGAGTCAGAATGCTTCTATGCAGAGGCAGTCTCTATCTCTCTCTCTTTCTTTCTTTCTCTCTCTCTCCCTCTCTCTCTCTTTCCCCCTCCCTGCACACTTTGTGGTTTCACACATCAGTCTTGGAACCCCCATGACCTTTATTCTGAATACACATACATATACCCTTCTTGGCTTCTTAAAATTTGCATATGTGTCTGTTCTTGCGCAAGCAACATTTTTTTAATCTAAGGGGCAGATTTTAAAAGCCCTACGCGTGTAAATCCAGCTGGATTTAAGTGCGTAGGGGAGTTACATGCGCCGACCCTATTTTGCATAAGCCCAGTGACTCGTGCAGGCCCTGGGACGCGCGTATGTCCTGGGGCTTGAAAAAAGGTGCGAGGTGTCGGCGGTCCGGGGAGGGGCGAGGCCAGAGGCAGGGCGGGGCATGGCCAGAGGCCTTCGTAGGGCCGGAGGCAGGCACAACTTCTAAAATAAAGGTCAGGGGGGTTAGGTAGGGCAGGGGATGGGTTAGGTAGGGGAAGGGAGGGGAAGGTGGGGGGGCAGTTCCCTCTGAGGGAACAGGGAAAGCCATCGGGGCTCCCCTAGGGCTCGGCATGCACAAGGTGCACAAGTGTGCACCCCCTTGCGTGCCGACCCCGGATTTTATAACATGTGCGCGGCTGTGTGCGCATGTTATAAAATCAGGCGAAGATTTGTGCGCGCTGGGTTGCGCGCACAAATCTATGCCCGAGCGTAGGTATTAAAATCTACCCCTAACTCTTTATTGCATTGGTCTACAAAGGTTTGATTTACTTTTTTTTCCTATTCTGTATCTAAGGGGAAAAAGCTTAGTAAATCCAGCCCTTAGATTGCAAGCCCTCTAGGTCAGTGAAATACCTGCTATACCTAATTTATAACTTGCCTTGAGCTCAGATTTGGAAAGGCAATTAATTAAATCCACTGGGAGGTAGTTTTGTTGGACTGTATTTCGTTTTGGCTAGCTTTTTAGATGAGGAATAAATCAGGGAGTTTAGGTTACACAGTAACATAGTAGATGATATCAGAAAAAGACTATTGGTCTATCTAATCTGTCCAATTATTTCTGTCCACACTGCCAAGAATATGTGCCAGCTTCCAACCATTGAGCATTACAATTTTAGGACAACACTTCTTACCCAGTTTTTGCCAACTCCCATTATACTCCACCATCTCGAGTAGTGGAGCATACAAAATCCCCCACAAACACTTTGATTTCCAACCACAATAATCCAAACAGCCACCAAAATCAGCATGGCTGTTATCTGAACATCAGTCTTTTAGACCTCCATTACTTTTTTGGATGGCTTCCTTCTACCACCAATCCTCTGCACTGATCTAATTAACACAAGGGATGCATGGTCTGCAAGACAGAACTGTGTTTCTGCTAAGACTTCTAACTCCAGGTCTTACTGTACTTGCAGCGGAACAGATGGACCCAGCTGCTGATTAATTCTTCCACTATAACTTCACATTTTTGCAACTAAGGATCCTATGTATTTATTTATCCCATACCTTCTTGAAGTCCATTCACATTTTAGATTCTGTCTCCCAATCTGGGAGGGTATTTCAGCCATCCATCATTCTTTCCATGAAAAAGTATTTCCTGATGCCGCTCCTAGCTTCATATCTTGACCTCTTATTCTAGAACCTCCTTTCCATTGAAAACGGTTTGCTTCTTGTGAACCATTAATACTTTTGAGGTATTTGAATACATCTTGTACCTTTCTTGTCTTTCTTCTTCTCTAGGGTATACACAGATCAGTAAGTCTTATCTTACAGGGCTTTTGGTACAAACCCTGCATCATTATGGCAGCCCTTCCCTGATCCATTTCCACTCTGTCTGTTCCCTTCCAGAGATACAGCCTCCATAAGTAGACACTATTCTCCAGGTAAGGGCTCACCAATGATCTGTACAACAACATGACCGCATCTCCCTATGCACCCTAGCATCCCTCAAGCTCTGGTCATGTCTTTGCTGCATTGTTTCACTACCTTCAAATCACTTTAAAAAATGAATACAATCACCCCCTGTTGCATTCCAGTTCTGTGGACATCAGTAACTCATTCCTCAGTGTGTACCACTCCCATGAAATTTTGCATGCTAAATGCATAACTCTGTATAATTCTTTCTCTTAATCCCCCTGTAATACTGCCATAAAGATATTAAGCAAAACTAGCAGCAGGACTGATCCCTGGGACACTCCACTCATCATCACCTTTCTTTCTTCAGTGTGAACTCCATTTACCACCATTCCCTGCTGTCTATCCCTCAACTAGTTTCTAATCAAGCCTATTATCTTAAGTCTCACACCTAGACTGCATAGTTTATTTATGAGTCTCCTATACATAAGAATATAAAGAAACTTTGCTGAAATCCAATTACACCACAATTAGCTCCTGCTCCTGATCTAATTCTCAGATTTGTCTGAAATAATCTTCTTTTGGTAAAACCATGCTGCCTAGGATCCTGCAACCCACTGGTTTAAAGATGCTTCACGTATCTTTTCCTCCAGAAGATTCTCACCATTGAAATCAAATTAGAAAGCCTATAAATTTCTAACCTTCCCTTTTTTATGTGATGTAGTGCAGCACTGCCGAGAGCAGGAACTGACAAGACACCATAAGGCGGCAGGTAATACCAGAGCCAGACAGCAGGGGGCCCAGGTGAAGATGAGAAAGACTACACTTCCCAGGTTCCCTGAACCAGCACCTGACCCCTGGCTGGAAAGTGAGCAGGAACAGGTGGAGGAAATAGGGACTGATCCCTATGACTCAGCAGAGTCCATGGAAGCTGAGGAAGAGGGCGTGCCGCCGTGATGGAGCTGGCCAGAAAAGCCTAGTGCCTCAGAGTCAGGGAGGAGGAGATGGAGGTAAGCTGGGGAGAGGAAAGCTCCAGCTGTTCCTCTAGGGAGGTGGAATAACCAGGAGGTTGGGGGATGGTAAATCCTGTGTTGGTAAATGATGTATGAGAAAGGTTGGAAGGGAATTGTGGTTTTAAAAGCTGTTTAACTCTGGGCTTGTTAAGGAGAACCTAAGCGGTTAGGCTTGGGGCTTGTAAGGACAACCAGGCATTATTACAGGACTGCAGCCGGTGAGGCTACAGGATCACCTTAAACCCTTTTGTGATAAAGACCTTTTTCTGTGTACTGTTTGGGAGTGCCAGGACTAGGCCTGTCACTCTGACTAGAGACTTGGGCGAGTCCATAGCAGCGGTGTGCAGGAGCTGTACGAGTGGACAGACAGTGGTATATGAGAGGAGAGGGAGTCCTGAGGCCCAGCAAAGCCCACACAGAGTGCTGAGCGGAGGGACGTGATCGTGACAATTACCACTTTTCATAAACGGAATAACATCTTCTTTTCTCCAATCCTGCTGAACCACCCCAAAAATCTATTGAAAAAGTCATTCAGCAGACCTGCCAGAACATCTATGAGCTCCCTTAATACCCTGGGGTCTTCTCTTTTTATTTACATACATTTATATGTCACTACTACAACTGGCTTGCAGTGATTTACAAAGATCACATATTGCAATTACATTAATAACAATAAGCACCCCAAAGCACCAGGAGAGGTTCAAAGCAGCCACCCACAGTGGCAAGAACACCCAGAGGAATACAGAGTCTGGGGTATGGCAGCAAGGCAGAGTGACAACAAGGCCCCCACGATGTAAATTCTTGAGTATGGCAACAAGGAAGAATGGCAGCAAGACTTCTGAGATATATAGACTGGGGAATGGCAGCAAGATTGATTGTCAACAAGACCCCATGATGGTATATCAAGGGTATAGCAGAAATATAGAGTAGCACTAAGATCACCAAGGTGCCTTCAGTCATTCTGCCACTCACATGGAAATTATGGGAAATCCAGTAAGGGCAGATTGATTTTCAAGAAGACCAACATCTCCATCAATTCTGCCTGTTTTTCCTGGAGGTTGTTCTCAATACTTTTATTATCAACTACCTCCCTCACAACAACTCACTGATGTTCCCAAATTCTATTCTGCTATTAGCTATTTGATATCTTATGATTCAGGGAATCAGTTTTTTTTAAATACTGCCTCCATTAAAAGCAATAATCATGGAGAAGCTTGTTGCTGGTTTTGGGTGTTGCACTTCTGAAGCCTCTCTTGGTTCCCCTGTCCTGCTAATGCCAGCTTTGGATGGCTCTTCCACCTTATCCCCCTGCTTCAAAGCAAGAGGGAGAGGAAAAGGTAGTGGTAGCACATGCACTATCAATTTAAATTTCTTATGGCTTGAGCCAGCTTCCATTCTTGGCGTTATGCATCTAAAAATGTTTCTTTTAAGCTTAGGGGCAGGATTTCCTTTTTTTTTTTATCAGTACTAGAACTGTTGTACTTTTGACAAGCAGGGCTGGTTCTGCAGCAGCACCCAATCCTCTGCTTCTGCCATTCTTCTGCCCACTGCCATTCCCTCCTCTTCCCTTTGCTCACAGTGTCATGATGGAGTTGGAAGTGACTAGTTGGAGTTTTAATGTCACAATGTAATTTTTTGATACTCTATCACTCACCACTATTACTCAAAATACTGACTGGATATCTCTGTCACATGCTGTTGTGCAGGAGGTGGACCCTTGGGTCGAGGTGGGGTTGATGCTACCCATAGGAGAGGCCCTATGGGTCCCCACCATTGGCAGGTAGAGCTGGCTGACTGACGAAGGCTGGCTGTAGCTTTGCCAACACCAGCCCTCATTCTCTGTGGGTTGAGCCCTTGGGTACCGGAGCCGGCTGGAGTTAGGAGGGCCTCCATCCGAGGTCTTCTGGGAGATGATGAGGAAGTCAGCCAGGTCCAGAAGATGATCAGTAATGTGGCCAGGCAAGGCAAAGGTCAGGACTAGGAGATGATCAATAGTGCAGTCAGGCAAAAGCATAGCCGCACGTATCTTATAAAATCCGGGGTTGGCGCGCGCAAGGGGGTGCACATTTGTGCAACTTGCGCGCGCCGAGCCCTGCGCACGCTGCCCGTTCCCTCCGAGGCCGCTCCAATTTCGGAGCGGCCTCGGAGGGAACTTTCTTTCTACCCCCCCGCACCTTCCCTTCCCTTCCCCTACCTAACCCACCCCCCCCGGCCCTATCTAGACCCCCCCTACCTTTATCGGAGAAGTTACTACTGCCTCCGGGCAGTAGTAACTTACGCGCGCTGGCGCTGCAGGCCCCGACACAGGCCGCTGTGTCGGGGCACTTGGCCACGCCCCCGGACCGCCCACACGCCCCCGGACACACCCCTGATCCCTAACTGTGCCCCCTGGACACGCCCCCGACCGCCCCTTTTTGCAAGCCCCGGGACTTACTCGCAAATAGGGGTTTGGGGTAGGTTTTCGGGGGGTACGCGCATACCCCTTTGAAAATCTACCCCATACTGTATTTTTGAAAATTGGTACTAGATCCATGGGTACTTTGAAAAAAGACACTATAGAAAAATATATTTTTTTAAAGTCTGAATATGTTTTTTAAAATTACCACTGATATTATTCAAGAAAAAAATTATGGCTAGAATAAAACTATTAGGAATATTTTCCTAAATCTAGATGGCTATTCTTCTCAGACTCTTTCTGTGGTATAGAATATCATATGGTGTTAAAATGAGAGTTGGACAATTCTAATACTGTATAATTGCTCTGTGCCTTGCTTTCAAGGCAAGCCATGTTTTGTTTTTCTGTCTCTTAGAATGGTTTCTGAAGATCAAGCCATCATGTTTGAGCTTTACACATTGTCACTAAGAATAATCATTGTGCTAGACCATCTTGTTCTCCATTACCTATTGTATTTGCTGTTGGTAATGAGGCAGGATGCACAAACAAAAGCAGTGAGCAGCTGAGAAGCAGGGAATCTGAGAGAGCAGAACAATAATGTCCTGCTAGAAATAAATTAGGGACTGACTGATTCACATTACCATGCAACAGCATGAAGCAAAATTCTGCACATGGTACACTGGCATCGCAGTTAACCAAACCTTAAAACATGACTTCCTTAGCAGGTGATTACTAATGAAATGCAAGTCTTTCAGTCAATATGTCTAGAAGTAGGAAAACATTGTAAATATATTGTGTGATGAAAGCAATACAGTTGTTATAGTAATATTAATTGCTTCTAATGTTTTCTTTAAAAAGTCCTTTTATTAGATTTTTGTTATGAATCAGAATTGTTTTCTGTAGCATGGACTGAATACAGATTAATCCAAGATTTCTAGATGACTAACATTCATTGAGATTACATTAACTGCAAAACTTGATACCCAGCATATAGAAGTATCTGTCTTTTTTAAGCATGCTAAATACTAGAACAGGGATAGCTAACCCTAGTCCTCAACAGCCACAGAGATATCTACATATAATGGAGTCAGTGCATGCAAATCTATCTCTTCCATATTAATAGTGGATATCCTAAAATACCAGACCTGTTTGTGGCTCTTGAGAACCAGAGTGAGCCACCCCTGTAATGAAATGTTGGAAAGCATTTATACAACAGGGTTCCAACTTTGTCCGTTTGTCAGTCTGAGGGCAAAATAACTATCAAAAGAAGGGATGAAAATTTGGCCCACTGCAAGAAAGATCCAGAAATTGTTTCAATTGGCTTGGGTGCCACTTGCTTAATTAAAGAGAATTTTCAAGCTCACCTTGCTAAGTTGCCTGTACATTTTACACCCTATGAGCTCCAGACAAAAGCTTTCTTTGATACAATGAAAGCATTTGGAAATCATACTCAGCGTGCCCTGGTTTATGAGTGAGGTTCATTCCTGTCACAAAACATACCCATTTGGAGGTGGGTACTCCAGAAGAAAATGGGAGTATCTCAGACAACTTAAAAAGCCTAATACATTAGCCCATTATATTCGGAGAACAGAGTTTCCATGAATGGTAATCAAGTGATGGTTGAATCAAACTAGCAGCTGGGTCTGTCTGGCGGGCTGAGAATTAACTTGAGGACGCGGCAGAAATGCAGACACTCACATAGCTGGGCTAGAACCTAGAAGCCTTGAGATTTGGGAAGCAAACACAAGCTATTCAGATTACTATAGAGCTTTGTGATTAGGCCTGGGAAAGATGCGTGCTAACAGGAACTGTGAGGATCTCTGCTCATCTATGGCTGAGTAAAAAGAAGAAATTTTGCAGGTTTTCCACGCTGTGACTGATGGTTGGGATTTATTCTTAGCTGTGTGGATAGAATAACTGGGCAGACTGGGTAGGTTTGATGGACTTTATCTGCCATCATTCACTATGAAGTCAAGATTAGGAGTATGAAGGCGAAACATATAGTTTCCTTTTGCTTTGTTTCATGAGGGAAAGTTCCGATCCAAATTCCGTGTTGTTCGGGGGGAGGGGGGATGTTTCAGAAGGGGCTGGAGTGTTTTTTTAGGTTTTGGAAAACAATGCACACAAACAATAATAGCAAAAACAGAAAATGAGCTTTTTTCTATTGTTTCATTCTAAAAATAGCATGAAACAAAACAGACAATGTCATTAACATTGTCTATGTCATTTCAAACAAAGCACATCTCTACTCAGTAATCAAAAGTTTTGTCTGGCTAACTTTCGGGCCGATACAGTAAAGTCTGCGGGAAAGCGGGTGAACACTCGCTCTACCGGCGCGCACACCGGCCACTCGCCGGTGCGCGCGATGCAGTATTTAAATTAGGCCTGGTAGATCCGGGCAAAAGGAGCGGCGGCTGTCAGCGGGTTTGACAGCCGACGCTCAATTTTGCTGGCGTCGGTTCTCGAGCCCGCTGACAGCAACGGGCTCGGAAACCGGACGCCGGCAAAATTGAGCGTCCGGTTTTCGGCCCGACAGCCGCGGCTGAATTCAATTTTTTTTTTTTTTTTTACTTGTTTTACTCTTCGGGATCTCCGACTTAATATCACTATGATATTAAGTCGGAGGGTGCACAGAAAAGCAGTTTTTACTGCTTTTCTGTGCACTTTCCCGGTGCCGGAAGAAATTAGCGCCAACCTTTGGGTCGGCGCTAATTTATGAAAGTAAAATGTGCGGCTTGGCTGCACATTTTACTTTCTGTATCCCGCGCGCATACCTAATAGGGCCATCAACATGCATTTGCATGTTGAGGGCGCTATTAGGTGCCGCGGGTTGGACGCGCGTTTTCCTCCCCTTACTGAATAAGGGGTAAGGGAAAATGCGCGTCCAATAGCAGGCTAACAGTGCGCTCCATCGGAGCGCACTGTACTGTATCGGCCTGTTTGGGAGTTAGCTTACAAACCTATTGTTTCAATCCCCTCCCCTCTGCCTGACTGGCTAAATGTTTTTGAGGAAAATTATAGCTTGCAGAAAATTTAGTTGGACAAAAAGAAGTGGTCTTAGGGAAATTCTATGAATGAGGTTTAATCTTGGCCAGAAAGTACTTATATTAAGTGCTGTCAGGCCAAAGGTACCCTTTAATGCTGGTCAGCCAAACAGAAAGCCTAAAATTAACCAGGCAACCATCTGAGCCTGATATATAAAAAAACCCCAAAAAACAAAATAAAAGGCTGTCCTCGAGGGTCGATTCCTGCTTCCTCTCTCCATCTCTCCCCATAGTCCAATCTTTCAAAATAAGGCTGTGGGGAAGGGGGGGGGGGGGCACATGTTCTCTTCCTTCCTCTTTCTCTGCCTCTCAATCCATAAAGACTGAGGTGGTGGGGTTATGACCCTTCCACTTTTCTGTTCTGCCTGATTGCAGATATAAAGAAACACCTCTGCCCAATCCACAGCCACTGGTCCTTCTCCCCTCTAAACTCTGCAAAACTTTAAAAAGATAAGCCCGCCAGCTCCCTCCCACCCTTTATACTCTGTTGAAAACAATAAGCAGACCAAGCTCCTCCTCTACTTCTTACATCACTTCTTGCCTAAAAATGATACTGCTGGCTAGGGATTTACCCCTCCCTCCCTTATGTTCAAAACAGGCTGGGAGGAAGGGAGAATCTTGCTTCTGGTGAACTTTTCTTTTTAAAGTTTTGAAAGCCTTGTAGAGTTCGGAGGGAGTGAGGATGAGCAATTGTAGATTTTTTTTCCCTCTTATTTCTGCAATCAGGCTAGCTGGGAGGGAGGGAGGGAGGAAGACAACATTACCTGCCCTCACTCCACCTACATACACACAGTCTTATTTTTAGGGATCAGGCCATGGGAGGGAGGAAAGCAAGGAGCCTGTATTGGTTGAGAGGGTCGGGGTTAATTTGGAAAGGAGGTTTATTTTTTTTTTAATTTTAGTGGACTTGAACCCCAGGAGGGGAAGAAAGAGCATACTACAGGGGTGGATTGCAGGAAAATATCAGCCCGGGGAATTTTTTTCAAATCAGGCCCACATGGTATCTTTCTGACTCCCTTGTGCACTTTCCCTGCAGGATGTGTCAACAGCTAAACTGGCTTTTCAGAGGTATATCAAGTGACCTGGAACCCTGAAAGAATTGAACCAAAAAATCTCCAATATAAATTTCTCATTTTTTCTAAATAACTAAGTAGTAGAACACACCCTAGACCAAAGTTGAACAAACAGAGCTGGGGGCCCTCTTCCATCCATGTAATTGGTTGCCATCAGCCCCTAAGTTACATCTCTCATACATATCTTGGATTCATGGTCTATTATTGAAGTCTCTTGTCAACCAATTAGCTGCCAAGTAATATGACAACCATACTGCAAACTAGTGTCAGACACACACACACAGTCTCTCAGACAGAAACACTCACACACACTCTTTCAGGCACTCACTGTGTCTGTTTGGGTGTCTCTCTCTCGCTCTCTGACATGAAGACACCCCCCCACGCACACACTCTCAGTGTATGGGTGTGTCATAGAAAAAAAGTGTGTATGGGTGTCTTTCTGTGTCAGGGAGAAAGACATCCACACAGGCACATACACACTCTGACACACACATTCCATCATTGTGATGCTGCTCATATACTGGGAGATACATGAGTGGCCAGGCTGAGTGCATGCCGAGTGTATTTTCAAAATGGCCCAGCCATGCACATATCTCCCAGTATGCGTGGAAGTGCCAGATTGTTTAAATGGGACGGGTCGAGGATGGGGTCTGGGTGGGGCAAGATCGGGCCAGAGGCTATCCCAGTGAAGCAAGAGGCTATCCCAGTGAAGCAAGCGCTGGCAGCTGGCCGGCGGGCAGAACATACTCCTCTCCATCGAACGGGTAGTTCAGAAACAAAAAAATATTAGTTGTTAGGGTGGGTTTAGGGGTTGGAGAAGAGAAGGGAAAAGGGAGGAGGGATAGGTAGGGGGATAGGGAAGTTCCCTCCCAGTCCTCTCCTTAATTGGAGAAGACTGGGAAGGAACTGGGGATGGCACGATCGCGTTGTCGTGCATTTTTTATAAAATACCCTCCCCCTTGCGTGCACAGGTCGGAACCCATGCACACATGGATGCATATGGACGCCTTTAAAAAATTACCCCACAGTGAGTGCCCCACTCCAGTACTACCACAGCATTATGCGAAAAGTTTTTCCTTGCTGCCAGCCCTTCCCTAGTCTGCAGCAGCCCTCTCCCTTTCCCTTTCCCTTTCCCATTCCCACCCCCACCAGCCTCCCCAACACTGCACAGGCACGTCCTCTTGGCTCGACCCGTCCCTTTTTATGAATGGAGCTTGCCTCCACTTCTCTGTGCCCCCGCCACCATTCCAACGCATTCCTATTGACTGAGAGTTACAGAGTCTGCTGCTTTTATGGTTCCCCAGGTTCTACAGTGCCTATCTAGTCCAGGGGAGGGTCGGGGAGACCAGACATATGTCCAAGACTGGAGAGAGCCACAGGACCCAAAGCAGCACATCTCCAGAATCCTACTTTCCCATGTGGATCCAGTACAACCAAAGATGGTGCAAGGGTGTTAGGCAGCATAGGTAAATCTTACAGCCTTGTTCCTCCAGCCCCTCCCTCCCCACACAAATAAAAATTATGCATTTATAACTGTTTTTATATTAAAAAGAACATTCAAAGTACAGTCTTAAGAGGTAAAAATATCACTTACAGCATATATATTAGATTTACATGCACTGCTGTGGTGCCAACCAGAAAACCCTGCAAAATAAAAAATAAAGAGACACTTGGATCCCATATTACATTAAACCTATTGTGACACGTGTTGGATGTTGGTTAGGCTCTCAGAAAGTCTTGGGTAAACTGAATTACAATTAAAATATAGTAAAGCTCCAATACCAAAACAGCAATAACAGCCAGCATTCAAATAGTGGCAACTCCACCTATGAAAAGGCAACACTATGTATATTACACCAGGCCTTAAAACACCAAGCTGCTATAGATCCCTACACAGAATACCTCACCTTGGTCACACGTGCAGAGCACAGATCGACCCTGACCAAATACAGAATAAAGAGTCCATAAAAAGAAATGTACAGACAAAAACTGAATTGGAAACCACAATAAGCTATATCCTGTATACAGTGCAGCAATGGAAAAAGAGAAACATGACTATTCCTCATAAAATATCAAATAATGAAATCAGCAATAGTAAAGCCATACTAATAAAAGAATAAATATTACAAAACTGCTGAACATCCAATAATTAAACTAATATAAAACTTTTAAAAGTTTCCCAAAAACAATAAAATATTTTAAAACAGCAGACATCAGATAACACCCAATAATTAAAACCAATAAGAATTTTAAAAATCCTCCGCTTTCCATACTTTCCAGTCACTGAAATTGTTCTGGAGTCACGGGAGTGTTGGTGCACAAACTTTCTCTTCCCTCACATGCATGCTGACACACACACACACGCTTCCTCCTACCCGCTGACATACACACACTCCCTTGTACCTACTGTCACATACGTATACACAGTCACATACGCTTCCGCGCACACATACATTTCCTCGCACCTACTGACACACACACGCTTCCTTGCACCCTATGGCACACACGCTTCTTCACACCCACTGACACTTACACGCACACATGTTCCCTTGCGCCCATTAATACATACACAAATGCTCCCTTTCACCCTCAGACACATATACACACACCCACGCACACCCACGCACACACACATGCTCCCATGCACCTGTTGACACACACACACACACAGTCACACACACACCTAATACATAAACACACACATGAATGCTCCCTCGCACACTCCCACTCTCATTTCTTCTGCCACCTCTGAATATGTTAAAAAAAAATTACTTACAATGATGGGCAGGAGGGAACAAGGCAGAGCTACTAGCTAGCTGATGGTCTTGCTTTGGGAAGAGGTAGGCGGAAAGACCCAATGCAGTGGGGTGGGTTATTTTTTGCCACAGCCCCAACTTAAGGGGGGCCATCGACAGAAATCAGTCAGAGGCCTGTAGCCATGTTGAGGCAGCAGCGGGGGGGTCTGCTGGCTGCCTCGCAAGGCAAAGAGAATTATGGGATGGTGAAAGGGAAGGCCTCAGGCGCATTTCCTGCTGCCTGGGTGATGAGGGGAGGGGCAGGGTGTAATCCCACAAAGATCAGCAATGCCGCGGGAAAGAAATAAAACAAAAATGCAGGCCTATAGAGCCACGCTGCAGCTGTGGAGACAACAAATAAAAGTGAAGCCTATGCCCATGGACTGCGGCTACAGCCACAGGAAAAGAAAAAAAATAGAAATGAGAGTAGAGCCTCAGTGGAGACTCCTTTTCTGCCACAACAGCTGCTATGGGACCTGGTGTTAATCGCAGTAGCTCCGCAGACATGTAGTCATGTGACTGGCCTGACCGGCCTACTGGGGCAAGCCCGAAGCCCCGATAGGCCAATCCATCCCTATCATGCTACCATTTAGGTTAACTGCAGCAGAAAAAAGGGGCCATACAGCTATGTAACATGAGCCACCAGCCTGGGAAAGGCAGAGCAAGACTGAAAAGGTTGCCAGACTCTTTACTGTGAAGGTGCTTATTTATTTTATTTTATTTTAAGATTTATATACTGCCTTATCCTTGAGTCAAAGCAGTGTACAGGTAAAAACATCCACAGTATAGTAGAGCAGAAATACAAACAGAGCTAAATCAAATTAAGGTCCAGATTCACTAAGGGTTTTTCCCAGAGACACAAAATAGGAGGAAAACCTTAATGAATCTGGCCCTAAAATCTTTGGAATATTGCACATGAAGTGAAAAACAATATTCCTATAAATAATTATTAACCTGTGGGATAAGGTTATATGTTAAATGCCTCTCGAAATAGGAAGGCTTTCAATTTTTTTTATGAAAGTCTTAGCACTGCCTTCTTTACAAATATCAATGGGCGTTGGATTCCACCATATTAGATTCTTTTCTTGGCATTCTGCAAGTTTTATTATATAGAAGCTAGGTATGTCGAAGAAACACTGGCCTGTGAACCTGAGTGCTCTGGTCGATTGATATAATTTAAACAAAAAATAAATAGAGGCTGGGCCTTTGCTACACATGGCTTTGTGAACCATTGTAAAGATCTTAAAATGAATCCTTTTTTCAATGGAGAGCCAGTGTAAAGACATTAGAACTGGTGAAATGTGGTCATATCTTAAAGTACCTGTCAGAATTCTTGTGACTGAATTTTGAATTACTTGAAGAGCCCTCGGTGTATATTTAGGCAAGCCTAAATAAATGAAATTACAATAGTCAAGTTTGGAGATGACTAATAACTGGAGAACTGTTCTAAAGTCATTTGGCTGCAAATATGACTTGAGTTTGCACATGATTCTCAGTTTCCAGAAGGAGTCCCAAACTACTCTTTTTACATGAGATCTAAAAGACAGCTAGTAATCAAAGATGATCCCTACATTTCAGGCCTTGTGGACAAATGGGATTGTGCAGACTTGGAAGGAAACAGAGGAGGGAAGGGGTGTGCATTGTACTTTACTGAGTTAAATAATTTATTTTATTTTATTTATTTTAGTTTTTTCTATACCGGAATTTGTGAGGGTATCACATCATGCCGATTTACAGTAAACAGGGGGAGTGATAAAAGTTACAGTGAACGAGATAAATAACAGGTGCTGAATGAAAAACAATTACAGTTACAATAAAACAGGGAAGTACAACTGGGAGCAGAGAAAAATGATAGGAAATTTAACAGAATATATTAACCGAGATTTGATGCGGTACATTTAAAAGGTTTATGGTATTTACTAGGTCAAGTCCATTTGCCATTTTGTAGATTTTTACGTAAGGGTGGTGATAGGAAGTTATGGTTTTTCTGCGTAAGGGTAGTGATTGGAAAGTGGTGAGTTAAGATTTAATCCAAGTCTGGGAAGGCTTTTTTAAAAAGCCACATTTTGAGTCTTTTCCTGAATGTTGGGAGGCAAGGTTCCTGCCGTAGCTCCGGTGGGATGGAGTTCCAAAGAGGTGGTCCTGCTGTGTAGAAAGCCCTGTTTCTGAAGTTTATATGAAGGGAGGTTTTGGAATGAGGTACCTGTAGAGATTCCTTATAGTACTCTCTTATGGGTCTGGAGGATGTATGTTTTTTGAAAGGGATTTGTAGGTTGAGCGGAGCAATTTGTTGGATTGCTTTATATATTATGGTGATGGACTTATATAAGCTTCTATAATGAATCGGCAGCCAGTGTAGGTCTTTGAGGATAGGGGAGATGTAGGTCTTTGAGGATAGGGGAGATGTGATCTCTTCTCCGTGTATTTGTCAATATTCTGGCTGCCGTGTTTTGAACCATCTGAAGAGGTTTAGTATGCGATGATGGGAGACCTAATAATAAAGAGTTGCAATAGTCTAACTTAGAGAAGATTATTGCTTGTAAGATTGTTCTGTAGTCATGGTTGTGGAACAGTGGTTTTATTCTTTTTAGGACATGCAGTTTATGAAAGCAGTCCTTGGTGGTTTGGTTTATAAAAGCTTTTAGGTTTAGCCGATTATCAATGATCGCTCCTAGGTCTCTCACTTGGGCTATTTGTAAGTTTGCCGAAGGATTTGTGGTGATGTTGCCGTTCTCCGTGGATATGTGAAGGAGTTCCGTTTTTGAAGAATTTAGGATTAAATTCAGACTGGAGAGGAGGGAGCTGATTTCTCGAAGGCATGTTTCCCATAGATCTAGGGTTTTTTTTAAGGATTCTTTGATGGGGATCACAATCTGGACATCATCAGTGTAAAGATAGTATTTTAAGTTCAGGTTGGTTAGAGAGGGAGAAGGTAGATGTTAAAGAGTGTAGGAGAGAGGGATGAGCCTTGCGGGACTCCAAGAGATGAAGGGTAGTGCTTAGATTCTTTGTTGTGTATTTTGACCTTGTAGCCTCTGTTTCTCAAGAATGTATTGAACCAGGCCCATGCAGTGCCTGTTACGCTGATAGCTGGTTTAGGAGCATAGCGTGGTTAACAGTGTCAAAGACGGCTGAGAGGTCTAAGAGGATCAATAAATAGGCCTGGCCTTTGTCGAGGCCCATGATGAGGAAATCTGTCAAGGAGATAAGAAGTGATTCTGTACTTAATGATTTCCTGAAGCCATATTGAGAGGGGAAAAGAATTTTGTGATCCTCAAGGTAGTCTGATAATTTAGTGTTAACTAGTTTTTCCATGACCTTGGCAATGAAAGGGAGGTTGGAGATTGGGCGAAAGTTGGTGGGGTCTTCTGGATCTAGGTTTGTTTTTTTCAGGAGCAGTTTGATGGAGGCCATTTTAAGGTCGTCTGGATAGATTCCTTGGGATAAAGAGCAGTTGATAATGTCTGCCAGAGCTTTGTAGATGGTGTCTGGGATAAGAAGAAGTAGTTTGGACGGGATATGGTCAATAGGGTGAGACGAGGGTTTCATTTCTTTCAGTAATCTTAGGATCTCTGAAGTTATTTATTTATTTATTTATTTTTAATTTTTATATACCGATATTTCTGTAAAGAATACATATCGCACCGGTTTACAAGGAACTGAACAGTCGCCTCCAGGGCGGAAATACATTAAAACAGTCGCCTCAAGGCAGAATACATTAACACAAGTATACAGGAAAACTATTAAAAGAGAACTTTCATAAACTCAATTAAATGTAACTGTGAAAGATAAATCAGGAACCATAAATCAGGAACATATGTACAGAGGTAGGTATATCGTCTGTCGCTTCACCAGATTTTAGCTCTCAGGGAAAGCTTGAGTGAATAGCCAAGTCTTTAGCTTCTTTTTGAATGTCGGAAGGCATGGTTCTTGGCGGAGGTCCGGTGGGAGCAGGTTCCAAAGATGGGGACCTGCAGTGGACAGAGCTCGTTTCCTCAATGAGGTTTTTGTTGGCTGGGTGTGACGCATGCTTGTGATAGGTTGTGATAGGTTCGAACGAGTTGAGAGAGATGTTTTTGTTTGGGTGGAGATAGGTACTGTAAGGAGAAGAGGTATTAGGCGTCATCTTTGTTAGAAGGTTAGTGATTTTGTTGTTGAAGAAGAGGGCCAGCTCCTCTGCTTTTTCTTGAGCTTGGTTGAGCGGTATGTCTGGTACTTGGATTTGAGTTAGGTTGGAGACGAAGGCAAACAGGGCTTTAGCGTCAAAAATCATGTGATGGATCTGATGAGCATAGAAGTCTTTTTTGGTTTTAATGAGGAGCTCTTGTAGCGATGGAGGGCAAGTTTGTAGGCAGAGAGGGAGGACTGTGTTGGTGCTTTGCGCCATTCCATCTAAGGGAGAGTTTTAGATTTTGAAGATCTTCATTAAACCACGGTTATCTTTTAGAAAGGTTGTGTTTGAGTTTTTTGGTTGTCATTGGACAGAGTTTGTTTGCCGCCATTTCTGTTATATTATACCATGAATGAAGGGCTGAATTAGGAGAGGAAACGTCTATGAGGGGGAGTTCTAAAATTAAGTGATTGCGGAGGTCGTCGGAGGCGCATGATTTCCTGTAAGTGAATTGTTGTTGAGGGACGTGATTGCTGTTTCTTTGTGCCAGTGAGATGGAGGTTGAGGTCGAGATTAGGGCGTGGTCTGACCAGGGTACTGGTTCGCAGACCGGTTGTGTTGAGTTAGAGATGCCAGCGTTTGTGAAGATGAGGTCCAAGGTATGACCTGCTCTATGGGTGGGTTTCTTGATTATCTGCTTGAAACCCATGGCTGACATGTCAGTAAGGAGTGTTTTGCCGTTGGTAGAAAGAGAGGGGTCGTTGACATGTAAGTTGAAGTCTCCAAGTATTATTGCTGGGGAATCCAAGTGAAGGTGAGAGGCTGTTAGTTCCAGAAAGGGTGAGGCGTCCGAGTCGAGAAGGCCTGGTGGGGCATAGACTAGAAGGATTTGAAGATAGTCTGATTTGAAGAGGCCTGTTTCAAGTTTGGTGGGTGAGTTGACTGGATATTGAGTGAGACACAGATCTTTTTTGGCAGCAAGGAGAATACCCCCTCCTCTTTTTATCTGTCGGGAAATAGAGAAGAAATCATAGGTATGCGTTGGTAATTGATTAATTAGTGCAGTGTCTGTAGGTTTGAGCCATGTTTCAGTTATGGCGCAGAGGTCTGGGTTTGTGTCAAGAAGAAGGTCGTTGAGTATAAGGATTTTCTTAGTGAGCGATTGGGCGTTGAAAAGAAGTAGGGAGAATAGAGTTAGGCCTAGCAATTGTGTAATAGGGGTGACCATGATGGGAATGAGGGCTTTGTAGGTGTGCGGACGGGTAATCATGAGAGGTTTACCAGTAAAAAAGGTCCTCCTATGATGGAGAGTTGGAATAGGGAGACCACGAAGCATAGTGGTTAGTTGTGACTAGAGAGCTATTTGTTAAAGCGCAGAGTTTAATTTCTGAGGTGGAGGTCGGGAGAGTGCTGGATGCGGTCAGATGAGAGCTAGTGCCTGTTCAGAAAAGTATTGGAGGCTGGTGGGAGGAATGCTTCATTGAAGTTTGGATGACTGAAGTATAGATGCAGGGTGAAGTTTACCCGTTTGCTTGTAGATTGGAAGTGCTGGATGAAGTTTGGTTGGGTGTTGTAGGCCGTGAGAGCTCCGGCAGATGGGTGAAATTGGTGATATGATAGAGTGAAGCGGTTATTCTTTCTTTGGTTAAGTGTTGCACGAAGGGGTGCACGAAGGGGCGCACAAAGGGGCCTGCCCCTTTGACGCGCTCCTTCGGCGCGCAACGCCCGGCGCGCGACGCCGGTAGGGGCGGCTGGGATTTAAATCCCCCGCTTACCACTTCAGCTGACGTCGAGGTAAGGCTGGGTCCGATAGGCTGCGTCTCTGAGGGGCGGAGCGGAGGGATTGGCCGCGTGGCCGGCATTGGATCCCTGGAGGCGAGTGCTGGGCGATTTTTTAAGGCCTTGCCCCGACGGGCTTCAGCGCCGGATGCGCAGGCCTAGCTGCCGTCTCGTCCGGGTGGAGAGTCGATGGTGATCGCGGTCAGAAAGGACGCCGGGAGGGGCGGCTGGGATTTAAATCCCCCGCTTACCGCTTCAGCTGATGTCGAGGTAAGGCTGGGTCCGATAGGCTGCGTCTCTGAGGGGTGGAGCGGAGGGATCGGCCACGTGGCCGGCGTTGAAGCCCCGGAGGGGAGTGCTGGGCGATTTTTTAAGGCCTTGCTCCGAAGGGCTTCAGCGCCGGATGCGCAGGCCTAGCTGCCGTCTCGTCTGGGTGGAGAGTCGATGGTGATCGCGGTCAGAAAGGACGCCGGGAGGGGCAGCTGGGATTTAAATCCCCGGCTTACCGCTTCAGCTGACGTCGAGGTAAGGCTGGGTCTGATAGGCTGCGTCTCTGAGGGGCAGAGTGGAGGGATCGGCCACATGGCCGGCGTTGGAGCCCCGGAGGCGAGTGCTGGGCGATTTATTAAGGCCTTGCCCCGACGGGCTTCAGCGCCGGATGCGCAGGCCTAGCTGCCATCTCGTCCGGGTGGAGAATCGATGGCGATCGCAGTCAGAAAGGATACCGGGAGGGGCGGCTGGGATTTAAATCCCCCGCTTACCGCTTCAGCTGACGTCGAGGTAAGACTGGGTCCAATAGGCTGCGTCTCTGAGGGGCGGAGTGGAGGGATCGGCTGCGTGACCGGCGTTGGAGCCCCGGAGGCGAGTGCTGGGCGATTTTTTAAGGCCTTGCCCCGACGGGCTTCAGCACTGGATGCGCAGGCCTAGCTGCCGTCTCTTCCGTGTGGAGAGTCGATGGCGATCGTGGTCAGAAATAATGTTGTTCTTTGACAAATTTAGAGTTGGTTATGTCTTAGCCAGCTCTTTATGGCAGACAGATATATTGAAATTAAACCAGAATGAACATTTTCATCAGCTGCAGCAGGAAAAATAAACTGTATAGCATTTGCAAAAATATGGTATTGGAGATCAAGGCCTCCAAGAAATTTGCAGAGTGGTTTAAGGTATATATTAAACAGTATCACTGATAGCGAAGATCCCTGGGGACACCTGTTGAAAGAGAAAACTAAGAAAACCGTTTCTGACTTGCTGAGAATAGTCGGAAAGAAATAAGGAACGCCAATTAAGAACAAGACCGCTTATTCCTAATTGGGCAAGACGACTGAGAAGGATGCCATTGTCTAAGGTATCAAAGGCCACTAATACGTCCAGCAATACAAGGATGTTATTGGTACCATTGTCAAAACCTCTCTAAATACATCTGTACTTGATCTCAATAATAGCTGTGTACTATAATAGGGTCTAAAACCAAATTGGAATGTGTCAAGGATAGGATTGTCATCCAAGAAGTCTGGAGTTGATTTAGTACAGCGACTTTGATAACTTTGGAAAGGAACTGAATTGATGATATTGGATGATAGAAAGCTGAGAAGGATCAGCTGTAGATTTCTTCAGTAGTAGCTGAACTAAGTCCTGCACGGAGAGTCCCTTCCTGGAGAGATGTATTTACAAAGAAGATTAGATGCTCATCTATGTCATTTATTAGTGCTTTCAGGACTGCAGTACTGCATGGATTTAAGGCACAATTGGATTGATTCATTCTATTAACGATCTGAGTGATCTCTTTCTTAGATATGATGTCAAATTTGCTCCAAAATGGTTGATCAGCAGCGTCATATATACCTCTGGGGAAGGGAGTGGCTGAGAATTGCAACCAGAAAATAGCTATCTTGCTTGAAAAGAAACAGGCAAAAACTTCTACATGTTATGAAGAGAGGGAACAAGAGCTGAAGTTACTATTAGTGAGTTTTGAGACAGTGTAAAAGAACTGTCTTGAGTTGTTCACAGCCACTTGGATAGATTTATTAAAGAACATTTTTTAACTTTATAACTAGTTCTCTATAGTTGTTCTGAGTTTCATCTTAACTTTCCCACTAATAGTTAAGCTTGGTTTCATGCCAAGAACATTCAACTTTTTTGAAAGTTAGCTTTGGTAGTTTTTAACTCGAGGGTGAACCATAGAACTGATATTCTCTTTTTTGCACTGGCTAATTTTAAGGGGGTGACTTTATCAATAACCTTTGACAGAGGCTCATTCCATATATTTTTGGTAGTATCTATATTTTTGCCTTGCATTCTTAAAACAGAAACTAAGGGTTCCTACTCTGGGCATAACTTATCCACGTCTATGTGGCCTCTTTTAGGAAGCTGAAGGTCATGTTTATTAGCTATGTTCAGAGAAGCAGGTAGTAAAATATTAAACCTGATCAAGAAATGATCACTCCAAGACATATCAACAGATGTTGGGTGGATTTTCATTTCATTTAAAAGCACCAGGTCAGGTGTGTGACCCAATCGATATGTAGGATCTTCAACTACCTGAGCCCATTCTAGTGCAGACATTGCAGATAGAAAGTCCTCACATGGAGAAGACAAAGAGGCCATATTGACATGCAGATTAAAATCACCAAGTACAAAAATGTTATTTAATTCAAGTTTAATTTCTAACAGTGTATTAACTACTGGAGAGTAGTCCCCATTTAAATTCCCAGGGGGAAAATAGAATAGACAAATGCACCAATGTTTGCAATCCATATAAAGGACTTCATTAGGAATAGAAACCTCAATTGATCTAGATATAAGACCAAGTTGTTTCTTAAAAACAACTAATAGCACACCCCATCTCTTAACAGAATAAGGTTTAGAGATAAAATCATAACCAAGGGGACAGAGTATGATAGGAAAACAATATCTCTTTCTAAAAGCCAGAATGTCACACAAAGACCAACAGGCTGTTCATCAGCTAGAAAATCATAATAAGTTTCGATTTTGTTCCCAAGGGACCTACTGTTAATAAAACATATAAATAGACTACATATGGAAAGTGTCAGTGGTTAATCTTACACACTTGATTAAATTAGACCTAGGTCTAAAACATTTCTTATATCTTTTCTGGACAATGTTGTTATACTGGCCATTCCAAAGAACCACAGGTGTTTTACAATCATCCACCACCATGATAGGGCTTTGCTTGAAGAGGGAGGCTCAACTTCAGGTTCTTACCTCAAAGAACAGAAATCAGTGAAACAGAAAACAAACTGCACTGTGAGATGCACATAGGGGAAAGCTCCTTTTGTGCACTCCTTCAGCATGTGAAAACAGTACACACCTCCATCGGCACATGGCGCCTTTGGTGCTCAGGCTCTTCTCCTATTCTGATGCCCAATGATGATATAATAGGTGGGTGGGCTTAAATGACTATTGAATAGATGAAACAGAAAAACTGGTAAGTGATTTGCATGTACAGCCCCTTGACTACTAGTAACTTATAGTGCAATATCACTTCAAAAAACAAATAATGGAAAAGTCCTATGTTGACTGTAAATTTCGGAATTCTGATTGAGAGAGGGATTTGTGAGAAAAATGTACTGAAAAACCATTCCATCAAACAAAACAGATTCTCCTTCTGTGTGATAAGGGAAGTCAGAAGTCTTGGGTACTTAGTTCTCAGAACAGGAGAAAAGAAAGGCCAGGCAGGATGGAATAACTTGTACATATTCTCTTTCCATAATCCTGCTTGGGTCTTGGCCTGTTGACTGAGAATAGATAGTCACTCTAGGTTGGGCAGCAAATGTCTGGCTATAAGCTTAGTTGAGCTAGAATTATTGAAAGCCAAGATTACTAATAGCCTGACTCACTGAGCAGTAAGCAACCCATGAACCTAGTAGAGGTGGAAACTTAAGCAAAGGAAAACCATCCCACCAATGAACAAAACCCTGAAGATAGCAGCACATCCAGTAGAATCAGATCCCTCTGGAGAGCAGGGAGCCTAAAAGCAGATCTTGAGTCAGAATTGGGTCCCCTCTCCCCCAGGAGTGTGTGGACCTCAGTTACAGATTGGGAGGTGACCTCAGGTGTACAGAAACACTATAGGCAGATCCAGAGGTAAAATCAGCTCCCCAGAAGGGCATGCACCCCAGCAATGGATCTGGAAAAAGAATTGGGTCTCCCAGGAGGACACCGACCACAGTGGTAGACTGTGTGTGCCATTGGGTCCCCCAGGATGGTACAGACCTGTCAGAGGAGGAGAAGTGGAGAAGAGAATTGGCATTAGCTTAGACACAAAGGACCTCCTTCCACCATGACCAGCAATGCCCATCAGCCCTATTGCATCTTTTCCCATTGGTAAAACTTGGGGAAAGGGGGGAGAATAATGGTACTTGATTAAGTGGGAACACAAGAAGTCTCTCCTGTGCTATATGGTGAGGGCCAACACCCCAAAAAGCTAAATGTTAAATGTTCTTGCTATCTTGTAGGAATGTATATAGTTGTGTAGTCAGAGACTAATAGCAAGTAGATAACTGTGTTGTATGATATCCTGTTAACAGTGTACATATATATATAGTCATGTAATATAGTCATATAGTCTACTAAACCTATTTGTGCATACTGCCAGCCCTGTCCATGGTCTCATTTGTTTTGCTGGGGTGAAGGGAGGGAAATCCCACCCACTAACACCTTTTTCTCCATGTGGACGAACCAGGCACCAAGAATATAAGGTCCAATGGAATCTGCTCCTGCCGTGTCAGTCCCAGACCCAGGAACACCCCACAAGTCAAGGGGGCATTACAGACTTAACTGGTTAGTGCTTGTTTTTCAGCACTAATTAAGTTCAGCTGGGGAGCCCAGCGACCCAAAACAAGCTAGTCAAAATTTCCAACTGGAAACCCAGCCATTAGGTTCAGTTAAATATCCATCTGAAGATAACTAGCTACAATTAGGCAGTTATCTTGCCATTCAGCAGGTCTTTGAATATGCTGTTACCAAATAATAGTTGAGGTTCCATCCTATAGTGTCGGCTGGATGCTAAATCATTTTATCAGATTTGGGGAACAATGCAAATGCTGTTACAAGCTTGAATATCATGATGCACCTTTTAGGGTGTCAAGGTTCAGCCCTGCAACTACTGTTCCACCAAGTGGTCTCAATTAACATATGAAAGGTCAAGGAAATACCAGCTGTTATAAAACCGAGCTTCATTTTATTCATGCAAATACTTGCAGTGACAGGTTGAACAGAACTTAAAGATGAAATCCATAGTCATTTTATTTTCACCATTTCTTTTCAGCATGGGCTGAATACAGATTAATACACTATTTCTAGATGACTATCAGCCATTGAAGTCACATTAATTAACTTCAGAATACACTTATACAGTGAGAAAGCTGGAAAACTGCACACCTCTGTATAATATCTTTCAGTCAAAATATGTTTTAAGCTCTCCAAGTTAGAGTAAAACTTTCTAAGAAAGAATCTTTGCTATTGCTCATTAGTGGATAAGAGTTATACACTCTGTGCATGAGTGAATTAGCAGACCGGCAGAAAACTTGAAAATATACTTCTTGTTTTTCAGCAATAAAAAATAGAGGTCAACATTCAAAGGGATCTGGCCCATTAAATCAAAGGCCTTGGAAAGTGAAAAAGAAAAAAACAACTTGCTGAGCTGTTAAAGTTAGCCTCCTAAATTTTACTAGTTGGCTACTTTATCAAACCAAATCTGGGTGGGTCTGGGGGCAAGAATAGGGCAGGAGAGAAAGAGGTGGCAGCACTGTTTTTTTGGGCTAACTATCTAACTTGGGTCCAGATTCATTAAGACTTTTCTCCCATTTTGAGTCTATGAGAAAAACCTTTAGGGGTGATTTTAAAAAACCGTGTGCCAAAACCGGGAGATACGTGCAGAAGTCGAGCCGGAATGCACCGCACAGATTTTAAAAGGTTCCCACGTATTCATGTATCTCCTGGTACACGCACAAACATTTTTTTCAGAAAAAGGGATGGGGGCGGGGCGTGGTCTGGGCACGGTGTGGGCATTCCAGGATTTCTGAATGAAACCAGCGCATAAATTCTTACGCACGTGCCAGGGTCAGCTACCATGTAACTTTACTTCTGCTATGCATGGCATGTAAGTCCTAAAACAAAAACTACTAGGCTAGTCAGCGGGGTTTTAAGGGTAAGGGCTAACAGTAAAAGGGAAACTGGAGGGGCTTAGGAAGTCCTATCCTTTACCTGAGCGAACTGGGAACAAATTGGGGGAACTGGTAATTGTTCCGGCGTGTGTGTCTACTAAAATCCTCACACTTATGCAGCAGAGGGAGCATTTGCACCCGAGCCGATAAACAAAAAAACCCACCCGACCCTTTAAAACTGTTCCCTTAGCTTTCCCCACCCTCCCGAACCCCCCAAAACTTTTTACAAGTACCTGGTCCAGTGGAAGTCCCGGGAGCGATCTCCCGCTCTTGGGGCCGTCGGCTTCCACTAATAAAAATGGCGCCGATGGCCCTTTGCCCTTATCATGTGACAGGGTATCCGTGCCATTGGCCAGGCCCTGTCACATGGTAGGAGTAATAGACGGCCGGCGCCATCTTTAAAAATGGCGCGGGCCAGCCAGTGCTCCTACCATGTGACAGTGGCCGGCCAATGGCACGGATACCCTGTCACATGGTAAGGGCAAAGGGCCATCAGCGCCATTTTGATTAGTGGCAGCCGACGGCCCGAGAGCAGGAGATGGCTCCCGGGACCCCCACTGGACCACCAGGTACTTGTAAAAAGTTTTGGGGGTTCGGGAGGGTGGGGGAAGCTAAGGGAACAGTTTTAAAGGATCGGTTTAGGGATTGTTTTGGTGTGCCGTTTTTCCCACCCTCCCCCAAAATGATGAGAACCCCAGGAACAAAATCGTGGGGTTCTCTTATCGGGAGCCCCCGATTTCTGATGATTTTGAAAATATCGTCCGAAGCCCGATTCACATCCCTACCCGCAGGTACTGAGTGAGTAGCTGCCAAGATAACTCTTTTTGGGTTGATGATGTATTGCGGTTTATCTGTGGTGTCCTCAGCGAGGAAAGAGCGAGATAGGGCATTGTCTTGAAAGACGGCAATTTGCAGATGGTCAATTTACATGCCCAGGTTGTAGTTTACCAACATAAATGTGTGAAAATCATCATCTCGGTGTAAATGTAATGATGTTACACTGGAACAGTCATTTTTGCTTCATAACTCTCTTGACTATCCTGACTTGTCCCTGTCAACTGCTAGGAATCAAGCTGTATATACTGTACAAAAAAAACCCCTTTAAATGTCTGTATGCAAATGCCAGCAGTCTAGAAAATAGGAGAGTTAGAATGTATAGCACAGAATAATTAGGTGGACATAATTCGCATCTCAGAGACATGGTGGAAAGAGGATAACCATCCAATGGAACAGTCAGATACCAAGCTACAAATTATATCACAATGATAGTGTGGATCAAATTGGTGGTGGTGGTAGTTGTGGGGTAGGGAGGGAGGGTTGCTATATGTTAGTGATATGTAAGGGATGGAATAGAATTAAATAGGATAAAGATCCTGTAGGACACTAAATGCACTGTGGAATCTTTATGCATAGAAATTCCATGCATGATGGGGATGAGTATAGTGGTGGGGGTTTACTACCATCCACTTGGCTAGAATGAACAGACAACTGCTAACAGATATTAGGGAAATAAACAAATTTGGCAACTCAGTAATAACAGGAGATTTCAAATGCTCTAATATTGACTGGCAAATATATCATTACATTCAATAATCAAGCAAATGTGGAATACCAAACTTCTCACTTTACTTTAAATTTTCCATTTAGAACCCAGGGAATTAGTATCAGAATATACTGTGCTCAATCCTTTTGGCTCTTGCCCTTACAGGGCTGCAACCATATTCATGGTGGAACAGCACTTTATTTTTAACCTCATTTACTAGTTCCCATTGTTGCGATTCCGGTCGCCAGACTGGCGACCGGGTCCCTACCTTCCTGCCGGCTTCCCCGTCTCTGCCGCGCTCCTCCGAGGTTCGGGCCTGTCCGGCAGCATGGCAATGGCGTCTCCCTCGTGGAGATGCCGTCGAGCCTCGTTTCCAGCTCCTCCCCCTGCCTGGGAACGCGCGCGCGCGCGAGGGGACGGTCTTTGTAGGTCCAGCACCCGGAAGTGCTGAACCGCCCATTTTCTGACGTCAGATGCTGGTTCCCTATTTAAGCCAGCCTCACTCTCTCCTTCCTTGCCTTGCAACGAGGTCGCTCCTGTGAGTACTTAGTTGCTTCCCTGGATCCAGCGTGCTCCGCTCCTGCTTGTTCCAGTCCTTGTTCCTGTGGTTCCTGCCGTGATCCATTCCTGCTGGTTCCAGTCCTTGTTCCTGTGGTTCCTGCCGTGATCTGTTCCTGCTTGTTCCAGTCCTTGCTCCTGTGGATCCATTCCTGCCTTCCGGCTTCTCGTCTTCAGCCAGCCTTGACCCTCAGTCTCCTGCTCGACTCTTCTCATCTTCAGCCAGCCTTGACCCTCGGACTTCTGCTTGACCCTTCTCATCTTCAGCCTGCCCTGACCACCGGACCTCCTAAGTCCCAGCGATCCGGACCCCTACGGGCTCCTCCTGGGGGGGTCTCGGGTTTCCAGGGCGAACACTTCCTCCTTCATGCCAGATCCGTACCACCTCCCGGCTCCTTTTCCATCATCTGGAGTCCGCTGTCCAGACAGCCGGGCCAAGGGTTCACTAAACAGACTTTTTCACAACAGTTTGCAAGGCCATGGACCCGGCGGACGCTTCTGGCTTGCAAGCCATTCCGGGAATGGCCCAAAGAATTCAGCAACAGCAGCAATGCCTTGAGCTGTTGGCTGCTACAGTCGACCGCCTGGCCAGCCGCCTGGACGCCAGGCCTCCAGAGGCGGCACCGCTCCCACTTCCGGTACCAGCGCCACAGCCTTCAGCTCCGACTCAACTTCCACCCCCTACACGTTATTCTGGAGACCCCAAGACGTGTAGGGCCTTTCTAAACCAATGCTTCATCCGCTTCTCCTTCCTGCCCAGGCAGTTTCCTTCTGACGCCATCAAGGTGGCATACATCTTGTCCCTACTTGATGGGAAGGCGATGCTATGGGCATCTCCCATGTGGGAACACCAAGATGCTATGCTGCAGGACCTGAATAGGTTTGTAGCCCATTTCAAACAGACCTTTGATGAGCCTGCGCGTCAGACTACCGCCACCACAGAGATTCTACAGTTGAAACAAGGGCTGCGCTCGCTGGCGGACTACGCAATCGAATTCCGCACCCTGGCTATGGAATTGGGGTGGCAGGACGATTGCTTGCGGGGCATATTCTTGGAGGGTCTTGCCGGTCGCATAAAAGACGAGCTGATGGCTCGGGATGTTCCTCCCACCTTGAACGAGGTGATAGACTTGGCTGGGAGGATTGACCGGCGCTTGCAGCAACGTGCCAAGGAAGGTCGAGTACTCCGTCGACCAGTTACCTTAGCACCCTCATTCTCAAGATCTCTGGCCTCGTCTCACAAGACACCATCCACTTCGACTCACAATCCTATGGAGGAGCCCATGCAGATTGGACGTATGCCCCTAACCGAGGAGGAGAGGAGGCGTCGGCACCCTAGGACTATGTCTGTACTGCGGTACCAAGGGTCACCTTCTGGCTCAATGTCCTGAGAGCCCGGAAAACGCTCGAGCCTAGGGCAGAAAGAGGAGATCTCCCTAGGTTGTCTTAATGCTGCTCCTCAATGTACAGTACCTGTGACCCTGGAATACCCAGGAGGTTCATTCCAAACTCTGGCCTTTATTGATTCTGGCGCTGGGGGAAACTTTATTTTGAAAGAACTAGTGTACCAGCTCGGACTTTCTACTACCCCCAGAGATCCCCCGTTGCGGGTCACCTCTATCCGAGGCACACCACTTCCAGGGGACATCTCTGAGGTCACGAAACCTCTCATTCTTCGGACTGGGATTCTTCATACCGAGAGCATCTCCTTCTTGTTTCTAGAAAAGTCAGTGCATCCCATAGTCTTAGGTCTTCCTTGGTTACAACAGCACGCACCAGTGATTCATTGGGATTCTCTTCAAATCGCCCAGTGGAGTACTTTCTGCTTTCAAAACTGCTTGGACTTGCCTCTGAGACCCACAGTTCCGTGTTGCCAAGCAGCCTTAGAGCTCCCTTCACCATATCAAGAATTCTCAGACGTATTTTCTAAACAGAAAGCAGAACTTCTTCCAGCTCATCGACCTTTCGACTGCGCTATTGAGCTTCTTCCGGGCACCACTCCACCGCCAGGAAAAATAGTGGAAAGTGTTCTAAACATCAAAATCACAGAACATATAGAAAGACATGGTTTAATGGAACAAAGTCAGCATGGCTTTACCCAGGGCAAGTCTTGCCTCACAAATCTGCTTCACTTTTTTGAAGGAGTTAATAAACATGTGGATAAAGGTGAACCGGTAGATATAGTATACTTGGATTTTCAGAAGGCGTTTGACAAAGTTCCTCATGAGAGGCTTCTAGGAAAAGTAAAAAGTCATGGGATAGGTGGCGATGTCCTTTCGTGGATTGCAAACTGGCTAAAAGACAGGAAACAGAGAGTAGGATTAAATGGGCAATTTTCTCAGTGGAAGGGAGTGGACAGTGGAGTGCCTCAGGGATCTGTATTGGGACCCTTACTGTTCAATATATTTATAAATGATCTGGAAAGAAATACGACGAGTGAGATAATCAAATTTGCAGATGACACAAAATTGTTCAGAGTAGTTAAATCACAAGCAGATTGTGATAAATTGCAGGAAGACCTTGTGAGACTGGAAAATTGGGCATCCAAATGGCAGATGAAATTTAATGTGGATAAGTGCAAGGTGATGCATATAGGGAAAAATAACCCATGCTATAATTACACGATGTTGGGTTCCATATTAGGTGCTACAACCCAAGAAAAAGATCTAGGTGTCATAGTGGATAACACATTGAAATCGTCAGTTCAGTGTGCTGCGGCAGTCAAAAAAGCAAACAGAATGTTGGGAATTATTAGAAAAGGAATGATGAATAAAACGGAAAATGTCATAATGCCTCTGTATCACTCCATGGTGAGACCGCACCTTGAATACTGTGTACAATTCTGGTCGCCGCATCTCAAAAAAGATATAATTGCGATGGAGAAGGTACAGAGAAGGGCTACCAAAATGATAAGGGGAATGGAACAACTCCCCTATGAGGAAAGACTAAAGAGGTTAGGACTTTTCAGCTTGGAGAAGAGACGACTGAGGGGGGATATGATAGAGGTGTTTAAAATCATGAGAGGTCTAGAACGGGTAGATGTGAATCGGTTGTTTGCTCTTTTGGATAGTAGAAAGACTAGGGGACACTCCATGAAGTTAGCATGGGGCACATTTAAAACTAATCGGAGAAAGTTCTTTTTTACTCAACGTACAATTAAACTCTGGAATTTGTTGCCAGAGGATGTGGTTCATGCAGTTAGTATAGCTGTGTTTAAAAAAGGATTGGATAAGTTCTTGGAGGAGAAGTCCATTACCTGCTATTAAGTTCACTTAGAGAATAGCCACTGTCATTAGCAATGGTTACATGGAATAGACTTAGTTTTTGGGTACTTGCCAGGTTCTTATGGCCTGGATTGGCCACTGTTGGAAACAGGATGCTGGGCTTGATGGACCCTTGGTCTGACCCAGTATGGCATTTTCTTATGTTCTTATGTTCTTATGTTCTTATTACCTTAGACTCGGGCGATGTCGGACTATATTTCTGAAAATCTCGCCAAGGGCTTCATTCGCCCCTCGCACTCGCCTGCCGGGGCAGGGTTCTTTTTCGTAGCCAAGAAAGATGGTACCCTCAGGCCATGCATTGACTACAGAGGGTAAATACCATCATTAAGAAGGATCGGTATCCGCTTCCCTTGATACCAGAACTACTTGACAGACTACAAGGAGCTAAAGTTTTCACGAAACTCGATCTGCGTGGGGCTTACAATTTAGTCCGTATCCGTCCAGGGGACGAATGGAAGACGGCCTTCAACACTCGGGATGGACACTACGAATATCTAGTAATGCCCTTCGGGTTATGTAACGCCCCAGCCGTCTTCCAGAACCTCATGAACGAGGTACTTCATGAGATGCTTCACTCCTTCGTCATCGTATACCTCGACGATGTCCTGATTTACTCGCCAGATCTTCATACACATCGTCATCACGTCAAACGCGTATTACAACTCTTAAGAGATAATCATCTATACGCCAAACTCGAGAAGTGTCAGTTTGAGTGTGACTCACTTCCCTTTTTAGGGTACATCGTGTCTTCCACTGGATTCCAAATGGATCCAGAAAAGGTTTCCGCTATTACCAACTGGCCTCGTCCTTCTGGCCTAAAGGCTCTCCAACGATTTCTCGGGTTTGCCAACTTCTACAGACACTTTATTCCACACTACTCCCGAAAGGTGGCTCCTCTCACCGCACTTACCCGCAAGGGGGCCAACACCCATGACTGGCCTCATACTGCTTGTCTAGCTTTTGAAGAATTAAAACAAGCGTTTTTGCAAGCCTCTCACTTACGCCATCCGAATCCGCAGTACCCCTTTATTGTTGAGGTTGACGCTTCCAGTCAAGCAGTTGGAGCCGTTCTTAGTCAGCACGATGCCTCTGGCAAGTTAATGCCTTGCTCGTACTTCTCCAAGAAATTTTCACCTGCGGAATGCAACTATGGCATTGGAGACAAAGAACTCCTTGCCATTAAGCTTGCCTTCGAAGAATGGAGACAGTGGCTGGAGGGAGCAAACTACCCAGTAACTGTATATACAGACCATAAAAACTTACAGTATTTAGCTCAAGCTCAAAGACTAAACCCTCGTCAAGCGAGATGGTCGCTTTTCTTCAGCCGCTTTAATTTTATCCTCAAATACCGACCCGCGGAGAAAAATGTCCGGGCGGACGCCCTTTCTCGCACCACTCAACTTGAGGAAGAGGAGGCACTGCAACATATTTTGGATCCTGCATGTATCCAATTAAGCGTTACTTCTCTTGATTCTACTACCAAAGTCACCGTACCAAAAAGACTTCGTAAAAAGGTTTTGGCTTGGGGACATGACTCCCTGACTGGGGGGCATGCGGGAATACGAAGGACCCTAGATCTGATTAACCGCTTTTATTGGTGGCCTGGTCTTCGACGGGACATTACTCTTTATGTTGGCTCTTGTCCCACGTGTGCTCTGCAAAAGCCTTTAAATGGTCCTCTGAGGGGGTTGTTACAGCCATTACCCATTCCTACGGAACCTTGGACACATATTGCCACGGACTTTATGGTAGAACTTCCACCCTCTCACGGCAAGACGGTCGTGTGGGTCACTGTGGATCGTTTTTCTAAAATGGCTCACTTCGTGCCACTTGCTAAACTTCCTTCTGCTACTGAATTGGCTTCCTTATTCACTCATCATGTTTTTCGCATCCATGGTTTGCCTCAAGACATCGTTTCTGACCGTGGCCCGCAGTTCACCGCCAGGTACTGGAGAGCTCTATGCAAGAAGTTCAAGATTCAGTTAAGTTTCTCTACTGCCTTTCACCCACAGAGCAACGGCCAAACAGAACGAATGAACCGGTCCTTGAAATTATTCTTGCGAGCTTTCATCAATCACAGACAAGATAATTGGGTGGATTTATTACCCTGGGCTGAGTTCGCTTACAACAATCAAATACATACAGCAACCGTTAGATCACCCTTCCAAATCGTATACGGTAAACAGCTGAAACCACCCTTGCCAGTTCCAGTACCTGTCTCTTTACCTGCCCCCCAGTATAGCGCTAACCAACTGGGGAAGCTTTGGGCTTCTACTCAACGTCGACTTCAAAGAGTCGCACTCTCTTCTAAACGCTATATCGATCAACATCGAAAACCCGCACCCCTATACCTTCCAGGAGACAAGGTTTGGCTCAGTACCAAAAATCTCCGTCTCCGACAACCTTCTAAGAAGCTAGCACCTAAATTTTGTGGTCCTTTTTGTATAGCAGAAAGAGTCGGCTTAGTATCTTACCGCCTACGGCTACCCAGCACCTTGCGCATCCATGACATCTTTCACGTCTCTCTACTGAAGCCACTCATACTCTCAAGATTCCATCCTAGACCGCCTCAGACTTCTTCAGCTCCCATGGCCAACGATCCCACTTTCCAGGTACGGGACGCTTTGGATGTTCAGTTTCTCAACAGACGTTGGAAATATTTACTTGCATGGGAGGGTTGTGGAGATGAGGACAATACTTGGGAACCTGCTCGCAACATATTGGACAAGTCTCTCCTGCAACAATTCCACTTGGACCACCCGAATAAACCTGGTCCTTTGAAGAGGGGACGTAAAGGAGGGGGTACTGATGCGATTCCAGTCGCCAGACTGGCGACCAGGTCCCTACCTTCCTGCCGGCTTCCCCGTCTCTGCCGCGCTCCTCCGAGGTTCGGGCCTGTCCGGCAGCATGGCAATGGCGTCTCCCTCGTGGAGACGCCGTCGAGCCTCGTTTCCAGCTCCTCCCCCTGCCTGGGAACGCGTGCGCGCGAGGGGACGGTCTTTGTAGGTCCAGCACCCGGAAGTGCTGAACCGCCCATTTTCTGATGTCAGATGCTGGTTCCCTATTTAAGCCAGCCTCACTCTCTCCTTCCATGCCTTGCAACGAGGTCGCTCCTGTGAGTACTTAGTTGCTTCCCTGGATCCAGCGTGCTCCGCTCCTGCTTGTTCCAGTCCTTGTTCCTGTGGTTCCTGCCGTGATTCGTTCCTGCTTGTTCCAGTCCTTGTTCCTGTGGTTCCTGCCGTGATCTGTTCCTGCTTGTTCCAGTCCTTGCTCCTGTGGATCCATTCCTGCCTTCCGGCTTCTCGTCTTCAGCCAGCCTTGACCCTCGGACTCCTGCTCGACTCTTCTCGTCTTCAGCCAGCCTTGACCCTCGGACTCCTGCTCGACTCTTCTCGTCTTCAGCCAGCCTTGACCCTCGGACTCCTGCTCGACTCTTCTCGTCTTCAGCCAGCCTTGACCCTCGGACTCCTGCTCGACTCTTCTCGTCTTCAGCCAGCCTTGACCCTCGGACTCCTGCTCGACTCTTCTCGTCTTCAGCCAGCCTTGACCCTCGGACTACTGCTTGACCCTTCTCGTCTTCAGCCTGCCCTGACCACCGGACCTCCTAAGTCCCAGCGATCCGGACCCCTACGGGCTCCTCCTGGGGGGGTCTCGGGTTTCCAGGGCGAACACTTCCTCCTTCACGCCAGATCCGTACCACCCCCCGGCTCCTTTTCCATCGTCTGGAGTCCGCTGTCCAGACAGCCGGGCCAAGGGTTCACTAAACAGACTTTTTCACAACACCCATTGGCAAAATGTTTTTATTATTATTTTAAAATTGCATATTACTTTACTAAATCACTTATCTTTTAAAATATTCCATGCAAACTCCGTCACCTCTTCTCGTAACTCCAAGTCCCAATGTGCTTATTGATATGAATTCAATATCTTTTTTATAGCAATTTTTGTTTTTGTAGCAATTAAAAATACTTCAACCTCCCAACATTGCAATGTTTCAGCGGCTCATATCGCCTGCTTCAGGGGATTCTTCCTAGATACTGAAAACAAAACACACTTAATAGCATTCTTCCCCTCAACTTAGCAAAACGGGACTCACTCATTTCATTGGCCGCTCACGGCTCCACCCTGCAGCACAAAAACAAAACGGCGTCTCTTCGCTCGGAGTTTTTCTTCCGGATGTTCCGTTTTTAAACAACCCGCCTACCTCAGGTTTTCATCAATCGCCCACCCTGCGTGCGACAAAGGGGGAGCAGTGGTAGTGATGGACAGGGGAGACTATTGAGAGGAAGCACTGAGACAATTGGCTGATAATAAATTTTATAAGAAATTGGAAGGTGATCCGACCAAATTGGTAAAAGTACAGATAAATCAGCTTCTAGAAGAAGCATTTTTGAGTGGATTACATCAAAGGAATATCGTTTTCTTAAATTGGATCACCCAATAGTCCCTGTTTTCTACCACTTACCAAAAATTCACAAAAATCTTACTAAACCCCCAGGCCGGCTGATAATATCGGCACGAGGGTCTTTGTTAGAACCTTTATCCCAATTTGTGGACATCTTTTTAAGACCCTTAGTCCCTGCACTCCCATCCTACATATGAGATTCAGGAGATCGAATAAAAACTCTGGAAAGTATAGATTTTCCTTTGGAAGAAGTTTCTTTGGTGACAATTGACAATGTGTCATTGTACACTAATATACCTCAGGATATGGCATTGGTGGTATTGGAAAATACTCTTAATAAACAGGGGATTAGAGTATGTACTCCAGTCTCTTTAGTGATACAGTTAGCCAAGTTAGCCTTAAAAGAAAACTTCTTTGTGTTTGATGGAGAATATTATCAGCAGGTAGGGGGCACAGCCATGGGAGCGACCATGGCTCCTAGTGTCGCTAGTCTGTACGTGGGATGGTTTGAAGAGCAATGGCTGAAAGTTGTCCGTATAAAAGGAATATTCTGTTTTGGCGTCGTTTTATAGATGACATCATCATAGTGTGGTCTGGAGGACAAATCCTGTTAGACTAGTTCATAAGTTGGTTAAACTCCTGTGACCCCTCACTTCAATTCACATATACATTTGGGGATAAAGAGGTATCATTTCTGGATATTCTGATCTCTATTAGAGGTGATGAGTTTTTCTTTACAATATACAAAAAAACAACGGATAGAAATACTCTGTTGGAGTACTCGAGCCATCATCCTCAACAGTTAATTCACAGCATACCTTTTGGACTTTTTTAAGGTTAAGGAGATTGTGCTCCACTACAGATGAATTCAAGAAATGTTCCAAAGATATGAGTGAAAAGTTTTTGAGTAGAGGATATCCAGAAAAAATGATCCGGCGAGCAATGAAGAGAGCCCGATGGAATAATAGGGAGCTGTTGTTAACTCCCCAGCAAAGAGTGAAAAAGAATAAACTAACCTGCGTTTTACCATATTCAGTGGGCATAGGGAAGGTGGTGACTGGTATTAAAAGACATTGGCATATTTTGCAAGTGCATCAAGTTTTTGAAGAGCGACCATGGATGGCATTTAAAAGAGGAAGCAATATTAAGGATTTAGTAGTTCATTCTATGTTTAAAAAGCCAAAGCAGGAGATCATTGAGGAAGTAGGCCACTTTCCGTGTAATGCTTGCATTATGTGTATTAATGCACATTCAAATATAAATATCCCAATATCGAAGTTACAGTTTTACAGGCCTAAAGTAAGAACAACTTGCATGACTCAAGCAGTAGTATATGCAATCTGGTGTCCATGCGAATTAGTGTACATCGGGAAAACTGTGAGGAGTTTAAAGACCCGGCTCATAGAGCATAAAAGTGCTCTGAAATGTATGAGGCAAGAAGCCCCGATGGTGCAACATTGTCTGGAGAAAGGCCATGTGTTCAGTGATATGAAATGCACAGTGTTGGAAGTTCTATGGGAGAGTGAACAAGGAGGTAATTTAAATTTAAAGAATGCAGAGAGAACAGAAATGGATTTTTAAACTACAAACTACGTTTCCAGCTGGCTTGAAAAAAGAAGTTGACTGGTCAGTCTACATGTAGCGAGGGTTCTGATTGGTTTAGAGGCTAAGCGAGTCATTCGATTGGTGAAAACCCGAGGTAGGCGGGTTGTTTAAAAACAGAACATCCGGAAGAAAAACTCCAAGCAAAGAGACACCGTTTTGTTTTTGCGCTGCAGGTTGGAGCCGGGAGCGGCCGATGAAATGAGTGAGTCCCGTTTTGCTAAGTTGTCATTTAATATTTGTAGAATATATTAGGGATGTGAATCGTTTTTTGACGATTTAAAATATCGTCCGATATATTTTAAATCGTCAAAAATCGTTAGAGCCGTGATACAATAACAATTCCCCCGATTTATCGTCAAAAAATCGTTAATCAGGGGAAGGGGGAGGGGAAGGGGGAGGGCGGGAAAACCGGCACACTAAAACAACCCTAAAACCCACCCCGACCCTTTAAAATAAATCCCCCACCCTCCTGAACCCCCCCCCAAAATGCCTTAAATTACTTGGGGTCCAGAGGAAGGGTCCCGGTGTGATCTTTTACTCTCGGACCTCCGTGCGTTGTAGAAATGGCGCCGGCGCTACCTTTGACCTGTCATATGACAGGTCAAAGGTAGCGCCGGCGCCATTTTGTTTTTTTGTCCCCCGACGTCAGGAGTGTAGGAGATCGCTCCCGGATCCCCGCTGGACCCCCAGGGACTTTTGGCCAGTTTGGGGGGGCCTCCTGACCCCCACAAGACTTGCCAAAAGTCCAGCAGGGGTCCGGAACGATCTCCTACCACAAATCGTGTTGCCGTACGGCCGGCGCCATTTTGCGCAAAATGGCACCGGCCGTATGGCAACACGATTCGACTGCAGGAGGTCGTTCCGGACCCCCGCTGGACTTTTGCCAAGTCTTGTGGGGGTCAGGAGGCCCCCCCAAGCTGGCCAAAAGTCCCTGGGGGTCCAGCAGGGGTCCGGAACGACCTCCTGCAGTCGAATAGTTTTTCCGTACGGAAAAATGATTCGTGGTAGGAGATTGTTCCGGACCCCTGCTGGACTTTTGGCAAGTCTTGTGGGGGTCAGGAGGCCCCCCCCAAGCTGGCTAAAAGTCCCTGGGGGTCCAGCGGGGATCCGGGAGCGATCTCCTACACTCCTGACGTCGGGGGACAAAAAAACAAAATGGCGCCGGCGCTACCTTTGACCTGTCATATGACAGGTCAAAGGTAGCGCCGGCGCCATTTCTACAACGCACGGAGGTCCGAGAGTAAAAGATCACACCGGGACACTTCCTCTGGACCCCAGGTAATTTAAGGCATTTTGGGGGGGTTCGGGAGGGTGGGGGATTTATTTTAAAGGGTCGGGGTGGGTTTTAGGGTTGTTTTAGTGTGCCGGTTTTCCCGCCCTCCCCCTTCCCCTCCCCCCCCCACTGGACCCCAGGTAATTTAAGGCATTTTGGGGGGGTTTGGGAGGGTGGGGGATTTATTTTAAAGGGTCGGGGTGGATTTTAGGGATGTTTTAGTGTGCCGGTTTTCGATTTACACAATTTACACGATATTTAAAAAACCCAAACTGCGACGATCCGATTCCCTCCCCCTCCCAGCCAAAATCGATCGTTAAGACGATCGATCAAACGATTCACATCTCTAGAATATATTGTAACGCTTTGAGGGGAAAAGTGCTATTAAGTGTGTTTTGTTTTCAATTGCTAGGAAGAATCCCCTGAAGCAGGCGATATGAGCCGCCGAAACACTGCAATTTTGGGAGGTTGAAGAGTTTTTAATTGCCACAAAAACAAAAATTGCTATAAAAACAAAGATATTGAATTAATATCAATAAGCACATTGGGACTTGGAGTTACGAGAGGAGGTGACGGAGTTTGCACGGAATATTTGAAAGATAAGTGATTTAGTAAATATGCAATTTTAAAATAATAATAAAAATATTTTGCCAATGAGAACTAGTACATGAGGTTAAAAATAAAGTGCTGTTCCACCATGAATATGGTTGCAGCCCTGTAAGGGCAAGAGCCAAAAGGACTGAGCACAGTATATTATGATACTAATTCCCAGGGTTCTAAATGGAAACTTTAAAGTAAAGTGAGAAGTTTGGTATTCCTCATTTGCTTGATTATTGAGTATAAATATACATGGTGAGGAAATAGTAGCCTGAATAGCAGGATTATTGGTTAAATATCATATCATGACATGCTAGTGATGTAAAGTTGTTTAAATAAATGATTGTTTCATGGAGCAGCTGGTCTAGGAACTGATGAGAGGGGGAGCTATTTTAGTCCTAATTTGGTGGATTTGGTGCAAGAGGTAATGGCGATGGGGTCCATTTAGTACCAGTGGTCATAATGCGATCAAATTTGATAACTGGAGGGAGAACATTAAGGAAAACTACGTGCACTAGCATTTAACTTTCAAAAGGAATACTTTGATAAAATGAAAATAGAAAAAAAACCTTAAAAGGTGCTGCTGCAAAGGTTAAGCATTTACAACAGGTGTGGACATTGTTTAAAAATAAGCTAATGCTAGCTCCTTTGAAATAAATGTATTAAATATTATCCAGTTGTATTCACTGCTTTTTATAATTCACCAATTTTAAGGACCATCCATATTATTGGAATTAATATCAAGCCTAATTGTTTGAAGAGAACTTTGCTCTTTCCTTTCACATGGCCAATAGTATAATCATTGGTCCACCATTTTAGATTGTGAATGCAAATAAAATGCTGAGTTTCCAACAGCACAGTTTGTGAATATAAACAAAACACTAAGGGGTGGATTTTAAAAGGTGCGCACCAATTTTATAACATGTGCGCATCACCACATGCATGTTATAAAATATGCTATCCTTGCATGCGTGTGTCTGTCATGCATGCAATGGCGCTTTCCCAGCCCTCCCCACCCAGACCCCACCCCTGGCCTGCCCCTTTCTTGAGGCCCGACACTTTGGCGTGTATTGGGAGTTACGCACATCGCCGGGCCCTTTGGAAAATATGTGCGGCTTGTGCAGGGCCCGGCCATGTGTGTAACCCCCAAATTCTTCATGCACAGGCTTCTGAACATAAGAACATAAGAAATTGCCATGCTGGGTCAGACCAAGGGTCAGACCAAGGGTCCATCAAGCCCAGCATCCTGTTTCCAACAGAGGCCAAAACCAGGCCACAAGAACCTGGCAATTACCAAACACTAAGAAGAACCCATGCTACTGATGCAATTAATAGCAGTGGTTATTCCCTAAGTATAATTGATTAATAGCCATTAATGGACTTCTCCTCCAAGAACTTATCCAAACCTTTTTTGAACCCAGCTACACTAACTGCACTAACCATCTCCTCTGGCAACAAATTCCAGAGCTTTATTGTACGTTGAGTGAAAAATAATTTTCTCCGATTAGTCTTAAATGTGTTACTTGCTAACTTCATGGAATGCCCCCTATTATTCGAAAGTGTAAATAACCAAGTCACATCTACTCATACAAGACCTCTCATGATCTTAAAGACCTCTATCATATCCCCCCTCAGCTGTCTCTTCTCCAAGCTGAACAGCCCTAACCTCTTCAACCTTTCCTCATAGGGGAGCTGTTCCATCCCCTTTATCATTTTGGTTGCCCTTCTCTGTACCTTCTCCATTGCAACTATATCTTTTTTGAGATGCGTCGACAAGAATTGTACACAGTATTCAAGGTGCAGTCTCATCATGGAGTGATACGGAGGCATTATGACATTTTCCGTTCTATTAACCATTCCCTTCCTAATAATTCCTAATATTCTATTTGCTTTTTTGACTGCTGAAGCACACTGAGCCGACGATTTTAAAGTATTATCCACTATGATGCCTAGATCTTTTTCTTGGGTGGTAGCTCCTAATATGGAACCTAGCATCGTGTAACTACAGCAAGGGTTATTTTTCCCTATATGCAACACCTTGCACTTGTCCACATTAAATTTCATCTGCCATTTGGATGCCCAATCTTCCAGTCTTGCAAGGTCCTCCTGTAATGTATCACAGTCTGCTTGTGATTTAACTACTCTGAATAATTTTGTATCATCCGCAAATTTGATAACTTCACTCGTTGTATTCCTTTCCAGATCATTTATATATACATTGAAAAGCACCGGTCCAAGTACAGATCCCTGAGGCACTCCACTGTTTACCATTTTCCACTGAGAAAATTGACCATTTAATCCTACTCTCTGTTTCCTTTTAACCAGTTTGTAATCCACGAAAGGACATCGCCTCCTATCCAATGACTTTTTAGTTTTCATAGAAGCCTCTCATGAGGGACTTTGTCAAACACCTTCTGAAAATCCAAATACACTACATCTACCAGTTCACCTTTATCCACATGTTTATTAACCCCTTCAAAAAAATGAAGCAGATTTGTTAGGCAAGACTTCCCTTGGGTAAATCCATGTTGACTGTGTCCCATTAAATCATGTCTTTCTATATGCTCTACGATTTTGATCTTGAGAATAGTTTCCACTATTTTTCCCGGCACTGAAGTCAGGCTCACTGGTCTATAGTTACCCGGTTTGCCCCTGGAGTGAATACAGTGAATACAGGCTATATTAGATAACATTTAATACATCTATTTCAAAGGAGCATTGGACTTTTATTTATCCTTTGATTCAGACTGGGTATTTATACATTGTTTAAAAAATACCATCACAGAAGCCCATACTAGATGTATTCCACATGTTAGAAAATGCAGAAAAAACGCCAAACAACTGCCAGCATGGTTAAAACATGAGGTAAAAGATGCTATTATAGCCAAAATAAATTCTTTCAAAAAATGGAAAGAAGATCTAAATGAAGAAAACAGAAAAAAGCATAAGCACTAGCAAATTAGTTGCAAAATGTTGATAAAGCAGGCAGAAAATAATTTGAAAAGAAGCTGGTCTTAGAGGCAAAAACTCAGAATAAAATCTTTTCAAATACATCTGTGGCAGGAAACTTGTGAGGGATTCAGTTAGACCATAAGATTATCAAGGGGTTAAAGGGGCATTTAGGGAAGGCAATGGAAAAACTAAATGAATTCTTTGGTGTTCACTGAGGAGGATGTTGGAGAAATATCCATGCTGGAAATAAATGCTATTTAATGGTATTTATTCAGAAGAATTGAAAACAAATGACAGTGAACCTAGAAGATCTAATAGGGCAAATTGACAAGCTAAAGAGTAGCAAATGACCTGGACCAGATGGTATATGAAATTGAAGACCTAGTGCTAGTAATTTCTAACCTATCATTAAAATCTATTTTTCCTGAAAATTGGAAGGTGGCCAATGTAATGCCAATGTTTTAAAAGGCTCTAGCAGTGGCCTTGGAAACTATAGACCAGTGAGCCTGACATCAGTGCTAGGAAAAATCATAGAAACTATTATAAAGATCAAAATTACAGATCATATAGACAGACATGGTTTAATGAGACACAGCCAACATAAATTTACCCAAGAGAATTCTTTCCTCTCCAATCTATATTTTTTGAAAGGGTTAATAAAGATGTGGATAATGGTGAACTGATGGATATAGGTTATTTGGATTTTCAGAAGGTATTTGACAAAGGCCCTCATTAGAGACTCCTGAAAAAGTTTAATAATCATGGGCTAGGAGATAATGTTCTGTTGTGGATTGTGAACTGGTTAAAAGATAGGAAATAGAGGGCAGTTTTCTCAGTGGAGGAAGTTAAACAGTGGAATACTCAAGAGATTTCTAGTGGGATTGGTGCTTTTTAATGTATTTATAAATGATCTGGAAAATGGAACGAATGATATGATCAAATTTGCAGATGACATAATTATTCCAAGTTGTTTAATGACAAGTGAATTGTTAGAAATTGCAGGAGGATCTTATAAGACTGGAAAAGAGACATTCAAACAGCAGATGAAATTAATTTGGACAAGTACAAGTGATGCACATGGGGAAAAGTATTCCAAACTATAGTTGCACAATGTTAGTATAATTTTTAGTATAATGAGTTTTTATAATTGCACATAGGGATGGTAACTTTTAAACCAGCATTCAAGTGCACTCCAGCATCTGTGTGTTGACGCACATCCAGAAAAGCGGCCATTTTATAATTTGCACACATATATACATGCACATTATAAAATAGCCTGCTTGCGTGCACATGTGCTCCAATTTTAAGTGGGAGCTTCCCTAGGCACACAAATCCTGATTCTATCGTGCAACTCAGGGCATTTTATAACGAGCGTACATCCACATCATTTCCAGTTTCACCAGTTCGTCTACCAGTTAGCATAGTTAGGAACTAGGAGATATGCATGTATCTGGGCGCTTTTAAACTTTGGTGGGCACACGAGCGAGTCGAAGTTGTGCGTGCATCTTCTGATTTTGGCATACACAGGGCTTTTAAAATTCACCTTATATTGTGGATTGTGGTACATATGATAAATGTGAGAATGTGCAGTATTTATGTCACTTTTAAGGGATTATTTATTTTTTGTATATTTTAACATTATTAAATGACTATGGGTTAGATTTTAAAACATGGCCCCTACCCTGCCCCAGACCATGCCCCGCCCCTGTCAGACAGGCCAGCACTTTGGCATGTGCAGCCTTTTTAAAATAAGGGTGTATGCTTCTGTAACTCATTACTAAAATGTCTGGCATATGATACTACTTAATATACTGTACATTTTTCCAAAGCAAGCATCTTGTTTTCCTCTAAAATTACACTTTAGATAGATTACACTTGAAAACAAAATTGCTCCTGACTGGAATTTTTTAAACTTATTTTGCTGTGCCATCCAAAATTTAATTAGAAAAATGACATTTTAATTCAAATGAATCTGGCCATTTTCAATGTTAGAATGACATAGTTCACAATAGGTTTAGTCTTCTCAACTAAAGCAGCTACAAATTACAACTCTTAAAACGTCTCCGTCCTCTTCTCTTTTATCAGGATTTTCGAACTATTCTACAATCTCTAATCTTCTCTGGTCTAGACTACTGCAACGCTCTCTATTTAGGACTTTCCGATTCTATAATTCATCCTCTGCAAATTGTTCAAAACAGTGCTGCTCGTATTCTGTCAGGTACTCCCATTCGAAAACATATTACACCCATCCTTCAATCCTTACATTGGTTACCAATAAAATATAGAATAAAATACAAAGTTCTTACGGTTATTCATAGCTTACTACATAACTCATCTTCCACATGGCTTTGCTCATTACTCCGTATATATAAACCCACCCGTCATTTAAGATCATTAACTCAAAACTTATTAGACATCCCCTCCCCACGACAGGCCAGACTTGATATTACTAGAAGAAGAGCATTTTCTGTAGCAGGACCCACCATTTGGAACTCGATACCCAATTTACTTCGTTCAATATCCAATACCCAACAATTTAAGAAGACACTAAAAACATATTTATTTCAATTAGCATTTAATATTCATCCACAACACACTACGTCAAATAATCAACATTTAGCAACCTAATAATTTCTTCCACATCTTTAACATCACCCTGTTTCCACCTTACGCCTTCCCTCCTCCCCATTCATTTTCTCCTACCTTCTTCCCCTCCATAAAACATCTTTTACGGCCCAGCTCCACTTTTACTTTTTTATTATTTAATTTAGATTTTTTGTTACCATGAGGTATATACCAATTATTGTATTTTAATTTTATTTAATTTTATTTTAATTTTTAACTCTATTTATTTTATTTTTCATTTTACAATGTAAACCGTTTTGACAAAAAAACCTTGTTTTGAAAAACGGTATATAAATACTTTTAAATAAATAAAAATAAATAAATAGACTAAATGATGGTCACACATATTCCCTCTTAGGCTCCCCGAACCATAAAAACATAGAAGCATGGAACATGAAATTAGAAATTCAGGACAATAAAATATTTCCATAGGTGCAAAATAGGAGGAGCCTTTCAGTAAGCTAAGTCCCTGATAAAACAACTTTAAAGATAGATATGTACATATTTTATGGACAATGTGAGGAGTTTGATAATGTGAACGGAGCACTGAGTGCTTTTTTAGAGGATAAATAGGAAAAATATAATATATGAAATTATATAAAAAAAATGTAGTAGCTAATATCAGCAATAACTAAAACATCTTGTGGACAGGGAGTACATAATCAATTTCATATTCATTTTATCCAAACTCTTTCCCTTACCTACTCATTATGGATGGACATTCATTTTAAACAAAAATGAAAAATGTGACAAATGAGCCCATATTTGTTTAGTTTCAAATAAACCAAATTTTTTTTCACAAAACAAAAAATTTCTGAATTTTTCATTTTCAGGAAATTCTATTCCTTCTTAACAAATAGGGCACACTAGTAGCAAAACAGGCATCTAGCAGGACCAGGCCTTAGCCTAGTCCTGTCACTGGAACCCTGGCTCAAGGCTGGATCCCATCACCAGGACCCTGGCCCAGCCCTAGACCCAGTTCTAGTACCTGGCCTTACACTGGGGCCTAGTCTGAGACCGAGTTTCATTGCCAGACCTTGCCTGAGGCCAGGTCCCAACACCAAAGACCTGGGTTTATTCCTTCCTGGTGCCCAGCCAAGACCAGATTCCATTGCTGAGGCCCACGCCTGGCCCCAGGTCTATGCCCAAAACCAGGACCTGGCCCACGGCTGGGTCTCATTGCCAAGGCTCAGCCCTAGGCCATGGTTCAAAGCACTGCCCTGGACAGTCTGGGTCCCAGTGCCAAGGCGCAGGCTTATGCCAAAGACCTAGACTCGAGCCTGGCTGGGTCACACCAGGACTCAGCAAAGGCCAGGTCTTGTCAGTGGGTTCCAGACATATGTATAGTCCCAGGCCCAAGGCCTAGGCCCGGAGGCCCAGGAGCAAGCCTTTTTTTATCTTCTGGAGACTAAAAATGATGTCATCTGCCCTAAGGATGCACTGCAGCTACTTCAGAGTGAACAGCATTATTTGTTTTATAGCCATATATTTTGACGATCATACATCAAAATGGCGATGTCCATTCAGGAGGAAGGCACTACAGTGGCATCACTGCAGCACATCTTTTGGGTGGTTGATCTCATTTTTAGTCTCCAGAAAAAGAAAGAAGGCAGAAGTCCTGATCTTAGTCCTTGGCCAGGACTCAGGATCAGGCCTGAGCATAGGTGTAGGCCTTGGTAATGGAAAATGGCCTCAGGTCGGGCCTCACTGTTGATCCTAGGCCTCGTCTTGGGCCTCAGTAATGGAACCCAGCTTCGAGCCTAAGGCCTTGGTACTGGGACCAGACCTCAAGCTAGGCCTACCCATCAGGCCTGGGGGTAGGCTCAGGATTTGATGATGGTACCTTGTTTCAGACCAGGCCCCAGCATCGGGCTACAGCTCCACAATGGAACAGGCCACGCATGGGCCTGGGCCATAGTGATTGGACTCATTCCCATCCTATTTTATGTTTTACAATGAAGTCAATGGGGCCTAAGGATTGCTTCCTCCATTGACTTCAATTTAAAATGAAAAATGAATGGTGTGAATGGTATGAATAAAGAATATTTTTTTCATTTGAAACAAACCTAATGAATGACTTACAAAAGGAATGAATGAACTGATATGAATTTGTTTTACTCTATACATCCCTAACTGGAACTCTCCTAAATTTGTTTTGGTAGCTGACCTTTTGCGAGTGGTTTAATTTGCATTGTTTGCAGTTTAATGTGATGTATTAGGCATGGCATGTCCCAGGTGTTGATAATTCAATAGCTGATTCTCTTTCTGAATGCAATTGGGAGCTATTCCAGAAGCTGGCACCAGGGGGCAGATCTTCTTGGAGTGGTGGTACCAGATTTCCTTTGGCAATTCAGTGTCTCCATATATGGAATCCACTGAAAGCATCATTAGCCCCTTCCACATAATGCATATTAGTGGATGTGGTAAAGTGATGGATGAGCTGTTGATGGATTATGTGACTTATGCAAAAGAAAACGGTCTTTCAAGGGCTTCAGTTTTGAATCATACTTTGGGTCTTTCCTTTTTTTATTAAGGGTCACGGATTGGGATGTCCGGCAGGGAGCTTTCTGGTTAGGAGATTTTTGACAGGCTGGTCAAGATGTTTAGTGCTGATGTCAGATAATAGGCTGCCAATTATTCATGATTTGTTGTTGCGTTTTTGGGGATCTTTGTGATTTTGCTTTTCTATGTATGAGACTTTTTTATTCAGGGTTGCATTTGTACTTGCGTCCTTTGGGATATTTAGGGTGGGTGATTTAGCTGATAAGGCTGTGAGGTGTAGGAATCATATGGGTCTATTGTTTGAATATGTATTGCTGGAGAGGGATAGGGTCTGTTTGAAGATTCATTAATCCAGAACGGATCAGTTTGGTAATGGTACCTCATTGTCATTGGCAGCATTTAATGGGTTAGAAATTTGTGTTGCTAATGTATGGAATTTTTTATACATTCTAAATCTTTTTCTCTTACTAGATGTCAATTTATGGCTGTGTTATAAAAAATTAAGAAGTTTGGAGGTGGATTGTTACTGGACACATTAATTCAGGATTGGTGTGGCGATGTCCACCGCAGTATCTGGTCTGCCAGATGTGATCATACTTCGCATAGGATGGAGGGAATCTGGGGGAGTTCATAATTTTATTTGGGTACTGCGGTTATATTCTTTATATTTTTCAGGTCACTGGCATATGGGCAGAAACATTTGGATTGTGATACATTCCTACATTGTGTGTTCACGAAGGTGTGGTCTGCAGCACCCTTATGGTCCTCATTTGGGCTTGATGCTGCAGGGTGGTTCCAGATGCACTGGTTCAGGCAGCAAGGAATGCACTGGGATCAGTTTCTTTCCTTTCTGCAGTCCTTGATGAAGAGTTGGGCTTGTTCTGAAATGATGGTGATTATTTAAGCAAATGGACTTGTCAATTGTTGGATGTTGTGCGGCAGAACGTACGGTATATACAATTATTTGTTGGCTCCCTTATACTGTAATTTGCTAGTCAGACATCATTCCAAGGCTTGCTTGTTTAGATCAGATAATTTGCGTCCATACCCAAGTTAAAGTTAATCAGCATATTGTTTCCTGACTGCAGGCACAAGGGGGTAAACACATTACTCAACTGTGGGCTTGGGATGTTTGTGCTGGTCTGTTTTGGTCTGATGTGGGACAGGATCTTTTGAATGCATTTCAGGAGACTTTGGAGGCTGTTGTTTTTCTTAAATCTTAGGCCACATCTTTTGGGGGGGGGGGGGGGGATATTTCATAAGATATGCCTCCTATCCCACACCTGTGATGGAATAACTGAGCATGTTTTGTGTCAGGTGGCTGTATAGTGGATTCCAGTAACCCTACATGGATTTGGTATGATTGGGCTCAGTCACAACAAGGGGATGCTTCTTAATGGGATGTGATGGGTGCCTCATAGGGAGGCAGCAGATGCAGATGGGTGCCTACAGACTGGGATGGCCTGGGCATGATGGATGACCATTGGGGCAAGTTTGGATATTGTAATCATCTTGCTCGGGAATTTTGTTGATTGTTGTATCATTAAAGCTTCGGCCTTTTGATTCTCAATTATATGGTCTATGGTTTTTGTGATGAATGTGGATGTATTTTCTGAAGGGAGAGGGTGCAGAGAGATCCCATTAAGTCCGGATTGCCTGTATTATATATTTTCATTTGATTGTCTAGCCTTATCTATTACAATTTATGAAGCTGTATGCATTTGAACAAATAATTATTTCCTTCTCTCCTATTCCTCTTTCGTACACAAATATAAGACATAAAGCAAGAGCACGCGGGGCTGCTTTTTGGGGTGGGCAAGCCATGCAGTCGTCTGGGGTGCTGTCAGCTGAAAGGTGCCCTAAGGATCTCAGGGATGGAAGAGAGGCCAAGCATGGCCTTGGCAGATTCCATCCCGCTGTGGCCAAAGGGCAAAATCACGTGGCTGTGGCAGATCCCTTCCACAGCCTAAGAGAGGACTGGGGCGGGGGGTGGGGTGGGTTTGCCCAGGGCGCCATTCGCCCTAAATCTGGCCGTGAGAGCACCTGGCTGTATTCTGGAGGTTGTGCAGTTTTTCCTGTTGCATTTTACCCCAGCGGATCTTATGGCTCGGTGCATTAATAAAGCTTACATTCTCTTCCATCAACATATTTGGCAGTACTCGTGTTCTTGCTTAGAGAACTCTTCAGACATATCAAGCTGTTACTGCAACTGTTGAGAAATGTCCACCTCAGAAAACCAGAGCCAGAAACAAAGCAAATGAGACAGGCTTTCTTCTTATAGAACTTAGATGCACAGATAGAGCAAAGAGCACAAGAAGCAAAGCTCCCGATGTGCAAACTGGAGGAGTCAAAGCATTCCTAGGCATTTCGGTTCTCAGAGACACATTTGGACTCATTTAAATACAGATACATGCTTCTGATGTTTTAAAGATGCCAACACTAGTCTTTGTTAATTTTAAACGAGCCAAAGAACTACTTGGATTCCATTCCATTGACCTAGGGCCTGAGTAGATATTTCAAAGAGGAGTTAAATGAAGAAATGAAAGTAATAGGGAAAGACTGAATAAAAAGGCTTTTTTTTTTTTAACAAAAAACATTTCTTTAATACCAGAAAAAAGAAATTCAATGGTTTAATAAAATAGCACAGGTTGATTGAAGACTAGAGGTGCACTGAGTGCTTCTTCCTTCTGATTGCCTTCTTGTAATCTAGAGGGAGCCAAAGCAAATAGACTATTTGTGTGTTGCCAATTTTGTTAGTACCATGGAGAACATTCCCATTGTGGCCACAAATACAGTGATCAGCACAAGCTCTGGGATCTAATTTCACTGTTATACTTGCTATTCTGTTTTTATTGTCTCTAAAATCATCTCTAAATTGTATTTGAAGTTAATATTATAGCAACAGCCATCTCTACTGACAAAATATGCAGAGGTTATTCCCCTAAGGAGTAAAGAATCCCTGTCTTCAGAGGCCTCTGAACTCTATTTCTGTTTATCCAAATGCAATGCCCTCTTCTTGTTTTGTTTTGCTTTGTTCTGGGGATAACGTATATCCTTTTAGGGTCTATCAATATATTTATATAGTATAAATAAATGCCCCCATTATTTATTTTCTGAGGAAAGCTCCACTCCCCTAAGTCTTTTTCTATCACCCTTTATCCTACTAGTCCCCTTAGCCTGCAACTTTGAAGGTCATGGGGTCATTTTCCTTGACTCCTCTTCTCTGCACACATATAAAACACTTCTAAAGCATGCTATTTTCCTATAACATCACCAAAATCCAAATCCTTCTTTGTGAATACACTACCAAATCCCTTACCCACTCTCATCACCTTCTGCTTATCCTATTTCAACCTACTCCTCACAGGTCTCCCATTGAACCATCTATCCACACTACAATTTTATTTGAAATCCAGTTACATGTCTTGTCTTCCTACAACATTGCTACAAACATGCAAACATACAAACATGTGTGTGTGCCTGTGAAAGAGAGATTGGGAGCCTGCTTCTATGTATGAGAAAGACAGAATGAGAGATCGGGAGCCTGCTTCTGTGTGTGTGTGTGTGTGTGTGTGTGCCTGTGAAAGAGAGATTGGGAGCCTGCTTCTATGTTCAAACAATTTTTATTGGTTTTACAAAATAAATACAAAGTAAAGAGGGTGTTTCCTGAGCCCTCCCGAGGTTAGGCAAACCAACAAACATATACACCTTTTCTCCCCCCCATATGCAGAATCTCCCCCCCCCCCCGGTTCCCCCCCCCCAACCCATCCCCCCCCTGCAATCCGCTATAGTCCACGACATTGAAGACAGACGGAGTGGCCAGGCAAATAGTCTGGATCAGCAAGCAAGTCCGAGGGAAAGATAGCAGTCACCACTCAATCATTCAGCGCAAGACTACGCGCCTGGGAAGGAAGTCGTTGAAGATAGGAATTCCAGATGCTTGAGAATAGATGACGCCGTCGCGGAGAACCTCGTGCCGCCATACTCTCCATGGACATCATGGCATGCAGATGATTCCTCCACCCCCAAAAAGATGGGGGCTCCGGGGATCGCCAAAGCAACAAAATGGTTTTCTTCCCCACCAAACCAGCCTTTTGTAGTAGCAGGCGTGCACCAGGATCTCGGACTCTAATGGGGGAAATGCAGCCAAATAAAAACCACATGGGCGAAAAAGGCAGGGCCACATCCAATAAATCTGCCATATAATCCGCTATCTTACGCCAAAATTTGCGAATCAAAGGGCACGTCCAAAAAACATGGGACAGCGTACCCACCGTCCCAGGACAGCGAACACAGGACGATGAAACAGCTATAGAGGAATTATACGCCATCTGGGGAGATATATACGCCCGACTTAAAAATTTAAACTGCATTTCCCAAAAGTACATATTAGCCGAGATTCTGGTGATACGCCGAAAACAGTTGCGTAAAATGAGGCTTGTAAGACAAAAGTTCCCATCCCTATTCCACCGCTCCACTAGATAGGAATTAACATCCAACCTAAGCCGGTGCTGCAAGAACTTATAATAACTAGATAGTGAAGGGACCCTGGTCTGCTCAAAGTGAAAAAGACTATCTAGTGCGATGAACAGTGTATGCTCCTTAGTAGCCGCCGGCAGAGTATTCACATAGTGGCGGACTTGTAAGTAGGGAAAAATATGAGTAGCCCCCAGGTGATACAAGTCTCGGAAGTCCGAGAACTGCATAAATTCCCCTTCACGAGTCCACAGGTGCCCCAAGTGAGTAATATCTTTGGACACCCACGTCTTAAACATGACGGATTGAGACCCCGCGGGGAAATCGACATTCCCCCCCAGGGGTAAAAAGTAAGCACATGTCGAGGGAACTTGTAAAAGCCTGGTAAGACGGAGCCAAGTAAGCCTAAGAGGCCTAACCAGAGCAGATTGGGACACAATGGCCGGAAGGCGGCCCGAACTCGCCTGAAGCACATAAGCCGGGGCCAGCGGATGTAAGAGAGCTTGGTCCACCGACAAGGACGCATAATGGGAGGTCCCTATCAGCCAATTACGTATGAGCCGCAAATTGCAGGCTAAGTTATAACGAGCGAGATCGGGCACACCCAAACCCCCCATCCCCCAAGGATTCTGTAGCCACCTTAGAGGAAGTCTAGATTTCCCGCCCCGCCATAAGAATCTGCGCAATGAACGCTCTATGACGGCCAAATCTTTGCGTTTCAATAGCAGGGGTACATTCTGCAAAAGGTAAAGCCATTTCGGCAGTATGGTCATTTTGAAAAGTGAAACACGCCCCGTAAGTGAGAGGGGCAGTGACCCCCAGGTTGTCAAATTGTTTTGGGTCTGATGAAGCAAGCGGGGTACATTGGCCTGGTATATGCGGTCCGGATTCCCTGGAAGGTAAACCCCCAAATATCGGAGGTCATCTCCCGCCCACTGTAAAGGGAAGGGGCCTACCCAGGTATCCCTCAGAGTGCTAGGGTATGACAAAACCAGAGATTTGGACCTATTAAGTCGAAACCCGGAGAACCTCCCAAAGTCCTGAATCAATCTCAGCAAAGGGGGTAACGACGTGTGAGGGTTAGTGATAAAGACCAAGAGATCATCAGCAAAGGCGACTTGCTTAAAAATATCATCACCCATGCGAATGCCACGAATCTCTCGAGACCCGTTAATGGCAAGTAACAGGGGCTCTAATTGTAAAATAAACAAGAGAGGAGAAAGAGGACAGCCCTGGCGAGTACCCCTGCCCACCGGGAAGGGAGCCGATTGCGCCCCATTAGCCAGTATACAAGCTTTCGGCTCACTGTAAAGTAGTTGAATAGCCTGTAGAAAAAAACCTCCAAAACCCATATGCCTCAATACATAAAACAGATAATCCCACTCCACCCTATCAAAAGCTTTTTCGGCATCGAAGCTGATAGCCAGGTACGGGTGGGACATCCATTGACTCATTGTCATGGCACTTAAAACTTTGCGAATATTATTAAGCGCGTAATGTTGACGGACAAACCCCGCTTGATGTTCCCCCACCAGAGTAGGAAGATACACAGCGAGTCTATCCGCCAGGATTTTGGCCAGCAGCTTATGATCATAGTTAAGTAAAGAAATCGGACGGTAAGATTCCGGCAATAGGGGGTCCTTACCAGCCTTCGGTATCAAAGTGATATGCGCCAAATTTGCATGGTCGGGGAAAGAACCTTGGGCCACCAAGGCGGAGAACATCAAAGACAGTGGTTTGGACACCTGTTCTGCCAATAATTTAAAAAACTCCGCTGTGAACCCGTCAGGTCCCGGGGCTTTGAAATTTTTGGATCTTTGGATGGCCAAGCGTATCTCCGCCTCTGAAATGGGGGCATTCAGCATAGTACATTGATCCCGGGTCAGATGAGGGAGGGACACGAAATCACAAAACTGCTGACAAGCCTCCTGGTTCCACCCGTCAGATGTATAAAGGGAAGCATAAAAATCTCGAAAACACGTTAAGATAGAGGGTGTATCTCTGACCACCGCAGCTGGGGATCTACGCAGCGCAGGGATAAATCTACTGACCCCCGAGGACTTAATAAGGTTAGACATCATTCTCCCAGTCTTATTACTGTACTGATAGAGTTTAAATTTATAGTACAGATGGCTCTTCTTTGCCCTCTGGTGTAGAAGGGAATTAAGAGCATGTTGTTTGGACAAATAGGACGCTCTGGTCTCCTCGGATTGAACCCGAATCAACTGAGTTCTAGCAAGGCGCACCTGGGCATTAAGAACCATAATGCGACGATTAAGGGTTTTCCGGTGGTGGGACACATAAGATATGATTTCACCGCGCAGCACTGCCTTGGCCGCACTCCAAAATAATACGGGGTTGGATTCATGAAGCAAGTTATTGGCCATGTAGTCTGACCATTTTGCTAAAAGAAACTCTTTAAATTTCTCGTCCTGAGCGAGAAAGTAGGGGTAACGCCAAATTTTGGGGGAGGTGGAAGGAGATAGAAGACCCATATCCACCCACACAGGGGCATGGTCTGATATCACAATACTCTCAATACCCGCCTCGACAACCCTGTGAAATGCATGAGCACTCACAAGAAAGTAATCTATGCGTGAAAAAGAGGAATGTGCCCTGGAGAGATGTGTAAAATCGCGCTCTGTGGGATGCAGGTCCCGCCAAACATCCATCAAATGGAGACGAGATTCCAACAACGCAGGGCCCCTGCCTACTCCCGCATCCCACCGACGCCCCTGCGAAGCATCCAAGTGCGGATCCCGTATGGTGTTAAAGTCACCCCCAATAATTAAAATATCAGACAAATAGGGAATTAAATGGGCGTACAGACTACGATAGAATCCAGCATCATAAGTGTTGGGGGCATACAGATTACAGAGCACTACTGGTTGATTATAAAGTTCAGTTACCAAAATCAAGTAGCGCCCCTGGGAATCCTTTATTTCCTTGTTTATTACAATGGGGAATTGCTTACGAAAAAGAATCGCCACGCCCGCTGATTTGGAAGTGGCTGAGGCGTATCTCACCTCCCCCACCCACGCGCGCCTAAGTTTTTCGTGCTCCGCGTCTGTAAGGTGGGTCTCTTGCAGGAAGGCCACCGCCGACGACTGTTTTTTCAAGTGAGAGAGGACTTTGGTGCGTTTAATAGGGGAGTGGAGGCCGCACACATTCCACGAGATAAATTTAGTGGAATTACTCATACCACAGAACAGAGTAAAGTTTGTCACAATTGGTCAGAGTAATAAGGGTGGCACAGGCCCTCCCAGCCGGAGCCTCCGCCACCAACCACCAGATTCCCCTCGAGCCAGCTAAGCCATTGGAGTTGCGCCTAAAGCCCATCCCATCCGCCCGTCCAAACTGAGATGGTATCCGGATTGCCCCCCTCCCCCCCTCCCAAAAAACCCAGTCCCCCTCCCCGCCCCTCCCCCACCCCCCACCCCTCCCCTGAAATCCCCCCCCCCCTCCCATAACCCCAGTATCCCCCCAACCCCCTCTCTCCCTTACCCAGTCCCCGACTAATGTCTCCTGCTAAGGAAGACAAGAGGATCCAGTATTGATGAGTCCGGGAACCCACCCTTACAAGAAATAAATGTATGGCCACAAACCAGCAGTGCACCACAAAAGAGAACTTGCAAATACAAAGAACAGGCATGCATAACCGAACACAACTACACCATGCCAGCACACAGGTACCAGAGGCGGTAAGGCGGTATAATTCAGAAACAGTAGTGTGGAAAAAAAAACCACAAAAAAACAGAGGTACAAGAAACGGTCTCCACCATCAAAAAACCAGGCCAGAGCGCCGCATCTTCAGCACAAGGAGGGGCACAACTACCAACAATGGTAAAAAAGGCCAAAAAGGGAACTATAGAAGAAACCCCTCCCTGTCCAGACAAGCCGCCATGGGCGTAAAAAGCACAACCGAATACAGAGAAAGAAAAAAAACAATTGGCACATTACACACTGTCAAGAGAGTAAGATCTGTAAAAAAACCCCAGATCTGCCAACTCGAGGGGAGAGAGAAAAAAAAATTACACATAAGAGAAAGAAAACCCAGACGAGTCTGTAGACCAACTATGCACTCCCATAGTCTCAATATGGTCCGTAGCTGAAGTAGTCCACAAAAGGCCCAGTAGTCCGTGGCTGCGTGAAAGGCCCATGAACTCCAGGGATAAATTAAGAAGAACGCGGCTCCACGACTGCCAAGTGTAAGGGCTGATTATTTATTCATAGAGTCCAGAAATGCCTGGGCCAGCTCCGGGGTCTCAAAAAGATGTGTTTTGTCCGCGTACCAAATTCTCAGACGTGCAGGGAACATCAATGAAAATTTTATCCCCTTATTGTGTAAGGTCGTGCAGATAGGGGCAAAACCCCGCCGAGCAGTAGAGACGGACGCTGAAAAGTCCTGAAAAACCCGAATTTGGGTACCTTGATATTGTAGATCCGGCTTGTTTCGCGTGGCTCGCCAAATTTCGGATTTGTGTGCGGAGTTTAATACTTTGGCAATCACAAGTCTGGGCCGCCCTGAGCTCGGGTTTCGCGCCCCAAGCCTATGGGCTCGTTCTATAACCAAGGAGCCCTTCAAATGCGGCAGAGCCAGGACATCAGGTAGCCAGTCCGATAGCAGTTGGCACAAAGATCTCTCCTCAATGTCCTCTTTAAACCCCATAAACCGAAGGTTATCCCGCCTGGCGCGATTTTCGAGTTCATCCACCTTTGATTGAAGGGCCTTGAGATCTTTATCCTGGGCGGCCATGAGGGAGGCGCACGTGGCCGCCCCATCTTCTAACCCTGAGATCCGCGATTCTGCCTGTTCTAGCCGGGGTGGGAGGGCCGCCAGATGTTCTCTTACCTCCCCCAATTGCGCTGTGATTTGGGACCACCGCTCATCCAGCGCTTCACGGATCGCCTCCTTTATATCCGCGATCGTCAATGCCGGGGGGGAGGGGGTGAGCTCGCTATCACTGACGGCCGCCATTTTGGAGTCAGATGTTTTCGGTCGTTCTTTATCCTTTTTTCCACTCTTGGCGGACATCACCACCCCCGATCTATGCAGCGACCGGGTGCCCAACATACACTCTGTCCCGAAGTGAAGTCAAAATCAAATTTGCAAAATTGCACGTGGTAGGATGTGCCTCGATAGGCAGAGTGGGTCCTGGAGCCAGGAGAAACACGTCTCACCGGCTCAGCTCATCACGTGATCCCCCTGGGAGCCTGCTTCTATGTGTGTGTGTGTGTGTGTGTGTGCCTGTGAAAGAGAGATTGGGAGCCTGCTTGTATGTGTGTGTGTGACTGTGAAAGAGATTGGGAGCCTGTCTGTATGTGTGTGTGTGTGCCTGTGAAAGAGAGATTGGGAGTCTGCTTCTATGTGTGTGTGTGTGTGTGTGTGTGTGTGTTTTGGTGCCTGTGAAAGAGAGATTGGGAGCCTGCTTCTATGTGTGTGTGGTGCCTGTGAAAAAGAGATTGGGAGCCTGCTTGTGTGTGTGTGTGTGTGTGGTTTTTTGGTGCCTGTGAAAGAGAGATTGGCAGCCTGCTTGTATGTGTGTGTGTGTGGTGCCTGTGAAAGAGATTGGGAGCCTGCTTCTATGTGTGTGTGTGTGTGTGTGTGTGTGTATGCCTGTGAAAGAGAGATTGGGAGCCTGCTTGTATGTGTGTGTGTGACTGTGAAAGAGATTGGGAGCCTGTCTGTATGTGTGTGTGTGTGTGCCTGTGAAAGAGATTGGGAGTCTGCTTCTATGTGTGTGTGTGTGTGTGTGTGTGTGTGTGTGTGTTTTGGTGCCTGTGAAAGAGAGATTGGGAGCCTGCTTGTATGTGTGTGTGGTGCCTGTGAAAAAGAGATTGGGAGCCTGCTTGTGTGTGTGTGTGTGTGTGTGTGGGGGGGGTGCTTGCGAAAGGGAGATTGGGAGCCTGCTTGTATGTGTGTGTGTGTGTGTGTGGTTTTTTGGTGCCTGTGAAAGAGAGATTGGCAGCCTGCTTGTATGTGTGTGTGTGTGGTGCCTGTGAAAGAGAGATTGGGAGTCTGCTTCTATGTGTGTGTGTGTGTGTGTGTGCCTGTGAAAGAGAGATTGGGAGCCTGCTTGTATGTGTGTGTGTGACTGTGAAAGAGATTGGGAGCCTGCTTGTATGTGTGTGTGTGCCTGTGAAAGAGAGATTGGGAGCCTGCTTGTATGTGTGTGTGTGTGGGGGGGGGGTGTGCCTGCGAAAGGGAGATTGGGAGCCTGCTTGTATGTGTGTGTGTGTGTGTGTGTGTGTGTGTGTGTGCTTGTGAAGGAGAGATTGGGAGCCTGCTTGCATGTGTGTATATTAGGGAGTGTGTGCATGCATGTGTGTGTTTGTATGAAAGAGGGAGGAAGGAGAAAGTGTGTGTGTGGGGGGGGGGGGTGTGCCTGCGAAAGGGAGATTGGGAGCCTGCTTGTATGTGTGTGTGTGTGTGTGTGTGTGTGTGTGCTTGTGAAGGAGAGATTGGGAGCCTGCTTGCATGTGTGTATATTAGGGAGTGTGTGCATGCATGTGTGTGTTTGTATGAAAGAGGGAGGAAGGAGAAAGTTTGTGTACCTCCCTCTCTCCTTCTAATAATCCAATTCAGTCTTAGAATGACTGGAAATCAAATGTTTCCAGGTATGGAGAACAGTGGATGTGTTTTTATCCTTAGTTTTAATTCATGGATGTTATTTGTCTCTCAAACACGTTGGGAGTGTTGTCGCACTGAATAAGTATGCAGGATGTTTTTGGTATATAAATGATGGGTGGTTGTTCATTTCACATTCTTGAATCATGCATGTTGTTTAAAGGTGCTATGTTCTATGTGTCTAGAGTTTGACAGTGGGCCCCTGGGTCATGGTAAGGGTAGACTCCACCCACAGGGAGGAGCCCTGTGGTGACTCACCATGACAGGCGGAGTCTCAGTGATGATGGACAACAGAGAAATAACTTTATTATACTGCAATGGTAACCCAAGGAACGGGTAATGAACTCAGTCCAAGATGTAAGATCTGCAAGCAGGTCTTTTCCGATGAAAGCCCGCAGCACGGGATGGTCCTGGAAATACTTCCTCTCAGTGGTACTTGTATAGGATATCTCTGATAGAGGCCTGTAGTGCAGGATAGATCGTAGAGAGTAGATGGATGTACACAAGGTAATAGAGAGCTGGTGGTAACCCACAGCATGGGGTGCCCTGAAGAATACCTTCTCTTGCTGGTGTCTGTGCAGGCGATATCCAATAATGGTCCGCAACGCGGGGTAGGCCGGATGCCGGTGGCAAGTTGCACTAGATGGTATGGATCTGGTAGTGGGCCATAGAGCAGGGTAACCCGAGAATCCACACAGTGAAGGGAGAGGCAGGTGGAGAGCAGGCACTGTACTCACTCGGCACTGAAGAAGTAGATTGAAGCGTAGGCACCAAGAAGATCTGGAACGGAGCAGGGCCAATTCATCCAAGGAACGATTCAGGACTCACTGAAAGAGAGCAGAGGCAGTGAGAGGCCCTCCAAGGAGTGGATAGCCCTGAGTGTGAGCGAGGCCCCCGAAGAATGGGTACCAAGAACACTCAGACAGGAACAGCAACCATAGTCACAGAATGGCAGAATAAGCAGGACTGGAATCCTTGCTAACCCATTGTACTGAAGGTCAGCTGAGCTTAAGTAGTAGAAGTGGGTGACATCATGCGGTGGGGACGCCCCTGAGGTTCCCGCCATGACGTGCTCAAGAAGGGGCCAGGTGCACGTACGCGTGCCCTAGGTAACCTCGGAAGTAAGATGGCTGCCAGGCGTGCTCATGTCGTCCCAGGAATGCCTTGAGGGTTGGCGTGGAGAAGCAGAGACGGCTTTCTTCCCCAGACTAGAAGCAGAGGAGAGAAAAGAGGTGAGCAGTAGAGGTTGCAGCTGCCTGCAACCGACGGGTGCAACAGTACCCCTTCTTAGGGCCCCTCCCAGGGGGTTTCGGCTTCCTAGGATGAGCAAGATGTAAATGATGTGGCATCTCCTTGTACAATATATTGGTGGCAGGTTCCCAGCTGTTCTCTTCGGGTCCGTATCCCTCACAGGAAATAAGATATTCCCAATGCTTTCCCTTTTTATGTACATCCAGGATGTCATCAACTGTATATACGATGTCCTCTTCAGCATCCAAAGGTTGTGGATCAGGTGTTTTGCTAGATAACTTCAAAAGGATGAACGGTTTCAGAAGTGAAACGTGGAAAGCGTGTACTTTCATCGAAAGCGGCAACTTCAAGCTGTAAGTTAATGAACCCAGGCAGTGAAGGACAGTGAAGGGTCCAATATACAGTGGAGCAAATTGAACTGCAGGTAGTTTGAGCCAAATGTATTTGGTATTGAGCCATACCTTATCTCCTGGCTTGAACTGGGGAGCCGCTTGATGATGAGCATCATATAATTTTTTTGCCCGTTGTCCAGCTTTTTATAGAAGCTCTTTGGTTTTCATCCAGAGTTGATGAATGTCATCCACAGTAGCCTGAGCAGCAGGTAATATTCCAGATAATGGTATGGGAAGTAGTGGAAGCAGCTGACAGCCATAGACTATCTGAAATGGAGTGGAACCAGTGTCTGACGCCGGATGCGAGTTCAATGCATACTCTGCCCAGGGTAGCAGCTCTGCCCAATCATTCTGCCTAGAGTTGACATAGTCCCGGATGAACTGCTGGAGGGTTCTGATCATTCTCTCCGTTTGTCCATTAGATTGGGGGCGATAGGCAAATGTCAGGTCTAATGCGATGTCGAACATAAGACATAATGCCCTCCAGAACTTGGCAGTGAATTGCACACCTCTGTCCGATACAATATGTTTAGGCATCCCATGTAACCAGAAAATATGTTGCAGAAATAGTTTAGCCAGTTCTGGGGCAGATGGCAGTCTGGGTAAGGCCACAAAGTATGCCATTTTTGAGAAGCGGTCCACAGTGACCCATATTGTATTGTTCCCATTGGACGGTGGTAAATCGACAACAAAGTCATTGCAATGTGAGTCCAAGGTTCATCTGGAATAGGCAGCAGTTGGAGAAGACCCCAGTGATGGCCGGCAGGAGGTTTTTGCCTGGTGCAAGTAGTGCAGGACTCCACATATGCTTGAACGTCCTTCTTTATAGATGGCCACCAATAATACCGCTGCAAAGTAGCGAGAGTACGGGCTTGTCCTGGATGACCTGCTATCTTTGAATCGTGGGCCTACTTCAACAACTTTTTCCTTAGCATCTGGGGGACCACTGTCTTGCCTGTGGGAACTGAATGGTTAGCAGCCAGCATTACCTTCTTAGATGTGGCGAGGTTCATCTGGAACATCCTCCAGAGTAAAATAGCATGAGAGAGCGACTGCCCGGACATTCTTATCCGCTGGACAGTATTTAAGCAGGAAATTGAACCGGTTGAAGAATAATGACCATCGAGCTTGACGATTGTTAAGCCTTTGAGCATGGCAGAGATATTCCAGGTTCTTATGATCCGTGAACACAGTTCTGTTGTTGAGCCCCTTCTAGCCAGGGGCGTTACTCTTCGAATGCAAGCTTGATAGCAAGCAATTCTTTATCGCTGATGCCGTAGTTTCTCTCAGCTGGCGAAAAGCATCTAGAGAAGAATGAGCAAGGGTGCAGCACATGAGCATCACTGTGCTAAGCATGGCCCCCACACTGACATTCGAGGTGTTGACCTCCACAATGAATGACCGATGTGGATCAGGGTGGCGTAAGCATGGCTTATTCAGAAAAGCTTCCTTAAGTATCTGAAATACAGAGATGGCCTCTGGAGACCAATGTGAAGGGTCAGACCCCTTTTTAGTCATAGCGGTGAGGGATGCGGTTAAAGTCGATAAAGGTGCAATAATAGTTCATGAAGGCGTAGAGCTTTAATTCCGGTGCGTTGAGGCCAGTCTTGTATGCTTTTAATTTTCTGAGGGTCCATTTGAAAACCTTTACTGGACACGATGTACCCAAGGGAACGGAACAGACTATGGAAAGCACACTTCTCAAGTTTGGCATACTGACGGTTGTCCCGGAGTCTCTGTAAGACCATGATGACATCAGCTTGATGGGTTTGTATGTCCCGGGAGAAGATAAGGATATCATCTAAGTATACGACAACACACTGGTACAACAGATCTCGCAAGATGTTGTTCATCATATTTTGAAAAACGGCCAGGGCATTGCACAGGCCAAAAGGCATTACCAAACATTCAAAGTGGCCATCGCAGGTATTAAAGGCCATCTTCCACTCATCCCCTTTTCAAATACAGACAAGGTTGTAGGTGCCTTTCAGGTCCAATTTTGTGAAGACCTTCGCCCCCCCTGGAGCCGATCAAATAATTCAGAAATTAGGGGTAAGGGATACTGGTCTTTGATGGTAATTTCATTTAGACCTCTGTAGTCAATGCAAGGGTGAAGAGATCCATCCTTCTTGCCGACAAATAGAATTCAGTGCCTGCTGAAGACTTAGAGGGTTTAATAAATCCTTTCTGCAGATTTTCTTGGATGTAGGCTGACATGGCCTCAGTCTCAGATATGGAGAGTGGATAAACTATTCCTCTGGGTGGCTCAGAATCGGGTTTTAGGTTAATAGCACAGTCAAACGGCCTATGTGGTGGGAGTACATCCGCATCTTGCTTAAAGAATACGTCTTGGAATGTGGCATACTGTGGTGGTAACCCAGGAGGTGCAGAATTGGTAGCCATACATGGCAGTGGAGTGATTTCTTTTAGACATCTGCCATGGCAATCAGACCCCCATTGTGACAGTTCCATGGAGGACCAATTGAACTGGGGAGAATGGTCTTGTAACCATGGTATGCCAAGTACTGTGGGATGGATGGCTTTTTCCAGAACCCGAAAAGTAATGGTTTCCGTATGCAGGGATCCTGTGTGTAGGCAAATAGGCTACGTAGTAAGCGAAACCTCTCCTGGTAACGGCTCGCCATGAATAGATGAGAGGAGCAGTAGTGTAGTTACTGGTTTAGTGGGAAGTCGTAGGTGTTCTATCAGTCTCTTCAGAATAAAATTCCCACCTGCAACTGAATCGACCAATGCTTGAGTGGCAAACTTGAGAGGCCCAGAGAGAATGGAAACAGGGTCAGTGGAGGAGAAGGAGCAGTCAGACCTAGGAAGAGTCCTCCGGCGGATCCTAGGCTTGCATGTTTCCCAGACAGATAGGACGTTTGGAAGGCATGGTTGGTCTTCCCGCAAAACATACAGAGGCCCATCTTTTTGCGATAGAGTCTCTCTTTGGCGGTCAAGTGGCTATGGTATGTTGCATTTGTTCATCTTCTTCTTCTTTGGGATTAGATAAAAGCTGGACCGGAGTTGACGAAATGGGATGAGGACAGTTTCCTCTGGATACTTGCTTTTTAAGAGGTTTTACCTCAACAGAGCGTTCATGTACACAATGGTCTATACGCCCAGCGGGGTCCATAGGGGAGTCTAGGGTATCAGGTAACTCCTGGGCCGCAAGTTCATCTTTTATGCAGGGGTTGAGGCCCCGTAGAAATATTGCTCACAGACAACCCGTATCCCAAAGGAGTTCGGAAGACAGTGTCTTGAATTCGATCACGTAGTCTGGAAGTGGCTTGGTTCCTTGTTGTAAGTTCAGGAGTGCAGAATGAGCAATAGATTGGCAAGCGGGCTCATCAAAAACTGACTTAAAAAGAGCTAGAAACCCAGGCAAGTCTTTAAGGACTGGATCATTGCGTTCCCACAGAGGCAAAGCCCAGGCCAGGGCTTTTCCATCCAACAAGGACAAAATATAGGTAGTCTTGGTAGCGGCTGTAGGGAACTACACCAGTTGTAAAGAAAAATGCATACAGCATTGATTTAGGAAGCCCCTACACAACAGGGAATCTCCTGAGAAACGAGTAGGAGCTGGCAAAGGAACTGTAGTTCATCCTGTAACCTCCGAAGATGATGCATTAGAGCTGGAGATAGAAGAATCACTCAGTCTGGAATTCAGCTGATTAAAGGTGGCAATCAAAGTATCAAGAGTTCTCTGTTGTTCTGAAATCCATTGGGCCAGGCCAGGAATGGCCTGCAAGGCTGAGAGCTGAGCCAGGTCCATGGAGTTAGCAAACTGTTATGTTCTGTGTGTCTAGAGTTAGACAGTGGGCCCCTGGGTCATGATAAGGGTAGACTCCACCCACAGAGAGGAGCCCTTGGTGACTCACCATGACAAGCGGAGTCTCAGTGATGATGGACAACAGAAAAATAACTTTATTATATTGCAATGGTAACCCGAGGAATGGGTTATGAACTTAGTCCAAGATTGTAGGACGTACAAGCAGGTCTTTTCCGATGATAGCCCACAGCGCGGGATGGTCCTGGAAATATCTCTGATAGAGGCCCATAGTGCAGGATAGGTCAGAGATAGTAGATGGATGTACACAAGGTAATAGAGAGCCGGTGGTAACCCACAGTGCGGGGTGCCCTGAAGAATACCTTCTCTTGCTGGTGTCTGTGCAGGTGATATCCGGTAGTAGTCCGCAACACGGAGTAGGCTGGACACCGGTGGCAAGTTGCATGAGATGGTATGGATACGGTAGTGGTCCGCAGAGCGGGGTAACCCGAGAATCCACACAGTGAAGGTAGAGGCAGGTGGAGAGCAGGCATTGTACTCACTCAGCACTGAAGAAGTAGATTGAAGCGTAGGCATTGAGAAGACCTGGAACGGAGCAGGGCCAGGTCTTCCAAGGAACAATGCAGGACTCACTGTAAGAGAGCAGAGGCAGTGAGAGAGGCCCTCCGAGGAGCGGATAGCCCTGAGTGTGAGTGAGGCCCCTGTGGAGCGGGTCCCGAGAACACTCAGACAGGAACAGCAACCAGAGTCATAGAATGGCGGAATAAGCAGGACTGGACTCCTTGCTAACTCGTCGTACTGAAGGTCAGCTGAGCTTAAGTAGTAGAAGTGGGTGACGTCATGTGGTGGGGACGCCCCCAAGGTTCCCGCCATGATGAGCTCAAAAGGGGTCAGGCGCGCGCGCGTGCCCTAGGTTACCCCAGAAGTAAGATGGCTGTCAGGAGCACCCACACTGTCCCAGGAATGCCATGAGGGTCGGCGTGGAGAAGCGGAGATGACTTTCTTCCCCAGACTAGAAGCAGAGGAGAGAAAAGAGGTGAGCAGAAGAGGTAGCAGTCGCCTGCGACCAAAGGGCGCAACAAAAGGTTTGGATATGCTTTATACATGTTTGTATCCTTTTCAGTTTGATAGACTGAACTTTGTGAAAATTGTTTTTGTAAAAATTCTTACATTATTGTTGCATATTCTTTTTTTTTCTCTCTGTTACTGAATCTGTATTCTGCCTGTGCCAGACCAAGTGTATAGTTTCTGTGAAGGGATCTATAGCAGTTTGGCTAGTTCTGTTTTCCTAATAGGAGGTGTATTGATGTTTTAGGGCCTGATATAATATTTGCAGTATTGGTAGGGTTTTTACTGTTTGAGTGCAGACAGTTAGTGCTGTTTTGATATGGGAAGTTTACAATATTGTAATTGTAATTTAGTTTACTCATGGCTTTCTTAAGGCTAAGCTCACATCCAACATGTTACAATAGGCCTAATACCATATGAGTTACAAGTATTTCTTTTACTTTTTTGCAGGTTTTTATGATTGACACTACATCAGTGCATGTAAATATAATATGCATGTTCTGATATTTTTATTTCAGAAAACTGAATGGCCTTTTTCATGTAAAATCTTCTTACAAATACATGACTTTTAATTGTGTGTGTTGAGGGTGGGCTGGGGGTGCAAGGCTATAAGGTTTGCCTAGGGTGCCTAATACCCTTGCACCAGCCCTGGCTGCACTGACTCCATGTGAGAAAGCAGAATTCCATCTGGAGCTGTGCTATCGTGGGCCAGGTTCTTCCCAGTCTCTGCTGCAGCAGTGATGCAGATAGTGTTGGCTAGGGCTTATTTTCCTTCTTCTTAAGCCCCAGAGAAGGCAGGCAATGTGGATCTCTTCTGGTCACCCCCTCACCTCCCCAGGCAGAGCAGAGCCTAAGGAATAATTATAAAAGCAGCAGACTGAGTCATACAGTCAGTGATATTTGCCTGCAATCCGCCCCTGCTCCCCTTTGACCAAATTCAAAACCCACCTCAAATTCTACATTTTTGAGAGTACATTTAAATCTTTGTGTCTTTCCCTGATCATTGCCTTGTTAATTTTAACTATGCTTTCTCTAAGCATTACATTTTATGAAATCTCTTCTGTAGGTTATATGGTGAAGGGACTTCCTCTTAAGTGTACGGGCACAGTGCTGCAGTCATCTCTTATTGCTACTGAAATGATAAGCAGTAGCAGTGGTAGTAGTAGTGGAAAGTTTGCTAACTTCCACAATGTTTTAGCTTTTTTCATCCTCTCCATTATCTTATTAACAAAAAACAGAATATAAATGAAATTTAACGGGTGGATTTTAAAAGCCCTGCTCGCGTAAATCCGCCCGGATTTACGCGAGCAGGGCCTTGCGCGCCGGCGCACCTATTTTCCATAGGCCGCCGGCGCGCACAGAGCCCCAGGATGCGCGTAGGTCCCGGGGTTTTTCGAAGGGGGCATGTCGGGGGCGTGTCAGGGGCGGGACCGGATGACGTGGCATTTCGGGGGCGGGGCACAGCGTTTCAGGGGCAGAACCGGGGGCGTGGCGCCGGCCCGGGGGCATGGTCCAGGCCTCCGGACCAGCCCCCGGGTCGGAAGACGGCGCGCCAGCAGTCCGCTGGCGCACGTAGATTTACGTCTGCTTCTCGCAGGCGTAAATCTAGGGACAAAGGTAAAGGGGGGGTTTAGATAGGGCCGGGGGGGTGGGTTAGGTAGAGGAAGGGAGGGGAAGGTGAGGGGAGGGCGAAAGAGAGTTCCCTCCGAGGCCGCTCCGATTTTGGAGCGGCCTCGGAGGGATTTTAGAGGATACATGCGGCTATGCGCGTATCTTATAAAATCCAGCGTACTTTTGTTTGCGCCTGCTGCGCAAACAAAAGTACACGATCGCGCTTTTTTTTTTAAATCTACTCCTAAATGAATAAAATAAAATACACGTGCGGCATCTGTTAGCATTTCTTTTTTTTTATTTGCATTTTTTTCCAACACATTAGGGCCAAGCAATAAAGGGTATTTTGTGAGTGCTAAAATGAGCATGCTATGCTGAAATAAGGTCTTAACGTATGTTAAAATAGTCTAAAGAGAGATTAGTTGAATCACACTAAACTTAGTGTCTCTCACATCGTGCCACTTGCAAATAATACTTTCTTGCATGCATGGTAAATAGTGTTGTATGCTGGCCTTACATGTTATTTACTATGGGTTTATGAATGCCAAAAATAACACCTGCCATTTTATTGTGTTTTGTCAAAACAAAATCACTTTTAAATATGGACCTCAACTTGAAGATACTATGAAAATAGTTATAGATTACTGTGGGTTCACTCATCATAGGCTTAACAGTAAAATGCTCATGAGGAAGAGCTATTGATTGCTGGATCAAGCCATAGATTCTAATCATCATGGCCCCACACCGACGCATGAAGATACTATTTTAAAAAGTTTTTAAATGTGTAATTATAAAGTTTACTTATGTAAAGTACAAGGAGTAATCTCCATCAATGACCTTGGTGTGCAGATAATGATATGGGCTATAATAATTTATCAGATATATTCTATAATCTTACAAGCACATAATATATACTATTAAATTAATATCATAGAAGGATAATGTGAATGTAGATAACTGGGAAATTAATTAAAAGACATAGGAGGAAGTGTGGCAATTTAAACTATTAAAATGCTGGCTACCAAAAAAGATGATTTAACATGTGATCAAAATTCAGGCAAAGTCAGTGAAAGCTGAATTAAGCTGCTTCCCGAAGCATGGCAGTACTAGGTGAAATACAAGACATCCAGATGGAAGGCTAGGCGCTATAAAAGTTAGGCGATTCTGCAATCAAACGGCTCGATACTGTAAGGCCGCGGTAGAAACAGTGCGGCAGTGTCAGGCGCACCCTTCCTCCCCGCACGCACAGTTCTCTTGACCTAGCGCCTGATACTCTCTTCTAATTGCATGCAAATGCATGCCGCGGCTGTGAAGCATTAGGGAAGGGTTATGCCCGCGCAACCCATTTTACTGTATAGGCGCTTAATACAGCGCCTATACAGTAACCTGGGTGCGCTGGTACCTGTCATTTCAAATGTCATTTCAAATGACATTTGAAATGACAGGCACCAGGAAGTGTAAAAAACAAAATTTTTAAATACCTGTCGGAGGGCCGCGTGGGTCCAGGCGGCCGGCGGGCGGCGGGATCCGGGGGGTGGGTGGTCGCGTGTTAAATCTAGGCCGCGGGCGGGTGGGCGCCTGTTCCAGGCGGCGGCGGGGGCGGGTGGATGCGCGTTAGTTTCAGACGGCCGGCGGCGGGAGCCAGGTGGTCGCGTGTTAAATCTAGGCCGGGTCGCACAGACGCGCATTCATCCAGGCGGAGGAGCCGGCGACGAAAGCAGCGGAGGCAGCCCCCACCGGCAGTGAATGAATTCATTCATCCAGGTAGAGGAGCCGGCTGTTTTCGTCGCCGGCTGCTTTCGTCGCCGGCTCCTCCGCCTGGATGAATGCGCGTCTGTGCGACCCGGCCTAGATTTAACACGCGACCACCCGCCCCCCGGCTCCCGCCGCCGGCCGCCTGGACCCACGCGACCCTCCGACAGGTATTTAAAAATTTTTATTTTTTTTTCTGACAGGTTTTATGTGTCCCACAGCATTACATTTTCTCGATCATCTCTGTATCGCTTTTTTTTTTATTGTGTTTTATTGTTTTTGAGTATCTTAAGTGGTGTCGATGGATTTGTTACTAGACTCACAGTCCTAACACCTACTAGGGGGAGGCGGTAAACTAACACGTTAAGGCCGCGGCAAAACAGCGGGTTACTAAGGAGATAATATCAGCGCCCGTTACAGTATCGGAGGGGAATAGCTAATTCCTTCATTATACAGCTAATTCGTTCATTTACACATCATATACATGCTGCGTGCGGAAAGGGTTATGTGTCTATTTTACGAAGCGCTAAGGACGCGTGAAACTGGAGACTGTATCGCTGGATTGCCTTACTCGTCTGTATTGTGCGCTCCCAGCACGTTACAGACGGGGAATCTTTAACCGCACGTTACTGTATCGACCTGATAGTGAGAAAGACAGAACATTATAGTCATGGTGAGTAATAAAGTGTTAGGCAATAGTATTAATAATTTCTTCTCTCCTGTCAAAGCCATCAAGCAGAAAGCAAGCCAGACTATATGACCATTATCCCCCCGGGGTGTTTGTGTGTGTACTTCTATAGGGTTGCAATTGCAAAACACATTGAAGTTTTTTTGGTGAAAATTATCCCAGAATGCCATGGGGTTGAGTGGCCTGTATATCTATTTGTAAATAACCAGATGTTTGTAAACAAATTGGCTAGACTGGGGTTGGCAGAGCGGTAGATTTGATATTTTTTTTATGCTTTCCAAAATATATACGGGCGATGTAATAAGGTACGCTGAAGCTGTCATGGGTTTGTACGTGGATGTACGTGCGTTTGTATGTGTGTTTTCCTGTGCAAAGCCCTATACAGGGATGGAATAAGGGTTTTGTGCATGGGAAAAAAGTGCGTACGAACATGGTTACTGACCCACAATTTTTTCTGCGTGAGTGCATGCTAATGGCATGCAAAGAGACGATTACCTAATCATAGGCAATTTAGGAAGCCACTCTAATGCTAGTGCAGGTTTTTTAATGCGGGTTTTTTACCACCATGGTCAGGATACAGTGTCAACTCGGGGCCATTTTATTCCATTGCTTGCTTTGGTGTGGTGTGGTTGGGTGTCCATGCAGCTTTGGTGTGATTTTTATGATGATTTCTGATTGTGTCCAGCTGTTCCTGATGCTGGCGAATCCTGCGGGTTCGCCAAAGGATGACAGCAGCAGAAGGCTTGGCAGGTGACAGAGTTTGTGGCAGGAGAGAGAGGATCTGGAGGGAGCAGGCAGAGAGGAGGGATCATGAGGAGCAGACTGTTCCAGCTGGGACAGGCCACAGAAGGGTACAGAGGAGCGTATATTTTACCTCAGGAGCACACTGATAGGGATGCTGGAGTTGAATGTCGTCAGGACCTACAGACTGAGCTCCAGCGCTATGATGAGCCTGTATGAAGAGCTCAGAGAGGACATTGATCCCTTCACAGAATGTGGACATGCCATCCCAGACCTGGTGAAACTGCTTGTAACACTTAATTTTGTGGCCACCAGTTCTTTCCAGAACACAATGGCTGTGGTGGCTGGCATGGAGCATTCCACATTCTCCTGTCACTTCAGCCAGGTACGGAGGGCCATGATGAAGAGGGTCAAGCAGTACACCAGATACCCACAGCAGCTTTGGGAGTGACAGAAAATGAAGAGATAGTTTTTTGACATAGCCGGTATGCCTAATGTGATGGGAGCTATCAACTGTACCCATGTGGCTCTCACCCCCCCTCATGGAAGAGAGATTGCATACTGGAATCGAAAGCATTACTACTCTCTCAATGTGCAAGTGGTCTGAAATGCTGACCAGAGGATTCTCAGCGTGGTGGCAAAATTCCCTGGTAGCACCCATGATTTCTTCATCCTTTCACAGTCAGCACTGGCACAGCAATTCACTGAAGGGCAATATGGTGAAAACTGGTAAGATATAAAAAAGTGATTTTTTTAAATTGTTATTTGCTATGTGGGGATGGGGTTGGGCAGTTAAAAACAGAAGCAAGTGTGAAGAGGAGGGAATAAAAGTCTAGTTAGTATGTGTTATCTGTTACATGTGTGTTATCTGTTACATGTGTGTTATCTGTTACATGTGTGGCCGGCGCCATTTTGTGTTCCGGACACCCGCTGGACTTTTGGCAAGTCTTGTGGGGGTCAGGAGGCCCCCCCAAGCTGGCCAAAAGTCCCTAGGGGTCCAGCGGGGGTCCGGGAATGACCTCCTGCAGTCGAATCGTGTTGCCGTACGGCAAAACGATTCGAGTGCAGTAGGTCGCTCCCGGACCCCCGCTGGACTTTTGGCAAGTCTTGTGAGGGTCAGGAGGCCCCCCCAATCTGGCCAAAAGTCCCTGGGGGTCCAGCGGGGGTCCGGGAGCGATCTCCTACGCTCCTGACGTCGGGGGACAAAAAACAAAATGGCGCTGGCGCTACCTTTGCCCTGTCATATGACAGGGCAAAGTAGCGCCAGCGCCATTTCTACAACGCACCGCAGGCCCGAGAGTAAAAGATCACACCGGGACCCCCGCTCTGGACCCCAGGTAATTTAAAGCATTTTGGGGGGGTTCGGGAGGGTGGGGGATTTATTTTAAAGGGTCGGGGTGGGTTTTAGGGATGTTTTAGTGTGCCGGTTTTCCCGCCCTCCCCCGATTTACGATTTACACGATATTTACAAAAACAAAACCGCGACTATCCGATTCCCTCCCCCCCCAGCCGAAATCGATCGTTAAGATGATCGATCACATGATTCACATCTCTATCAAGCAGTGATTCCTAGCGTGTGACTTTGGATTGGCAAGCGGTGATTCCTGGTGTGTGACTTTAGACTGGCAAGCGGTGATCCCTTGGTGTGTGACCTTGGACTGGTAAGCGATGACCCTCTGGCACTTGACCTTGGACTTCCTCTGGACATCCTCTCCAAGGGCCCACCTAAGTCCCTGTGACCCGGGTCCCTACGGGCTCCTCCCGGGGGGACCGCGGGCTTCCAGGGGTGAAGTTCCAGTTAGCCCTCGCACCGAACGCTTGACTCCTTGACCTCTCAAAGGTCCACCTAAGTCCCAGTGGTCCGGGTCCCTACGGGCTTCTCCTGGGGGGACCGTGGGCTTCCAGTGGTGAAGACACATTTCCTCTCCTTGACGTCACGACTCTTCGTCTGCCTTCACGGTCATCTCAGTCTTCAGTGCCGAGGGTCAGCTGGTCACATCTTATGTTTAGCCTCGCCACCCGATGGGAGAACCTACGGATCTTCCTCCTAAGATATACCATCCTCCCATCGGCCCAAGGGTTCACAAGCCTGAGCATAACAGGTCAGAATGTACTAATATGGCTGAAGGTTTGGGGCCTTGCTGGAGCCGGAACACCTCCCCCAACCAGGACCCACGACGCAGCTGGGAGGAGCCCCAAGTCGATTGAAAAACCGTCGGAGTAGCGGCAGGGACCGCTGAAGGTTTGGGGCCTTGCTGGAGCCGGAACACCTCCCCCAACCAGGACGCCACGACGCAGCTGGGAGGAGCCCCAAGGCGATTGAAAAACCGGCGGAGTAGCGGCAGGGACCACTGAAGGTTTGGGGCCTTGCTGGAGCTGGAACACCTTCCCCAACCAGGACGCCACGACGCAGCTGGGAGGAGCCCCAAGGCGATTGAAAAACCGGCGGAGTAGCGGCAGGGACCGCTGAAGGTTTGGGGCCTTGCTGGAACCGGAACACCTCCCCCAACCAGGACGCCACAACGCAGCTGGGAGGAGCCCCAAGGCGATTGAAAAACCGGCGGAGTAGCGGCGCACCACCGCCGCCGGTGCGCCGCCAAAGCCGCGCGCGCCCCTTAGGCGCGCGCGGCTTTGTCCGGCTTAGTCCGGAGAAGGACGGAGGAGGCTTAGGCTCTGGAACCCGGACCTTCAGTCACGAGGGGGTGGAAAAGAAAGCGCCCTGAGAGGTAAAATCTGCTCTCTTGTTTTTTCTAAGATTATATGCAGTAAAGATTTTTAGTATTAAAATGCCTCATAAGAGAAAAGGGAAGGTTCGAGTATTCCCACCCAACTCGGACCTTTCAACAGGACAGCGATTAATATCTGATTTTGCCTCTTCTTTACCCACAATGAGTGTCTCAACCCCCGCTGGAGAAAACGCGAGAGGAGCGCTGTATTCCCCTGGGGAGCTTTCGTTGAGGCCCTCCTACTCCCAAGACACCGCTGCGAGCTTTGCCACAGGACTTGGTCGGAGGAGCCGCGGCTGCATCGGATGATATCGGTAATGCCGGGCTAGGTGGCCCAGAAGGCCTCGTCTTGTTTGGGGATGGATCAACTACCCAGAAAGCTGCTTCACCGCGAGATGAAGTAGGTGCAGCAGGCGATATTACCCCTAGATTAGCTGGGGGAAGTAGTCGCCCTGCTGAAAGTGGGGTAAGGGATTCACTCTCACAGCAATGTATCAAACCAGCAGTTGTCACCCTAGATACAATCTGGGATTTCATGGTGAGGATGTCCAGCCAACTAGACAATCAGGCCCAAAAATTGGACGAGATTGTAGCTAAAAGTGGTATACAAGAACGGGAAAACCAAAAAAGATTTCAGGATTATGAAGAGTCATTAAAGAAAGTAAATGCAGAAATAAATAGTCTCCAAAGTATTAATGCCAATATATTAGCTGAAAGGACAAGTATGTCGAGGAGAGTGGAATCTATTGAGAATTTTATGAGGCATTTGAATATAAGATTGCTCAATTTTCCGATTGTTATGGGAGAAATCCCTATACTGACTTTCAAGAAATACGTGACGGAGACTTTAAAGATTCCTCAAGATGAGATCCCAGCAGTTAAAAAATTATTTTTTCTACCGAAAAGAAACAACTCTGTCTCTGGGACTTTAAATGTTCAAAGATTGGATTTACAAAATCTAACAGATTACTTGGAGAATTCAACTCCTGAAATTATAGATAGAGCTGTACTTTCTGTTTCTTTTTATGATGAGGCTAGTTTCTCAAAGATAATGAGTAGTTACCTTAGAAATATTAGTGAATTATATTGTGGTGGTACTGTCCAGGTTTACCCAGATTTAGCTAAAGCTACGCAGCAGCGTAGAAAGGCCTTCTTATTAATGAGGTCTGAAACCCAAGCACTCGGAGCCAGTTTTTTACTGCGCTATCCGTGTAAGTGCATAATAAAGCTGTCCAGAAACACATATATTTTCTTTTTTCCTGACCAACTTAGGACCTTCTTGGATGGGAGGAAACAACCTAGTGTAACATGAAAGGAGTAATTAGTATAATGGGGTAAGATACAGGGCGCTAAGAATTGATTAGTAGAATTTCCTTATGACTCCTTATATTCATTAAACCTTATTTGACTTATTCCTGCTTTGGTTATCTTTCGTTTACGTGAATTTGTTACTCTAGTTTTTTCCCTTTGTTAAACTGTAAACCGATCCGATATGGTAATCTACTATGAAGGTCGGTATATAAAATTGTTAAATAATAATAATAATAATAACCCCCCCCCCCTTGTTTCCTATGTAACAAGAGAAACTTTTCTGTTTTAGTAAATATTTCTATGTTTAAAGAGTAGGATTACTCATTTGTCCTCTTATGCTCTGTATTTCAATGCAAAAGTTTATTTTTTGTATATTGTCAAAACTTGAATAAATATATAATGAAAAAAAAAAAAAGAATGTACTAATATGCATGCAGTCAGATTTAGTTAAGTCATCATTGTACATGCTGAATGCTACATGGGTGCTTTCATGTGTAATAATTTGCCACACATGTCAGTGTGAAAAGCTGACCATATAAGGCATAATAGTAAGGATTTATAGGTTCATGGATGTCCAGTGTGCAAGATAAAATGTTTCAGTGGTTAACTCACAGGGGTGGGTAAAGATGGCAGGCAACTTTCAGGAAGAGCAATCATATTTTGTTTTAGAAAAGATTTTTTTGTGGCTGCTGATACATTGGCAGTGCCTCGAAATGCTGCTGAAAGAAAATATCATGAGGCACACTTTAAACCAGGGGGGTAATAGATAAGGATGTGGTTTGTTTATCACGAAATAGGCAAGCTCAGCATCCTGTTTCCAACAGTGGCCAATCCAGGCCATAAGAACCTGGCAAGTACCCAAAAACTAAGTCTATTCCATGTTACTGTTGCTAGTAATAGCAGTGGCTATTTTCTAAGTCAACTTAATTAATAGCAGGTAATGGACTTCTCCTCCAAGAACTTATCCAATCCTTTTTTAAACACAGCTATACTAACTGCACTAACCACAACCTCTGGCAACAAATTCCAGAGTTTAATTGTACGTTGAGTAAAAAAGAACTTTCTCTGAAATGTGCCACATGCTAACTTCATGGCGTGCCCCCTAGTCTTTCTATTATCCGAAAGAGTAAATAACCGATTCACATCTACTTGTTCTAGACCTCTCATGATTTTAAACACTTCTATCATATCCCCCCTCAGCCGTCTCTTCTCCAAGCTGTAAAGTCCTAACCTCTTTAGTCTTTCCTCATAGGGGAGCTGTTCCATCTCCTTTATCATTTTTGTCACCCTTCTCTGTACCTTCTCCATTGCAATTATATCTTTTTTGAGATGCGACGACCAGAATTGTACACAGTATTCAAGGTGCAGTCTCACCATGGAGCGATACAGAGGCATGATGACATTTTCCGTTTTATTCACCATTCCCTTTCTAATAATTCCCAACATTCTGTTTGCTTTTTTGACTGCCGCAGCACACTGAACCAATGATTTCAATGTGTTATCCACTATGACGCCTAGATCTCTTTCTTGGTTGTAGCACCTAATATGGAACCTAACATTGTGTAACTATAGCATGGGTTATTTTTCCCTATATGCATCACCTTGCACTTATCCACATTAAATTTCATCTGCCATTTTGATGCCCAGTTTTCGAGTCTCACAAGGTCTTCCTGCAATTTATCACAATCTGCTTGTGATTTAACTACTCTGAACAATTTTGTATCATCTGCAAATTTGATTATCTCACTCGTCGTATTTCTTTCCAGATCATTTATAAATATATTGAAAAGTAAGGGTCCCAATATAGATCCCTGAGGCACTCCACTGCCCACTCCCTTCTACTGAGAAAATTGTCCATTTAATCCTACTCTCTGTTTCCTGTCTTTTAGCCAGTTTGCAATCCATGAAAAGACATCGCCACCTATCCCATGACTAATACTATGTTCCACTGATTCATAAATCTCAGCAGATTAATCTCTGCGAGGGTGGAACTTCCTATTTTTTGGGGTGTGTCGCTACAATGCCTCCACCAGCGCACCAGCCCAACTTTACCACCAGGGACATCGCCCTATTGACGTCCCTGGTGGTGGCTAATGAAGCTAATTTATATAGGTGCGCTGGTGAGAGGTGCAACCTAAGGAGAATAGCCTGAGCATGGGAGGAGTTGAAGGAGGAATTTAATAGAGGAGCCTCTCATCCACGTGGTGTAAGTAGTGCCAGGGTTAGGGGTTACAGGGGCTTGGACTGGTAACTAATGCCTGGGGTGGGATCTCTAGGGGTTGGAAGTTATAATATTGTGCATGGGATGGGTACTTACTGCTTTGAGTGAGACTCTCGGGGCCTCTATTTGTATTATACTGCATGGGGTATTACTTGGAATATTGTGCATGGGGTGGATCATTAGTATCAGTTGTGAATTTTATGCAAAAAAGTCATAGTTTTATTTATTTTAAATTATTCATGCATAACTTGTGTTAAATTTATGTTTGTGCATTTTCATTTTATAGATTGAGGACCTCAAGAAGAAGGCCAGATGGTTCTGGCTAAAGAAAAGGAGGTAGCTGGAGCGGATGAGGGCTCAGCGGGCCGGAACTGGTGGTAAGTTTTATCTCTAGCCATGTAGGCCATAATCTGTCTGTATAGAGCCTGTTTCCAGTGGAATTCTCACATCGGCCCACTGCTGTCAACGAGTGCAAAACACTACCCAACGCACATGCAAAGCAACATCAAACTACAGCCCTTTTATTTTGTTTATCTGAAACTCAAAGGTTTTGTCTATGGGTTAGGTTCCTTGGACCTCTTATCTTTTCCCTTTCCCTACATTTCAGTTGGTAAAGCTATGCCCTTAAACAGATTGGGTGCAAATGACATGATAATATTTTTTGCTCTCTTCACAGGTGATAACATCCCATCGCTGAATGATAAGGAGGAGGAAGAAGTGATGGAGGCCAGTGACACACCAGTCCCAGGCCCTGCCCAGGCAGCTGTATCTGCTCCTGTGGAGGAGCAGGATGTTCCTTCCCCACCGCAGCCACAGCGTCCTCTCCCCCACCCTGTAGGGCCTCCTCCCCATTCTGACCTTTCACCAGCAATTTGCTTGAGCCGTCCAGATGTTGGGGAAGGAGATGATGACGAATTGGGCAGCCCTTGGGGGTTTTGTTGAGGCTGCCAAGCACCAAGCTGAGGTTCAACAGAATCAGACCAGACTTCTGCTGGCCTTAGCTAAGCGCATGGGCATTTTTCTGCCTCAGGAAAACCCCTAAATCTGTTGCCTCTGCCCTCCCTACTGTCCCAGCCCTGTAAATAGTTTTTCAACTTAAATAATCCCACCCCTTCCATTTTTTTAAATTTTGTAAATAGTTTAACTAATTTATAAAAATAATATTTTAATTTAAACGGTGAGTGTGTCCTTTATTTTTTTAGGCTTCAGCAGTTAAACAGGATGTTGGGAAGGGGAGACAGAAGGTGAGTTAGTTTTACGAGTTTGAAAATAGTGATCAGTTTAGAAATGGGAAGGGAAGGGGCAGTGCAGTGATGAACACAACCCTCTTATGATATGGGGGGTGGGTTGGGATAATAAAGTTAGTGGGAAGGGTAGGAAGGGAGTAGGGGAGAGACTGTAGGGGAGAAGGTGGGAAGGGGGTTTGGAAGAGAGATTACATAGAAACATAGAAATGACGGCAGAAGAAGACAAAACGGCCCATCCAGTCTGCCCAGCAAGCTACGCACTTTATCCATTTTTTTCCCCTTTTTTTCTCTCCCACCTGTTACTATTGGCTTCCAGTACCCTCTAGCCCTAATTCCCCTCCACCCCACCACCAATCTAGAGAGCAGCGCCGTACCTGCATCCAAGTGATCGTCCAGCTCAATTAGGGGTAGCAACCTCTGCAACAAGCAGGCCATACCCTTAACCCATACTCTTACCCACCCCGTTTTTATTTTTTTGTCTGTTTTTTTTTTTTTTGGAGATAGCAGCCCTCCATCCTTCTGCTCCGTGAAGGTGGAACACCAACTACTGGCCACTGGCATCCTGCTCCATGAATGCCTCTGTGGCTACTGCCGCTCCGTGCAGTGTTTGAATGCCTCTGTGGCTACTGCCGCTCCGTGCAGTGTTTTGCTGCCTCCTCTTTATTCACGCCCTCTAGACTTAATGGATCCACAGTGTTTATCCCATGCCACTTTGAAGTCGTTCACAGTTTTAGACTTCACCACTGCCTCCGGTAGGGCATTCCAGGCATCCACCACCCTTTCCGTGAAGAAATACTTCCTGACATTGGTTCTTAGTCTTCCTCCCTGGAGCCTCAGCTCGTGACCTCTGGTTCTGCTGATTTTTTTCCGACGGAAAAGGTTTGTCGTTGTCTTTGGATCATTAAAGTTTTTCAAGTATCTGAAAGTCTGAATCATATCACCCCTGCTCCTCCTTTCCTCCAGGGAGTACATATTTAGATTGTTCAATCTCTCCTCGTATGTCATCCGATGAAGACCCTCCACCTTCCTGGTCGCCCTTCTCTGTAAGAAAAGTGGTGAGGTTAGTGGGCAGAGAAGATGTGAGGATCCAGTCTTGCATGGGAGAGCGGGGGAGGGGGATTGAGGAGAGAGAAGGTGGTTTGGGAGAAGGAGTACCTTAGGCGAATAGAAATTGATGGACAGATGATGCTTTCTGTGCAAATGGTTTATTTATTTATTTATTTATTTATTTATTTATTTAAGTGTTTTTATATACCGGGATACGTTGGGAACATCATCTCGGTTCACAGATAACTAAAACTGCAACAGGCTTTACAGAGAACAAATTAAACAGTGAAAGTAAATAATGTAAACCGTGAAAGAAGTTTGAACAATTAACACAACATGTTATATAGTTAAGAGGTTATAAAGAGAACGATAATTCGAAGTAAGCATGATTATATGGAATAGATGGCAGGGAGGAATTATGAAGAGATTGTGTTGAGGCGGTTAAGTTAAATGGGGGTTACAAGGCATGTTTAACATTAAACATGCCTTGTAACATTAATGTTAACATTAACATTTAACATTAAAGTAAAATGACGATGGTCAGTAGATTGTGATCTATCTATGTTTTGGTGCTTGCCAGGTACCTGTGACTTGATTGGCCACTGTTGGAAACAGGATACTGGGCTTGATGGATCCTTTGTCTGACCCAGTATTGAAATTCTTATGTTCTTATGTGGATGGCGAGGTCTCTGCAAACAGATGAAGCTTGCAATAATAAGAAGCATCAGCACCAGAAGAAAGTGAAGGAGCCAAAATTGCCATCTACATATACAACCGCGATGAGCAGTGACAATGACATCCACCTGAAAAGTGGTTAATAAACAAATGAAAACATTTAAAAATTGTCATAAGCAAGTCTTGCATAAGAGAAGAGGAAGGGGGGAATGGAAGAGGGGGAAAGGGGGAGTGAAAAGCAGTGGATGGGAGAGTGAGCACTAAGAGAAAGGGGAGGGGTAGAAAGGGGGTGAGGTTACTACTCACATACAGCAGTGATGAGCAAAGACAGACCAGGCATTTGCACTGGCTAGAGATGCAGTAGCTCAGTGTCCATATCCGCATACAGCAGTTATGAGCGAAAGCAGAGGCAGGGAGGGAGATCTGTCTGTGAAGAGACAAGGCTTGCAGGCGTGAGATCCATTGCCTTTCTCTGCATATAGCATGGATGAGGGATGAAGTTTATTATATCCTGCATCAGAGAAAAAAAAAAAATGAGAGACAAAAATTATTAGCTCAAACCTTCTCCACAATACACTTCCAGTTCTAGAAACCCATGAAGAGATGATAGCACTGGAATATTTAAAGTGATGCTACTCACATGTTTAGAAGAGACAAACGATGGAGGAGAGATGACCAAGTATATAAAGATTCAGGAGGAGGGAGGCATATGCGAGAAGACAAGGGTTGCATATGAGAGAAGCATTCACACTGGCTAGAGATGCACTAGCTCAGTGTCCATATCTGCATACAGCAGTGATGATGAAGAAAGGCCAGACAGATCCGTCAGCACCAGAAGGAAGTGCAGAAGCTGTGTGCCCCTTTCTGCATACAGAAGGAGGCGGGTGGAGAGGATAGAGTATTGGGGGGGGGGGGGGGGAGGGGGAGGGGGAGGGGGGAGAGGGAGTAGTGGCCAGGGAGGTAGAGAGCCACAGCAGGCTGGTTCCAGTAATTTGGAGGAGAAAAGGCGTTAGATGAAGAAAAAGGATCTGCTAGCCAAGGTGTATGAGAACTCTCTTTGATAAAGGACATCCACAAGGTTAAAGAGAAGAATATGGGAGAGTATAACCAAAGATATAAGCAGCCTGTCGGTGGCAAACAGGTCAGTGGAACAATTAAAGCACGCTAGTGTGACATCAGATTAGCTGTAAAAGCCAAGGTGGCCCAGATAGAAAGATCATAGCACCAGACAGGAGGGGGTCAACATGCGAGCTTCAGCTTACAGAAGTAGAACATCTGATAAGGGCCACTCTACAAAGGGACTATCACAGGGGTCCATACAGGAGGGACTGACACAGACGCTGCAGACGGAGGCTGTGGACATAGCATAGAAGATGAGACTGCTGTAGAGGACTCAGGAGCAGTGCAAGAAAATTCCACCATTGCAGCAGAGGGGTTGGAGGAGGAATCCATAATGTTGTTTTGTGAGCCCATAGGTTACTTGCATGAAGATTATGATAATGTCCAACTAAATTTAACTTGCACTGAGACATCACCCAACTCTGGGGGCGACAGGTCCCCTGCCGGTGAAGAGGCTTCTGCTGGCAACGAGGAGGGGATAACATTTGAAACTCCACACACATCCATGGATGCCTTTGTGGAGAACCTGGCAGCTGAACTCATTGCTAGGCAGGAGCTGATTCAGGTCAATATGACCCCAGGATGGAGGGCTATCCAGAATGAAATTAAGCAGCTGTGCAAAGAAGTTAGAAAGATGTGAAGGCAGGCTAGACACTCAGCCCAGGACCTATGTGCTGCGGAGATGTGAATGCCACTTTGCAAGCTCAGCAAAACTCAGCAAGCGAAAATTCAGCCACCCAAAGTAACCCCTCTCTCAGAGGTAGAGGCAAAGGTAGAGGTGGGGATCATGATAGCAAGAACTAAAAAAGAGTGCATGGTACAAAATCAAACAGTTCCATAAAGAGAGAAAAATTATTAGCCCAAACCTTCTCCACAATACACTTCCAACTCTGCCAAACTGCAGTCACAGACAATAGACAATGGGAAAGGGTAAGAACAATAATAAACAATTATCTCAAAAAACACAGCAATCAGCAATCTCTAAAATAACTCCTGACCTGCCACTAGCCTCTGGACACCTCCTACTCCCACCAACTCCAAACTACACCCACACCAGGCTAATGTAAGGATGTGCTTTTTAGCAGAAAAGGGGCATGTCCTATAATTATTGTCATTTTTGTACACCAATCAAAACTACTGAAGATCATGCCATTGTATAGAACCAATAAAATGTGCTACAGTTTTCCGCTCTCCCCTATACAGTCAATGCTGCCTTTTCCGCACTTACCGATGCAGCCAATAGAGCAGATACTGATTTTCCTGCTATTAAAAGGCCCGCCATTATAGCTGCCATGAGGTGTGAATTATCACCCATGAAAACATTAGTCATGTTTTCTGCAGCACACAGTTATTCAAAATAATAAAAATAGATTCCAGAGTCATACTTTTACTGAACATGGAGACGCGTTCGCAGTCAGATTCATGATTGTCTGGGCACTTTTCTGGGCGCCTAAGCATCAGATTGGTGATTACCTAGGTGAGTCTCTGGGCGCCCAATCGTCCAGATTCGTGCCCAGCTGAGCACCTATCTTGCTGCCATGCAGTGTGAATTATCACCCATGAAAATATTTGACATTTTTTCTGCAGCACAGAGTTATTTGAAATATTCAAAATACATTCCAGGGTCATACTTTTGCTTGCTCGCTTTTATGCACCGATTATCGGCGTGGCTTTTCAGCACAGATGCGGCCACTTATTACATAGGGCCTTGCCGCGTTTAGGTACGTGCATTTCTTCTTGTGTGCGTGGATTTCTGCATGCATCTCATCAGCATTTTTTTTTTTTTTTACATCCCACAGAGGCACCAGCTTTAGCCATGCAAGGTGATAAAAACCAGCGCTCATAACTAACGCCTGTTTTGCTGCGGGTATTATTACATCAGCCCCATAATGTTGGAAAGAATTATACAGATCAATTTCCAACCATCTGTCCATCTTTCCATAAGCACAATAACTCTCCCAAATCAGGATAGAATTAGAAACGCATTAAATATGGAAAACAATTAAAATATCTCACTAAGCTACCAGGTACATCAGATCATCATTTTCAGAAGAACAATCCTGCAAAAATAAATCCTCATTGATTTCTATGGGAAACTGTTGGAGCTGTAGAATGTTCACGACCTCTCCATTCCAAAAGTGCCCCCCCCCCCCACACCCACACATACATACTCACACACACACACAAACAAACACACAATTCCAGCAATTTGGCCCATAACAGTACAGGAAGACAAAGAGAGAGTAAAATAACTGATGCAACCGGAGAAGGGTGGCACCAAAAGGCGCCTTCAAAGCCACCTCCCCCCACTCTTCTGAAGCCACAGACCCACATCACCCATATCCCTCCACACCACTCACCACATATATACTCAAACCATCACACATCCCCACATCCCATATGCCCTTACACCACCACACCCACCACTCACACCCACACACACTCCTTCACTACCACATCCACCAAACACGCAAATTCCCACCCCACATACATATCTGCATATATGAAAACCCCACACCCTACATACCCCCAAGCAAACACACGCTTGCATACTCCCATAAACACTTTCACATACCCACCACCACTCAATATACTCTCACACAGGCAAATCCCAACACACTCCACCCTCACACCCATAGTCCTACCAAATCTATGATTCCCACACACACATTCACCCCCAAAGACATGCTCCACACATCTACATACCCACCATTATCACCACTTCCCTGATATATTACCCCACATACCCATCCACATAAAAACCCATATACTCCTCTTACATGTTGACAACGCCATCCTTCTACACTTATATACACCTCTATATGTATATCAAACACATTCATCCACACCCACACAAGAATACATACACGCTTACTACACCCACACTTACATGCACCATACTTCATGCACACAAAGCCCCTCTCTCATATACCTCAACCCACATCCGCATCCCACCTGCACACACAAACCCTAACATACCTCCCAAATGCATACCTCCACACAAGCCCTTCATACATCTATATACCATATACCCATACTTCACACCCACACCGTAACATATCCCCATACACACTGCACTTATGCAGCCACCACACGTGTACCCCCCACACCCACACACTCCCCCCAAACACGAGTATTTCCCCACATTCATTTATTTATTTATTTATTTGTTTGTTTTTCTATACCGATGTTCATCGGACATATCACACTGGTTTACAGTGTAAACAGACGACTCTGTTAGCGTAGACTTCTTGTTTTACAATGGAACATTGTGGGCCTTATTTTCTAAGTTTCTCCACCCACCAAATATATGGGGGTGGTCCTACAAATGTGAGGGTATAGTCCATAACAGGGTGAATAAGGCCTGACCGTTGGCACAGCTGAGGTGCTCTATGTGTGTTACATATTCAGTGGCATGTGAGTAAGCAATTGCTACATACTGACGTCCCACCAATGATAACAGTACTGTACACACTGGTCCTCAAGAGTCACACCACACTCACAGCCCTCACCGATTTGCTACCGCATGAGATATGGCCGTATCGCGTGCAATAAGATCGCATGCTGCGGTAAAAGGGCTTATCACGGTATGCAAATGCAAATTTTATATTAAGTATTCAGGGGGTGGAGTTGGGGTGGGACAAATGTAAAGTAGGGAGGAATTACCGCAAACCGTGAAAGGACTGCGCTCTTATCGCAGCTCCTAATGCGGCCAATAACTACACCTTCTTCAAAAGCGATAGGCATTATCACTGCGCGTAGTGCACCCTGCGATATTATCGCAGTGAGGGAAAATTGTCCTAACCAATCCCCCACACACCTACCAAGCCATTCTGGACCAATAAAAAGGCTCAATCTTAGTAGGTCAATGTTCCCAACAAAATCTACACATTCCCAAGTGTACTTGGCAAGTTCAAGTCATGGCTGAGCAGGCCCACCGCAGACGCCAGGATGTGGGTCGACGTTGCCGCAGGTACAGGCAACGGATCTATCTTTCACGAACCTCATTGCTGGGTATGCCAGAGGATGTTCGGATCACCAGGTATCATCTCAGCTCTCGTGCTATCCTGGAAATATATGAAGACATACGAGGTGATCTTGAACCTCAAACCAGAAAGAGCCATGCTGTCCCCGGCCTCACCAAACTGTTGGCCGCCCTGCACTTCACAGCAAATAGCTCCTTCCAATCCACAGTAGCTGTTGTGGGTGGGATGTCCCAAAGCACCTTTTCAAGGTGTCTGGACCAGGTCATTGAAGCAGTTATAGCCCACATGCCTCGATACATACGGTTTCCTCGCAACACGCCTGTCAGGATGGAGTGACATGTCCCCATCACACCAGGCCTCAGAGCTTCATAGTGTGACCTTAAGTGGTGGAATGGCTCCTGCAGCCAACCAGTTGCTATGGGCTGCCAAGCTCCAGGTTCACACCAGTCACAGTATGGATAATATGAGGGGCCTGTATGTGGCAGAGATTGCTTACTTCACTTCACTAGTGGACAGCCTCCACGAATTAGGTATAGCAATGGTTAAGGGCATTGTGAAAGTTGAATCCACAACTGTGATGTAAGGGCAGCTCACTTCCACAGGTGTACCTGAGGTCATGACGTTCATGATATCTCCCACACCTTAGGAGCACTAACAGCTGTGCACATTCAGGGGCAGGCAGATTACACCATGTATGTTATTGGGAATGCATACCTACAGAAAACGTCAGGTTGAGCAAATATGTCCGTGCACAATGACTCGAGTGAATAATGCATATGGTCTTAACACAGGATTATAATCTTTAAGGACTGTGACGTTATGGACCTACCACATACACACTGCTGGCATTAATGTGGCTGTTTAGGGGCCCTTGTCATACTATACATCCTAATAGCAGCACACCTGCTGTAGGCCAAAGCAAGCATGGAGCCCCACAATTAATGTGTTAGGAAACAAGAATGATGTGGCTCATCCCATCCAGTTCTCCAGCATGTATTGAGCACATACAGCCATCTGACACAAACATTGTTATTTGTAATGGCTTGCCTATGTCATTGCTACAGGAGATTCAGGGTATGGATGCAGGCCCTGGCTTATGACCCCAATACTCCGGCCTGCCACGGCACAACAGATGAGCTATAATGATGCCTTAGGTTCCACACGCTCAGTCATCGAGCGTACCTTCGGCCTTCTGAAGAGCCGCTTCTGTTTGGACAAGACTGGGGGAGCGTTACTGTATGCTCCCCCCAAAGTTGCTCGGATAATCATGCTTTGCTGTGTTTTCCATAATGTGGCTCTTCAGCATGGAATACCTATGGCTATAGATCCTGATCTCAGACCTGATCCACCATGTGTGCGTGCACAACGTCATGAGAACACAGTTAGTGGCAGCCAGTTTCGCCAACACCTATACACACTCACTTTTAAGGGAGGCATGGCCCAAAGCCTTGTCCCAGCAGGGCAGTTTGGGCACACATGCCTGTGGAGATTATCTAATGTGCACACCTATGTTTGGGGATGCTACTTGCATGACTTGCTAAGTTTCTCCACCCACCAAATGTATGGGGGTGGTTCTACAAATGTGAGGGCATGGTCCATAACACGGTGAATAAGGCCTGGCCATTGGCACAGCTGAGGTGCTCTCTGTGTGTTACATATTCAGCAGCATGTGAGTAAGCAATTGCTACATACTGACGTCCCACCAATGATAACAGTTCTGTACACACTGTCCTCATGAGTCACACCACACTCACAGCCCTCACCGATTTACTACTTTACAACATTTGTACCTGTAATGGGCCTTATTTCTGTCTGTCCCTAATGCCATCACTGTCATATGCATATAGGTGCCTCATGTACAGCCATTAGGCCTAATGAACCCTACATAACTCACTCGTTCCTTATTTGTGTCCCCTCAATATAATAGTCATGTATGGCTTGCAGCAACACTAACAACCCTTCAGTCTGCAAGTGGTATCAGTGAGGGCCTAGGCAGCACAGGCTCAACTCACAGAAGGGAACACATACTAGCCCTCATGAATGGGTGCATGAGAGAAAAAACATCTGCTGCTGCACAGACGTCTCTGAAGGTCCCTTATCACTGTAGCATCCCACATCCACACAACTCTTGGGTCATTGCAGCTGCCTGAAAGGAGCGTCATCTATGCAGTTGCATGCACATGGTAGTGTCAGGTGTATGCTGCTAAACTGAATATCTATGGAGGTAGGAGATGCATGTACAGTTAGGTCTCCCACACTGCCATGGCAGTATGTAGCCAACAGTGCTGTCATGGGGACAATAATACTCTTTATTGGCCTCCATGCCCACATGCAGTACAGACATGAAACATAGGTGATAGTTGGTACAGTGCCTGCTCCCATGACTGGGTGGTTGTGTTTCACACACACCCTTCACTGGCCTCCCTGTAACAGAATATGCATGTACAGGTAGTCAGGCCTACATATTCATGGATTACCACTTGGGAATAATTGCTGCTCATATCATGTATTTGGCTCTAACTGTCAGGGTAACACCTGAGATATGGAGGTCTATGGGCAGCGTGGCATAGCTGTCAAAACAGGGCAGTTGGGACTTCAAAGGCTGCAGCCACCATTTATCCTATTTACGAATGCCAATCCCGAATTGCTCATGTGCACATTTATTTATTTATTTAAGATTTTTGTATACCGACATTCGTTAAGCAAACATCACATCGGCTTCCATGTAACATAAAATGGCCAACAGGGCTTTACAATGAAACTGATAAGGGAACTGGGTAGTGGGGAGGAGGGGGAAAAACAAAAGGAGAATACTGTGCAAAGAAAAGTTATATACAGGTACATGGTACATGTATATGGTATGTGAATATTAGTACAGTATCCTACGCCATGCCCATCAGGTCCCCACTAACATTTCTAACTGTTTTGTGCAAGTACGACTACTGATGGAACAGCGCCAGAGGTCAGCCTTGGTGTCAACTTCACACCTTGCGGCCAAGGTGTACAGGAAACCTGGTTCATGCCGGATGTGGGGCACATCATCCGATGGAGTATTTTATTTATTTATTTTATTTTATTTAAGTTTTTTATATACCAACATTCAAGACAAAAGTCCCATCATGCTGGTTCACATGAAACAGGAGTGCAAAATAAACTTAAACTTGAACAATAGTGCGGAAAAGCAGTTACATGTAACAAGGAAAAATATACATGTAACAAGGAAAAATTTTAAAAACACCGTGCACATGTGAAGCAAGGGAATAGCCACCTGACGAGGCATGATCGTGTTACGATCACACACATAGGCTATCTGACTATTAATGATATAGATGTGCCCTGTTGGGACACCCAGCCCCCATTTAATGGAGGCCTTACACACTGCTGTCATGCCATGTCACTCATTTAAACTGTCAGCAGTGCAGTCAGCACTGAGCTGCCACATGGGAGTGCACACCCACATGTAAGTTTTCCATGCCAAAAGGTGATGGTGTGACTGTTGCCAGCAACATGGCACAAGGCTTTCCACCAGCAGCACAACTGATCTGCCAGGCCGCCAAGGGGAGGTTGCATGCATCTGTACAGTGCTCTATTGAGTGATTGATGGCCATTTCTGAGGAGTCAACCCTCACAAGTGGACTGACAGGTGGACATGACAGTGATGGTGTCCCCATCAATGTGGTGTCACCTGCCCCCAAATGTGTTTAAAGGGCAGAATGTAGCGCCCTGCAATCTAGACAAACATGGAGATGTGTGCACATTGCCAATGAGGCTGTCATGACTGTGTCTTGTCACCCAGGCTCTCAGCAGATGGGCTGGACAACTTGGCACAAAGGGGTCACACTGCAACAAGCCACAGATCAGGGTGTGGCTGCCGTCAGGTAACCCACTGCAGTTGGTTCAAATCGGACAGAAAACATGCTGTGCAATATGGAAGCACCACTGACCAGCCATTCGGACCCCTTCAGCATGCTTCCTGTGAGCCTACACCCAGTCATTCATGCTTCTCCAAACGGAGTCCATTCTAACTGTGTTGGCTGTACAAATGCCATCATCATCATCATAGGTGCAGTACTGCACAGTATGATGGGCAACTAATCTCCACAGGGAATCCACCTAGAATGACTGAAGATCACACATCATTCCAACACAGATACTGACGTCCAAATAAAGGGCTTTCATACTCATATGTGGATGTGCCCCTGGAGCATAAGGCTTTGTGAATCGTGCATTACCGATGTGTCCTCCATATGGAGGTGGCAGAACACAAGAGGAGGTTGCGCAGGGTGGCATGTATGGATGAAGGGGTCCTGCTATACAGCTATGCAGGTCAAGAGGTACACTGGTGTAGAGCCCACTCCATGTTTGTTATAATGGGTAGTACTCCTGTGTAGCAACAAACTAGTGGTGGTATAAGCTGAATAGGTGATCAATGAGTGACAACAATGAATGTGTGCTAAGTGTCTGGATAGAGGGTACCAGCCTCTCAGCACACACCATGTGGACAATAGGGATGTGAATCGTTTTTGAACGATTAAAATTATCGTCAGATAATTTTAAAATCGTCCAAAATCATTAGAGTGCATGATACAATACAAATGCCCCCGATTTATCATCAGGGGCATTTGTATTGTATCGTTAAATAGGGCGAGGGAAAACCGGCACACCAAAAAAACCCTAAAACCCACCCCGAACCTTTAAAACAAATCCCCCACCCTCCCGAACCCCCCCAAAATGTTTTAAATTACCTGGGGTCCAGTGGGGGGGTCCCGACGCGATCTCCCTCTCTCTGGCCACAACTGCGTTGAGAGAAATGGCGCCGGTGGCTCTTTGCCCTTATCATGTGACAGGGCAAAGGTAGCGCCGGCGCCATTTTGGTTCTTGGTTCCGGACGTCACGCATCCAGGAGATCACCCCCGGACCCCCGCTGGACCCCTAGGGACTTTTGGCCAGCTTGGGGGGGCCTCCTGACCCCCACAAGACTTGCCAAACGTCCAGCGGGGGTCCGGGAGTGACCTCCTGCACGCGGGCCGTATTGCCAATCTTCAAAATAGCGCCGGCGCTACCTTTGCCCTCACTATGTCATACGGGCGACTGTCGCCAATACGTAGGGACCGTCGCCAATAAGTAGGGACCGAATGCACACCCCTAGCATGAAACATGGACACATTTTCATACAATAACATACTATGGTGCTTATAGAGTTATGTGGTTTCTCTATACCTAATGGCCTGTGCCCTGGGGGTAGAGGGAGGTGCAAGACTGGTAAGGAGAGCACATGGTGAAGTGAAATGAAACAGTTCTAGCCATTTGGGTTACACCTCACGGAGCTAGTCTCAGTCTGTGGCCTGGGGGTGGGGGGAGGTGCAAGACTGGTAAGGAGAGCACATGGTGAAGTGACATGAAACAGTTCTAGCCATTTGGGTTACACCTCACGGAGCTAGTCTCAGTCTGTGGCCTGGGGTGGGGGGAGGTGCAAGACTGGTAAGGAGAGCACATGGTGAAGTGACATGAAACAGTTCTAGCCATTTGGGTTACACCTCACTGAGCTAATGTCAGTCTGTGGCCTGGGGGTGGGGGGAGGTGCAAGACTGGTAAGGAGAGCACATGGTGAACTTAAAACTAACTGTTCTAAGCATTGTGTATGAACCTTGAGCAGGACTGCTTTTGACTTGGGGGGGGGGAGGGAACAGGCCAACTTACCATCTTCAAGGTGGGATGTGTCAAGGCGTGGCTCCAACCCCTCAAACATGTCTGGTCCCAGGCGCTGCATTAGGCGGCTCTCCATGTCACTGAATCATATAGGGCAGGGTGGCTCTTCCACCCGTCTCTTACAGGTACTGGTTCCTCTCTGCTATCCTTCCCTTCAGCTGGGCCCTGATGTCCCGGTACCGGTGGGCCACTTGCTCCCCGCTGCGCTGGATCCCACTTTGACGGCTGATGTCCGCTGCAATCCTGGCCCATAGCTGTGCCTTGGCTGCCTTCGATGTCTTCACTGTCAGGTTGCCAAACAGTTGGGCATAATGCCGGAGGACACCTTCAATGAGCCGGTCATTGTCCTCCGTGCTGAAGTGGATAGCACCCTGCCTGACCCTTGCCTGGCTGCCTGATTGGGGTGCCACTTCTGGAGGGGTCTCTTCCCTGCCCTCACTCTCCGACCCTCCTGATTCCCCACTCCCTTCCTCCCCCCCACCTGACCCTGCGCTTCCAGCTTCCTTCCCCTCTGGCCTGGCTGCCTAACCCTACCTCCTTCCACCATTCTTTCCTGCCTCACCCTTTCCCCCACCCCCACCCTCCTATCACTTCCCTCCTGCCTATGTCTCCCACTCCCCTTGTCCCTGCTCCTACTCTTCATTCCCCTACCACTTGGTCCCCCTTCCTCCCTCCCCCTCTCCCTCCTCCTCCCTCTACTCTCAACTCCCCTCTTCTGTCCTCTCTTCCCACTCCTATCACGCTCCATCCTCCACACTCCACACCCCTCCTCACCACCACGACACTCTTCCTCATCATCACCACCACCACCACACTCTCCTCCTCCTCCTCCTCCTCCTCACCATCACCATCACCACATTCCTCCTCCTCCTCACCACCACACTCCTCCTCCTTGCCACCACACTCCTCCTCTTCACCACCACCACCACCACCACCACACTCCTCCTCCTCCTCCACACAGATAGACAAATACTAGACAAACCACCTTTCACTCCAACATATATGACAAAAGACACAGGTTAAGGGAAACAGATGGAAACACAGAAGACACGACTCCACACTTAGTAATCAATATATAAAACTCCTACAGCTCCTGCTCCTACTCCACACACCTACCTCCACTACTAAACTCCTTCCAAAGGAGGAGAAGTGGTTTGACTATTTTGAGGATTTGCAGTTTGAAGAATCCATCCTCTATTATTGAGGTTATATGTTTCTTCATGTTGAGTTCATTGTCAATGAATACACCAAGATCTCTGGCTGAGGAGGATATTCTGTCATCTGTTGTAGGTACTGAGATGTTGTCTTTAAGTGGTGATATTGTCTTGTTGTTAATGTGAAGTATTTCGGTTTTGTTATAGTTGAGGTTGAGGGACATTTGAGATAGTAGTTGTGTTATCTTCCAAAGGTGGTTGTCCCAGGTTTTAGTGTGTTTGTGATGGTTTCTTTAATGGGTAGTAGAATCTGAACGTCATCTGCGTATAGGAAGAAGGTTAGGTTTAGTTCGGTTAGAAGTGTGCATAGGGGGAGGATGTTGAAGAGGGTGGAGGAGAGGGATGAACCTTGAGGTACACCGTGTGTAAGGGGGATTTGATTGGATTCTGCGGAATTAAGTCTGACTTTGTATGAACGGTTTGTTAGGTAGGATTTAAACCAGTTGAGTGTGGGTTGCCTAGGCCAATGTCGCTTAGTTTGTTTATTAAGCTTTCATGGTTGACGGTATCAAAGGCGGCAGAGATGTAAAGTAGGATGAGGAGGTAGGATTGATTGTGGTCCAGGTCTCTGAGAATGTAGTCTGTGAGGGAAAGGAGAAGTGTTTCGATATTGAAGTGTTTTCTGAAGCCATGTTGGGATGGGGAAAGGATGTTATTTTCCAGGTGTTCTGAGAGTTGACGGTTGATGATTTTTTCAAGGATCTTGGCTATGAAGGGAAGATTGGAGATGGGCCGGCAATTTGATGGATTGGCTTTGTTGAGGTGGTTTTTTGAGGATTGGTTTGATGCTGGCACACTTGGAGTCAGGGAACGTGCCTTGTTCTAATGATATATTAACTATGTCTGCAATGAGTCTAGCTATGATGTTTAGGATTTGCTTTAGAAGCTCTCATAGACTGACTACCTCAGCACAAATCAAAATCCACATGCACATACCACCACATTCATATACCATCACAAATAATATATACCCACAACAGCTCCAACACATGCACACACAGCCCCCTACACACATCTCATGCACAAACACACACACACACACACACAAAGACACCATAAATACACCTGCTCTCACCACACCCACAAATCCCCACACATAATGCTTTTACACGCACCCACAAAACCTTCACTCCTACACCACACACACACACACATATGCCTCACACACACAAACCACTACCCATCCTCACACCCCTCATACACAGCCAATTTAAGATAATTTTCCATGCATTAGATAGTGATGTCAACAGTAGACTATTGCAATTCTTTTTTTGTAGGTTTACCTTTGAAAAGAGTGTATAGTCTACAGCTGATTCAAAATACAGTTGCAAGGTTAATTATAGGGTGTAACACGAGAGATCATATTTCTCCTGTTCTTTTCACTCTATATTGGTTACGAGTCACTCTCAGATCCCAATTTAAGATAATCTGTTTGAGTTATAATCCTCAATATTTGGCCACACAATTCAGGCGTTGCATCCCAGATCATGCCTTAAGGTTCAATAATGTCTTTTTGCTTTGTATCTCAGTACCTAAGGATTGCCGGCTGGTTAATCCTTGTATTCAGGCTTTCTCTTCTGTGGATCCAGTCCATACAGCCCTCTAGCCCACCCCCCCCCCCCCCCCCCCCCCACCCCCATACTCCCTCCCCAGCCGCCCTATCTCTGTATGCATTTCCTGCTTGTTTAAAATACCTTTCTCTTTTTTGCTTCTCTTTCCCCACCTGCCCATCCCCTGACTTCTGTCCCTATGAACATAAAAGCCGCTATGCATTGCAGGTGCCTTCAGAAGCAAAATCAATTGCAAGTGCTGTAGTACTTGTCAGTGACCTCTCTCTTGATGAAACAAGGGCTTTCTTCCGCATTGTGCTTATGAGGAAAAGCTTTGGTACATCGGGCCCTTAAATCTCTATGCCAGCTGTCCATCAGAAAGTTTGTGTCTAAAAGATGGATTGCAATATTTTTCATTAATGCACCTGATGGCCTTTTATCACAATTCTAAATGATCTGTTGAATTTTTCAAATATTTTCAGAATTGGATTAATGGATGCATTGATTTGTAATTGCACTGCTTTTGTTTCTTAACAGTACAGACTGCTGTAAAAGTCTCTAGCTGTTTGCATGGAATCTGCAGACGTTATTATTTACCGCTGACTTTTCATTTCCCAGGGCTGTGCAAATTAACTACATGGGAGTTCCTATTGGATCTCTCTGGAGTTGCATCAGAATTTATGCTTAATTCACATCAGTAATTCAATATTACTGGCTAGTAATGATTAGCATCAGCATGGTCCATTAATACGTTCTGGTATGCCGCAGTTCACACATGAGGAATGTTCCAGATGTACCAGGGCCTTATCTGCATATGTGCTGTTGTAAAGGAACATGCCGTACAGCATTTTTATTCTGCCAGTTTGTATCACCATAAAATATTAATTCATCAGGCACATATATAGCAAGCCAACCTCTTTAGCAATTACTTATTACCAACTCTTTTTATTTCTAGTAATTAGCATGCAGTACAGAGAACTGAAAATCTGGAAATTTCTTTGGTAAAATGGTCACATATCTATAATGAACTAAACAAAGTTTGCAATATCTATTAATCAAATTTAGCTAAAGAAATATTGACCGTTTGTTCATTAGTCTTTGTGAACACCATGATGACAGAATAACCTTACCACTCAGTTTTGTGAATTCTAATCTTGTTAATCGTATTCCCTCTATCCTTTTCCATCCCCGTATTCCCTCTATCCTTTTCTCTCCCCTCCTCTGCCTGCCTAGCTCTTCTCTTTCTCAACTTGCCCTCTTCTCTCCAATGGTAATAGTCTCCTATTCTTTATGGATTTTCATTTTCAGTTTTTATTTCATTTTTTCCTGGGAATTTCAGTGTTATAACAAAAAAAAAAAATCTGTAGAAAAATTACTTTTCTCCTTTTTCCTATAAGAAGGATAATTTTCTACTGAGTTTTTTTAGTTTTAATATTGAAATTCCTTGGAAAAATAAAATAAAAAGTGAAAAATGATGGTCCCTCTGCATGTTGTACAGTTCGCTGTACCTTATTTGCATTCTTTGGTGTGGTTTGGTGTTAAAGAATGATTGTTTCTCTGCAGTTTAGGTATGAACTCCAGTGGCGTAGGCAAATTAAGGAGGTCTGCAGGCTTTCACTCGGCAGAGGCATTAATTTTCCCATCTCCAGGTTGAAGAATAAGAGCCTGAGTGTGTCTTCCTGAGCCTGATAATAGAATGTTGCTGAATTTTCCGCACAGTCTGTCCTTGTCATTTGTTCTTGCTGTCAGTCCAAATCAGGAGAAGGACTGCAGGTGCAATGAGCAGCCCGATTTTTATGCTAGCTCTAAACATGATATCATATTAAGGCATGCACATTATTTTCTTATGCTTTCATGTGTATTTGTCAAGAATTATTCAAAAAATAATGTTTTTTTGCCTGTTTCAGCTGCCATTGCTGCTGTATATAAAACAAGGCAAAGCTAACCAGATTGTCATTCAAATCTAAGAGAAGAGTTCCTCAAGATATAAATATACACAGATGCCTGGATACTCATATTAAGTGTGACCACGCAATTGAAATCCAGAGCTAGTCAAAAAAATGAATAGGGTTAGTCTATACTCGTGCTGTCTCCTTTAACACTTTGGCAGAGTGCCTCTCAAAAGAAATTACTGGCTTCAGTCCACAGAAGGAATGAGTTACTTGCCTCATTGATTCTATGTTATTATTTTCTAGCCTGCGTGATTTTTTTATTTTGCATGTTTTTGGAAAGGTCACCAAACTTAAAATGTTGCATCGCTGGACAGATAAGGGAATCGGTTCCAGAATATTATGGTGATTTGGAGAGATGGCGTACTAAGGAGGGAGAGAATGAGACGGAAGCTGGAAGAGTGGTCGAAGATATGGCAGCTGAGATTCAATGCCAAGAAGTGCAGAGTCATGCATATGGGGTGTGGAAATCCAGAAGAACTGTATTCGATGGGGGGTGAAGGGCTGATGTGCACGGAACAGGAGAGAGACCTTGGGGTGATAGTGTCTAACGATCTGAAGTCGTCAAAACAATGTGACAAGGTGATAGCTAAAGCCAGAAGAATGCTGGGCTGCATAGAGAGAGGATTATCGAGTAAGAAAAAGGAAGTGATGATCCCCTTGTACAGGTCCTTGGTGAGGCCTCACCTGGAGTACTGCGCTCAGTTCTGGAGACCGTATCTCCGAATGACTTATGAGGAGAGATTGAAGAATCTAAATATGTACACCCTGGAGGAAAGGAGGAGCAGGGGTGATATGATACAGACTTTCAGATACTTGAAAGGTTTTAATGATCCAAAGATAACGACAAACCTTTTCCGTTGGAAAAAAATCAGCAGAACCAGGGGTCACGATTTAAAACTCCAGGGAGGAAGACTCAGAACCAATGTCAGGAAGTATTTCTTCACGGAGAGGGTGGTGGATGCCTGGAATAACTGTAAAGGACTTCAAAGGGGATAAACACTGTGGATCCATAAAGTCTAGAGGATGTGAATGAAGAGTGGATGGCTCACGGGAACGATGGCTACTACCTGGTGATAATACCCTTATTCAATAAACATACACACAGTTAATGAGACTCCAACATTGCTCTAAGCTTCAGCGGCAATGAAGAAATGTGGAAAAAAGGATTTGCATTCACAAAAAAGTGGGGAGTAGCTTGCTTGTTACAGCGGTTACTACCTCAAACCAAATAAGCCTGATACTTCACTTTCAATGCAAAGCCAGCATAGTTCTCTGCTTCAACAGCAGGGGAGAAAGTTTGACACTTCACGCATATCTAGCATAGCTCTTTGCTTCAACAGCAGGGGAGCAAGACTGATACTTCACTTTCAATGCATAGCCAGCATGGCTCTCTGCTTCAACGACAGGGGGGAATGAAGAAACGTGGATCTATATTCAGGCAACAACCAACAAGGACTGAATTACATAGTCTGGATAAACAGATAAGCATGGGTGTAGCTTGCTTATTGAGGTGGTTAATACCCCTAACTAATTAAGCTAATTCACTTAGATGCAGTTCCAACACTGCTCTCTACATTAATGGCGGGGGTAGAAGGGAAATAGAATAAAAAAGGTTACTAAGAGCCAAGAGTAACAGATAAGAATGAGAGAGAAAAAAAAAGTGCGAAAGCTTGCTGGGCAGACTGGATGGGCCGTTTGGTCTTCTGCCGTCATTTCTATGTTTCTATATGTTTAGACTTTCCCGATACTCCTGCTTCACGGAGCAGGATTTTAGCATGCCTGTAGTACCAGCTGCCGCCATAGCGGGAACATGCCTCCCTGGTGAGGTAGCATGAATTTGTGATGTCACATATTGCACCAGTGCAAGGACCTGCTCCCACACTGCCAGCACCTCTGGGATTCTTTCAATCTGAAGCAATTTATTTTAGTGATTTAAGAGGGCTTTTTCCTGTGTTAATTGACTGCCTGACATCCCTCAACATATCCAAAAGAATGCACACCGTTCCACAGTGCACGTGTTTTTGGCCTCATTAAGGGCCTGATTTTAAAAAGCACTTACTCAAGTAAAATTGGGTTTTACACATGTAAATGCACTTTACCCGAGTAAGTGGGCTTTTGAAAACTGCTACAATACAGTGCCTGCCATTAAATTGTCCATAGGATTTACTCGCATAAGTGCACGTTACTCGAATAAATGGCTTTTGAAAATGCTACAATAGCAGTTACATTTACGCACACAACTCCTTTTGAAAATCTCCCCTTATAAGGGGTGTGAGTTTAGGTTGCGGGAAGAAAATTGCAAACGCGATTGACGTTTTCAAATCTACTTGCATGCTTTTCTAGTAAAAAAAAAAAAAATCAGCCCTCACAATAAATGGGATGCAAGTGTCCATGCGACAGCAATTTTCAAAAGGAAAATGCACATGGACCTTTGCCTTGTAAAGTGGTACAAACTGTGTAGATTAAAAAAAAAAAAGTGCTTTTTGTACCCAAAAGCAGACAGAGGTCTAGAATGGGTAGATGTGAATCAGATATTTACTGTTTCAGATAATAGAAGGACTAAGGAGTCAGTCCATGAAATTAGCAAATATCACATTTAAAACTAATCAGAGAAAATTATTTTTCGCTCAATGTACAACTAAGCTCTGGAATTTGTTGCCAGAGGATGTAGTTAGTGCAGTTAGAGTTGCTGTGTTTAAAAAAGGTTTAAACACTCCAGTTGCTGTGTTTAAAAAAGGTTTAAACACTCCAGCATTAATCCAGCCACTCCAGCATTCATCTAGCCTCTCCAGCATTCATCCAGCCACTCCAGCATTCGTCCAGCCACTCCAGCATTCACCCAGCCACTCCTGCATTCGTCCAGCCACTCCAGCACTCGTCCAGTCACTCCAGCATTCATCCAGCCACTCCAGCATTTAGAGTAGTACCTCTACTCCCTTGCAACATATTTCCCATCAACTTCGCCACAAAGATGCACCTTTGCACCATACCCACAATCTGGAACAAAATCAGAATGCACACAAAACCTGCATATCATCACGTTGCACGACAACAAAGGCTAATCCCAATAATTATATTGCCAATTACACAACTCCTAGGTCTCTCTCTGTTTACTCTAACTCTATTCAATGCTCAGTCGCTCTCCAAAAAACGCACATCCTCAATGATTATCTTATAGAAGTCAACCCTGACATCTGTGCAATCTCAGAAACCTGGTTAAAACATACAGATATTGTACTAACAAACCAGCTTCCCACACAATCTTATGACCTCTTCTCAGTCCCCAGACCCAAAAAAAGAGGTGGAGGGCTCCTCCTGGCAGCAAAAAAAGGACTAGGCATAACTTTACAACAAACAAACACCTCCACCAAACTAGAATTCTCCCTCTTTAAATCTGAACAACTTCAATTAGCCCTCATCTACGCCCCACCAGGAACCTTAGAATGAGACCCCTCTCCTTTGAGCTTATAGCCAAACACATTAACGCCAACAAACCCACAATAATCCTAGGTAGGATTATTGCATGTAGACGCTTCTCCTCAATCCATCAACTGCGTAACAGTTCTCTCCTCACTCAGTCACTTGGGTTTCACTCAAATTGTCAACAGCCCCACCCACAAGGCAGGCCATACATTGGACCTCATCTTCATTAACGATAGCTTTACCATCTACTCCAATCCCACCTGCTCGCCAGTTCCCTGGTCAGACCACCTGGTCATCTACACGACCCTTAAGATCAAAAATCCACCACCTCAAGTCTCCAACAAATCCACCATCCATTTCAGGAAACCATGTTCACTAGACCTACTCAGCGAAAAGATATCCAAAGCACTAAACCAACTAGACCTCACAGACGCAACCACAGCAACCACCTCATGGATCAATCTCACCAATAAAATTGCGGATCAAATCTGCCCAACTTCAACCAAAACCATACAACCCGCATTGGACAACAGAAAACCTTGGTTTACCCCTGAACTCAAATCCCTCAAGCAAACTCTAAGAAATAAAGAACAAAGCTGGAGAAAAAACCCGACCACTTCGTCACACACTACAAATCCCTTCTCAACATATACAGGAACGCCATCCTTAGAACCAAGAAAGACTTCTACGCAAAAAAAAATCCACAACTTCATTTTTGACTCAAAGGCACTTTTCTCCTAAGTCTCTTCACTTACCAAACCATCTCCTCCCACCATTCCAGACCACCAAGCACTCAACAAAGCCAACGAACTCACCAATTATTTCAAGACAAAAATCTCCAACCTTACCTATTCTCTCACAACCAACAGCCTCCCCCCAATACACCATCTCATAACCCTACCTCAACATAACGCTAGTCTAGAGTCATTTGAGCCTACCTCTTCTCTTGAGATAGAAATTACCCTCAAGAAACTCAAATCATCTGCCCACCCATCAGACCCATTACCAACAAACCTGCTCATCACCATCCCGAACACCATCGCAAAACCAATTTCTGAAATTATTAACACATCTCTATCTCAAGGCCTAGTACCTAATCGGTTAAAATTGGCAATCCTCAAACCTCTGCTAAAAAAACCAAACGCCTCTCCATCGGACCCAGCTAACTTCCGACCAATTGCAAACTTACCTCTCATTTCCAAATTGATGGAAAAAATTGTCAACAAGCAACTGTCAGAATATCTGGAAGATCATAGCATTCTGTCTCCAGCTCAGTACGGCTTTCGCAAATCCCTAAACACCAAATCTCTCCTATCATCACTCACGGACACCATCCTCGTAATCCTGGAGAAAAAACAATCCTACCTGCTTGTTCTCTTAGATTTGTCTGCAGCTTTTGACACGGTAAAACACACAATACTTATAGACCAACTAGCCAACATAGGCATCAAAGGCTCAGTTCTCAGTTGGCTTCAGTCCTTCCTGAGCAACAGATTCTATAAAGTCAGGATAAACAACAAGGAATCTCATCCCATCCTTACAGATCAAGGAGTCCCTGAAGGATCTTCACTTTCACCCACCCTCTTCAATATCTACCTCCTCCCTCTCTGCCACCTACTCGCAAACCTTAAGCTTACCCATTACCTCTATGCGGATGACATACAAATCCTTATCCCGATCACAGAATCCCTTCAAAAAACTATCACCTATTGGAATGACTGCCTTCAGCCAACTAAAGACCTACTCTCTAGCCTCAACTTAGTATTGAATGCCAATAAAACGGAAATGCTCATTATCTCCCATGACCCCCCCACCATCTCATCAAGCTCCTCTCAATCAACAAACTCAAATAGCAAGTTCTCTCCTGACGTCAGGGATCTAGGAGCCTGGATAGACAACAATGTAAACCTAAAAAAGTTTATAAACACTACCACAAAGGACTGCTTTTACAAACTGCAAGTTCTCAGAAAGCTAAAACCCCTCCTTCACTTCAATGACATCCGGCTAGTAAATCCATCATACTAACTAAGCTCGATTATTGCAACTCCCTTCTACTCGGACTCCCCACAAATACTATCAAACCCTTACAGATGGTACAGAACGCCGCCGCAAAAATCCTCACAAACTCCAACAAAAGAGAACATATCACTCCAATCCTCCGTAACCTTCACTGGCTTCCTATTAAATACAGGATCCTCTTTAAAGTTCTCACAATCGTTCACAAAGCGACACACAAACTCGCTCCCATCATGTTAAGCACACAACTTCAACCTCATACATCTTCCAGACCCATCAGAAGTGCATACAAAGGCACACCGTATGCCCAGCCGGCTAAAACATCACTAAGGAAACGAGCACTATCTTCAGGAGGCCCCCACCAATGGAACGCGCTCCCCCAGATCTAAGACTTGAACCAAGTCATCAGGAGTTCAAAAAAAAGCTAAAAATCTAGCTCTTCTGCCAAGCTTCCCAGACACTTAATGCTGCCTAGATGCTATGATAAACTCAATCATGGGCCACCTCATTGAGTTATCCTATTCTGACATTTTAACTGTACTATGATTCTGAGTTTAAACGTTTCTTGGAACTATACTATACTATGTTAAATTTGCTCTTTGTTCGATTGTTCTATGTAAAGGCCTCCCCCCCCCCCTTCCTATTTTTTGGGCATTTCACTGTTTTATGTAAACCGGAGTGATTATAAAAACAATAAATAAATAAATAAATAAATAGATAGATAGATAGATAGATAGATAGATAGATAAATAAATAATTCCTTTTAGGAGAAGTCCATTAACTGCTATTACTGGCATCAATAGCAAGGGATCTACTTAGTGTTTGGGTACTTTCCATGTACTTGTAGCCTGGATTGGCCACTGTTGGAAACAGGATGCTGGGCTTGATGGATCCTTGGTCTGACCCAGTACGGCAATTTCTTATGTTCTTATACTAGTCAACTATTTATACCACTGTAGGAGGGTCAAATAGTATCTTCAAGTGAGGTTTTGGTGGTGGTCTGCTATCAAGCTAGGTTGAGAGTACATTCTACAAATCTCATCTTTGTGTACCTTTCCTCACTCCAAATCACATCAAATATTCACTGATGTGTACTGTGCTGTTCGTACATCTGACTGTGCATGTAAAACTGCCCCCCATATCCTAGCCCACCATCAAAACCTCACCTTGAGTTACTAGTTGACCCTCCTAAATGTGGTATAAATAATTGACTAGTATGTGTGCCACCCTAGAGATGCATGCTTTCTCTCTCTCTACTGCTAATGTACTTAAGGGTGTATATATATACTTAACAGTGCATTTATCTAAGGGGCAGTGATATGGAAAAGCAACTTATGAATAATCACAACACACAATTAAGCTCTGGAGTTCATTGCCAGAGGATGTGGTTAAGGTAGTTAGTGTAGATGCATTTGGATAAGTTCCTGGAGGAGAAAACCATAAACTGCTATTAATCAACAGGGAATAGCCACTACTTGTTGCCAGCATTAGTAGCATCAGATCTATTTAATGTGTGGGTACTTCCAAGTACGTGTGACTTAGACTGGCCACTGTCGGAGACTGGATGCTGGGCTTGATGGACCCCTGGTCTAACTCAATATTCTTATTGGGTTAGACCAAGGGTCTTTGTGTATGCACATTGAATTGGCAATGAATGCAATAATTGAAGGACAGGTGTTATATACAAATCTCTCTCTCTCTCTCTCTCTCTCTCTCTCTCGCTCTCTCTATATATATATATATTAGGGGTGTGCATTCGTTTTCCGCAACGTATATTGCACTATTCGTAGTATTCGTGGGGAAGCAAAACGTATCGCGATTCCCCACGAATACATGAATCTTCCCCGAATTATACGACCACCTAAATAAAAATTTAAACAAACCCCCCACCCTCCTGAACCCCGACGGTCGGCCCCTGTGACATAGTGAGGGCAAAGGTGATCGGTGCCATTTTGAGTACTGGCATCGGACTGCTGGCGTGCAGGAGGTCGCTCCCGGACCCCCGCTGGACTTTTGGCAAGTCTTGTGGGGGTCAGGAGGCCCCCCAAGCTGGCCAAAAGTCCCTGGGGGTCCAATGGGGGTCCCGGAGCGACCTCCTGCACTCCGGCCGTCCGATGCCAGTACTCAAAATGGCGCCGATAGCCTTTGCCCATACTATGTCACAGGGGCTACTGGTGCCATTGGTCAGCCCCTGTCACATGGTAGGAGCACAAGATGGCGCCGATGACCATGCGACAGGGGCTGACCAATGGCACCTGTAGCCCCTGTGACAAAGGCTATCGGCGCCATGATGAAACCGGCACCGAGGGTGGGAGAGTGCAGTGGATGGTTCTCGGACTCCCCGCTGGACCACCAGGGAGTTTTGGTAAGTTTTGGGGGAGTCAGGAGGGTGGGGGGTTGTAGTTAATTTTAATTTTAGCTGGGACACGAATAGAAATCGCCGTATTAACGCATCGGGGCGCCATACGGCCGAATGCAACATATCTGCTGCCCGATGAATCCGAATCACGAATGCAACGTATGGCGTCCCTCTGCACATCCCTAATATATATATATATGTATACCAGTTTCCTGGTTCACCTTTAAGATAGGCACACATATCAAAATTTTGCAAATGTAGGAACATTTGCAAATGTAGGAACAGAACAGTGCTCTCTTGTGAAGATTTGATGACCTTTGGAGTGAGGAAACTCACAGAAAGATAAGATTTGTACAATATTCTCTCAACCTAGCTTGATGGACATTGTACAAATCTCATCTTTCTGTGAGTTTCCTCACTCCGAAGGTCTTCACAAGAGAGCACTGTTCTGTTCGTACGTCTCACTTTGAATGTCAAAGTGGCCCCTAACCCCCTACACTAATACCTAAACCTCACCTCGAGTTACTAGGTGGGCCTACCATAGAGATATAAATACCTATCTAGGGTGAGGAATTTATGGCTTTTTCTCTCTCTCTCTTTCTTCCCCATCTTCAAACCCACTAAAACAGGCATTTGAGAACACATCACAAAATGCAACAAAAGCTTAATGCTACTGAAAAAGGTGTAGTTAAAGCCGTGTGCTAGGGCTTTGCAAAACAGTAAGCCCACTCTTCCTCTTTTTCAAATTTGCATCACACCATACGTTATGGTGCTATCGCATGCGTTAAAGGTGTTTTCGCATGCATTAAAGGTGCTTAACGCATGCAAAAACGCCTTATAGCATTTTGTTAAATGACCCTATAAGCTTCCATCAGACTGCTTCTTATCAGGAGCCTCTCAGGCAGCTTCTCGCCCCAGCCAGTAGTGCCATGTGTGCTACAATACTGTCCTGACTTGCAGTGCTTTTGTCCAGCTTGCCAGACGTTAAAAACAACAAGTCCTCCGGAAACTGGTAACTAGCATGGCTTCCCAGGTTACTGCAGCAGAGACATGTCTGCACCACAGTAGCCAGGATACTCTGGTTTTTCATTTAAAATATTGAGGAGAGTAGGGGGGTATTCCCTCAGAAATGTGTAAAAGATATGTTTAAAGTCCTAGAGAGCAATTCAGCCTGGAGAAGCGATGGCTGAAGGAAGATATAAAATAGTGAGTGGAGTGGAACAGATAAACACAGATTTGTGTTGCGCGCTCCGTCTGCATCTGGCCCGCGCATGGGCCTGCTCACCTCACTAGCTCCTCTGCAGGTCATGGGTTGGCTTCCCCAGCGGCAGCCGCAAGCTCCTCCAGGCCTCGGCGTCCACGGTGGCGGTTGCTGGGCCTTCCACTGCACACCAGGCCTCACGCCGGAGTTCAGCATCTCCAGTGGCGTTGGCCACGCCCCTATGTGCATACGTGCGCGGACCACCCAGCCTCTTTAGGGCCAGGGGCGCGTCCTAGCTCCGTGGCGCGCCCTGATTGAACAAACGATATAAGGAAGTCCCTGCCTGCACTTTCTTGCCTTCGCAATCGGGTCAGCACTGTAAGTGTACTAGTTTGCCTCCGTGTTCACAGTCTTGTTTCAGTCTTGCTCCAGCCTTGTTCCAGCATCCTACTGTTCTAGCGTCCTTCTGTTCCAGCGTTCTTCTGTTCCAGCTTCTATCTGTCCTATCTCCCCAGGTAGTACCCTTGGACTGACTCTCTGGTACTGACCTCGGCCTGCTCCTTGACCATTCTGTCCGCTGCCTGGATCCTGACCTCTGCCTGCCTTGTGACCTCATCTGACCTCTGGAACCTGACCCCTGCTTCGCAGACTACTCCTTGGACTGATCCTCGGAGTCTGACCTCGGCTGCCATTGACCACATCTCCTGATTCTGGCTCTGTCCCTTGCCTTGTCATCGCCTATGCTGTTCTGGTCTTCCTTGCTCCTCCAGACCTACAGCCTAGAGTCTGACTACGCTTCCTTGTTGTTCGTGGGCACGCCTCTCTACCTCTCCAGGAGACCCTGCGAGACCCACCTAAGTCCAAGTGGCCCGGGCTCCACCCAGGGGGACCACGGGCTTCCAGTGGTGCTCATCCTAGCCTCTGTCTCCTCCTGTGCTCCACCCCTTGGGGCAGGTGCTTCCTGGTCCCTACCTGGGAGCCATCTCCACTGCTCTAGGACAAGGGTCCACCTCCAAGTGCAACATGTTGCCAAAGCTATGGACACGGCGGAGTCTCCCACCTCCAGGGCCCTACCGGGTTTGGCCGCCAGAGACCAAGAACATCGCAGGGCTTTGGAATTACTAGCATCTTCGGTGGAAGAGCTTCGTTCCCAGCTGCAAGATACAGCTCTGGCCAATCCCGTGGGCCTATCGACCTTTATGCTACCCCAAGCATCGTTGGCGCTCCCTGCACCTCCTCGATACAATGGGGACCCACGCTCCTGTCGTGGCTTCCTCAATCAGTGCTTCATGCAATTTGCACTGCAACCCTCCTTGTTCCTGAAGGAAACTACTAAAGTGACCTTCATCCTTTCCTGCCTGGAAGGGAAGGCTTTTGCATGGGCCTCTCCATTATGGGAATGCTCTGATCCCATGCCTTCCAAGCTATCTGAGTTTTTTGCTCTCTTCAGGCAGACCTTCGAAGACCCAGGCCGCCAAGCTGTAGCCAGCCATAATCTACTCCACCTCCGTCAAGGATCACGGAAACCTCCCTGAGTATGCAGTAGAATTCAGAACCCTGGTTACTGAGCTCGGGTGGCAAGAAGATTGTCTGCAAGCCATCTTCTTAGGTAGACTCTCCAGCGCTCTCAAAGATGAACTCTCCGTCCATGAGACTCCCACGTCTCTAGAGGACCTGATTTCCCTCACCAGGAAGATCAATCATAGTCTCCGGCAAAGGCGCCTAGAAATAAAGGCTTCCCACTCTCCTACACCATGTCCCATGTGTGTCCCGAGTCCTCCAGCAAAGACTCCATCACCACCACCTCCTCCCGTGGTGGAACATATGGAGGTGAACCGTGGGCGACTGTCTCCGACCGAACATTTCCGTTGGAGGAAGGAGGGTCTTTGCCTTTACTGTGGTGCTTCCGGACATCTCCAGCATTTCTGTCCGGTCCGTCCGGAAAACTGCAACGCCTGAGCCCGGAACAGGTCCTGAGCTTAGGCACTACTGTCACTGGCCCCCAACTCCTTCTTCCAGTCTCTCTGGGCATTGAGGCCCACTCCTTTGCCACCACTGCTCTTGTTGATATAGGAGCAAGTGGCAGATTCATCATGGATGACATTGTCAAGCTTCTGAACATTCCTCTTCAGCCATTAGATGTGAGCTCCGCATAGTCTCCATTCAAGCAGAATATCTTCCAGGGCTCATCACCCATCGAACAGTGGCTGTCTGTCTTACCATGGACACTCTCCATGAGGAGGAGATGTCCTTTTATGTGTTAAAATGTTCTACGCATCCAGTCATCCTGGGGCTGCCCTGGCTCCAGGTCCATGAACCCCAGTTCGATTGGCATTCCCTGCAGTTGATGCAGTGGGGTTCCATCTGCCAGAAGACATGCCTCATCAAATATCTCCAGTAGTCTCTGTCTTGAAGTCTCCCACCCTATCTGGTTTGCCTACCCAGTATATTGAGTTTGAAGACGTCTTCTCGAAGCAGAAGGCGGATACCTTACCTCCGTTTCGCAAGTTCAATTGCTCCTTAGAACTTCTGCCGGGCACGATGCCTTCCATGTGCAGAACTTATCCATTGTCTCATCCAGAAACCCTAGCCATGTCTGAGTATATCAAAGAGAACTTAGAAAAAGGGTTCATTCGTCCCACTGATTCTCCTGCTGGAGTGGGCTTTTTCTTCATCAAGAAAGAGGACGGCGGTTTACGCCCTTGTATTGACTACAGAGGGCTCAACGCCATAACCCGCAAAGACCGGTACCCCCTGCCTCTTATCAGTGAGCTGTTTGACCACCTTCAAGGGGCACGGATCTTCACCAAGTTGGATCTGAGGGGTGCGTACAATCTGGTACGCATCCAACCTGAAGATATTTGGAAAACCACATTCAACATGAGGGATGGTCACTATGAATATACCGTGATGCCCTTTGGGCTATGCAATGCCCCAGCGGTCTTTTAACCCCTTATGAACGAAATCCTCCGAGACCTCTTGAACTCATTCGTAGTTGTATATCTTGATGACATCCTGATCTTTTCCAAAGACCTTGAATCCCATCGAGATCATGCTTGGATTGTCCTCCAACGTCTAAGAGAAAATCACCTCTATGCCAAGTTAGAAAAGTGCCTCTTTGAGCGAAATAGAAGAGGCACTTTCCTGGGGTACATCATATCTGATCGAGGTTTATCCATGGATCCAGATAAAGTCCAGGGGATCTGAGACTTGCCCCAGTCAGTAGGCCTCCGGGCCTTACAATGTTTCCTTGGCTTTACCAATTATTATAGGAGCTTCTTGTCAATTATTCTACTCTAGCTGCTCCGCTCACCGCCATGACCAAGAAAGGGGCTAACGCTCGTCTGTGGACACTCAAAGCACAAGCCGCCTTTCAGACACTAAAAGAACCCTTCTGTTCTGGTCCTTGTCTTCAACATCCAGACCCAAGACGCCCATTCATCATCGAAGTCAACGCCTGTGCAATTGGAGCAGGAGCTGTCCTAAGTCATTTTTCTCCAAATGGTAAATTGATACCTTGTTCATTCTACTCACATAAGTTCTTTCCTACAGAGCAGCACTACACCGTTGGTGTCCAAGAACTTCTAGCCAAGTTGGCTCTCCAAGAGTGGCGCCCCTGGTTGGAAGGGGTGCAACATAAATTTACCATTTTTACCAACCATAAGAATCTTGAGCATCTTAAAGAAGCTCAATTCTTGAATCCTAGACAAGCCTGATGGGTGCTCTTCTTTGAATGGTTCAATTTCGTTCTATATTATCACCCAGCTTCCAAGAACCTCTGTGCTGATGCACTATCAAGATCCTTCAAACTAGAGAATGTTCCTGATGTTCCCAGACACATCATAGATCCTGCCTGCGTATCCCTTGCCATGACCACTACAGTTCCAGTTGAGAAACCGTCGTTCCACATAGATTACGTGAATGAATTCTGAAATGGGCCCATGATTCCAAGTTGGCAGGCACCTGGGTCATACCAGGACCCTAGAGATGTTGCGGAGATATTACTGGTGGCCCAACATGGTGCAAGACTCTCATAACTATGTAGATTCATGTCCCGCCTGCGCCCAACAGAAGCCACCTACCGGACAGCCTTGGTGCCTAATCCAACCGCTTCCAGCACCTACCAAGCCATGGTCCAGCATCTCAATGGACTTCATCACAGATCTGCCTTCACCCCAGAACAATACCGTAATCTGGGTCATCATCGACCATTTTTCGAAAATGGGTCACTTCATTCCCTTGCCGGGCCTCCCATCGGCCCCAGAACTAGCCAAGTTCTCCTGAAACACTTTTCCGTCTCCATGGACTTCCAAAGGAAATTATATGTGACCGAGAACCGCAGTTTTCCGCCAGGTACTGGTGCTCTCTATGCAAAAAGTGTAACATTGCCTTGAATTTCATATAGGTCTATCACCCACAGGCCAATGGTCAAGCTGAAACGACCAACCGGACCTTGAAAAAATTCTTTCGTTCCTACGTGAATGACCAGCAGGACAACTTGTCTGATCTGTTACCCTGGGCTGAGTTGTCGCATAGTACCCACGTCGCTGCTGCCACCGATGTATCTCCGTTCTCCGTGGTATTCGGACGACAACCTCGGCTGCCACTTCCAGTTCCTCTGACTGTTCCTTTTCCAGCTGTGCAATTCATGGCCCACACCATTCGCCAGGTGTGGAATCAAGTCAAAGAATGCCTTACCCAGGCTGGTCAGCACTCCAAGTGTAATTCTGATGCCCATAGATGTCCCGTGCCACTCTTCTGTCCTGGTCAGAAGGTGTAGTTAAGCACCCGACACATAAGGGTGAGACTCCCTTCTCATCGCCTGGCTCCCAAGTACATCGGCCCATTTCCAGTGCTTCAAAGAGTGGGAGCAGTGTCTTATCAACTTCAGCTACCTCGTGCCATTGGCCCCTACAACACATTCCATGTCTCCCTGTTGAAGCCTTTGGTCCTCTCCTGGCCCTCTCATAGAGATCCTTCACCTCAGCGGATCTTTACCAAACCAGACTCTTCACTCCAGGTAAGAGACGTCCTCGATGTCCATCAGTGTCGAGGTAGATGGAAATACCTCTTAGCCTGGGAGGGTTATGGGGCCGAGAAGAACTCATGGGAACCTTCCCACAACATTCTCGATAAAGAGCTCCTCAGAACTTTCCATAGGACTTATCCTGAAAAGCCACGGCTGCGTAGAGGGAGGCCTAGAAGGGGGGGGTACTGTTGTGTGCCCCGTCCGCGCCCGGCCCGCGCATGGGCCTGTTCACCTCACTAGCTCCTCTACAGGTCACCGGTCGGCCTCCCCAGCAGCAGCCGCAAGCTCCTCCAGGCCGTGGCATCCAGCAGCGGCAATCGCCGGGCCTTCTACTGTGCACCAGGCTCACGCTGGAGTTCGGCATCTCCAGTGGCATTGTCCACGCCCATACGCACGCGCGCGTGGACTGCCTGGCCTCTTGTAGAGCCAAGGGCGGGTCCTAGCTCCGTGGCGCACCCTGATTGAACGAACGATATAAGGAAGTCCCTATCTGCACTTTCTTGCCTTGGCTATCGGGTCAGCACTGTAAGTGTACTAGTTTGCCTCAGCGTTCACAGTCTTGTTCCAGTGTCCTTCTGTTCCATCGTCTGTCTGTCCTGTCACCCCAGGTAGTACCCTAGGACTGTCTCTCTGGTACTGACCTCGGCCTGCTCCTTGATCATTCTGTCCGCTGCTGGATCCTGACCTCTGCCTGCCTTGTGACCTCGACTGAACTCTGGAACCTGACCCCTGCTTCGCTCACTACTCCTCGGACTGATCCTCGGATTCTGACCTTGGCTGCCATTGAACACGTCTTCTGATTCTGGCTCTGTCCCTTGTCTTGTTATCGCCTACGCTGTTCTGGTCTTCCTTGCTCCTCCAGGCCTGCAGCCTAGAGTCCGACCGCGCTTCCTTGCTGTTCATGGGCACGCCTCTCTACTACCACTCCAGGAGACCATGTGTGGACCACCTAAGTCCAAGCGGCCCGGGTCCCTACGGGCTCCACCCGGGGGGACCTCAGGCTTCCAGTGGTGAAGCTCATCCTAGCCTGTGTTTCCTCCTCCTGTGCTCCACCCCCTGGGGGCAGGTACTTCCAGGTCCCTACCAGGGAGCCATTCTCCACTGCTCCAGGATAAGGGTCCACCTCCAAGCGCAACTTGGTTGTTTATTCTGTCAAAAAGTACAAAGACTAGGGCCATGCAATGAAGTTACTAGGAGAATCATTTAAGTCAAATAGGAGAAATGTTTTTACACAATACATAATTACTCTCTGGAATTCATTTCCAGAGGAAGTGGTGAAAGCTGTTAGTGTAGCTAGATTTAAAGGAAGTTTGAACAAGTTCCCCATAGAAAAATCCATGCCAAATACTATTAAGGTGGACTTGAGGAAAGCCACTGCTTATCCCTGGGATATGCAGCATGGAATCTATCACCTTTTGAGATCCTGCCAGGTACTTGTGACCTTGATTGGCCACTGTTGGATACTTGGTTTGATGGACCTTTGGTCTATCTATCTGTTCTTACGTTCCTGTTACTCTTTTGGTACAACTATTTCCCTTTTTCAAGCTTCATCTATATAAATAAAAATGTAAATGTTCGTTTGTTCAAAATCTTAAATCTCCGAAAGTTCTTCACCGATTGCTTTGAAATTTTGACACAACGTTGCATTCCAATACGCACATGTTTTTATATACCTATATCATATAGATGTCACACCTGTGACAGGTAAAAACATGCTTTTTGGGAAAAACAGCGCAATCTGTTGGACATAAAAGCAACACACGCTATCAACTAGATAAATGAGGCTTGACCCATGTGCCGCAAATGCGCAGTAGAGAGCAGCTCTACTGCGCATGCACGGCACAAAGAACTCTGCCCGACGTGCCGCAAGAGAGCATGTCGGTCAGAGTGGCGGACACAGAGTTTTGCGGCAGTGGCGGCGGTATGTGAGCATCGGTCGGGCCAGCAATAGAGAGCGGCGAATGCAGCGTGGAGGAGCAGCGGGGGTGAAAGCTGAGCGATGGGCGGGCAAGCAACGAGCGTGGTGGTGAGGCACGTGCGAGATCACCGCTCTAAGAAAAGGCTCCTCAGACATGTTAACAGCCTAAGCCTGGCCCTCCGTTGCCGGGCAAGGGGGGAGGGAGTAGGGACAGTGACAGAGGGACAGGGCCAGGCTGTTAACATGCTGCAGTTCTGTCATCAAATGCCTCCTCCTTTAGCCTGGTCCCTCCCAACCGGCCCTGTGTAGAAGAGAAAAAGAGGGAGTGGAGGAGAGGAGTGACTGAGGGAAGGGGGAGGGAGAATGAGGGGGGAGGTGAGAGTGAGGGAAGGGGAGGGAAAATGAGGGGGGAGGCCAGAGCAGAGCTAATGCACATTGTGAAATTAAACCAGACTGAGACACGGCAACGCATGGCCGGGTACAGCTAGTAATATATATATAGTAACATAGTAACATAATAATTACGGCAGTCTGCCCAGCAAGCTTCCCAAGGTAGAAATTGCTGCTCCGTGCAGGTTACCCCCACATTTCTGTTATGAGTAGTATTTTATAGGGGTGTGCATTTGTTTTCGCCATATTGGCGATCCACAATGTATCTTGTAATATTTGTTATATACATGGGGAGGCGAAACGCATCACGACTCCCCACATATTTAACTTATTATCCATTTAATTCGGTGCGCCCAGGCTGCGCGCGCTTTTCTTCGCCCCCCATTAGCTACTAGCTAGCTATGATTTTCACAAAATGGCAGCGCCCATGCCCTACATTCTGGTATGCATGCCGACCTGCCTGACCCTTTCCTATGAGTCACAGTGACTCACAGGAAAGGGTCGGACAGGTCGGCATGGATACCGGAATGCAGCGTATCCATGCTGAAATTCAGTGCTCTCTGTCGATTTTACTGATGAGCCAGCACTATATAAAGATCAGCACGAGGAGAGCCACGCATTTTCTTTCCAGCAATGCTGTGGGGAGGTGGGCTTGGTGTAAGAGGAGGCTGCACTGAGAGATAGCCTAGTTAGTAAAGGGAAAGAAAAAGTTATATTCTTTATTTTGCTGCAGTGCCAGTGCCAGCTAGTCCTGTTTCTTTCAAGCTGTTTATTTAAGTAATCTGACTGAGATGCTGTGCCAGGGAGAGAAGCAGCTAGTAGGGATGTGCAGAGCAAAATTTTATGTTCATATTTTTTATGTCCGAAAGGGGGTCCCACTTGCGGCCAATATGGACATAAAAAAAATCCAATGAGTTGGGTATATGTACATATGTGCAAAAAAAAAATTTAAACCCCCTCACCCTCCTTAATCCCCCCCCCCAGACTTACCACAACTCCCTGGTGATCGAGCAAGGAGTGAGGACGTCATTTCTGCAATCCTTGGCGAGAAGCATGTGACGTCGGTGGCACGTCGAGTGACGCGGCGTCACGTGATTCCCGGCTCGTTCGCGCCGGACGGCTCGTTCGGCCCAAAAAGAACTTTTGGCCAGCTTGGGGGGGCCTCCTGACCCCCCCAAGCTGGCCAAAAGTTCTTTTTGGGCCGAACGAGCCGTCCGGCGCGAACGAGCCGGGAATCACGTGACGTCGCGTCTGAGTGACGCGGCGCCACGTGATTCCCGGCGAGTTCGCACCGGACGGCTCGTTCGGCCCAAAAAGAACTTTTGGCCAGCTTGGGGGGGTCAGGAGGCCCCCCCAAGCTGGCCAAAAGTTCTTTTTGGGCCGAACGAGCCGTCTGGCGCGAACGAGCCGGGAATCACGTGACGCCGGCGTCACTCAACGTGCCGCCGACGTCACATGCTTCTCGCCAAGGATTGCAGAAATGGCGTCCTCACTCCTCGCTCCATCACCAGGGAGTTGTGGTAAGTCGGGGGGGGGGGATTAAGGAGGGTGAGGGGGTTTATATTTTTATTTTGGCTCAACAATCGCGATTTCCCACATATCGAACATATCTATGTTCGATATGTGGGAAATCCGATCGTTTATGTCGAATCAATTTTTTAAGTAAAAAAAAAATATGAGTTGCGTTTTACTAATGCGGTCAATCTGAATGCACACCCCTAGCAGCTAGCACTCACCATTAGGGTGTTGTGGCTGGCTGGGAGACATATATAATTTTCATCCATTTTTATGGAGTGACAAAAATTCCAGCTTTTTTAAACTGAGTTTTTGTAATTCAAGTCACTTAGTCTCTCTGTGCACTGAGCCTCATGAGAGGCTTCTACGAAAACTAAAAAGTCATGGGATAGGAGGCGATGTCCTTTCGTGGATTATGTTAAAAAATAGGCTCGACTTTTTTACAATTACAAACTGGTTAAAAGACAGGAAATAGAGAGTAGGATTAAATGGTCAATTTTCTCAGTGGAAAAGGGTAAACAGTGGAGTGCCACAGGGATCTGTACATGGACCGGTGCTTTTCAATATATATATAAATGATCTGGAAAGGAATACGACGAGTGAGATTATCAAATTTGTGGATGATACAAAATTATTCAGAGTAGTTAAATCACAAGCAGACTGTGATAAATTGCAGGAGGACCATGCAAGACTGGAAGATTGGGCATTCAAATGGCAGATGAAATTTAATGTGGACAAGTGCAAGGTGTTGCATATAGGGAAAAATAACCCTTGCTGTAGTTACACGATGTTAGGTTCCATATTAGGAGCAATCACCCAGGAAAAATATCTAGGCATCATAGTGGATAATACTTTAAAATCGTCAGCTCAGTGCACTGCAGCAGTCAAAAAAGCAAATAGAATGTTAAGAATTATTAGGAAGGGAATGGTTAATAGAACGGAAAATGGCATAATGCCTCTGTATCGCTCCATGGTGAGACCACACCTTGAATACTGTGTACAATTCTGGTCGCCGCATCTCAAAAAATATATAGTTGCGATGGTGAAGGTACAGAGAAGGGCAACCAAAATGATAAAGGGGATGGAACAGCTCCCCTATGAGGAAAGGCTGAAGAGGTTAGGGGTGTTCAGCTTGGAGGAGAGATGGCTGAGGGGGGATATGATAGAGGTCTTAAGATCATGAGAGGTCTTGAACGAGTAGATGTGACTCAGTTATTTACACTTTCGAATAATAGAAGGACTAGGGGGCATTCCATGAAGTTAGCAAGTAGCACATTTAAGACTAATCGGAGAAAATTCTTTTTCACTCAACGCACAATAAAGCTCTGGAATTTGTTGCCAGAGGATGTGGTTAGTGCAGTTAGTGTAGCTGGGTTCAAAAAAGGTTTGGATAAATTCTTGGAGGCGAAGTCCATTAATGGCTATTAATCAATCTTACTTAGGGAATAGCCACTGCTATTAATTGCATCAGTAGCATGGGATCTTCTTAGTGTTTGGGTAATTGCCAGGTTCTTGTGGCCTGCATTTGGCCTCTGTTAGAAACAGGATGCTGGGCTTGATGGCAATTTCTTATTCTTCTTATGGGCTTCAGTGGGTAGTGGTTAGTTTAACAGACTGAACCTTATTATTGGGTGGGTCTGTGCAGTCAAGTGCCCAGGGAGTCTGCCTCTTTTGTGCTTACAAGCATGCAGCGTCTGTGTGCACACCACACACATTAGTGCACAGCCAGGCCCCGTGATAGTGGGCAGTGGGAGTTTTAACAGACTGTGGATAAGTGCAAGGTGATGCATATAGGGAAAAATAACCCATGCTATAATTACACAATGTTGGGTTCCATATTAGGTGCTACAACCCGAGAAAGAGATCTAGGTGTCATAGTGGATATCACATTGAAATTGTCGGTACAGTGTGCTGCGGTAGTCAAAAAAGCAAACAGAATGTTGGGAATTATTAGAAAGGGATGGTGAATAAAACGGAAAATGTCATAATGCCTCTGTATCGCTCCATGGTGAGACCGCACCTTGAATACTGTGTACAATTCTGGTCGCCTCATCTCAAAAAAGATATAATTGTGATGGAGAAGGTACAGAGAAGGGCTACCAAAATGATAAGGGGAATGGAACAGCTCCCCTATGAGGAAAGACTAAAGAGGTTAGGACTTTTCAGCTTGGAGAAGAGACGACTGAGGGGGGATATGATAGAGGTGTTTAAAATAATGAGAGGTCTAGAACGGGTAGATGTGAATCGGTTATTTACTCTTTCGGATAGTAGAAAGACTAGGGGGCACTCCATGAAGTTAGCATGGGGCACATTTAAAACTAATCGGAGAAAGTTCTTTTTTACTCAACGCACAATTAAACTCTGGAATTTGTTGCCAAAGGATGTGGTTAGTGCAGTTAGTATAGCTGTGTTTAAAAAAGGATTGGATAAGTTCTTGGAGGAGAAGTCCATTACCTGCTATTAAGTTCACTTAGAGAATAGCCACTGCCATTAGCAATGGTTACATGGAATAGACTTAGTTTTTGGGTACTTGCCAGGTTCTTATGGCCTGGATTGGCCACTGTTGGAAACAGGATGCTGGCCTTGATGGACCCTTGGTCTGACCAAGTATGACATTTTCTTATGTTCTTATGAACCTTATTATTGGGTTGGTCAGTGCAGTCAAGGGCCCAGTGAGTCTGGCTCTTTTGTGCTTACAAGCAAGCAGCGTCTATGTGCACACCACACACACATTAGTGCACAGCCAGGCACAGTGATAGTGGAGAGTAGAGATGTGAATCGTGTCCTCGATCGTCTTAACGATCGATTTCGGCTGGGAGGGGGAGGGAATCGTATTGTTGCCGTTTGGGGGGGGTAAAATATCGTGAAAAAATCGTTAAAATCGTGAGCCGGCACACTAAAACCCCCTAAAACCCACCCCGACCCTTTAAATTTAATCTCCCACCCTCCCGAACCCCCCCCAAATGACTTAAATAACCTGGGTGTCCAGCGGCGGTCCGGAACGGCAGCGGTCTGGAACGGGCTCCTGCTATTGAATCTTGTTGTCTTCAGCCGGTGCCATTTTCCAAAATGGCGCCGAAAAATGGCGGCGGCCATAGACCAACACGATTCCACGGCAGGAGGTCCTTCCGGACCCCCGCTGGACTTTTGGCAAGTCTTGTGGGGGTCAGGAGGCCCCCCCAAGCTGGCCAAAAGTTCCTGGAGGTCCAGGTCCTGACCCCCTCAGGGAGCAATTTCCCGCCGCGAATCATTTTCCGTACGGAAAATGGCGCCGGCAGGAGATCGACTGCAGGAGGTCGTTCAGTTGAGGCGCCGGAACCCTCGCTGAACGACCTCCTGCAGTCGATCTCCTGCCGGCGCCATTTTCCGTACGGAAAACGATTCGCGGCGGGAAATCGCTCCCTGACCCCCGCTGGACCTCCAGGAACTTTTGGCCAGCTTGGGGGGGCCTCCTGACCCCCACAAGACTTGCCAAAAGTCCAGCGGGGGTCCGGAAGGACCTCCTGCCGTGGAATCGTGTTGGTCTATGGCCGCCGCCATTTTTCGGCGCCATTTTGGAAAATGGCGCCGGCTGAAGACAACAAGATTCAATAGCAGGAGCCCGTTCCGGACCGCTGCCGTTCCGGACCACCGCTGGACACCCAGGTTATTTAAGTCATTTGGGGGGGGTTCGGGAGGGTGGGAGATTTAATTTAAAGGGTCGGGAGTGGGTTTTAGGGGGTTTTAGTGTGCCGGCTCACGATTCTAACGATTTATAACGATAAATCGTTAGAATCTCTATTGTATTGTGTTCCATAACGGTTTAAGACGATATTAAAATTATCGGACGATAATTTTAATCGTCGAAAAACGATTCACATCCCTAGTGGAGAGTGGGTATTTTTAACAGACTGAAACTTATTATTGGGTGGGTCTGTGCAGTCAAATGCCCATGGAGTCTGCCTCTTTTGTGCTTACAAGCAAGCAGTGTCTGTGTGAACACCACACACATTAGTGCACAGCCAGGCACTGTGACAGTGGGCAGTGGGTGGTTTTAACAGACTGAACCTTATTATTGGGTGGGTCTGTGCAGTCCAGTGCCCAGGGAGTCTACCTCTTTTGTGCTTACAAGCAAGCAGCGTCTGTATGTACACCACACACATTAGTGCACAGCCAGGCACCGTGACAGTGGGCAGTGGGTGGTTTTAACAGACTGAACCTTATTATTGGGTGGGTCAGTGCAGTCAAGGGCACAGGGAGTCTGGCTCTTTTGTGCTTACAAGCAAGCAGCGTCTGTGTGCACAACACACACACATTAGTGCCCAGCCAGGTACAGTGATAGTGGAGAGTGGGTATTTTTAACAGACTGAAACTTATTATTGGGTGGGTCTGTGCAGTCAAGTACCCAGGGAGTCTGGCTGTTTTGTGCTTACAAGCAAGCCGCGTCTGTGTGCACAACACACACATTAGTGCACAGCCAGGCATCGTGATAGTGGGAAGAGGGTATTTTTAACAGACTGAACCTTATTATTGAGTGGGACTGTGCAGTCACGTCTACAGGGAGTCTGGCTCTTTGGTGCTTACAAGCAAGCAGCGTCTGTGTGCACACCACACACATTAGTGGACAGCCAGGCACCGTGATAGTAGGCAGTGGGTATTTTTAACAGACTAAACCTTATTATTGGGTGGGTCTGTGCAGTCAAGTGCCCAGGGAGTCTGCCTCTTTTGTGCTTACAAGCAAGCAGCATCTGTGTGCACACCACACATATTAGTGCTTAGCCAGGCACCATGACAGTGGGCAATGGGTATTTTAACACACTGAACCCTATTATTGGGTGGGTCTGTGCAGTCAAGTGCCCAGGGAGTCTGCCTCTTTTGTGCTTATAAGCAAGCAGCGTCTGTGTGCACACCACACACAGTAGAGCACAGCCAGGCACAGTGATAGTGGGCAGAGGGTATTTTTAACAGACTGAACCTTATAATTGGGTGGGTCTGTGCAGTCAAGTGCCCAGGGAGTCTGGCTCTTTAGTGCTTACAAGCAAGCAGCGTCTGTGTGTACACCACACACATTAGTGCACAGCCAGGCACCGTGATAGTGGGCAGTGGGTATTTTTAACAGACTGAACCTTATTATTGAGTGGGTCTGTGCAGTCAAGTGCCCAGGGAGTCTGGCTCTTTTGTGCTTACAAGAAAGCAGCGTCTGTGTGCACAGCACACAAATTAGTGCATAGCCAGGCACCGTGACAGTGGGCAGTGGTAGGCACTACTCAGTTTCATTAAATCCATAATGTCAGGGAAAGCTAGATGTAGTCGAGTGATTGGGACTGGCAGAGGAGGCACTTCAAAAGACACTAGGGCAACACCATCAGTACATTTAAAAGGCACCTGTCGCGATCTAAACTCTTTGTAGGGGCTGGCAGTTCCATCCCGAAAAAAATGAAATCTGACCCTAATGCATCGCCATCTCCTCCACATGTTTCTGGCCCTGTAGTTTTCGAGGTGAGGGAAGGGGAGGCAGAGTCATGCCAGACAAAATGTCGACACCCAAAAGCAGCAGGGGGACAGAAGTCTCAACTAACACTTAGCGTTGACAAGGTAGCACAGTCACTGTTTGCTTCTGATTCAGATGAAAATTCTTCTTGTGTGGGATTCTCATCAGAAACGGAAGAAGTAATAGGTGAAGAATTTGGGAGGATCATTTAGTCCTGTCTTAGCCTCCACTTCAGTGCAGCAGGGGAGAGATGAAAGTGAGGAGGAAGAGGAAGAGCAGTCAGCAGAGGCACAGAGAGTGACTGAGGCCCCTGGCATTGCTTCTCAGGGTGCACCCACTACCTCAGCTCCAGTGGCAGCTTCCACCCCAAGGCTTTAGAGAGGGGAGGATCACGAAAGACATCTGCGATCTGGAGCCACTTTAAAGTGATGGAAGACCCGCGTTTTGCTCGGTATAATTACTGTGCCAGGGATATTAGCAGAGGCAAGCAAATGGGACATCTATCTAATTTTGGCATGGACCACCATATCAAGAGGCAACACCCAACAAGATTACTGCCATCTGGGGATGGTGGCAGTATCATTCGGGGACCCCTTCCAAGCAGTGTGCAGTGGTTCAAAAGCAGCAGAGTCAGCCCACGCCCTTATCCCCTTCTAGCAGTCAGGTGGCAGGCCAGCAACCCTCTGACAACCCACCATGGAGAAAATGGGTTGGGTGCAGTAACGCTATCCTGTGGTAGGAGGCAGGCAGCCTCAAAAGTTGTAACCAGGACCATAGGGGAAATGATTGCCCTTGATGACCATCCCTTGCAGTTAGTGGAGAATGTGGGTTTCAAGTGTTTTCTGAAGGTTGTACTTCCAAATTACAAAGTCCCCTCCAGAACCACATTTAGTAGAAAGGTCATCCCCAGCCTCTACAAGCAGTGTCACAGTCGCATGCAAGCGCTGCTAGCTAAGGCAGAGGGGAGAGTGCATTTCACCTGCGATATCTGGACCGCCATGAATGCTGCACACTCTTACCTCTCTCTGACAACACACTGGAAGGACCTGGCTGAGGCAGGGGCAGCCAGCAGCTCTATTACAGAACAAGTAACAGTGGAGGTGGGCTTTACTGCGCACCCACCTGACGGACCAGGCTCATACCGCAGCCAATATTCTAGCATGCGTCAGACAGATGCTGGAGGGCTGGCAACTACACCAGTGAACAATCGTATCACTGGTCAATAATTCATATAAATCAATCTAGCCAAGTATATGTAGGCCCCTCACTCTAGGGGTCTGTCAAAACATACAGACTCCTAAATAGGTATGGGGCCACCTTGCTTTAATTATAAATCATTTTTGAAACTTTTTTGAAATTTTTTGCCTTTTTTCTAAAATGTCAAGCAGACTAAACAATGCTCAGCATTCAATCACCGCTTTTTATAGCACGAGGGTTTCAAAAGATACGAGAGGAACCGTCAATACTCATCTGTTCCCATATTTTGGTTGGTCTCCCTCTCCCCGACACGCGCTTGTTTCGAACCCGAAGTTCTGCCTCAGGGGGATATCCTTCTGTATCTGTTTAGTAAACGATTTGCCCAGCTTCAAAGTCGCGATTTGCCTTCTTCATTTTCTTCTTGCTTCTTATCATTTCTTGGCATCTTTTGAAGTATCTTAATTTTTTCAGCGGCCGCGTCCCGCCGCCCTTGTATTTAAATGGCATCCCGCTGAAAGTGAGACTCTTATAGCCTGGACCGGAACTTACGTCATCACAAGCAGTTTCCCTTCACGTCCAAGGTGCCTTATCCATCTATCCGATCCTCAAGGAGTGTTCCCATTCAATCACACCACGTGTTCACGATTATTAATATTACTGCTCCACAGAGCATTTATTTATATAGCACAACGGGCGTTAGTTCTACTCAATCCTCGTCTCAAAATTAGAGATCGGGTCTGGCATGCAACTAAGTGTCCTCTATCACGTCCGCTTATGACGTCACCGGGTATTGTCACAAGAGTCCTTAATCTTCCGAGTGTTAGTCTTCATCAGGATTGTCCTAAATCTCCGGGCCGTGCCTGTTGCCCTTCTATTTAAAATGCAATGTTTTGATAGCCCTCCTTCATTTGGGATATAAGCTTCGAAAACTCTGACTGTATAACTTTTATAGGAAGCACACCAATATCACTCCAGAGTTTTTCAATCACTATAAACTGCACATCCTTTTAAAGAACTGGCATAGGTTATCAGTAAGAGCCGGCGGGATCTAAATCAAGGAATACCAGTTTATCTTTTCATTCAAACCCGCCGGATCTATTGTGTTTAGCCAGTAAATCCAAAACTGTTCCCGCATGTTTAAGCAGGCTTGAATATCCCCACCTCGTGGGCCACAACGCACCTGTTCCACAACTAGACATTTCAAATCAACAAACTTATGTTGGGCATTAATGCAGTGCTGTACCAATGGCGCCGTAGTTTTCCCAGTTTTGATACAACTTCTGTGCTCTATGAGCCTGGTTCTGATCTTCCGTTTAGTACGGCCAATATATAGCAAATTGCATGGGCACTGTATAGCATATATGACTTTCTCTGATTCACAATCTGTGAGTGTATTTAATTTCAGAACCTTGTCTGAATTTGGTACTTGCCACTGGCTACCTTTCCAAGCCAGGGTGCACATATCGCAGTGGCCACACTCACGGTGGCCACCTGTTAGCAGGGGTGGACTGGTAGATGTAAAGGTGGATTTTACCACCATGTCTCTAATATTTTGACCCCTGAAAAATGCGAATCTTGGTCCTGTGTGAAAAATCGAATGTAAAGTCAATATATGCCAGTGTGACTTGATAATGCTCATGACTATGTTGGCTTGTTTGCAATGTTGAAGGGTGCATGTGGTCTTCTGTGAGAAAGGACGTTGTTGATACTGTAACAGTAAGGATCTATTTGCATATAGCGCCCTCTTATAAGCTTTCTTCACAATTGTGTTAGGGTAACCACGCTGGGCGAATCTCGCTATTAAATCTGGTGCTTGTGCCTTAAACTCAGCTATTGATGAGCAAATACGCCGCAACCACAAAAACTGGGAAATAGGAAGTCCATTCTTCAAGCCCAAGGGGTGATCACTGGAATATCTTAGATAGTTGTTTCGATCTATTTCCTTCCTGTACAAGGTGGTTTTTATGCAGTCCTCGTCACGTTGGATCAAAATATCCAAGAAAGCAATGGATTGTTGGTCTATATGTGCTGTAAATCGTAAATTGTTATCGATTGTATTAATCCATGATAGAAACAATTGCAATTTCGCTTCCGATGCCCCCCAGATGAAGAATATATCATCTATGTACCTCTTATAAATTATGATATATTGAAACCAGTGTGATTTGTACAATTTTTCAACCTCAAACTCCACCATATATAAATTGGCAATGTCAGGAGCTACTGTAGCCCCTATTGCCACCCCTTTTATTTGAAGGTACATTGTGTCATCGAATTTGAAAAAAATTTTGAATACTACTAGTTCTAAAAGCCCAAGTAGGAAACCTGAGGGAACCGAGTGAGGACGGGGGCGAGAATGAAATATCTTCTTCAACAAATCAAATGCTACCCATTGTGGGACGTTGGTATATAGAGCAGTCACGTCAAGGGTAACCAACCGGTTACCCTTGACGTGACTGGTGGAGTTTGAGGTTGAAAAATTTGTACAAATTTGATTTGTTGAAGAAGATATTTCATTCTCGCCCCCGTCCTCACTCGGTTCCCTCAGGTTTCCTACTTGGGCTTTTAGAACTAGTAGTATTCAAATTTTTTTTCAAATTCGATGACACAATGTACCTTCAAATAAAAGGGGTGGCAATGGGGGCTACAGTAGCTCCTGACATTGCAGCTGGCATGAGTGACTCTTAGCCCACCCAAGCAAAGGAGACACCAGCACAGCTGTCTGTGACAAGGTATCTCTCAGAGCCAACAGACAACATGCAGACAGATCCGCTGGCATATTGGGCACACAAGTCCACTGTCTGGCCACACCTAGCCAAAGTGTCTCAGTGATATCTGTCATGTCCACCAACCAGTGTGCCCAGTGAGCATGTCTTTTCAATGACAGGGGAAATCATGAGCCCTCACCGCTCAAGGCTGGCACCAGAGTTGATGGAAATGCTAGTGTTTTTGAAAGTAAACCTGCCTTTACTTGAGTTTCCAAATTTTCCCTGTGAATGGCAAGATGAATAAAAGCAATTGAAAGCCTTGCAGCAGCTCCAACTGCCTCCTATGCTCCAGATAATATAAGCACTGCAGCACATGTACCTGACCTCAAATGCTGTGCCTGACCGACCACTGTCAGGGCTTATGTTCCTACAAGGGTTTGATTTAGATGGTAAGCCCTCTGGGGATAGGGAAATACTGACAGTACCTGAGTGCAGTCGACTATGAAGTATTGGAAATGTTTGAAAATAGCAAGATAAATAAATAAAGACAAAAAAACCTGCTGTGCCTGTCCATCCAGGGCTTGTGTCCCTACATGGGTGTGACCTTGATTGCTTTGCCTGTCCGTCCAGGCCTTGTGTTCCTACAAAGGTTCGACTTAGATTGTAAGCCCTCAGGGGATAGTGAAATACCGACAGTACCTTCAGTACCTTCAACTATGAAGTGCTGGAATCGTTTGAAAATAGCAAGATAAATTAATAAAGACAAAAAACCTGCTGTCCCTGTCCATCCAGGGCTTGTGTCCCTAGGTAGGATTGACTCTGTCCTCAATTGCTGTGCCCTTGATGAACAGCCCTGGCAGTTAGTAGAGAATAAGAACATAAGAAAATGCCATACTGCGTCAGACCAAGGGTCCATCAAGCCCAGCATCCTGTTTCCAACAGTGGCCAATCCAGGCCATAAGAACCTGGCAAGTATCCAAAAACTAAGTCTATTCCATGTTACCATTGCTAATGGCAGTGGCTATTCTCTAAGGGGCGGATTTTCAGAGCCCTGCTCGCCTAAATCCGCCCAAAACCGGGCGTATTTAGGCGAGCAGGGGCCCTGCGCGCCGGTAAGCCTATTTTACATAGGCCTACCGGCGCGCGCAGAGCCCCGGGACTCGCGTAAGTCCCGGGGTTTTCGGAGGGGGCGTGTCGGGGGCGGGCCCGAACCGCGTGGCGTTTTCGGGGCGTGTCGGGAGCGTTCCGGGGGCGGGCCCGGGGGCATGGCTACGGCCTGGGGCAGCCCGGGGGCGTGGCCGCGCCCTCCGGACCCACCCCCAGGTCGCGTCCCGGCGCGCAGGAGGCCCGCTGACGCGCGGGGATTTACGCCTCCCTCCGGGAGGCGTAAATCCCCCGACAAAGGTAAGGGGGGGGCTTAGACAGGGCCGGGTGGGTGGGTTAGGTAGGGGAAGGGAGGGGAAGGGAGGGGAAGGTGAGGGGAGGGCAAAAGGAAGTTCCCTCCGAGGCCGCTCCGATTTCGGAGCGGCCTCGGAGGGAATGGGGGTAGGCTGCGCGGCTCGGCGCGCGCCGGCTATACAAAATCGATAGCCTTGCGCGCGCCGATCCAGGTTTTTAGCAGATACGCGCGGCTCCGCGCGTATCTACTAAAATCCAGCGTACTTTTGTTTGCGCCTGGAGCGCAAACAAAAGTAGGCCTATTCGCGGAGCATGAAAATCCGCCCCTAAGTGAACTTAATAGCAGGTAATGGACTTCTCCTCCAAGAACTTATCCAATCCTTTTTTAAACACAGCTATACTAACTGCACTAACCACATCCTCTGGCAACAAATTCCAGAGCTTAATTGTGCGCTGAGTAAAAAAGAACTTTCTCCAATTAGTTTTAAATGTGCCACATGCTAACTTCATGGAGTGCCCCCTATTCTTTCTACTATCCAAAAGAGTAAATAACCGATTCACATCTACGCATTCTAGACCTCTCATGATTTTAAACATCTCTATCATATCCCCCCTCAGTCGTCTCTTCTCCAAGGTGAAAAGTCCTAACCTTTTTAGTCTTTCCTCATAGGGGAGCTGTTCCATTCCCCTTATAATTTTGGTAGCCCTTCTCTGTACCTTCTCCATCGCAATTATATCTTTTTTGAGATGCGGTGACCAGAATTGTATACAGTATTCAAGGTGCGGTCTCACCATGGAGCGATACAGAGGCATTATGACATTTTCCGTTTATTCACCATTCCCTTTCTAATAATTCCCAACATTCTGCTTTTTTGACTGCCGCAGCACACTGAACCGACGATTTCAATGTGTTATCCACTATGACACCTAGATCTCTTTCTTGGGTTGTAGCAGCACCTAATATGGAACCCAACATTGTGTAATTATAGCATGGGTTATTTTTCCCTATATGCATCACCTTGCACTTATCCACATTAAATTTCATCTGCCATTTGGATGCCCAATTTTCCAGTCTCACAAGGTCTTCCTGCAATTTATCACAATCTGCTTGTGATTTAACTACTCTGAACAATTTTGTGTCATCTGCAAATTTGATTATCTCACTCGTCATATTTCTTTCCAGATAATTTATAAATATATTGAAAAGTAAGGGTCCCACTACAGATCCCTGAGGCACTCCACTGTCCACTCCCTTCCACTGAGAAAATTGTCCATTTAATCCTACTCTCTGTTTCCTGTCTTTTAGCCAGTTTGCAATCCACGAAAGGACATCACCACCTATCCCATGACTTTTTACTTTTCCTAGAAGCCTCTCATGAGGAACTTTGTCAAATGCCTTCTGAAAATCCAAGTATACTATATTTACCGGTTCACCTTTATCCACATGTTTATTAACTCCTTCAAAAAAGTGGAGTAGATTTGTGAGGCAAGACTTGCCCTGGGTAAAGCCATGCTGACTTTGTTCCATTAAACCATGTATTTCTATATGTTCTGTGATTTTGATGTTTAGAACACTTTCCACTATTTTTCCTGGCACTGAAGTCAGGCTAACTGGTCTGTAGTTTCCCGGTTTGCCCCTGGAGCCCTTTTTAAATATTGGGGTTACATTTGCTATCCTCCAGTCTTCAGGTACAATGGATGATTTTAATGATAGGTTACACATTTTTACTAATAGGTGTGAAATTTCAATTTTTAGTTCCTTCAGAACTCTGGGGTGTATACCATCTGGTCCAGGTGATTTACTACTCTTCAGTTTGTCAATCAGGCCTACCACATCTTCTAGGTTCACCGTGATTTGATTCAGTCCATCTGAATCATTACCCATGAAAACCTTCTCCATTATGGGTACCTCCCCAACATCCTCTTCAGTAAACACCGAAGCAAAGAAATCATTTAATCTTTCCGTGATGGCCTTATCTTCTTTAAGTGCCCCTTTAACCCCTCGATCATCTAACGGTCCAACTGACTCCCTCACAGGCTTTCTGCTTCGGATATATTTTAAAAAGTTTTTACTGTGAGTTTTTGCCTATACAGCCAACTTCTTTTCAAATTCTCTCTTAGCCTGTTTTATCAATGTCTTACATTTAACTTGGCAACGTTTATGCTTTATCCTATTTTCTTCTGTTGGATCCTTCTTCCAATTTTTGAATGAAGATCTTTTGTGAAGCATTTTCCAGGCCTTATGTCCCTAGGTGGGATTGACCTCTGTCCTCAACTGCTGTGCCTGTCCATCCAGCGCTTGTGTTCCTACAAGTGTTTGACCTCGATTGCTTTGCCTGTCTGTCCAGGCCTTGTGTTCCTACAAGGGTTTGACAAATTGTACGCCCTCTGGGGATAGGGAAATACCTACAATACCTGAGTGTAATCGACTATAAAGTGCTGGAAATGTTTGAAAATAGCAAGATAAATAAATTAAAAAAACAAAAAACTGCTGGGCCTGTCCGTCCAGTCCTTATGTCCCTAGGTGGGATTGACCTCTGTCCTGGACTGCTCTGCCTGTTCATCCAGGCCTTATGTCCCTAGGTGGGATTGACCTCTGTCCTCGACTGCTATGCCTGTCCGTCCAGGCGTGTTTCTGCAAGTGTTTGACCTCGATTGCTTTGCCTGTCCGTCCAGGCCTTATGTCCCTAGGTGGGATTGACCTCTGTCCTCGACTGCTGTGCCTGTCAGTCTAGGCCTTATGTCCCTAGGTGGGATTGACCTCTGTCCTCAACTACTGTGCCTATCCGTCCAGGCCTTATGTTCCTACAAGTGTTTGACCTCCATTGGTCTGCCTGTCCATCCAGGCCTTATGTCCCTAGGTGGGATTGACCTCTGTCCTCGACTGCTTTGCCTGTCAGTCCATGCCTTATGTTCCTACAAGTTTTTGACCTCGATTGCTTTGCCTATCCGACCAAGCCTTATGTTCCTACAAGTGTTTGACCTTGATTGCTCTGCCTGTCAGTCCAGGCCTTATGTTCCTACAAGTGTTTGACCTCGATTGCTTTGCCTGTTCGTCTAGGCCTTATATTCCTACAAGTGTTTGACCTCATTTGCTTTGCCTGTTCGTCCAGGCCTTATGTCCCTAGGTGGGATTGACCTCTGTCCTCGACTACTGTGCCTGTCTGGTCAGGCCTTATGTTCCTACAAGTGTTTGACCTTGATTACTCTGCCTGTTCATCCAGGCCTTATGTCCCTAGGTAGGATTGACCTCTGTCCTCCACTGCTTTGCCTGTCAGTCCAGGCCTTGTGTTCCTACAAGTGTTTGACCTCAATTGCTGTGCCTGTCTGTCCAGGCATTATGTCAATAGATGGGATTGACCTCTGTCCTCAACCGCTGTGCCTGTCCGTCCAGGTATTACATTCCTACAAGGGCTTGACCTCTAACACTGTGCCTATCCGTCCACTGTCAAGGCCTTACATCCCTACAAGGGCCTGACCTCTAATGCTGTGCCTGTCCATGCAGACCTTACATCCCTATGTGGGCTTGACCTCTGTCCTTTATTGCTGTGCCTGTCCGTCCAGGCCTTATGTCCCTACAAGGGTTGGACCTCGATTGCTGTGCCTGTTTGTCCAGGCCTTATGTCCCTACAAGGGTTGGACTTTGAATGCTGTGCCTGTTCGTCCAGGCCTTATGTCCCTAGGTGGGATTGACCTCTATCCTCGACTGCTGTGCCTATCCGTCCACTGTCAAGGCCTTACATCCCTACAAGGGCTTGACCTCTAACGCTGTGCCTGTCCATCCAGGCCTTGCGTCCCTACCAGGGCTTGACCTCTAACACTGTGCCTGTCTGTCCAGCTTGGAGCTAGGATATAGTTTTCATGGCCTTCATAATACGGGCCATTTTCCCTAGATGTTTCCTAGTTGCCACATTAATGTTTCTAGTGCTATAGAAAACTGGTGGTAGTTGTACTCTAGTTCATCTTCTGTATTCCCATTGTTTACAGAGGCACTGTAGGGTACAAAGTCAACATAGGTTGATATTGTAGATTTGGACTTGAGTAGCAGTTTTCTTATTTCTGAGAGCACTTCAAGTTCCTTTGTCATCAGCTGAAGTGTATAAGTACAGTCAGTAGCTTCTGGGTATTCACTAGACGCCAATGGAAACACCCCACTCTAGAGGCGAACACATTCCTGCACATAAGAAAGGGAACTCTCTCCTGGGCCAGCCTGTCTTGCCCCTATCAAAACCACAGGGAACTGACTACCTCAGTTCTGCCAGCCTGTCTTGCCTCTATCAGCTTTCTGCCACTTTGCCTTGCTGCCATACACCAGATGACTCACTTAACTCCTTGTGGTGTTCTTGCCACTATCATGGTTACTCAGTGTGTTGGTGCTAGTCTTTCTGCTTGCTATGTTCCCCTTCATTGTGCTGTAGGATGTGAATGCCACTTGTCTTGCCGCTTTGCCTGTCGTGTTGCCTTTGAGGGTTCATGCATCTGTTATCGATGCTCTCTTTTGAAGCTGTGGTGTTTTTGACACTCTCGCTGCTGCTTTGTGCCTCTGTTAAAGCACTCTTGCCAATTCTGGTACCCCTTTGCACCTTTACAGTGCCTTAGGCTATTCATGCCACTTTGCCACAGTCTAAGTACCTTGGAGCTGTTTTCCTGTTCTGATGATTGCTCCCCAGAAGTTTCATCAAAATTGATAATAAAACCCCAATTCTGCAGCCAAAAATAGGCTGGAAATCCTTCCCCCATTGACTTTAATGGGAACCGGAAAACAAATTCACGTATTAACGTATCAGGGTGCCATACGTCCAAATGCAACGGAAATTACTCCCGACGAATACGTATCACGAATGCAATGAAAATTTTCCGGCTGCACATCCCTAGTATTTTATAATATTTTAGTTGTCATGCTGGTACTTCCAAAAAGGTTACAGAGGGCTAGCAGCATTTTATAAATATAGACCTATAAGAGCTATTTCCATTTTGTTCTCCTCTAAATTTCTGGACTTTGTTCTTTGGAATTGCAGCTTAAAAATGTTATGGTATGGAATGAGGCTGGCCTTTTACCTTAGTGATAGTGCTAATGATCCAGACTAGGTCTGGGGCTTTCCTTCCTGTTTCTCAGCTACACAAAGTAGTATTCACAGGGTTGGGGTGTCAGCCATTATTCCCATGGACAATATACCAATCCCATGATTCCTATGGGTTCCCAATTTTATGCAACAATTGTGCTGGTGCTTAAATCCCAAATGAATTCTGAGTAGCAAGCAGAGAGGCGGCTCTTTGAGAGAAAAGCCATAGCAGAACAAGGAAATGTTTGAACATTTCATGATAGTTTACTTCTTTGCTACAGAAATTTGCACAAATTTATGACAATGATCACAACATGTTCAGGCTTAGGGATTGTTCCCTCCTGCCCAAGCAATCCATCGATCTCAGACATTCAAGGAGTGACCAGCACAAGAAATCCACATTGAACTTTTATTATGTGGCACAGGATAACCCCATGTAACTTAAAACATCACCAAAATAGTTGGAAATGCACACTAATATAGTTCAGTTACTTGCAAAATTGCCTGATTCAACATGGTATTTCCCATAGACACAGAATGGGAGAAAAGCCTTAGTGAATCAGGCAGATATTATTGAGGTCCATGTTTTGTTCACCCACTATGCAGCCATGCTAGTTAGCTGGTTATATATAACTTTCTGTGGCAAACTGGTTGGGTCGTAGGGCTAAAGTTATACATTACCGGCTAACTAGCAGGGCATTTTCAGTGGTGCAGCTGCGCCGCTAACTATACCTGGCTATTTTAAAGTTAACCAGTTAGAACAGCCCTACAACCCAACCAGAGTTAGCCACAGAAGGTAAATAGCTAACTCTGAATATCGGAATTAGCAGGTTAATTTAAGCAGCTAACTCTGCTCCTTCTCAGAACGCCGCCTGCCTGCACCTGGAACACCTCCATATTATCCTCCTAAATTCTCGCCAGGTAATTAGTTATCAGGCTAGAATTTAGCTGGTTAGGGCTGAATATAGCCGGGTAAACCATTTAGACAGATAACTATTACATTATCAGTCTAAATGGCTTTTGAATATGGACCTCAATATGCCTAACTCTAATACTCCTAGGGAGGAGGAATAGCCTAGTGGTTAGAGCAGTGGACTATGAACCAGGAGACCAGGGGTCAAGTCCTGCTGTTGCTCCTTGTGACCTTGGGCAAGTCACTTTACTCTCCATTGCCTCAGGTACAAAAACTTAGATTGAGAAATACCTACAGTACCTGAATGTAAACCAGTGTGATATCTTGATTGAGATTGAATGTCAGTATATAAAAATAATAAATAAATAGGTGACCAGTGCACCCCACCCCTGCAGAGCTATTGCCATATAAAAGTGTTCATGTGCAGGTCACCATGCTGTGACTAACCTAATTCTCCCTAGTAGCAGGTGGGTGGATAGGAATTTGTGGTGTGGGAAAGAAAAGGGGTTGTTACAATGCAGCTGTTTTTTTTAACCTGGTACCATCAGCTCCCGCCCTCTCCCTCCCCGCTGCCCATTCCTTCCTTCTCCACCCTTCTGCCTAGTTACCTACTCACCTGGTCTTGCTCCCACCTCCTCCTCTTTCCCTTTACTCCTCACCTCCACCCCTAGCCTCCCCACTTCCTTTTCAGAGGGAAAGTATCCTCCTTCCCATGTTCTGCTCCTGTTCCCTGATGCCATAGTCACAGGTCTGTTTATTTGAATTTCTTTGTATAAGTGTTTCATGGAATATAAGAAATGTTTGTTTTTTCCTGCTAGGTAAATAGACAAGAAACGGGAATGACCATAGGCACTACCCACTAGCAAGAGAGCTTTAAAAATGCTCAGTGTCCACCAATAGCAAGGCACTTTTAGCAATGCACTATGAGCTCCCTGAGATTTCAACTGTATTGAACTGTTTTATTTTCATATAGGAGCTAAAAACAAGGGATTCTGAGAGTCAGGGCTTGAAGGATGCTTGAAAAGTGTGAGCCAGAGGTCATTGACAAGAAGCGTCTGGCTTATGCGATCAGCATTCCTGTCAGAGCAATGCTGGATGCACTGGGAGCCAAGGGCTTCTTTCCAGCTCCTGGCCACAGAACGAGATTTTGGGGTGGACTGACATGGGGACAGAGGAAGGCGGGCTTCTGCCTGAAACTTATTTGATTGTGAATTCTGCAATTCTGAAGGGAGAGGAAGGAGGGATTTTTGGCCTATAGGCCCTCTGTGCTACAGATCTTTTTGGGGGGGGGGGCTACAGGAAGAGGGGGGACTCGACTATCTGATGACATGTATTCATGTGAACATGCATCATGTATTCATGTGAACATGCATCATGGGAACATGCATTTCACTGTTTTTTAAAACAGCATTGGCACTTAATTGGCTATATTCTTTAACTATAGTTGGTTAAGGGTAAAGTTATCTGACTCCTCCAGGAACTTATCCAAACCTTTTTTTAAACGGAGTTACACTAACTGCTTTAACCACCTCCTCTGGCAATGAATTCCAGAGCTTAACTATGCACTGAGTAAAAACAAATTTTCTTCAATTTGTTTTAAATGAGCTACTTGCTAACTTCATAGTGTGCCCCCTAGTCCTTCTATTGTGTGAGAGAGTAAATAACCAATTTACATTTACCTGTTCAAGTTCTTCATTCCTTCCCCCATGGCCAGGGTGCAAGGTTCTGTAGCGCACCAATGTAACACCGCACCCAGGACTGGCGTGTCCATTAGGCGAAGTTCAGCAGTCACCTAGGGCACTGAGCCGTAGGGGTGCCGAAGAGCAGCCACATGGTGCTGCAAGCGGGGCCTATCCTGCTCGCGGCAAAGAGAAATAGGTAGGGGATGCGATCAGGGGGGGGGGGCAGCACAAGGGTCACCTAGGGCGCCCAATACCCTTGCACCGGCCCTGACCGCACCCCCCCAAACCCACCCTGAGTTGAAAATGCTCCTCTTACAGTGGTACATATTATAGTGTCATATTACCTCTCCTACAATTCTCTTTCTCTCTCTCTCTCTCTCTCTCCCCAACAAGGACATGAAAAAGCTGGTTTTCCTCTTGTGTGAGCTGTGAGCATACTCGCGTAAAAGCTGCTAAAGCCCTAGTAATACGCGCAGGACATTTACTCCAGCCACCTCTTAAGATCACACTCAGTGGGGTGTTTTACATAATTCACGTGCATGTGGGCGCACAATATAAAATTGCAGCATATCTCTGCTTGCGTATTTATGGACGCATGCACATTCTTTTTAAAATTAGCCAGTTAGGGAATAGCTACTACTATTACTGGCATTGGTAGTATGGGATCGATTTAATATTTAGGTACTTGCCAGGTGATCGTATCCTGGATTGGCCACTGTTGAAAACAGAATGCTGGGCTTGATGGTCCCTCAGTCTGACCCAGTATGGCGACTTCTTATGTTTTTATCCTAACGTTTTCCCAGGTAAGTTTATTCAGCTAACTTTAGGACAGGTCTATATCTGAATATCAGAGTTAGCCAGATAACTTAGATCAGTTCCTCTTCAGAATGCCCTTACCACGCCCACCACTTATCCAGCTAAAAACTTATCCAGATCCAGCTATGTGGCAGTTGCTGATCCCCAGCAGATATTCAACCAGCTCCACTTAGCTAAATAAGTCCATACTTATCTGGATAAGTCACAATATTGCCCTCATAGTTTTTAAAATAACTTTCCTATTTGTAGGTCATCCCAAATGATGGCCAGCACAGAGGGAAGTAAAGAAGACCTGGTGTAAAGTGGATAGGGGAAGAGAAAAAGTTGGTGCGAGCACCCCCTACCCTCTATCCCTCAATCCATCTGTTATTTATGACCTGGAGCCTGCCTGGTAGTCACCATACATCAGTGGTTCTCAACCTGATCCTGAACATCCCCGCAGCCAGTTTAGTTTTCAAGATATCACAACGAATATGCATGAGACAGATTTGCATACAGTGGAGGCAGAGCATGACAATCTATCTCATGCATATTCATAGTTGATTCTAAGGCATATGCAGGGCAGATTTTTTAGCTCCTGCTCTTAGTGATAGCTTCTCATTTCTTGTAAAGCTCATTTTCTAGTACTCATGGGAGATTTAAAAATCTTTCCTACCAGTAGGTTTCTTGAAATTAACAGATGTATTATTTAAATAACTTCTTAATCCATAATTACTGGCATTTGCACTAAATTCTAGGAATCACATTTTGATTAAGAACTAACGCTCATTCGTAAATTGTTTCCAGAATTATATTTTATTGACAAAATAAAGTAAATAATTTTTTAAGACTACATAATTGAAGAAGTGTGTGCATTTCCTTTTTCAGATTTAAATAACATGTAATGCATTACCCATTACTTACTTCTATTAAGGCTGATTCTGGCTTTGTCTCAGTTTGATTAATGTTGTCGTGTTTTATACACAACCTCTTATCTGATCTCTCCTCCTACCACATATAATTTGCTACAGAAGAGCGACACATCCCTCGCTGTTTATACAATCATAAAATGTAATAGTTAGAGGCCAAGATGGCACATGATTTCTAAGATTTATGGCACACACCTCAAACTTCTGATATCCAGGTATCATGCAAACAATAGTTACAATATTATTTTAGGCAGAACTCTTTTATTTATAAAGTGCCATATAATATGTAAAACTATCAATAAAGAAAATATAATTAATAAGCTGCTAGAAGAGGAATCATTTTTTCTCAGCATGAAGTCACGCAGTGATACTCAATCTTTACAAAGTGATTGAACCTGATATGGCTGTCACTTAGCTATTATTTTCATTGACCGAAAATGAGATTAAAAAATTGCATTATATTCTCCCTTTTAAAAATGAATGACTATAAGAAAACCCCCTCATGCAGCTTGCAAGTGATGGGTTCGGTATCTCTTGAGTCCACTTATCTAATTTAGATGTTAAACTTTTCCACAATAATTTTTGGGGAGAATGAGACCAGTAGGCAACAATGCAGTTTTTTTTAAGAGGACAATTTTCAAAACTCTTTACTTGCTTAAATAACCTCCCTGGTGAAAATTGCTTGGCGGAAGACTGCCTTCTAGGTAAAAGTATGCGCAGCCTTTATTGTCCACGTACTTTCAGCCCAATTCAGAAGAGGCATTCTCGGGGGAGAAGGGTGGTGCTTAGGTCAGGAGGGAGGAAAGCAGATTGCCTGCCTGGCATTTTCTGATCTCCCCAGGCTAGTTTGCCTCTCTCGGCAGCCCAAGCAAATAGCAGGCACAAAGTACATGGCAGCTTTTATTGTTCACGCTTTGCAGCAGGTTCAGAACATGGGGATGTATTATCTTTAAGCAGGTTCCATTGGAAGTACTTAAAGCAGCTACTTGTGCAGATAGGAGGTCTAACTGAAAGGTGTGATTAGCCAAGCAAGAAGCATGAGTGGGAGCATCCACAGAAAGTTTACATAATTGCATCACACATCCCTGTAGAATACTCTCCATAGGGTGTAGACTGTAGAGAACCTCCCAAATCCGCTAATGACACTTTCCTCCTTGCTGATCCCTGTGTGAAACAGGAAAAGTCACAGGAATAAGATGAACAGGAGAAACATTTGATGTACTCTCCTCACACATTAAATTTGTCTCATTACCTAAGGTGGTATTAGTAGAAGAGAGTGCAGCACCCTCCAGCTGAAGTATGACCCCCATCACTCTGACCAACCACATTCCCACCTGAAACATCAAAATCTGCACAAAGCAGTAAGTTCACAGAGGGATCAGAAACCAAAGTTGCTTGTACAGGAAGGATGTGATTCTCAGGGCTCAACAGATAGCCATTGCTCAGAGCTTTCAGTAGTCCCTCTTAGAGCTTGCCCAATAGGTTGATTCAAGAGTTTAAAAGGTGAATGTTAAAACTGGCACATGGATGTCCTTGTGTGCGGTTGTGTTGGCCCACACTCAGAGATGTGACCATATTATAACATATGCATGCATGTTTTAAAATAGGCTTGCCCCGTACATATGTGCACCCAATTTTAAGCGGGGGTGCTCCTGTGCATGCAAATGCCTCTTCTACCTCCAAAGTGGGGGGGGTTTAAATGGGGTGCATTAACGTCATTGCCACTAAAACCAGTTCATTCCCAGTTCACCCACTTCAGAGAGAGGTCTTCCAAATCGCTCTAGTTTTAATAGCCTTCCTCCCCCCCCCCAGTTAGCCCCGACCCTTAAAACCTCACAGATCTGCCTGTTTTTCTTTATTTTTCAACTTATGCCTCCTCCTTAGCAGAAGTAGACTTACAGAGCCGGGGGCCTCGGTGCATGCCGGATCACATATTTATGCACACATCTTAGGTTCACGCCCCGAAACGCCAGTGCCCCGACCAGACCACGCCCACGTCCTACCCCTTTTTGAAAACTTCCGAGATGTGCATGATCCGTGAAATACACGCTTATCTCGGCCGCTTTTATAATCCGCTCAATGCACAAGCCCAACATATTTGTGCATCCCCTAATTAATTTGCGTGTTGGTCTTTTAAAATTCACCTTTAAGAGTCCAGATACAGCAACTTCAGCTGTATTAGAAGGGGAGAATTCTTCCCCTTTCCTTGTATCCACATTTTTTGTCTTAAAAAATGCTCAATACTTTCAATGTCAAAATAGGCCTCAGGTGCACATGGTTCACAAGGGGCATGCTCCTTTGGCTTGTGCTGTAGGCTGTGCGTCAGTGGCGGTGTGCTATAGGCTTGCTGGAATTTGTGCAGAGTCGCAGTGCTGATGTCAGCTAGGGGTGAGATCTTCTCCTGCACAGCTAACCCGAACAACGGAGGCAGCACCTCTCACCGGGTCTCTCCTATCCTCTTAGACTAACTTAGACTAATTTCAAATTGTTTTATATAGGCTCTCTCTTTCTCTCTCTCTGTTTCCCAGAAACATTTTTTCAAATGATTACTAACTATAAAGTCTGCTCAATAGAAAAACAGTTCAATTTCCCAGATGATTGCTATTTAGCTGTCAATTATGTCGCCTTCTGCTGCTTTGCAAATAGTGTGAGGGAGAAAGTGAGACAGAGGGATGCATAGATGGTAACAACCATAAAAATGATCATGGGGTTTTCTGTTTTTAAAAATGCAGAATCTGGATGACTGAGATGCTGAGTGCTTCCTTATTTTGCGGGCAATTTTGAACAGCCTGCATAGTAAAAAGTATGGGATAATTTTACCATGTGTACTTTGTAGCTAATTTTTCTTTGAAAATTTGCAAGCATTCAGTGTTCATGCTAAAAGCACCCACATACTCTTGCCCCTGCTATTTGTGTAGGCATCAGAGAAGGCTAAAATATTACATTTACTTTCCACCCTTTGTTTCCCAGACAAGACCTGTTCTCCAGATTCCCATTTCCAAGAAAGACTTTCCTTATTCCCGCTCTTTTCTCTTTACGACTTTCTACAAAACGCCCTATGCTGTCATGGCTGACCATTGCACTTTCTGACTATGCAAGGTGCTGGTCCTGCCACAGTCATGCCTCGCTTATTTCGTACCCACTATGCAAGGCGAACAGACAGCATGCAGGTGCTTAAAAGGCACGGCACTGCCTGCAGAAGATGTGAAAATATTGTTTATTAGATATACTGTAAATGAATGCCACTGAATTCACAAAAAGATGCCTTTGACAGAGGATGCAAGAAAGTGTTTTGCTTACTAAAGTTGCAAAATACTTGTCATTTCCATAATCCTGCCTTCCGCAACACCGTTCCTGTGCTTTCCCGTCCACAGGAAGAAGCACATCACAGTTCTAGCACTTACTTCACACACACACACACACACACACACACACACACCATTTTTGAAATGTCACGCTAACACCATTTCTTTCCGTTTTCTAATTGCATTAACCAGAAAGATATAAATTCATGCTTCAGCATCTTGAATAGCTAGTTCAAGGCAAAGGTCCTGATTTGCAAGGTCCTTTCACCCTTTCAGTTGTCTAGGGAGAAAAAAAACTTGAATAAATCAGGTTATAATGTCCACTGAAGCCTCCAATTTATTACCCTATGAGGTTTTTGGAATTCCTTGAAAAATATGTTTCACTACAGTAACCAACAAGGGCTCTGACTGTAACGGTTTGGGAAACTAAATATGGGGGTAATTTGTACGCCACAGCAGATGCTACCCCCTGATGTTACCATTATAGGGGAGACTTGTACGGAGCGGTTGACGCTGCCATGGGCTTGCTGGGCAGACTGGATGGACAGTTTGATCCTTTTCTGCTGTTGTTTCTATGTTTCTCTATTTCTATATAAAGGCAAGAGAAGGAAAGAATGCCGGGAACAAATGAATAGTGAAATAGAATAGACTCAATGCCATTCCCACAATATAATGAACAATTATCACAGTTATCTGTAGCCCAAAGAAGCACTAGACATCTTTCATGCCGGCCATCTATATTATAGGCTACTACATTACCAGTTGAACCCGTAGAGGCCTTTTCAGTGTCATGAAGTTTACTGCCTCTGGGTTAATGCCTCAGCTAAAACCAGATCATTTCTTTAGTGCTATCGGCAGCAGTTCAAAAGGGGCTGCAGCTCTCCTGATAGCGTGCCAAATGAGCAGTTTGAGGAGAGAAATCCTTAGGTCACAGGCGGATATGAAATGTGTCGTTTTCCTGGATGATCTTTTACAGGGTGCTCAAGAGGCTTTCATTTAGCAAATACATTTGCTCACTCCGTTTTGGAGAGTCGCCCTTCATTTATTCTTTTCCCTTTGGAAGTACTTTTCAGTGCAAATTACTGCTCTCAGAAGCCTTGAACTGAGAGGCTATTATTCTCCATGCTCAGATTAAATTAATTTTGAACAGTTTAATGCAGCATGTCCGAGCTGCAAGCCCAAGTAGTGTCAAATCTATTTCTCTGCTTTTTTAAGCTGCACCTTCAAGGGCAGTATGATTCATGGTCAATGTGTTCTTCTAATGTCTTTTGCTAAGCGTTATTATTTTCTTTCATTTGCAAGTCATGAGGCTACAAATGTTAACCGTTTTTCCTCCTTAAACCTGCATAATGAACACAATATTTAAACAAGACTGATACTAAGGTATTGAGCTTCTTACTCCTGTTTGCTGTATAATTGAAATTTTGATGGCGAGAGGAAGGAGAGGGCTTATCAACTCATAATGATGAGAGAGCTAATGAAAGAAAAATAAAGGTACATAGTGGCAAAGAGGGGATTTGCAAAGGGATTTTTCTGGCTCAGGTACATGAAAATTAAACTGAAAATGGATGGAATTGGGGAGTTTATCTTGTTTGGCCAGTGTGACATAAAATCCCTCTAAAGCCTAGTGGCTATATGAGTATCTACTGAGGAAAATTAATGGCCAGATTAGTTACAGTAGTTGCCATTGTCCACCCAGCCAACAGCTGATTGTACAAATCCTTCTTATGCCACTAAACCATTTGTTTTTCTTTTAATCCATGATAAAAATTGGATGTCCTCTCATCTTTTTCCTTTTCCCCTTCTTTCTCCAGTCTCTTTTACATTTTCTTTTGAGATGCAATATGATTTTAAGTCCTCTTTCTTCTCTGGTGAATGAGTCATCTAAAGTTCCTTATAAATATGCTATTTATTTTGGCCTGTAACCATTTAGAGTGTATGCTTGTCTATCTATTTTATAATGATGATGCTCATGACAGCTGTATTCATTTAGTGGCTTATGCACTAAAACTCGCACTACAAGTCAAAGCAATGGTAAAAATGTAATATGTAGGCTAACATGCAACCTAATGGGTAAAGGAATTACATTTTAGAGTGTATGTGTGAGGCACCGGAGGGAGCCCTGGTGCATGCTCCCCAACCTAAGGACTGCCACTGCAATGATCAGACTAGGTATATTGGAGGGCCAGGGAAGGGGCTTATTATCTGGGGGAAAAAGTCCCAAAATAGTTGTGAATAAAGGCTTATGTCCCCAGGATCAGAGCCTTGATTGAGCTAAAGGCCTAGATAAGCAGAAAGAAGCTGCTGGATCAAAGAAATAAAGAACAATCACCTCATCAGGATGGTAACTTTTAAACAGGCGCGTGAATGCACACGTACGCACGTTTGCCGGATCGCATCCAGAGACACGTCCATTTTATAACGTACGTGCGTGTATGCATACATGGTATAAAATAGGCTGAATGCGCGCACATGTGTGCACAATTTAAAGTGGGTGCGTGCTTATGCGCACAAATACCACTTCTATCGCATAAGTAAGGGGATTTTAGTCGACACATGTGCCGACACAATTACCAGTTTTCCCAGTTTGTTCCCAGTTTGTCCAGGCAAGCGATAGGACTTCCGAATCCCCAGGTTCAATAGCCTCCCTTTCTCACTATTAGCCCCGACCCTTAAAACCCCACTGACTAGACTAGAATTTTTTATTTTATTACTTACACGCCATCCATAGCAGTGGAAAAGTTTCTCAGTGGGGGACAAGTATTTATGCACACATCTTTTGGCCTTCCCCTGATGGCCCCACGCCCCACCCAGACCATGCCATTTCCCACCTATTTTTCAAAACTTTTGACTTGTGTGCGTAGCAGGAGACATGCGCATACTCGGGCGGCTTATAAAATCCATTCGGCGCACGCCGGCCCAACATATGTGCATATTTATTTATTTATGTATTTATTACTTTTATATACCGATCTCCTGAGTTTGGTGCATGCAGGGCTTCTAAAATTCACCTGATAAGTTGCTGTTTTATAACCTGCTAATTATCTGGTGTAAATCAGAATAAAACTCTATATAGCCAAATACTGAAAAGGTGAGGAGTAAACTGTGGGAGTTCTGGCTAATGAAACAGGGAGGTCTTGATGACCCAGAGACAGACTGGACAAACTGGTGGATTAACTGGTAAAAGGGGTAATTTCCTTCATGCACGCATGTTATAAAATTGAAAGATTTACCTACATAAAAGCTGACAAGTGCTAAGGAAAATACGTGGCGCCGGCCCGGGGGCGTGGTCGAGGCCTCCGGACCAGCCCCTGGGACCGGAGGACGGAGCGGGGCTACCGGCTGGCACGCGCAAAGTTACGCCTGCTTTTAGCAGGCGTAACTTTGCTGACAAAGGTAGGGGGGGGGTTAGATAGGGCCGGGGGGGGGGGGGGGGGTTTAGGTAGAGGAAGGGAGGGGAAGGTGGGGGGAGGGCGAAGGAAAGTTCCCTCCGAGGCCGCTCCGAAATTGGAGCGGCCTCGGAGGGAACAGGCAGCGCACGCTGGGCTCGGTGCGCGCAGGTTGCACAAATGTGTACCCCCTTGCGTGCGCCGACCCTGGATTTTATAAGATACGCGCGTATCTTATAAAATCCAGCATACTTTTGTTCACGCCTGGTGCGCGAACAAAAGTACGCGATCGTGTATTTTTTAAAGATCTACCCCTTATTAAGGGCAGTTGCAATAGTAAGATTTAGATAAGAGCCTGATTGATTTTTTAATGAGAAAGTGTCTCCTGCCTAAAAATCAGGGGTTGAATAGGGGTGGGTGGGTGGGTGGATGAGTCTCCAGGTAAGTCTTAAAAAAGCACTACATAATGGATAAATAAGATAGCATTTTAAAACTTATGTGGCTATCTTACATAGCTGGATAAACCTTCAAAAACTCTACTTAGCCCAATAAGTTACCAAAGTGCTAGTTAGCTGGACATTTCTCGTCACTATGTGGCTATGTTTAAAATATAAACCACGTATTTTTTAATCCGCGAATATGTTGTTAGGTAGACTTGTATGTATTTTTTATAGTGTGCGTGCACAATATAAAATATGTATACATGCGCACTTGAGTCCATACACCTGTGTATATGGCATGCTCATGCATGTTTTAAAGTTACCCTCCCTGGTACCTAGGTTTGGCTGAAAATGTGACGTTTCAAGTGTCTAAGACTGAGGTACCTATGTAAGGTGCTCAGCTTTTTCTTTTTTTAATATCAGTCTTGTGATGTTAAATGATGTTGTAAAGTGCACATTTTTTTAGATTTATTTATTTATTGACATTTGATATTCTGCTTTTTACCATGAATGACCTCAAAGCAGATAATAAATTTAAAGTAGGTTACAACAGTATTTGATCAACAAACAATATTGTTTGAGCATCTGTACGTTTAAGGCAGATTCATAAGCTATTTTGTTGTTGCTGTAGGACTGTAGCCATGCTTTAGCTTTTTTCCCTGAAGGTGAAGTAGCTGGGTGCAAGCATAGGGATAGTGGAAACAGGTTCCAGATCTTTGGTGCGTAATCATTAAAGGCCCCAAGTCTGGTGCAGGACAGTCCAACAGAGGCCAGAGGCGGGATGGGAAATAGTCCGTTGGGAAGATCTGAGTTCTCTTTGGGGGGCATAAGGGAGAAGGAGTTATAAGAGATGTTCATGTTCTTGAAGATGAAAGTGTTTTGAACTTGATCCTGCTCTCTATTGGTAGCCAGTGCAGCCGAGATAGAATAGGTTTTATGCGGTCAGATGCTTTTTCTCTTTTGAGGATTCCTGCTGTTGTATTATTTAGGAACTAGAGGCATTTTGAATTGTATAGAGAGAGGCCAATTAATAAAGAATTGCAGTAGACTATAGGTGATTAGTGCGTGGATTACTGTAGCCAGAATGCATTTATCTAGGTAGTTTTGTAGTTGGTGGATCTGATGCAGGTTCATGAATGACATGTTTACTATTTTGGAGATGTGTGTTTCCATACTGAGGTTTTGATCAAGTAGGACCATGCCTCCGAAAGTATCTCTTTTCTGTACTGCCAAATGTACTTGTGTTATGAAAGTGACAAAAATCAAATTTACCAGGATATGTCTAAGAGGGGTTAACTCTTCTTTTTCAGGCATAAGAGATGCCTTTGCCTTTGACAATGCGCCCCATGACATTCTGAGGCTTAGATGAGAGCAATCCTAGGATCCTTATGCAAAAGAACATTATTCCCAAATTAAATAATAGAAAGTATCAATCATGCTGCCATGGACTAAGGGCCTTATTTTCCAATATCACATTAGGGGGCATTACCAATGCAAATGAGGCTTCTTTCGTGCAGTGGGGAAACATTGTGAGAGAGAGAGAGAGAGAGAGAGAGAGAGAGAGAGAGAGAGAGAGAGAGAGAGAGAGAGAGAGAGAGAGAGAGAGAACCTTACTATAGTGCCTATGCCCTACATAGGTATTTGAATCCCTATGGGAGGGCTACCTACTAACTCGGGGTGGGGATTAGGTATGAGCGTCGGGGGTTGGGGGCCACTTTTGCATTCCACATGAGACCTACGGACAGAACAGTGGTCTCTAGTGCAGATTTGCTGGCCGTCGGAGTGAGGACGCTCACTCCAAGCGGAGATTTGGCCAACATTTTCTCCACCTAGCATGTTGTTGCCCAGGTAGAGTGTCCATCAAGCTAGGTGGAGAGAACGTTGCCCAAACCACTTCTTGGTGTGAGCGTCCTCACTCCGACGGCCAGCAAATCTGCACTAGAGACCACTGTTCTGTCCGTAGGTCTCATGTGGAATGCAAAAGTGGCCCCCAACCCCCGACGCTCATACCTAATCCCCACCCCGAGTTAGTAGGTAGCCCTCCCATAGGGATTCAAATACCTATGTAGGGCATCGGCACTATAGTAAGGCGCTCTCTCTCTCTCTCTCTCTCTCTCTCTCTCTCTCTCTCTCTCTCTCTCTCTCTCTCTCTCTCTCTCTCTCTCTCTCTCTCTCTCTCTCTCTCTCTCTCTCTCTCTCTCTCTCTCTCTCTCTCTCTCTCTCTCTCCACACAGGTTCCTGCTTTACATATGCTCTGCCCCCTGAATACCAAATGACTAATTTGTGATTTGCAAATTTATTGCACGCGGTAAAGTGCTTTGAAAATGAGGCCCTAAGTTTGCATTCTAAAAATTGCAAAAACCAAGCAAATTTTATGAAATGCACAAAGAACTGTGCAGGGGTAAGCAACAAGTTTAAAATAAATAGTAATTCATGGCATATAACCAGCTAACTCTGGTTGCATGTTAGAACTGTCCTAAAGTTAGCCGGGTACACTTATCCCAGTTAAATAATCCAGATAAATGTATCCAGCTAAGTTACCAAGCCGTTCAGCAGCTGAATATTGACCTCCATACTTATATGACAATATATTGCTGTTATAAAATTGCCCTCAAAAAGCAGGTGCAACGTCTGCAGGCCAGCTGCACCCATGGGGCAATTTTCAAAAGGAACGTACACGTAGACTTTCCCTTTGGAAATGTACACAGACTCTACAGATGTAGAGAGCAGACTTTGCAACTGGTTGGGCTGGTTTGAAAATTCCCCTCAAGCCCAATTTGACATTGATAATGAATTTCCTTAGAAAGTCTAGGGAAAATCTGATAATTTCCTAGAACTCAAAACAAGGTTGAAATCTGTGTTTGAATTCAGCCTAGAACTTTTTATACATTTTTAGTTCTGCTCTTGTTTGACCTAGTTCCATTTATCATTTTTCAGCATTCATGACCTATTAAGCAGATATTTTTTTTTAAATAAAAGTAGCCGATTGTGCTTATTAAATCAAACCAACGCAGCTTAACATTTTTATATAATATTTTCAAGTGTTTTTGCTCATGCATTGTTATTGAAATATTGTAAGTAGTCAACAAATCATGATTGTTATTGATTCATTGACAGTAATCACGGGGAAGAGAAAGTAACAATATTTATATTTGATGGAGAAAACACGATCTATGTACAAACATTTTATAACTAATTTACAGTAACTTATAAAACTAAATAGTTAAAAGCATACCTCTACTAAGAAAATATGTCATGGACAAAAGTGTCATTTTTGAAAGATATCAATGGCAGTTTTAAAAACTTATTTCAATCCATTGAAGTATGAAAGGGCAGATGAAGGACCTTTTTATGGTGTCTGTTGTATGATATAAGTAGGTATTCAGCTATCCCAGGGATGGCAAACTCCAGTCCTCAAGTGTCACAAATAGGCCAGGTTTTCAGGATATCTACAATGAATATGCATGAGAAAGATTTGCATGCCCTTCCTTCATTGTATGCATACTTATGCATATTCATTACCACTACCTTTGTTAACATGACATGCTAACTCTTGCCATCATCACAAATGAAGGCAATCTACGGCAAAATCTGATGCATTCAAAGATAAAGAAGGTGTTACACAATAAGGAGTCAAAGGGTTTAGGTACCCAACTTTGACCTAGATTTATCATTTTGCTATAAATGTATTGCATGAAAAGTGCACAGAACAGGCTTTTCTGGGCTGTTCCTGGTGAGAGAGAGAGAGAGACTCTTCATAAGGCTCTCATGTAAGTAAACTATGTATACCACTGTAGTACGGGCAACTAGTAACTCTGGGTGAGGTTTTGGTGGTGACCAACATTTTGGGGGCAGTTTTGCATGCACAGTCAGAGGTACGAACAGCATGGTACACACCAGTGAAGGTTTAATGTGATTTGGAGTGAGGAAAGGTACACAAAGGTGAGATTTGTACACTGTGCTCTCGATCTAGCTTGATAGCAGCTAGATGGAGTGCGCCTCAAACTAGGTAGAGTGTATATTGAAAAGTCTCATCTTTGTGCACTCCAAATCACATCAAATCTTCACTAATGTAAACTGTGCTGTTCAAACCTCTAACTATGCATGTAAAACTGCCCCCCAAAACCTTTGTCCCCACCGAAACCTCATCCTAAGTTACTATTTGTCACTCCTACAGTGGAATAAAAAGTTGACTAATATGTGTGCTTCCCCAGAGGCTCTTTCTCCCTCCTCCCCTCTCCCCCTCCCTAGTATGGAATTTGCAATTTTTAGCACAAATCCCGTTTCGGGCATATACCGTTACTCCATACCCATGACTTCAGACTAGTCCTACAGTCCACCATCTTCTCCAAAGTGGACTACTGCAACGCCCTGCTACTAGGCATCCCTTACTCCACCATCAAACCACTACAAACCCTTCAGAACGCCATGGCACGAATCCTAACCAACACACGCAAAAGAGAGCATATCACACCCATCCTAGTAGACCTACACTGGCTGCCCATCCATTTCCGCTCCCAATATAAAACCCTAACAATTCTTCACAACTCTCTATACAAGAACAACTCCCCCTGGCTAAAGGAAATGCCCCACTTCCACCTCTCAACCCGCCACACTAGATCCACCGCTACAGGCACCCTCCACACCCCCCCCCCCTCAAAACCGCCCACCTCTCCACCACCAGAGAAAGAGCCTTCACCATCGCAGGTCCCGCCCTCTGGAACTCCCTCCCCACTCACCTCCGTCTTGAACCCTCACTACCCAACTTCAAAAAAGGCATCAAGACCTGGCTCTTCAGACAGGCCTACCCCAACACCAGCCCCCTGTAACCCTTCCCCCTTAACCCTAGCCACACCCCTTTCGACCTCCCCTACCCACCCTCCCCACCCTTTACTCCCCCCCACCCACCTCCCTCACACCCCAGGCTCTATACTCCAATGTAACACAAGTCAAAATGTACAGCCACTTTTTTAAATGCTAAGTTAAAATGTACAACCTATGTTAATTGTTCAATAAGTTATCTTTATAACCTGCTATAACCGCTGTAAATAAGTTCCTATATATATACCCTTCTCTATACACCATACTTCCTTAACCGTTATACTGTTACGTTCCTCTACTTTCTCAGCTGCTATCCTTCCTCCTTATCTTCTCCCCTCTCTCCCCCCCCCTTTTTTTCACCCCTGCTCCATTACCCACCCCCTGTTTTTTGTAACTTTCATCCTTTTCAAGTTTATTGTAAACCGGCGTGATGTGCTCGCACGAACACTGGTATATTAAAAGCTGTTAAATAAATAAATAAAAATAAATAAATATAGTACATCATAATGCCATGAAAAAAGGTGTAGTTATTTCCGGCATTAAAACCCATGATAATGTGCATTATGCTATCACAAGCTATGCTAAGTACCCCTCATTTTAATTTACTCCACCCTAACTCTGCCCAAACTCCTCTCATTCAGTAAAAATTTTAAAATTTGCATATACATCTCACAATGAGTTATTTATTACAGGCGTTATGGCGTTATCGTGGGTGTTAGGGCCCTAATGCCCATGATAAGGCCCTAATAAAATATGAAAAATGACCCTGTTTGGCATTTGGGCACCTATATCAGACCCTATAAAAACTAGACCTGAGCCCCTAAATTTAGGAACCCATTTTCTCTAGGTGTTTAAAAGTGGTCAGCTGGTGGGCTGGACAGGAAGAAAAAGTTAGGTGTTTAGCACTTGGCACCTATCCTAGGTTCCTAAATTTAGGGAAATGATTTGCAGTCCTAAATTAAGGCTTTTATGTGTCAGATCCATTAATTAAAGAGTTCAGCTATTCAGAAATATCTGGTTAATTAAGTTATCTGGCTAACTTACAAGGGACATTCAGCAGCACATTTATTCTGCTGAACATTCATGAATAAGTCATTAATTAGCTGAATAAGTCTTATTCAGCTAACTTTAGATTTGCTATTGACCATGCCAAACTTATCTGGTTAGCTTATTTGGATAATTCCAAATATTGGGACGCAACCAGCTAAATTAGCTGGATAAGTAACTCCTCCCTGATACATCAATTTCCCACCCACCACTTAGCTGGATAAGTATATATCCAGCTAAGTAATCTGGCTAAATGCAGCTAGATATTAAACTGCCACCACTTAGCCAGATAACCTTTCTAAATTTAGGTGCCTAAAGTTTAGGGACCTAAGTGAAGCGCTGGTGATGTTTTAAAATTGACCCCAAAATAACTGGATCCTATTTGAAAAGAAAAAACATATCCCAATCTACTCATGGCAAATGTTTTAACACTAGAGCCTAATATGTCCACTGACATTCTTTCCAGGATGAAGTAATTAAAAAAGATTCTCTATTTGATCTGATAGGATGATATCAAAAGAGAAATAGTGTATTTGTGTTTACTAGAGAAAGAGAGGTCCATATTCTGAGGCTTTTAGATAGATAACTCAGTTATCTGGTTAAATGAATATTTGAGCACTTATCCAGCTAATTTTTAGCTGGATATCTGATTATCCAGATAAATGTTTTCCTAATAATTTAGAAGCATTCCAGAGGCATTTCAGGGAGGATTTACTGTAAGTTGGATAAGTTAGCTGGCTAACCCTGACATTTAGAGTTAGCTAGATAATGTATTCAGCTAAGGCTACTCACTCTAAAAAGTGGTCCTAAAGTTAGCTGGATAAAGTTATCGAGGTAACTTTAAGATAGCCGGTTATATTTAATAGTTTGCACTATTGACTATATCTCCAAAGTTAACTGGATAAATTAATCTGGCTATCTTTGATATCTGGATAGTGACTGAATATATATCCCATAAAATCAGGAGGTCCATATTCAATTTGTGAGGGGTACATTAAATGAAAGGATACAACCTAGGAATGAAAGCTTGAGAAGGTTTTCAGGTATAGAATCATATTCCTCCTAATTCCTTTCTTCCCTTTTCTTGAATTTTTCCTCAAGATGTCTACATGCTCATGAGTGTACTAGATAAGCTATCCTTCTTATATACAACTTGTGCCATATAGTTTTAGTCACAATCTGTGTCTAGTGCCAGCAAGTTCTAATGTTTGGCATTCTGCGGTGGTCTCTGGGATTTGCTCGGAAGTGACCACTGTTGCAATTCAGGTAATTTAAATGCATCTGATCAATGGTTGATGTGTAAACATCTATCAACCTTGTGGGATGCTTCAGATTACTGGAAGTTTAAAGTGCCCAGGCCAGCAATGAATATTAGCAAATGAAATGCAATGAAAACATCTCTTGGGGAGTTTCCTTTCCTGTTATTTTGTGATATCAAGGTTAACAATGCACTTCAAACCACTTTTTAATATTGATTTATCTCACTACTATTGTACAGTATCAACATACAGGATTTGTAGTGCTATAAACTACCTGGCATTCTTTAACCGTGGTTTCAGGGTAACCCTAAATTATGATTCAGGTAACTGGAAGGCTATAACAGGGACTGAACCAGCCTACAGTGACTCTATTTCTTCTGCACTCCCTCTATTTACTCATGTCCATTATAGGAATCAGAGCTAAATGGGCCTTTGGAATGACCCAGTATGGCATCCCTTATGTTTCTCATGTTCCTTTTTTATGTTAATCACAAATAATTCCTGTAGCAAACAATGAGATTTTGTCACTAATTGACGAATGAGCTAATATACAAAATTATAGCCATTTTTTAAATTGTATAATTTAGTATTTTATGTAGGTAATGTAACAGACTGTGCATCTGAATGAAATGGTTTGGATAGTCATCTACAGGCATGAACTTGATAGAATGCCATTTCATATATAAAAGCCAAGCAGGCTCACATTTGGAATCTATGCCTCAGTTATTCAGCCTATTTGAGTATCCTTTCTGTATACACAATGCCATCTTCTTCACAAATATGATAACCCTTCCACGTTAATATATTCATCAGTTATTACATTTGTGGAAAGAAACCAGTGCACAAGAAAAATGAAAACTAGTTGGGTGCATACATATGTTAAACCAAGAATATAAATGTAAGGTAAGAATTATTTTTTAGTTGGAAAACTATGTATTTCTTTTAACACGACATGACAGTTGCCAGAACTCACAGCACATTGCACTTGAAATATGCTTCCCTGTGCAATAAACTTCCTGGGATATGGGAATTCTCTTTGCTTAGTGAATGCTGATAGAAGATCTAAATTTAAAAAGATTATAGGGTCAAATGATAATACAGAGCCCACTCAAAAATTTCAAATGTCTTCTACTTTTGAGTGTCTGTGAAAGATGGAGCCATCTCTGTTCCACTGGAGGTGGACCCTTGGCCTGGTGCAGGATTTGTACAGCCCTCTGGTCGGACCCAGAGGGGCGGATTTTCAGAGCCCTGCTCGCGTAAATCCGCCCAAAACCGGGTGGATTTACGCGAGCAGGGCCCTGCGCGCCGGGAAGCCTATTTTACATAGGCCTCCCGGCGCGCGCAGAGCCCCGGGACTCGCGTAAGTCCCGGGGTTCTCGGAGGGGGGCGTGTCGGGGGCGGGCCCGGTCGTCGCGGCGTTTCGGGGGCGTGTCGGCAGCGTTTTGGGGGCGGGTACGGGGCGTGGCTACGGCCCGGGGGCGTGGCTGCACCCTCCGTACCCGCCCCCAGGTCGCGGCCCGGCGCGCAGGAGTCCCGCTCGCGCGCGGGGATTTACGCCTCCCTCCGGGAGGCGTAAATCCCCCGACAAAGGTAGGATGGGGGTTTAGACAGGGCCGGGCGGGTGGGTTAGGTAGGGGAAGGGAGGGGAAGGTGAGGGAAGGGCAAAGGAAAGTTCCCTTCTAGGCCGCTCCGATTTCGGAGCGGCCTAGGAGGGAACGGGGGTAGGCTGCGCGGCTCGGCGCGCGCAGGCTATACGAAATCGATAGCCTTGCGCGCGCCGATCCAGGATTTTAGCCGATACGTGCGACTACGCGCGTATCTACTAAAATCCAGCGTACTTTTGTTTGCGCCTGGAGCGCAAACAAAAGTAGGCTATTCGCGCTCGTCTGAAAATCTACCCCAGAGAGCGCCTGCCACCAGGAGGCAGAGCACACAAGGAGACAGAGGCTAACTGGAGCTTCACCAATAACAGTCCAGGGTTTCCACAGGTTGAGCCCTTGGGTTCTCCCAGAGAAGGTAGCGGAGGGGTGTGCCCACCATGAGCAATTCTGTGAACTAGTTTAAAGTTAGCTTATAATTTTTAATTTAGAATTGTATTATTCTGTGACAATTGAGCCTGAATTACTTCTGTGAGCTAGTTTAAGGTTAGCATTTAATTTTGTTTATAATTGTGAATTTACAAATGTCATTTACTTGATCTGAGAAGGTGATAATACTGATTTCTGTGCAAGTAGTCACCAGTGTTTGTTTCTTACTCTTCCTCCCTCCCCATCTCCTACCAACCCTAGTCATATTTTTTTATATAAAGATTATTAATCCCATTAGGAGGAAAATCTTCAAAATAAGAATTAATTAGGGCCTGATTTTTAAAAGCATTGACATGCATAAAACTGGGTTTTACTCAAGTAAATGTGCTTTACTAGAGTAAGTAGGCTTTTGAAATTTGCTATACTGTATGTCATTGACCTGTCCATAGGATTTGATAACATATGTGCACTTTACTCAATTAAATTGTTTTGAAAATTGCTAAGATATTAGTTATATTTACACATGTAAATCCTTTTGAAAATTCACCTGAATATTTTTAAAATTTGATTATTAGGTATATAATGTTTGTAAATATTCAGCAATAGGACTAAAATCAATCACTAAAATGATGGTTAATTGTATTTTATTCTAATTCACTGATGGGCCGATACAGTAAAGTATGCTCCAGTGGAGCGCACTGTTAGCCTGCGTTTGGCCGCATGTTTTCGACACTCTATTTTTATCCCTTATACATGTTGATGGGCCTATTAGTCATTCCCCCGTGATACAGAAAGCAAAATGTGCAGCCAAGCCACACATTTTACTTTCAGAAATTAACGCCTGCCCAAAGGCAGACGTTAATTTCGGCCAGCACCGGGAAAGTGTACAGAAAAGCAGAAAAAAACTGCTTTTCTGTACACCCTCCGACTTAATATCATAGCGATATTAAGTCAGAGGCCCCGAAAGTAAAAAAAAATTTTAATTTTTTTTTAAAAAATCTGCCCACGGCCCGCGGGCTGGAAGACAGATACTCAATTTAGCCGGCGTCCGTTTTCCGAACGGACGCCGGCTAAATTGTTGTTTTGTCAAACTCTTTTATTAAGTATATTATAAATTATTTTCATAAATTCATCTGAGATCCTATTATTTGATAGCTAAAGGATCATGAACAATGACTGTCTATAATACATATGTGACAGGGTGGTCATAATAGAACAAGAGGTAACAGTATGAGATTCCAAGCTGGTAGACTCAGGCATAACATTAGAAAATATTTCTTCATGGAAACGATGGTGAATGCACAGAACAGTCTCCCAAGGGAAGTTGTAAACACAAAAACAGTAATAGAATTCACGAAAGCTTTGGATAAGCACAGAGGATATCTAGTCACAAAGAATTGTAGATCAACTAGAGTCTACAAAATTGCACCAGGAAATAAATTGTGGAACAGATAGACCTTATGGTCCTTAGCAACCTTTATGTTTCTATATAGTAAGGGAGTACCGTATATATGAGCAACCTGCCTAAAGTGTTGCCTGTGCCGCCGCGGCAGGCCCGCGTCCAGGCTCACTTACCCCCGACTGCCAGCACCTTCTCCTGGTTCAACCTCACTGGCGGCAGTAGGTAGCTGCTTGCTCACCTGAGCTTCCTCTGCCATCCCCGGCTCCTTCGTGGACTTCTCGATTCCTCGGCAGGCCTCCCCACATGATCCACAGGGAGACGCCACTGTCCAGTGCCAGGCTACCCTCTAGGCATGCGTACGTGCGCCCCTCAGGTTTTTAAAAAGGCCACGACGGGAATCTACCCCGCGACCCCGGATGATGACATCACTGGGTCCCGGTATAGTACCTTTGATTTTCCCTAGTTTCACTTTTGGGCTTTTGTCCCTCCCGACAGCCCTTGTGACGAAACATGGTCCATGTCGGGGGACCGAAAGATTTGTCTGCAAGCAATTGTTAAATAAAGGAAGGATATGTTGATCTGATTAATTCTCAAGTTTCAATCTTTGAAAAATTTAAGATAAGGTTCCATGAACTTACATAGCGCTATATCATTCTCTATGGTTTACACCTAATCGTATACCACTCATAATCTCCACTTCCTATTAGCAGAGAGGTAACATGTAAATATTAAATAGAAGAGCAGCTAAGGCAGATCCTTGTGGAACTCCAGTGCCAGTGTTATAACAAAAAGAATGATATTGTTCTATATTGATTTGTTGTGGTCTGTGAGAGATAAAGGATTTAAACCAGTTGAGTATGGTACTGTCCATGCCAATACGTTGAAGATTAGCACATAGGATATTATGATCTAAAATATTGAAAGCGGCTGAAATGTCAAGAAATATTATAATGTAATCTGTATTTAAATCAAAACCATGAATTATAGAGTCAAAAGAGAGAAGCAGGGATTATGTACTATGTCTTTTCTCACAGGACAAGCAGGATGGTTGTCCTCACAAATGGGTGATATCGAGGATGGAGCCCACCACGGAAAACTTCTGTCAAAGTTTAACAGAACTTTGACTGGCCCCTACTGGGCATGCCCAGCAAGGCACTGACCCTGCAGCCAGCAGGGGTCTCCCTTCAGTCTTCTTTTTTCTGCGTAGCAGTTGCCACGCGGTGAAAGGAGCTCTCTACCACGTTCCTGACAGGAATTCGGTTTTTCTTTCCGAAGAAAATTTTGCCCCTCAGGGGTCTCCCTTCGACAACTTTTTCTCACCTTCGCGGAAACCGGTAAGTTTTTTGCCGTTTTTTCATCGACTGCCGTCGATTTTGGCCCTTGAGGCCTATTGGCACTTACCGATCCCGCGGCTAAATTTGGCCTTAGGCCATGGCGACGGGGTTCCGTCGTTGTCCGGACTGTACCCGGACTATGTCAATCACAGACCCCCATAGGGTTTGTGTATTGTGTTTGGGTAGTGAGCATGATATCCTGACTTGCACCAAATGTGCCTTAATGACACCTAAGGGTCGCAAAGCCAGGATGGAGAAGATGGGGCTCCTCTTCCATGCACCCACCCCAACGCCATCGATAGCATCGACGTCATCGGAACCGGCACCGTCGAAGTTGCACCACCATTGTCAACCCTCCGGTGACCGTCCACCATCGATGACTTCTCGGCCGTCGACTCCTGTTCCCTCCCCGGATGGGCGAGGAGATCGAAAGGACAAGCATCGCCATCGACGGCACAAGTCTCGGCCCGTCGAGGATCCACAGTCATCGACCTCTGAACTGGCCGAGCCACCGACTAAGAGGCCTCGATCAGACTTGGCACCGTCCACGTCTCGTTCGCAGGCATCGAGGAAACCCTCACCCTCTCGGGGTGTGGGAGCCGTGATCCCACCGGTTACGGTGGTCCCTCCGGCTCTTCCTCAGCCTCCCTCTCCCGTCGAGCCGGGTATTGTTACCCCTGGTCTCCGGGCAGAACTGGACCGGCTGGTCCAGGAGGCCATCGAGAAAGCGATGCAAAGGTTCCAACCTCCACCGGCACCGTCTCCGGCACCGATTCCGGCACCGATTCCGGCACCGACCCCGGCACCGACTCCGCCACCGAGGAGGGAACCGGCCATCGAGCCTCTGGTGGAAGCGCTGGCACCGCTACTACACCGTATGGAAGCACTTGTACAAGCCCTTCCATCGATGATCCAAGTAGCACCGATAACTCCACCGTCTCCGACAGGATTCTCATCGGCAGGAGAAACACCGATTCTGATTCCCCCTTCCGGGGTGGTCCCATCGGTGCCTTCTCGCATATCTCCACCGATTTATCCTTCGGCTCCATCGATTCCGAAACCGGCACCGATTCCATCGGCAACCCCGAAACCCTCGATGCCATTCCCAGTACCGATTGCAGCACCGGTTCCTTCAAGGTTTCATTCGATGCCTTCGGATCCTCAACCAGGTCCTTCAGGGCTTCAACCCCCACATGATCCCTACGATACCTGGGGTGATGATACATCTTCTGACACAGATCTACCTTCTCCACCATCTCCTACAGAGAGTAGAAAAAGATCTCCTCCAGAGGATCTCTCCTTTATAAATTTTGTAAAGGAGATGTCAGAACTTGTACCCTTTCAGCTACAATCTGAGACCGATGACAGACACCAGATGATGGAACTGCTTCAATTTTTGGATGCTCCAAAAATCATCGCTTCCATTCCCATTCACCAGGTCTTTCTGGATCTTTTAAAGAAAAACTGGGAGTCTCCTTCATCTGTCTCACTAGTGAACAAGAAAGCTGACTCCACATACCTCGTCCAGTCAGCACCAGGCTTTCAAAAGCCTCAACTGGATCATCGCTCTGTTGTGGTTGAGTCCGCACAAAGAAAGGCCAAGCGTCTAAAGCCACACTCTTCCACCCCACCTGTCAAGGACAATAAATTCCTGGATAGTGTGGGCCGGAAAGTGTACCATGGAGCTATGTTGATTTCACGCATAGCTTCATATCAACTTTACATGACTCAATACAACAGAGCCATCCTTAAACAGATGCAAGACTACGCTGATACATTACCTGACCAATACCAGCCACAGCTTCAGGCCCTTCTTAACAAAGGGTTTGAAGCTGGGAAGCACGAGATCAGAACAGCTTACGACATCTTCGATGCTTCCACAAAAGTTTCAGCTACTGCTATCTCGGCCAGACGTTGGGCTTGGTTAAAGTCATCCAACCTTCGCCCAGAGGTCCAGGATCGTTTAGCGGATTTACCCTGCTTAGGGGACAATTTGTTTGGAGAACAAATTCAGCAAATTGTAGCTGAGTTAAAAGATCACCACGAGACGCTGAAACAACTTTCTTCTGTTCCGTCTGAGGTTTCCTCCAAACAACCACTTAAGAAAGACTCTAAAAAGTCGTTCTTTCGGCCACGTCGTTACTATCCTCCATCGGCCAGGCCTCGTCCAGCTCGATCCTCTACCAGACCTCAGCCACGTCAGCCTAGGAAACAAAGGCCTACTGTAGCCCCTCCTCCTGGGCCTGCGGCTGGCCTTTGACTCCCCTGTAGGGAGCACATGTCAAACCCCTCTTCCAGACATCCCTGTAGGAGGTCGACTGTACCATTTTTTACAAGCTTGGCTGCAGATCACCTCAGATCAGTGGGTGCTAGCAATTATCGCACAGGGTTACCACCTCAACTTCATAACTCTTCCGGCAGACTCCCCGCCTCTTCAAGCGTGGAGTCTAACCACCCATTTGGCTCAATTACAACAGGAAGTATCTCTTCTTCTACAATCAAATGCTATAGAACCCGTCCCTCTCTCTCAGCGAGGGACGGGATTCTATTCCAGATACTTCCTACTACCAAAGAAATCAGGGGGACTACGTCCCATTTTGGACCTTCGAGCCCTCAACAAATACCTTCAAAAAGAAAAATTCAAGATGGTAACCCTGGGCGCACTGCTCCCTCTGCTACAAAAGGGGGATTGGCTGTGCTCTCTCGACCTAAAGGACGCTTATACTCACATAGCGATCGCACAATCCCATCGCAAGTATCTGCGATTTCTGGTAGGCCGCGACCATTATCAATACCGGGTATTGCCTTTCGGTCTGGCATCTGCTCCACGAGTCTTTACCAAATGTCTCGTAGTGGTAGCAGCATTCCTATGGAAGGAAGGTGTCCACGTCTACCCCTACCTGGACGATTGGCTAATCAGGGCCTCCACCCAACAGATTGCTCAATCCTCCCTCAAATTGACAATTCAAACACTCCTTTCCTTAGGGTTTCTTGTCAATTACGAGAAATCTTGCTTAGTCCCATCTCAAACCTTATCCTTCATTGGGGCAGACTTGGACACCTTACAGGCAAAGGCTTACCTTCCTCATCAGAGGGTTCATACCCTAATATCCCTGGCTCGCCAGCTCCAGTCTCAACACACTGCCACGGCTCGCGAATTCCTCATTCTCCTAGGACACATGGCATCCTCGGTTCAAGTCACTCCCATGACCCGACTAGCCATGAGAGTAACACAATGGACTCTACGACACCAATGGATTCAAGCTTTTCAGCCTCTGTCCTCCATAGTCACTGTTACACAAGCGCTGCGCCTGTCTTTAACCTGGTGGACGACTCAGGTCAACCTCCTTCAGGGCTTACCTTTTCTCCCACCGGATCCGCAAGTAATCCTAACCACCGATGCTTCTCACATCGGTTGGGGAACCCATGTGGACAACTTCCAAACCCAAGGGTTATGGTCAAAAGAGGAAGCCGAACACCAGATAAATTTCCTGGAACTTCGAGCAATCCGCTATGCGATCAGAACTTTCAAAGATCATCTATTCCATCAGATAATCTTAATCCAGACGGACAACCAAGTGGCCATGTGGTACATAAACAAGCAGGGAGGCACAGGATCCTTCCTTCTGTGTCAGGAGGCTGCGCAGATTTGGGCGGAAGCCCTCTCCCACTCTATGTACCTCAGGGCCACTTACCTGCCGGGAGTAGACAATGTATTGGCAGACCAGCTGAGCCGTGTCTTCCAACCACACGAGTGGTCACTCAACCCTCTCGTAGCGACCTCTCTGTTTCGAAAGTGGGGTTTTCCCCGCATAGACCTCTTTGCGTCCCCTCAGAACCACAAAGTGGACAATTATTGCTCTCTCATTCGGAGCCAGCACTCTCAGCCGAGAGATGCATTCTCCCTCAAGTGGACGACCGGTCTGCTCTATGCATTCCCTCCACTTCCTCTTGTGTCAAAGACTCTCGTGAAGCTACGCCAGGACGGAGGAACCATGATCCTGATAGTACCTTACTGGCCACGCCAAGTATGGTTTCCCATACTCCAGGATCTCTCCATCTGCAGGCACATTCCTCTGGGAAAGGACCCGCATCTGCTCACTCAAAACGACGGATGCCTCCTCCATCCCAACCTCCAAGCCTTGTCCCTGACGGCATGGATGTTGAAAGGTTAGTTCTTCAACCATTTAACCTTTCAGATTCCGTTTCTCGTGTCCTGATAGCTTCACGAAAGCCTTCCACAAGAAGAGCTTACTCATACAAATGGAAAAGGTACACATCATGGTGCACTTCTCAGTCCCTTGATCCCCTTTCCTGTCCAATCTCTAAATTCTTGGACTATTTATGGCATCTCTCTGAATCAGGTCTTAAAACCTCTTCTATAAGAATGCATGTCAGTGCGGTAGCCGCCTTCCATAAAGGTATTGGGGGTAGTCCTATTTCAGTACAACCCCTGGTCACACGTTTCCTTAAGGGCTTGCTCCATCTCAAACCACCCTTGCATCCTCCGGCCCCGTCCTGGGACCTTAACCTGGTTCTTGGTCGTCTCATGAAACCACCTTTCGAACCTCTGCACTCCTGTGACTTGAAATATCTCACTTGGAAAGTGTTATTCCTTTTGGCTGTTACTTCAGCTCGCAGGGTTAGTGAATTACAGGCCTTAGTTACCTATCCGCCTTACACTAAGCTCCTGCAGGACCGGGCGGTACTCCGCACTCACCCTAAATTTTTGCCTAAGGTAGTTTCGGAGTTTCATATCAATCAATCTATCGTACTACCTATCTTTTTTCCTAGGCCCCACTCCAACTCTGGAGAACAGACTCTGCATACCCTGGACTGTAAACGGGCTCTAGCTTTTTACCTAGACCGTACAGTTTCTCACAGGAAGAGCACTCGATTATTCGTCTCTTTCCATCCTAACAAGTTAGGACAACCTGTGGGTAAGCAGGCTCTTTCCTCCTGGTTGGCGGACTGCATCTCTTTCTGCTATCAGCAAGCTGGCATTCCCTTTCAAGACCGTGTTAAAGCACACTCTGTGAGGGCCATGGCGACGTCAGTGGCACACCTTCGATCGGTGCCGCTTCCGGACATCTGCAAAGCTGCAACCTGGAGTTCTCTCCATACCTTTGCAGCCCACTATTGTTTGGACAAAGCTGGAAGACAGGACTCCATCTTCGGCCAATCTGTCTTGCGTAACCTTTTTCCAACCTGACGTACCAACACCCTTCCACCTGCCCGGTAGGGTGCGGATGCCCTTTCCCAAATTACACCCCAGTTGTTGTGCCTGTTGCACGCCGTTGGGTACATTTGGTGCAAGTCAGGTCATCCTCAGCTCGGTACTCACCCATTTGTGAGGACAACCATCCTGCTTGTCCTGTGAGAAAGCAAATGTTGCTTACCTGATGTAACAGGTGTTCTCACAGGACAGCAGGATGTTAGTCCTCACGAAACCCGCCCGCCACCCCGCGGTGTTGGGTTCGTTTTATTTTTACTTTTTAGGCACTGCCTGTAGCTTTGAAAATCAGACTGAAGGGAGACCCCTGCTGGCTGCAGGGTCAGTGCCTTGCTGGGCATGCCCAGTAGGGGCCAGTCAAAGTTCTGTTAAACTTTGACAGAAGTTTTCCGTGGTGGGCTCCATCCTCGATGTCACCCATTTGTGAGGACTAACATCCTGCTGTCCTGTGAGAACACCTGTTACATCAGGTAAGCAACATTTGCTTTATGGAACCTGTGCCGATCTGGATGAAAATATTGTTGTCATCAATGTATTCAGTTAATTGGTGTAACACTACAGATTCAAATATTTTTGATAATGAAGTTAGAGCCAATTGGACGATAGTTTGTAAGATCATAGAGGTCATTGGATTTCTTTTTTGGAATGGGAAAGATCGATATTCATCTTAATATATCTGGGAAAAGACCAGAAGATAAAGAGGTGTTTGGTTAAGTGCAAGAGGTATTTGGTTAAGTGAAAATATCTGCAATGCATTGAAAGTGCGCACCTTTCCTACCTATTATATAAACATATGCATGCATATTTTACATGCAAAAAAATAGAACTTGCTTGCATAAAACCTGGATCTATATGTGGAAACATGCATGTGTTCTTGAAATCACCAGTTTGCAATTCATCTACCAGTTTAACCAGTCCTTCTCCAGGTCACTGAGACCCTACTAGTTCTTCACCCTGAACTACCCGCAGTTCAATCAGATCTCCCACCCAATCAATAGTAGACAACAGATGAGTCCAATATCAATTGCACTAAATAACTAGCAGGATTAAGTGTGAATAAATTGCCTAATGTATTAGCCTAAATCTCTTAAAAAATAGCAAGTTACACGCATTCCTCTAGCCCTGCCCCAGAATTTTACTTTTTTGTACAAGTAAGTAGGCTTACGAAACAAAAAGTACTCATATATTTTGTATGTTTTTAAAATAGCATATACACAAGTGTAGCAGAGTGCCCTATAGAAAGCCTCAGAACACCTTAATAGACTGGTGTTACGCTCTCCTCCTCCAGAGGGGAGGAGTTAGCAATCTGTTGTTGCTCACCCTGCCAGAAGGGTGGAGTTAGCAAACTGTTATGTTTTTCTCCTGAAAGGGGGAGGAGTAGCAATCTGCTCCTCCAGAGGGGAGGAGTTAGCTATCTGTAGTGCTGATCCCGCCAGGAGGGCAGAGTTAGTAATCTGTTAGCGAACTGCTGTTAGATGCTCCTGTAAGGAAAGGAGGTAGCAATCTGTATGGATCAATTTCCCAGGGAAGAGGAGTTGGCAATCTGTTCTATGACACTCTTCTGAGGAGAGGAGCTAACAATAGGTATATTGTACTTCGCTACTGAGATAGCAATCTATCATGCCTCCACTACGGAGTAGCAATCTGTTATATATATAGGCTGCTGGCAAGTCTCATAGAAAGAGAAAGTAGCTATCTATATAATACTTCCGTAAGCAGTGGTAGTGGTCGGTAGTGGTTGGCTCCCACAGAGTGATAGTAGTGTAAGGAATGACCACTTGGAGGAAATGGTGAATCCCTGGGCCGATGGCAGATGACAGCACCCTCAGGAGGAGATCCTAAGAGGAGCCACCGGCTAGGCTAGAATATTAAGCTAGAAGCTGGACCATCAGTGGTGGCAGTAGTGAGTCCGGTAGGGCTGAAGTCCTTCTGATACTGGAATATAATCTCTGGGTCGCTGAGCTGTAGAGAGAGACTAGAAGTAGTGAGTAGACAGGGTATACTAGATACAAGATGGTACACTCACAATAGTAGATGTCTGCAATGGTCTCTATGCCACAGAAAGTCTTCAGTATATTCAGGAACAGGAGCTGTAGGCAAGCAATGATTCCTCTAAACAGACAACCTTGGTTCACCAATGAACTCAGAAAACTAAAACAAAGCTTAAGAAAGAAAGAAGCGACTTGGCGTAAAACTCCTTGTGACTTCACCATTTCATCATACAAATCCACTCTATACCAATACAAAGCCCTCACTTCAAAATCAAAGAAAGATTATTTTGCATCTAAGATTCACAACTTGGTCTTTGATTCTAAAGCCCTCTTCGCTTATGTATCCAGCCTCACTCAAACCATACCACGAGAAATCCCCAGCGACTTGGCACAATCCAAAGCTGAAGAACTTGCCCAGTTTTTCCAAAATAAAATCAACAATCTTTTAACTCAGCTGCCTTCCAATACAGCTGATTCCCTCCCGACATATAATCACCCGACTTTCATAAACTCCAGCCTAAACACTTTTGAGCCCATCTCTTCCACTGAGATACAAACCATCCTGAGAAGAATGAAACCTTCGTCTCATCCTGCTGACCACATCCCCACCAAACTACTCCTATCTATTCCTGACTCAATAGCCACATCATTAACAAACATCATCAACTGCTCTCTAGCCCAAGGATCCTTCCCAGATGATCTCAAAATGGCCTCAATCTCACCACTCCTAAAGAAACCCAACCTTGACCCGAAGGACCCCAACAACTTCCGACCCATAGCTAACCTCCCATTCATCGCCAAGATCATGGAAAAACTAGTCAACTCTCAACTGTCAAACTACATCGAAGACAATAATCTCTTCTTCGCCCCACAACACGGATTCCGAAAAAACCGAGGCACAGAATCTCTCCTTATCTCTTTGACAGACCATCTCCTACTGGGCCTCGACAAAGGAAACTCATTCCTTTTGATCTTGCTAGACCTATCCGCAGCGTTCAACAGGGTCAACCACGCTATCCTCCTAAACCAGTTGTCATCCATAGGAATCAGAGGCACCGTCCTTTCCTGGTTTAAAACCTTTCTCAACAATAGAGGTTACAAAGTCAAACTCCAAAACAAGGAATCCTCAAGATTTGACTCTACCATAGGAGTCCCACAAGGTTCTTCATTATCTCCGACTCTATTCAATATTTACCTTCTTCCTTTATGCCAACTTCTCACCGACCTCAATCTAAAGTTTTTTCTATACGCAGACGATATCCAAATCATCATCCCTATCAAAGACACATACTCTAATACTCTTGACTACTGGGAATCATGCCACCAAAAAATCAAACAACTACTCAACAGTTTACACCTCATATTAAATTCCTCCAAGACTGAGATCCTTCTTATCTCGCCTGCAAACAACACCAACAACAGTACTCTTCCCACCAATCTTCCTACCACACAAACTAGAGACCTAGGAGTGATAATAGATAACCGGCTAAACTTCAAGGCACACATCAACAAAACAACCAAAGACTGTTTCTATAAACTCCAGGTCCTGAAAAGGATAAGACCTCTTTTCCACGCTCAAGACTTCAGAACGATCATCCAAGCAGTCATATTTTCGAAACTGGACTACTGCAACTCCCTATTGCTAGGTCTACCTTCATCATACTCCAAACCACTACAGATGGTTCAAAATTCAGCTGCCCGTATTCTGACAGGCGCAAGGAAAAGAGACCACATTTCACCCATCCTGAAAGAGCTTCATTGGTTACCCGTATACTTCCGCATCATGTATAAAGCCTTAACTATCACCTATAAAACGATACATCAACTCACCACTCTCGATCTCCAATTCCCTCTCCAAGTACATAATTCCACTAGACCTACCAGAGATGCATATAGAGGTTCCCTCCTGGTTCCCCCAGCGAAAACGACCAAACACATCACCGTAAGAGATCGTGCCACCTCCACAGCTGGCCCTCTACTGTGGAATTCCATTCCTACAGACCTCAGACAGGAGCCCTGCCTCCCAAATTTTAGGAAAAAACTTAAGACTTGGTTATTCAAGCAAGCCTTTCCGGACACAACTCAATGACACAATCCAATAACTCCTAAATCACCTTGCCGTTTGTTTATAACATTTATTTTGTATACTACATTTAAATTGTATATTGTTTAACCATTTCTATCCTCTTTTCTATTTTTCCTACTCCAAGTTTGGCCACCTTTGTTAAATGTAACTGTACCTTCTGTCACCACAGTTCTAGTTCTATGTTCTTAAGTTCTAAGTATTTTATTGCACCCCCATTCTATGTAAACCAGCAAGATATGTTTTCATGATTGCCGGTATATAAAAACTCTAAATAAATAAATAAATAAATAAATAAATAATAAACAGTCTGTAATAAGAACTCACAATAGCTATATATGAAATGGCTTCTAGAGTAGAAGAGAGTGTGTAAAGGATTCTAGGAACATGGGCCCTCATGGAGCGAGTACCGGTTCCTATCTGCAATCTTGCCAATGTAACTCTCGATCTCCATACCTGCGATAGCGTCTTGGACGGAATGGAGTCTTTAGAACTATAGGAATGTAGGCCCTCGTGGAGCGAGTACCGATTCCTATCTACTATAGAACTCACTGTGTTCACATCTGTGATCGCTTCCAGGCAATGAGGAGTCTTCTGAGTATTCCGGCAATCTGAAATCAAAAAGAGAGAGCGGAGCCCCTGTGGAGCGGGTACTCCTGGTAAGTTTGAAAAAGCCGAGCAGTGGAGAAGGATTCCCCTCGCAGACTCGGATCATTGTTGCAAGTATCGTGGACTGCCGTAGCAAGTCCTGTTGGAGTTCCTTGCTAACTCGTTAGAGGTTAGCAAACAAAGACCTTTTAAAGTGCAAATGGATGACTTCACTACGGGGGACGCCCCCCAGGGTTCACGCCCTTGCTGGTACAAAGTCTGGAGCGCGCGCCCTTACGTCATCAGAAACATGGCAGATCCGTAGCGTCAAGCCAGCCCAGGGACACCGGGACAAAGAGGCAGGGAGAAGCCACGGCTGCATCTGTCCGTCAGAGCTGAAGGGAGTCGCTCCCAAGGTAGAGAGGGTGGAGCAAGGGGCGAGAAGAGGCACGAACGCAACAACTGGTCCCAGCAGTCTGGGTCCGGTCCACCTTAATGCAGGGCATTCTGGGTACAGGTTGCCTCCTCTGAGCAGGAATAAAGCATAGGCTCAGAGGAGAGCAAGTCAGGCCCTGGGGGAGAAGGAGAAGGCAGCTCCTTATAACATAATTCACCTCCTGATGTTTTACTAAAGTACTGCAAGTTATGCAGTCTTGGAAGTATGTTTGTGTGTGAAGAATAAAGTTTTGCAAGAGAAAACTGGAGTGCAGACTGTATTCTGTCCTCCAGCCAGCCATAGACACACTCATGCTCTGTGACAATTACAAACTACTTATGTACATATTAGAGATGTGAATCGTGTGATCGATTGTCTTAACGATCGATTTCGGCTGGGAGGGGGAGGGAATCGGATCGTCGCAGTTTGGGTTTTTTAAATATCGTGTAAATCGTGTAAATCGTGTAAATCGAAAACCGGCACACTAAAACATCCCTAAAACCCACCCCGACCCTTTAAAATAAATCCCCCACCCTCCCGAACCCCCCCAAAATGCCTTAAATTACCTGGGGTCCAGTGGGGGGGAGGGGAAGGGGGAGGGCGGGAAAACCAGCACACTAAAACAACCCTAAAACCCACCCTGACCCTTTAAAATAAATCCCCCACCCTCCCGAACCCCCCCAAAATGCCTTAAATTACCTGGGGTCCAGAGGAAGGGTCCCGGTGTGATCGTTTACTCTCGGACCTCCTGTGCATTGTAGAAATGGCGCCGGCGCTACGTTTGACCTGTCATATGACAGGTCAAAGTTAGCGCCGGCGCCATTTTGTTTTTTTGTCCCCCGACGGCAGGAGCGTAGGAGATCGCTCCCGGACCCCCGCTGGACCCCCAGGGACTTTTGGCCAGCTTGGGGGGGCCTCCTGACCCCCACAGGTGGGTTTTAGGGTTGTTTTAGTGTGCCGGTTTTCCCTCCCTCCCCCTTCCCCTCCCCCTTCCCCCGATTTACGATTTTTTGACGATAAATCGGGGGAATTGTTATTGTATCGCGGCTCTAACGATTTTTGACGATTTAAAATATATCGGATGATATTTTAAATCGTCAAAAAACGATTCACATCCCTAGTACATATATGCTAATTTTACATGTAGAATTCCTTTGAAAATTTCCTCCTTAAAGGTGAATTTTAAAAGCCCAACATGTGCATTAATTAGGGGATGCGTTAATATGTTGGGTTTCCGAGGGCTGAGCAGATTTTAAAAACCACCTGGATACGCACGAAAATGCCACAGCACACACATCTCGGAACTTTTCAAAATGGGGCGGGGTGTGGGCATGTTCTGGGCAGGGCATAGGTGGTACATGGGTGTTACGATACTTGAACTAGAAATTTGCTTGTAAATACTTGTGTGATCCGACGAATGCTGAAGTCCCCTGCCGCGTAACTACTTCTGCTATGGATGGCGTATAAGTTAAAAAAACAAATCAAAAAACAACTAAAGAGCCATATCTTAGGGGTGGAAAGGGTCTTGGTAACTAGGGAATGTACAGGCTATCAAAGGGTGGTGGGTTGGAGGACCTATCTTTTAACTGGGCAGGTATTGATGCATGCCTCTTTTAAAATGTCCTCACACGTTAGAAGCGGCTTTTGCACATACAGGCACTCATCCACTTAAAATTCGGTGCACCTGTGCACATGGCCAGCTTTTTTTTACAACTTGCTTGCATAGTCGCACGTACATTACAAAATAACCGTGCACCACATTGAAAGTTACCATCCCTGTGAGTATGTCTATGCAATCTTGCACACTAAAAGGTTTTAGTGTACATGCTGATTGTTAGTGCCCCCTTAATTTCATATCCCATCAATAGCGAACATAGAAGCATGAAATTGCAGAGACCTGCACTTCCAGATGAGGCATTGTGTTAGTTACTGTGGCAAGAAATTCAGCAGCTGCAGCAATGACCAACACAACCTGTTATTGCATAATTATCCGATATTTTTATTCTTCTTCTACAGCATAACATCATTTTCTGTCTTCCTCCAGAGCTAAAATATGAATCCTTGTCCTGATCACCTCTCACTGACTACTTTAGCCTCCTTCTTGCCAACCTCCACATCAACTTCAATGCCCCTTTGCAATCCATCCAACGAGCAGTAGCAAGTATTCCTGTCTCATTAACCTACCTGCTGCACTCTCTTCAGTTTCTGCTCTGGCTCCCCCACTCCCTTACACAGTTCCTCCTCCTCATGTTCAAAAGTCCTACACTCCTTTTTTGTTTGTACAAGCCAGTTTTCTGGTGCAATTTTAATTGGCACATCAATAGCCGGAGGTTCAGTAGCAAGTGTTGCACACTGCCATGAGAAGATCAAAATTCAGTTCCTGAGCCAGGGCGAGCCAGAAATGGGGATGCTGAAGAGGCAACGCTTGCATGCCTTGCTGAGAGGGAGCCTTCGCACCCTAGTGGCCATGTTGGCTGGCACCATGTTAGCCAGTTCCTGAGGGAGCAATAGTTTGGAACTCCTAGCCGAAGGCTGTGGTGGCTGGGCTGGGTTGAGTTGAATCACTGGCATAAAAATAGGGGGGTGGGAACAGGTTCATAGCACCATAGCCCAATAGAATCTAGTTCTGATTGAGCTGAAAACCCAATGGAACTGAAAGAAGCTGCTGGGTCAAAAAAATAAAGGTGCATCATTTTTTTCTAAAGGGAAAAGAGGGATCACAAGAGTGTAGTTCAAGCAAAAACTTGTCTAAAAAGCATTGGAGAATTTTGCTCTGATGCTCAATTCTTCGCTTTCATAATATGATTTCTTATTGTCCCACTTGCTGCATTGCAATGGAATTTAAATATGTTTGGGAGATATAAAGAGGACTGCAGGTGGGATAGGATTGGGGGTTGGGTGAAAGACTCGGGGACAGATCTGGTGTTGGTTTTAGTCTGATCATGGGAAAAATCTCAGCTGGGCAGATTGGATGATCCTTATTTGCCCTTATCAGTGGAGCAACTATGCTAATGTATTTGGAAACATTTGAAAATTTTAACTAAACGTGAATCTAAAACAGTAGAAGTCAAATTTCACATGTCTCGTAAACAAAAACTAATGACTAAATGAAAGGAAAAAAATATCTAAATTATTGACTTCACCTATATGAATTTTTGCAATAGATTTTCTAGATTAAAATTGGTTTTAAATCAAAGTTTGATGGTGCTATTGCTTGAAGCAGAATTAAATGTCAAACATAAAATATTACATTGTTTTTCTTGTTTGTCACAAATAGGCATGTGAAGTTATTGAATGCCAAAAGCTAAGATCCACAATTATGTTTTCATTATTAGAAAAAAAAATTATTCCTCTTCCATTTAAAAAAAAAAAATAAAATACTTCGCATAGGACTTCAAACCATGTTCTGGGAACTTGATTAAGAAGGATTATTTTGTCATCTTCTACGTCTTTCACAGGTCAGTGGACATTTTATTATAGAAGGGAACCATGCGAGATTGCCCACTTCCTCTTCATAGTCTCTTTTGCTTCTGGACTAAAACCCCTCAGCTGTTGCTTCCAAGCGACATCAGGAGGCCCTAGTACATGACAAAAGCAACATGACTGTATCTTTTAAAATCTGACAATGTATTGCCACAGCATACTGTCTAAATACAAGTACTGTAAGTTTTAAAATGTGTTTTTATTATTATTACCTAGCTACTCTGATCTCTTTTGTGCTGCCTTTGTATTTAATTTCTATTCTCTGTTTTATTGTTATTATTTTAATGGATGTTTGTTTTTATTGATGCTACTGATTACCATTTATAATAATTATACAACACTTTGGTTCTTAAATGAAAGAAAAGAAAAATTTTTTTTCAAATATAATTAACTGTCTCGTGTATGTAGGGATTGTTTTATAACTAAGGGTCTCATTTTCTAAAGTATCACAGGCCTGCGATACTTTAGGGAATGAGGGGCGGGGGGCCGAAACAGGGGGCGGGCCTGCGCTAGCCGGCAGCAATCGCACCGTCGCGGTGCGATCGCTACCGGTTTCGCACCCAATAGCGCCACCATAGAAGGGCCTTACCTTTTCGTCATCCGCGGCGTCTTTGCAGAGTCGGCCCCGGTGACGCCCTGACTCCTCCTCTTCCGGGGCCGACTCCGCCCCCATTTTGGTATCGCACGCGATAAGGGACTTTTCGCGTGCGAAACGTTCCTTATCGCATGCGATACGGATGGAAAATGAGGCCCTAAGTGAGGTGGGTAGGAGTGTGCATGGAAAAAAGTTTGTTTCATGTTGTTATGCCATTTTGTTTCAGATTTATGATGGTGCTAATATTTAATTTTGCCATGTATATCATTTCAATTATTTTGTTGTAGCATGTGCTGTCATTTTACAGTATATCTGTTTTTATTTTTACAATATGCATTAATAACACATGCTAAAATGCTGTAACATATGTACTTTACTGATTGCCACAATGACAGGGTAACACGAAATTAAATAAAATTTCCTTAGTTTTTTTTTTTATGTTTCAGATGGGAAGTGACACAAATGATACCACTAATATTGGCCATGTTTTCATGTCATTTTGAAATGGCAGCACATCCCCACATCCTCATGCTTCACGCAGAGAAGCTTCCAGCACTTCCTGTGAGTGATGCACTAAATTTTCAGACAGACCAGTTTACCCAGCTAAGGCCAGGATTTATCAAAATGCGCTAAATATTGCCTGTGATAGAAAAAGGGGTGTGTTTTATGGTAATAGACAGTTTGCGCTAATACCTATGCAAAGAAGCGTTACCACAAATTGCGATAACTTTTTTGCACTTTGAGATAAGTGCATGAATATGGTATTTCCTACATACAACCACTGGGAGGAACCATATTTACTATCAGAGCCAGGGAGGGAGGGAGGAAGAGAGAGCCTAGCCATAATACCACAACACTAGATAGGTATTTATATCTCTATGGGAGGCCCACCTAGAACTCTAGGTGAGGTTTAGGTATTAGTGTAGGGGTTAGGGGCCACTTTGACATTCAAAGTGAAAAGTACAAACAGAACAGTGCTCTCTTGTGAAGATTTGATGACCTTCGGAGTGAGGAAATTCACTCAAAGATGAGATTTGTGCAATGTTCTCTCAACCTAGCTTGATGTTACCCAGGTAGAGAGTCCATCAAGTTAGATTAAGGATAGGCTAAAATCAGCATTAAAGACATGCAATAGAGCTTCACAAAATGGTAAACCCACCCCTAACTCCTCCTCTTTTTCAGATTTGCATCACACCATACGATATGGTGCTATTGCATGCGTTAAAGGTGTTTTCACATGCGTTAATGGCACTTTTCGCATGCGATAAGCCCTTAACGCATACGAAAACGCCTTATAGCATTTTGAAAATGACTTTGAAAATAGTCCTCTCCGGGATCATCTGTGCTTGTCCCATGCTCATTACTCTCTTGCCCCTCAACCATATCTCCCAGGAGCCTGTCCCATGATGCTTTATATCACACTGCAGTTTTCGAGGCTCACAAACAGGCCTTATACATAAGATAGCCAAAATGCTGAGTTTAAGTTTACTGGGTTCACAAATGTATGATGATAGATCCTCATGCATGTTCACTGTCAGTTTTCTGTAAAGCAGATCTGTTTGCCTCCCTGTTCTTATGGAGACTGAGATCCCCTACTCTAATCATTTATAGCATGTAAAACAATGACAACAATTCTGTGAAATCAAATGAATCATATTTTCTACTTAGAGCATTTTATGCATCCAGCTGTCATGGACAGATCCAGTTTACATCACTATTGCTCTTTGAACTATGAATATGCATAGGACATGTATAAGTGAAAAAAGTAAATTTTAAATAAACACTATTCCCAATGGATTTATACTGAAATGAAACACGTGAGTTCCCATTGAAATCACTGAATGGTCCATAAAAATAAATTTATTCAAATGACTTAAAATTCTTGAAGTATATTTAAATTATCTACACGACACACTATGGTATTTATTGTCCATATCCTTCTATCTTGGTTGACTACTGGTTAATGAAATTGTGATACTTGCTTTTAAAAACTGCAGCAAAGCAGAACCATTTTACTTTTCATAAATGGATTGGTATAATTACAGAGCCTGATATTCATTCTGTCCTAAAGGACTCTTCTAAATCTGTAAAAGCCTAGGTCTTCACAGGCATACAGATCAGAAAGCATTAATAACTTCACACCTATCAGTTACCCAGAAAAGATAATAAACTATCTAGATTCTAATGTTCAAAGCAAGGGAAACTGCATTGAAAAGGAGAGTCAAATTTATAGAACAGTATTATTATTATTATTATTATTTTCTCTCTTAGTTAATCTTTTATCTACCCAATGTAAAAATTCCTATCTGACAATTTTTAATGCATACTGTAATATATGGGCCCAAGTATGGAAAGGTATAGGCATTCCAAATGGTTGCAGATCATGAACATTGTACTGGTCCATCTCCAACTAAAACTGCGTGTAGCTGGTGATGAAAACAATCATGACTTTGTAACATGCCAGCTCCTCTCTAAGTTTAAACTAACACACTACATCTATGCAGACGATGTGCAAATATTCCTACCAATCACCGTTTTTCTACAAAATACCCTAGAATTCTGGAACAACTGCCTCCAATCCATCAACAATTTGCTCATGAGCCTTAACCTAATTCTTAATACCAATAAGACGGAAATACTCCTCATTTCACAAGACGGTAAATTTACTATGTCCAACTCGCACCCCAGTCAACCATCCTTTTCCGCTCAAGTTCGAAACCTCGGAGTCATCTTAGGCAATCAATTAAACCTAAAAAGATTCATTAATAATACCACCAAGGAAGGCTTCTTTAAACTGCAAACCCTAAAACGGATTAGACCGCTCCTCCACTTCCAAGACTATCGTGCAGTTCTCTAGGCAATCATCTTCTCAAAAATCGACTACTGTAATTCTCTTCTACTCGGCCTCCCGACTAACACCATTAAACCCTTACAAATGCTCCAAAACGCATCAGCCAGGATTCTGACGAAGACCAACAAAAGAGAACATATTACACCTGTCTTGAAGAACCTACACTGGCTCCCAATTAAGTATAGAATCACTTACAAAGTGTTGACAATCATACACAAATCCATGCACAACCTCATCCCTCTGGACCTCAATATACCTTTTCGATTTCACATACCATCTAGACCGGTAAGAGCAGCCTATAGAGACTCTCTCTTCGCTCCACCCATCAAAACCTCTCTAAACAAACGAGCTCTATCCACAGCAGGCCCCGCAGAATGGAACTCTTTACCGCAAGAACAATGCCCGAACACTTTCAAAAAGAGACTCAAAACCTGGTTATTCGAGCAAGCATTTAATTAACGCCAACTAATTGCTCTTACCTTACTTTACCATCCGTCAGACTACCCACTAGTTTATCGATCAGACTATATATTAGATTAACACTCCAACTCTATATTCCTCATCACAAACAAATGATCCATAGTCCATATAATATATTAACCTAATTCTCACCCAGAGCTATAGCCAATCTTTCAAAAGAATCGCAGTATTACTATTATTTTATAAGTTATGGTTTTATTACCCTGTTCACTCTTATCCTAGTTTACTCCCCTGTTTTAATGTAATCGCATTCTTACATGCTTGTTATTGTTATAATGTAATCCGAAATGATATGTAACTTTGCTACATGAATTGCAGTATATAAAAATGTTAAATAAATACATAAATAAATAAATAAATACCATAAACAAAAACCATGGCATATTGTAGGATTATCGTATACAACCAAAAAAACAAGTATCTTGTAGTGTGAACCGTATCTTCAATGTGCTATCATCAAACAAAATTTCCAAAAAATGTATTGTATTTTACTTTGAATTTGTAACCGCATCAGCAAGCCAGACAACGGCAGTGAATACACTTGCCGTCCGGACTACTCGTCATTTGCGGCAAGGTGGTAAATCAACTATCTTTGTATCAGCTAGGTGTAACTGCAAATGCCTTCTAAGTCCCGTTTAGAAATACTTTGCATCATATGCCCCGAAATGTCAAACAATGACACCCGACAACGGCCGGTGTTTCGCGATGAAAATCGCTTCTTCAGGAGTAATTTATATAAACATTGTCACGGCAGATGCTATAGAAACAGAAAAGGACAAAAACGAATTTTACAAGCTGATGGAATCAAAGTGGATACTTAGCTTTGCATGAGTGCAGCATCACAGACCTTTCCGATGGACACGAATGTCTCTGAAGTTTATTCAGCAACTCGGGACAGAAGAACCCTGGACGCCTTAGATCTTAAAAAGCCCGCGCTTTCCTGCACGTGATGACGTCATCACGGTGCTGCCGTCAAACAAGCGGTCTTAATGAAAACTAATTTGTGAATGAAATCGATGTTAATCACATAATGAGCCTGACGGCTCTGCAAATCGCTATGCTGGATATTCAAGGCTGTCAAAAAAGAGAGATCATAGTCATTCACAGAAAGACTTGTAATTCTAATGCGGAGTTGAGCCCATCAGGCTCTACTGTTTGCAGACGGTGAATCCATCGCTGTTCTGCACGTAAGAGGCGGCTGTCAAAATTACCTCCTCTCCAATTAGGAGATAATTGTTCCAATACACAAACCTTCAGATGTTCAAAAGTATGTTGAAAAGCCATACAGTGGGGAGTTAATGGAGCAGATAACCGGCCTGTTGAAATGCATGACCGGTGCTCAATGAGCCTGGTCTTGAGTGCTCGTTTGGTCTTGCCTATGTATAACAAATTACAGGGGCACTGTATCACGTAGATAACCCCTGTGGAACGGCAGTCTGTGAAGTTTTTCAGCACAAAAGTAAAATTCACACGAGTGAAATGTATGGCAGATGTCTTAATCATAATGGAACAGACTGTACATTTCCCACAGGATGTGTGAGCTCCAATAGAAATTTTGGGCTGAGGTATTGTAGAATCGGAGTGAACTAATAGATCTTTAATATTGGAACTCCTAGTAAAAGCAAATCTAGGAACCTCAGTGAACTCAAAATGTGTTTGTAATATGTGCCAATTGTTAAACATGATCTGTTTCATGGTTGAAGTCATCGAAGAGTATGGCAACACGCAAGTGAGTGTGTCAGGAGGGTCCAACCTTCGTGGTAGAAATAACCAATCTCTATTGGTGAATCTAGCCCGAGTCAAGGCTCGCTTGACACAGCGTGTAGGATATCCTCTTTTAAGAAATCGATCTGTGAGTGATGTAGCCTGATGACGAAAATCCTCAATTTCGGGGCATATGATGCAAAGTATTTCTAAACGGGACTTAGAAGGCATTTGCAGTTACACCTAGCTGATACAAAGATAGTTGATTTACCACCTTGCCGCAAATGACGAGTAGTCCGGACGGCAAGTGTATTCACTGCCGTTGTCTGGCTTGCTGATGCGGTTACAAATTCAAAGTAAAATACAATACATTTTTTGGAAATTTTGTTTGATGATAGCACATTGAAGATACGGTTCACACTACAAGATACTTGTTTTTTTGGTTGTATACGATTTGATTGACAAAACAAGTGCTTTGGTTCTTTATTTTTTGATATTGTAGGATTAAACATTTTGTTACGGCTATGGCTGCTGTGCAACCGCCTCACCACCAGGGGTCCCTCTAGAGCTGGATCTCCTGACAGGCCCAGTCCATCTCCCTTCTCCTCTCTATGTTCTGGGCTGTCCCTTATAACCCTGCCTGACAGTTCCCTCAGTGCTTCGGCATCGAGCTCACCTGGGCTCCCTGCTCTAGCCTTCCTTGCTTGCTGTGCATTTGGTCCCTGGACCTTCCCTTGCCTTGCGCAGCCTTCGGGCCTTATTCCTTGCCTTGCCTTGCGCGGCCTTCGGGCCTTATTCCTTGCCTTGCCTTGCCTTGCCTTGCGCGGCCTTCGGGCCTTATTCCTTGCCTTGCCTTGCGTGGCCTTCGGGCCTTATTCCAAGCCTTGCCTTGCCTTGCACGGCCTTCGGGCCTTATTCCTTGCCTTGCCTTGCGTGGCCTACGGGCCTTCTGACCTGCCTTGCCCTGCTTACTGTGTATGGCCTACGGGCCTTCTGTGTGTGTGTGGCCTACGGGCCTTCTGACCTGCCTTGCCCTGCTTACTGTGTGTGGCCTACGGACCTTCTGACCTGCCTTGCCCTGCTTACTGTGTGTGGCCTACGGGCCTTCTGTATGTGTGTGGCCTACGGGCCTTCTGACCTGCCTTGCCCTGCTTACTGTGTGTGGCCTACGGGCCTTCTGTGTGTGTGTGTGGCCTACGGGCCTTCTGACCTGCCTTGCCCTGACCCAGCCTGAACCCAGACACTGCTACTTGCCGCCTGCCCTGACCCAGCCTGAACCCAGACACTGCTACTTGCCGCCTGCCCTGACCCAGCCTAGACCCAGACACTGCTACTTGCCGCCTGCCCTGACCCAGCCTGAACCCAGACACTGCTACTTGCCGCCTGCCCTGACCCAGCCTGGACCCAGACACTGCTACTTGCTGCCTGCCCTGACCCAGCCTGGAACCAGACACTGTTTCTAGCCATTCCTGACTCTCTCCACCTGGAGCCACCCTGCTGGGTGGTGTTCACGACTCCTGACCGGAGCCCAAGTGTAACAGTATGCCGAAGCCATCAATTTCCAGGGGAAGAGATAGGTCTGTGTGCTAAACCGGTGAGTCAACTTTTTCATTTACAAGATGCCTCCTTCAAAGTTTTATACCTGCAATTCCTGTCAGACCTTGAATTACCCAAGCTATCAGAACTGTCTAGCCTGTCAACTTGCTGGTCAGGAACACTGGTCATGCAGTAACTGCAATAAGAGAAATGTCTCTGTCTATCAAGAGTATTTGAACTGTTCAACTCCAAAACCAGGGTGGTGGAAATGCTCCTGTGTTCCGTGTCTGTTACCACCAGGCAAATCCTGCCCCTGTTGTTCTGCTCTAGGACCAGCTGTTCCATTAGAAAAAACAATCAGCTCTCCTAACTGGTATTCTTCTTCTGGCTCAACTAAAACAGACATTTTAGCTGGCAGTTTGTGGAAAGAAAAACCCAGGACTTACCTGACCAAGAAGGGAACAGACCCTCGGGAACAGGTTTCTCTAAAACGGAGAGAGCTGATTAACTCTAGCAGGGCTCTGCTTCCCACAGCTGCTGTTGAGACAATAACGAGCACTTTCCTTAGACGTCCTAGAACTGCCTGTGCCTTCTCTAAACTGCTCCTCCAGAAACAAAATAAGGAGCCTCAGAGTTTGGCTCGAGGTATCAAGCCCACAGCAGTGCAATCTGTGTCTTCCATGTGCACTGCTTCTAACCTTGCTGCTCTGCCATCTGAGCCTGCTGCATCGCCCCAAGAGGGGTCCGAGCCTGCTGCATCGCCCCAAGAGGGGTCCGAGCCTGCTGCATCGCCCCGAGAGGGGTCCGAGCCTGCTGCATCGCCCCAAGAGGGGTCTGAGCCTGCTGCATCACCCCAAGATGGGTCCGAGCCTGCTGTTTCACCCCGAGGAGGATCCAAGCCTGCTGCATCACCCCAAGAGGGGTCCAAGCCTGCTGCATCGCCCCAAGAGGGGTCCGAGCCTACTGCATCACCCCAAGAGGTGTCCGAGCCTGCTGTTTCGCCCCAAGAGGGGTCCGGGCCTGCTGCACTACCCCGAGAAGAGCCTGAGTCTGCCGAACCCGGCTCTGCTGCCATTCCCAGAGGGGTCCGAACCGGCCCTGCTGCCGCCCCCGGAAGGGCTCGAACCGGCCCTGCTGCCGTCCCCGGAGGGGTCCAAACCAGTACTGCTGCTGTTCCCGGAGGGGTCCGAACAGGTCTTGCTGCCGTCCCTGGAGGGGTCCGAACCGGTCCTACTGACAGACTCTGACTCAGTCATCTGAGTCTGCCGAACCGGTCCTGCTGCCATCCCTGGAGGGGTCCGAACCGGTCCTACTGACAGACTTTCTGACTCAGCCATCTGAGCCTGCTGAACCGGCCCTGCTGCCGTCCTCGGAGGGGTCCGAACCGGCCCTGCTGCCGTCCTCGGAGGGGTCCGCACCGGTCCTGCTGACAGACTTTTTGACTCAGCCATCTGAGCCTGCTGATCCGGTCCTGCTGCTGCCCCTGGAGGGGCTCGAACCGGTCCTACTGCCGCCCCTGGAGGGGCTCGAACCGGTCCTGCTGCCGCCCCTGGAGGGATCCAAACCGGTCCTACTGACAGACTTTCTGACTCAGCCATCTGAGCCTGCTGATCCGGTCCTGCTGCCGCCCCTGGAGGGGCTCGAACTGGTCCTGCTGCCACCCCTGGAGGGGTCCGAACTGGTCCTACTGACAGACTTTCTGACTCAGCCATCTGAGCCTGCCGGGCCGGTCCTGCTGCCGTCCTCGGAGGGGTCCGAACCGGTCCTGCTGCCGCCCCCGGAGGGGCTCGAGCCGGTCCTGCTGCCGTCCCTGGAGGGGTCCGAACCGGGCCTGCTGCCGTTCCCGGAGGGGTCCAAACCAGTCCTATTGACAGACTTTCTGACTCAGCCATCTGAGTCTGCTGAACTGGCCCTGCTGCCACCCCTGGAGGGGTCCATACCGGTCCTGCTGCCGCCCCCGGAGGGGTCCGAACCGGGCCTGCCAACAGACTTTGTTACTCAACTATCTGAGCCTGCTGTACTGGTCCAGCTGCCGCCCTTGGAGGGGTCTGTACCGGTCCTGATGCCGACCTTGGAAGGGTCCGGACCGGCCCTACTGTCGCCTCAAGAAGCGTTATGGACTATTTCTCTGCCCCAGGTGGGGTTTGTGTTCCCCTTGTCATCCCAGGAGGGGTTATGGACTACTTTGCTGCCCCAGGTTGGGGTTGTGTCTGCCTTATCACCCCAGGTGGGGTTATGGACTGCCTTACTGCCTCGGGAAGGAGTTGAACCTGCCGCATCACCCCCGGAGTGGTCTCACGTTATTATTGATTACCTCCTGCACAGATGGGATCCAGGAGGAGGGGGAGGCCTTGAGGGGGGGGGGTACTGTTACAGCTATGGCTGCTGTGCAACCGCCTCACCACCAGGGGTCCCTCTAGAGCTGGATCTCCTGACAGGCCCAGTCCATCTCCCTTCTCCTCTCTATGTTCTGGGCTGTCCCTTATAACCCTGCCTGACAGTTCCCTCAGTGCTTCGGCATCGAGCTCGCCTGGGCTCCCTGCTCTAGCCTTCCTTGCTTGCTGTGCATTTGGTCCCTGGACCTTCCCTTGCCTTGCGCAGCCTTCGGGCCTTATTCCTTGCCTTGCCTTGCGCGGCCTTCGGGCCTTATTCCTTGCCTTGCCTTGCCTTGCGCGGCCTTCGGGCCTTATTCCATGCCTTGCCTTGCCTTGCGCGGCCTTCGGGCCTTATTCCTTGCCTTGCCTTGTGTGGCTTACGGGCCATCTGACCTGCCTTGCCCTGCTTACTGTGTATGGCCTACGGGCCTTCTGTGTGTGTGTGGCCTACGGGCCTTCTGACCTGCCTTGCCCTGCTTACTGTGTGTGGCCTACGGGCCTTCTGTATGTGTGTGGCCTACGGGCCTTCTGACCTGCCTTGCCCTGCTTACTGTGTGTGGCCTATGGGCCTTCTGTGTGTGTGTGGCCTACGGGCCTTCTGACCTGCCTTGCCCTGACCCAGCCTGAACTCAGACACTGCTACTTGCCGCCTGCCCTGACCCAGCCTGAACCCAGACACTGCTACTTGCCGCCTGCCCTGACCCAGCCTAGACCCAGACACTGCTACTTGCCGCCTGCCCTGACCCAGCCTGAACCCAGACACTGCTACTTGCCGCCTGCCCTGACCCAGCCTGGACCCAGACACTGCTACTTGCTGCCTGCCCTGACCCAGCCTGGAACCAGACACTGTTTCTAGCCATTCCTGTCTCTCTCCACCTGGAGCCACCCTGCTGAGTGGTGTTCACGACTCCTGACCAGAGCCCAAGCGTAACACATTTCACAATTTGATTCTTTACTTTTCCAGAAGTTCGCTATAAAATTATTTGCTCATCAGTGAGGGTTGTACAGGAAACTTGATTTATAACTCTGATAGTGTATGGTTAAAATTAATGATAAAAGGAAACCATTAATTTTGGCTCTCAACCCATAATTTTAGCAAAATGAAAATGCAAAGACCGATTTTCTTTTCCATCAGCACATCATCTTCATGAATATGTCCAATGAAAGAGATTTGCTACCATCAACCAGCTGTAGTTTTCATTTTCTTGTTTGCTCATGGCTTGCTGGCAATATCCTGTTAAAATAACAGATCAATGTTATAGACAATCAATTAAAATTATTCTTAGTTCATTCGGCCAATGGTTAATTACCAGAAAGTTTAGATAATCAGGGTGTAAGAATCATTCTCTACAATGCTCGCTGTTTTAAATCTATATTTTTGTCTTCACAAAGCTTTCATGGATTCAGGATCTTTTTTGGGAGTGGAGGTGGAACTCACCAGATGTCAAACTGATAACACTAAATATTTAAGACCTCTAGATTTGTACACAAAAGGTACAACACTGGAGATTTCAACTCAGATATCCCCTAGTGCCTTCATTTATGTGCTCTATTCATGCTCTTGAATGACAAGATGCTGGGGTGATGACAAACATGAACTCTTAACAGGAGGTCACTTTTCAGAGACCGCTGAGCAGTGACTCACTCATTGCAGCATCTGGCACAAAGTATGGATTCTTTCTGCGGGGAGCAGGATTCACCTTCAGGGCCCAATAAAAAAAATTAGTCAACACAAAAAAAAAGTTGTTTCAAACAAGAAAAATAATGTATTTAAAATCCAAATTTCAGCAAAGGCAGAAAAAATAATCAGACAGTCCAAAGCACAAAACCAATAAGCAGTTTCTTAGTCACTCCATAAATCTCATAAAATGTTATTCACTTTCTTTTCATGCTGCTTGAGTTAACCCAATAGAAAAATTTCCCTGTCGGGGGTCCACTAAGGCATCTTTCTTCATCTAGGCCTCCAATAAAAAATAGAAAACTTATTTTCCTTTCTCTGACACTCACTGGCTTCCCCAGTCAGATCTTTTCCTCTTGGGATATGGGAACCCAATCCTTCCGGCTTGCCTGTGGCTCTTGCTAAAAAGAGATCTCCTCTCCCTGGAGGATCCTCTCAAAACCACTGAAGCGCCAATCCCTTGGATGGCTTTCCTGAGCTCCCAGTGGGACGGCACATGCCACATTAACCCAGGACTCTTCATGATGTTATCTTAAGAGTCACCAGATATACCACCAAAATCTACCCCTCACCTTTGCGGAAAGGACCCTCCTGTCGCTTACTACCAACTCCATACCACCTAAATCTCCCACTGCTGGAAAGTTCCCCATGAAAAAGGCTAGTAGAGCCTAAGCAGCCCTATAAACATGTTACATTTTGCATGCCCATTTGGGGAGGTTTAACATCATCTTAGATTCCAGAAACATTCTTTTTTGTCCCTTTAAGTATTGATCTAAAGGTGCATAACTACTGGGAAACTGACTTGAGACCACAGCTCATTTATTAAAGGCATTGGAATGTTGTCATAGTTATAATTGCATACTTGATTTCTTCTAAAACTACCAGTGAATAATTATTCCTGTGATATAACTCCTCAATAACCTGTTAATTAGATCTCAATGCCTTTTTTCACATGAGATGTGACATGGCTTCCAACATATCATTTTTTCCATTAGTAAAACTTTAAAGGACCTACTTCTAAAACTCTAAGACAAGACATCCCAAACCTGTTCTGGTAACCCCACAGCCAGTTGGGATTTTAGAATATCCACAATAATTATGCATGAGATAAATTATGCATATGTTGGTAACCTAATATATGCAAATTTTTCTTATGCATACTCATTGTGGATATTCTAAAATTCCAACTGGCTGTGGGGTCACCAGAACAGATTAGGGGAGCACTCCTCTGGGAAGCATACTTTCAGTATCTCCCCATATTATGAGACCACAATATATATAGCACTGCACTTCAAAATTGTATATAAACTTTATAAAAGTACTAGAGAAAATGCAGCTGAAAGTTGTTTTCTACATGTTCTGTTTAGCTCAACTTTCAGATTGGAATTTAGGATTACTAAACAAATCAGTGGATATTTTTCAAGAAATAATACATAATTTTGATCTTTGTATGTTACTAACCATCTCATTACTGATCAAGTTGTCAGTTCTTCACCATATGAATGCCAGGCTAGGATTTTTGAAATGTGGCTTCTTAGACCTGTCAATGAGTTCATGATAAGATAAGGATATATCAATAAGCAATGAACACTTTTATAAGTCACTAAAAATGGATTAGTCATTATAACAGCTTTATTTAATAATCTCTAGACAAGTAGTTTTGGACATATTAAATATTTTAGAAGCAATATACTTATTTAAAAAGCAAAACACTTATTAACTAATCAAGTAATTAGAAAATAGAAAATTGTATCATGTATGTGGCTGTGCTATAAGAAGCACATTCAATTTTTTTAAAATTTAAAATGTATTAAATAAAAAAATAAATATGTCTAAAAAATGTGTACTAAGAAATAAATAACTTGCAGTATGTACAGAGAATAATATTTGTTCTTAGTATATGCCTTACCATTAGATGCATGTAGAGCAGGGGTGGGCAAGTCCGGTCCTCGAGGGCTGCAAACCAGTCGGGTTTTCAGGATACCCCTAATGAATATGCATGAAATAGATTTGCATACAACTGAGGCAGTGTGTATGCAGGTCTCTCTCATGCATATTCATTAAGGATATCCTGAAAACCTGACTGGTTTGCAGCCCTCGAGGACCGGACTTGCCCACTCCTGATGTAGAGCATCAAATCAAACAAAACAGTGGCAACAACTCTATCAATGCAGTAGCATTGGTAGTCAAGCAGATAGACTCACCAAGTCATTTTTCAATTAAGACATACTCAATGAGCTTAACCATAGGTGTTGTAGATAGCATCATGCAGAAGAGTCTGCTTCCACATTGTCAAGGCATTTATTTATTTATTTATTTTGATTTCTTCTATACCGACATTCCTGTGTAGAATACAGATCACACCGGTTTACACTGAACACAGAACAGTCGCTTGGTGGTGATACAAAGAACAATTACAATTTGCAATTTAAAACAAGGAACAATTAAATCAGCAATTAAAATTGAGTAGATAAATCATTTCAGTATAGAAATAAATAACTTCAGAGCAGTTAAAATTATTATTATGTTATAATCAAGAAATGAACCCGGAAGGCTAAGGAGCTGAGTTTAGGTAGAGGGCTCACAGCTTGAGGGACTAGTTAAGGGAGAGCATTGGGCTGTGAGATGATATCTGCTGAGTTACAGGATAAATACCAGTTAACTTGAGCAGGTAGGATAGCGGGTTAGAGTCGAACAGGACTGGGATGCCATAAGGGGAAAAACTATAAGGGGGCAGGAACATGATGTGGGCAGATGAGCATGCTAGGTTTGAAAGGGGGGGCCCCTGAAAAGAGCTGGGAGGATTAATTCGAGAGCACAACATAACCTAGACTGGAAGGCGGCTTCAGAGAGAGCTTAACTCTCCTTTAAAGGCTTGGCTGAAGAGCCAAGTTTTAAGGTTTTTTTTGAATGTCTGATGGCAGAGTTCTTGTCGGAGATCAGGCGGAAGAGTATTCCAGAGGGTGGGACCCGCTGTGGATAAGGAACGCTTCCTTAAGGATGTTTTTGCAGGGGGGGCATAGAGAGTGCCTTTGTAGGCTCTTCTGATGGGTCTGTCCGATGTGTGTGGACGTAGCTGGATGCTTAGCTTGAGGGGGGAGATGTTGTGAATATCTTTGTGGATCATCATGAGGACTTTGAAAAGAATCCTGAATTTGATGGGTAACCAGTGGAGTTTCTGAAGGATGGGAATTTAAATGCCGTATTATTATCCTAATTGAACTATCGAGTTAGCAATATAAAATAAGTTGTTGGCAAACAGATATCATATAGGGACTATAAAGTCCATTTTCATTAAGCCAATTAGGTGCAAGGTATGAGGGTAATTTTATACCAGCAATGAATTTTCAAAGAGCAAGTACACAGATAGTTTCTCATGGAAAATTGCCTTAGCACATAGGAACGTATGAAACTTTCTGTGTACTTTGCACCTACTGTTTGTGTGGGCTGAGGAGCAGGAAAAAAAGTGTGCTCACACATTTGGAAATACAGTTTTATATCTGCAATTTACTCCTCTCCCTCTGTTACGGGTAGTGGATCCCTGGGCCGAGAGGGAGTTGGCGCTACCTATTGGGAGGAGCCCCCCAGGTCCCTACCGTCAGCTGTACCCCCTCCTCTAAGCCCCCTTCCAGAGAGCCTGGGTTGATCGGGACGATCCACGTGGAATTGTCTGAGCAGGCCCTTATCGAGGATGTTGGTGGAGGGTTCCCAGGAATTTTCCTCCAGACCGAATACCTCCCAGGATAGTAAGTACTCCCTTCTTCGACCTCTTCTCCTAACATTAAGGATGGTATATTGTCTCATCTTTGGCGGAGATTTGAGGCGGTTCAGGCGGTGTCCGAGAGGGCCATGAGAGTACCAGGGGCTTTAGCAGCAAAGCGTGGAAGGAGTTATGTATCTTCAGAAAGGGCAGTAGGTGGAGCTGGTATGTCACAGGTCTTAATTGCCGGAGAAGGGGAAAAGGCCCGATATAGCGGGGAGCCAGACACATGGATGGGACCCTCAGGCGAATGTGGCAGGTTCTGAGCCACACCTTTTCTCCTAGACAGAACTGAGGTGCAGGTCTACGATGAAGTCAGAAGATGTGCTGGACGAGGAGTTGCGCCAGTTGGGACGTCGAGGGAAGGCTGGACAAAGCCATGAAGTGTAGGGATGTGCAGAGCAAAAGTTTATGTTCATAAGTCCATAAGTCGAAAGGGGGTCCCATTTGCGGTCAATATGGACATATGGAGAATTCCATAAGTTGAGTCTATGTCCATACGTGCAAATAAAAATTTAAACCCCTCACCCTCCTTAATCCCCCCCCCCCCCCCCAAGACTTACCACAACTCCCTGGTGATCCAGCGGGGAGTCAGGACGCCATTTCTGAACTCCTTTGCGAGGAGCACGTGACGTCGGCGCCACGTCGGAGTGACGCGGCGTCACGTGATTCCCTGTGGGTTCGCTCCGGGACCCTTGTTGGGCCCAAAAGGAACTTTTGGCCAGCTTGGGGGGGTCAGGAGGCCCACGTCACTCCGGCGCCGAGTCACTCCGATGTGGCGCCGACGTCACGTGCTCCTCGCAAAGGAGTTCAGAAATGGCATCCTGACTCCCCGCTGGATCACCAGGGAGTTGTGGTAAGTCTTGGGGGGGGGGATTAAGGAGGGTGAGGGGTTTAAATTTTTATTTAGGATCAACAATCGCGATTTCCAACGCGATTGTTGATCCAACGCGATTGTTGTGGGCAAAAAGGAACCCATCCTTTTTGCCCACAAAGAAAAAGTCTGCCCCAGCTGAGGAGATGGACCGATGGATAAAACCCTTTTGCAAGTTCTCCCAGACGTAATCAGACATGGTGCGGGTCTCCGGCAGGGATAAGGGGTAAACTCTTCCCCAAGGAGGTGTCAAACCAAGTACCAAATTGATAGCACAATCGAACTCCCGATGAGGGGGCAGAGCATCTGCAACCTTTTTGGAAAATATGTCTGCAAATTGGCCATATTGAGGAGGCACTCCTTTAGGAAGCGTGGAACTGACACAACAGGTGGAGTCCATGACCTCGACCATGCAGGTCTGATGATAAGTAGGGCCCCATTGGTCAACCTGCAGTGAGGTCCAGACAAACTGCGGGTTGTGTTGTTGCAACTACGGTATGCCAAGCACCACGGGATGGATGAAAGGCGTTCTTGATTGTGTGGTTCTATGCGGCACTCCAATGGTAATCCTCCCTGGGAGAGGGTCTCCATGGATGGAGGAGAGCATCAGCAGAACAGTACAGGTGCGTGTGGAGATCAGCAGTTGGTCGACTATCTCCTGCATCAGAAAGTTCCCTCCAGCCCTGGAATCCACCAGGGCGATTGTTGGAAAATCAAGACCCCCTATGGAGAGGGTTATTGGCAAGGTCAAGGGGGAGATGATGTGGTCAGGCCTAGGGTCACTCCCCCAGTGAAACCTAGGCCCGGGAGCTTACTGGGTGAACAGGGCATTGGGCGATGAGGTGTCCAGAGGCTGCGCAATAGAGACAAAGACCAGCTTGCCTACATCTGTGGCATTCCTCGGGAGACAGAGGTCTGAGGCCCAATTGCATGGATTCTTCAGCAGGACCTTCTGAAGAGTGAGGTCGAAAGGCAGGCAGAAGTCAGGGCCAGCCAGAAGTTTGGATATGCTGTTTGGGGCCAGGTAGCTCAAGTTCCCTCTCCTGGAGGCGGCGGTCGATCCTACCCGTCAACTTGATGAGTGCATCCAAAGGTGCAGGGAGTTCCCGGGCCACCAATTCATATTCAATTTCCGGGGAAAGCCCATCCAGGAAGATGGCCCTAAGACAGGACTCCTCCCATTGAAGCTCTGTGGCCAGTGTCCGAAATTCAATGGTATAATCCATCAGGGGGCGTCCTCTTTGACGGATGTGCAGGAGCTAGGTTCTGGCCATTCCCGTCATCCAGGGGTATCGAACATGGACTGGAACAGGTCCAGGAATCTGGGGAGATCCAAAAGAATGGGATCCAAGTGCTCCCACAAGGGTGACGCCCAAGCCAGGGCCTTACCCTCAAGCAGGGACAGAATATACATGGTCTTGGTAAGGCTGTCAGGGAACAGTGCGGACTGAAGACAGAAGTGCATATTGTACATTGAGGAATCTATGACACTGTTCAGGATCACCCGCACAGCGAGGATGAGCAAGCAACAAAATGACTCTGCGGCCGGTTCCTATAACACCCTCTTTTCCTCAGGAATACCCCTTTTTATTGCATCTGAAAGTATGCACGTTGTGAAAGTATGCATGTACTTTTAGCTGCTTGAAGGAATGCAGTTTTCACCACCAGGGAAGGGAGCAGATCTAGGTAGCCAACTCGGGGGGGGGGGGGGGGGGGGGGGTTAATTGGCTTGATCACACTGAAAAATTGTCCTCCTTGGGGCAGAATATAATAAAGTTCAACGAGGCAATTACATGGTAAATGTCTCACCCTATCTACTAACCATTTACTGCACCTATTAAGACTCGGAAAAAGCTACTATTATGACCACAATAAGTGGCATTGATGTCACCTATGCAAATGACTAATGACAATGCTGGAGAAGAAAAGGGACCTGTTTAGTCTCCCCCCACCCCCCATGCATATTTATTTATGTATTTATTTATTTATTTTTAGATACCAAAATTCGATTTGACATATCACATCGGTATACAGAGAAAACAAATGTGCTAGTAATAACAATGTTGGCACATTATTCTTTACAGTAAAACTTAGAATCAACATTAACTGATTTTAAATAAAACTAACAATGTTAGACTATATAAACATTCTTATTGGGCCGGATTTTAAAAGGGTTATACGCATAAGGGAAGTGCGTAAGTCCCGGGGCTTGCAAAAAGGGGCGGTCAGGGGCATGGCCAGGGGCGTGGTTTTGGATCGGGGGGGTGTTCGGGGGTGTGTGGACAGTCCGGAGGCATGGCTGAGTGCCCCGACACAGCGGCCTGTGTCGGGGCCTGCTGCGCCAGCGCGCGTAAATTACTATTGCCCGGAGGCAGTAGTAACTTTTCAGATAAAGGTGTGTGGGGGGGGGGGGGTTCTAGATAGGGCCGGGAGGGTGGGTTAGGTAGGGGAAGGTGCAGGGGGGTGGAAGGAAAGTTCCCACCAAGGCTGCTCAGATTTCGAACGGGCAGCGCGCAGGGCTTGGCGCGCGCAAGTTGCACAAATGTGCACCCCCTTGCACGCGCTGACCCCGGATTTTATAAGATTCGCGTGGCTACGCGTGTATCTTATAAAATCCAGCGTACTTTTGTTCGTGCCTGATGCACGAACAAAAGTACGCGTGCGCGCTGTCTTTTAAAATGTACCCCATTGTGTATCGGTAGAGGGTTTTTATTTTGAATTTTCTGCACCTGTTTTGTTATATTTGATTCATATTGGGAAGGCGTTGCTCTTTTGTATTTAGAATAATGTAACAAGGCAAACCAGGACTATTTTAAAACTTATTGCAGGGTAGCTTGTATGGCACAAAATATGTAAACAAATGATGTAGCCCTTTATGGCTGAGGACCTGGATGCAGATCAGGCATAAACCAGTAGGGATGTGAATCATTTTTTGACAATTTAAAATATTGTCCGATATATTTTAAATCGTCAAAAATCATTAGAGTCGATATTTAATAGGAATTCCCCCAATTTATCGTCAAAAATCGTAAATCGGGGGAAGGGGGAGGGCGGGAAAACTGGCACACTAAAACATCCCTAAAACCCACCCTGACCCTTTAAAATAAATCCCCCACCCTCCCGAACCCCCCCCCCCAAATGTCTTAAATTACCTGGGGTCCAGTGGGGGGGGGGGTCCCATTGTGATCTTCCACTCTCGGGCCACGGGTGCGTTGATAGAAAAATGGCGCCGGCGCTACCTTTGCCCTGTCATATGACAGGGCAAAGGTAGCGCCGGCAACCATTTATAAATATATTGAAAAGTAAGGGTCCCAGTACAGATCCCTGAGGCACTCCACTGCCCACTCCCTTCCACTGAGAAAATTGTCCATTTAAACCTACTCTCTGTTTCCTGTCTTTTAGCCAGTTTGTAATCCACGAAAGGACATCACCACCTATCCCATGACTTTCTACTTTTCATAGAAGCCTCTCATGAGAAACTTTGTCAAATGCCTTCTGAAAATCCAAGTACACTACATCTATAGGTTCACCTTTATCGACATGTTTATTAACTCCTTCAAAAAAGTGAAGCAGATTTCTAAATTACTAAAGTGTGTTAAACTTGAGCCTGTTTTTAAAGTGTGTTAGTGAACTCCACATAAAATGGATTTTACCAGCAATGCATTAGCGTTACTGCCTGTGGAAGTCTTGATCCCTCACCCCCAAGTTGAAGAAGGGCCACGTATGACCCAAAGTCCCCCTTCCCATTGAATATGGAGGCCACTGTGGCTGAGAGATTCCCTCCCACCTCCTGCCCCCACCCCGGCAGGGATAACATTTATGTGTGTGTTTAACACATGGCATTTAATAGAGGTTATTACGCCTTGACATATAGTTAATAGGGACCAGAATGATATGGTTTCTCTACTATGGATCCTGTTTTTTGAGCTCTGGCTGCAGCACCGGTGTCAAAAGAATAAAAAATATGAGAGAAAGAAAGGCATAAGAGTGATAGAGAAATGAGCAGCAGAAAGAGAAGTAGGAGGAAATCCTGTCGTTTCTGCACAGGACTGCATCTGGAGCCCTACATATAAACTGTGCACTAGCAGCATACCTCACCTCGCTCATACAGACATAAATCACAGGCTGGCCCTCAGCAGGGCCTTAGTCTGTATTTGGTGAGGGTCTGCCTGGTCTACTGCTTGTGCGAGCCTGACTACAAATTTGAAATAGAAGCATACAGGGAAAAATTGAAATGGGGGCCCTAAGAAGCCAGACTCCCATGCCATGTAACACAAGAGATATATAAAGAGAAATGCATCACATTCTGCACTGTGCAAAATGAAAGAATAAGAGGTACAGCTCTAAAAACTGACAGAAAAGACATAGGGAGTGCTTGAAGCAGCAGCGTTTTCTAAGCTATCTGCCAAGCTTATATTGGATTCCATCTTTCTGAACAGTATCAAAAGGTAAAATTTCTATCTGATAATGTCAAGAAGCTCTAGTAGAGAAACTGAGGAGAGATTTGCCAAGTAGGAAAAAATTTACAATAACAACATTTCAAGTACATCAAAATCAAGAAACCTGAGAGGGGGTCAGTTGGCGTTTTAGATGACTGGGTGGTATGAAGGGCACTCAAGGAGGATAAGGCCATAGTTGAAAAACTAAATGAATTCTTTATTTCCAGCTTTACTATGGAGGATGTAGGTGATAATTCAGAGGAATTAAATCAAATCAATGTGAATCTGGAAAGGGTGCAAGAGCAAATTAACAAACTAAATAGGAACAAATATAGATAACCTGATGGTATTCACCCCAGAGTTGCCGTGCGCATGTTATAAAATCCGATACCCGTGTGCACATGCACACCCGATTTTGTATCGACGCGTGCATGTGCGCATGAGTGCCGACTCGTGCGCGAAAGGTGGGGGGGATTTTTTTGAGAAATGCATGCCAACATGACAAGGCATTTCCCTAGTTCCTTTCCAGTCTGCTCCAATAAAGAAGCGGACTGGAAAGGAACTTCCTAACCCTTAGCTAACCTGCCTGCCTTTTTCCATCTCCTCCCCAACCCCTAAAACCCCCCTAACTACTCTTTTTTTTTTCAACTTACCTGCATACCCCGAGCAGTAGTAAGCTGCACGGGCTGGCAGGCTGCCGGTGCGCACTTCAGTGGGAAAGCCTAATTGGGCTGTCTCGGCCCGCCCATGGCCTGGTCATGCCCCACCCAGACCCCGCCCATGTCCTCCTCTGGCCTCTGCCCCTTTTTTTATTTGCCAGCTCTTCTGCGCATACTGGGGGATATGTGCGAGGCCGTGGGCATTTGAAAACGCCCATGGCATGCATGTGGCCCGGCCACGCGCATATCTCTTGGTATTGGCTCATGCCGGCATTTTAAAATGTACTTGTTAATGGGGAAGAGCCTTCATGGGTTTAGCAAAGAGAGGGGGGAATAAGTATGTGGATAAAGGTGAGCTGAGTGATTTAGGGGTAGATTTTCAAACATACACACGGCATGTCTATGTGTGCATGGTTCCTGGCACATGCGCACATGAACGCACAATTTTATAGCATGTGCACGCTGGTGCGCGCATGTTATAAAATCCATTGGTCACCCGCTCATGCGCATCAGATTTTATAATCTGCATGTGCATGTGCGGGCAGCACTCGGAAGGGGTGTGAAGTTTTGCAAAGTCCGTATGGTGACGCAATCATGCCTTCCACAGTTTCCTAACCCCCTGCCTAACCTTCCTTCTCCTTCCCCTCTCCTCCCCACCCCCTAAAGCTAACCTACCTTGCCTGAATTTTTTTATTTTATTACTTGCTGCTCCTTGGGAGCAGAAGTAATTTACGTTCGCCGGCTGGCTGCTGGTGCACGCTTCCCTGGGACAGTGGCTGTCCTGGCCAGCCTTAGTCCCGTCCTGCCCCGCCCCTCCCCGCCCAGGCCCCGCTCCCAGCCCACCCCTTTGAAGAGGCCCTGCACTTGTGCACTCAGCAGGGTTTACGCGCGTGGCCGGGCCCCTTTGAAATTTTGCACGGCGCATGCAAGGCCTGGCCACGCACGTAAACCTCGGGTTTTACGTGCGCAGGCCTTTTAAAATCTGGCCTTTAGTGTATTTGCATTTTCAGAATGTATGTAATAGAAGACTCCTCAAAAAGGGAAAAAAGTCATGGGAAAGAGGCTATGTCTTTCTGTGGATTGGTAATTGATTAAAAGATAGGAGGCAAAGAGTTAGGACTAAATAAGCATTAATAATTTTGCACCACATGTAGCTGTATCTGTCCCTTAGTAATCTTACTAAGGTAATCTATGTCTTAATTACATCCAGATTGGTCTATTCACTGTTTACATAGGTTTGTCCCAAGCATCTTCAAGATGATTGATCCAATATGTCTCAAATCGGAAAAAGAAGGTCTCACTGGTTAAAGACATGCATTTGCAGAAACTGAGAGGGAGAGCTTTCTTTGTACTTGCTCTATCAAGTATAATAAGATGCCAAGATGAATACTTGGTGTTTTGTAAATTATGAAGCCACTGTTATTTTGCAGGTAATTGGCAACCATTCGCCAACTATTATAAATACTAAGTAAAGTAAGTAGATCTGATAATATAGAGTTGGAGGGGAGTGGAGTCAGCAGAGGAATTGTAGGTTCAGAAAGAGTTTCTGTTTGATATTGGTTGTGGGATATGTGCTACTAGGGTTGTCACATCTACTTTGATAAAAAAAAAAAACAACCAAGAAATTGAATGGTAGGATAGAAAATCTTGAAAATGCTATATCTCAAAATGAGATTGATTAGTTAATTAAGTTTCCTATAATGAAAGATGTTCCACCAACAAACTATTTAAAATATGCATGCAGTATATGAGACACAGCAGTGCTGCATTATGTTCTTTAAATAACTGGTGCTAAAATGAATGAATCTGAAATCCTCTCTATAACATTATTCTTTGACTGTTTCTTCCATACAGGCTCTGAACATATTATTTATTTTGATGAGCATCAAGCTTTCTCAAGGTCCTCTTCTTTCACTTTGATTTCTAATATTTGAACTTCGGTGACATAATGAATTATTCTTTTGTCATTCATTATAAATAAATAGATACATTTGTTTAAATGGATTTATGCTTAGAAATGTTCATGGCATGGTAATTAACTAAATTGTTATATTATCCTCAGCCCCAACCCCCTCCAAATAAAGAAAAGATTAGGATATTATCTACCCAAGATCCTCCTTCAGTTGGCATTTTTCACTGAAGGTTGAAAAACACTAATGGTTCCACTGCTATTAGTTGCTTGTTTTGTTGCCTCTTCTTTTTTCTTTTATAGGCGGTATAACTTTCAGAAGGAATGTTGTTCAAATGTACATTGTTTATCTATATGCAGAACTAAATCACCCTTCCCATTACTTCCTTTGGCTACATAGCCAAAATGTAGCTATTTACTGGAAGAGATATTCTACTATTTCTCAAAACTGCACCTCAAATTGCCTCACATCAGCATGCGATACATAATCTCTTAGACTGAAGGCGGGAAGAGTGGGTACAGTATCACTTCATGGAATAATTTTAGAGTGCTAAAGATTCGGGCCACACAAACCCCTCCCCCTACGTTGGACACTGCCATCCAGACCCCTTCTACTGTAACATTACTGACCGGTACTTCAAAACACCAAAGAGAACCGCTAGTCCAGCTCGCCACTGTGACTTGCCAAAGATGCGAGCCCAAGAGAAGGGAGGGAGGTAATGAAGGGGCATTTGGATCATTTTTAATTGATGTGAGATTTTTATACAAAAATTGGTTGCCTGTTCATGATTTAATTGTTGATAGAGTCATGTATTTGGTTATTATAACCAAAATGTGGTTTAAGGTTTACTTATCCACAATGATTTCACAAGTATGCCCTAAGGGCTATACAATTTGGATCTGCAACAGACCTGCTAGAAGGAAGGGAGGGGATGTAGCCATCATTTTTAGAGACTCCCTTCCTTTAAAGAGAATATTTTTAGATCAAGTAATAGGGTGTGAAAGCATGCTAATCAAGTTAGATTTTCAGATCTTATCTATGTTTCTTTATGGTATTGTCCACCTGGGTTAACTCAACCTCAGACTCATGCTACCCTGGAGGTAATTCTAGGTCTTGCTTTGAGATATTGCTATCTAGTGGTAATGGGTGATTTTAATTTACATGCTGAAAGTTATGATACTGTTAAAGTTCAGCATGTTCTATCTCTCCCTGATGGTACAAGAGGGGACTCCTGAAAAGGGACATACGTTAGATTTGTTGCTTGCCTCAGAGACGGCATGTCAGATGGGAGGTTTAGTTATTGAAGGAGTTGAAAAGCTGACCTGGACAGATCATTTCTTGGTTTGTAGTAGTTTTAACTACTGGGTATATGAATTTCCTCTAGTAAACTTAGATCAAGAAAGAAAAAGTTAATTTTGAAAAATGTGGATTCTGATAAATTTGTGCAGGAAATGATGAACCTAGTACAGAATTGTTGGGGAAAAAGAGGAAACAAGTACTGATTATTTGATCTCTTTATGGAATTCCCTGTTAAGAAAAAAGCATGGATCGGGCTCAGACAAGTAACAAGGGGTTAACTGGAAGCTATATCAAAGAGGAAAGCAGAGGTTTGGTCCCATGGTTCACTACAGAGCTACAGGAATTTAAGCATAATTTATGCAGATAAGAAAGGAAATGGGTGAAAACAGGGTCAACAATAAATAAAACAGCCAGGAAATTGGCATCTAATAAATAATTTCAAAAAATACTTCAGAGTCAAAAAGATTATTACTCAGATTCTATTGTAAACGCTAACTATGCCTCCAAAGTCATTTTTAAGATGGTTGTTTCACTCTTAGGGAAGGATGTAAAGTGTAATTTGGTTTATGAGGATATGCCTAGTTATGAGCCCTTTTTTTTGAGGATAAGATCCATAGCTTAAGGGATCCATTATCCAACGTGAAAGCAGAATGCTTGAATCTAGGGGTTCTCTGGGGATTGTTTAGTACTGGAAGCAGCTGAGGTAGATAAGATGGAGAAAGAGTTGTTTAATTTCAGCCAAATCCTGGTGGGGCAACAGCTCTTTAATAATTTTCATGGTGGGAACAATTATAGAGAAGGAGAACATTTTAGATCATTTGATACCATCTCTAGTGGAAACTAAGGGCTAGATTTATCATATGTGATAAGAAGAGGAGTGTGTTTTATGGCAATACTATTTATTGCAACCTGTGCTATCTTAACACTTCAGATAGGTATTACTGCAAAGTGAGTTAACTTTCTGCACTAATACCTACATAATGAGAGAGAGAAAGAAACTGTCTACAAGGCCATTGTAGTAGTTAGCTATTTATGCTACTATAGGATGCCCACCTAGTAACTCGAGATGAGGTTTAGGTAGTAGTGTAGGGGTTAGGAGCCACTTTGACATGCAGAGTGAGATGAACGAGCAGAACAGTGCACGCTTGTGAAGATTTGATGTCTTTCGGAGTGTTACCTATCAAGGTAGGTTGAGAGAACATTATACAAATCTCATCAGTGTGTGAGTTTCCACACTCCGAAAGACATCAAATCTTCACAAGCGTGCACTGTTCTGTTTGTACATCTCACTCTGCATGTCAAAGTGGCCCCTAACCCCTACACTACTACCTAAACCTCACCTCGAGTTACTATGTGGGCCTCATATAGTAGCATAAATAGCTGCTTACTATGGTAGTACCCCTAGATGTGTGTGCGTGTGTCTGTCTGTCTGTCTGTCTCTTTCTCTCTCTCCCAACCTAAAAATGGAATTTGTAAAAAACATCACACAGTATTAATGCTAATGAAAAAGGTATAGTTAAAACTGTGCAATATTATGGCTTTGCAAAGCCAGCCCACTTTTACAAAATTCCCTCCCCTTTTAAAAATTAGCATCACACCATGCATTATGTGTTGTGGGAGTCTCAGTTTAGTGGACCCTTGGGCCGACCTGCTGGAGACTGGGAATAGATGGTCAATGTCTCTAATGAATAGCAGGCCGGGAGGCAGATGTTCAGGCAGGACGTAGACGCTCTTCACCCTGGAAGCTGGTACTCCCCCGGGAGGGGCCCGTAGGAGCCCAACCGCTGGGAAGTAGGTGGCTTCACCCTTGGAAGCCGAAGCCCCCCCGGGAGGAGCCCGTAGGGACCTGGCCGCTGGGACTTAGGCGGGTTGTGGATCAGGACAGGTAACTGGAACCAGACTAGGACAGTAGCAATCCTGTAACTGGGTTCGGGTTCTGGAACCAGGCAGGAACTATAGCATTCTCGGATATTGGAACCAGGCAGGAACTGTAGCAAGACTCAGGTACTGGAACCAGACAGGAACTGTAGCAAGACTCGGGTACTGGAACCAGGCAAGAACTGTAGCAAGACTCAGGTACTGGAACCAGGCTGGCTTGGTAGGTGGCAAGCCGGAACCAAACAAGCACTGTAGGTGACAAGCAGGAACCAAGCTGGCACTGTGGCTGGCGAGCAGGAACCAAGCTGGCACTGTAGCTGACGAGCAGGGACCAAGCAGGCTCTGTGGCTGGCGAGCAGGAACCAAGCTGGCACTGTAGCAGGTAACCGTAACCAAGCAGGTGCTGTAGCAAGCAGGCTGGAACCAAGCAGGTGCTGTAACAGGCAGGCAGGAACCAAGCAGGTACTGTAGCAGGAACAGAGTGACAAAGCCAAGCAAGTCACTCTGGGGCACAGCGCAACAGGAAACCGGGAGGCTAACCCGTTGCAAGGCAAAGAATGGATGGCCACGGCCGGCTTATCAAGGCCACAGCGTCTGATGTCAGGAACTGGGCGGAGTCACCACTGGTGGGAACCAAGCTAGAAAGGCGCTCAAGTGGCGCACGCGCCTAGGAGCAGGGCATCCCCAGGCACCTTCGCGGCGGCGCAGCCCCAGCGGGGATGCCGCCAAACAGGCCGCAAGCCAGGGCTCCAGAGGTGGAAGCAGGTCCGGGAACAAGGAGGTAAGGACCTGGCCGCGGTGCTCGCGACCAGGACCGCAACATTATGGTGCTTTTCACATGCGTTAAGGCTTTTTTGGCATGCAAAAACACCTTAAGGCATGAGAAAATGCATAATGTGAGTTGGAAAATGACCCTATAAATCTGTAGTAAGTTGTGTGAATAAATCAAAATATTGTTTTGATCCTTGCCCCTCCTATCTCATTGATTTTTTGCCAGAACAGATTTTGAAGGGGTTAAAAACTGTAGTGAATGCTTCTTTAGCAGAGAGGTTAGTCCCCGATTCATTAAAAAAATGTGTGGTGACCCTATTTTGAGAAAGACAGAACAGGATCCAAGACTGTTCTAATTACACACCAGTTGCTAATCTTCCTTTTGTAGCTAAAGTCTTAGAAAGTATAGTGACTAGTCAATTGTCAGATTTTATGGAAAGGACAGGGAAATTGGATTTAGCTCAGACCAGTTTTCATAAAGGTGGAAGTACAGAGACAGTCATGGTAAATTTGGTTGACTCTGTTCTGCCTCATCTAAATAAGGGGACGGATGTGTTGCTGGTATTTCTGGATCTGTACAGTGAAATTGACTTGGTGGACCATGAAATGTTAATCTCTCGCTGCCAGTCCTTTGGATTAGGGGGTTTGGTTTTGAACTGGATTAGTAGTTTTTAGCAGACAAGAGTCGAGGTGTTTGTGTGCCCCAAGCTTCTTCTTTATCCCCGCTCCTGTTTAATATCTATCTGTCTACATTAGGTGTACTCATACATTATTTTGGCTATTCCATTCATTTATGTGGACGATGTGCAGATTGTTGTTCTGTTGAGTAAGGAAATGGATTCTCTCTCTACTCCGTGACTGCTTGAAAACTGTGAGTAATTGGTTGGGTGATATAATTCTTTAGTAGTGAATGCTGGCAGAACAGAGATATTACATGTGGGCAGGATATGCTTCAAGCTGAGTTTGAAGGACAGGTAATTACTGTCGGCACTGATGGAAAATCACTTGGGGTTATGTTGAATTCAGACTGGTCCATGGAAAGCCAAATTAATTCAGTTTGCATTCTGCATATAGCAGATTGGGATTGATATGACAACTGAAATTTTTTAATCTTAGTCATTGAAGATGGAGGTTTATGCACTAGTTATAGCAGTCATTGATTATTGTAATCTTGTCTACTTGGGGCTCCCTTGTAATTTAATTGGAAGCTCCAAGTAGTCCAAAATATGGCTGCTAGGCTACTCCTAGGATGGTCTAGGTAAGAATCAGTGGCACCGCTAATGGCAAACTTACAATGGCTGCCTGTCAAACTGAGATGTAAATTTAAAATCTTGGTCCTCACATTTAAGATCCTTCGAGGACAAAGTTCTTCTCAATTGCAGAATAGGATTTCCTGAAAAAATTACCTCAAAACTGATTTTCCAGCTGCCGAGGTTAAGAATAATCTTGCCCTGACAGGACTTTGAAACTTCTGCATCTGATGTCATCAACGGGGGTCTATAAGATCGCCCCGCCTATGGCTGCCTGTGAGGAGAAGGAGTGGGGAGCAGACCGGAGAGGTTTGGAGGCGCCAGAATTGAAAAAATTACCTCAAAACTGATTTTCCAGCTGCCGAGGTTAAGAATCATCTTGCCCCGACGAGACTTTGAAACTTTCACATCTGACATCATCAACGGGGGCCTATAAGATTGCCCCGCCTACGGTGCATAGTCGATGTCGGTGCGCACATCGCCCAAGCTGCGCATGCGTAAGGGCTGCGCGGCTTTGCCTGGCAAGTCTCCCTTTTTAATCTCCTTTCCTCAAGTAACTAAAAACTTTACTTCACTTTATTAACCATCTCCTTCTCCCCCGAAGCAGTATCCATCATTTGAAAGTCCTGGCAATCACCTGATTTTGCAAAGGTCTATTGTTTACTGGAAGAAAATAATGCTGGCAGCTGGCAGCTGCATCCCCCTTGACAACCCCACCTCAAGGGAAAATCAAGAGTTTTTTTGGGCCAGCTTCTGAGAAATCTCCCGAGAGAAGTGCTGTAAGTCTAGCAGAGGAGCCAAGGCTAGACTTACCTGCTTCACCACTATCGCTAAGTCCGGAAGCTCTGACAACCCCATCTCCTCCCTTCCAAGTCAGTTTACACCACTTGCTAGTATGGCAACTGGATTTTCTGAAAATCTATCGATCTTACCCTCACTTGAGGTAGAAAAGAATGATAAAGTAAAATCTGGAGAGGAACTATGTTCAAAGGGAGAAGTGGAAGGTCACCTCAAGAAACTCACAGATGTGATGATATTGAAGAGACAGAATTGCTCACTTTATCCCCCATGAAGAAGTTGGAGAAACCTCCAACAATAACATTGGAATCTGTCTGGACAGCTATTGTTACTCTTGAAAATGCTATATCTAAACTAACAAATATTACTTTGCAGATGAATGAGAATGTTGTGAAAAATGAGCGTGTTGTGAAAAATGGAAAAAAAAGTAGAAAAACAAAATGAAAAACTGGTAGATATGGAACAAAAGTTATCTCAAGTGCAAAAAGTGTAAGTTAAAATAATACAGGGGGAAAAGATACAAACTAGAAACTTGGAGAGACTAGAAAATGAATCTAGGTATTTAAATTTAAGGGTTATTAATTTTTCTTTAACTAGATTTTCACTATTGCAAGACCAATTTAAGAAGTATATGTCTGAAGTGTTAAAGATCCCAGTAGAAGCTTCTCCTCCTATTTCTAAGATATACTATATTAATTCAACTAATTTACTAGAGGAACAAACATCCCCTTTAAATATATCTAATATACTTGAGACCACTATTGATGATACTATAGAAAAGAGAGGAACTGTCCTGCTTAAATTTGTATTTCCTTCTCACAGGGACACTGTCCTCAGATTGTTTTTTCGAAATAGAACAGAAACATTTTGTGACCATCAAATTTGGATTTTTCCGGATATAGCAAGAGCAACACAATCTAGAAGGAAATAGTTTTTGGACATGAAGGCACTTGCTAAACAAGTTGGTGCACAAATGTTAGTTCGATATCCCTGTAAATGCTTAGCAAGATATGAAAATATTAGGTATTTATATTTTGAGCCAGAGGATCTGAAAATATTTTTGGAATCAAAAAAGCTATTGAGGGGTAAAGTTGACTAAATAAGTTTTGTTGTTAAAATAAGTAAAGAAGCTATACTTTCTCTTATTAGAGATAAATATTTCCTGATAAAGTTCATTTTTGAATGCTGGATTACTGCTTATTGCATAGTAATTAGGATATCTAAAGGTAAATTTGTATTTGTTTCTTTATAAATTTTTTCTTCTTTTTCTTATAAAAATTTCTTTAAATGTTAAAGTTGGTAAAAGATCAAGAATTGTATATTTTTGGACTATAGATATCTGTATTGCAATTGACTGTATATGTCATGATATTTATAAAATTAATAAAATATAAATTATAAAAAAAAAGAATAGGATTTCCTGGAAATGTCCACTGAGAGTTACACAGTCCTAGTATGGCTCACAGTTGCAACTTCCTTCGGTTAAAAGCTTTTATCATGAAAGACATCAAAACCAGTCCTTTTCCATGTCTGTTCCCAAATTATGGAACAGTCTCCCATTGGAGGCCAGGTAAGAAATGGACCTGATGAGATTTTGGTGTGAAGTAAAAACCTGGCTGATAAAGACAGAGCTTCCGAATTAAATTCTGGGAAAGCTATTCAGGCTCAAGGGGTTGGAGATGGTGTATAATATTAAAACCAGATAGATGTATATGGGGCACCCAAATTAGATCTGGAATTGCTGGAGGCTGGAGGTGGGGTATCCTCCAGGGCTGGTATAGTGGGATGGCACTTTGAAATGCTATTTTATTTGTTTTAATAATTTGTATATTTTAATATCTGTATAATTTTTGGTTGTTAAATATGTACATAGCTTTGGAAATTTTTTATTATAAAAATTAGAAAACAATTAATAAATTAAATAAATAACAGACGATAATTCTAGCAAGGAGACCAATGAACTAAAGTGTGCTAATCCTATCGCAAGCATTAACGTGTTAAAGCTTTGCAAGATACTCTGTCTTATTAGGTCTCCCCTTGTCTCACACCAAACTTCTCCAGATGGTCCAAAACACGGCAGCCAGAATATTGACAAACACGAGGAGAAGAGAACACATATCTCCCATCCTCAAAGACCTACACTGGCTGCCAATTCACTACAGAATCATACATAAGTCCATTACCACTATCTACAAAGCCATCCATCACCATGCTCCACTCAACCTACAAATCCCATTCAGAACACATACCTCCACCAGACCCATCAGAGAGGCTTACAGAGAATCTCTACACGTACCACACACCAAAACTGCTCAACATATAACCTTTAGAGACCGGGCCTTCTCTATAGCAGGACCACCGCTATGGAACTCTATCCCACCGGATCTTCGACAGGAACCATGCCTGCTAACTTTCAGAAAAAGGCTTAAGACGTGGTTGTTTAAGCAAGCCTTCCCAGACCACAACTGATCACTAATTCACCGACAACCACAGTCAGACATTCTTAGAACATTGTAAATATTTGCTCTTCTGTTAAATTTCTCTCGCCTTTTACTCCTTCTCCCACTTTTAAACATCCCTGTTTTATTGTAACTTCAGAGCCTCTCCTCACTTGTTACAGTTCTATTTATTTCATTTTACACCCTTGTTTAAATGTAAACCACCATGATGTGAACTTTATCGCGAATGCCAGTATATAACACTAAATAAAATAAATAAAATAAAGTGCACACAATATAGTTTCTTCATGCTAATAGCACTTTTAATGTGCGCTAAGTAGCACATGAGAATTTTAAAGCAAACAAACAAAGTTTATGAGGTGATTCAAAACTAAACAATAGCTCATCTCCTGTTAGCAGATAAAAAAGTACCACAAATTAAAACTTGTAAAAGTGAACATAGGCCTGTTAATTAAAAAAATTTAACTACACCTCACTCTTGCCTTTTTTGAATGAGGATCTAGGAAGGGGGAAGTTGGGGCCAGGGTAGGAGTTCCCTGGCACCAGCACTTTTAAACAGAGAGGAAGGTCCTAGCCTTGGTGTCCTGTGAGCAGGTCCTGGTGCAAGAATGGCTCCAGGTAGGCTCCAGCGAAATTAGTTTTTGGGTCCAGCAGTGGGGTCACAGGGTGTGAGGAGGCTTAGTCAGGGCTGATGGAGGCCTTTTTTTTTTTTTTTCCAAAAATGCCATGAATACAAAATTACCTAAACATTTTTGGATAATTTTGTAGGAGGCTATTTATTCATTCCATTCAGAATGAACCAAAAATGGTCTTATAAGTTGCATTTTTGGTATTTGTTTGAAACAAATGTCTATCCCTAATACTTATTAGCATATTGTAGATAAGAGCAGCATTAGATTTCCAGGAGCTTGGACTCATTCTTGTTGATTCTCGAGAAGAGGTATTTTTATATAACATTCAAAAAGTAATTGTTTCATGGTCAGCTTTGTATTACATGAGCTTGATAATTATGCTATGCTAAAATGATTTCCATGCCTTAAAATAGACTAGGTTCTTGTAAGGTCCACTAAAATAGTACAGCTCCATAGTTACCACAGCAGATATCCAGTACATATGCTGAAATGCTCTTAAGTAGTTTGTTTTTATGAAAAATAATATGGTTTCCATGTCTGTCCACTTGGATACATAATACTAAAGGTCAAAAATCAAATATAACAGTTTAGTTCATCAAACTAAACTGGTATATTTGTTACTAGCTTTCAAGAGTTAAAACTCCCTTCATCGGGTAAGTAGTATAGCTCTCAAAACTTAGTTGTTGCCCTTCATTTCCAAGGAACTGATTAACTAAGCTTCTATAAGCTAAACAGCCATATGTGCCTGCTTAAATCACTGCAGTATTAACTAGAGATGTGAATCGTGTCCTCGATCGTCTTAACGATCGATTTCGGCTGGGAGGGGGAGGGAATCGTATTGTTGCCGTTTGGGGGGGTAAAATATCGTGAAAAATCGTGAAAAATCGTAAAAAATCGAAAAAACGTAAAATCGCAAAACGGGCACATTAAAACCCCCTAAAACCCACCCCCGACCCTTTAAATTAAATCCCCCACCCTCCCGAACCCCCCCCCCAAATGACTTAAATAACCTGCGGGTCCAGCGGCGGTCCGGAACGGCAGCGGTCCGGAACGGGCTCCTGCTACTGAATCTTGTTGTCTTCGGCCGGCGCCATTTTCCAAAATGGCGCCGAAAAATGGCGGCGGCCATAGACGAACACGATTGGACGGCAGGAGGTCCTTCCGGACCCCCGCTGGACTTTTGGCAAGTCTTGTGGGGGTCAGAAGGCCCCCCCCAAGCTGGCCAAAAGTTCCTGGAGGTCCAGCGGGGGTCAGGGAGCGATTTCCCGCCGCGAATCGTTTTCGTACGGAAAATGGCGCCGGCAGGAGATCGACTGCAGGAGGTCGTTCAGCGAGGCGCCGGAACCCTCGCTGAACGACCTCCTGCAGTCGATCTCCTGCCGGCGCCATTTTCCGTACGAAAACGATTCGCGGCGGGAAATCGCTCCCTGACCCCCGCTGGACCTCCAGGAACTTTTGGCCAGCTTGGGGGGGGGGCCTCCTGACCCCCACAAGACTTGCCAAAAGTCCAGCAGGGGTCCGGAACGACCTCCTGCCGTCCAATCGTGTTCATCTATGGCCGCCGCCATTTTTCGGCGCCATTTTGGAAAATGGCGCCGGCCGAAGACAACAAGATTCAGTAGCAGGAGCCCGTTCCGGACCGCTGCCGTTCCGGACTGCCGCTGGACCCGCAGGTTATTTAAGTCATTTGGGGGGGGGGGGTTCGGGAGGGTGGGGGATTTAATTTAAAGGGTCGGGGGTGGGTTTTAGGGGGTTTTAGTGTGCCGGCTCACGATTCTAACGATTTATAACGATAAATCGTTAGAATCTCTATTGTATTGTGTTCCATAACGGTTTAAGACGATATTAAAATTATCGGACGATAATTTTAATCGTCCTAAAACGATTCACATCCCTAGTATTAACCAAAGCCTTTCATCATCATTTTGACTGCATCAATGCACATAAAAAGCCTCAGCAATTCTGCCTACTATGGAAGGCTGCAGATGATTCATTAAAGTTCCAAAAATACTTGTGAAGGTTTTGTTTTCTGCCAAAAATTGTTTCTACATCAGGACCTCACATTGGCAGGAGAAGACCACTTTTTCCTGCTTGTTTGCCCATGGGAAATGGTGATTGACTTTGCTATAAAAGGGAGTGGGACTGCTTTCTCATGGTTTTCCCACCCAATGGAAGTCTTCTGTATATAGAAAGTGGGCTTCGCAGATGGCCAAAGAATGATCCAGGAGTTGGGAGACAGACCTGGCCAGTTGTAGCACAGAGAGAAGGAGAAGGTAGAGAGACAGACAGATGAGGGATGGGCTCACCAGCTATGCAGAGAACACTGTACACTACTCAGGAAGGAGAACCTACTAGCACCTAAGGTCTGGGGAAAATTTCATCTATCTGAATATTAGGGATGTGCAGAGCAAAAGTTTAAGTTCATATGTCCATATGTCCAAAGGGGGTCCCATTTGCGGTCAATATGGACATAAACAGAATTCAATGAGTTGGGTATATGTCCATATGTCGCCCATTAAAGTCAATGGGGGAAGGATTTCCAGCCTATTTTTGGCTGCAGAATTGGGGTTTTCTTATCAATTGGCCCAGGAGAGAGTTCCCTTTCCTTTGTGCAGGGAAGGACTCCCTGGAAAGGGTCCACCCCTAGAGTTGGGTGTACCCGGTGTTTACATTGGCGTCCAGTGAATATCGTTGGCGTCTAGTGAATTCCGTTGGCGTCTAGTGAATTCCGACTGTACTTACGCACTTCAGCTGATGACAAAGGAATTGGAGGATCTCTCAGAAATAAGAATACGTGTGGGAACACAAGGTCTGGATGAACAGGCAGGCACAGAAATGGAGTTAAAACACCAGTAGGAACACAAGGCCTGGATGAACAGGCACATCATTCGAGGACAGAGGTCAATCCCAGCTAGGGACACAAGGCCTGCATGAACAGGCACAGGAACTAGGTTAAAACACTGGTAGCTCGCCAGCATCTTTCTGATGCATGCTAGAATATTGGCAGCGGTATGGGCATGGTCCGTCAGGTGGGTGTGCAGTAAAGCCCACCTCCAACCCTCATGCTTGTTCAGGGAAGGACTCCCTGGAACGGGTCCACCCCTAGAGTTGTGTGTACCCGGTGTTTACATTGGCGTCCAGGGAATTCCGTTGGCGTCTAGTGAATTCCGACTGTACTTACGCACTTCAGCTGATGACAAAGGAATTGGAGCCTAGGATCTCTCACAAATAAGAATACGTGTGGGAACACAAGGCCTGGATGAACAGGCACATCATTCGAGGACAGAGGTCAATCCCAGCTAGGGACACAAGGCTTGCATGAACAGGCACAGCAACCAGGTTAAAACACTTGTGGGAACACAAGGCCTGGATGAAGAGGCGCAGCAGTCGAGCACAGAGGTCAATCCCAGCTAGGGACACAAGGCCTGGATGAACAGGAACTGCAACCAGGTTAAAACACTTGTGGGAACACAAGGCCTGGATGAAGAGGCGCAGCAGTCGAGCACAGAGGTCAATCCCAGCTAGGGACACAAGGCCTGGATGAACAGGAACAGCAACCAGGTTAAAACACTTGTGGGAACACAAGGCCTGGATGAACAGGCACAGCCACTGAGTTAAAACACCTGTGGGAACACAAGGCCTGGATGAACAGGCACCGCCACTGAGTTAAAACACCTGTGGGAACACAAGGCCTGGAAGAATGGGCACAGCAACTGAGTTAAAACACCTGTGGGAACACAAGGCCTGGATGAACACGGATACTCGGATAGTAATTTTTTTTTTTTAATGTATTTATATTCTTATTCTAAAACGTTTCTAGCACTTCATACTTGATAACACTCAGGTGCTGTAGGTATTTCCCTATCCCCAGAGGAACACAAGGCCTGGATGAACACGGATACTCGGATAGTAATTTTTTTTTTTTAATGTATTTATATTCTTATTCTAAAACGTTTCTAGCACTTCATACTTGATTACACTTAGGTACTGTAGGTATTTCCCTATCCCCAGAGGAACACAAGGCCTGGAAGAACTATTAGGGATGTGAATCGTTTTAGGACGATTAAAATTATCGTCCGATAATTTTAATATCGTCTTAAACCGTTATGGAACACAATACAATACAGATTCTAATGATTTATCGTTATAAATCGTTAGAATCGTGAGCCGGCACACTAAAACCCCCTAAAACCCACCCCCGACCCTTTAAATTAAATCCCCCACCCTCCCGAACCCCCCCCCCCCCAATAACTTAAATAACCTGCGGGTCCAGCGGCGGTCCGGAACGGCAGCGGTCCGGAACGGGCTCCTGCTCCTGAATCTTGTCGTCTTCAGCCGGCGCCATTTTCCAAAATGGCGCCGAAAAATGGCGGCGGCCATAGACGAAAAAGATTGGACGGCAGGAGGTTCTTCCGGACCCCCGCTGGACTTTTGGCAAGTCTCGTGGGGGTCAGGAGGCCCCCCACAAGCTGGCCAAAAGTTCCTGGAGGTCCAGCGGGGGTCAGGGAGCGATTTCCCGCCGCGAATCGTTTTCGTACAGAAAATGGCGCCGGCAGGAGATCGACTGCAGGAGGTCGTTCAGCGAGGGTTCCGGCGCCTCGCTGAACGACCTCCTGCAGTCGATCTCCTGCCGGCGCCATTTTCCGTACGAAAACGATTCGCGGCGGGAAATCGCTCCCTGACCCCCGCTGGACCTCCAGGAACTTTTGGCCAGCTTGTGGGGGGCCTCCTGACCCCCACGAGACTTGCCAAAAGTCCAGCGGGGGTCCGGAAGGACCTCCTGCCGTCCAATCTTTTTCGTCTATGGCCGCCGCCATTTTTCGGCGCCATTTTGGAAAATGGCGCCGGCTGAAGACGACAAGATTCAGGAGCAGGAGCCCGTTCCGGACCGCTGCCGTTCCGGACCGCCGCTGGACCCGCAGGTTATTTAAGTTATTTGGGGGGGGGGTTCGGGAGGGTGGGGGATTTAATTTAAAGGGTCAGGGGTGGGTTTTAGGGGGTTTTAATGTGCCGGTTTTTCGATTTTTCGATTTTTTCGATTTTTAACGATTTTTCACGATATTTTACCCCCCCAAACGGCAACAATACGATTCCCTCCCCCTCCCAGCCGAAATCGATCGTTAAGACGATCGAGGACACGATTCACATCCCTAAGAACTATCAAACATAGGAATCAAAGGCACAGCTCTCAGTTGGTTCAAGTCGTTCCTATCAAACAGGTTTTACAAGATCAGAATTAACAACAAGGAATCTGACCCCATCCTATCAGACCAAGGCGTACCACAAGGTTCATCCCTCTCTCCCACCCTGTTCAATATTTACCTCCTCCCCCTCTGCCATCTGCTATCACAACTCAAGCTTACTCATTACCTCTATGCAGACGACATCCAGATCCTCATCCCCATCACAGAATCAATTCAAAAAACCTTCGCCTTCTGGGAGAATTGTCTTCAACCAATTAAACAACTACTTTCCAACCTGAACCTGATTCTAAACTCCAGCAAAACAGAGATGCTACTTATTTCACACAACCCAAACACCTACTCACCTAGCCTTGCACAATCCACATCTTTAAACATGCATCTCTCTGCAGACGTCAGGAATCTAGGAGCATGGCTTGACAACCAACTTACCTTAAAAAAATTTATAAACACCACCACCAAGGACTGCTTCTATAAACTACAAATCCTAAAAAAGCTAAAACCACTTCTGCACTTTAATGACTTTCGCCTCGTTCTACAATCCATTATTTTTTCTAAACTCGATTACTGCAACGCAATCCTACTTGGCCTCCCCTCCACCAGGATCAAACCTGTACAGATGATACAAAATGCCGCAGCCAGAATCCTAACTAACACTAATAAAAGAGACCATATCACCCCCATCTTGAGCAACCTCCACTGGCTACCCATCAAACAGAGAATCCTATTTAAAACCTTAACCATTATTCATAAAGCAATTCGCACCTATATCACTACAAACTCAACTTCGTCCACACTTATCCTCCAGACCCATCAGAAGCGCCTACAAAGGCACCTTAGTCGCAACTCCAGCTAAATCAACACTAAGAAAAAGAGCACTCTCAACTGCGGGACCACACCAATGGAATGCTCTCCCACCAGACCTATGCCTCGAACCCAGTCTACCAGAGTTCAAAAAAAAGTTAAAAACCTGGCTCTTCAGGCAAGCTTTCCAATTCCCAGAATGTAACAGAGTTAAAACACCTGTGGGAACACAAGGCCTGGATGAACAGGCACCGCCACAGAGTTAAAACACCTGTGGGAACACAAGGCCTGGAAGAACGGGCACAGCAACTGAGTTAAATCACCTGTGGGAACACAAGGCCTGGAAGAATGGGCACAGCAACTGAGTTAAAACACCTGTGGGAACACAAGGCCTGGATGAACACGGATACTCGGATAGTAAATTTTTTTTTAATGGATTTACATTTTTTTTTTTAAAAGTTTATAGTGGGGGGCGCTCTTGCGCGGAAACCAAGATGGCCGCCTGAAGCTGAGCTCCAGGAGATATAGCAAGCTATTATAGGGAATTCCGCGATTTTTGCAACCTTTTTCAGATGTTACCTCATTCGATATCTTCCTTAAGATGTCTACTACAAAAACAGGGAAAATCGAAGCGGCCTTTGCGGCCACATCTGGGACAAAACGCTCTAAACCAGACCCACCTTCCCCGGACAAGGCCGCGCCCGCCAAGCAAATGGCGTCTGCCGACCTGGTTTTGGCGGAACTCAAAACTCTAAAGGACATGCTACAAACCAATACGGACAACGCCGTTGCGATTCGATCCGACGTACAAGCTCTTTCAACCCGATTCGATCAGCTTTCACATCGGTTGGACGATGCCGAAACCCAGATTTCGTCTCTCTTAGTGGCTACTGCGTCACTCCCGAATCTGGGTAAAGAGCTTGAGGCACTACACAGAGATATGGAGGACCTCTCAAACCGCAATAGACGTAACAACATACGACTTCTGGGCATCCCTGAAGGATCAGAAGGTACGGATATTTTTGCGTTTCTTACGGGATTAATCCCAGAAATCCTACAACTTACTTTTTCTCCTCCGCTGGAGATAGAAAGGGCGCATCGTGTACCATCACGTCCTCTCCGGTCTTCGCCCTTTCCTAGACCCATTATATTTAAGCTATTGCGATACCCGCAAGTCTTACAAATATTCTCTGCGGCCAAATCAAAATTGCCTCTCCACTTTCAAGGATCTAATATTTTGTTTGTACCTGATTTAGCGAAAACCACTGCTGCTAAACGCAAGACCTTTCTGGCCTTGAGGCCTCGCCTTCACGCCCTTGGTGCCAAATTCGGCCTTCTCTATCCTGCCATGATGCGCGTCACCTACCAAAATCGCACACAGCTTTTTCATAACCCTGAGGAGTTGGAAGAGTTTTTGCGGTCCACTGGCTGCCTTCAAGAAATGGTTACCTGATTTTGTAGATTTATTCCCTGGAATCCTTCAGTTCCCGTGAATGGTATATTCCTTTTTTTTAACTCCCGTGAGCCTCCCAGGCGGCCATGGTCCCCTTGAGGCCCAATCTACGACTATGGGCGGCGAACACTTGCACTTAGTGTTTGCCAGTTGCCTTCTGTTTTCTCTACCTTTCACTAGCAAGATGATTGCTAGTCCCTGGACACAGTTGACACTCTACTCCAATTCTGTATTTCCTGTTCTTTGCAATTACTTCCACGCATATCCTGAGATGCACCTATCTGTCTCCTCAACACGGCATCCATTTGACAATGTAATTTACAACTGCCTATTTGCTGCATCACAGTCTCTACAATGGCGTCCACCATAGACTCAATTACCATAGTCTCGCTCAATGTCAATGGGTTCACGCATCCGATAAAGCGGAAGAAAATCTTGACTTATCTCCAAACGCTCCATGCTGACATCGCTCTATTGCAAGAGACTCATCTGACCACGGCAGAATCTCTCAAATTAAAACAACAATGGGTCGGCCATGTTTTTTTCAGCCCCGCTTCTAAAAAGAAACGTGGCACAGCGATTTTAATTCACAAACGCCTGGACATCTCTATTTTGCATCAAGCGATGGACATTGATGGCCGCTGGAACCTCTTACAATTCACCTTGCAGGATGGTTCTTATACCATTCTCAACTTATATGCGCCTAACGCGGATGATCCTCTATTTTTTCAAGACGCTTTTTCGCGATTGCTCTCTCTAAATTCCTCTGCTTGCATTATTGGGGGAGACTTTAACCAGCCTCTGGATCCTCTCCTTGATAAAAAAAACTGAGATACGCTACACAACTTCAAAGGCAACTCAAGCCCTGAATCACCTTATGTCTCAACTTTGTCTCTTAGATCCTTGGAGAATTGAACATCCTACAGATAAAGACTTCACATTTATTCAGCACCCCACGCGTCTCACTCTAGAATAGACTACTTTTTGGTTTCTAATACTCTGATGCCTCAAATCAGCGCCACAAAAATATGCTCTATTCTGGTCTCAGATCACGCTGCAGTACTTTTTCAGCTCAAACTCATTTCTCCTATACGAATAGATAGACAGTGGAGGTTCAATGCTTCCTTACTGTCGGAGCCTGAATTTCACTCTTTCCTAAGCAGGAAGACTACTGAATACTTCCTTGACAATTCTAATGCCACCTCCTCTCAAGAAATCTTATGGGAAGCCTATAAAGCGACCATCAGAGGAGAGATCATTAGCTACTCTGTTCACAAAAGACGTCTTTAAAGGCAAGCTCTCCAACGTTTGCAAGACCACATTGTAACATTGGAACGTCTCCACTTGCAATCCCCCTCGACTCACACCTTCACCCAATTACAACAAGCAAGGTATGCATACAACCGACAACTCAGTGCCCAAGTCCAACTTCATCTTTTCCATTCTAAAACGCAATACTATGCGGAAAGTAATAAATGTGGTCGGCTGTTAGCCTCATATCTCAAAAAGAAGTCTGAAAGATCAAGAGTAGTAAAATTGGTCACCCCAAACGGTAACATTACCATCTCCGATAAGGACATACTTCAATCTTTTCGGGACTTCTATGCCCAGCTCTACCAGTCTGAAGTACATCCGTCGTCTATGGACTTCGACTCTTTCTTTGCCAAATTGGAACTCCCACAACTAACTGACTCACAACGCTTACTTTTGGATGCACCTTTATCCACAGATGAAATCTCCACAGCCACCATGTCCCTACCTCTGAATAAAGCCCCAGGTCCTGATGGATTCAGCACTGACTTCTACCATGCTTTTAAAAAACTGCTATCACCTTATTTGTTTACCTTCTATACCTCTTTTTCCTCATCCAGCTCTGTATCTTCTAATTTCACTGATGCTCGAATCGTGGTGATTCCAAAGCCGGGTCAAGACCCCACTTCACCTGCCAATTATAGACCTATCTCACTCCTAAATGTTGACTATAAAATTTTTACTAAAATCCTGGCTACCCGTCTATCTAAAATATTAGGTTCTATTATCCATACTGACCAATCCGGGTTTATTAAGAACAGACTTATTGCTAACAATACTCGTATGTTCCTCCATGTTCAAGAATTTCTCTTCCCCACTACAGAGTCGGCCATCGCTGTTTCGCTAGATGCGGAAAAGGCTTTTGACCGCATAGAATGGTCCTTTTTATTTGACACTCTGTCCAGATTTGGCTTTGGCACTACTTTCACTAATTGGATTAGGTTAATATACAATGCACCCATGGCCTCTGTATATGTTAATTCTCAAATTTCCCCGCCTTTTTCCTTGCATAGAGGAACTCGACAAGGATGTCCTATCTCTCCCCTATTGTTCGATCTGGCTTTGGAACCCCTACTTATAGCTATTCGCCAGTCTCGTGATATTACGGGTGTTGTCATGGGATCTGGTGAATACAAACTCTCTTGCATATGCAGATGACGTTTTGCTTTTCTTGACCAACCCAGAACACTCTCTAACCCACCTTTTCTCACTTATTGACTCATATTCCGCTCTTTCTGGTTACAAAGTTAACTGGAGCAAAACTGAATATCTCCCCTTAAACAATTTATCTCATATTTTGGATCTTTCCTCCTTCCCAATACAGAAAGCGAAATCTGGTTTAAAATATCTAGGTATAAGGTTCCTTTCAGATCCCCAAATGACTATAGATGCATGTGAGCAGTCTACTCTACAGCACCTTAAAGACGTTGTCCTCAAATGGTCTCCACTACATCTCACGTGGTGGGGTAGATTGGACACTATCAAGATGACCCTCGCCCCAAAAATTACCTTCATCCTCTCTATGATCCCAATTTTCTTCTCGAATGAGTTTTATAGAAATGTTGACCGCCTCTTAACTAAGTTTCTCTGGAATAACAAAGTCCCTCGAATAGCTCTGCGCAAATTGAAAGACATGAAAGACAAAGGTGGTGTTAACTTCCCTGACTTTCGCTCATACCACATGGCATTTATCCTCCAACAAGGTTCTCAGTTACTTGGTTCGGACCACTGCGTTACTGACCCGCCTAGTTGGCTACCTATTGAATGCTCCCTTATACATCCATTCCCTAAGCTTGCATTTCCAGGAATGCTCTTCTCTTCTTACCACACGCAGAACAAAATACTCCTATCCCTACATAAAGCGGTGAAAAGAATTTGATGCACTCTGTCCTCAGGATAAACCCAAATGGCTGAGTTCTAGCTCACTTCCTATATGGAATACCAATAAAATTCGAATAGCTGGTTCCCCTATACACTGGCCTATATGGCAGGCTACTGGAATTTGGTTCCTCTCTCTACAATTGTTTCTCAGGGTAGCCTACTCCCCTTCTCCACTCTGCGCTCCCTATTCCATCTTCCATCCACCCAATTTTATGCCTGGTTACAGTTACGTGAAGCGCTCAAGGACCTAAACCTTCAGACTTTACACCTTGACCAACCGGCCTATCTACTTTCTTTCTTTGAGGAAGTTGGAATGCAAGGACATCTTGCCTCTAAACTCTATAAGTTGATTAGAGGGTTCTCTACACCCTCCGCTGCTTCTGCTTTACAACACGTATGGTCCCTGGACTTGCGGCTCACGCCCCCTGCTATAACCTGGCACCACATCTGGTCTACCTCAATACGCATTTCCCTTTCTACTAGTTTATCTCAGACATCTCTCTTCATCCTGCACAGGGCCCTTTGGACTCCATGGAAACTATACAGGGCTCAGCTTCTCCCCTCACACACCTGCTGGTCCTGTAAAGGTTCGGAAGCTACCCTGGAGCACATGCTTTTTACCTGCCCGATGATCTCTGACTTCTGGCTACATATTTGGACTAGGATACGGTCTTTACTTCCCATAAGTATGCCAATTTCGTATGCTTTAATTATTTTGAAAGGTGCGCATCCGGAACTTGACCTAATACCCCCACATAGAAGATTGCTGGACTTTCTCCTCCTTGTAGCTTTGCACAACATTACTTCCAATTGGAAAAGGAGTGAGCTCCTTTCTGAACCTCTGTGGTGGAACACAGTTTGTTTATACAGCAAATATGAGCGGGCGATGGCTTTAAAATACAATCGACTGGCCAAATGGGACTTAATGTGGAAACCCCTTGACAACTACATCCCCTAACTTTTAATAGAATAAGTCATCCTTACATTGTCACCATGGATATGCTAACTTGGATGCTTTGCCTTTCTGCTCTCCCTCTCTCTACTCTTTCTTTTACTCTAACTTACTTCCCTACTCTCCTCAGTGTCCTTCCCACCTCAATGGTTACTGTTAAGTTGTTTTTTCTATTTTGTATCCAATGTGCGGTGTTTATATTCTTGGAATGTTTTACCTTGTTTTCTCTTGCTGACATGTACATCACTGTCTGAATGCTTGTTTATTTCTCTACCGTGCTAATAATAAAAAATATTTCAACAAAAAAAAAAAGTTTATAGCACTTCATACTTGATTATACTCAGGTACTGTAGGTATTTCCTTATCCCCAGAGGAACACAAGGCCTGGATGAACAGGCACAGCCACTGAGTTAAAACACCTGTGGGAACACAAGGCCTGGATGAACACGGATACTCGGATAGTAATTTATTTTTTTTTAATGTATTTATATTCTTATTCGAAAACGTTTCTAGCACTTCATACTTGATTACACTCAGGTACTGTAGGTATTTCCCTATCCCCAGAGGAACACAAGGCCTGGATGAACAGGCACAGCCACTGAGTTAAAACACCTGTGGGAACACAAGGCCTGGATGAACAGGCAGGCACAGCAATGGAGTTAAAACACCAGTAGGAACATGGATGAACACTGATACTCGGATAGTAAATTTTTTTTTTTATGGATTTATATTCTTTTTTTAAAAAGTTTATAGCACTTCATTTATTTATTTATTTATTTTTCATTTTTATATACTGACATTCTTGTATTCAATGCAAATCATACTTGATTACACTCAGGTACTGTATGTATTTCCCTATCCCCAGAGGAACACAAGGCCTGGAGGAACGGGCACAGCAACGGAGTTAAAACACTTGTGGGAACACAAGGCCTGGATGAAGAGGCGCAGCAGTCGAGCACAGAGGTCAATCCCAGCTAGGGACACAAGGCCTGGAGGAACAGGCACATCATTCGAGGACAGAGGTCAATCCCAGCTAGGGACACAAGGCCTGGAGGAACAGGCACATCGTTCGAGTACGGAGGTCAATCCCACCTAGGGACACAAGGCCAGGCCTGGATGAACAGGCACAGCAGCAACTGAGTTAAAACACTTGTGGGAACACAAGGTCTGGATGAACAGGCAGGCACAGCAATGGAGTTAAAACACCAGTAGGAACATGGATGAACACGGATACTCGGATAGTAAATTTCTTTTTTAATGGATTTACATTTTTTTTTTTAAAAGGTTTATAGCACTTCATACTTGATTACACTCAGGTACTGTAGGTATTTCCCTATCCCCAGAGGAACACAAGGCCTGGAGGAATGGGCACAGCAACGGAGTTAAAACACTTGTGGGAACACAAGGTCTGGATGAACAGGCAGGCACAGCAATGGACTTAAAACACCAGTAGGAACACTAGGCCTGGATGAAGAGGCACATCATTCGAGGACAGAGGTCAATCCCAGCTAGGGACACAAGGCCTGGAGGAGCAGGCACATGAACTAGGTTAAAACACTTGTGGGAACACAAGGCCTGGATGAACAGGCACATCATTCGACGACAGAGGCGAATCCCACCTAGGGACACAAGCCGCGGAGGAAAAGAAACTAACCAGGATTCCCTCAGTAAAGGCGAGTGAAGAGGAAAGAGCCCAGCGCCGAATCCCTGCCCGTCCGGCGGTCGCGGGAAATGTGGCATACGGAAGACCGCCTCCCCGGCGCCGCTGGGGGGCCCAAGTCCTTCAGATCGAGGCTCAGCCCGCGGACAGTGTTAGGCCGGTAGCGGCCCCCGGTGCGCCGGGACCGGGTCTTCTCGGAGTATGGTTGTTTGGGAATGCAGGCCAAAGCGGGTGTTAAGCTCCATGTAAGGCTAAATACCGGCACGAGACCGATCAAACAGCTAGTAGCAATAGGAATCTCTGGATTGGCGCTCGCCTGGTTCAAATCGTTTCTAACCAACAGAGGTTATAAGGTAAAAATCCAGAACAAAGAATCACCACGCCACGACTCGGCCATCGGAGTCCCACAAGGTTCCTCTTTATCCCCTACACTCTTTAATATTTACCTCCTACCACTCTGCCGACTCCTTACCAACCTCAATTTAATACACTTTCTCTATGCAGACGACATCCAGATCCTGATCCCCATCAAAGAATCATACTCGAAAACCCTCGAATACTGGGATTCCTGTCACCTAGAAATCAAAAGCCTCCTCAACAGCCTAAATCTGGTACTAAACTCCTCTAAAACTGAAGTATTACTCATAACTCCTGACAACAATCTCACAGCTTGTCTCCCAACCAACCTACAAACTACTCATGTGAGGGATCTAGGTGTGCTAATCGACAATTAACTGAACTTCAAAGCCCACATCAATAAAACCACTAAAGACTGCTTCTATAAACTGCAAGTTTTAAAAAGGATAAGACCACTCTTCCACGCCAAAGACTTCAGAACCATCCTCCAAGCCCTCATTTTCTACTACTGCAACTCTACATTACTTGGACTCCCTTCCTCATACACAAAACCACTCCAAATGGTTCAAAACGCAGCAGCCCGTCTACTAACAAACACTAGGAAAAGAGACCACATTTCCCCAGTCCTAAAAGACCTCCACTGGTTACCAATTCAGTTCAGAGTCATTTACAAATCCATCACCTTGATATAAAAAATCATTCACCAACACACCATAATCGACCTACAAATTCCTCTCCGTTTATACAAATGCACAAGACCGACCAGGGAAGCCTACAGAGGATGCCTCCTTGTTCCACCCACCAAAACCACTAATCACAGCACCTTAAGAGATCGAGCCCTTTCCACAGCAGGCCCACCGTTATGGAACTCCATCCCCCCAGATCTCAGAAATGAACCTTGCCTCCTAACCTTTCGGAAAAGACTCAAGACATGGCTTTTCAGGCAAGCCTTCCCGAACTCCACCTAACACGCACCATCAATAAATTCTCTGCTGAGAAGCTTTATATATTGGGGGGGAGCGGGGAACGCCTCCCGGAGGGCCCCGGCCCCCGCAGGGCGCATTTCCTCCGCAGCAGTGCGCCGCGACCGGCTACGGGTCGGCTGGGAAGGCCCAGGGGGGGCAGGTGGCCCGCCGCTCCGGCGGCGCGTGTTATAGCCCCCCCCCCCCCCCGGCAGCAGCTTCGCCGTTTCCCCCGGACAAGGGTCCACCTCCAAGTTCAACAATTTCTTCCTCTTTACTTTGTCTGTCGCGGCTTGACGTCTCTACAAGGGTTTGACCTCGATTGCTGTGCCCAGCGCCTGCTGTTTAATACCGCTCTTGCCGTATTTCATGAATGCCGGTATAAAAAAACATTAAATAAATTAAATAAATAAGTAAGTACCGCAAGGGAAAGTTGAAAACAACTTTGAAGAGCGAGTTCAAGAGGGCGTGAAATTGTAAAGAGGTAAATGGGTGGGGTCCGTGCAGTCCGCCCACAGGATTCAACCCGGCGGGTTCGGTCGGACCGGGGTTTCGGCGGATCCCCCACCCCCACCCCTTTCGCGGGGGGTGGGGGGGCGGGGAACGCCTCCCGGAGGGCCCCGGCCCCCGCAGGGCGCATTTTCCTCCGCGGCGGTGCGCCACGACCGGCTACGGGTCGGCTGGAAAGGCCCAGGGGGGGCAGGTGGCCTGCCACTCCGGCGGCGCGTGTTATAGCCCCCCCCCCCCCCGGCAGCAGCTTCGCCGTTTCCCCCAGACAAGGGTCCACCTCCAAGTTCAACAATTTCTTACTCTTTACTTTGTCTGTCGAGGCTTGACGTCTCTACAAGGGTTTGACCTCGATTGCTGTGCCCAGCGCCTGCTGTTTAATACCGCTCTTGCCGTACCGACCCGCAGGGTCGATATTTATATTATTACAGATAGCACTAGATGCAACGTAATATAGTTTTGTAAATCTATATGCTCCCAATCAGGACCAGGGGACATTCTTTAACAAAGTCAACAATCTTATCTTGTTGCATGGGAAGGGGAACCTCATTGTGGGGGGTGACCTCAATGTAGCCAGAAATACAGTCCTGGATGAACAGGTGTTCCGCAGGGTTCAACATTATCAGCCACCCTTTTTAATATTTATGTTTTACCTATATGTCACTTTTTAAATGGGCTTGGTTTCACATTTTATTGTATGCTGACGATATTCAGTTTTTAGTACCTATTGAAAATTCAGTAGAGGCCACGTTAGAAATTGTTAAAATGTATATTTTATCTTTACAACAGCTACTTCAACAGTTGCGCTTAGTTCTGAATATGGACAAAACTGAAATTGTGCTTCTTGAACGCAAATGTCATGTTAAAAGTATTCCAGATATGAGGTGAAATGCTAACACTAAAATAAGTCCTGTTTTTTATACCCGTGACTTAGGTATGATTATAGACACTGAATTCTCTTTTAAAAAGCATATTGCCGCCAAATTGAAAGATGGTTATTTTAAACTATTAACTTTAAGAAAGTTAAAGCCACTCTTAAATTTTAAAGATTTTAGATCTGTTTTACAGACCTTGATTTCTGCTAATTTAGATTACTGTAATTCTTTATTACTTGGCTTAGCTGTTTCAAATATTAGACCATTGCAGGTCTTGCAGAATGCAGCAGCACGTGTTCTGTCTGGTAAATGGAAATGCGACCAATATTACCGCCACATTGATCAAGTTTCATTGGCTTCCAATCCAATATCGCATACAATATAAAGTGGCCTGTTTAATTCAAAATGTTGTACACGGGGAGATCTCAGAAATGAACCTTGCCTCCTAACCTTTAGGAAAAGACTCAAGACGTGGCTTTTCAGGCAAGCCTTCCCGAACTCCACCTAACACGCACCATCAATAAATTCTCTGCTGAGAAGCTTTATATATTGGACTCCATATTTATATTGTACTCTTGTATATTTATATTGTACACATGTATATCATTTTTAACCTCCTCTATCTCTCTTTATTTCTTAAACTCCCAGTTCATTAGCCCCTGTTAATTGTAACTGTATCTCTTCACCACGTGTACTGTATTTATGTTTTAGGTTGTTTTCTTTGCACCCCTGTTTTCTGTAAACCGACATCATGTGAACGATTTCATGAATGCCGGTATAAAAAAACTTTAAATAAATTAAATAAATAAGTAAGTACCGCAAGGGAAAGTTGAAAACAACTTTGAAGAGCGAGTTCAAAAGGGCGTGAAATTGTAAAGAGGTAAATGGGTGGGGTCCGTGCAGTCCGCCCGCAGGATTCAAACCCGGCGGGTTCGGTCGGACCGGGGTTTCGGCGGATCCTCCACCCCCACCCCTTTCACGGGGGTGGGGGGGCGGGGAACGCCTCCCGGACGGCCCCGGCCCCTGCAGGGCGCATTTCCTCCGCGGCGGTGTGCCGCGACCGGCTCCGGGTCGGCTGGGAAGGCCCAGGGGGGGGGGCAGGTGGCCCGCCGCTCCGGCGGCGCGTGTTATAGCCCCCCCCCCGGGCAGCAGCTTCGCCGTTTCCCCCGGCGTTTCCTCCTTCCCCTTTGCCAACTGTTAACTAGTCTTAACCTCATTCACTACATCTATGCAGACGATGTTCAGATTCTTATTCCCATAACAGAATCTATTAAAAAGCCATCGCACTCTGGAACAGCAGCTTACAAGAAGCCATCACTAATGTCCTCAACAGTCTAAACCTGGTCCTCAATGCCTCTAAGACAAAACTCCTCTTCATTTCCTCCAACCAAGAAAACCTCCCGTCTTAGATCCATCACAAACACCTTCTCACCCACACTCATGTGAGAGACCTTGGAGTAATTATAGACAACCGTCTTCACCTAAAGAATATGATGAAAACCACAACTAAAGAGTGCTTCTACAGACTTCAGGTGTTAAAAGGACTCAAACCTCTCCTATATTTTCATGACTTCAGGACTGTTCTCAAATCCCTAATATTCGGCAAAATTGACTACTGCAGCACTCTCCTCATTGGCCTACCCAACTCAACAACCAAGCCCTTACAGATGATACAGAATGCCGCAGCGAGAATTTTGACAAGCACCAACCAGAGAGACCATATTACGCCCATCCTCCGTAATTTACACTGGTTACCAGTCAGTCACAGGGCTCTACACAAAGCTCTAACTCTAATTCACAAATCAATTCATAGCCTCCTCTATCTCGACCTCAAATTCCCACTCAAACTCCACACTTCCAACAGACCAATGAGAGAAACCTACAAAGGAGCACTACAAGCCCCACCATCTAAAGCCACACGACTCATCTCTACCAGAGACCGAGCTTTTCCTACAGCAGGTCCAGCCATCTGGAACCACCTTCCTGCAGAACTCAGAATGGAACCGTGCCTACCAACATTTAAAAACAAACTCAAAACTTGGCTCTTCTTACAAGCCTTCCCTGATCCTTCAAACTTTCACTAGATAAGTACAACTACTCTGCTTTGAATATGGAACTTCGCCCCTCCAATATTCTCCTCATTTACTAGTTTGCTACCCTACTTCATATGCACTTCAGCTGATGAGAAAGGAATTGGAAGATCTCTCAGAAATAATAATACGTGTGGGAACACAAGGTCTGGATGAACAGGCAGGCACAGCAATGGACTTAAACAGCAGTAGGAACACAAGGCCTGGAGGAACAGGCACATTATTCGAGGACAGAGGTCAATCCCACCTAGGGACACAAGCCGCGTAGGAAAAGAAACTAACCAGGATTCCCTCAGTAACGGCGAGTGAAGAGGGAAGAGCCCAGCGCCGAATCTCCGGCACTCCGGGTTCGGGGATCTGAACCCGACTCCCTTTCGATTGGCCCAGGGCAATGGAGGCCTTCGCCCGTCCCTTCCGAACGGCTCTCGCCTATGTCTTAGGACCGACTGACCCATGTTGAACTGCTGTTCACATGGAACCCTTCTCCACCTCGGCCTTCAAGAAGAATGCTCAGTCTGTTTAAAATAACAAAATTAACGTACCCACTCTGAAGGACAATGCTCAGTCTGTTTAAAATAACAAAATGGAACAGACCCGCTCAAGAAGAATGCTCAGTCTGTTTAAAATAACAAAATTAACAGACCCACTCAAGGACCATGCTCAGTCTGTTTAAAATAACAAAATGGAACAGCCCAGCTAGGGACACAAGGCCTGGAGGAACAGGCAGGCACAGCAATGGAGTTAAAACACCAGTAGGAACTAGAGATGTGCTTCGTTTTTTTCAACCGGGTCGTTTTTCGGTTCGAATACTTCGTGGTATAATTCGGGTCTTCTCGTTTCGTTTTCGGTTCGTTTGCCCGAAAACGAAACGAGAAACCCGAAACCGGACCGAAAAACGAATCGGTAACGAAGCGAAAAAAAAAAACCACCCCAAGCATTTAAAAACATTTTTAAGCATTTTCGTACATATATAACAACCCCCCCCATCCCGATCCCTCCCCAAGACTTACAAAGATCCCTGGTGGTCCAGCGGAGTCCCGGCTTCCATTTGCCATGCCCTCCGTGCCCTAGTTCGTGCCAGTGCAAGCCGCGCGCCAAAATGGTGCCGAATAGCCCGAACGACCATGTCACAGGGGCTTTCGGCGCTATTGGTCAGCCCCTGTCACATGGCCATCGGCGCCATCTTGTGCTCCTATCATGTGACAGGAGCTGACCAATGGCGCCGAAAGCCTCTGTGACATAGTATGGGCAAAGGCTATCGGCGCCATTTTGGTTACTGGCAGCCGAAAACGAAATCGCTTTCGGACCCTTGCTGGACCCCCAGGGATTATTGGCAAGCCTTGGGGGGGTCAGGAGGGGGCTCCTGACCCCCCAAGGCTTGCCAATAATCCCTGGGGGTCCAGCAAGGGTCCGAAAGCGATTTCGTTTTCGGCTGCCAGTAACCAAAATGGCGCCGATAGCCTTTGCCCATACTATGTCACAGAGGCTTTCGGCGCCATTGGTCAGCTCCTGTCACATGATAGGAGCACAAGATGGCGCCGATGGCCATGTGACAGGGGCTGACCAATAGCGCCGAAAGCCCCTGTGACATGGTCGTTCGGGCTATTCGGCACCATTTTGGCGCGCGGCTTGCACTGGCACGAACTAGGGCACGGAGGGCATGGCAAATGGAAGCCGGGACTCCGCTGGACCACCAGGGATCTTCGTAAGTCTTGGGGAGGGATCGGGGGGTGGTGTATTATAATTAATTTAAATTTGGGGTGGTTTGGGGTGGTTTTTAATAAAAAAAAAATAAATATTGCCCCTCTCCCCAGGCAAACCCGAAAACGAATTTTCCCCCGAATTGCGGGGAAAATTTCGTTTCCAGTTTCGGGGGCTCCGAAATAACGGCGTTTATGTCGTGTTTCGGATACTCCGAAACAGAAACGAATTAGGAAATTTCGTTAAATTTCCTAAATAGGGCGAAAAACGAACCACATCTCTAGTAGGAACACAAGGCGTGGAGGAACAGGCACATGAACTAGGTTAAAACACTTGTGGGAACACAAGGCCTGGAGGAACAGGCACATCATTCGAGGACAGAGGTCAATCCCAGCTAGGGACACAAGGCCTGGAGGAACAGGCAGGCACAGCAACTGAGTTAAAACACTTGTGGGAACACAAGGCCTGGAGGAACAGGCACATCATTCGAGGACAGAGGTCAATCCCAGCTAGGGACACAAGGCCTGGAGGAACAGGCACAACCATGGAGTTAAAACACCTGTGGGAACACAAGGCATGGATGAACGGGCACAGCAATGGAGGTATAACACTTGTAGGAACACAAGGGCTGCACAGTAGACGCCGGTCAGGCACAGCGATTCATGTCAAGAACATGTGCTGCAGTGCTTACATTATCTTGAGCATAGGAGGCAATTGGAACTGCTGCAAGGCTCCTTTCAATAGCTTTTATTCATCTTGCCATTCACAAGGAAAATCGGGAAAGCCAAGCAATGGCAGGTTAACTTTCAAAAACACTAGCATTTCCATCAAGACTGGTGACAGCCTTGAGCGGTGAGGGCTCATGATATCCCCTGTCATTGAAAAGACACGTTCACTGGGCACACTGGTTGGTGGACATGACAGATATCCTTCAGCCACTTTGGCTAGGTGTGGCCAGACAGTGGACTTGTGTGCCCAATATGCCAGCGGATCTGTCTGCGTGTTCTCTATCGGCTCTGAGAGATACCGTGTCACTGACAGCTCTGCTGCTGTCTCCTCCTGTGCTTGGGAGGGCTGAGAGTCACTCAATCCAGTTACTTTCTCTCTCGCCCGTTGCACAACTGATGTATCTTTATGGCCAACATGCCTTGGGCGTTCTGACGTGGAGGAGGAGGCACTAATAATAGTATCTGTCACTGACACAGTCCTTCTCCTGCCAGGGCTAGCAGCGCACAACTCTGTGACGTGCCTGCTGTTTCCACCTGTGCTTCAAGCCTAATCTGTCTCCGCCTATGGCGCTCCTGTTCACGGACCTGTGCTAACAACAGCTCCTTCACAAATGACAGACAATTGGTCTGTAGGGCGAGTTTACCTTTCACACGGGGATCACAGACAGAGGCGAGAATGTATGTGCTATCCTCTGTTAAAGGCCTTAATCTGTCTTTCACCTGCTGCTGCAAAACGTCCACACACTGCAGCACCACAGCAGTCATTCCCTCTTGCCGTTTAATGCCCTCCAAATGGTCATCCAGGAATTTCACTATAGGGATGATGTCAGCCAAGGTGGAACTTCTGGAACTCAGCTCCTCCGTGACATCCTTGAAGGGCTGCAGGATTTTTACCAGCTGACTCATGACTAGCCAATCGTGATGCCCTAGGGGATTCTGCACACCTATGTCTATTGTACCAGAAAGTTCATGAAGGGGTGTCTGCAGCTCCAGTAACCTCTCCAGCATCATAAAGGTGGAATTCCACCGGGTGGCAACGTCTTGAATGAGACGCTTCTGAGGCATATCCAAATCAGTCTGCTTTTCTCGGAGAACCTGCCCCGCCCTGACACTTCTGTGGAAGTGTGCTGCTATGTTCCTGCACTTGTGTATTAACCTACGCAGGTATTCAGTCTCCTTGTCCTTGGACTCCAAGCCCAGACCTGACTTCACTACCAGATGCAGAGTGTGTGCAAAACATCGGATGTTCTTAAACTGCCCATCGCTTATTGCCTTAACCATGTTTGCACCGTTGTCTGTGACAAAAAAGCCTGCCCGCGTTTTACTGTCTCGCTGGTGTACTTGCCAGCTCGCCAGCATCTTTCTGATGCATGCTAGAATATTGGCAGCGGTATGGGAATGGTCCGTCAGGTGGGTGTGCAGTAAAGCCCACCTCCACCCTGATGCTTGTTCAGTAATAGAGCTGCTGGCTGCCCCTGCCTCTGCCATGTCCCACCAGTGTGCTGTCAGAGAGAGGTAAGAGTGTGCAGCATTCATGGTGGTCCAGATATCGCAGGTGAAATGCACTATTCCGTCTGCCTTACCTAGCAGTGCTTGCAAGCGACTGAGACAGTGCTTGCACAGGCTGGGGATGACCTTTCTACTAAATGTGGTTCTGGAGGGGACTTTGTAATTTGGAAGTACGACCTTCAAAAAACGTTTGAAACCCACATTCTCCACTAACTGCAGGGGCTGGTCATCAAGGGCAATCATTTCCCCAATGCTCCTGGTTACAACTTTTGCGGCTGCCTGCCTCCTACCCCGGGATAGCGTTACCGCTCTCCACCCCATTTCCTCCATGGTGCATTGTCGCTTCTGCCACATGTCAGTGGGTTGCTGGCCTGCCGCCTGACTGCTAGAAGGGTATGAGGGCGTGGGCTGACTCTGCTGCTTTCCTACCACTGCACCCTGGTTGGAAGGGGAAGGGGTCCCCCGACGGAAACTGCCACCATCCCCAGATGGCAGTAATCTTGTTGGGTGTTGCCTCTTAATATGATGCTCCATGCCAAAATTTGATAGATGTCCCAGTTGCTTGCCTCTGCTAATATCCCTGGCACAGTAATTACACCGAGTATAACGCCGGTCTTCTGTCACTTTAAAATGTGCCCAGATCGCAGATTTCTTTTCTGATCCTCCTCTCTTTCCCACCCTGGGGGTGGATGGTGGCACTGGAGTTACTACTGGGTGTGGGTGGTGCACCCACTGCACCTGGCGAAGCAATGCCAGCGGGGGCAACAGTCACCCTCTGTCTCCCTTCTGACAGCTCTTCCTCCTCCTCGATATCAGTGGAATGTCTCCCCTGCCGCAGAGTTCTGGAGGTGGAGGCTAAAACAGGAGTAACTGACAATTCTACCGAAGATTCCTCAGGTATTACATCTTCCATTTCTGATGAGAATTCCATCCAAGAAGATTCTTCTTCTGAATCAGAAGCTAACAGTGCCAGCGCTACCTTGTCAATGCGAAGTTTAGCTGGACACTTCTGTCCCCTGGCTGCTCTTGGGTGTGCAACTTTTGTCTGGCTAGACTGTGCCTCATCTTCACTCTCCTCCAAAACTACAGGGCCAGAAACACGTGGTGGCGATTGCAAAGTTTCATGGTCTGATTTCTTTTTTTTTGCCATGGGACTGCCATCCCCTACAAAGACGTTTGATTGTGACAGTTGCCTTTTTAGCTGTACTGGTGGTGTTGCACTGGTGTCTTTTGTGGTGCCTCCGCTGCCATTCCCACTAAGTCGCTTGCATCTCTCTTTCCCTGACATTATGGATTTAATGTCAATGAGTACTAGTGGTAACACTGCCCACTGTCCCACAATTATAATGTTCGGTCTGTTTAAAATAACAAAATGAACAGACCCACTCAAGAAGAATGCTCAGTCTGTTTAGAATAAGAAAATGAACGGACCAACTCTGAAGGACAATGCTCAGTCTGTTTAAAATAAGAAAATTAACAGACCCACTTAAGAAGAATGCTCAGTCTGTTTAAAATAACAAAATGAACGGACCCACTCAAGGACAATGCTTTTAAGTCTGTTTAAAAATAGCAAATTGAACAGACTCGCTGAAGGCAAATGTTCACTCTGTTTATGCCCACTGCCTGCCTGGCAATGCACGGAATTTGTGTGTGTGTGTGTGCAGTGAGTCCACACAGGACTAGCTTCCTTTTAAGTAGATATGAGGCAGAGTACTGCCAGTGCCACCCCTGGCACTGCCCACCCAGCACTGAACCACTCAAGGACAATGCTTTTAAGTCTGTTTAAAAATAGCTAATTGAACAGACTCGCTGAAGGCAAATGTTCACTCTGTTTATGCCCACTTCCTGCCTGGCAATGCACGGAATGTGTCTGTCTGTGTGTGTGCAGTGAGTGCACAGAGAACCAGCTTCCTTTTAAGTAGATATGAGGCAGAGTACTGCCAGTGCCACCCCTGGCACTGCCCACCCAGCACTGAACCACTCAAGGACAATGCTTTTAAGTCTGTTTAAAAATAGCAAATTGAACAGACTCGCTGAAGGCAAATGTTCACTCTGTTTATGCCCACTGCCTGCCTGGCAATGCACGGAATTTGTGTGTGTGTGTGCAGTGAGTCCACACAGGACTAGCTTCCTTTTAAGTAGATATGAGGCAGAGTACTGCCAGTGCCACCCCTGGCACTGCCCAGGATAAAATGAACAGACTCACTCAATAACAATGTTCTTTTTTTTTTTTTTTCCCTAACAAAGAATCTGTTCTGTGTTGTCTATCAAATGTGGTTCTGTTCTGTGTTGTGTCTATCAAATCTGGTTCTGCTTTCTTGTCTGCCTCAGCCTGCCTGAGCCTGCACCCAGCCCGATCCCGAGCCCACCTCCCAACACAATCGCTGAAAATGTCCGTGATTCCTCGTGCTGCTGCTGCTTTTATAGTGCTGGCTCATCAGGAAATCCTCAGAGAAGCACTGAATGACAGCGCGATTCGCTGCATTCAGTGCTTCTCTGAAAACGTGAACGCAGATTCGCTGCGTTCTGGTATCCATGCCGACCTGTCCCACCCTTTTCTGTGAGTCACTGCGACTCACAGGACAGGGTCAGACAGGTTGGCATGGTTACCGCAGGGGTGCCGCCATTTTCAGGTAATCTGGGGCGCGCATGGCGGTTCGCCGTATCCAACATAGCTATGTTGAATATGTTGGAAATCCGCTCGTATACACCCCATCACTTTTTTAAGTTAAAAAAAAAAAAAAGTAGCGTTTTACATATGTGGTCAATACGAATGCACACCCCTACTGAATATCCCCAAAGAACCACCAATACCAGAAATCTCAATTTAAAACAAAAGCGCTTTCCATTGTAAGGCTTGCAAAAAAAAAAAAAAGACAATCTCACAATGGACAAATATTAGAGGTCATCATATTCAGGTGACAAACAACCAAAAGGAATTATGCACATTCCAAAACCTCATAATGTGCATCGAAGAGACAGATTGTTCTAACAGACAACAGACAGAGAGGGCCCACCAGTATCTAATTTACAGGCTGAGGGTCAGACAGACCCAACTCCTTGGAAGGAAGGAGCTCTGGCTAATAGGAATACATCAGAGTACCCAGAGGTTGCAGACATGATCCTCTGTTATCTCAATACAGAGAAGCTGTGCTAGCTTGCAGGCTCCAAGTTTATTTTCTATGGTGGCCTCATAGGAGGATTTGTGCCATCTACAATCTTGGATTCTTTGGCTGGATTTCCTTTTCCCCTTTGCGCCTTGCCGTACTTTGCCAGTCTGACATTTCTACCACTTTATCAGTCATACATAATCAATGGTCCCACAGTTTGTTCTCTTTCACTTTTTTTTTAAGTATTTTTTGTTGCTCATAAAAAATAAATAATTAATACCTGTATACTTGGGTTCCATGCAGTGTTTGAATGTAATCTGTTAGCCTAACATGGCACATGTTTCAAGGTCACTGCTTCAGGGGCTGAAAGTCATTTGGAATGCCAACTTGTGCTCTTGTCCATTTCACGGCAATCCCTGTTTTCAAAAGAATGATGACCAGGCACTGATACACACACACATATATATGTTAACAGGAAAACAAGCAGATAAGACTTGCAGAGAAGTTCTGAATCATGCATCTGGGGTACAGTAATCCAAAAGAACTGTGAGGGGCAGTGAAAGATTAATGTGCACAGACTGGGAGAGGGACCTTGGGGTGATAGTGTCTGGTGATCTGAATGTGGTGAAGCAATGTGACAAGGCAATAGCTAAAGCTAGAAGAATGCTGGGCTGCAAAGAGATAGAAATAACCTGTATGAAAAAGGAGGTAGTGTTGCCCTTGTACAGGTCCATGGTGAGGCCTCGCCTGGAGTACAGTGTTCAGTTCTGAAGCCTGTATCTCAAAAAGGATAGAGACAGGATGGAGGCGATCCAAAGAAGAGTGACCAAAATGGTATGGGATCTGTATTGGATGCTTTATGAGGAGAGGCTGAAGGATCTAAATATGTACACTCTGCAAAAGATGAGACGCAGGGGACATATGATACAGACCTTAAGATACCTGGAGGGTTTTAATGATGCACATACTTCAAACCTTATCCATTGGAAAAGAAATAGTATAACTAGGGGTCATGAAATGGAACTCCAGGGAGGACGACTCAGAACCAACGTCAGGAAATATTTTTTCACAAAAAACAGTCAAAGAATTCAAAAGGAGCATGGGATAAACACTGTGGATCCTTAAATGCTAGAGGATGGAACTGAAAAAAAGGGTGCACAGGGGTAACCTGCTGGTTGTGGTTACTACCCTTAAAATATGCATGAGAATTACTACTCTTAACCAATACACCATGATGCTTTTGACGCAACTGCTCTCTGCTTTGACATCGCTCTCTGCTTTGATGGTGTTGGGGGGGGGGGGGAATGGGATTCAGAGGACAACCAACAAGGGCCCCGACTTTTATGATCTTGGATACTGATACACAGACATAAGGGAAAAAGCACAGGACTGCTTTTACAGACATGTTTAAAAGCAAAGCTCGCCAAGCAGCTTTGTCTGAATTTTCAAGAATGCTCCTCATCCAGTAAAAATGTTGCTTTGTTAGTTCATAAGGCTTGGGGTAACCTGTATGGAGCAGCAGTTTCTACCATAAGAAACTTGCTGGGCAGACTGGATGGACCATTTGGTCTTTTTCTGCCGTCAATACTATGATACTATATGTTAATGCAATATTTGTGCAGCAATTAACTGTAATGCTGGTCATTATTTTTATGTGTAAGTCTTAACCCATTATGTCTCAGTGACCTATTCAGAGGACAGCTTCTTAACATTTGGGACATAATGGATTACATGTTTTATTGGAAGCTGCTCAGAACATTGGATGAAGTGACATATACATTTTTTTTTTAAATAAATAAAACAATGGTTAGAGCAGCAGGCTGCAAACCAGAAATCCCAGGGTTCCAACCCAGCTGGCACTTCTTGCGACTTTGGGCAAGTCACTCCATCCTCTACTGTCTCTGTACAACCTTATGAGTTAATTTTTAAAGCAGTTATGCATGGAAAATTACCGCATATACACCTATGTAGTCTGTATTCATGTACATGCTATTTTATAAACATCAAATGTACATGCACATTTTTGGTTTTGCCTACACATTTACCAGTACAATAAAGGGGTGGCCTCGTGGTGTTCTGGGGTGGGTTCAAAAGGTACACGTGGAAGTCGCTATTTTATAAGAGATATGTATAAATTATTTAACTTATTTGTCACTTTTACATCTGCGAACTAATCAGTGCAGTTGATATTGAACTTGTCTGTTGGGTGGGAGATCTGGTTGAACCGGTGAGGGTTCAGGATGAAGTGCTAGAGGATCTCGATGAACTGGAGATGTATTGGTAAACTGGTGATTTCAAATAGGCATAAAGAAAGTATTTAATTGTGCATACATTATAAAATACTGGGGCTTTATGCATACATGTTCTATCTTTTTACACCCCTAGGGCCGGATTTTGAAAGGGTTACGCGCATAAGATATGCGCGTAACCCTTTTAAAAAACCCTGCGTGCGCCGAGCCTATTTTGCATAGGCTTGGCGGCGCGCGCAAGCCCCGGGACACGCGTAAGTCCCGGAGCTTGCAAAAAGGGGCGGTCGGGGGCGTGGCCAGGGGGCATGGTGTCGGATCGGAGGCGAGTTCGGTGGCATGTGGGCGGTCCGGGGGCATGGCCGAGTGCTCCGACACAGCAGTCTGTGTCGGGGCCTGCCGCACCGGCGTGCGTAAGTTACTACTGCCTGGAGGCAGTAGTAACTTTTCAGATAAAGGTAGGGGGGGGGGGTCTAGATAGGGCTGGGAGGGTGGATTAGGTAGGGGAAGGGAGAGGAAGGTGCGGGTGGGTGGAAGGAAAGTTCCCTCCGAAGCCACTCCTATTTCGGAGCGGCCTCTGAGGGAACAGGCAGCGCGCGCAGGGCTCGGCGCGCGCAAGTTGCAGAAATGTGCACCCCCTTGCGCGCGCCAACCCCGGATTTTATAAGATATGCACGGCTATGCACGTATCTTATAAAATCCAGCGTACTTTTGTTTGCGCCTGATGCGCGAACAAAAGTATGCATGCGTGCTGTCTTTTAAAATGTACCCCCTAAAGTATACACACCTATGTTTATAAAACAGGTAAGTGCTTTCATTGCTGTGGAAATAAACATGAGTTCTGAAACATACATGTGTACTTCTGGAGCATAAGTACCCGGTGTTTTATAAACTGCACAGCTCCTGCTATACAGTTTCTAAAATACTAGGCTAAATCTCTGTACATCCACCTACACGTGCACATGAAGCAATGCAAATAGGTTTGAAAACTATCCTCCCTGATTGTAATCCCTCTGGGGGACAGGGAAATACCTATTATACCTGAATATAACGCTACCGATAAAAAAGGTATGAGCAGAATGTTTTTTTTTTAAAAGTGTCTTTGGAATCCCCAAAGCATGTATTTATGTGCTTAGCTGATCATGGCAGGATGTTCAAACTGGAGATTTCAGCAGTGATGGCCTTCCAGACTTTTTGCTTTGCTGTATGAGGACCTTCTTGTGTACTCCGTTCCATAAACAATGTCATGTTTTTTTACTATCCTTGTTATGTTTTTCATTTAGTTTGAAAACAAATATGCATCCTTGGGATTACGCACAAAGCTGCGTACACAGGTTGCACCGTTATGCCAAGGCTCTGAGAGCATCTGAACCCCACCAACCACAGCTTTGCTTTCACACTCATTCAACGTGTTTGTACACCCATGTTAAAAAAAAATTAAACTGGGCGACATGCACGAGTTTATTAAATCTTCAAAGAAAATAGTTTCAGCGCAAGCATGAAAAAATACAGAACAGAAGGGAGCGTAAGAATTAACCTCCAGCGTTTTCTCCTTCCCAATCTAGCATTGGTTCGAGCTGCATGTTTTATAAATTGCAGTTATAAAGATGCAATATTGTAAATCAGATAAATTATTTGATTTATCAGCTTTTGGGAGCATATTGGGTTCCTTTCCACAGTCTGTTATCTGGGCTGCAATTTTTAAGATAGATATTAAAATTTGTCCTCCCAATATAAATAACTGTGATGAGCTCTGCTTGCAAATGGTTTAAATTATGCGGTGACACAAGAATGGAATTCGTTACCTTGTAGCCAGTGGAAATTTCACATTTTAATCTGTATTCACCCTCCCACAGCTATTTATGAGCTTTTTCCAGTGCTGAATCAAGATTTTCATCATCTGCTCAATGACCTCAAGGCCTAAGCTGCTAAATACTTTTTTAAAATCCATTTCTTCTGCCCTCTATGTGAAATACAAAAATAAATAAAATAAATAAATAAAGGCTGCTTTCAAGCTTCCATTAAAAGACATTTCTGTTTGGGCTTTATAAACGGTCATAATTTCACTGTATTGATTAAATATGGTTTCTTTTAGTGGCCTCGAAATTGCATAGTCAGTATGGCTGCGCCGTATGTGGTCTTAATGATTCACAAAAGGTTCTGCTGGAGCACAGAGTACACTGAAAGCCTGATAGATTCATTTTAAAACTTCCTCCACCCCCCATCCCCCAAACAAATAAAAACATTTGAAACCATTTTGTAGAAAATGGCAGTATTGGAAATTCTCCCTGCAGTTAGAATACCTGCCCTCAAATGTTTAATCTAATTGGTACAAAAAGAAATTCATTTTGGAATTGTGACATTGTGAGCAATCTTGGGCCAGCCAGAGAAAGACTCATAAACGTCTTTACTAATGGCAAGAAAACCAAACAAAAGTAGCTCTGCTTACTTGCTCAGTTCACACAATAAAGACAGCAATCTAACTAATAGATCAGTAGTAGAAGCCTTCCCTAGGCTTCCTTCTCTTCCCTGGGGACCCGTGTTCTCCCTGGGTCTTATTCCCTTCTAAGGAGAATGCCCTCAGAGCAGAAATCCTTCTCGTCTGTGGCTTAATGTAGCAATACTAAATGCCTGGTCCCAGGCTTCTAAGGAGGGTCGAACATACACTCCTTCACAGGAATGCAAAATAGTTTTTGAGTAATAATCTCACATGCTTGTCAGAAGAAATCAATCAAAACATGTGATGTACGCACCTTTAAATCTCTCCCTGAATCCACAGAATAATATGGTATAAGCATATGGTCGTCTAGGTATTGCTGGTTTTCTTAAGAAGAATGGCCATATAGACAGGCAAGGAAATTCCCAGGAGCATTTTCCACAGCTCAGGCACTCTAAGCTGGGATGCAGCTTTAAGAAACAGCAGGCCATTAATACAATGGCACCAGCCTGAAGAGCATGTGGATGGAAGAGTTCTGCTCATGCAGGAGAACTACTTGGAGGAAAATGACTGCTAATATGGGTCTTATATACTATACTTAGATCATGCTAAGCATAGCTCCTGATTTACAAAGTTCCAAACCTGGGCCAAAACCAGCATTTTGTAAAGCAGTTGCAAAGCATGTAAATAGTATGGTAACAACTTCATTTTATCATTGCCATGCTATTTAGGAATAACCTCTTGTCAAACCAGTGGGGCAGGAGAAAGTCATGCTCTCTCCTACACCATCTTCATTTTGGCAACATTGGAAGGGGCCAGGGGTTCAATCAAGAAACCAGGCCCCTTAAACTTGGATATGGAGCACTCACAAGGGACGTTTCTTATGAGGATAGTCAACCACGGAGATCTTCACGAGAGGTGGAGGGGCTGACAACATTGGGATTTGCATTAGTCTGCAGAGGATAACACAATTACACTTTGAAAGGTACAGTTAGGTTTTTGCAGACTCAGCAAGTTAGTGTTGCAGAAGTGGACTCTTGGGCTGAGGAGGAGTTTGTGCAAACCTACAAGGAAGAGCCCTCTAGGTCCCCACTGTTGGCAGGTGGAGCAGACTAGAGTAGAGGCCCAACTGGAGCTTCAACAGTACCAGCTCTCTTTCCCCTTAGGTTGAGCCCTGAGGTGCCTGGGCCAGCTGGACTTAAGCATGGCCGCGGACCTATGTGGAGAAGATCTCTTCCTTGGAAGTTGTGGCAGGCCAACACAGTGGATGAACTTGGAGTCAGGAAAGGCAGCAGGCAACAAAGTCTGGTATGGGTGGACAGAGGCAGGTGGAGTTCAGTTGGTGTCATGTTTCAGGCAGAGGTTGGGGCAGGTAAGAACATAAGAACATAAGAAATTGCCATGCTGGGTCAGACCAAGTGTCCATCAAGGCCAGCATCCTGTTTCCAACAGAGGCCAAACCAGGCCACAAGAACCTGGCAATTACCCAAACACTATGAAGATCCCATGCTACTGATGCAATTAATAGCAGTGGCTATTCCCTAAGTAAACTTGATTAATAGCCATTAATGGACTTCTCCAAGAACTTATCCAAACCTTATTTGAACCCAGCTATACTATCTGCACTAACAACATCCTCTGGCAACAAATTCCAGAGCTTTATTGTGCGTTGAGTGAAAAAGAATTTTCTCCGATTAGTCTTAAATGTGCTACTTGCTAACTTCATGGAATGCCACCTAGTCCTTCTATTATTCGAAAGTGTAAATAACCGAGTCACATCTACTCGTTCAAGACCTCGCATGATTTTAAACATCTCTATCATATCCCCCCCAAGCTGAAAAGTCCTAACCTCTTTAGTCTTTCCTCATAGGGGAGCTGTTCCATTCCCTTTATCATTTTGGTAGCCCTTCTCTGTACCTTCTCCATCGCAACTATATCTTTTTTGAGATGCGATGACCAGAATTGTACACAGTATTCAAGGTGCGGTCTCACCATGGAGCGATACAGAGGTATTGTGACATTTTCCATTTTATTAACCATTCCCTTCTTAATAATTCCTAATTCTGCTTTTTTGACTGCTGCAGCACACTGAGCCGACGATTTTAAAGTATTATCCATGATACCTAGATCTTTTTCCTGGATGGTAGCTCCTAATATGGAACCTAACATTGTGTAACTACAGCAATTGTTATTTTTCCCTATATGCAACACCTTGCATATAGAGTTCAATCAGAGGTGATAAGCAGGCACTGGTCAGTAGCAGGAAGAGGTCAAGCAGTATCAAGTTCCAATTCAAGGTCAAACCAGAAGTCCAATCCAATGTCAAGCTGAAGGTCTGATCCAAGGTCAAATCAGAAGTCCAATCTGATGACACAAGGGACGAAGTGGAGGAAGGAAGACAAGGGACCACAGGAGCCAGACAAGATGCTGAAGCAGACGAGGCAAGACTAGTCATGAAAACAAGAACTCAGAAGACAACACACAGTGAAACAGGAGCCAGGAGTCAAGAAGGAGGAAACAGAAACACAGTGGCAAACGTACCTTTCGAACTAGACAACCTATTTCTGAGGCCCAGAGCATCAGCAGAAGTGGACTTTTATAGGCCCAGGGCAGTGACCTCATAGGGGGGAGACCGCGGGGCTTTCCCACTGTGATCCCTTTAAATTTATGCAAGTAGCATGCGCGCCTAAAGGGGACGCACTACTTCGAGCACTGCCAGTGGCGTCTCAGCCACAAGTCCTGGTGGCTTGAGACCGAGTCAGGGATCAGTGCTCCTGCCACGGGTGGCAACACAGTATGCATGGGGGCCCCTTATTACATCAGGATGTGGTGCATTTCTTCGGGCTGGGCTGAAGGTGAGCGTGGCAGTCCACAGGAATAGCTCGCGGGCCGCCGAGTATAATAGGGGAAATTGTATTGCTTCACACAATTTGTACTAACCCATTTAAACTATTTATGAGCTGCTTAGTGCACACTTGTATTTAATTTTTTTTATATCAGCTTGAATTGTCTGCATTAGCAATAATATGAACTAATGCAGACAAATGACTCACTTGTTGTTAACTAACTCAAGAGTTTAATGCGAATTAATGCTTGCATTAGCATTACATACCTATAGTAGATAATCCCCTTGGTATGACAAGGGTGCCTGAGGATGATATCAGAAGCAGTGCGTGGGTCATACTTCACAAGTTCTTGCATAGATTTCAAGAAACCAGTAGCTGGAATTTTCACACAAGGAACTATATAGACTGTGGTGCTGTTCTTCTCATCCACCCTTCCTCCAGGTACTTAGGAGGATGGAAGCAGCCAGAGACTGTGCCTTGCTCCATGTTATAAATGAAAGCCTCAGACCCAGCCAGCTGCCTTCCTAGTTTATTTGTACCAAAGTTGTTGCGAATATGGACCCTTAGGCCGAGGCGGAGTTGATGCTACTTGCAGGGTGGAGCCCTGCAGGTCCCCACTGTCGACAAGTGAATCCAGATGACGCAGAGACCTAACTGGAGTTTCACATTCACCAGCCCATTTTCCCCTCAGGTTGAGCACCGGGGCCAGCAGGCCTCAGGTGGGGACCTCTGCTTGTGGTTAGATCTGTGGATGTAGCAGGGATGGAACACGAGAAGGCAAGGCAAATCCAGTGACAGGCTATGGTTGAAGGCAGGGGGCATTCAGGTTGGTTCAGGAGTCAGGCCAAAGTCAATATCAAGTATCTATCTGAAGGAACAGGAGGGACAAATAGGAAGAGCGACCAAGCAGGAGAAGTACACCGAAGAACTGAAAAAGCAACGACAAGGACTGACAAGAAGACAAGGTCCCTGGAGGTTGGAGGTGAAGACCAGATGCAGAATGTAGGGCTGAAGACTGAAGATGCAGGATGCTGAGCTGAAGACTCAGACTAATGACGAAAACAGGAACTGGAACTGGAACTGGAAACACAGGAACCAAAAACAAAGATGCTGGCAACTCATACTAATTGAAAGCAGGTTGACCTGTTGCCAAGGTAAGAACTGAAGGGAAGCAAGGGCCTTTTATAGGCCAGGACTCCTGATGTCATTCTCAGGAGCCACGAGACATTTCAATGAGTGACACACGCACTCCTAAGGAGTCTAGCGAGAAGAAAGTACTGGAGTGGTGTCTGCCATGTGTCGGCAGCATCTTGCCACATTTGTGAAAGCGGGCTTTGGCAGCGTTGGTGGCACTAACTTGGATCCTGGGCTGTAGGTGAGAGCAGCAGTCCACAGACTGCCAATTGCAACAAACGTGCTGATGTTGTAATATCTCATTTTTTTATGTTACTTCAGTCCCATGGTGCTAATTTCCTGCTATGAGATGATCATGACTCCATATATTTCTATTTCCTTTTAGGCTTCTGCCCCACCTTTCCAATCCAAAAGGACTGCCCAGAGCTTTCAGAAAAACATAAAATATAGTCAATTCCATATATTTATTTATTTCGATTTATTACCTGCCTATTAATATACGAAAGTCGTTCAATGCAGTAGCTGCATTCCTGCCATGACATCACTGTGGTTCCATATATGTAGATGCATTCCCTGCAGTGTACGCTGATGCCAAATAAACATATACTACTGGAATAAATGGTAAGCTTTATGTAAAAAAAAAAAAGAAAAGAAAAGAAAAAGAAAAAACACAATTGCTTAAAAGCAAAGGGAGAACTTATTCTTAAAACAGATAGTGTCCAAAATCTAAGCTTAGTGAATAGATAGTTCATTTACAGTGGGTAACAATATTTATTTTTAAATGCATTATTACCCTTTAATGTCATTGGTCCACTCTCCTCCTGCAAGTCACATGGTTTTCTTTCATTAGCAGTATATATATTTTTTTTAATGCAGCATATTGTGGTAGTTAATAATGCAGCACTGTTAAACTAGTGTTCTTTGACCATATTTAAAATGATGTTTTATTAAGCTGGCATGCACACATTACTGAGTGCTTTTAATATGATAATGGCTGCAGTTTATTTTGCCATATGTACAGATTGGCAGTAGTGCTTTCATGAATATTTTATTCATTAAAGGTCATGAGTCTCTAATTATAAATTGACATTCTTCAACCAAAAAAAAAAGGGGGCTTGAGCTATATGTATTTTGTCAAGAAATGATATTTGGTTAAAGATTGAAGCAGAGATCTTCAGCTTCATAGGGATTCCAACAAATCACTTGGCAGATTTTTGCATTTAAAATTAAAATCCATAACCTGTCTACTACAGTAGCACAATTGCTGCAAATCCGCTCCATTGCTTTTATTCTGAAATTTCTTCTATGGCTCTTCCCACCAATCTGAAAACATCTGCTGCAGCCATTTGCAAATGATTGGGCAGATGATTGGCTCACAGACTTGACTGTTAACAAGATGTAAAGATGTAATGATTAATAATGAACTTAGGGCCTCATTTTCTAAAGTATCGCAGGCCTGCGATACTTTAGAAAATCGCGCTAACGGGGGGGGTGGGGGCCGAAGCGGGGGGGCGGTCCGGCAGCGATCGCACCGCCGTGGTGCGATCGCTGCCGGCATCGCGCCCAATAACTACACCATAGAAGGTGTATTGGGCGCGAAATAGAGAGCGAAAAGGGCCTTACCTTTTCGCTTGGCGCACTGTCCTCGCGAAGTCAACCCCGGTGACGCCCCAACTCCTCCTCTTCCGGGGCCGACTCCGCCCCGATTTCAGTAGCGCAGACCTGCGCTACTTTCGCTAGCTATCGCAGGCTTGCGCTAACAGCGCAAGCCTGCGATAGCTTTGGAAAATGAGGCCCTTAATATACTTACCATTGTTAACTTGCTATATTCTACCGATGAGTGGCCAGTCAGCAGATCACAAGAGATTCCTCTTACTTGCTTGACAGAGTTTGCCTCTGGGGTACTTTAAGCTAACATTTTATAGATCTATACTTTCTTTGATTTGGAGATTATAGAAAAAGCAAATATAAGGAGGGAAACCTGCATTGGTTGGTTAATGTAAAATTCCAGTTCCAGAACTACAGATGTGTAACATTTTTTTTAGAGGCTCATGAATGAAATACCAAGAAAGCCCTAGAAAAAAGAAAAACTTTTAGAACCTTCCTAAATTCTAAGTAATTTTTTTCACAACGCGACTGTAATGGTAGAGTGTTCCAGAAACTAGGTGCCAGCCAAGAAAAGCAGATCTCCCATATACATTCTAGCCTGATTTGTCTAGGAGATGGGAGAACCAGAAGCTCATGCTGTGATGATCAAAGAGAGCGTGAAGGACAGTGAGGAACTATCAAACATGCTGGATAAGAATGAGTTCCAAAACAAAAGGCTTTAAAAGTTAAACACCTTATTTTAAACTCTACTTTCTTACAAGTGGTCACCTTGTATGGTTGGGAACTGAGCAATATCCTTGGCAACATTTGCAGGAATAACTGGGTAGGTGGACTAGTTAGTCATTTTCTGCCATCATCTACTATGTTAGTATGTTGGTGAACCTATGGAAAATGTGGGTGTTCATTGAATAAGACAATTTTTTTAAAGATGAAACTGGGTCATCACCAGTAAAATCTGGAGTAGATATGCTAAACTACCACAAATCCATGCAAAATTATTCTAAGCATTTTTGCAAATTAGTGGATTTTCCCAGTATATCTGCGGAAACAAATATAATGGATTTTCCCAATATATCTCGAGGATCTTCATTAATTCTATTAAATATGAATCAGGTTAAAATATGCATGGTTTGAGGTGGAGCTGAGTAAGGCACACATCCCATTCCAAAATCCTGGTCCTAGGATCTACAGAACTGGAATGTACTCAACTGCATCACTAATTGCCCTTTTATTGGTTTTTCACATAAAAAAAAAATACAACACTGAGGAAGGTGGGTTCCTGAACCAACCTCAGATTACTAAACCACACAGAATACACCCATAGCTTTATCCACCCCAAAAATCCCCACCAACCCCATCCTAAGTGAGTGAGTCCAATACAGTCAATAGCCAACAACGACAACACCCTATTGGGTGATGGAGAGGCGAATTAGTCATTCACTACGAGACTGCAAGCTCGGTGTGAGAGGTGCTGAAAATAGGAGTTCCAAACAGCAAGAAACGTCCTCCTCTAGTGCAGGGAACCTCGGGATGCCAAACCTTCCTTATTCATCATGGCGTGGAAGTGGTTTTTCCAAGCCTAGAAGGACAGTGTGTCCGAAGACCTCCATACCGATAAAATCACCTTTTTCCCCACAAGACTTGCTTTTTGTAAAAGCATGCGCGAGCCAGGATCTCAAATCCTAATAGGGGAGATACACCCAAATAAAAGCCACAGGGGAGATACTGGAAAGGTTACATCCAGTAAATCTGCCATGAAGTCCACTACCTGGCACCAAAACTGATGAACAGGAGTGCACGCCCAAAAAACATGAGATAGAGTGCCCGTGGCTTAATTACAACGGGTACAATTAGCCGAAGATGCTATAGTCAATTGATGTGCCACTTGGGGAGACACATACGCATGGCATAAAAATTTAAATTGTAACTCCCAGTAATACATACTGGTAGAGATCCTGGCTATATGCCGAAAACACGCCCGTAAAATAAACTGTGTAACAGTAAAATCCCCATCCTGGTTCCAACGGGTTACCAAGAGTGAGCAAATATCAACCCATACTCGCTGATGTACATATTTATAGTAAACAAAGAAGGGACTTTATCACGCTCAAAGTGAAACACTTGGTCTAAAGCTTGAAACACCAAAGGGTGCCTAGATACCTCAGGCAATGTACCAATTAATGGCGAATCTGCAGTATGGGAAGGTATGAGTGACCCCCAGGCCATATAAATTGCGAAATTCTGTCAGATCTAAAATGTCCCCTTCCTGTGTTAGGAACTGCCCCAGAAAGGTGATTTCCTTACACACCCACTCGAAAATCACAAGACTGAGATCCCGGGGTAAACTCGACATTCCCCATTATAGGGAGGAAATTAGCGCATAATTTGGACACTTGCAGTATTATTTATTATTTATTTATTTGCTGATTTTTATATACCGGGGTACGTAAGTAACATCACCTCGGTTTACATTAAAACAATAATTCAGTATTGCGCTTTACAATATAACATAGAAACTGAACAAATACAAAACCATGTATAACTTTGTATTAAAAGAATATAATTGAAATATAAGAGACTGTGGAAATGGTGAAGAATGGTATAGGACTCAGATCATTAATAGTAGGCTTTTTTAAATAACCAGGTTTTAAGGTTTTGTTTAAATTTTTTGTGACAAATTTCCTGGCGTAATTCAGAGGGCATGGTGTTCCATATTGTTGATCCAGCAATGATGAATGACCGTTCTTTTGTACTAGAAAGTCTAGTCAGATTGGGTGCTGGGATCTTTAGTTTGGCTAAATGCTGGAATCTCGTTGGGTAGGATGAAGTGTTGAATTGTAGATGATCAGTGAACCAGTGCATATCTCTGTTTTGAATGGCTTTGTGTATCAGCGTCATAGATTTATATATTATCCTGGAAGCCACTGGTAGCCAGTGTAAGGACTGAAGTGCTGGGGTAATGTGCTCGTGGCGGCTTGTGTCGGTGATAATGCGGGCAGCTGCATTTTGCAACATTTGCAAAGGTTGAATTGTAGCTTTAGGTAGACCCAGAAGTAGAGCATTGCAGTAATCAATCTTAGACAAAATAGTTGCCTGCAAGACTGTGTGGAAGTCATATTGGTATAAAAGAGGTTTAATACGTTTAAGCGTGTGTAGTTTAAAGAAACCAGTTTTAACCGTATCCGCGATGAATTTTTTAAACGTGAGATTGCTGTCAATGATGATACCAAGGCTGCGTACTTGCTGTGATATAGTGGAGATGTCTTGTGTAGTACCAGAGTTAATCATTGATGTATTTTTTGGAGGTGAATTTATGATAAGCTCAGTTTTATTGGTATTGATAGCCAACTGGTTGTCTGTGAGGATTGATTTAATTTCCAATAAAGCTGCCTTCCAGGTGCTCAGGGCATTTGTGATTGTGCTGGTAATAGGTATGAGTATCTGAACGTCATCTGCGTAGATGAAGTGTTGAAGGCCCAATTTAGAAAGTAACCGGCATAATGGTGTAAGGTAAACATTAAATAATGTGGAGGAGAGAGAGGTACTCCTTGGGTACTCCTTGAGAGAGGTTTCTTGGCTTGGATTCACTTTGTCCACATCTAACACTGTAAGTTCTGTTGCTCAGGAAAGACTGAAACCATAGAAGTGCCGATCCAGAGATACCTATTTCAGAGAGGCGGATAATGAGGGTGTTGTGATTTACAGTGTCGAATGCAGCTGATATATCAAGAAGGGCAATGAGATATGATTTACCAGCATCTAAAGCTTTTAGTAGCACCTCTGAAAGTGATATCAAAAGTGTTTCCGTGCTGTGGTACTTTCTGAACCCATATTGGGAGGGGAAGAGTATTTGATGATCATCTAAATAGTCAGTTAGTTGTTTGTTGATGACTCTTTCCATAATTTTTGAAAGAAAGGGTAGGTTTGATACCGGTCGAAAGTTTGCTGGATCAGATGAATCTAGATTAGATTTTTTTATCATTGGAGTTATGATAGCATGTTTGAGTATAGAGGGAACTATGCCTGTGGTGATGGATTTGTTAATAATCTTTGCAATAGGTTTTGCTATTGTAGACCGTATTGAAAGAAGAGTCTTAGTGGGTAGGATGTCTGTGGGGTGGAAAGCTGGTTTCATTTTCTTTAGAATTGACTCAACTTCGATACCAGTAGTGATCTTAAGATTAGATAGCTTTGTTTCAGATTTATCTTGAGTGGCTGAAGTAGCTTGGTTGGTGTGTGAAGGAGTAGAATATAACTTAAATCACGTTAGAATAGAATGTATTTTGTTACAAAAGAACATAGCTAGCTAGTACCTCACACTTAGAATCATTGTTGTTGTTTGGACTGTTGTGAGCTGGAGCAGTTACAAGGCTTTTGACATATTGGAAGAGTGCTTGAGGGTTGAATTGATATTGGTGAATTCTGGCAGCATAGAAATCTTTTTTTGTTTTATCGGTGGTTTGGCGGTATTTGTGAAGCAAGGATTTGAATTTTAATAATGTCGTAGAATTTTGGTTTCTGCGCCACTCTTTTTCTGTTTTACGTAGCTCCATTTTCATAGCTTTAAGATCGGGAGTATACCAAGGTTTTTTTTTTATTATTTTTTCAGAATTGATTTCTTTGGATTGAACGGGACAGAGATTCTCTGCTATGTTACTGGTAATATTAAACCAAGAAGAGATAGCTGTTTCTGCGTCTGTGAGATCTAGATTTTTGAGATCTTCTGTTATCAAATTATTAATTTCATCTGTTTGACCTTGTTTTCTGAAGTAGATAGTTTTTTTGCTGTGAACATTAGTTGGTGATTGCTTTATTGTACAGCAGGTGTCAATCCGGAAGTGGTCAGACCAAGGAATAGGAGTGCAGTGGGGAAGTTTTGTTTCAATAAGGGAGTTAGTAAAAATGACATCAAGGGTATGACCAGCTTTATGAGTCGGGTTGGTCACGGCTTGTTGAAAGCCTAGAGCATTAAGAGAAGTCAATAATGCTTCGCAGGAAGGGGATAGTGGTATGCGATCAAAGTGTAAGTTCAAATCCCCAAGTATAATTGTTGGGAGGTGAAGATCAAAGTTTTTGATAATACATTCTATAAATAGAGATGGGTTATTTTCAAGTATGCTGGGGGGGGGGGAGTAGATCAGGCAAATTTGAAGATCCTTGGATTTGAAAAGGCCAGTCTCAATTTTGGAAGAGGGGGAAGTAGTTTGAACTGTAAGATTACATTTCTTTTTGGCAGCTAGGAGAATATCTCCACCTTTCTTTTTGTTCCTAGGAATGGAAAAAACATTGTATGTGTCAGTGGGTAGTTGATTAATTATGGCTGTGTCGGTGTCTTTTAGCCATGATTCAGTGATCGCACATATGTCTGGCTTTTCATCTGTGAGGATATCGCTTAGTAGGGTGATTTTTTTTAGTAGAGATTGTGTATTTAAAAGTAATATGGAGAAAGTTATAAGACCTAACATTTGAGTGATAGGTGCTACCATAATAGGAGTTAGTGTTCTGATTAATGGTGAGTATTGGAGACATCTAGCCGGTTTATGGTTCGCATTGAAGTGTTTGATAGTGGGAATGTGGCGAGCAAACATTTCCGATTGGTGCATAGTGACAGGCAAATTGTGTAGGACTCTTAATTTTAGCAAGTTAGAAGGGTTTTTTTTTTGTTTTTTTTTATAATGGGACTGTATGAATGGGCGAGACGCTGGGGCAGAGCTAGGTTTTTTGTCACAAAGTAGAACCGACCAGAAAGTCTGATAAAATAGCGAGGTCAGAGATGGGAAGCCACTGAAAAAAAAAAAAAAATAGTAGATGAAAGAGTAGACTCGAAGTTAGCCAGGAGGTGAGGAATTTGAGGCAAGACTGTATGAAGTAGGCTTTACTCGGGGGCTGCACGAAGGGGTGCACAAAGGGGCCAGCCCCTTTGTTGCGCACCTTTGGCGCGCGACGCAGGCACGCGGCGCCTGAAGAGTAGGGAATTTAAAAGTCCCTCTTAGCTTCTGATAGGTCGATTGAGGTAAGTAGGCGGGACTTAGGGCCGCAGTGATGGACGTCGCGTTGGCAGTCTAGGCAGCGTGATCGGTGGCCGGATTCGCCGGGGGCAAGGGGGAATTGAATGGCCTTACCCCGACGGGTCTGGGCGCCGATCGCGCAGGCCTCCCTCCTCCCGATCACGGCAGCAGCAGCAGCGGCAGCAGCAGCAGGGTTCCGGAGAAGTTGAGAAGTAGCTTAGTTAACCGCAACCAGGTTTGTCGAATAGGCCTGATAAGCGCTGTTTGTGTTATAAAAGAATGGAGGTGGACAGACCCCGATTGTAAAACATACAAAAGAGCTAGCGGGGACATTAATGCACTGTCCGCTACTAGTGGAACATAATATGATTTGCCCAAAAGCCAATCCCGGATTACCCTCAGGTTACAGGCTAAATTATAAAGGGCTAAGTCTGGGACCCCCAGACCACTCTCTCCCCAGCACGCTTTTAACCAAGAAAGAGAGAGAGCGCTGTCCAGCTGGGCTAGATCTCTCCGCTTCAATAATAATGACATATTTTGCAGAAGGTAGAGCCATTTCAGAAGAATGGTAATTTTAAATAAGTTTACTCGTCCCCCTAAAGAGAGTGGCAAGTTACGCCAATTGGCCAAAATGTCCTTCTTTCAAAGCAACCTTGGATAATTGCCTTATAGATCCATCGGGCCTCCCCTAGGGCTCGTCGTGCACAAGGTATACAAGTGTGCACCCTCTTGCGTGCGCCGACACCAGATTTTATAACATGCGTGCGTAACTTTTAAAATTGGCCTATACAGAGCCTACCCAATTGCCAAGGCAAGGAAGTGCAGGGAGGAACTTCCTTAAGTAGTATGTTCAATCAGGGTGCGCTGCAGAGCTAGGACCCACCCTTGGCCCTACAAGAGACCGGGCAGTCCGCGCGCAGGCACGTAGAGGCGTGGCGAATGCCATGGAGGAAGCGAACTTTGGCGTGAGGCCTGGTGCGCAGTGGAAGGCCCAGTGGCCACCGCTGTGGGACGCCAAGGCCTGGAGGAGCTCACGCCTGCTGCTGGGGAGGCCGACCCGTGACCTGCAGAGGAGCTAGCGAGGTGAGCAGGCCCAAGCACGGACCAAGCGCGGACGGGGTGCGCAACACTTAGCCAATGTACCAAAAATGAAACAGAAGTTCATATGTCCATTGATTACTTTTCGGTCTAGATAGCTAATTACCAAAATGCTTTTTCTATTCCATAAAATATAATTTTTGGACTTTTACATGTTTTCTTTATAATGAATTCAAAATGTTGCCAAGATGCAAGTCTGATCAGTCTGAAGAAGATACATTGCTAGTACTACTTATCATATTTAAGCATGCCACTAGACATACACAGTACTGTACAGATACACATAAAAGACAGTCCCTGCTCCTTAGAATGTCAAGACACATAGCCAAGACAAATACATATTTCATTAAATGGTTAAAATCAACAGACAGGATTTAAAATTTTAAAGCAGCCTCAAAAAGGTAAGATTTTATGTGTGATTTGAAGATAATCAGAGAGAGATCATGACACAACAACAATGGAAGACTTTTCATGCATACAGCATAGCAAGTTGAAAGGCGTGGAGTGGAGAGTTGGTGACAGAGAAGGGATATGTGGAGAGGAGTAGAGAGAGATGTATGACATAAATTTGAAAGCAATGGAGTTGAGAATTGACGAGGGAGGAGAAAGGCACATTTGGAGGGGGGTGCAGGGAGAGGTGTATGACACAAGTTGGAAGTCAATGGAATCGGGAGCTGGAGAGGGAGGAGAAGGGCATATATGGAGAGGTGCAGGGGAAATATATGACACAATTGCGCTCATTCACTCAGGCTTTTCTCCCTTTCTGTCTTTATAGCAAAACACCTTGATGGCTTAGTCCCTGTGCTGTTAAAAACCTCACTCAATTATACTGCAATTAGTATTCTTATTCAAATTCAACTCCATATGAAAAAGAGGAGGAATTCAAGATGAAAAGAAGATCAGGAAAGGGTCAGGACAAAGAAAATCCCAGTTAGCCAAAATGACCATTCAAAAAATAAATTCCAAATCTCCCTGTCTTAAATCAAGTAACCAGCTAATCAATCAATTGTATATAAGAACAAAGTCAGACAAAAGGTAGTGGTCCACTTACAGCTCTTAAAAAGTCTTTCACCAAATGATTGGAACAAATCAGGCATCCATGGGCACAACATTTGCTGTGATGTTTTCATTCCCAGGAATATAGATTTGTTTGGCATTGCTGTTTTAAGTCAATAAAAGACCTGGTGGTTTGGGACCTGCTTTGCCCTGTTTGAGCATTGGCACCGTTATGAGATCTGTTTAATATTTCATGAAGAGTTGGTAACCTTTGAAACAGATGACAAATATTTGATCAAACATTGGCCAGTGTCGGTAGTCAATGAGTTGCTTTGACAGTATGGGAAGTTTATGTATATTGAGATAAGTGCAAAATATTTCATTACTGTTTTCACTATTAGATAGTTAATTACACTATAGAAAAATATTAAAATATAGGTTTTATGCTGGTACGGTATATGAAGGGGCAATAGCATTGTCTGAAAACTGCGGGAGGCAGCAGATTGTATCATTGCACATTTCTTCTGATGCTGTACCAGTATTTTTAATTTTCACTTTTTAAAACTTTTTTTGATTGTAATAAATTCACTAAAATTGTGAGTACTGGTTCCTCTTATGTGTTTTGCTTTAAGTTTCTAAATATCGTTTTTAAATCTAAAACCAGTGGCTGGATGAATTCCATTACTTTTCTGGTCATTCTTGTAATACAAAATTACCAGAGTATATTGTTGTCATAGATTTGTCATTTAGGAAGAGGCATGCCAAAATAAACCTGCATTATTTTCGAGTGGATGAAAGGTAGACAGGGAATAGTTCTAACTTCATTTTGTTACTTTTGCTTTTCTATTAGCTGGTGAGCTGTAACTGATTCAATTTGCAAATAACTTTTAGGCACTGCTTGGAAACACGTTTATATTCCCATAATCAACAAGGAAGGAAATTTAGAGTTTGTAACTTGCCCGGAAAGAAATTACAGCATCGGTAGGTGAAACAATATTACAGTTGCATTTATAGATTCTGCCTCTCTTGTAATGAACAAGAATCTCTGGCTCATGAAAAAATGAGCTATTAAATAGCAAGCGGGGGAAGGAGTCAGGGAGGGGAGGAGTCGGGGCAGCGAGGAGGCGGACACGGCGGTATCTTCGCTGGCGGCGATAAGGTAAGCCACGTTATCGCCGCCAGAAGCGCACCCAATAGCACCACCTTTCACGGTGGCGCTATTGGGTGCGAAAGACAGCAGCGATCATACCGTGGTGGTGTGATCGCTGCCAGCTTTTGCAGGCACGCCCCCCGTTACCCGCCGGGATTCACCATTCTCTGCGAGAATGGAAAATCCAGGCCTTAGTAAAGCAATAATAATGTTTATTTATTTAAAACTTTTCTATGCCGTCGTTTAGTAGTGCACATCACAACGGTTTACAGTTAGGAAATAGGCATTATATATTGATAAACAGGCATAATCTATGTGGTAATGCACATAGATAGCAGCTGTTGGTATAGCTGGTAAAATAGGATCCATCATAGCTTCTCCAGACCAACCAGACAAGGCAATCTTCACTTCGTCTTGTCCTTGCAGCCATCATGGGCCTCCATAAAATGAATTGCTGTAGCCTTTGTATCATTCTGCTTCAAGTAGACAGATACAATTCTCTTCCAGGATAATATCTATCTAACATATAAATGTGATAAAAGCTAGGGATGTTCATTTGTTTGAAAATGAAATGGAAAACCCAACGAAACACCCTTATTGCATATCATTTTGTTTTCAAATGAAATGAAATAAATATCCTGCCAAAATTCATAGTTTTTTATGTTTTTTATTTGGTGCCGGGGGGGGGGGGGGTGTCTTTCGTTTCGACAAATAGTGCTCACTGTTTCCCAAAACAACTGAAAATAAAATTGAAAAACTCCCTCCAATGAAACAAAAATCTGTTGTATACCCCCCCCCCCCCCCCCCCCCCCGTATGAAACAAAATTTCTTTGGCCTGCACACTCCTAACAAAAGCAGAGAATTGTAGCACTTAGTTTTACACTAGTGTCTGCCTGATTCTTTTCCTGCTTTCATTACATTTCAGTAACTAGTTTCTGTTAGCAGTTTAACCATCTATTTTGCCATTAAAAAAAATTAAAAAGAATTCTTACTTTGGAGGCGCTCCTTCTATGTGCACTGCCATCAATCCCACAAAGAGGGGATTATATTGTCCTACGCTGCATCAGCCTCTGCTAGCACAAGGGATTTTGTTTTATCACCTCATGAAGGATTCAAGATCTCATTTATTTCAAAAGGCACTTAACATAAAACTGTAAGTCGTGTGGGTGAAATTTTTAATACTGTTTTAAAATGATCAGCCAGAACAAACCTTTGCACTCTTGCATTTACATTTGCTACTGCTTGAAACAGCGAGCTATGCCACAGAGCCTCTGTTTGTAAAATAGCCGGCAGTGTTCAATGAGCAATATAATGAAATGGTGATAGGTCACATCTAGTATCAATCAGAAGTCAGTAAAAGTAGAAAAACTATAACTGTGTACGTGTATTGGAAATCAAATCGAGCTCCTCAAAGCACTTCACTAAATGAGTGGAAGATGACACTGAATTGCTGTAGCCCATTTTCAATAAAGTTCTGGCAGCCATATCGGTCCCGGAGAAAAGTGAAATTATTTTAGGTTGCAATATGTGTGGGGGTGTGCATGTAAATATTTTCCATGCTATTTCAGGTTTTTTTGTTTTCTTTTCTTTTTAAATTAATTGTTCATTATGTTTGATGTTTCTTTCCATTTGTTTCATTCAGTTTAATTGATATAAACACCAAAACAATAAAAACAAAGAAACAAAAGGATGGGGAAGGGGCTAGGTTATCCTCTGAATGCCATCAACACCCCCCACCCAAGTGTTGCCAAAATAAAAACATAAACACACTCCCTCCTAGGCCTTCCCTTATCCCCCTATTCTCGATGCAGCTTCCCCCATCCATGTAGTTCCAGTAGTCCAAATGGGACAGGAGTGATCCCAGTCACTCCTGCCCTGTCAGGTCCTGATTTCAAAATGATGCTGACAGTTCACCTCCACTCAAACTATCCTTGATCAACTCCAATGGCTTTTGTCTAATACATTTCACAGGAACCACTCTTGCTAAAAGCTTGGGTGACCTTTTCTTGACCAAATCCAAATGCCTTTACTTGATTTTTATCCTCCTTAGCCTATGCGCTGTTTTCGACATTGTCGAGCACAACCTACTCCTTTTGGTCACAAGTTAGTCCTCACTTGGATTAAAGGGACTCTGTTTTTTACATTGGTTCTCTTTGATTTCTCTTTTCACCTCTCTCATAGCACTTTAGATGCACAGTAGAGATGTGCATTTATTTAAAATGAATGAGTACAATGCAACAAATGAGACAATTTTAGGTTCATTTGTGAGCCCCCAAAACAAATGAATGGTGCACACAAATTTTTATTAATTTATATTTCCCATTCAAGTCTATGGCCCATTGAAAAGTGCAGCAGTGAGACTGCTAATTACAGTTACCATGAAATTCCTGAACAAGATAGTAGCCAGGATGGAGAAAAGGTGGGAGAAGTAGGCAAGTAGACAGGACAGAGGACCAATGCTCTTGATGCTACACCTAAGGGACATTTTGCCTTGCCACTATACCTCTGTAGTACTGCCATGGGGTCATACTACCACCCAGCCTTGCTGGCATACTCCAGACTCTATACCTTAGGGGTCTTGCTTTCATTCTCTCTTGCTGCTATACCCTGATTTACAACCGTAGGAGTCTTGATGCCACTCAGCCTATATTTAGGGACCACTCAGCTCTATATTTAGGGACCCTTGCTGCCTTACTGCCATATCTATATATCTAATATAGATATAATATAATATACATATCTAATATTGTATATTCCTGTAAATAGTCCGTTGCAGTTTTTATTTATTGCTTTAATTCCTCCACCTCCTGCTCTTTGTATACTCCTCCTTGTTCGCCCTCCCTGTTCATTGTAATTTCTACCTTTAAAGTTACATTGTAAACCGGTATGATGTATGCATACTAATACCGGTATATAAAAGTTTTTAAATAAAATAAATAAAATAAATAAATAAATAAATATCCTGTTGCCATTCTGCCATTGCAGAATGTATGCCCTATACTATACCTTGGAAATCTTGCTACCCACTCTTCCTTGCTGATATATCCCTTATGCTATATTTTGTGGGTCATACTGCCATTCTACCTTGCTGCTATACTCGTTATACTATACCTTGGGGGGGGGAGGGGGCCTTTATGCCACTCTGCCTTGCTGCTATCCCTGGCCCTGATGTAAAACCTTAGTGGTCTTGCTACCACTGTTCCTTGCTGCTATATCCCTTATGCTACATGTGGCATTCCTGCTGCAACTGTGCCTTGCTGCCATCCTTATGAGCCACCTCGGGGGTCTTGCTGCCACTTAGTCCTGCCATCATACCCCAGACTCTACACCTTGGGGAGTTCTTGCCACTGTAGGTATCTGCTTTGCACATATCATGGTATCTTCGGGCTTCATGCCACTATTTGTGTGACTGTGCCCTCTATTCATTTATTTATTTATTTATTTTAAATTGATCTAGAGTCCGCATACATGCTGTACTTTGGTTCACAACATACATATATAGTTAAAATCCATGATAAATCAAAAAAACATACAATACATGATCAATCTGCATAAGCATTTTAAATCTGCAAAATTGGATTTTTTTTCCTGCCACCTTTTCTATATTTTTTACCCCTTTATGGTACCTCAGGATGTGCATGCTACTCTTGGTACCACTTTGCCCCTCTGGTATTGCCTTTGGGGACTCCTGCCACAGTTATTTGTGCCCACTTTTGAAGCCTTGGGGTGCTGTTGCCACTCTTCCTGCTGATGTGCTCCTCTCACAGTGCCTTGGAGAGCTCCTGCCATTGCCGGTATCCTTTTCCTGCTTAACAGTTCTTTAGGCTGTTCGTGTCTCTTTTGCTACCACTTTGCCACAATCTTAATGCCATTGAAGTTCTCTTCCTGCTCTTGATTATGTCTGTCCACAAGTTTCATTATAATTGATTTAAAAAGCCCAATTTTGAAGCTCAAAATAGGCTGTATTGCTTCAACCATTGACTTTAATGGGAAAAAAATAAATAAATGGAACAAAGAAACTTTTTTTTTTCATTTTAAATGAACTAAACAATGGAGGTGACCTATGAAATAAACAATACAAACGGGAAATTTTGCCTTTGCACATCCATAATGCTATTGGTGGATCCTCTTCCACTGCTATCCTGCTATCAATCGGTGAGCCTTGGGACTTTTGCTTGGGATCTCATGTCTTTCTTTTCTTGTTTCCTCGGTGCTGTGATCTCCTCCCATGATTTTTAGTACCATCTTTATGCAGATGGCTCCCAGATGTACCTCCAGAAACTTCACCAGGAATCCAGTTCCACATTTCAGCCTGCTTATCTGACGTTGCTGCCTTGATGTCCCACTGCCACCTTAAACTTATCATGGCCAAGGCAGAACGTATTCTTTTCCCCACAAACCCACCTCTCTCCTCCCAATTTCTCTGTGGATAACACTGTCATCCTTCCAGTTCCCTCACTCTGTAACCTTAGTGTAATCTTTGACTTCATTCTCTTTTTCTCTAAGCACATCCAAAACACTACTAAAGCATGTTGTGTCTTTCTCTATAACCACCAAAATCCACCCTTTCCTTTCTGAACACACTAACAAAACCCTTATCCACTCTCTCATCACCTCCTGTTTAGAGTTCTGAAGCTGCTCCTCACAGGTCTCTCATTGAACATCTCTCTCCAATCTATTCAAAATTCCACTGTACGACTTATCTTTCACCAGTGTTGCTAAACCCATATAACCCCTCAAATCAAATCACTGCTTTTGCTCCCTATTCATTCCTGCATACAGTTCACATTTCTCTTACAATTGCATTCTTCTGCAGCTCCTCATTGCTTCTCCTTTCTTATATGTTCCTACACACCTCCTCATGAACTCTACTATGCCCTTCTCTATTGCTAACTCCAGACTCCGTGCTTTCCATCTGAGTCAGTGCATCGTGCTGCCTCTTTGGCCTTAATCAAATCCAAACTGAAAACTCACCTTTTTGAGGCTGCTTTTAGATTTTAACTGTTGGTACTTCTGATCATACCCTTCTTGGTTTTAACTATTTTCCATAACAAATGAATCTCCCTAAATCTCTTATTTGACTGACTTCTCTATCATCATGAATAGATTGTAAGCTCTACATAGAAGGGACTACCTCTTTTGTGTGCTTGTACAGTGCTGCTTATGTGCATATGTCTAGTAGTACTATAGAATTGATAAGTAGTAATAGTAATGGTATAGTAATATCTTCTGGTACACAAGCTTGGGAGACCACCGAGGTCACATTTGAGGATCTATGTGACCTCAGACTCATTTATTGAAACATTTTGCCCAGTAAATGGAGTCACATCAAGGATTCCAGGATTGTTAAACAGACGGGGTTCAATTTCAACAGAATGGTACAGTAATAGATCTGGCATGTACTGTGTTCTCCTTCTGTCTGCCTGGCTCTTCCTATCTGTAGCATCAACTCAGGTTCTATTCTAGAACAGCACCTTATCTCTGGAGGCCTTTGACCTATCAGCATGATTTAGTCTGGAAAATATATCTTCTGATTATAACTTCAGTTATTTTTTATTTATAATTGCAGTTAATCTTGATCTTCTCAGACCTCTGCAAGTATCCCTACTGTTGACACGAATGTTACAGCCATCACCGGTGCTAATCTAGTCACTCAGTTTACAAGCTTGCCTCCGGGCAAAGCACTGGAAATATGGATTCATTTACAAGGGGTGGTTGTCGGTGATCTCTTTGCCTGTCTTACTGGTGCAGCCTCACTTTTATATTAAAATTGAATTATTTTAAGTGGGCAGGCTGCTTAAACAGCCTCTGCCCACCAACTTGGGAAAGGAAGGAAGTTTTACAAATGTCCCCCACAGAGAAAGAGGGTTTTTTTTTCAAAGTTTGACTTTCTCTCATTTCAAAATCAATGCAAAGATCCTGACTTTCCCACAGATTTCCAAATTCATTTGGCATTGGACCCAGCTCATTGGATCTAGCCCCTCAAAAGGTGCTGCAGTACATTGGTTCAGGAATTAAATTTAGCGCCTCAACACCTACCAGTACTAAATAGTGCTGCATTTCACTGCTTTAGCTCCCAGCATTGTAAATAAATACCAGTATATTGTTATTATTCAGTACCATGCATCCAAAGTGTATCTCAAAATGTAGTGAGGACAATAATCAAAGCCCTTTTTTTGCTGACAAAAGTGTTATTTTTTAAAATTGTTCACTCTCAATGTGATATGGAGTCACCCCAAGATTGCATTGATTAACAGGGTGGGAGTGGGGGGGAATGAGAGCAATATGTGTACAAGCGTTCTTTTCTCTCATATACACACACATACACACACTCTCTCTCTCTGTCTCTAGCACAGGGCTTCCCAAACCTGTCCTGGGTCCCCACAGCCAATCAGGTTTTCAGGATATCCACAATGAATATGCATGAGATAAATTTTCATATATTGCATCTCCATGATATGCAAATTTATGTGATGCATATTCATTGTGCATATCTTGAAAATCTGACAAGTTTGGGAAACCTTGCTCTAACACATTCACATGTTCACTCTCCCACACACACATGCACTCACACACTTCCTCCTCTCCTTCTCCAAAACACACATACATACTAACATACTTACTCCTCTCCTTCTCCAAAACACACATGCACACTCACATTGTCTCTTATGTTAATTCTCTCTCTCTTCTGCGCCGCTCTATTCTGCCTCTGGTTCAACAATAGCTTCCTCCTTCCCCACTGCAGCAGATAGTGCTCCTCCTCCTGTTTCTTCATCATGTGGGCCAATGCTAACTGGGCTTCTCCTTCCTGCCTGCAAGCTTGTTACTAGTGATGCTTCTCCTTCCAGTCACATGGGCTGATAGGAATTTTCTTCCTTCTTCTCTTTCCCATGGCCGATGCTCCACTTCCCTTCTCCCTGTGTAGAGTCAGGGGATTCCGTCACACAGGCACTTCCTTGCTGCCCCTGGAGATTTACGATGTTGACCCAGAGTCCTGGAAATTCCTTTAGAATTAAAGAAGCTCTGGGCCAAATCCAAAAAGTTCCCAGAAAACGACATGGTTAAGACAGGAATGAAAACTGCACATGAAATTTGTGATTTTCAAAATTACACAATTTTTTCTTTCTGGAAAAAATGCCTAAAGAAAAAGCAAGCTCAAATCTCTGTGGGCAGTTTTTCCCACAATAATAATGCAAAACTATGTGCATAGTTGCTTTGATTATTGGTGCCAACCCCACTGGTAAAAGGTATCTGTGCTGGGCTGACCTTATGGCTGATTTGGTAAGCATCGTGGACTGGTATATGGGAAGTCCCTGGTTTGATCCCAGGGTCAAGACTTATGCACCCTGGATTGTCTGGGGCTGGGGGAGACTATAGAGGTACTATTCCTGACCCTTGTGGAAGGTAGGAGTCATGGTCATTGTCTAAGGATGAGACCTAGTGGCCAGACTCAGAGCTTATGATTGCAGGCTTCCACATGAGCCTTGGTGAATGGCCATTGGCTCAAGACTGTCACTGAAATGACTGAACTAAATGTCAATTTGGGAAGGGATATGAAAATAGAGGCCCGTTGCCACCGGGTGTGCAAACCGTGCACTTGTACAGGGCAGCACACCCAATGGGGTGGCGTCAGGAGCAGGGAGAGGCCCGTGAGGTCACCAGTAGATCCCATCTCACCGGCGGCCCGGAAGAGGAATTGGTCCATGAGATCACCAATGGATTCCATCTCACTGGCAGCCCGGAAGAGGAAGAGGCCCATGAGGATGCCAGTGGATCCTATCTCACTGGTGGCCAAAGAAAGAAAGGGGAGAATAGAAGCCAGGGCAGTGCAAGGTACGAACAATTGAACACCCAACACACACTACAGTAATCAATAAGGGGTAGATTTTCAAACCGCGCGATTTGGCCTACTTTTGCTGGCGCATCAGGCACAAGCAAAAGTACGCTGGATTTTAGTAGATACGCGCGGAGCCGCGCATATCCGCTAAAATCCGGGATCGGCGCGCGCAAGGCTATTGATTCTGTATAGCCGGCGCGCGCCGAGCTGCGCAGCCTACCTCCGTTCCCTCCGAGGCCGCTCCGAAATCGGAGCGGCCTCGGAGAGAACTTTCTTTTGCCCTCCCCTCACCTTCCCCTCCCTTCCCCTACCTAATCCACCCGCCCAGCCCTGTCTAAACCCCATCCTTACCTTTGTCGGGGGATTTACGCCTCCCAGAGGGAGGCGTAAATCCCTGCGCGCCGGGACGCGACCTGGGGGCGGGTACGGAGGGCGCGGCCATGCCCCCGGACCGCCCCGGGCCGTAGCCACGCCCCGGACCCGCCCCCAAAATGCTGCCAACACGCCCCCTAAACGCCGCGACGACCGGGCCCGCCCCCGACACGCCCCGACACGCCCCCCTCGGAGAACCCCGGGACTTACGCGAGTCCCGGGGTCTGCGCGCGCCGGTGAGCCTATGTAAAATAGGCTCACCGGCGCACAGGGCCCTGCTCGCCTAAATCCGCCCAGATTTGGGTGGATTTAGGCGAGCAGGGCTCTTAAAATCCGCCCCAAAGTGTGTAGATTTTAATAGATAGTTTTAATAGATAGCTCATCACTAAGGAAAAGTTACAATTATAAAACTAGTGTTACACTCAAAACTGATAGAAAGAGACCTGGACATGAATTATCACATTTATCAATTAACATTGATTACAAACTATGTTACCGAACCTTATGGCACCTATGTAAAATGATAGATTTTAGTATCATTACTTTTATGTGCCTTATTGTAAACCGTTGTGACGGTACCCACCTTAACGACGGTATAAAAAAGATTTAAAATAAATAAATAAATAAATACTCCTCTGTGCCAGAGTTCGCTTTCCAAAACACATGCAGCTAGCATATTTTCTATGCTGATCTCGTGATACACAAGATCAGCATAGAGAAAGTGCTAAGTTTGCATGGTTGGATTAGCGCAAAGGCTGGCACATTTGTGTGTGTGTGTGTGTGTGTGTGTGTGTTTGTGTGAATGAATGATTGAATGAATGAATGAGAGAGAGTCTTATTGGGGTGTGGTATGTGTGAATGAAAGCCTGCCCTGGGACCTGGGAGTATAGGTTGTGTGAATGGGAGCCTGATTGGGGTGAATGAGAGCCTGACTTGGGGGAGGGGGGTATTTGAATGGGAGCCTGACTGGAGGGTTGTGTATATGTGAATAGGAACCTGTCTGAAAGGGGGGGGGGGAGATTTCTGTGTGCATGAGAACCTGACTGGGATGTTTATGTGTGTTTGTGTGTGGGGGGGGGGGTTGGGTCTGGGGTGTGTTTGTGTGAATGGGAACCTGCCTGGTATGTGTATGTGTGTGTGTATGGGAACCTGTCTGGTGTGTGTGTGTGTGTGTGTGTGTGTATGTGTTTATAGGAACTTGTCTATGTGTGTGTGTGTTTATAGGAACTTGTCTGATGTGTATGTGTGTGTGTCTGGAAACCTGTCTGGGATGTGGGTATGTGTGTGTGAATGGGAACTTGTCTGGTGTGTGTGTGTGTGTGTGTGTGTGTGTGTGTGTGTGTGTGTGTGTGTGTATGTGTGTGTATGTATGTGTGTGTGTATAGGAACCCATCTGATGTGTATGTGTGTGTGTGTGATTGGAAACCTGTCTGGGATGTGGGTATGTGTGTATGAATGGGAACCTGCCTGCCTGGGTGGGTGTGTGTGTGAAGAAAATTTGTGCTGCCTCACTAATACATTCCTTACTCAGGATAACTGGAAATAAAATGTTTTCATGTATGGAGAGCAGTGAATTTTCCATTCTTGTTATTTAACTTATTGGATGTCTGTGTCTGCCATTTTGAAATAATTTATTGTTGTTTGGGAATGATTTTCAATTTTGTATGAGCTCTTAATTATTGGATGTTATTCTATTCCTTAGATCATTATAAAAAGAATATTTTACTAATATGATTGATTTTTATTCCTTACTTTTATTGTTTGATGAATGATTTATGAGGACTGGTGATGTTTCTGTTTCTCCATTGCTGCATTGCATACAGAGTCTGGCTTGTTGCGGTTTGCGGTTTCTGGTTCAGTTTCAGTTTATAGTTTATAGTCTCTTTCTTCTGAATTTGATGAGAGAGAGTCTGTATTCTGCATGTTTAATTGAAGTGGTGCATTCAGTGTTAAAAAAAAGAGGAGGGGTCAGCACAGTAATTGTTCGCACAGGGCAGCAAAAATGCTAGCACCGGCCCTGTAGAAATACCTGGGTGGTTGCAAATGAAGGCTCATGACACTATGATTCCAGCCCAGGTTCCAACTGAGCTGAAAATCCAAAGGAACAAGAGAAAAACTGCCAGGTGCAAAAGGCTCTCCATGCTGTTTGCACCAAAGTAGACTAATTATTTTGCCCTTTATTACTGTGGTACCTCAATCACACATAAAGAGTTCTATGCAATAAACTTGCACTAACATTCTTTCAGTAAAATTTTTATGTCTACATTAAAACCTCACGTAAAGCGCTATGTAATAAATTTAATCAAGTACATACTAAAAACATCACCTTAATAGCATGGGCTCAATACTAACATGGATGGTAACACAAAATAGTATAATTTGAGACTAGCTGCCAACAAATTTCCCATATAAACCAGACAGAAGTGAAAGAGAGGTTAACCCTATAGGCAGTGGTTTGCTGTCCTCTAAGCTGCTCTCTCTTCCCCTCCCTATCAGATACAAAATGAAGGGCCTGCTAGCCTGCTCTTGCTCCCCCCACTATCCCAGGCAAAAGATGAATGGTCTACTGGCCCCTCTCATGTTTCCCAATCAGATTACCCACATATATGGGGGACAAAGTGGTGTGAGAGATCAGCCAGAGTCATTTTTTTAAGATGCTGGGAACAGGGCAGGAGAAGGATTTGCCTTATCCAGTTTCCGTCTGAGGGGCCATTTCAGAAGAGGTAAGGGGGAAGTGTTAGGGTTGTGGACTCTTGTGCCGGCTGAGACGATGGATGTTATGCTGTGGGAACACACAGGAAGCGTCACAACCGAGAGGTGACACGGAAGAGACTCTGGAGGAGCTTCACCACTGGAAGCCCAAAGTCACCCCAGGAGGAGCCCGTAGGAACCCGGGCCTCTTGGACTTAGGCGGGACCGTATATGAACAAGGATCCAGGCAGTGGCCGAAGAGGTGGAAGATGAGGACAGCTGGACCCAGGAAGCTAGAGAGACTTCACCCTCGGAAGCCCGCGGCCCCTCGGGAAGAGCCTGTGAGAGCCCAATCTGCTGGGACTTAGGAGAATCCTCTAGGCCAGCAAGAACTGGATAACTTGAGGTGGAGGAAGAGCCAAAGTCGGAGTCCAGGAGCGAAGCCGAGTCAGAAGCCAGGAGTCAGAGGTCCAAACCGAAGCCAGGGGCGAAAGCTGAAGACAGAGTTGTGGGACGGAGCCGGGTCGGAAGCCAGAGGTCAGAAGTCAAATCCAAAACCAGGAGCAGAGGCTGAAGACGTAGTCAGAAGACGAAGCCGGGTCCAAAACCAGAAGTAGAAGACAAACCAAAGCCAGGGGCGGAAGCTGAAGATGTAGTCAGGGGAAGGAGCCAGGTCAGAAGCCAGCAACAGCAGAGACGATCCAGAGACCAACGCAGCAACAAGAGACTCAGGGGAACTGAGCGAACCTCATTGCAAGGCTCTGTCCTGATGGAGCTGCAGGGTTTAAATACCCTGCAGCGTCTGACGTCATCCGGGGCATCCTCTCAGGTTTTCCCGCACTGGCCCCTTTAAAACTCCAGCCCCTGGGCATGGGCGGGACCAAGTGCGTCGGGCCGGTGGCGTCTCCCTCGTACGGGAAGAGCCGCGGCAGGTTGAGAATCAGGCCTACGTGGCCGAAAGAACATCCGTGTGGGCCGGGCCGGCCTGGAGGTAAGAGGAGGGACCGGGGCCCAGCCCAGTCCCGTAACAGGAAGGACCTGACCGGGGAGTGAGAGGGAGAGAATGGGGGAGAGAGGGACCAATGGAGCCTTCATTTTGTGTCCAGAGAGATAGAAGAGGGGACCAGAAGGCTAGTGGGCCCCTTGCCTGAAGAGTGATGTGGTCGAGTCTAATTGATACTCAGACGTTGGAGCTGTCGAGCCTCTATCCAAGTAAGTGTTGGGAAGGCTGAGGCAGCTAAGCCTCTTCATGTTGTGTGCAGAAGGGTGGAAAGGATCAGGGCATGCTAGCTCCTTCATCTTTCTCCCAGTGGGAGGAGGAGGAGTAAATCCCTCCTGTTGACCAGTCATTTCACTTTGAACCAGTTAGTAGGGATGTGCAGAGCAAAAGTTTATGTCCATATGTCAATATGTCCAAAGGGGGTCCCATTTGCGGTCAATATGGACATAAAAAAAATTAAATGAGTTGGGTATATGTCCATATGTGCAAAAAAAAAAATTTAAACCCCCTCACCCTCCTTAATCCCCCCCCCCCCAGACTTACCACAACTCCCTGGTTATCGAGCGAGGAGTGAGGACGCCATTTCTGCAATCCTTGGCGAGAAGCATGTGACGTCGGCGCCACGTCGAGTGACGCGGCGTCACGTGATTCCCGGCTCGTTCGCGCCGGAAGGCTCGTTCGGCCCAAAAGAACTTTTGGCCAGCTTGGGGGGGCCTCCTGACCCCCCCAGGCCTGACCCCCCCAGGCCTCCTGACCCCCCCAGGCCTCCTGACCCCCCCAAGCTGGCCAAAAGTTCTTTTTGGGCCGAACGAGCCTTCCGGCGCGAACTCGCCGGGAATCACGTGACGCCGCGTCACTCGACGTGGCGCCGACGTCACATGCTTCTCGCCAAGGATTGCAGAAATGGCGTCCTCACTCCTCGCTCGATCACCAGGGAGTTGTGGTAAGTCTGGGGGGGGGATTAAGGAGGGTGAGGGGGTTTAAATTTTTATTTTGGCTCAACAATCGCGATTTCCAACATATCCAACATAGCTATGTTGGATATGTGGGAAATCCGATCGTTTATGTCACATCACTTTTTTAAGTTAAAAAAAAAATATGCGTAGCGTTTTACATATGCGGTCAATACGAATGCACACCCCTACCAGTTAGTACTGGGGGATTTCATGGCAGCGGAACCAGTAAAAATTTAACACCTGTCCAAGGCAGGTGTTAAAGTTTGTCTTAACTGAGACCACACAAAATGGTGCAGACAGCATACTACACTGTTTCCTATTGGGCTCAGTAAAGCCTCATTTATTTATATATTTATTTTCTTGTATTTATATCATGCTTTGTAATGCACATGCAAGGGTGGGCTAATTTTAATGCAACCTCTCTAACATCTTGAAAAATCATCTTAACATGCACATGAAGGCACATTATATTTGGCTTTACACAACACATTAAACTTTTATCTCATAGGCTCCAAAACCTTTTCTAGGGTGAATGAAACTACCAGTGATGTCAATGTCTTAGCAGGCTTTGGATTTAAGAGAGAAGAGATGAGCAATATTACTCTTACAGTTATATGACCTGAGACAAAAGGAGGCAAAATAACTTTCTAATATCAGAAAGCCTCTATGTCAAGAGCCGGTCCTGGAAATCTTTTTTTCCAAATCTGGACTCTGGTCATTAGGTCATATCAACACCTGATCTATGGTTCTGTCCTTCTGCTGGCTTCTCGGTTTAGAATTTGTTATAAGATGTGAGACATTTGCCAAATATTTGCAAACATAAGGATGCAGTTTTCTCCTCTTTGATGGAAAAAACGATTATTGTAGCAATAGAGAATGGTGGCGTTGAACTACTTTCCTCTTCTTGAACACTGTAATACACAGCACAATATGCTGCCATCAATTCCAGCTGCCAAGTAGAGGGTGAAGTATATTGAGACCCATAGGTCTGATAAAATCTAGTTTATAAGACTAGATTACTTTCTTTGTGTTATAGTCCCTGTGGGATCAATATATACAGCTTTTAGGCAATTTTAACTCATGTCTTTATGATACTTTTCTCAGGGGTTTCTCCTCTAATGATCTGTAAAATGTTCATGTTTGAACTCTGAATTGAATGTGCATAGTATTGTGTAAAAATTGTTGGTTATTAACCCAAGGATGCAATAGATTTGCATTATAAAATATTTTGATATAATTTACATGTGTAGACTGAATGCAGTGTAACCTGGGATAGAGCTGACCCTTGTTCCCTACCCTTGAGATCAATTAAATGCATGACCCAATGATTCAAATTTGGATAAATTGTACACAATTTTATTAAATAATCTGACAGGGGAATCTAATTGGGTGATTGAGGCTAGCTATTTATATGGCCTTTCTCCTTCCTCCCCCTGATAAATTAGTATTCTGCTGATTATGCAGAATCCACCAAGGTCTGCTGCAAACAGCAAGGCCCAGCTATAACATACCCCAGGGGCTCTTGGTTTCTGTATGCAATAACAAGGCTTTTGGTTCTAATAACTAAAAAAAACTTTTGGAACAACATAAAAAACTTTTGGAACAACATAAAAATAAAAACATTTTTTGAGAAAAATAATAAAAGGATCATAGGGTGGACAGTGGTGTTTATGATTAAAAAATGAAGTAAGGCATACCAGGATAGTGCCCTGAAATTTTATGAAACATCACCCTACACTCTTCAAAAAATTTTTTCAAGAAACCCTATTGGGGTAAAAGTAAGTGTGAAAAGTATGTTGAAAGTACATTTTTAAATTATAGACTAGTGTCTTTGAAAGAGATTAAGATGTAATAATGTTTGCAGGATAGCATATCTAAAGAATACTCAATCCTTTATCAGCAACTAAGGTCCAAATTTGGGTGCTGTCACTCAAACAAGCAGAATGACCTATTGGGATATTCCCAGAAGTGACAACATGGCCATGCAGTCCAAATCCCTATATGGCTGTGGGAACAAAGGGAATTTCTGCAACCAGAGGCTATAGCCAAGAAGAGGATGGGGCAGATATACCCTCCCTCAATGACCCAGTCAACTGGAGGGTTTTGTTAGGCATGGAGATTCGAGACCATCAGGACAGAGATCTTTTCTCCTCCCCATGGCATTAGTGAGTCAGGTCATGAGGGATGAGAGTGGGTTGGGTAGCCCACCCCATTACTGGTATTGCCTGCACATGGGGCTGTAGTGTACCATTCATATTTTAATCTAAAATCAATAATTTCAGAAATTATTAAGCTAATTTCCAATAAGCATTAAATAAACTTTCAGAAATCATTCCATGACCCTATGTGGTTTTAGAACTATAGGCCTTGTTCTGGAATTTTAATAGTGCTAGAGACAATAGCTGGCTAAAGGAATTGATGTCATCATGGACTCATCTGTCTTTTCATTGGTTAATGATATCAGAAAAGCAAGATGCAGTCCAAGCAAAATAGCCCAAAGTAGCTATTATAGAAGTTGATTTAACATGATTTTTTTTTATTTTGGGTTTCTTTGATTTTTTTATTTTGGTTTTGTTTTATTGGGTTGTTTTTTTTTTTTACTAAATAGCATTCATATATTGTATAAATATACAGAAACAAATTAACCATCAAGGGTGAGAAAACCTTTTTTTTATATGTGAACTGGTTTGTCAAACAGACAAGAAGGTCACACAAATTCCAATGCAGATTCTGTCAGACTTGAATCTGGCTGAGATTTGTCTGGTTCAAGTCAACCTTGAATTTTCTGCTCCTTTCCATCAGTCAGTAGAGTAGACACAATTCAGTTATTTCTGTGCATTGCCACTTGTCAGTCATAGAAACACTGTCCCCTCACTCATGGTCACTGAGAGTAAAACTTCATCCAATGGCCAGCTATTTTGTATTCCCTTTCTTTCTGTCTTGCTTTATATATTGTGTATATGCTGTGCACATCATTTGGCCAATGATCTCAATCCTCTAATATAGTTACTGCATTATGAGGCAGTAAAAACAAGGCAGCTTCCTCTCGCACCACTGACGTTTCTCCAGAGAAGGGAGAAGTGGTGATCGTTGGAGACTTTAATTTGCCTGATGTAGACTGGAGAATCCCAACTGCAGAATCTAACAATAGTAGAGAAATAGTGGATGCCCTGCAAGGAGCTTTGTTCAAACAAATGGTAATGGAACCCACAAGAGAGGGAGCTATACTAGATTTAGTGCTCACTAATGGAGATAATGTCTCTGATGTCCAGGTGGACGCCCACCTCAGCACCAGTGATCCTCAAACGGTATGGTTTAATATCACAAAAAGGACACGGAAAAGAAGCACAAAAACCAGAGTTCTGCTGTTCAAAAACACAGACTTTGATGAAATGAGGAAATACCTGGAGGAAGAACTAGTAGGCTTGGAAAACAAGAGAGAAGTGGAGCAACAGTAGACCAAACTTAAAGGAACACTTACCATGGCAACTAATCTATATGTTAGAAAAGTAAAGAAAAACAAAAGAAGAATGAAAACTATCTGGTTCTCAAAGGAGGTGGCTGACAAAATAAAGGTTAAAAGAACAGCATTCAGGAAATATAAAGGATCCCAAAGGGAGGAACACAAAGAAGAATATCTGGTGAAACTGAAGGAGATCAAGAAAATAATCAAGATGGCAAAAAGTCAAGCGGAAGAAAGGATTGCCAACGAGGTAAAGAGAGGTGACAAAACATTTTTCAGATACATCAGTGAAAGAAAAGTTCAAAGTGGTATAGTGAAATTGAAAGGTGAAAAGGATCAATGTGTGGAGAGAGATGAAGAAATGGCAGAAATATTAAACAAATACTTCAGTTCTGTGTTCACTAAAGAGGACCCCGGAGAAGAACCGTCGCTAATTAACAAGAAATTGGAGGGAAATGAAGTAGATGAAACTCCATTTACAGTACAGACTGCATGGGAAGAACTGGGGAAACTGAACGTGGACAAAGCCATGGGGCCTGATGAGGTTCATCCCAGGATACTGAGGGAGTTCAGAGATGTGCTGGTGGGTCCACTGAGTGACCTGTTCAATAGATCCCTAGAAACAGGAGTGGTGCCGAGTGACTGGAGAAGAGCGGTTGTGGTCCCACTTCACAAGAATAAGAACAGAGAAGAGGCTGGTAACTACAAACTGGTTAGCCTCACCTTGGTGGTGGGAAAAGTAATGGAGTTACTGTTGAAAGAAAGAATAGTGAACTATCTATAGTCAGGAGAATTGCTGGACCAGAGGCAGTATGGATTCACCAGGGGAAGATCCTGTCAGACAAATCTGATTGACTTTTTCGACTGGGTAACCAAGGAATTGGATTGAGGAAGAGCGCTCGATGTCATCTACTTGGACTTCAGCAAAGCTTTTGACACAGTCCCGCACAGGAGACTGGTGAATAAAATGAGAAACGTAGGAGTGAGTGCCAAGGTGGTGGCCTAGATTACAAACTGGTTGACAGACAGAAGACAATGTGTAGTGGTGAATGGAACTTACTCTGAAGAGAGAGCTGTGTTGAGTGGAGTGCCGCAGGGATCGGTGTTGGGACCAGTCCTTTTCAATATCTTTGTGAGTGACATTGCAGATGGGATAGAAGGTAAGGCTTGTCTTTTTGCGGATGACACTAAGATCTGCAACAGAGTGGACATGCTGGAAGGAGTGGAGAGAATGAGACGGGATCTATGGAAACTGGGTCGAAGATATGGCAGCTGAAATTCAACACTAAGAAGTGCAGAGTCATGCAAATGGGGTGTGGAAATCAGAAAGAACTGTATTCGATGGGGGGAGAAAGGCTGATGTGCACGGAACAGGAGAGAGACCTGGGGGTGATAGTATCTAACGATCTGAAGTCGGCGAAACAATGTGTTGCATCCGTCGGTTCCCGACGCCCTCCTCCTGCATGTCCTACCTCATTGGCGCTTCCCTCTTCATTCACGGGAGGTCTGGCTGCCACAGCGTTCCTTTGCCGAGGTCCTCTGGCATCCCCGGACCGGTTGCATGCTGCGACCTGCTTGGCTCCTGCGGGCCTAGGGGTGCGCGCGCAGTGTGAGCCCGATGGAATTACCGGCGAAGGCGCGAAACTTGGAGGCGTCTCCTGAAGATGACGTCATCCGCGACCAACATAAAAGGCCTCAGCATTTGCTAAACCGGCGAGTTAGCAAGGGGTTACCTATGGGAGGTTTTCCATCCTAAGCTACTCTGCCTCCTCGGACTTACCTGAGGTACCCACTCCTCAGGGCCCTTGATCTCTCTTTTTTGTTTGCCTCTGCCGGTTACCATCGGAACTGGTACTCGCTCCTCGAGGGCCTCTGTTACTGAGCAACCTAAGGATACTTCAGCCTCGCTACCTGCCACATTGTGAGTCTTCACCCTCACTTTCTCTGAGCTTTCCCTGGAACCAGGTACTCGCTCCTCGAGGGCCTATACTCTCCAGCACCTGGGCTCCTTGAGACCTTTGCGTGAGTATTACCATCAGGTTCAGTACTTGTGCCCTGCTTGCCCTGTCTACTCACTGTATCTTCAGTTTCTCTACAGCTCAGCCTCCAGGGATTGCTGTTCCAGTATCTGAGGGACGACAGCCCAGCCGAGCATTCCAACTCTCTACTGTCACCTCTGGTGGCTTCCAATCCTGTCTAATAAAAGAACTATTGTGTTTGTTTGTCTCCACATCCTCAGCCTAGCCGGTGGTCCCTCTTGGGCCCTTCCCGGGGGTGTGGTCATCTGCCACCGGCCCAGGGATCCACCTACAACTCCTCCTACCAGGGGAGAACACCTGAACAAGTGCTTTTCCTCCATCTCCAGGAGCAAAGCATAACTGGTTCAGAACATATTGCTAACTCCTCCCCTCTGGAGGAGGAGGGCAGAACAGATTGCTAACTCCAGTGGATCCGGCTTAGATTCAGTAACGCCATGGGTCCGGTACAACTCAGAGCCTTGCAGGCCTTATCAGGCCTGGCCAGACGTATTGTGGAGCAGCAAGATGCCTTGGAGAGACTTGCTGTGGCAATTCATCAGCTACGCACACAAAGAGTTCAGTACACTGCCTCTAACCAAGAAGGTCAGTCACAGGAGGTAACTTGGAAGTCAGCTGTAACACTGGCGGTGCCTGTTCGATTCTCCGGAGAACTCCAGAAGACTCGAGGCTTCTTGAACCAATGCAGCTTACATTTTACTTTACAACCTTCATTGTTTCCCACGGGCCTCTCTAAGACTAGCTACATTTTGACTTACTTGGATGGGAGAGCCTTGTCATGGGCTTCTACCTTGTGGGAACGCAAGGATCCTGTCTTGCAGGACATAGAAGGATTTATGGACTTGTTTGAATCCATTTTCGATGACCCTGCTCTTATGTCTGTTGCCGGGTTTACTTTAGTGGACTTGAAGCAAGACAACAGATCATTGGCTGAATTTGCCATAGAATTCAAGACCCTTGCAGCAGAACTTCGCTGGGACCCTAGATGTCTCGACCCTCTTTTACAGAGGCCTGGATACCTGCTTGAAAGACGAGCTGGCCGCTCTCCAGATACCTGACTCACTGGAAGAATTGATAGCCTTGGCTACTCGGATTGACCATCGACTCTGGGACAAGGTGAAGGAATGCCGGCCTAGGGTCTCATCTGTGTTGAACCAGGCTAGTGCTGAAACTACACTTCAGAGTGTTCCAGTAATCTCTGCTGCCAGTAAGGTTGAATCGATGCAACTTGGTGATGGCCATTTGACTCCCAAAGAGAGAAGATCCCGGAAGAAATGCGACCTGTGCATGTACTGTGGTCAGCCCGGCCATGAGGTTTTTACATGCCCCAGTTTGTCCGGGAAACAGACGGACTTAAGACAATGTCGAGAAGGACTACTCTTAGGCCTTACTGCGCCTTCTCATACGCTCTCTCTTCCAGTCTCCTTGACCTACGGACCAGTCACGGTTTGGACTTCTGCCCTGGTAGACTCAGGGGCAGGAGGCAATTTTATTCTTAAAAGTTTGGTGGAATATTTGAGGATCCCCCTCATCAAATTGAAAGATCCACTACTGTTGTCCTCCATTCATGGAAAAGCCTTTCCAGGTGAAGTGACTTGCCAAACAGAACCAGTTACTTTTTGCACCAGAACTCTTCATACAGAATCGCTCTCATTCTTTGTGCTGGATAAGGCTATGCACTAGGGATGTGAATCGTGTCCTCGATCGTCTTAACGATCGATTTCGGCTGGGAGGGGGAGGGAATCGTATTGTTGCCGTTTGGGGGGGTAAAATATCGTGAAAAATCGTGAAAAATCGTGAAAAATCGAAAAATCGAAAAATCGCAAAACCGGCACATTAAAACCCCCTAAAACCCACCCCCGACCCTTTAAATTAAATCCCCCACCTCCCGAACCCCCCCAAATGACTTAAATAACCTGCGGGTCCAGCGGCGGTCCGGAACGGCAGCGGTCCGGAACGGGCTCCTGCTCCTCAATCTTGTTGTCTTCAGCCGGCGCCATTTTCCAAAATGGCGGCGAAAAATGGCGGCGGCCATAGATGAACACGATTGGACGGCAGGAGGTCCATCCGGACCCCCGCTGGACTTTTGGCAAGTCTCGTGGGGGTCAGGAGGCCCCCCACAAGCTGGCCAAAAGTTCCTGGAGGTCCAGCGGGGGTCAGGGAGCGATTTCCCACCGCGAATCGTTTTCATACGGAAAATGGCGCCGGCAGGAGATCGACTGCAGGAGGTCGTTCAGCGAGGCGCTGGAACCCTCGCTGAACGACCTCCTGCAGTCGATCTCCTGCCGGCGCCATTTTCCGTACGAAAACGATTCGCGGCGGGAAATCGCTCCCTGACCCCCGCTGGACCTCCAGGAACTTTTGGCCAGCTTGTGGGGGGCCTCCTGACCCCCACGAGACTTGCCAAAAGTCCAGCAGGGGTCCGGAAGGACCTCCTGCCGTCCAATCGTGTTCATCTATGGCCGCCGCCATTTTTCGGCGCCATTTTGGAAAATGGCGCCGGCTGAAGACAACAAGATTGAGGAGCAGGAGCCCGTTCCGGACCGCTGCCGTTCCGGACCGCCGCTGGACCCGCAGGTTATTTAACTCATTTGGGGGGGGTTCGGGAGGGTGGGGGATTTAATTTAAAGAGTCGGGGGGTGGGTTTTAGGGGGTTTTAGTGTGCCGGCTCACGATTCTAACGATTTATAACGATAAATCGTTAGAATCTCTATTGTATTGTGTTCCATAACGGTTTAAGACGATATTAAAATTATCGGACGATAATTTTAATCGTCCTAAAACGATTCACATCCCTACTATGCACCCTATCATCCTGGGGTTACCCTGGTTGCGAGTTCATCAGCCTCAATTCGACTGGGCATCACTGGATCTCTCCTGCTGGGGCCCAGCATGTCATGGGAGGTGCCTTAGGGAGATCTCGCCTATCATTGACTCATCGGCGACTCCAGCTGTACCAGGACTGACGCTCCAGTACACCCCATTTGGGGATATCTTCTCCAAAGTAGTTAAAGCTCTTCGTTCACTGGGGCCTTATAAGTCTGCCTTATGACAGAAGTCTGAAGCAGAACCTCCAAAAGAAGAGATGAACACTCTTACAGCTTTTGAAGATGACAATGTCAGAAAACATTGAAGAAAATCTCCGGAAGGGCTATACTCAAACATCTGAGTTGCCAGCTGTGCAGACATTTGCCTTGAGGGAGAGTCTGATGCTACACTGACCAGCAAATGTTCCTCAATATCTCTGGATGAAGATGAAGCAACCCTTGATGAACTATCTTCGATATCTCAAGACTCACTTATCTTTACTTCAGAAGGCAAGTTAGAACCCGAAATCACTGAGATCCTGGAAGTTCATAAAGGAGACAAGACTTTTGAATACCTTCTAAAAAGGGAAAGTTTCGGCCCTGAAGTGACCTTTTGGGAGCCTCAGACCAATATCCTAGATAAAGAGATACTTCATCAGTTCTACCACGCACATCCTTCAAAACCTAAACCTGGTACCCGAAGAGGAAGTCACCTTTGAAGGGGGGGTACTGTTGCGTTCGTCGGTTCCTGACGCCCTCCTCCTGCATGTCCTACCTCATTGGCGCCTCCCTCTTTGTTCATGGGACTCTTGCTGCCGCGTCATTCCTTTGCCGAGGTCCTCCGGCGTCCTCGGACTTGCTGCATGCTGTGACCCACCATGGCTCCTGCGGGCCTAGGGGTGCGCATGTGGCGCGACCCCGATGGAAATACCGGTGAAGGCGTGAAACTCGGAGGCGTTCCCTGAAGATGACATCATCCGCGACCAACATAAAAGGCCTCAGCATTTGCTAAACTGGCGAGTTAGCAAGGGATTACCTACGGGAGGTTTCCCGACCTAAGCTACTCTGCCTCCTCGGAGTTACCTGAGGTATCCGCTCCTCGGGGGCCTCACTCTCTCCCTTTTGTTTGCCTGTGCAGGTTACCATCGGAATCGGTTCTCGCTCCTCGAGGGCCTTTGTTCCTGAGCTACCTATGGATACTTCGGCCTCACTACCTGCCACATTGTTAGTCTTCACCCTCACTTTCTCTGAGCTTTCCCTAGAACCATATACTCACTCCTCGAGGGCCTATACTCTCCAGCACCTGGGCTTCTTGAGACCTTTGCGTGAGTTACCATCAGGTTCGGTACTTGTGCCCTGCTTGCCCTGTCTACTCACTGTATCCAGTTTCTCTACAGCTCAGCCTCCAGGGATTGCTGTTCCAGTATCTGAGGGACGACAGCCCAGCCGGGCATTCCAACTCTCTACTGTCACCTCTGGTGGCTTCCAGTCCTGTCTAATAAAATAACTATTGTGTGTTTGTCTCCACATCCTCAGCCTAGCCGGTGGTCCCTCTCGGGCCCTTCCCGGGGGTGTGGTCATCTGCCACCGGCCCAGGGATCCATCTACAACTTCTCCTACCAGGGGAGCACACCTGAACAAGTGCTTTTCTCCATCTCCAGGAGCAAAGCATAAATGGTTCAGAACACAATGTGACAATGTTGGGTTGCATAGAGAGAGGAATATCGAGTAAGAAAAGGCATGTGATTATCCCCTTGTCAGGTCATTGGTGAGGCCTCAACTGGAGTACTGTGTTCAGTTCTGGAGACCATATCTCCGAAGGGACAGAGACAGGATGGAGGCGGTACCTGGAAGAGCGACCAAAAAGGTGGAGGGTCTTCATCAAATGACTTATGAGGGGAGATTGAAGAATCTAAATATGTACACCCTGGAGGAAAGGAGGAGCAGAGGTGAGATGATACAGACTTTCAGATATTTGAAAGGTTTTAATGATCCAAAGACAACGACAAACCTTTTCCGTTGCAAAAAAATCAGCAGAACCAGGAGTCACGATTTAAAACTCCAGGGAGGAAGACTCAGAACCAATGTCAGGAAATATTTTTTCACAAAGAGGGTGGTGGATGCCTGGAACGCCCTTCCGGAGGAAGTGGTGAAGACCAAAACTGTAAAGGAGTTCAAAGAAGCATGGGATAAACACTGTGGATCCATAAAGTATAGAGGATGTGAATGAAGTGAAGAGGAATGAGGGCGGCTTGCGGGAATGACGGCTACTACCTGGAGATTAATTTCCTAATTAAATAAATATACACTCGGTTAATGTGACTCCAACATTGCTCTATGCTTCAATGGCAAGAGGAAATAGAAAGGAAAAAAAAAGGATTTGCATCCACAAAAAAGCAGGGGAGAGGCTTACTTGATACGGCAGTTACTACCCCAAACCAAATTAGCCTGATATTTCACTCTCAATGATATACAGCATAGTTCTCTGCTTCAACGGCAGGGGGAATGATGAAAAGATCTCTGCTTCAACGGCAGGGGGAATGAAGTAAAGATGATTTATATTCAGACAACAACCAACAAGGACTGAGTTGCACAGGCTGGATAAACATGAGTGGGAGTAGCTTGCTATGACGGCGGTTACTACCCCTAAACAATTAGCTAGATACTTCAATTAGATGCAGCTCCAGCACTGATACTTCAGTTAAATGCAACTCCAGCACTTAGATGCAGCTCCAGCGCTGCTAACTACATCGATGGCGGGGGTGGAAGGGAAAAAGATCGATATCGGGGGTGGAAGGGATGGTGGGGAGAAAGGGAAATAGAACAAAAAGTCACTTACAAGGGACAAGAGAAACAGATAAGTATGAGGGAGAAGAAAAAAAGTGAAAGCTTGCTGGGCAGACTAGATTGGGGTAGTAACTGCCGTATCAAGTAAGCCTCTCCCCTGCTTTTTTGTGGATGCAAATCCTTTTTTTTTTCTTTCTATTTCCTCTTGCTATTGAAGCATAGAGCAATGTTGGTGTCACATTAAACGTGTGTATATTTATTTAATTAGGAAATTAATCTCCAGGTAGTAGCCGTCATTCCCGCAAGCCGCCCTCATTCGTCTTCACTTCATTCACATCCTCTATACTTTATGGATCCACAGTGTTTATCCCACTCTTCTTTGAACTCCTTCACAGTTTTGGTCTTCACCACTTCCTCCGGAAGGGCGTTCCAGGCATCCACCACCCTCTCCGTGAAAAAATACATCCTGACATTGGTTCTGAGTCTTCCTCCCTGGAGTTTTAAATCGTGACCCCTGGTTCTGCTGATTTTTTTGCAACGGAAAAGGTTTGTCGTTGTCTTTGGATCATTAAAAAATTTCAACTATCTGAAAGTCTGTATCATCTCACCTCTGTTCCTCCTTTCCTCCAGGGTGTACATATTTAGATTCTTCAATCTCCCCTCATAAGTCATTTGATGAAGACCCTCCACCTTTCTGGTCGCTCTTCCCTGTACCGCCTCCATCCTGTCTCTGTCCCTTCGGAGATATGGTCTCCAGAACTGAACACAGTACTCCAGTTGAGGCCTCACCAATGACCTGACAAGGGGAAAATCACATGCTTTTTCTTACTCGATATTCCTCTCTCTATGCAGCCCAGCATTCTTCTGGCTTTATCTATCACCTTGTCACATTGTGTTCTGAACCATTTATGCTTTGCTCCTGGAGATGGAGAAAAAGCACTTGTTCAGGTGTGCTCCCCTGGTAGGAGGAGTTGTAGATGGATCCCTGGGCCGGTGGCAGATGACCATGCCCCCGGGAAGGGCCCGAGAGGGACCACCGGCTAGGCTGAGGATGTGGAGACAAACACACAATAGTTATTTTATTAGACAGGACTGGAAGCCACCAGAGGTGACAGTAGAGAGTTGGAATGCCCGGCTGGGCTGTCATTCCTCAGATACTGGAACAGCGATCCCTGGAGGCTGAGCTGTAGAGAAAATGAAGATACAGTGAGTAGACAGGGCAAGCAGGGCACAAGTACTGAACCTGATGGTAACACTCACGCAAAGGTCTCAAGAAGCCCATGTTGAGGATGTGGTCTTCTTCTGCCGTCATTTCTATGTTTCTATGTTTCTCTGTTTCCTTTTCTTTCAGATCATATACTGTAACTGTGATTTAAGTAAGAGTAATACTGCCCATCTCTTCTCTCCCAAGTCCAAAGCCTGCCAAGACTATTGACATCACTGGTACTTTTAAGAAACAAATATCAAACATTCACAAGTTTTTTAAAAAATATATTGGGGAAGAAATTGCTCCCCAGTGTTCTATAGGTGTCGTAACCATTTCAGTGCAGGTAATAACAATTTTAGAGCTCTTTGCAGTCACCAAAGGATCTCAACGTTTAGCCTCATGCCTCTCAAAGTACAAGCTCTCTTAAAGCACACTCTATCATATACTATTTCCTACTTAACAGTCATAAAAATACATGGAAGCATTTTGTAGCTGCACATGAATTCAAAATAATTATTTAGACTGTTTAACCCAATTCAACACTAATAATTAAATCACTCACGATGCTTTGAGTAGGGCAAGTCAATAAAGATTTTTTAGTGGAATCAAGCTAGAGCCTGTTGGATACAATTTCCCCCTCTCTTCAGTTTCATTAGGTGACTAAATTTAGCCACTGAAAAAAATGAGGAAGTTCTGGGGTGGGGAGATCATGTAGTCCCCTAATTTTCATGATCAGGAGGCTAAAAGTAGCATCTTGCACATGTCAGACAATTGACATCCCTAAATCTTGGCAGCTGAAAATACACCTAAGATGATACCTAGTTTTAACCTGAGGAGTTTGGGGGCTTACTGAATGCCAGCCCCTAATTTACTGAATAGACTGTTATTTTGGAATTTATACATGTTATAGAGAGTTATATTTAGTACCCGAGCAGAAGCTTGGCCCTGGTGCACAACAGATTTATGGCTATGACTTGGCACTCAGCCCAACCCATAGGATGGTCATTGTTGCTTGACTAATCCAGCTTTTTCCTGTTTCTTCTATTGTGGAGAGGAAAGGGATGGATAGTGCTGAACAGTGAGGTGGACAGCCACGATTCGTTCAATCAGTATGGGGCAGACCCAGTGACCTGTGAACCTATGTAAGCTGGTTATTGGCTGCTATCTTTCCTTCATTCCAGGCCAACAAGAAGATTCACACCCACTATACCCTGTTTTTTTGGATCAGACTTCAAGATAGCAGATCACCTGGTGGGATAACAAAGGTTTTTCTTCCTTTTTTATCACAGCATAGGATAGTTTTTTAGCACCTGCCAGGGTAAATAGTTGAAATTATATGGTGAGGGGATTGGAATGCAAGTCAGCCTTACAAGCTACTTTCAGCCCCCTGTTGCCATCCATGTGGTTGTGTGTATTATGTAGTTGGAGTGGGCTTGTGGAAGGTCTGCTCATACTTTGACTTCTGTGGCCAAGATGGGGTCTGTCTATTCCCGCATCAATTTGGAAAAGATGGAGTTTAGGCTACCCTGCCCTTCAATGGACAATGTGGGGTTTCTAACTATCCTACAATAGTCATTGTGCTACATTATGATGGAGACAAAACAAAGACAAAGAGAGAAGCTTCTGATGGCCATTCCAGTTTAGACATCAGAGGGTTTGGACTTCCATCTCTTGGGATCTTTCCAGGTATTTGTGACCTGGATTGGCAACTGTTGGAAACAAAATACTGAGCCTGAATAATTTTTAGACTGACCCAGTAAGGCAAGTCTTATGTTTTTATGGCCTAGCTTTACTGTGAGCCAGTGGGATTTTAAAATACCTTGCATATGTTTGTAATAATCCTGTGTCTGTTAATGATGTTACTGTGTTCCCCTGCTTTTAAGAACTAGATCATAGGTGCCCTCTGGCAAGGCTACTGTGTATATTGTGGTGATTTGTTAATAGCTATGTTGTTGTATTAGTAAATGTTTGAATTATCTTCTTCCACTGCAATTATGTTTTTCCAATATAAAAGCTATAATTTTGGAAAAGCTTTGTCAGTATGGTCACACAGGGGAAGATGAGACGGAGTATGGTCTCACAGGGGATGTATGGTCACACAGGGGAAGATGAGACGGAGGGGCAGTAGAGGTGGGGGTTGGGAAGGGTTGGCATATGATGGGTCAGGCTGATGGAAAATTGTGCCACTAGCAGACCTGAGAACCATTTTAATTACACAAGCCTCGTCACCTAACTGTACAAATTATTATTTTTCGCCCCACTGAATATATTTCAGCAATGCAAATATACAGTTATATTTATTTAACAGAGAGAATTAAACCTGAGTTTGCCACAAAATGAAAATGCTGTTCTGTTTCATAGGCATTTAAGATAGTCAGAGTTCTTGAATTTTCTTTGCCAAATTACACTTTTCCCTTCATCGTTGATCCATGTGCATTTCATTAAAAAATAATAATTATCACCTATTCTAAATACCCTAGAACTCCCTGAAAATAAAATAAACTCTTTAACTGAAATACTAAACATAATTTTGTCTAGAAAATTATGACTTTTTATGATGTTAATTAGCTGCATCACAGCACAACAAAGCAGTTATTTTCCATAAGTTAATTAGCTGGGTTTGCCAGTAGTGCATTGAATTAACTGCAATTAAACCGAGGATTATTTTGAATACGATGAAAGATTTGATGAAGCTTTTATCTGAAAAATTAGATTTCTTAACACACACAAAAAAAAGACACTGGGTTCTGGTAGTAAAGACAAGAAAGTCTTCCCATAGTGAATAAAATCAATTCCGGAAGAATGAGTACCTTTATGGTATTTAAAACCTGGTTGTATAGGCCCAAAATTTTCACTTGTTTAAATTTTCATTTATTTGGTTTGTTTTATGGTTTAGTTGTTCTCTTGTTTGGTTTGTTTCCCTGAACCCCCCCAAAAATGCCCATTAAATAACCAAAATAGCCTCCCAAAAAAACCCCAAATAGGCCTCATCATGTCCCACAACCCTTCCTCCACCATGTAAAATCAAGCCATGGGTCCAGGCCCAGCCAGCATCTCAGCACATGTTGTGGTACGGTTGTATGGCAGAACAAAGTAATAGCACCAGCTGTCCCTAAGACAGGAGCCAAAGTGATATCATTTTGGCACCATTTTTAATGTACAGAGCATGACAGCAGGAACACATGTACATTGGTCCTGCCCTCTGGATCCTCAGTTTAAGGAAGTCTCCAGGCCTGACCTTTTTTACAGAGTAGGAATAGGGGGTCATATTGAAGGAGTTCGATTCCATGAACCCCTGAAGACTGCATAGCTGTGATGCCTCTCGTCTCATCATGCTGCAGTGAAACGCACAGCCATCTTGATTTACTAACATTTGCAACGCAAATAACACGTAATGACGTACTTACGCACTAACGTTTAGTGAACGTGACTCCATTTTGGATTCATATTTTGTATTGTATTAATACGAACGCTGTCGCGAATATCTAACCCGTCAATTAAATGACGAAACAATAGTCTGATCATAAGTTACACCTACTAGAGACCACGCTAGCTATTGCTTGTTCAGCAGTTTGTAAAATGTTTGTTCAGCAAAACCAGAACGCATGTGTGAAAGATAAGAACTGTAAAGTGTATAAAGGTTTGCTCTGAAGGGGGCGTGGCATGCAGTTGTACTAAGCCGTTGTCTTAGCTGCATCTTGCTGGCAATAAAAGTCTATCTTTACGGATCAGTTGTCTGGACCTCCTTACTGACAAAAAAGAGACGGTTACATTGGCGAGCTCAGCCAGGAGGTACCGGAGACACTATTTTAGCTCTCCAGAAGGTCCGGTAGGTTGGTGGCGGAGCGGTCCCCCTGATACACCTGGTGAGTGGCCACCGCTGAGTTCAGCGATCAGGTTTCTAAGGGGATCGTTCCACAGAAATTCTGCCGGGACCTCTGGATTGATGATCCGGGAAGAAGGCTTTCCTGACGATCGGAAGACCCCTGCAGGCGAGTATTATGGGAATCTGGAAATAAGTAAAGACTAGCTAGCTCAGGAAATAGCCCGGTCTTTTCTGGCTGACCGAGGGGGCCTTGATCACACCCCACGCAGTGTGTTAGTAGGAATTATGCTCCGAAGACCACGCGGATAATCTGTATGGAAATAATAAGTAGCGTATACGACAGTGGGAATAGGTTTCTTGTTGTGTGAAAGAGAGTGAATGGCCTCGCAGTTCTAGACCGGGCGACCGCGTTCTAGTCGGGGCAATTGTGACCCTTTGTGTCTGACGGATACGGACCCCTTACCTATCCGTCTTCCCTTCCCTCCTTTGTCTGTGAACTCTATCCTAATGGGAGGGAGCGGGTCGACTCCGTTAAAAGTCATGACGGAACACTATAGCGAAGTGTTCGATGAACATAAATGTACGAAACCCGGAATGATTCAACGATGCACCCATAAATGGCCCGGTTTCTGTGTAAATTGGCCTCCTACAGGAACCTTTAATTTCCAAACGGCCACACGGGTCCAGAAAATAGTTATACGAGAAGGGAATCCGGGTTGCCCTGAGGATATACCATACATAACCGCGTGGATCGCAGTTATTGAAAATCCTCCATCCTGGGCGAAGAAATTAGTGGAGGGAGCCGCCCTCGTAATGGTGGCTCAAGCATGTAAGATGGGAGACCGGAAATCCCCAAACCGGAAGAGAAAGGGCAAAGCGGCCATATTGGACTCTACAGAGCATGCGTCAGCTGAGGCGGCCATATTTGTAGTACAAGGGAATCCACGGACTCCAGAAAAAAAAATTAAACCCCTGCCGCCTCCAGCATTGCCCGACGCTGAAAATATTTTGCCGCCGCCATATGCCCCTTCCTATCCCCCCACATATCCCATGCCACCAAGCCCCCCAGTCCCCTCCAATGCGCAAGCTGATCCAAGAATGGCACTAGCTCATGAAGAACGACCTGGAACGGCGACCGCGAAGGAAGAAGGCGGCGGCGAGGCATCCGTATCAGACGGAACTCGCAGTAAGACCCAAGCCGCAGCTAGTTTGCAATTACCAATCAGGGAAACATCAACTGTTGTTCCCGTAGTCCCAACTGAAGAAAACGAGCATCGTACTACGCAAACAATAAGATTATTTACTTACATACCTTTTACATCCAGCGATCTTTTTAATTGGAAACAGCTGGGGCCATCATACGCTGAAAAGCCAGAACAGATGGTAGACTTTTTACGGGGCATTTTCGCTGCCCACAACCCTAACTGGGCTGACATCCGGCACCTAGCCTCTATTCTTTTCACCACTGAAGAACGCCGGCAACTACAACTAAACATGGAAGAGGCAGCTCGATTAGGAGCCGGATCAGACGGACGTCCCGAAGACGCAGTAAGGGACTTAGCCCCGACTGCGGATCCTAACTGGGATTTCCAGACTGCGGCAGGGCGGGAGCGCATAACCGCCTATCAGACCGCGTTTCTTGAAGCTTTAAAGAAAGGGAAGCAGAAGGTTGTAAATATGGGAAAAATCAAAGACGTGGTGCAGCAGAGAGATGAATCCCCCGGAAACTTTTTGGAGCGATTAATGGACGCATATCGTCAATACAGCCCATTTGATCCTGAGGATCCCAAATATCAATCTATCATACTGATGAGCTTCGTTAGTCAGTCCTGCCCAGACATCCGCCGGAAGTTGCAAAAGCAGGAAGGGTTCGAGGGCATGAATATCAGCCAATTAAAGGTAATGGCTGATAAAGTGTATGTAAACCGAGAACCGGATGGAGACAGCAAGGAAAAGAAAGAAACTAGAAAGTTAAGAGAACGTGTTAGTCTGTTAGCCGCAGCGTTGGAAGAAACTAATTTCGGGAACCCGTCTAGGCAGTATAACGGGTATCCCGGATTCCGAGGAAGGGGCAACCCACCATCAAGAGGGCTGCCAAGAGGACGAGCGAATAGAGGAGGATTGGTTAGAGGTGGAAAAATGCCATTGGGAACCAACCAATGCGCATATTGTAAACAAGAAGGGCATTGGAAGTCTGAGTGTCCGGTGCGCCGGCAAGCAAAGCCGGGCGAATACGCACCGCCCAAATCTAAAGAAGCAGAATGGCAGATGACTGTAGGCGAAACTTCCGGCGAGGATAGCGAAGCATGACTAGAAAGGGGAACTCTTCCTCTAGACCCCCTTGTGGAGATAAAAGTGGGGGCTGAAACGTTCAAAGGACTGTTGGATACGGGTGCTCAACGATCTGTGATGACCACAGCCATCACCACGCCTACTTCAAGAAACATCTCTATAGTTGGGGCTTCCGGAAAACCACTAACTGCTCCCTTCCTTCAAAAACGGCAAGTTACAATAGGAGGACAGTTAGTGTCCCATCAATTCCTCTACGTGCCAGGGTGCCCAGTACCTCTCATAGGAAGAGACCTCCTATGTAAATTAAGGGCTACCTTGCAATTCGAACCTACCGGTGAAATCAAGGCATCCTTTGCCGATAGCCCAGTTTCCCTGATATGTCCACTACAAGAAGAATGGAGATTGCATCTCCCCGTTCTTGAACAAATCACTCTGCATCGATACGAAGGGGACACCCCTCTTAACGAACAGCGCAGACAACTGATGGATAGTGTGCCCCAAGTATGGTCCGAACAGAACCCGGGAGGAATAGCTATCGACGCTACCCCCATATGGATAGAAATGAAGCAGAATGCACAGGTGATCAATCAACCTCAATACCCCATTCCATACATGGCCAGAGAAGGAATTGAAGTACACCTGCAGAGACTGTATGATTTGGGAATTCTCAGGCGAATCCGATCTGCTTGGAACACCCCTCTACTGCCCGTAAAGAAACCCGGTTCTTCTGATTACCGACCTGTACAAGATTTACGGAAAGTGAATAATCAAGTAGCAGATCTAGTAGCCCTTGTACCAAATCCATACTCAATCTTGGCTCAAGTTTCTCCTACCTCCAAGTGGTACAGTGTCATTGACCTCAAAGATGCTTTCTTCTCCGTTCCAGTAGCAGAAGAATGCCAGAAGATCTTTGCCTTCACATGGGAAAATGCACAAACTGGAATCAAGCAGCAGTACACATGGACTCGCTTACCGCAAGGATTTAAGCACTCTCCCACGATGTTCGGGGAGCAACTGGCAAAAGACTTGAAGATGTATCAAGTCACGTATGGGCCAGTCATACAGTATGTGGATGACCTTCTGTTGTTTCGTGAAACGTATCACGAATGTGCTATAGCCACACTCCACTTATTAAAGACGTTGTACTCAAAAGGATACCGTGCAAGTAAAAAGAAGGTGCAAATTTGTGAATTGGAAGTAGAATACCTGGGATTCCAAATCCGGGAAGGTACCCGTTGCCTTGGAATATCCCGTACCAGTTCAATATGAGGTCAACCTGTACCCACTTGCAAGAAAGAGCTCCGAGCGTTCCTTGGAGCTGCAGGATACTGTAGGCTGTGGATTGCTAACTACGCTGTTATCGCCCAGTCCCTGTACGACAAGCTGCGGGGAAAGGAGGCAGAATCTCAGCCTTTTCAGTGGGAAACCCATGAACTGACAAGCTTACAACAACTGAAAGATGCCTTGATTGAACCACCTGCACTAGGATTGCCAGATGTAATGAAACCATTCCATCTATTCGTCGATGAAAAGAAAGGCATGGCCATTGGGGTATTGACTCAAACTCTAGGCTCATGGGAAAGACCTGTTGCATATCTGTCAAAAGGAATGGACAATGTTGCAAAAGGATGGCCAGGTTGTCTAAGAAGCATTGCTGCTGCATGCTTACTAATTCCAGAAGCAGTCAAATTAACTTTTGGACAACTCTTAAATGTAACAACCCCCCACACCATTCAAGGACTGCTAGAAACCCATGGACCAAAATGGATGACTAATTCACGTCTTGTAAAATATCAAGCTCTGCTATGTGAAACTCCTGAAATCCAAATACAGGACAGCAAAAACTTGAACCCGGCCACTCTTATGCCGGCACCTGAACCCGTCGCACATGACTGTGAGGAGGTCATGACTACAATACATTCCAGCAGACCAGACTTGAGAGATCAACCATGGCAGGGAGCATGGACATTATTTACTGATGGAAGTAGCCAAGTTATTGATGGAATTCGAGTTGCTGGATATGCTGTAGTTTCTGAAGACGACATTATTGAAGCTGAGCCCCTACCACCTGGGACATCAGCCCAAAAAACTGAACTAATCGCTCTCACTCGAGCTTTACAATTGGCAGAAGGACAGACTGTGAATATTTATACAGATTCCAAATATGCTTTCCTCACAATCCAGGTACATGGAGCCCTATATAAGGAGCGAGGGTTCCTAACAGCCGAAGGAAAGCAATTGGCCAATGCATCTGAAATACATCAATTACTAGATGCTGTGTGGGCACCACAAAAGGTAGCTGTCATGCATTGTAAAGCCCATACCGGAAAGTCAGATCCCGTTGCAAAAGGAAACCAATGGGCAGATAAAACAGCAAAAGAAGCAGCCCGTGCACATTTATTATCAATCCCAACTACAACATATCCACTTCTACAATTCCCAACAGAAACTCCCACCTATTCGACAGAGGAAAATGATTGGGCACAGGCTGAACAGATCCACCATCACAATGGCTGGTGGATTCTGCAAGATAACAGAATATGGATTCCAGAAACATTAGCTTGGACTATTGTCAAGGAAGCACATAACAAAACCCATCTCGGACGAGATGCACTGGTAAAGTTGCTGGGAAAGACGTATTACATCAATAAAATAATCCAACTAACAAAACACGCAATCAGCCAATGTGTCACATGTGCCAAAAATAATCCTAGAAGTGGACCTGGTCCATCACCTGGACATATTTTAAGAGGAACTACACCTTTCCAAGTTTGCCAAATTGACTTTACTCACATGACTCCGTCCAAAGGCTACAAAGCAATGCTGGTGGCTGTCTGCACCTATACCGGATGGATAGAAGCCACACCAACACGAACTGAAACCTCCAAAGAAGTTGCGTCCTTGCTCCTTCACCAAATCTTACCACGCTACGGATTACCAAGACAAATCAATTCAGACAATGGACCAGCATTCACCAGCGATGTTATCCAAAGACTAAGTAAAATCCTCGGTATCACATGGCATCTGCACTGCGCATGGCGACCGCAGAGCAGTGGATCTGTTGAACGGGCTAACAGAACGCTGAAGAATCAGATAGCTAAACTATGTCAAGAAACAAAGACCAAATGGCCAGACATCCTACCCTTAGCCTTGCTACATCTCAGATGCAGTCCAAAACGATCAGGGCTAACACCGTATGAGATGATGTATGCAAGACCTCCACCTCTCCCTTCTTTTCCCGAATCATTGCAGATACAAGGGGAGTTGTCACTAAGTAATCAGCTCAAAGGACTATATAACACAGTCATTGCAATTCAGGACTATACATGTGACGTTGAACCGTTAGTTTTGTTAACCCCAATTCATCCATTCCAAGTTGGAAATTCTGTATGGATGAAGGACTGGGATGAATCCGATTTCCTCAAACCACGTTGGAAGGGTCCATACACAGTACTACTCACCACTCCTACTGCTGTAAAGGTCTCTGGATGTCCTTCCTGGATTCACTGGACTCGCCTAAAACCTGCTGCCTCCAATTGGCAAGTCTCCAGGATTGGAGACCACAAATTAAGATTCACTCAAAACAGGCAACAAGATAGTCCAGATTAGATGATTATAGTACTTTGCTAAAGAGTACTAACATATACATTTTTTCTTCCTTTCAGAATTAATCTACTGAACTACTTACAATTCAAGTCCAACGTGTTCACCCTCAACTTTCAGCTATGACAACCAGACTACTACTACTAGTTATTCTACTGATTTCCTGTTCTACAGCTACATCTCTTGTTCTACCTCTAAGCAAAAACTGCACTGAATGTGTCAAGTTAATCCGTACCACTACTCTAGATGGATTCCAGATTGTCTCTACCATTATACACCAATCTCAGCCACCCGACTCATGTGCAGCTCAGCCTGCGTGCTCATTGAATACTACTCAAGGATACCAGTCTTTTCACCGGTGCCTACAAAATGACAAGGTCATTTGTCATACACCTACAACTCCCAAGTACTATAACATCACCCTGACCGTCGGATTACCAAAGAGCTATACCTCAACCATCGTTCCGGAAGGAAAAGGCATCCTGTACTACATCAACTCGACCAAAGTCCTTATTGGAGGAGAATCTACTGCCACCATTACCTTCGACGCCTGTGAAGCCATTGGAAAGCACCCGAGCGCCCTCCACTGCGGATCCAAAGCCTGGAAACAGGCCTATGCTCACAACCATAAGTACCTTTGTCCTTACAATCGGGTGGCCAATCCATCTCAATGGCTACCCTGTCAAGGAGACTTAATTTTATCAGGATGGGCTCTGGTATGTGACTATACAGGAGGAGGATATCATGGTTGCCATGGAATTGGCCGGTTAACTGCAGTAGCTGGTAATACCATGTCCATACAATGGCCCATACGGGGTGAAGGATATCCCTGGCAAGATACTTGGGGCTTTGGAATCGATGGAACAGGGAAAGACCCCATGACCTATATAACAATTACCCAGCGTCGAGACAAACCTCGACCAATCATTCATCAGACTACTGTTGTAGGATATCAGTCCTTCTTTGATGAAATATCCCACGCATCAGAAGAATTGAAAAAACATGCATTCTCCAATCAAGCAAAGAATATGTTTGTCAATCTGGCTGAGAATATAGCTCTCTCTCTTGAAGTTAAAAATTGTTTTGTCTGCGGGGGAACGCACACTGGAGAACAATGGCCATGGGAAGCCAAAGAGGTCTTCCAAACCGATCTCAATCAATTGAACACGACTATAACTTACAAACGGAAACCACACCCATATGAATGGGCTCTCCAGACAGATGTCATTGGCAGACATTGCATATCTCGACAACATTCCCGAGTATATACTACCTCTGTTGGTAATTCCCCATGTACGGGGGTGCTTACTGCGAACCTAACCAAACAAACCTGGTGGCAAACTGAGAATTTGACACTGCCTACTACCATGTGGACTGAAACAGTCCTCAACAAAACGTGGACTGCTGCTGGAGCGCCAACTACTCTCTTCGCTGCACCAGACGGTTACTACTTCGTTTGTGGCCGCCGGGCATATGAATTACTACCGCTCAACTGGTATGGCACCTGTTTCCTAGCCACCATACGACCAAGTTTCTTTCTCTTACCAATCACAGCGGGTGAAACGTTGGGTGTACCTGTCTATAGCCCTATGAAGCCAAACAAACGTCGCAGAAGCCCTAAAGTTTCTATTGGTGATTGGAAAGATCAGGAGTGGCCCCCTGAGCGAATTGTACAATACTACGGCCCTGCCACATGGGCTGAAGATGGATCCTATGGATATAGAACTCCAATATACATGTTGAATCGCATCATTCGCTTACAAGCAGTACTAGAACTCCTGACCAACGACTCTGCTATGGCACTCAATATCTTGGCCAAACAAAACACCAGAATAATAACAGCTGTCTACCAAAATCGTTTAGCCTTGGACTACCTCCTAGCACAAGAAGGTGGTGTCTGTGGCAAATTTAACCTCTCAAATTGTTGTTTGCAGATCGATGATAAGAGCAAAGTTATCGAGGAAATTACTGATCGCATGATCCGATTAGCTCATGTCCCTGTGCAAACATGGACCGGTATCCTTGATTGGACTTCCTCACTACCAAATTGGCTTACTTCAATCCCCGGATTGAAGGACATCTTCATTCCTCTTTTGTTTTTTATTCTAACTTGCATTCTGTTCCCTCTTTGTTTACCTCTTATTTTCAGAAATCTACGATCTATGATTGAAACCATTGCTGATCGCAGGGCTGCAGCTCATATTATGATGATCAATAAGTATGTGTCGATTTCTACTTTCCCTGATTCTGAAGCATCTGACTCTGATGATATCTCTTTTGATTCTGATAATGATTATTTTGATACTAAACTCTAAACCCACCTAATTCACCGACAGGACCACTTTTGTTACTAGGGAAAGCCGGGCTACAAAGGGGGTTGACGCCAGTAGGGCCCATCCGTCTCAAACCCGTGAAGTAACCAACGACCTAGTAACATTTTAGGGTCCACCTCACAGTTATTAGTATTGATTCTTGCTTCTCTTTTCAGTTACTTAACAGCTGCCAATGATACTTCCACTCTCCATCGGCGTTGAAAGTATCAAAGGGGGGAATGAAGGAGTTCGATTCCATGAACCCCTGAAGACTGCATAGCTGTGATGCCTCTCGTCTCATCATGCTGCAGTGAAACGCACAGCCATCTTGATTTACTAACATTTGCAACGCAAATAACACGTAATGACGTACTTACGCACTAACGTTTAGTGAACGTGACTCCATTTTGGATTCATATTTTGTATTGTATTAATACGAACGCTGTCGCGAATATCTAACCCGTCAATTAAATGACGAAACAATAGTCTGATCATAAGTTACACCTACTAGAGACCACGCTAGCTATTGCTTGTTCAGCAGTTTGTAAAATGTTTGTTCAGCAAAACCAGAACGCATGTGTGAAAGATAAGAACTGTAAAGTGTATAAAGGTTTGCTCCGAAGGGGGCGTGGCATGCAGTTGTACTAAGCCGTTGTCTTAGCTGCATCTTGCTGGCAATAAAAGTCTATCTTTACGGATCAGTTGTCTGGACCTCCTTACTGACAAAAAAGAGACGGTTACAATATGAGTCCAGGGAGGCCCTATCTTAGTTCAGTCAGGTAGGTCCAAGCCCTGGGCTTGATTTTATTTTGAGGGAGGAGGGGTTGGAGGGCCCTGGGGGGCCTTTCTATTTTTTAACCATAAAACAAAAATACCTGCAAATTTTGAGGTATTTTTGTGAATTTCTGAAAGGAAGTTTTTAGTTTGCTCCATTCAAAATAAACTGAAAATGACCTAATTTGTCACACATCCCTATTGTCTTACACACACTATAGCAGGAGCATAGCTACAGGGGGGCCTGTGCCTCCTCACATTTGACTCAGGCCCCCCCCTCCCTTAGCTGAAGGATCAAGTCACATATGAATCAGCCCTTAAAAGTGCAACAGTTAGAGGGTCTCTAGGTACTGCAATCGCTGCCAGTCCATGATCCTCTGTGCCTATAAAAAGGCTATCTTGAACAAGGAAACAACAATGCACTTGGGCTAGTCCTGTAAAAATTTGAGGCCATCAAAGTCTTTCTGTTTACTTTTGGCAGGTAATTATCCCCTTCCACTTAGTATCTTAAAAGTTCAGGAATACCTTGCATGGTTGGAAGTCTGTTTACATAATTGCTCTACAGTGGCCTGAAACATTAAAACTTGCATAAAGTAGCTACCATAAACGCAGACAGAGAGTGAGAGACGGCTAGAGCAAGGAGAGAGTGAAAAAAAAAAGAATACAGTGTGTCACTAGATATTATTCCGTGCAGGGTGGGACAAAAACGGAGCCAAACCTAAAAACAAAACAAACTCGCACTAAGCCCGGAGAGCCTCACGGAAAGGGAACCATGCACCCAAAGGAGACAAAAGGCCAATCAGAGGGCGGTAACAGCCCTTTAAATTACAAGAAACACCCGGCGGCGCTCTTTTTCGGCGCACACCCGCTCCCGGCAGCTTCCTCCTTCCTCTCTCCCTGCCGAGGCTCGCTCGGTCGGCGCGGCCCATTCGGGGCGAGAGCCTGCTCACCTCACTCCCTACAGCGATAAGGTGAGCCGTGCAGGGTGGGACAAAAACGGAGCCAAACCTAAAAACAAAACAAACTCGCACTAAGCCCAGAGAGCCTCACGGAAAGGGAACCACCACCCAAAGGAGACAAAAGGCCAATCAGAGGGCAGTAACAGCCCTTTAAATTACAAGAAACACCCGGCGTCGCACGCCGGGCGTCGCGTACCCGAAGGAGCACGACCTAAGGGGCCTGCCCCTTAGTGCGCCCCTTTGTGAGACCCAGGAATTAAGACCTTCGATAGTCCACCAGGCCTCAGCATTGGCACACTCAAGTAATAACCAACATACTTAACCGCATCCAGCCTCCTCCAACAGCATTCATTCAGCATCCAGCCTCCTCCAACAGCATTCACTCAGCATCCAGCCTCCTCCAACAGCATTCACTCAGCACCCATCCAGCCTCCGCCAGTCTTCATCCAGCATCCATCCCGTCCTTGATCGCTTAACTAGACCACTATGCTACCGGAATTCTCAATCCCTATTCTTCACCGCAGCTTCCGCAACACAGATAAAGCAACAATGCAACCTCTGCCGCGCTCCTCCAAAACCCTCATCCCGATCCTAATCACCCCTTTCACCCAACTCCTAGGTCTCTCTCTATTCTCCCTAATGCTTTTCAACGCACAATCCATCACTAAGAAAACTCTGATCCTCAATGACTATCTCCTAGACGCCAAACCGGACATCTGTGCCATTACGGAAACTTGGCTTAAACCAACAGATATAACCCTAATAAACCAACTCCCCACACAGATGTACGACTTCTTTTCCCTCCCCCGACTAAAGAAAAGGGGAGGGGGCCTACTTCTAGCAACCAAAAAAGAGTTGAGAGTCGCCCAACTCCCAGTAAAATCGGACTCAAAATTGGAAATAGGCCTCTTCAAAACAACCCAAATCCAAATCCTCTTAGTTTATGCCCCTCCTGGTCTCCTCGACGCAGATGCCTCCCTCATAATAGAATTAATTGCAAAACACATTAACCTGGACTCCCCTGCCATGATCCTAGGAGATTTCAACCTTCATGTCAACAACAACACATGCACAACCAACTGTGAAACCCTCCTCTCCACACTCACAGCCATGGGCTTCCAACAGATTATCAACAAGCCCACCCACAAAGCAGGCCACACTTTGGACCTCATTTTCACGAACTCCGGCATCTCGCACTCATCCCCTCCTGTCTGCACTCCAGTCCCCTGGTCGGATCACTCACTAATTTCCGCCACTTTCTCAATGACAGAAACCCGCAACACTCACTCCCATCAATCTCCATTTCATTACAGAAGATCTTGCTCTTCCGATGATCTCAGCCTCCACCTGGCTAAAGAACTTCCAACCTTAAACCTTGCCGATCCCAACTCAGCCTTATCATCCTGGAGCAATATCACAGAGGAAATAGCAAATAAACTATGTCCTCTTGCAACAAAAACACTCAACCCAAATTCATCAAAGAGACAACCATGGTTCACCAAGAACCTACGGAAACTCAAACAAACCCTCAGAAAAAAGGAAAACCTATGGCGCAAAACCCCTTGTCCCAGCACACTTTCCAATTACAAATCTACCCTCCACCACTACAGGAATGCCACACTAAAGGCAAAAAGGGATTTCCACGCTCACAAGATTCACGACCTTACCTTTGACGCAAGAGCCCTCTTCTCCTACGTATCCAAACTAACTCAACCTTACACACCTTCTTTCCCCAGTGAACTAGCACAAGACAAAGCAAATGAACTAGCTCTATTTTTCCACAGTAAAATCTCTAATCTTTTAACCCTCCTACCTAACCCCACTCCTCTGACTAGCTCCCTCCACCTCCCCAACAAAAGAATCTCACTGGACTCGTTTGACCTACCACTGCCTTAGAGATCCAATCTCTGCTAAAGAAAATGAAACCTTCCTCCCATCCCTTCAACACAATACCGTCTAACTTCTTCTGCTAATACCCGAAACCATCTCCAAACCACTTGCGGACATTATAAACTGCTCATTAACACAGGGAACCTTCCCTGAGGCCCTAAAAACGGCTTCTCTTAAACCACTAATAAAGAAACCAGACTTGGATCCCATGAATCCAAACAACTTCCGCCCAATCTCCAATCTGCCTTTTATAGCAAAGATTATGGAAAAACTGGTCAATTCGCAACTCTCTACCTGCCTCGAAGATCATGAAATACTACACCCCACACAATATGGGTTCCGCAAGGCTTTAAGCACTGAAACCCTTCTCTTATCGCTATCTGACCACCTCATCATGGGTTTGGACAAAGGACAATCGTTCCTACTAATTCTACTGGACCTGTCGGCAGCCTTCGACACGGTCAACCATGCCACCCTCCTCAATCGCCTTTCAGACATTGGAAACAGGCACTGCCTACACCTGGTTCAAGTCTTTCCTCGGTAACAGAGGCTACAAAGTTAAAATCAATAATAAAGAATCCCCCCGCTACAATTCCTCACAAGGAGTTCCTCAAGGTTCCTCACTATCCCCAACTCTTTTCAACATATACCTTCTTCCTCTATGCCAACTGTTAACTAACCTACAACTAAAACATTTCTATACGCCGACGACATACAAATCCTGATACCCATCAAAGAATCTATCACTAAAACCCTCAAACACTGGGAAAACTGCCTCCAAGAGATCACCCAACTCCTCGCTAACCTAAACTTGATTCTAAACTCGGCCAAAACGGAACACCTTCTCATCACCCCCGAAAACAGCAACTCTCCACAAACCGCACCAGTTAACACCATGGCTACACAAGCAAGAGACCTGGGGTAATAATAGACGAACACTTAAACCTAAAAACATTTATTAACAACACAACCAGGAACTGCTTCTACAAGCTGCAGGTAATCAAGAGAATGAAACCACTACTACACTTTCATGACTTCAGAACAGTCTTACAATCCGTAATTTTCTCCAAGATGGATTATTGCAATTCTATCTTACTAGGTCTCCCATCCTCATCCATCAAACCACTTCAGATGCTCCAGAATGCGGCAGCCAGAATCCTGACAAATTCCAGAAGAAGAGACCACATCTCGCCAATTCTAACTAATCTTCACTGGCTGCCAATACACTACAGAATCCTACACAAGTCCATCACCATCATCCACAAATCCATCAACCTCCAAATCCCCCTCAGAATACACACATCATCCAGACCTATCAGAGATGCCTACAAAGGCTCCCTGACTGTTCCCCCAACTAAATCTACACACCATAAGGCACTCAGAGACCGAGCCTTTTCTACAGCGGGCCCCTCTCTTTGGAACACCTTACCTCCTGATCTGAGACTTGAACCCTGCTTACTAACATTCAGGAAAAGACTTAATACTTGGCTATTTAAGCAAGCCTTTCCTGAGTCGAATACCCATTGAGAGACCTTACTGCCCAATGTATATATCCATAAAGAGTCATTACTGCACAATGTAAATAAGTTACCTCTGTAAAGATTTTTACTCCTGTCTGTTCTTGTCTCCTTCCTACCCCAGTTATACAACCCTTTTTTATTGTAACTTTTGCTTCCTACTCACTTGTTAAAAGAACAAATTTTGTTTCTGCACCCCCTGTTATTTATAAACCGGCATGATATGATCTTATCATGAATGCCGGTATAGAAAAACCTTAAATAAATAAATAAAAATATTAAATGGTTTTGAAGCCACTACCATCAGGATCCACATAGGATGAGGTAAGGGATAGGGGCATAATTGAGGGCTAGTACAGTGCCCCACAATGTTGTGGCTCTGGTTCAGGTAGGGGACACTACCTCCAAAGTGGCGCAGAATGACTTGATGAGACTAGAGCAAAGCTAGGGCAGTCCTGTAAGGCTGGAGCAAGGCTTGGACTATCAGTTACAAAGTGCAGGCAAGACTGGAACCAGGGCTTGGACTGGAACAGTGCAGGTAAGACTGGAAACACAGAAACAGAGTACAGGTAAGAGTGGAGCTCTGGAACAGAGTACAGGTAAGAGTGGAGCTCTAGAACTCTGGAACATTGTGCAGGTAAAACTGGAACTCAGGAACAGAGTACAGGTAAGAGTGGAGCTCTAGAACTCTGGAACATTGTGCAGGTAAAACTGGAACTCAGGAACAGAGTGTAGGTAAGACTGGGGCTGAGGCTGGACTGGAACAGACTAGGACAAGAGAAGACAATGCAAGATAAGCACAGCACAGAACATGGAACATAAAGTCTGAAGGCTACAATATAGGATGGCCCCAAGGGGCACACAGGGAGAGGCCTAGAGAGGCCACAGAGGTAAGCAAGGCCTGAATAAGCCAGAGGTCAGGAGTAGGCCTAGAAGGACACAAAGCAAGGAAGGCCTGGATAGGCCAGAGCGCAGGAAGGCTAGATGGCCACAAGGCAAGGCAAGACTGGGTTCAGAAGGCCCGGAGGCCACAAAGCAAAATGAGAAAATGCCTGCGAAGGCCCCAAAGCAAGAGTCACTAGAGCAGGGAGCCAAAGAGGACTCGATGCAGAAGAATTGAGGCAAGGTACAGACAGGGTTAAGGAGGGCTGGAGTCTGTGTGGTGGAGGCAGGAAGGAGGAGCTTGGCCAGCCTATATATGCTCACTGGGGTCCCCTGGTGGAGGGGAGGCTGCATAGCAGCCAGAACTTTACCCCCCAAGTTAACCTTGGGCCCCCCAAAAAATTCAGTTCTGCCTGCATCCTTGTCCAATTGTATTTAAGCATTTTCTTTTTAGCTTATTTCTGAAATTTAATAATCCTGTAGTTCTGTGAATGCCATAGGAGCCAACATGTATGGAATTTTTTGGCAAACTATTGTATGCATATTGGCTAAGTATCCCACACTACTATTACTACTACTATTATTTATCATTTATAATGTGCTACTAGAAATATGCACTACTGTACAAAAACACATAAGAGACAGTCCCTGCTCCAACGAGCTTACAATCTAGTCAACACACTCTGATTAGCCTATATTGTTGTTCAGTCTATTGCACTGAGTACCTTGGACTATTGTAATGTTTTATATGTTGGCCTCCCAAAAAATTGTCTTCGTGCCATACAGATGATGCAAAATGCTTCTGCATGGTTGCCCATTCAGAGATCACATCTCTCCACCATTGACAGAATTACACTGACTACTAGTGTCTCAGCAAGTACAATTTAAGCTAATTACCCTTTATAAAGCGTTTATGGGGGAGGGTCCGGCATATTTAAAGATTTGGTAAAGTCATATCCATGCTCTAAGGAGTAGGGGCTTTTGACTGTTCCCTCCTTGAGGAAGGTTTGTTTGCAGGTGTTTCAGGGGTGGTCGTTTTCTGTCATTGGCCATATTCTTTGGAATTATATTCCACTCACAATTTGACAGATTCCTGATTATGGTACATTTAGGAAACAATTCAAGGCATTTTTGTTTTTTGCAAGCATTTGACAGCTGATTGGCCATTTAGCTAAAATGCAGTAGTTTTATTAAATTTTATTAGGAATTTTAAGTTTATTTAGTTGGTTGTGTTTGCCTTATGTGTTATTGTTGAAAGTGAAATAGGGTGACCCACTCTGTACTGCATGTCTAGGTAGGGTGGAATAGAAAAGCTTTTAAATACATAAATGTTGCCTATGACATCAAAGATGGTGTCTCTCTCACACACAGTATGAACCAGCCAGATTATTACACTGTAGGAATAATGCTTTAATTTGTGACTCCTGTGAATGTGTCTGATCCCTGAGTCTCAAGAAACCACTTAAAGCATTTCAATAATTACAAGTCAAGATTTGTAATTAATAAAAATAATAATTTTGCTATAATCATATGGACATTTGTAACACTGCATGGCTGAAATGAGCTGCTTTCAGGATTTAAATGTATTCTCCAGTAATTTGTTTGGTACTGGATTCTAGAGACAATAAAGTATTCTGAGGGAGACATTTTCAAACTATAGAGCTTACAGACCCACAAGTTTTTTGTACCCACAGGCCTGCAAGCTAGCTTTCAAAGGGAAACTCCTAAGGAATTTCCCTTTGAAAATTTCAGACCTACAGGGGAATGTGGGTACTTTGTACATGCATACTTTCCATTGGCTTTGAAGTGGGTAGTTTCCCTTTCCTTCCCTAACCCTGCCTCATTTTTCATGTGGGTAAAAGAGCACACGCAATTTCCAGTGTGTCTGCTCTCTTATTCTCATGGGGAGGAGGGGCATTGTAATTTTCAGATAAGCTGTTTATGCAGATAAACATCCATTTACCCATGCAAGAAAGCTTCTAAAATTACCCTCTGAGGGGTGTCATTTTATAGCTGCCCTGTAACACAACATGAGCGGTCTTTGACTTGCGGGAGGACAGAATAGGCTAAACTGGCTACTCTCCTACAAACTTTTATAATTTGCAGGCCAACTTAAACAACCAAGAGTCTGCTTACCTGAGCAGTACTTGAAACAAAATGCAGCAGATAAGTAACTTTAAGAAAGTTTCTTCTTCCTTCTTCTAGCATATGGGGCCCACTATCTTCCCTCGAGCTTGCCTATTTATCCCTCTCCCCAGGGGAAATTCCATGCAAATAGGATTCCCTTGTAGGCTGTCTTAAGGTGCACAAAACTAAATTCCTGGGCCAGGACTTTTAAGGAGGGTCTAACACACACTCCTTTACATACCCTCCCCATCAGCTTGACCTTGTCTGTTAACCTCTATCCAGGTTAACTCCCTGGGAAGTTATTCCTATTTTCCTTTCCCACCCTGAATTGAGACTGAATATTTCTTTTCATAATGAAGGGTAGGGTCAGTATGGGGCCCCTTAGGCCAGAGAGTACCTTCCCCTCCAACATCTGTAGATGCTTCCAGCCAAACTCAAGGGAACTGCTTTTGAGTAGGGCTTGCTTAACTTCTCAACAGAACTTGATTGATGTGTGTTGCCGCTGGTCACTATGTAGGCAGGTGAGTGTTGCCTTCTTGTATTCAATATACTTTCTTTGAGAGAGTTCCTTCCAGATTGAAGTCTTTCCACTCCCTGAATCTATCAGAGCTTGGGTTGGGTTCTCATCCAGCTCAATTGGAATCACAAAGTCCCTAAGTTCCAAAGAATATCAATGAAGTTACATTTGTGGAGCTTCACTAGATTGTGCTCCACCTCTTCATCTTCAAGCCATGGACAGATTTTGACAATATGCAATTTCTCTCCACAATGAGCCCGTGCCTGTGGGTTTAGACTTGGCAGTTATACCTCCTCTGGAGATTTTAGCTCAACTATGCAAACTTTAACATCTAGTGCTGGCTGTGTCGCTAGGTTGATGTCCATAGATTTGCTCCCTTCATAGAGACAATCTCTGATCAAATAATCTCTCTTTTCATAGTTAAAACAAGTTGGTGGGCTGGGGTCTGTGTGCAGAGTACGGGGTCTTGCAATCTCACTGCCATGCTGGGGATCCTGTGCGGGTTGCCTTTCTAGCTTTTACATCAACTGAGTTTGATGGAAGGCATCTGCCACTTCCAATGTGGTTTCCAGGGTGAGTTCTGGGTGCCAACATACCTACTTCCACATAGGTCGGTCTATCCCATCCAGGAATAGCTCCAAAAGGAACTGGTTGGCTACGTCAAGGCCTGTTCTGGCCTCTGGCTGTAGCTACTTCTATCCAGAATCCTTTAGCTGATTAAAAAGGCTCAGTGGACTTTCCCCGTGCTGTACAGCACCACACCAGAACTGTTGCTGGTGTGTCTCCATAGTGTATCCCACCCTTTCCAGGATGATAGGTTTTTTGTTTGTTTTTTTATTTATGCTTTTATACAATTTCAAGCATCCACTTGTTAATGAAATATACTACAATACATACTTGCAATACATACAGAAATGAAATATATATTACCATCGTAAATAAACTGTTGTATTGTAGTTAAATAGAAGAAATAACTGGAGAGCTTACATAGAGCGATTAACAAATGGAAATATAACCAAAAAAATATATAGTGACCTGAACAGACCCCCCCCCGACTAATCTTCATTATACACACCAATACAGCAAGATTATATGGGACTAGAATGTGAGTCAATGAATGCCCGTAGTTGAATTGGGTCAAAAAAATACGTAATGCTGCCCCTGGTACATCAAACAACACTTGCACGGGAATTGCAATTTAAAAGTTGCACCTTTCTGCAAGACTTCTCCTCTTAAATCAAGGAAAGTTTTCCTTCTTAATTGAGTCTGTTTTACTAAATCATGGTAGCACTGAACTTTTTGACCAAAAAATAAAGTTTGATTGTTCCTAAAATATTGCTTGAAGACATTATTTTTGCCCATTAGAAATGTGAATGTGACCAAAAGAGGTCTGCGATAGGATACAATCAAATCTTGTGATGAATTCAAGAGAGATGTTATGTCTGTTATATCCTGGTCTGGAGCAATTTTACGGTTTTCTTCTGTAGGATATAAATAATAAGCCTTAGAAACCACCGGCTTGAACTCTTCCAGAATCTTCAATACCTGGGAGACGTACAACTTAAATAAATCAATAGGGGAAATATTTCTTAGAACTAGGAAATTTAGAAATCTTAAGTTATGCGCTCTCAGTGCATTCTCGACCTTTTTGAGCCTTTTATTTACTTCAGTATCATTTTGAATTATTGCTGTATTTATTTTCTCAACTTCCAGTACTCGTTTTTCCAGTCTCTCAAGTTTATTGTTTTGTGTAGTTATTTCAATGGCATTGTCCTTAACTTGTTGTTTTACCTCAATTACTTCTTTAGTTAGTCCCAATATCGCTTTTTCTAAAGATTGGAGAGCTTTCCAAATAGAATTAAGGGATATCTCTGATTCAGGTAGTAGCGTTTTTTGCTGCGAGGGTTTCTGGCTCACTTCTTTGCCCACACCCGCTGCTAGGCCGCCGCCATTTCCAGGACCAACAGATCTCACCCCTGCTACAAGGTTTAGCCCCAGTCTGCCCTCAGCTCCTCCGGGGTTAACCTTGTCTCCTTGCACTTGCATGGTAAGTCCTTCTCTGTCTTGCTCGGGTGCTCCGACCTCTCTCCGGTTTCTCTCCGTTGAGCCCACGGCACACGTCAATTTCCTTTCCTCGTCGTGTCCTGGAGGCTTCGGCCTTGTTGATGATCCGGGGCTTAGAGATGTTTCGGTCGGAGAGGTAGGCTCTCGCTCCTGAACTCTCTCCCCAGCGACCTCACCCGGTGTAAGCGGGGGAATAGTGGCGAAGAAGCTCCCAATCCTGGGCTGCGATGAATCCAGAGGAGTGGAGGAGCTCGCTTCACCCCTCACCCGGGCTTTGCGCTTTGTGTGAGGCATTATGAGACGAGTAAAAAGGAAAAAATCAGGAGCTCCTCTCGCCGCAACCATTCAGGTCGCCATCTTGGAAAGCTCTCAGCCCAGGATGATAGTTTAAACATGAATAGCTGGCTCTTCCCTCTGGGGTGGCAGCCTAAAAAGCTGCTTGGTTTTTGCCTGTAAGCAGATTTTGTTGCGATCCCGGTTGCGGGTCCTGCGACTGGGCCCTTACCTCCTCCAGGCCACCCGGCGAAACAGCGGCAGTCCCTGATGCTCTTCAGGCCTTGACAGGCCTTCTCCGCGGCGGCGTCTCCAAGAGGGAGACGCCGCCAAGCTCCATGTGTTAGACCCACCCATTAGGCGGGCGCACATTCAATGCAGGGGAATTTAAAGGGACAGTGGCAGGAAACCTCGGCCGGCCTTCGGGATGATGTCAGATGCCGGTAGGGTATTTAAACCTAGCTCCTGCCTCAGAACATCGCCTTGCAACAAGGTTTGCTCCCTGGAGTCCAAGTTACAGTTCCAGCCTTTGCTTCTGATCCAGCCTTTGTTCCTGATCCAGCCTTGTCCTGATCCTTTGGCCTATCTTCCTGATTCTTGACTTTGGTACGTCTTCTGGAAGTTCCTGTCTGCTACCAGCCCTGACCTTCGGACCGTCCATCCATTCTGCTCTCTGCTTTCTCTGCGACATCCAGATTTCACCTTGGACTTTCCTCTCTAGGAGACCGTGCCTAAGTCCAAGCGGCTCAGGTCCTCACGGGCTCCTACCAGGGGTACTCGGGCTTCCAGTGGTGAAGATCCTGATTGGTCTTCTGGCTCCATTCCGCCACCCGGCTACTACATCTTCTGCGGAGTTCTCCTCGACGTTTCTTCATCATCCGCAGGCCGGCGCAAGGGTCTACAGACCATAACAGATTTGCCAGGTTCAGGTAGCTTCTGGCCAGCCAGCCATGCAGGCAGTTCTCTCAAAAATGCTTAAAATCCATCTGGGTCTTCTCCTATCTGTTGAACGTCCCGGCCGCATTGGTGCCACGACCAGGCCTGCTCACCTCTCGCTGCTCTCCACAAGCTCCGGCTCCTCTTCCCCTGCCGCGGCTGCCAGCTCCCGACGTCCCCAACACTCTCCTCGGGCATCTCTGGCTTCCTCTATGCCACAGGCCTCTCAGCGGAGCTCCCGTAAGGGCTCCGCGTCTTCGGCGTCCTCGGCCACACCCCTAGGCGCGCGTGCGGCTGACGTCTCCACATTTAAAGGGTCAAGGGCGGGAACCTCAGCCCAGACGCCTCCCGATGACATCACCTAGCAGGACACTAAGAAGCGAGGCCCTGTCCTCTTATCATTCGGGTTGACACCTTCAGTGTAGCTAGTTTGCTGTCCTACGTTCCTGTGTTCCTGTCTTGTTCCAGTGCGCCTGCATTCCTATCTTGTTCCAGTGCTCCTGCCTTCCTGTGTTCCCGTGGTCCTCTGTGTTCCAGCATCTGTCCTGATTCCTGCTCACGTTACTCCTCCTGCGTACCTTCTCGGACTGATTCATGATACTGACCCTTGCTTGCCTGACTACGTTTGACTGCTGCCTGCATCTGACCACTGCCTGCCTGACTATGTTGACCACCACCTGGAAATGACCTTTGCTCGTTTTGACTACGTACGGACTGATCTCGGAACTGACCCTTGCTTTGGCTGACCACCCTCGGACATATACCTTGGCTTTGACCCTTGCACTACACTTGGATGCGCTGTTTGCTCCTGTGACCATCAGACCAGCCTGCTCGGACACTGCCCATGGCCTACATCAGACTAGACCAGTAGGTGCTGCCTATCTCACCCAGAGGACATTCATTTCCTGTTGCCTTCCTGAGGTCTCTGGTGATCTTGGTTCAGCTCTAGTTCCTCCATTCTTCACCAGCTGTGCACCTTTGCTCATGGTGGGTACACCTCTCCGCTAACTCTCCGGGAGACCCTCTGAGGCCCACCTAAGTCCAGGCGGTCCAGGTACCCAAAGGCTCAATCTGTGGAAACCCCAGTTTGCTATTGGCGAAGCTCCAGCTAGCCTCTGTCTCCTTGTGTGCTCCGCCTCCTGGTGGCAGGGGCTCTCTCGGTCTGACCAGAGGGCCGTACCAATCCTGCACCAGGCCAAAGGTCCGCCTCCATCGCAACAGGTTGCCAAGCTATGGACTTGGCGGAGTCCCCCACCTTGCGGGCCATCCCTGGTTTGGTCACATGTGTCTGGGAGCATCAAAAATTCATTGAAGCATTGGCCACCTCAATGGAAAGACTGCATTCTCAACTCGAGGAGTCCACTGTGGCCAACCAAGTGGCTCTTGCCCACAGCTCGTCTGCTGTCTCATTGCCCTCACGGGCATTGCTGGCCCTCCCAGCTCCTCCCCATTAAATATGTGCCTACCTGTAAACCGTTGCGATGGTATATAATTTAGCAACAGTATAGAAAAGATTTTAAATAAATAAATAAATAGGGACCCTCGGCCCCCATTGAAACGGGGAGTAGCTGGGAGGTTTTATCAATCAATGCTTCATGTCGAGGTTTTATCAATCAATGCTACATGCAGTTCTCACTGTAACCTATTCTCTTTCCGGATGAAGTGATGATCACATTCATTCTATCATGTCTGGAGGTGAAGGCCCTGGCATGGGCCTCCCCACTTTGGGAATGATCTGACTCATTACTACAGCAGCTTTCTCAATTTATATCAACATTCAGTTGCACCTTTGAGGACCCATGCTGACAGGTGGTCACCGGTCACCATCTGCTACACCTCTGCCAGGGATCACACTCACTCTCTGAATATACTGTGGAATTCCAAACCCTGGCAACTGATTTGGAATGGCAGGAAGACTGCCTGTGGGCACTCTATTTCGAAGGACTGTCTCCTGTTCTGAAAGATGAATTGACTGCCTGAGAGATCCCTACAGCCTTGGAAGAACTCATCTCTCTGGTTGGGCGGATAGACCACTGTCTCCTGGAATGGCACCGGGAAGTAAAGGCTCTCGGACTTCCCACCCTGCGACCACCCTGGTCTACGAGCCCCAGGTTAAAGGCATTACCAGCGGGTCCTCAACCCCTGGAGGAACCAATGCAGATAAACCACGGTCGCCTTAGTCCCGAGGAACGCCTCCGAAGAAGAAAGTTGGTCTCTGCCTCTACTGTGGGGGTTCTGGCCATCTTGTCCAGACTTGTCCAGTGCGTCCGGGAAACTCCAAAGCCTGAGCCGGCGGGGGTCCCAAGCTTGGGTGCCACAGTTTCTGGCCCTCAACTCCTGCTGCCCGTCTCCCTCCTCAGGGAGGCACATTCCTTTGCTACCACTGCCCTTGTAGACACCAGGGCCAGTGGGAACTTCATCCTTGAAGAGATAGTCACTCTCCTACAGATACCTACTCAATCGCTGGAGGTGCCCTTGCACATTGCCTCCATCTACAGAGAACCTCTACCAGACCATATTACTCACTGTACCATGACTATCCGACTGACTCCACGAAGAAGAAATTACCCTCCTAATCCTAAAACGGTCAGTGCACCCCATAGTCCTTGGTCTCCCATGGCTCCAATTACATTCACCCCACTTTGACTGGCAATCGCGTCAACTGACCCAGTGGGGCCCTCGATGTCAAACCCATTGTTTATGGTGGGTGTCCCCATCCGTACCAGTACTAACTTCCATAACCCTTCCTGGGTTACCTATTCCTTACATGGAATATCAGGATGTATTTTCCAAGCAGAAAGCCAATATTCTGTCCCTGCTCTGGAAGTTTAATTGCCCTATAGAACTCTTACTTGGTTTCACACCACCCAAGGGTAGGACTTCCCTCTCTCACTCCTAGAGACCCAGGCGATGTCTGCATATATTAAAGAAAACTTAGCCAAGGGTTTATAAGACCTTCTACCTGCCCGGCGGGCGCAGGGTTCATTTTTGTAAAGAAGAAGGATGGGAGCCTGAAGCCCTGTATTGACTACAGGGTTCTGATGCTGTTACCCGGAAGGACCGGTACCCACTCCCGCTCATTAGTGAGCTCTTTGATCGTCTGCAAGGGGCTCAGATTTTCACAAAGCTAGATCTACGTGGAGCCTATAACTTAGTCCGGATTCAGCCTGAAGACATGGAATACAGCATTTAATACACGGGATGGACACTATGAGTATGTAGTAATGCCCTTCGGGCTATGCAGCGCTCTCACCATCTTCCAGCGGATGATGAATGCGATCTTTTGAGACCTTCTGCACTCATTCGTCATAGTGTACCTGGACGACATATTGATCTCCAAGGATCTGGATTCCCATCGCTCCCACGTCCAAACCATTCTCCAGCAACTCAGGGACCATCACCTCTATGCCAAACTAGAGAAATGCCTTTTTTGAGCAGTCCAGCCTTCCATTTTTGGGTTACATTATCTCTAGTCAGGGGTTTACCATGGACCCGGACAAACTCCAAGGTATTCACGATTGGCCCCAGCCAGTGGGTCTGTGGGCCCTACAAAGATTCCTGGGGTTCACAAATCATTATCGTCACTTTATAGCAGACTACTCCACTCTGGCCATTCCACTCACTGCCATGACAAACAAAGAAAGTGACCTTCGGGTCTGGAGCCCCAAGGCTCAGTCTGAATTCCAAGCCTTGAAAGAAGCCTTCCTTATTGGCCCGTGTCTCTGCCATCTGGACCCAAGCCACCCCTTTGTTGTAGAAGTCGATGCATCTACCATTGGAGTATTCTACCAAGGGGGCTCTTGTCCCGTGCTCCTTCTATTCCCATAAGTTCTCACCCACAGAACGGAACTTTACCATTGGGGACCGCGACCTTCTGGCCGTAAAACTCACCCTGGCTTGAAGGGGTGCAACACAGGTTTACTATTTTTACTGACCATAAGAACTTAGAACACTTGAAAGAAGCCCAGCTACTCAGTCCAAGACAAGCACGCTGGGCCCTCTTCTTTGCACGCTTCAACTTTGAGCTTCACTACTGCCCAGCGGCAAAGAACCTCCAAGCAGATGCGCTCTCACGCTCCTTAGAGACGGAGGATACTCCCGAGACTCCATCGTAGTCACCACCACTGTAGCAGCTGGTAAGACAGTGATGCCCCATCACCTCCATGAATGTGTACTCTTTTGGGCTCATGACTCCAAAAATTGCTGGCCATCATGGCCAAGCCCGAACTCTTGAAATGCGCCGCAGACATTATTGGTGGACTGGTATGGTCAAGGACTCCCACGACTATGTTGACTCGTGCCCCATCTGCGCACAACAAAAGCCCCCTACTGGACAACCTTGGGGGCTTCTCCAACCACTTCCTGCACCCACTGAACCATGGACTAGTCTATCCACAGACTTTATTGTGGACCTGCCCCCTTCCAAGGGGCATACTGTAATCCGGGTCATAATAGACCGTTTCTCTAAAATGGCCCCTTACCTGGGCTACCATCGGCCCTGGAACTGGCTTGTCTCTTCCTGACTCATGTCTTTCATCTGCATGGGCTTCTGCAAGAAATAGTTTTGGTTTGGGGCCCTTAATTTGCCGCAAAATACTGAAGGTCTCTCTGTAGGAAGTTTAATATCACCTTGAATTTAACTTCAGCGTACCACCCACAAGCTAACGGCCAGGCCGAGAAGACCAACTGGTCCCTTAAAGCCTTCCTTCGCTCATATGTCAATGATCAGCAAGACACCTGGGCTGACCTCCGCCTTGGGCAGAGTTGTCTCACAACACCCACGTCGCCTTTGCTACAGAAGTGTCTCCATTCACAGTGGTCTTTGGCCGCCAGCCCTGCCTACCTCTGCCGATTCCATTCAGCGTGCCTTCACCAGCAGCCCAGTCCACAGCCCAGACTATTCGTTGACTGTGGGACCAAGTAAAAGAGCGTCTCCGCCAAGCGGCCGAACGAGTCAAACACATGACGGATGCCCATCATCGTGCCATACCAGTATTCCTGCCTAGGCAAAGAGAGTCTGGCTCAGCACCAGACATATTCATCTCCGGTCGCCCTCTCAATGGCTGGCACCAAGATATGTGGGGCCGTTTCCTGTCCTAAGGCGGGTGGGAGCTGTCACATACCAGCTCAAATTACCTCCGAACCTTGGAATCCATAACACTTTCCATGTATCTTTGCTCAAACCCCTAGTACTATCGTGGCCATCTCGAAGACCTCCACCACCATCTCAAGTTTCAGCAGAGTCCGAGAACACCCTGCAAGTACGAGAAGTCCTGGATGTCCGACACTATAGAGGGCACTGGGAATACCTCCTTTCGTGGGAGGGCTTCGGCCTAGAAGAAAATTCTTGGGAGCCCTCTCACCACATCCTTGACAAGAACCTCCTCCACAACTTCCATCTTCAGCATCCTGAGAAACTGAAACCGGTAAGGGGGGAGGCCTAGAAGGGGGGGCACTGTTGCTCGTCCCGGCCGCGATGGTACACGACCAGGCCTGCTCACCTCGCGCTGCCCTCCACAAGCTCCAGCTTCTCTTCCCTTGCTGTGGCTGCCAGCTCCCGTCATCCCCGACACTTTCCTCGGGGCTCTCCAGCTTCCTACACAACACAGGCCTCTCAGCGGAACTCCTTGGCCCCACCCCAAGTTCATACGTGGCCGACGTCTCCACATTTAAAGGGCCAAGGGTGGGAACCTCAGCCCAGAAGCCTCCCGATGACATCACCTAGCAGGACTATAAGAAGCAAGGCCCTGTCCCCAGGACCTCGCCTTGGTAATCAGGTCGACACCTTCGGTGTAGCTAGTTTGCTGTCCCTCATTCCTGTGTTCCTGTCTTGTTCCAGTGCTCCTGCCTTCCTGTGTTCCCTTGGTCCCCTATGTTCCAGCGTCTGTCCTGATTCCTGTTTCACATTCCTCCTCCTGTCGTACCTTCTTGGATTGATTCACGGTACTGACCCCTGCTTGCCTGACTACGTTTGACCGCTGCCTGGAACTGACCTCTGCTTGCCTGACCACATTGACCGCCACCTGGAACTGACCTTTGCTCATCTTGTCTACGCATGGACTAATCTCGGAACTGACCCTTGCTTTAGCTGACCACCCTCGGACGGATACCCTGGTTTTGACCCTTGCGCTACACTAGGATATGCTATTTGCTCCTGTGACCACCAGACCAGCCTGTTCGGACACTGCCCGCGGCCTACATCAGACTAGACCTGTAGGTGCTGCCTATCTCGCCCGGAAGACCTTCATTTCCTGTTGCCTTCCTGAGGTCTCCGGTGAGCCGGGTTTAGGTCTAGTTCCTCTATTCTACACCAGCCGCGCACATTTGCTCGTGGTGGGCACACCTCTCTGCTTCCTCTCTGGGAGACTCTCTGAGGCCCACCTAAGTCCAGGCGGTCCGGGTACCCAAAGGCTCAACCTGCAGAAACCCCGGATTGCTTTTGGTGAAGCTCCAGCTAGCCTCTGTCTCCTTGTGTATTCCACCTCCTGGTGTCAGGTGCTCTCTGGGTCCGACCAGAGGGATGTATCAATCCTGCATCACACCAAGGGTCCACCTCCAGCACAACACTATCTTCATTGTAATCAAGATTAGAGGCAATTAGGTTGTCCATGTTGTGGTGGCTTATATTGCTCGGGCTATCTGTGACAGTGCCCCCTGTTACTGGTTAGTGATCATGTAGGGCTTGGAGTTTCTGCTGCCCTTCAGCAAGTGTTAATTACAAATGGGCAGACAACTTTCATATGAAGCAAAAATCATATTTATTAAAAGTAAAAATTGCAGGAGGAGTAAGGAAGCAGAAATAATTGCTTTTATAGCTCAGAAGGTATATACAATCACTCTCTGAGGGATGGAGATTCTGCTCTGAAACTCTGCCTGTCATAACAAAGTGAAATGCCAGTCGACTATTTCCTCTTCTACTACAAATATATATCTTTCTTTGCTTATACACCCATGAAATCCTGTTTGCTATTTTATGGTAATCATAGCTCTCTATACATGCTGATATTCTATAGTCTTGAGTAAATGCTAACCCAGTGCTGGGTTTTTACATGCCTTCTGACTCTCAGAAAAAAGTATAGCCTTCTGGAGAGTTCCATCATACTCTCATTCCCATCTTGAAACCTCGCATACAATGCTATCAGAAGTTTCATCATATACTCTTGTCACTGTACATATCCCAGGTGAGAAGCCCCTGTCTTAGACTTGACCGGTCAGATAGGGACCAAGGCACTGATCCACTATCTCCAACCTGTTACCCGTCATTGAGCACTTCTCTTTTCCTGGGGGTCAGAACGCTCAGACTAGTCAGCTGGGTCTTGCTGAAGCAAGTCAGCATATCGTTCTGATGCCTGGGTGAAGAGCAAAGTTGTGTTATTTGCTTGGAAAGTGGTGACATTAGTACACATTCACTGTCCTAAAGAACAAATACAGGGAAGACAACAGGTTCCTAACAATAAAAGGAAAAAAGTAGTCAATTAAAATCCCAAAATGCCTTGGTCCTCCTCCAAAATTTTTAAACCAGTCAGTAAAAGTATGCCACCAAGTCCAAGAGGAAGTATCAATTCCTCCTTTGAAATTACTTACATGTAATTTAGCCAAAAAGACAATTTTTTCCATAGCATTTCTCACAGTTTCTGAACGATTAATTACAACAGTACAGCATTCACTACTACTAAGTAATGTACATAATCCTCCTTCTTTAGCAAAATTATAGTCAAGTCCTTGTCTACTATATTTTGATACTGTGGCTAATTCATTATGGGGCAGATTTTAAATACTTGTGCGATCGCGTACTTTTGTTCGCGCACCAGGCGCGAACAAAAGTACGCTGGATTTTATAAGATAGGCGCGTAGCCGCACCTATCTTATAAAATCCGGGGTCGGCGTGCGCAAGGGGGTGCACATTTGTGCAACCTGCACGCGCCGAGCCCAGCGCATGCTGCCTGTTCCCTCCGAGGCCGCTCCGATTTCGGAGCGGCCTCGGAGGGAACTTTCCTTCGCCCTCCCCCCACCTTCCCCTCCCTTCCCCCTACCTAACCCACCCCCCCCCCCCCGGCCCTATCTAAACCCCTCTCCCCACCTTTGTCGGCAAAGTTACGCCTGCTGAAAGCAGGCGTAACTTTGCGCGCGTCGCCGGCAGCCTCGCTCCATCCTCCGGTCCCGAAGGCTGGTCCGGAGGCCTCGACCACACCCCCGGGCCAGCACCATGCCCCCGGGCCTGCCCCCAAAATGCCACGTTGTTTCGGGAATGCCCCCAGACACGCCCCCTACCGCCCCTTTTCGAAAGCCCCGGGACTTACGTGCGTCCTGGGGCTTTACGTGCGCCGGCGGCCTATGCAAAATAGGCGCACCGGCACACGAGAGCCCTGCGCGCGTAAATCCAGAAGGATTTACGCGCGTAGGCCTTTTAAAATCTGCCCCTAATTTTGCAGTTGCAGTGCCTATAGTGCTTTGTTCAGTTCAAGGGTCATTACATGTAGCAAGGATAGGAACTGGCATATAGCCATGCCACGTTCAGCTGTCACTGCTGGAGGTTGAAATATTGGAATCCAAGAAGTCCATGAAAATGAATCAAATCTAAATTTAGTCAATGGATAAGTTGAACTAATGTATTCCAGGTGATGCTCCAATGCCTCATCTTCTGGTATCGCTGAAGGAATATCCCTGCGAACATGCTTATGATGATGACTAGAACTGATATAATCTTGTAAAAATAATTAAAGGTAACCAAAACACTAAAAGAATAAGTAGGGGTAAAGAAGTAAAAATCAAACCATCACATAACCAATAATGACCTAAAAATAAATTAGTAAAGTTGCTAATGAAAGTAACATTTCCAGAATATGGGCCATAAGTAAAAGGCCCGGAAAATCCTGACTTCTTAGTAGAAGGGGTTGACTGACACATGGAAGACTGATTATTAAGGGAGCAAACAACAAAGTAGGTATTAGATGTTTGAGTAGTAAAGGTGGAAATTGTCTACGCTTCACCATACAGTCAACAGTCCAGTTAAGACGCTCAGAACCCTGTGTAGAAGTATTAGTGCACACTGCACAGAGCTTGGCAGGTTGCATTCAAGACTGTAAATGTAGGAGGTGGTAGTAGAGTTCCCTTTACAACTACCCATGAAGCATTTTACCTAAAGGGTAACTTTGATAAAATGAGAAAAATTGTTAGAAAAAAAACTGAAAGGAGCAGCTACAAAAGTAAAAAGTGTGCAAGAAGCGTGGTCATTGTTAAAAAATACCATTCTAGAAGCACAGTCCAGATGTATTCCACACATTAAGAAAGGTGGAAAGAAGGCAAAATGATTACCAGCATAGTTAAAAGGGGAGGTAAAAGAAGCTATTTTAACCAAAAGATCTTCATTCAAAAATTGGAAGAAGGATCCAACAGAAGAAAATAGGATAATGCATAAACATTGGCAAGTTAAATATAAGACATTGATAAGACAGGCTAAGATAGAATTTGAAAAGAAGTTGGCCATAGAGGCAAAAACTCACAGTAAAAACTTTTTAAAATATATCCGAAGCAGAAAGCCTGTGAGGGAGTCAGTTGGACCGTTAGATGATCGAGGGGTTAAAGGGGCACTTAGAGAAGATAAGGCCATCACGGAAAGATTAAATAATTTCTTTGCTTCAGTGTTTGCTGAAGAGGATGTTGGGGAGGTACCCGTGCTGGAGAAGGTTTTCATGGGTAATGATTCAGATGGACTGAATCAAATCATGGTGAACCTAGAAGATGTGGTAGACCTGATTGACAAACTGAAGAGTAGTAAATCACCTGGACCGGATGGTATACACCCCAGAGTTCTGAAGGAACTAAAAAATGAAATTTCAGACCTATTAGTAAATTTTGTAACCTATCATTAAAATCATCCATTGTACCTGAAGACTGGAGGATAGCTAATGTAACCCCAATATTTAAAAAGGGCTCCAGGGGCGATCCAGGAAACTACAGACCAGTTAGCCTGACTTCAGTGCCAGGAAAAATAGTGGAAAGTGTTCTAAACATCAAAATCACAGAACATATAGAAAGACATGGTTTAATGGAACAAAGTCAGCATGGCTTTACCCAAGGCAAGTCTTGCCTCACAAATCTGCTTCACTTTTTTGAAGGAGTTAATAAACATGTGGATAAAGGTGAACCGGTAGATGTAGTATACTTGGATTTTCAGAAGTCATTTGGCAAAGTTCCTCTTGAGAGGCTTCTAGGAAAAGTAAAAAGTCATGGGATAGGTGGCGATGTCCTTTCATGGACTGCAAACTGGCTAAAAGAAAGGAAACAGAGAGTAGGATTAAATGGACAATTTTCTCAGTGGAAGGGAGTGGGCAGTGGAGTGCCTCAGGGATATGTATTGGGACCCTTACTTTTCAATATATTTATAAATAATCTGGAAAGAAATACGACGAGTGAGATATTCAAATTTGCAGATGATACAAAATTGTTCAGAGCAGTTAAATCACAAGCAGATTGTGATAAATGGCAGGAAGACCTTGTGAGACTGGAAAATTGGCCATCAAAATGGCAGATGAAATTTAATGTGGATAAGAGCAAGGTGATGCATATAGGGAAAAATAACCCATGCTATAGTTACACAATGTTAGGTTCCATATTAGGTGCTACAACCCAAGAAAGAGATCTAGGCGTCATAGTGGATAACACATTGAAATTGTCGGTTCAGTGTGTTGCAGCAGTCAAAAAAGCAAACAGAATGTTGGGAATTATTAGAAAGGGAATGGTGATTGAAAAGGAAAATGTCATAATGCCTCTGTATTGCTCCATGGTGAGACCGCACCTTGAATACTGTGTACAATTCTGGTCGCCGCATCTCAAAAAAGATATAATTGCGATGGAGAAGGTACTTTAGACCTACATGAGCTGCTAAAAATTACTCTCTCTATGTACAAGTACTATAGCATGCCCAACATTGGGTGTTTTGTTGCAGATCCAAATTGGACATGTCATTTCATTCACTTGCTATTAGGCACAACTCAAATCCCAAGATAATACAATAGAAGTTTATTTTGCATGGATAGTTAGTTACAACCACAACAGCATGAAAATAGTAAAAGAACAAATTCTTTTATCTGCCATCCTACATATTACACCCCATCTGAAATAACACAATCCTCTTACCAAAATCAATCCATGAGAAAGTTTAGCTTCTCTTCTGAAGAAATGCAATACATTCTGTTCAGAATTATTATATACATAGTCCTTTTTCTGGTTGTGAGCAGGTTTCTGGAATTAAATCTTCTCTGTGGCCCACAGTCCAGTGGAGGGGGTGTTCTTCCAATGAGGAAGAAGAATACTCTTCAAAGACCCAAAGGTCAGAAATTATTCTTTCTTTCTCTCTCTCTCTCTCTCACTCCCTCTCCTGGAGAGTTCCTTCTTCAGTGTATATACAAGTTCCTTCTTCAGTGTATATACAAAGGATGTGAGTGCCAAACAGATACTCTGGAGTCCAAACAAAACTTTACTACAGAAATTCTTCAAAGCAATTGTATGCATGACCAGATAGTTATATCAGTTCAGAGTTCTCATTCTACTGTACTATAAGCCTCAAACATGTCATGAGCACTAAAGTATTTTATACCCTCTACCTTGTTAAATGTATTGACAGCTGACTAGAAAATGGATGATAATCTTTGTGGGACAATTTTCAAACTTCACTTTTGTTGCGATCCTGCTCGCGGCAGGGTCATGAGCAGGCTCTTACCTTTTTCACGCCAGCTCAGCCCGAACCCCGATGTTGTCACTGGCAAGGCCATCGTACTGGCACAGCTGGAGCCACGCTGGGGCATGCTCTCGCGGCCGGAGCTGCGTGGCTGCATTCCTTGCACATTATGCTCTAACCTAAATTCCTTTTGTATTATGTTATAATTCCTCCTGCCTTTCTTTCTTCCAGCTTTAAGCTTCCCAAGTTTTTTACTCCTTGTTAAATGTAACTTTGCCTTATTCACCTCTCTTGTTAATTACTATTTTATTTATTGCTTCAGTTATACCCTTGTTTTATGTAAACTGATCCAATATGGTTATTACTATGAAGGTCGGTATAAAAAAGTGTTAAATAAATAAATAAATAAATAAATAAATAAATATTATCTTATAACTATATATTTGTAGGTATTTTGATTTTATTAATGTTACTAGCTGTACCTGGCCATGCGTTGCTGTGGCTCAGTCTGGTTAAATGGAAAAGAAAGAAAAGAGAAAGCACACGTTTCGAATATGTTTAATTTCACAATGCTTGTGGGTATACAATATTTTTTTGTTTTTCCATTGTCTGTGCTGATATAGATTGTCTGGTTTGCCAACTCTAGAACACGCAACATATAATTGTCCATGCATGAAGCAATCCGTGTCTAGATGTAAACCGCATAATTCTAGAAATGAAAAAGAATGAAAAAAGAAAAAACATAAACTATACTCACTTAGGGGCGGATTTTCAGAGCCCTGCTCGCGTAAATCCGCCCAAACCGGGCGGATTTACGCGAGCAGGGCCCTGCGCGCCGGGAAGCCTATTTTACATAGGCCTACCGGCGCGCGCAGAGCCCCGGGACTCGCGTAAGTCCCGGGGTTTTCGGAGGGGGCGTGTCGGGGGCGTGTCAGGGGGCGGGCCCGAACCGCGCGGCGTTTTCGGGGCGTGTCGGGAGCGTTCCAGGGGCGTGGCTACGGCCCGGGGCGGCCCGGGGGCGTGGCCGCGCCCTCCGGACCCGCCCCCAGGTCGCGTCCCGGCGCGCAGGAGGCCCGCTGACGCGCGGGGATTTACGCCTCCCTCCGGGAGGCGTAAATCCCCCGACAAAGGTAAGGGGGGGGTTTAGACAGGGCCGGGCGGGTGGGTTAGGTAGGGGAAGGGAGGGGAAGGTGAGGGGAGGGCAAAGGAAAGTTCCCTCCGAGGCCGCTCCGATTTTGGAGCGGCCTTGGAGGGAACGGGGGTAGGCTGCGCGGCTCGGCGCGCGCTGGCTATACGAAATCGATAGCCTTGCGCGCGCCGATCCAGGATTTTAGCGGATACGCGCGGCTCCGCGCGTATCTACTAAAATCCAGCGTACTTTTGTTTGCGCCTGGAGCGCAAACAAAAGTAGGCTATTCGCGCTCGTTTTAAAATCCGCCCCTAAATGAACAGTATGGTAAATGACACAGCTCAATTCCAACGCAATGTCACACGAAATAATTAAATCAAAATGAAAATAAATCAAAATCTATGAAAATTCAATTTAACAATGCAATCAGAAACATTGAAATGGAATCGTAAAATATGTAGTCCAAGCCATTAAGCCTGTTAAAATGGGCGAGATTTTTGGCCCCTCTCTTCCTATGTCTTTGCTCTGCTCCGCTCCTCCCCCCCCCCCCCCCCCCAGCATCACGAAGAGCCAGAGGCGGCGGTGGTTGTAGGAGCTGCAGCGGTGGCCGAGGGGGATCTCACGAGGTGTAATGGTCCTGCCATCCCAACTCCCCCCCCCCCCTTCCCCGGTGGCAGAGGGACAGGCTCAGACCCCTTTCACTCTATCCTTACAGGCCCCAACTCCTTTATTTATTTATTTATTTATTAACTTTTATATACCGACATTCTTGCATTAAATGCAAATCATGCCGGTTTACAGTGAAACAGAAAAAGCAGGAAAAAATTCCTTAGTCGAATACAATGAAACAGCTTAGTTAGAAAGGAAACATAAAAATAAATTTTTACATATACACAAAGGCGCGCGACGCCTGGTGTTGAGGCTGTCAACTGTCCGATGTTAGTGACGTCATGGGGGGGCGGGTCTAATGATCGCAGCACTTACATCGTTGCTTCTTTCCAGTTCCAGGTGAAGATCAAGCTGTTTCCTTCACTTCCCCTCCCATGACTGTGGGGTGAGAAGCGCTGCAGGGTGCCCCTTGATGTTATCTGGCTTCCCACACGCGACGCCTGGTGTTGAGGCTGTCTTAACTGTCCGATGTTAGTGATGTTAGAGCCTTTGCTCTCCCATTCCCCTCTACACTGAACCCCTTCCACTCTAACCTATAAGTGGAGAGTTGGGGGGGGTGTGTGTGTAGAGAATCTGTTATACAGCCCCCTACATAGGCTTCCTCTCTCTCTCTCTCTTGCACATACACTCTCCCTCTGTCCCTCACACATGCACACCCAATCCCTCTCACACACATACACAATCCCTCACGTAGTCTCCCTCTCTCTCTGGCACTCACACTCACCTTCAGCGCACATTACCACACTTCTCTCTCACACAGTTAAAACGGGCGGGATTTTTGTCCTCTCCCCACCTGTCTTTGCACTTGCAAGAGCTTGCAAAGATCCCACGCCAGTTGTGTCTGGGAGAGTGAGGAAAACACTCCATCCCACCCCCCCTCGCAAAGGGCAGGTGGCAGGCACTGCAACAGATTTGGGACACATTACCTAGCTTACTTTGCTCTTTCTGGGAGACCTGTGCCTTTAAGAAATCCGATCGGGGGCTTGAGAGGGAGGAGGGAGCAGGGCTCTGGCTTTCACTTTCATCACGGTGCTTTGCTGGGAGTGGGGGTGGAGCGATGCCCATGTAAATTCCCGTGGTGGCTGAGACCCACGGGCGGGTTGACAGCACTGCCTTCTCCCTTCCCCCCCCCCCCCCCACCGCAATTGTGGGATATTTACTTGGCTTCTCCTTATCTGCGGGACTCAGGGGGCGGGGGAGGAGGGCGAGCTGTTCTCTGTTCAGCTCTTTACGCTTTGGGTGCTGCAGGCTGCAGCTGCTGGTGATCTCTTTCTACTGCATTTGCTCTGCTCCGGCCATCCCAACTCCCTCCCCCCCTTCTCCGGCGGTGGATGGACTGGCTCGGCGACTCTTCTACCCTTTCCTCCTCTTGTGTGTAACTGTCCGGCAATCCCTACTCCCTCCCCCCTTCCCCAGCAGGGGAGGAACGGGCTGAGCCATTTCTCGGAACGGTGACGCATCTGCCCTTTCCTCCTCCCCTCTGTGACACCCAGCACGTAGCGCAGAGCTCAATGGTGTGCACATGCGTGGTAGAGCTGCTCTCTACTGTGCATTTGCGGGCCGTCGGTCAGAACCCATTTATATTGTAGATAGCGTGTGTTGCTTGTACATCCAACAGATGGCACTGTTTTTCCAAAAAAAACATGTTTTTACCAGTCACAGGTGTGATATCTATATAATATAGGTATATAAAAACACGTGCGTATTCGAATGCAACGTTGTGTCAAAATTTCAAAGCAATCGGTGAAGAACTTTCGGAGATTTAAGATTTTGAACAAACAAACATTTACATTTTTATTTATATAGATTGTATTTTCCTTACTTTTATTGTATTGTAAACCGTAGTGAAGGTTTTACTGATACTACGGTACATAAAAAATAATAAAACTAGAAACTAGATCTCCCATTTTCTTTTATCTGCGCAAGTGGACCCCATCTCCTCAACTCTAAATTTCTGGAACGACTGCCTACATGCCATCAACCAGCTTCTCACGAATCTCAACCTGGTCCTAAATACGTCCAAAACGGAACTCCTGGTTATCTCCCCTAGCGATAACCACCCCTTCACTAATAACACAATAACCCCACTAGCAAGCCATGTCAGAGACCTTGGGGCCACCCTTGACTCCAGAATGAATTTCAAAAAATTCATTAACGCTACAACTAAAGAATGTTTCTTCAAGCTACAGGTCCTGAAGCATCTAAGACCGCTCTTACACTTCCAGGATTTCCGTTCTGTGCTTCAAGCAATACTGTTTTCAAAGATTGACTATTGCAACGCTCTTCTACTCGGTCTCCCCGCCTCTTCGACCAAACCTCTACAGATGCTGCAAAACGCAGCAGCCAGGATCCTTACAAACACACGGCGCAAGGACCACATCACACCTATCCTAAAAATCTTACATTGGCTTCCTATTCAACATAGAATACTGTTCAAAGCTCTCACTATCATCCACAAATCGGTCTACAACCAATCCTCTCTCCAACTCACCTTCCCTCTGGAACTACTTACATCTTCAAGACCAATAAGAACTGCCTACAAAAGTAAGCTCAAGGCCCCTCCCAACAAATCATCAGTTCACAACTCCATCCACAAGCGAGCTTTTTCAACAGCAGGTCCCCTACATTGGAATTCGCTTCCTCAAGACTTACGCCAGGAACAATGCCATTTAACCTTCAGAAAAAAACTTAAAACCTGGCTGTTCACACAAGCCTATCGTTGAAGGATTCCATATTAACCAACTCTCTCTCACCCTCCAACCCACCCTTCTCCCTCCCCGCACTCCCAAACTTTTTTCACTTTTTCCCTTTTCCACTCGCAACCTCAACCCACCCTTTTCCCTCACCCCCGCCACTCCTCCCATCTGACATAACATGTATATTCCAGCTGTATATATTCCATATATATATATTTCCATGTATATCTCCGCTGATTATAATCCATGTTTCCTGTATTATTAATTTATTGTTTTATGTTAATTTATAGTTTGTAATTTTGTTAACTTATTGTTCAATTACTTAATTCTGTCCTATCTTCCGACATCCATGTTTTTACTCTCCCTGTTTTAATGTAACTTCTCTTTTCCACTTATACGTTAATTGATTTTTCCCCTTGTTCTAATGTAAAACCGGTACGATAAGACCTGGTCTTGAGTGTCGGTATAGTAAAAGAAGTTAAATAAAATAAATAAATAAATAAAGTGTCCTTTTGTAGATGGGATCTGGGGGAAAAAACTTACTCTCCAGGCTTCCCAGAAGGACAGGGGTATTCTACATATGTGTAGAAATCTTCCTTCTAAAATAATTGCAGTCAAACAGGACATCAAATACTATATGACTCCAAAATGTACTTCTTCTCCCCAAATATAAGAATACAATCTTACTTTCAGTTCTTTTTTGGATATCACATAGGATCTTTCTGATGCTTGGTCCAAGCAACAGAGATCAATTAGCTTTTCCAGTCTTCCTCACTGTAGGGTAGGAAGGGAGGCAGCAATAAACCTTCCTCCCAGATCCACAAACAGCAACGTCCTTACACAAATATCCATCTGGTCACCACCAGCAACTAAGCATGGATTGTGAGCTGGAGCAGGCTGACTCTTCCCTACCCTGAACATTCCAGGAAAAGGACTTCCCCATAGTCCCTTCCTAGGCCAAGAACCAGGGGTCTTGCAAGAAACTCCAAAAATCATCAAAAATCCCAGGAATACAACACTGGAGACAAATCAACAAGGCAGTGTATAATCCACCTATCTTGGATTACAGACTGTAAGGCCTGGTCCCTGCAACAGGCAAAACTACAAAAAAAAAATTATCTTGCTCCCATACATTTCTAAACCACATCTGCACTGCCACTGATCTATGTCTCAGCCTGCAGGCTAATTGGAGGTGCTGTTCCAGTAATGGTATGTCCTTCCCTCCACTGCCCAAATCCTAGTTTCTCTAGCCTAGGGCATGGAACTAGGGCATTCTAGTGGTGAACCCAAAGGGTTGCCCCGTATGCAGAGTAGACTTCATTCAATATTCTTACAATGTATTTGAAATCAGGTTTAAATAGATTAGGAATGCAAATTATCCCAGATTTCATGAGTTGCTCCTCCTCAGTCTTGTTAATCTTACAATTGCCTTTCGTTAATGTCATCTAAATGTAAAAAGAGTGGGTGTTATAGCTTTATTTCTGTGAATCATTCTTAATATATCAATTCAGAGTTCTCGTTCTACTGTACTATAGGCCTAAAAAATGTCATGACCACTTTAAAGTATTTTCTACCCTCTACCTTGTTAAATGCATTGATAGCTGACTAGAAAATGGATATTGGATAATAATCTTTGTGGGACAATTTTCAAACTTCACTTTGGTGTAAAGTCTGGATACTTTTTACTCACTTGACTTTGTATCAAAAGGAAAATACATGCATACTTTCCCTTCGAGGACTTTTACATCTGCATTTTGTACTTGTAGAATTTTCAATGGTAAATAACACACATAGATTTGAAAATAATTCATGGAGATAATTTAAAAAGGATTTACATGAGTAAAAGTGGATTTTAAGAAGGTAACTTTAAAAGAAGCATGCAAACGCCCATTATCTGAAATTTTTATTGTGCATGGTAGTACCTGCATAGGATTTAAAATGCTCCTAATTTCAAGCAGTTACTCAAGCAAAGTATCTTGTGTATCTTCCTTAGGAATTTGTTGGCTTTCATGCGCGCAGATTAGAGGATTTTAAAACAAGCTCGCATAAATACCATTCCTAGTTTTACCAATTAGTCCACCAGTTTGCCCAGTACATCTCGAGGTCATCCAGACCCCTCTGGTTCTTCAGCCTGCACTCCCCCCAGTTGACCCAGACCCCTCATCTAGTTGATTGAGGCCTAAATAGCAATTTCTGCCAATTTAATCCTCATCAAGACGGGAAGCAAACATGTGCAGATTAACATCCTGCCACGCACTGTAGCCACAAGATTATCGTGCACAACTCCTGGCCCCAACCCAGAATGCCCCGACATGCCCTGACTCCGCCCCTTTTTGAGGCTTGTGCATGCGTATATACGAACATAATTTTGTTTTTAAAATACACTTTGCTCTCGTGCAGCCCATATACTTGCATATATGGGTCTCTTAACGTGAATAATGCTTTTAAAATTCAATCCCTATGTGCATTGGTGCACTTTATATGCATAAAGGGGTTTTTGAAAATTGCTACTTATGCGTGTGTAACTCCTTTAAAAAAAATCACTCTCTAGGTTTTACATGGGTAAATGCACTTCTGAAAATTGCTACAATACATGCTACTTTGAAAATTGTCTCCTATGTGTGTTATTTTTCTGATCCCAGAAAAAATTCACTCCCAAGAACGTCTCCCCTAAATGTGAACAAAATGTGTACATGTTGTGGAACTCCCACGCCCATGTTTAGCCAGGTAAAGGGAGAGCAATTCTCAGAGTGCCAGTTTATTTGCCCACACCAAGGGCTTTGGAAATTGCCTTCTCTTTCTCTGCATTAATTGGAGGTTCTGCTTGGGCATTAAAGCTATCGTGGTGGGTTTGCTGGTGCCGTAACATCAATCCTGAATGCTTCGGTGTATCAAAGTGTGGACTGTTAATAAAAAATGTTGTGTGCTCAATGATAAAATACCCCCACACTTTGCATCTTTTTATGTGTTGTGTGTGTGGCAAGTTTCTATAGCATCATGTCCTACACAAGTGAAGTGAAGTGAGAAACTTGAATTTTTCAATCTTAATTATGCATCTTCTACCATCTAAATTGGTGGGCACCTAAGGAAAGTAAATAATAAAAAAAGAGACCTTAATACTTTATAAATGAGTGTAGAAAGAGATAGGAAAAGTTGTGGATGTGTGTATAATAACACCCAATAATACAATGCAAAATCAGTTTATGGTGAATGCTGTTGTGGCAATGAATTCTGACTAAATATTTTACTGAAAACTCTTGTTAATTTACTCAGCCAATATGATCATTTTTTTCAATCATTCTGCAGTTATGCAGTACTCAAAGTGACATCTGTAAATCAACAGGGCAGGTTACTCTCATGTATAAAATGAAGCACTTGGATATTATTTCTGAAAGAGTGTGAAAACATTCAAAACCCACAAAAACACAAATAACAGGGAAATCATAAGAACATTCACTCCTTGCATTCACTTTTAAGAGGATAGGACTCAATATGAAATATCCAATTGTAATGCCGTGTAGCATATTTGTGCCTGCTGCGGCCACTGGAATAGTTCAGGAATACAATAAGACTTGACCAACTTAGTTGTGGTGCAGATATTTATTTGCAGTGCTTCAAAGATACAAGAATCAACATAGTAGCCCACCTTGCATCAAGCACAACTAACAGGTAAACATTCACTATCTGAGTGTATCATGGGATCCTACCAGCACCATTGGGGCCTTCTAAAGATCTCTAGGCCTGTGATCGTATGGCAGAGTAAAGGGAACTTCCCTCCACCCAGAATCCCATGTAGCCTTTTGCCTTAAGACTTAGGTTAAAAGCCTGAACCGGTTTCCTTAAGGTAGAATGATGGAGTTATCAGTGCACTCTGACACATGTGCGGTCGAGATGCAGACATGCCCGGGGCACAGATCGGCTCTAACACAAGTGCATCTCCCCTCCAGTTGTATTGTCCCCAACATCCATCAGTTGTCTCCATAAGGTTGCGAAATGGGGATTATCTCAACCCAGAAATACTGGAAACGGAAGCTTGGAGAGGACAGCCTCTTCTAACATGGCTTGTCCAGCAGTCATCAAGAGGACATGGGAATGTAAACACCTCTGTTCATCCCCATGTATACATGTCACTGTCTCTATTTTCTTATAATTAATATGTCCTTGAAATAGTAAGTCCTGGCAAACAAGCATTTTGCTGCAGCCAGAATCTACCAAGGCCTGGGCAGAGGCTCCTTCCAGTTCCACCTGGATTATAAAGTCCTTAGGTCATGCACATAGGACACCCACAAAATTGGAGTTTTGACAACTTGTGATCTCAAGCTTTTATCCACATTTCATTAACATTCTGGGGCTCTGTCCCCATTTTTTCCTCTTACTCACATTCAGGCCGATACAGTACAGTGCGCTCCAGTGGAGCACATTGTTAACCCACATTTGGATGCACTTTTCGACATGCTAGCTTTACCCCTTATTCAGTATGGGTAATAGCGCGTCAAAAACGAGCGTCCAACCACCTAGAAACTAATAGCGCCCGCAACATGCAAATGCATGTTGATGGCCCTATTAGTTATTCCCGCGCAATTCAGTAAAAATGTGCAGCCAAGCTGCACATTTTACTTTCAGTAATTAGCGCCTACCCAAAGGTAGAGTATTTGATGAGCCATTTCCAGTCCTGACCTTGCCTCCAGCTGGAACCACTTCCATCTGATATCTGTCAAACAATGGAAGAGGTTTCTGGGGATCTCCCTAGGTTGTAGGACCACCAGCCAGAACTGCTGATGATAGTATTCTGGGGAGTACCCCACTATCTATAGTATAGCAGCCTTGATGTCCTCATAGGAAGCTCTCCCATCTGGATTAGGAGCCTGGAATGCCACTTGACTTGCTGGTGAGTAAATTAGTTAAGTAAGTTGTCCAGCTGGTCTCCAGCCAGGCCGACAGGCAGGAGATCTAATCAAAGTTCTTTAGAAAGACCTCCGGGTTCTCTCCTCCCTTCATCTTAAACAGGATATGTGAAGGTGAATGTGCCAGAGGGATTCTGGACATAGCCAATTGGAGGGTCCCAGCTAGCGGAGACTATACCTTGTTGTGTTAATTGGTCTTGTAACCACTGCTATTTATCTATGTGTATTTGTATAGCTTATTACAGCTGTTGCTGTAATGTGGCCAGGACCTGTATTACCTACTCCATTTTATCTCCTTTTGGGTCAGCTTCCAAATGGATAACTCACATGAGGCAGAGAAAACAAAAAAAAACAAAACCCACCTGCTGACCTGTCCAGCCCTGACTGCTCAAGCAAGGATATACCCCTTGGTCTACTGTAGTAGACCTTGAAGACTGAAGGCCCCAGGAAAAAAACTCTGCAAGCAGTTTTTTTTTTTCTCTTCTTGAAGGTTGTGGGTTGTTTCTTGTGCTTCCCACTTAAGCAAAAAAAAAAAAAAAAATCCCTGAACTGATACCATGTGTAGTGTATTCGGGCCTGCTGCGGCTACAGGAATAGTTCAGGAATACCATAAGATTGGAACAAATTAGTTGTGGTGCAGATATTTATTTACAGTGCTTCAAAGATACAAGAATCAAAATAGTAGCTCACCTTGTGTCAGGCACAACTAACAGGTAAACGTCTGCTGTCTAAGTGTATCATGGGGTACTACCAGCTCCCTGGGTCCTCTTCAAGCTCTCTAGGCCTGGCAGAATCCCTTGCAGCCTTCTGCCTTAAGGAGACCTGGGTTAAAAGCCTGAATTGGGCTCCTTAAGGCAGAATAAGAAAGTTGGTGCACTCCGTAACATGCCTCTTACTTCTCAGCACTTCCAGCATAGTATCCCGCTCCATGCTGTATCCAAGGACTGTTTATATTACTTCCTACACCCAGGAGCTCTTCTTATTGGCCCTTTAGCTGGGACTTCCTGGAGCATTGACTGATGACATTACATCCTGTCTAGGTATATAAGGAAGTCCTCTGCATCCGGCCAGCTCCCAGGCATCAGATCCTCCAGTGCTAGTTGCCGATGCTATATTGCTTTTGTCCCAGTTTTACCTTGTCATGTTCCTGCCTTTGTCCAGCCTTGTCTTGCTATTCTCCTGCCCTGCCCTGACTTGTCTCTCTGCCTTGTGTTGCCTTGTTCTCCTGTATTGCTTCACCTTGCTTTCCATTCCTCTTAGCCTTTCCTCAGACAGTTCATCTGTGCTGACCTGGACTATCTTCTGACCTTGCCAGCTCTCTGCCAGCCCTGACCCTTGCCTGGTTTTGACACTGTCTAAACTCTGCTAGCTCTGACCTCAACCTGTCTTGGTCCTGTCTGACTCATGTTCCATGCACTTCCACCAGAGAAGTTGTACAGGCTGACAGAACCTATGGGCTCACCCCAAAGGGGAGGGGGCTGGCAAGATGGAAGATAACTTTTGTTATTTGCCTAAATGGCAAAACTGGCATATTCAGCAACTTATCCAGCTAAATTCTAGCCAGATAACTAATTATCATTAGTTATCTATATATATAGTTATATATATATTATATTATATATATATATATATATATATATATATATATTAGTTATATATATATATAGTTATATATTATTAATTATCATGATCATCATTTTTTCCCCTCCAACCAGCAAGAACATATCTTCTTCACAAACCCCCATTTTCCATACCACTACCTACTTCGGTATCTAATCTCTTGCTGCAGGACACTTGAGACTTTCTCACTTATACGTTATAATTTTTATGCTCAATAAGACCTGTCAACTTAATTGTTTAAGTCTTTTTTTTTTTTTTCTCCTTTATCTTTTGGTCATCAATGTTACAACGTTATTGTTAAATTTTTGAACGTATGTACACTGTTCCAAGTTTCATAACCTTGTTCTATGTAATGCCTTTTGGCAATTTTCATGTTCTGTTTCAATGTAAACCGATGTGATCTTTATTTCATATAGGAACACCGGTATATAAAAATCTAAAAATAAATAAATAAATAAATTATCCAGATCAAATTTAGCTGGATAAATGGGGGACATTCCAGGGAGTAGTGGTGTTAGCCAGATAAATTGCTACAATATATGCTACTGAATTGTTAATAGGTTTTACCCATGTTAAGTACACTTAACATGGGTAAATGGGCTTTTGAAAACTGCTACGATAGTATGTTACATTTCATTTATATTTTCCATTGAAAATTATCCTGTAAATATGGAAAATTGTCAGCATAATATTCAAAGTGAATTTATGTGCATATGGCCGCTTTGAAAACTAGTATAACAAGCTTACATGTACCAAGTAATGTATGCACAGCATTACAAAATTACCCCCAAAATCTTCCCTAGCATAATAAATCAGTCTGTGATAATAAGCAATATCAGCCATATCAGTGATCTATTGCAAGGCCTTCTGTGTTTGTATTTAAGCTGGCACAGAATAAATAACAGATCATGAAGCTGATTTCACAGGCTAAAATCGCTGCTAGCACATCTTATCGCATTAACGTGTGTTATCTGTGATTTTAGCATGCAAAATTTAGCATTTGTGAATTTGGCTGATCTTGTTATGCAAAATATATAATGAGTTACTTAATTATGCAAGTCAACTCATTACTTATTTTTGCATTGCTAGACAAAAATATACTAATTGAAATTTTCCTGCAAAACTTGATGCCTCAGAGAAGTGTATTTAATTTTTCTGCAATAAAGTCCATGATTTCAGATACATTTTAACAGAAAAATTAGTCATACATGTCATTTGTATATTAGTTCAATGAGAAAAAATTGCATGTTATTGGTCGATTCCTCCAGAGTCATTCTCAGGTTAATGCATCAGCCTCTCAGAAAGATGCAAAAAGATATTTTTATCTGACTAGAGATCAATGGGATTACTAACAGAAATTGCATTGATTTTATTTTCAGATTTTTTCTAACAAGACTTCAATGACTTCCCAAGAACTGTTTCTCAGCTGTAGTGACTAAATGTAAATGTGCACGACTGGGGTTCATGAAACAACTAAAGGTAATGTTCGCTTCAATTTTAAAACAAATGTAATTGGTAAGGGACTGAGCTGCTTTTGGTGGTGCTAGCTGTATTACGGGCCTGGGGATGCTGGTAGCAAAGAGGTACAGATTGACTTCAATTTCATCTTCTTGATATGAGTTTAGCTCTGCACACATAGAAGGAGAAGAAAAAGCTAACAGCTGAAAATAGTTATCAAAAGGTAACATTTATGTCAATGTTAAAATTTCTTTTTAAGCAGGCATATTTTTCTAGCTTGTGTTAGTACTATTTATAAGTAATCATTTCATGTTTAATACCTGCATCCGATGATCATGTTTTGATTCTGCTTTGTTTGATGTCTTGTAAGTTATTTATTTATGCATGCTTTGGTTTGTACATCACCTAGTGTTTAGGCGATCCATAAATTTTAATAAGGATAAAGAGAAAGATAAGTACTGTGTCCTGCTAAAGAATAGCTGACATTAAATTGATTATTCATCCTCTTCTTTATTACAAACATGTGGCAAACTTGCAGCAGCTCACCAAAGAAGGCTTAGTTTTGTTTTGTACATTGTTCTGCCCCAGGGTATCCTCAGCCACCTCCAGCTTTAGCCTTTCTACTACAGTATTTAACAAAGGTAGCAAGAGATAGCACGCACTGCTTAACCTTTAAGAGAGGAAAGTAGAGAAAAGGATTAAGGCAGGCATGAGGCATAGTGAGGAGAGGAACTGGCCTACTAACATTTGGAGCAAGTCAAGGAGGGCAGCCACCTACCATCCCAGGTCCTTTGCCTCTGGGATCCTTAATCTTTTAATCCAGCCTTGCAAGCATGACATACCAAAGGGACATCCAACAATCCTTGCTGAGAGGATCTCAGTGTCCTCGATGGAACATAGAATCATAGGGTTGCCTTGATCCATTGTGCAGTCACATTATCATCTAGTAGTTTGTAGATAAGTAGCACGACCTTATAATCAACCTACCGTTGTACTGGAAGCCACTGCAGCAAGCAAAGTACTGGCATGAGGTGCTCTTGTATCCGCATTCCAGACAACAAATAGGTAGCTGCATTCTTTACTATTTGTAAAGATCAGATGGTATTTGCAGGAAGTCCCAAACATAGCGAATTGCAATAGTCGATAGCCTGAAGAATTAGTATCTGCAAAACTATGCAAACATCCTCACAGATTAGCAATGGTTTCAGGTGACAAAGCATTCTAAATTTGCTAAATGAGGCAAACATAACAGACATAATTTGTGGTAACATGGATAGATGTTGGTCAAAGATAACACCTAGATTGTTTACTTCCTTTTTGCTGGATAATTTGCAACTCTCAAATTCAGACATGGACTATGCATCAGAAGGAGAATCTAGTTAGTATCATTAATTCTGTTTTCTCAATGCTCACAACCAGTCTGTTCTGAAATAACCACTGCTTTGTTGCGGTCCCAGTCGCGGCAGCCGCGACTGGGCCCTTACCTTCTTGGCCCCGGTCCGTCTGTGAGGGTCTGCGGCCTGTTACGCAGCATCCCCGTGGGGGGGACGCCGCCGAGAAGCCCTGCCTGGATGCCTTCTCCCTAGGCGTGCACGCGCGCAATCCGCACTTATGAAGGCCGTTTCCCGCCACTGGAAGTTCCTCCCCACTGATGATGTCAGACACCGCGGCCTATGCAAGGCCTCCGCGGAGCCCAGGACTTTGCCTTGCAACGGGGTTCCTTGCGGTTCTCAGTTGCTCCGTGCCCCAGAGTGTGCTATTGCGTTAGCGACTCCGTTCCTGCCTGAGACTTGTGTTCTCTCCGTGCTCAAATCTTGCTTTTGTCTGGCAAGTATCCTGTTCTGCTTCAGTTCCAGCTGGTTCCAGGTTCCAGTAGCCAGTCCTGCTTCAGCTCCTGTCTGGTTCCAGTAGCCAGTTCTGCTCCAGTTCCTGCTTGCTTCCGTCCTAGCCTGTTTCAGTTCCTGCCTGTCACCAGAGCCCTGCCTGCCTGCTTCAGCTCCAGCTTCAGTGATCGCCTAAGTCCCAGCGGCCAGGCTCCTATGGGCTCCTCCCGGGGGAGTACTGGCTTCCAGGGTGAATCACCTAAATCCCAGTGGCTGGACTCCTATGGACTCCTCCAGGGGGAGTACCGGCTTCCAGGGTGAACCTCACCTTCTGCTGCTGTCTGGTATCCGCCTCCCGACCTGTCTCACTCCAGAGACTATAGTACACCTCTCCCCAGTCTCTCACAGGTCAGCCAAAGGGTCCACTAAACACTTCACTCACAACAGATTGCAAGGCCATGGACTCGGCCGAGGTACCAGGATCCCAGGATCTTCCTGGGTTGGCTCTGCAGCTACAACAACAACAACAACAACAATACCTGGATGTCCTGGCTGGATCCGTTGGGCAATTGGCTGCCCGAATGGATGCCCATGATACCCGTTCTTTGCCTGCTGTGGGTTCGAGACCCGAGGTTGCAGCCTCACCCGTGACTCAGCTGCCGCCGCCTGCTCGCTACGCTGGAGATGCTAGGATCTGCCGTGGGTTCTTGAACCAGTGTTTCGTGCGCTTCTCGCTTTTGCCCCGGCAGTTTCCCATGGACTACATCAAGGTACTGTACATTCTTTCCCTGCTCGATGGAAAGGCCCTAGTGTGGGCCTCCCCCCCTGTGGGAGCATAATGACTCCTCCTTGGATGACTTACAGCAGTTCGTCTCCAACTTTCGCCAAGCCTTTGACAAACCCGCCCGCCAGAACTCAGCCATGTCAGAATTGCTACAGCTTCACCAAGGATCCCGTTCCCTGGCGGACTATGCAATGGATTTCAGAACTCTCGCTCAGGAAGTAGGTTGGCAGGACGATAGCCTTAAAGCCATCTTCTTGGAAGGGTTGTCAGGGCGCATCAAGGATGAGATTGCCGCTCGGGATCTCCCGGAAGATCTTAATGCCCTCATTGACATGGATGCCCGCATTGATCGCCGCCTGCAACAGCGAGCACGAGAGTTTCGCATGACAAAGCACAGCCCTGCCCGCAGTTCTCCACGCCCGCTGCCTTTTCCCAGGCCTGTCCGTCCGGATGTTTCTGCCTCTGAACCCATGCAGTTGGGACATGTCTCACTCTCCCTTGAGGAGAGACAACGCCACCGCTCATTGGACTTGTGCCTTTACTGTGGTCAGAAAGGCCATTTTTGGAAAGCTGTCAGCAGCGTGCGGAAAACTCCAGAACCTAGGAGGTCGGGAGGAGCTCCTCCTAGGTTATGCCATAGCTCCTCAGAGTATGATACCCATTACCTTGGAATATCCTGGAGGGTCCTTGGAAACCCTCGCCTTCCTGGATTCCGGAGCCGGAGGTAATTTTATCCAGCAAGACTTGGTCTCTCAACTACAGATTCCTACGCTGAGACAAGAAACTCCACTCCGGATTACCTCCATTCAGGGAACGCTCCTTCCAGGTCGCATATTGACCGCCACGGCTCCCATCACAGTCCGCACTGGGGCGATCCACTCGGAGGAGATAGCCTTCTTAATTCTCAAAAAGGCTGTCCACCCCGTGGTGCTAGGGCTGCCGTGGCTCCAAAAGCACTTGCCTGTGATCCAGTGGGATACTCTGCAAATCACTAAGTGGATTCCCTATTGTCTCTCTCATTGTATGAAGGTTCCCAAGCCTCCAGCACTTCTGCTTTTGCACTCCGCCCTTGGACCTCCAGCGCCATACGAGGACTTTGCGGATGTCTTCTCGAAGACTAAAGCAGAGATTCTTCCGCAGCATCATCCATATGACTGCGCTATTGACTTATTGCCTGGATCTATGCCACCTCGGGGTAGGGTGTACCCCTTGTCCCTGCCCGAGACACGGGCCATGTCTGAGTACATCACTGAGAATTTGATGAAAGGATTCATTCGTCCATCAAAGTCGCCCGCTGGGGCGGGATTCTTTTTCGTCAGCAAAAAAGATGGCTCCTTGAGGCCCTGTATTGACTACCGAGGGCTCAATGCAATTACCAAACGGGACCGCTACCCTCTTCCATTATTCCAGAACTACTTGATCGGCTCCAAGGTGCAAGAGCTTTTACTAAGTTGGATCTACGCGGGGCCTACAATTTAGTAAGAATCTGTCCCGGGGACGAATGGAAGACCACGTTCAATACCCGGGATGGGCATTACGAATACCTCGTAATGCCCTTTGGCCTTTGTAATGCCCCAGCGGTCTTCCAACACCTGATGAACAAGGTGCTATGGGAATTGCTTAACGTCTGTGTGATCGTCTATCTCGACGACGTCCTGATTTACTCCCGTGACCTGTCTACGCACCGCCAGCATGTTCGCCAGGTGCTCCAAATTCTCAGAGAACACAGTCTATACGCTAAGCTTGAGAAATGCAGCTTTGAAAAGACTTCCTTGCCATTCCTGGGGTATATTGTTTCGGCTGACGGCTTCCAGATGGATCTGGAGAAAGTCGCTGCAATTAGGAACTAGCCGCAGCCGAGGGTTCTCAAGGCGTTGCAACGTTTTCTCGGCTTTGCTAACTTTTATCGGCATTTTATTCCTGGCTATTCTCGCATAGTGGCTCCTCTGACTGCGCTTACCCGGAAGGGAGCCAATGCGGTGGACTGGCCTGCCCAAGCCTGCCAAGCTTTCGAGGATTTGAAAAAACCATTCTTACAAGACACATGCCTCCGCCATCCTGATCCCAGTCGGCCGTTCGTGGTTGAAGTCGATGCCTCGAATTTAGCTGTCGGAGCAGTGCTGAGCCAGCACTCCGACAATGGACAGCTTCTCCCGTGTTCCTTTTACTCTAGGATGTTCTCTCCGGCTGAGAGTAATTACGGAGTCGGCGACAAAGAACTGCTTGCCGTGAAACTCGCCTTGGAAGAATGGAGGCAGTGGTTGGAGGGAGCCAACCACCCCTTCATCATTTACACGGATAATAAAAATCTCTCTTTTCTCCACCAAGCCCAGTGCCTGAACCCGAGACAGGCCCGGTGGTCTTTGTTTTTTGACCAATTTGACTTCACGCTACGATATCGCCCTGGCTCAAAGAATGTGTGGGCAGATGCCCTGTCACGGTCCACCGAGATTGAGGAAACCCCTGAGACGCCTCAGTACATTTTGGAACCCAAGAAAGTGTGTCTCGCCGCGACCTCCGTGTCTTCCGAAGAAAAGACCGTAGTCCCACGCCGCTCTCATAGGGCCATGTTGGAATGGGTCCACGAATCCCTCACTGGAGGGCATGTGGGCCATACCAGTACGCTAGACCTCAACCACTTCTATTGATGGCCAACGGTAAGACAAGATGTTTGTCTCTTTGTCGACTCCTGCCCCACTTGTGCATTACAAATGTTACGCTTGGGCTCCGGTCAGGAGTCGTGAACACCACCCAGCAGGGTGGCTCCAGGTGGAGAGAGACAGGAATGGCTAGAAACAGTGTCTGGTTCCAGGCTGGGTCAGGGCAGGCAGCAAGTAGCAGTGTCTCGGTTCAGGCTGGGTCAGGGCAGGCGGCAAGTAGCAGTGTCTGGGTCTAGGCTGGGTCAGGGCAGGTGGCAAGTAGCAGTGTCTGGGTTCAGGCTGGGTCAGGGCAAGGCAGGTCAGAAGGCCCGTAGGCCACACACACACAAAAGGCCCGTAGGCCACACACAGTAAGCAAGGCAAGGCAGAGAAGGCCCGTAGGCCACACACACACAGAAGGCCCGTAGGCCACACACCGTAAGCAGGGCAAGGCAGGTCAGAAGGCCCGTAGGCCACACACACACACACAGAAGGCCCGTAGGCCACACACCGAAAGCAGAGCAGGCAGGTCAGAAGGCCCGTAGGCCACACATACACACGGAAGGCCCGTAGGCCACACACCGTAGTCAGGGCAAGGCAGGTCAGAAGGCCCGTAGGCCACACACACACACACAGAAGGCCCGTAGGCCACACACCGTAAGCAAAGCAGGCAGGTCAGAAGGCCCGTAGGCCACACATACACAGAAGGCCCGTAGGCCACACACCGTAAGCAGAGCAGGCAGGTCAGAAGGCCCGTAGGCCACACATACACAGAAGGCCCGTAGGCCACACACCGTAAGCAGAGCAGGCAGGTCAGAAGGCCCGTAGGCCAGGTAAGAAAAGCGAGGAAGAAGGCCCGAAGGCCGCGCAAGGCTAGAGCAGGAAGCCCAGGTGAGCTCGATGCCGAAGCCCCGAGGGAACTGTCAGGCAGGGTTATAAGGGCCAACCCAGAACATAGAGTGGACAGGGGAGATGGCCTGGGCCTGTCAGGAGAGCCAGCACTAGAGGGACCCCTGGTGGTGAGGCGGTTGCACTGCAGCCAAAACTGTAACAACAAAAACCACTTGGCGGGAAGCCTAGAGGGTTGTTACACCCCTTGCCTATCCCAGTAGAGCCCTGGACGCACATCTCCACAGACTTTGTGGTGGATCTCCCAGCATCAGACGGGAACACGGTCATCTGGGTTGTTGTGGACTGGATCTCCAAAATGGCACATTTTGTTCCCCTGTCAAAATTGCCTTCAGCGCCTGACTTGGCTAATTTATTTGTTCAACATGTGTTTCGACTTCATGGGCTCCCCCAGGACATCATATCAGACCGAGGACCACAATTTACCGTCAGCTACTAGAAGGCGTTATGTAAATGCTTCAAGGTCCAGTTGAGTCTTTCATCAGCCTTCCACCCTCAGAGTAACGGGCAGACTGAATGTATGAACTGGACTCCAAAGACCTTCCTGCGCTCCTTTGTCAATGAAAGACAAGATGACTGGGCCAAACTTCTCCCGTGGGCGGAATTTTCATACAACAATCATACACACTCCACTACTGGAAGTTCTCCCTTCTAAGCTGTCTATGGGAAGCTACTTCGGCCACCCTTGCCCTCGCCTGAACCCAGCGCACTGCCAGCAGTGCAACTCTCTGCCCGCCAGCTACTTGCCCTCTGGACGTCTATTCAAAAGACGATGCAAAGGGCTGCTCTTGTTGCCAAAAGATGGGCAGACACCCACCGTCAGCCAGCATCAGTATACCTCCCTGGAGATTGTGTTTGGCTAAGCACAAAGAATCTACAACTTCAGATTCCTTCCCACAGACTCGCTCCCAGATTCTGTGGACCATTCCGCATTGCCGAGCGCGTAGGAGCCGTTTCCTACCGCTTGCACTTACCCTCCTCGATGCATGTGCACAATGTCTTCCATGTATCACATTTGAAGCCTCTCATCCTCTCCAGGTACCATCCCCGAGCTCCTGAATCTGCAGATCCTTCCATGCCAGGAGACACCACCTACCAAGTCCGGGAGGTTCTAGATGTCAGATTCCATCAACGTCACTGGGAGTACCTCATCGCCTGGAAAGGTTGTGGATCCGAGGACAACACATGGGAGCCAGCCCGCAACATCCTTGATAAGGACTTATTGAAAGCCTTCCATCAGGACCACCCAGGTAAACCCGGGCCTGCTAAGAGGGGGCGTAAGAGGGGGGGGGGGGTACTGTTGCGGTCCCAGTCGCGGCAGCCACGACTGGGCCCTTACCTTCTTGGCCCCGGTCCATCTCTGAGGGTCTGCGGCCTGTTTTGCAGCATCCCCGTGGGGGGGACGCTGCTGAGAAGCCCTGCCTGGATGCCTTCTCCCTAGGCGCGCGCACGTGCAGTCCGCGCTTATGAAGGCCTTTTCCCACCACTGGAGGTTCCGCCCCACCGATGACATCAGACGCCGCGGCCTATGTAAGGATGCCACGGAGCCCAGGATTTTGCCTTGCAATGGGGTTCCTTGTGGTTCTCAGTTGCTCCGTGCCCCGGAGTGCGCTATTGCGTTAGTGACTCCGTTCCTGCCTGAGACTTGTGTTCTCTCCGTGCTCAAGTCTTGCTTTTGTCTGGCTTGCTTGCAGTAACCTGTTCTGCTTCAGTTCCAGCTGGTTCCAGGTTCCAGTAGCCAGTTCTGCTTCAGCTCCTGTCTGGTTCCAGTAGCCAGTCCTGCTTCAGCTCCTGTCTGGTTCCAGTAGCCAGTTCTGCTCCAGTTCCTGCTTGCTTCCGTCCTAGCCTGCTTCAGTTCCTGCCTGTCACCAGAGCCCTGCCTGCCTGCTTCAGCTCCAGCTTCAGTGATCGCCTAAGTCCCAGCGGCTGGGTTCGTACGGGCTCCTCCCGGGGGAGTACCGGCTTCCAGGGTGAACCTCACCTTCCGCTCCTGCCTGGTATCTGCCTCCCGACCTGTCACACTCCAGAGACTATAGTACACCTCTCCCCAGTCTCTCACAGGTCGGCCAAAGGGTCCACTAAACACTTCACTCACAACATGCTTAACCAAAATTTGCTTGAGGAAACCAAAAACAGAGGCCCATGATGACAATGTTGGAAAGAGAAACTATATGTTGACTGCATAAACTTTATAATTCAGGCCATGACCTGAAAGAAGCTTGCACTGGTGTCCCTCAGAGCCCTGAGGGACACCAGTAGCAAGAAGACACCCCCTGTGCCTGTGCTGTTCTTAAATTCATCTGAAAATTGGTGCCTATCTTAGGCATCTAGCTTAGGGGCTTAAATTTAGAAGCTCAATGTTTTTTTATATCAGCCTCTAGGCTCTTATATTTAGGAGCGGAAAAAGTGACTGGATACAGAGATGGAGTTTAGTGTAGGTAAAAATGTTAGGTGCTTAGCACTGATTTTCAGCACTTGGCTCCTAACAACTGAAATCTAGACAAAATAACAGCAACCCTAAATTTAGACCCCTAAACGTTGGTGAATTTTTGACCCAAAAATTAGGATCTTAAGGGTCTGATTCACTATGGCATTTCTCCCATTCTTTATCAATGGGGGAAAATGCCTGATGAATCAGGCCCTAAGTTTGACTGAAAATAAGCTCCTAACTTTGGTGCTTAAATGTAGAGGCTCAGCTTTTTTGAGTATCAGCCTCACAGTGACAAGCCCAGCTGCGTTCACTGCAGCCAGCCTTCCATACCACTCTGTCCCAGCCCTAATAAGGTGTCTTGCACTCCCATGTGGCCTTGCAGCATGGCTCTCTGCATCCAGCAACTGTCTAGGGACACGCCCAAGATGTATCAAGTTTTCTAAGGCCTGAAGACAGGAAGTCCTGTGATGCAGCTTGAGGACATTAGCACTGTTCTAGTATTTAAGGAAGTTCAGTTCACTTCACAATTGCCTGAGCAACAGGTCCTGTTACCCTGAACCAGAGTATTTGCCTCCTCCCTTTCCTATTTTTGCTTTGACCTAAACTGTTCTGACCTCACTCTGCTTGCTACCTGCCCCGAACTTGATTTGATACTTCTCTCTGCGAACGGACTCCACCTGCCCTGGTTTTTTCCTGCCCGAGTTCACCATTCCTTTGGTTCTATGTACCAACGTTTTTTGTCAGCTGCCACCTTAGAGCCTGAATCTGCTCGTAGATCAGGCAGCGTCAATCCGACAGTGATCTGAAGGCTTCACACCTCAGCCTCTGACAGACCCGAAAGGACAAGAGGAGTAACTGGAGGGCTACCCCATCATACTATGGAAAGAACTGAACTGGGCACTCCGTGGCCATTACTTATAGTCTAGCCACAGTACTACACTGCCATCCCTCTGCTTATTAGAAGGCAGTTTAACGTATTCAAACACAGTAAAAGGGCCTTGGAATCCTTGTGCCACATTCTAAACTTTGTCTAAGACAGACTAATGTTTTAATTTGATCCAGTTGAATTCAGGAG